>NW_026643223.1:0-2400000 GCF_028829455.1 Penicillium robsamsonii | reverse complement strand
TTGATATCGGGCTAGAACCAGAAACAGATGTCAGCAGACTGGATCAAGACGCTAGATATCCGACGAGCCAACGTACGTAGCGTTGTCCCTCGAGATGTGCAAAACAGAGCTCGATAACGACGTCATCCTCATTTCCCAATATCTTGGAGATTTGACTTGCGATCCATCTACAGGTGAAGGAAAAAGCAATGTCAGTAAACCGGAGATACCGAAAAAAAAGCCGGGGAAAGTCACTTACTTCTTCATAACCTCAATGTTGACCTTGGTCATGTCCACCTTCTTATTGAACTCAGGGGGGAACTTGGTCCGCCTAATCAGCTTCGCATCCACGCTAGACGCCATTTTTGCTAGGATTTGAGGTGAGTGTAGGAAGGTCCCTGGCGATCAAAAGCGAGATGCCGCGGTGATATAATTGCACTTATGGGTGCTCACGGGTGCCGTATTTTGTCGCCTGGTTTCCAAGGCGTAGAATTCTACGTCAGTTGCCCAGATGGGCAACTACGACCTCATACTGCTCATGGTAAGTAGCTAACATTTAGCCCTAATATAACTAGTCATTTATCTTTCTTCTTGTACCCTGCTAAAATAAAAGGATATAGAAAAATGGTAAGCTATGTCGCTTTTTATCCTTTGGTTCTTTGATGTATAACTATATGTCTCTACCCCAATGGATAATTGACTAACTAGTGACCATATATGTCCATATGCAACGCTCGTTGGCATTTTAATAGGCATAAAGTGATAAGAAATCTTTAGATATTTACAATTATATAGCACTATATGGTTATATGAACTAAGAATATCAGAACTTTGCATTTTGTTTAGAAGAATCATATGTATAGAATTATGGTGGGTCCCAACAATCCAAAGCGACACTTTTGTATGATTTTCGTTCAGGTACTTTGACTGAAGCTTAATTACAAAAAAAAATTCATATGAAAATATCCCCTCGTATAACAATATTAGCAAGATTAGTCTAGTAGTCTATAGATCCGCAGACATAGAGTAAGTGGAGGTTATCCGGCCGATCCCATATGTAGCACGGAGTAGGGGCTGCAGCCTTTGAATCACTTGAGGTACAGCAACACTGTTAATAATGCAAACTTGGGTATTATCAACCTATATCTGTATCCATCCTCTGTGCTCTGCAATGTTCTTTTAGTTCAGAATCAATTCTTTCAATGTTCCCTGGTATGTTGTGGTGCCGACGTTGCCATAGCAATAGCAAACACGTGACTGTATAGCGCGCCCGCGACGAAACCTCGAGACCGGGCTTTCTCCAGGATCAACAAAACAATCGACAACTTTGGAGGGGCCACATTGATCCACGACTTCAATGTAGGTATTATCGCTATGGAGTCCCCGAATTCCCTCCCAGCATACAACGAGCTGTATCGGCAGCCATCCCGACCGATGTCCCGATCCGCGGTTTCACGCTCGGGTTCCAGACGGGAATCTCCATCAGCATTGCCCAAACATTACTCGGGTGATAGCTCCGACGAAGAGGTCCCGGAACCTAAATTCAGCGCTTCTGTAAAAGCATTGTTGCATGGAGATGGATTAGGTTCTTCGCCTCATCTGCAAAAGGCACAAATATCGCACGAACCTCGAATTGGAACATCAAGACAGCAAAGCCGCTCACCCCGGACCTCGTCCCCACACGACTCATCTAATGGTAGCCCGGCTCCAAGAGTCGTTCGTATAGGGGCCATCTCATCAAGTTCTCGATTCTCACGCGAAGGCTCCCCACTATCAAATAGCCAGAGCGCAGAGCCAGAGCACCACAGCCGCCCAAATGATTTTATCACTCCCGCCCCACGCCAACGCAGTGTGCGTATCAATGCTTCACGCAGCAACACTCGATCCCCTGCCTCTTCCTCGCCTTCAGGACACCGCTCGTCGGAACGCAATTCGGGTGACGAGTATGGTAGTGCAGATCGCTCAGATAGTGATCGGAAATCACCATATGACGACGACCCAGCGTTACGATATGGCCCTTCTTCCGCATTGAGGGGCCGCGGCGGCGAAGAAATCGCTCCACACAGCTCTCTGCGCGTAAAGCGGGTTGGTCGACTTGCTGGCACTTTCTTGAATGGCCCTGCTCGGAGGGGCGTGCTACGACGTCAGAGCGAGGAAAGTAACGAGGAAAACCACCAATATCTCTCTGCTGACGGCGTCCAGGAGGACGTCGAAGGGGAGGAGGAACATGCCGAATACCGGCCCCGCAACCCAGCAAAACCTTCATCTCCCAAGGTGTCATGGGCTGAACCTAGTCCGCCTCTCATCCGTGACTCTAATCGACGGGAATATCCTCTCCGACCTGCTGAGGTTGAAGGGCCGTTTTCAAGGTCATCTTCGCCAAAATCGTACGGCTCAAAGTCCACCCCCGCTTCATCAGAAATGTCTTCCAAATCCTCAATTGCGAAGGAACAACCTGTATTCAAAGTTCCTTCAATACCGGCTTTGCCCTCGGTCCGTGACCAAGAGAACGAACCACCACCAACTTTCCGGCGCACAAAGCCCCAAGGATTGAATGTGTTGGACAAACCCGAAAAGTATAATGTTGTTTACGACACCGAGAAGAAAGACGTAGCGGAGACTCCAGCAACGAACTCTGCACGAAAAATACTTGCCACACGGAGCAATAACACTCCTCATAGGGCAGCTCCTCCTCCTCCTAAAATGTCAGTTCTTGAGACTGCTACTTCCACAGGAGGGGCATCAACATCACAATCACGAAAAAAGAGGAGTCAAGTCTCGATAAATGGCAAGCATTTCACTCGCCTCGATTGCATTGGTCGAGGCGGCAGCTCCCGTGTCTATCGAGTGATGGCAGAGAATTACAAGATCTTCGCTCTCAAGCGTGTCAATCTTGAAGATGTCGATCCAGTGACTTTGACTGGATACAAGGGTGAAATCGACCTGTTGAAAAAGTTGGAGAATGTGGACCGTGTGGTGCGCTTGTTTGACTGGGAGCTGAACAGTGACAAACATGCTCTTAGTGTGCTTATGGAGATTGGAGAGTCTGATCTTGAAAAGATTCTCACATACCGTTTAAACGCCGAAGATGCTGTTTTTGATATCAACTTTACCCGATTTTATTGGAAGGAGATGCTCGAGTGTGTTCAAGCTGTTCATGAGTACAACATCGTCCACTCAGATCTGAAACCGGCCAACTTCCTCATGGTTCAAGGCCGACTGAAGCTCATCGACTTTGGAATTGCAAATGCAATCCAGGATAACACAGTCAACGTTCATCGTGAACAGCAAGTCGGTACACCCAATTATATGTCACCCGAGGCATTGGTTGATTCCAACGTGTCTCTCGGTCTGCCTGCAAGTGTTGGAAAAGTTATGAAATTAGGAAAACCCAGCGATGTCTGGAGTTTGGGTTGTATTCTGTACAAGATGGTGTACGGACAACCACCATTCGCCAAGATCGCCAAATATTATGAACGCATCATGGCTATCCCCAACCCCCGCGTACAAATCGATTTCCCGGCCTTTGGCGTCGGGGGCATCCCAGTCCCCCCTGGCCTTGTTCGGACTCTCAAGCGCTGTCTGCAGCGCGACCAGACTCTCCGACCAACTATTGAGGAGATGCTTGGCCCACGCGATCCATTCTTGCACCCCGATGCCCAGCTTGAGGGCGCTGTTCCAGTCACCCAGGATATGCTTGGCCGTATTCTGGCCAACGTCGTCAACCACTGCAAGGCTCGTGGTGTACCCAGAGAAGAGGAGCTGGCCGCATGGCCTGCAGGCTTCTTTGCAAAGATCAAAGCAGCCCTTGAAGAAGAAAACGCATGACAACACCCAACCACTCCTTTCACTTTATTTCCTTTGTCTTGACTGCCCTATTGGCGTTTCCCCATTTTCCATTTTTGGTTCGAACGACTTAACGACTGGTGTTGGATGTGTTAATATTTTTCTGTCTGGGTCTGGATGGTTAATTTGCGGGATATCTGACTGTCTGTGTTTCTTTGCATTGTCTCTTCTCTTCTTTCTGCATCATCCTTCGTTTGTCCGACCCAAACATGTTTTCTTGTGGTGGGTATCTATCTCCTGACGAATCTCGGTTTCAGCGCAGCGTGTGGATTTTCATTCCACTACATGATTTCATTAGCCTTTTCATCTTTTTCCTTGCATTCACATGTATACTGTTTCAGTATCAGCGTTTTTGAAGTGACAATAACTCCCCTTTTGGTCATTATGTTTAATTGACAACTTGTGCCTATCTTCCATTACTTGGATATTGTATTTCTCATCCTGTGAGCTACTTGGAAATTCCATAAAGTCTTAAATCCATGATATTCCGATATCTTACAATGTAAATCTGGCTTACAATGGAGATGCTGCTTGTCTTCATAAAATCATAGTTGATAAATTCCTGACTATCTAAAAACTAGCTATGTCCATTCAGAAGCCAAACATGCGGAATACTTTTCGTTTGAAATCAATGGACTTGACTTTGCGCCATTAACACCGCCCAAGAATAGAACAGTCTTGATAGACCGTATGTATCAAGAAAGGGAAATATAGAACTGCCTGAGCATGGAGGTATCGAAGACAGGCGAGTGCCTGCCGGGAATGTAGAGGAAGTGCTTGTGGTCAATTTAGACAAGGAGGACCCTATTTCACGTTAGTTTCACAATATAACATAGGCAACAGGAATGATCGAGGCAACTCACGCATTAACACAACCGTCGTTCTCAGGGGTGTTGGTAACCTGGGCCCATTTACCCCAGACAACCTTACCGGAAGTGGTAACAAGACCCAACTCGGAGACGTTGACCTCGATGATTGTTCCCTTGGTCAAGACACCCAGCTGGGTATAGAGAGGGTTCTGGGGGTTCTTCTTGACGGACAGGATGGGGAGTTGCACGGTAACAGCCAGCTCGGGACTAAAGAAGAAAAAGTCAATATATCATATCCAACCAAGATAAACCGGAGGGCGGGCATTCTCCCCCCAAAGATAAAACATACTGTGTGACATTACACTTCTTGTAACGCAGACCCATGGGGCGAATGAACCGCTCGTACTTAACGGGACGACGGGTGAAGTCGTTACCAACGAAGGTAGGCTTGGTGATCATACGCTTCCAGGCCTTCTTGTGGGTCTTCTTTCCGGTGTTGATAACCTTGAACATCTCCTCCTCGCTGATACCCTTAACCTTAGGCAGGGGGACAGCAAACTTAGCAGCCTTCTCATTACGCTTATTCTTGATAGCACTGGAGAGGGCCTTGGCGTTGGTCTCCTGCGAGCGGTCGAGCAGGTACTGGGGCAGAGGGGTCTTGGAAGGCTCGTCGGGTGCGGCGGACTTGACGTTCTTCTCTTCCTGGGCCTTGATGCGCTTCTTCATCTGAATCTTCTCCTTGTGGCGATTCTGCTGGTACAGCTTGGCTCGCAGACCACGCAGGTTCTGGGCATCGTGGGACTGCTTGTGTCCCTCACGAGCCTGGCGCTTGCGCATGCGCTCATCGTGATCAAGGCGCTTTCCATGCTGCTTCTGCCAGCGCTCGATATACCTAGTGGGAAAATGTTAGTTGGAGATGGTATCGGGTGGTGGCTGGTGGGGAGGGACGAACTCGTTCTGAGGCTGTAGGTAGGAAAAAGGTTAGTAAATTGATAAAATTGGATATTGAGAGATTGGGAAATGATTGGTAGCATACCATGATGAACTAAGAATGAACAACACGAGGTGAATGGGTGATGAAGTTCTTGCCTTGAAGATCTAATCGAGACCGAAAAAGTTGTGATGCGGAAAAGATAGCGAGGCACGTGATGCTCCTTATCGGTAAGATCGTTTCTGAACTTCAACTTGTACAGATTGAAAGAAAGGCCGAAGAATAGTAAGAAATTAGATTTTAAAATCAAGTCTGAAACTAATATGGTAAAACTTTCTCTATAGGCTAATATCACAATACTTGTCTCTTCTTTCTACAAATCTGCATCTTCAAGTATGATTGACAGCATCACGTGATATTACGGGTGACAGAGCGGCCATTTGCGCAAGTCGTGAATTTCTCTAGCTACGGGGAAGCCGCTCTTCTATCTTGAAGATCAACCACCGCGAACTACTTCCACCCTCGATCCTTGAGCATTGGCAAGCGGTCACTCAACATGTTCTCACGCTCTGCCCTACGGAGCCTCGCCTCCGAGCTGCGCTGGACTGCGCCGTCTACAATTTCATCCGCAGCTCCCCTGCAGCAACGAGCATGCCTTCACCAAAGTGCATCTTTGATGAATTCGCAACAACCTCAGAGTCAATCGGCATCCAGTCAGCCTGAATCACCTCTTAGCGCCACTCCCCGGGCGCAAGATACGCAACCGAAGACTCGCCAGGGCGTCACGGCCTCCAGCTTCGACGAAAACATCATGACACCCCAAACACGCGCACACGTCCCCATTGCGAAACAACCCGTTGCCCCGACTTTCACCTCCCCTCTCAAAGTGACAAAATCTCTCATGTCACAGCTCCCTCACCTTGCCGGCCAGAAGCCGCACTACGTCGTCGCCCAATTGCACGCACGACCATACCTCTTGACCGAAGGTGATCACATTCGGTTGCCCTTCCTCATGCCCAAGGTTAAGGCAGGAGATATTCTGCGATTTAACCGTGCTTCGGCACTCGGATCCCGCGACTTCACAATGAAGGGCTCACCGACTATCGACGAGCGCATCTATGAGTGCCGGGTTCGTGTGACGGGTGTGGACGCAGAGCCGCTGCGCATCAAGGAGAAGACGAAGCGGAGACAAAGGCACGTTAAGCAGGCCAAGAGCAAGCACCGCTACACGCTCATGCGTGTCATGGATGTGCGGGTGAAGACGCCAGATGAGTTGTTGGCGGAAGGCGCAGTGGTCGTGGAAGACTCAGAGGACAGCTCAGTAATTGAACCCCGGTCATAATTGGGTTGTTCGGTGTTTGGGAGAAGGTTTTTTTGAGCCGAAAATGTGATACCGGACCATGATCAGACAGTGGTTCGAGGTATTGACAGTACTAGTCGAGATATGGTCCGATCTTTGGGCTGTTGGTAATTGACTTGCCACGATGCATTGATATCTCTGCGGCATACCGGCATATTGTACAGATAGATGGATTTGGGCTGTTCTCTGTATGCATTGTATTCTATAGTATTGAATTTCTTCAGAAGATCTCTTTATTGCATTAGTGTAGGACGTCTTTATACAGGCTCTTCCCAGTGCTTGGGCCAGCTCGAATCCATCGCATCCATGAGTTTCATTCAACGAAGCCCAATATCTCATCCGCAATCTTCTCAGCAAATGCATACACAATAGATTGGGGATGACCTGGCGGCAGAAATGGAAAACTGCTGGCATCGACAACTTTCAACCCCTGCATACCATACACATTGGCATGGTTGTCAATCACAGCCATCGTGTCATTCTCGCGTCCCATTTTGCATGTCGCTGATGCATGGTAAACAGTAGTCATACTCTGATGAATGAACTCAAGAATCTGAGCATCAGTGGAGACATTGAAGCCTGGGAAATACTCCTCGTCCTCAGCCACGCCTAGCTTAGCCAATTCCGCCCAAATATTCCGCTGTCGCTTGACAGCCTGAATAGCAAGATCTATATCAGTTGGGTCTGTAAACCATTGCGGATCGATCGAAGGTGGGGTGTTCATGCTGGGGCCAGCGAGACGGACTGAACCGCGAGATAGAGGAGCAACCAATGCCCCATTGAGGGTTGCATATTGATTCCCATCCTTCGGATCGGTCGTGACTTTGTTGAGATTATAGCCGTTGAATGCACTGATAGGTAACCATTCTAGTTCTGGCCAGTCGGATGGGAAATTTGACAAGGCGAGACGAGATTCGCGAGTTAGGTTTGAGCGGAATGGGCCGGGCAATTTCTCCCAGCCGTAGTAACCTGGCCCAAAGATGGAAAGGGCCCCTGTGGCATTTTGTGTGTACTGATTCACACCAAGTGCTGCTAAAGTTGCGTTGTTGGCTGAGGCTGAAGCTGTGAGGACGTTCACACGGTGTGCAGTCCCGAAGATTGGGTGATCTTGCATATTTTGGCCTACGCCTGGGATGTTCTTGATGCAGGGAATGCCAAAGCTTTGCAGATGGTCGCAAGGTCCAATGCCCGAGACCATCAGTAGCTGAGGAGACTGGAAGGCACCGGCTGATAGAATGACTTCAGCACGAGCGTGAAGTGGAAAGGTAATCGATCCAGTGCCAAAGGTGCCTGCAGTCGATACTTGGACCCCTGTTGCGCGCTTATTATCGCTGTCAAATAAAATCTTTTCGGCCATGGTGTTCTTGTACACTACGGGTCCGACGCCTTTGTTCAACGCGGCCTGAAGAAAACTCGACTCGGAGCTGGAGCGATGCGCATTTCGCGGGTCGATGGTGAAGGTTGCAAAGGCAGAGCCAAGTAATCCACCACTGTTGAATCCATCAATTTGCTTCATACCGAGGGCGATAAATGCCTTCTGGCACCATGTTGCAAACGCATTCACAGCATTGCTAAAGGAGACCTCTAGCGGTCCACCTGTGGGACTGAATGCATCCGGAGTCTGGCTGTTCGTGGAATTGTTGTATAACGCCTGGTTGGGAGGGGTATAGTGAGCAGACTTTTTGAAGTAAGGCAATAAGTGCTCAAATGTGTAGCTCTGGTCATCTACCTCATCGGCCCAGCGCTGCATGCTGTCAACCGTCGGCCGCTGGTAGAGCATGTAGTTTCTAGCTGAAGAACCTCCCAAGGTCTTTCCTCGGGCATAATGCAAGACCCGGCCTCCCGATCCAGGCTGGGGCTGTGTACTGAACCCCCAGTCGATGAGCGGCTGATAGTCTGTTGGGTCTGAGCCTGTGTAGTAGCTGGAATACCCAGGGACAATGGAGTAATTGCCATTATCGATTTCATAGAAGCCGCCCGCCTCAATGACAGCGACGCTCACTGTTTGATTCTCTGCCAGACGGCTGGCGATAGTGAGCCCAGCATTACCTCCGCCGACAACTATATAGTCGAAAGTCGCATTCGCTCCTGGAATGCCGAAAGATGTGCCAAGCAAGGGTCCCAGATTGCCGTAGGCAAATAGATTCAAGTTCGGCGAAGTAGCTGATGCGAGTCCCAACAGGGCTGACGCTAGGAGAGCAGACACAATATTGGTAGCTAGCATCATTAGAGTAGATGATTCGATTTAGAGCTCTGTCATGAGATAACAATGGCTATGTTGTGCATAGAGTACTCCGTAGGCTGAAAGCATCTACGCTGAAAGAATGCTGATCATTCAGCCAGCACGCCACTTTAGTATGTCTATTGAATAAATCCAGCCTTGCGGCAGCTCTCCAGGGCCTTTGAGGGTATTAAGTGAATGGAAAGTCCGACGGAAATCTTATTATTGAGTCTTTTTCTCCAAATCAAAATGAATGACCAAGAAAGGCATCGAAGGGGAATCGTTGATGCCACATTTATAAGGTGTCGTATCTTCTAAACGATCTAACTTACTATTACTATCAAACATGTAGTTGTGCTTCTTTTCATAACATGATTTGTATTGTTGAATATTTTGACCCATGGATAAGAGGGTAGGAAGACCACTAAGAATCCTTTGAATATAAGAAATAAACTGAGGCAACGATATATATTTATATATTTTTGGGAATGGGTATCACACAATGAAAGACCACTATAACACTAACAAGCACTAGTAAAGTACCCTAACCGAATGAGCCGGCTTCAGAAACCGCTCTGTTCATCCCATTCGTCTGCGAAATTTGCGAATCGGGTCGCTCATGAGTTTCATCAAATGTTGGACTGCGATAAATACTCGGTAGCTCGTCTAGCTCGTGCGAGGAAGCACGACGCCTGTGTTGTTGAGGCGAAGGAAATCCAGAACTGCTAGTTTCTCCATCACAGCGCGACAGTCGGCTAGATAGCGAGGACCGGGCATGGGAATCAAAAGCAGAGCTATTGCCTATACTTGAGGCTGCTCTTGATGAGCCATAGAATCGCCGGAAGAGAGGTCGAAGCGTTGGGAGACAGGCACATATTATCCCCATGGATTGCTCAACCGAGGACCAAGTTGCCGGGCTGATACTCGTATAGGTAGGATCACTAACGACTGCTGACTCGAAACTGATAATGCGAAGAATTGAGACGATACAGACACTAGTGCATAGTTAGTAATATGTCTCAATTTGAGATTCGAAAGAAACCTACAAGCCACCAAGTAGGAAGATTGCGGATAGAATACACTTTTGTCGGGTCGTTGTATTCAGCCGCCAGGCCATCGGAAACGGGAGACTTAGCACCAGGAAATCGAGGAACATGTTGCCAACCCCATTCCAGCGGAAGAATGCCACTACGTTGATGCAGTGACCTGGCTGGCTTGGATTCCACGCTTTGGATACTGGCGAACACCCCACAATCGAAGTAACTGAACATGTGATAAAGTAGGCAACTACCACAAAACCAGTGGCCCAGAGGACCCAGCGAAAGCCTCTGATAATACCGAAAATGCGATAGAAGAGAAACAACAGCGATGTCTTGGTAATGACGGCATTGGTGAAGTATAGAAGCTGGACAGCCATGAAGCTCTGTATGGCTGTTAGAAATTGGAATCGAGAGACAGATATGATGTATCACCTTTCCAAATTCCCTACGCTTCTCAGGTGATACGTATTGAGCGTGATGGCCATAATCGTACAGCGAGACCTGTGCCCATCGCAAAGCAGCCATGGCCCAGTTCACCACCTACCCTTGTTAACTCGCATGCTCGTTGCAGGATTGAGACAACAGAGCTCAAGGCAGCACTTACCAGAGATACTGCAATGGTATAATCATCCCACCACAGGCCAGCACGAGCGACATTGCGGGCAATAAACCGCAAGATTACGCAAATGGTAGCGGGGACAATGCTGATAACTGTACCAACAAAGATACGCCATGAGATGTTGTCATTTGGTGGATCTTGACCTGATGCCATGTAAGCAATTTCATCAGCTCTAGAAACACTATGCCACCAGATCCCTCATTTCAAACACTCATAAGCGAGTGTTCTTTGATTTTTCGATTGACATAGGTAGGGATCTAGAGAGTCTGGTGAAACTGGAGTTGATGTGCCTGTTGTAAAACCTCTCACTTTTTATCCATTGAGCCGGATGGGGCGACATGATCCCACGGCCCGAATATATCAGCATCATCAAATGGTAACCGGTCTTGGCGGAATGGGTTACACCGCCGCATCTGGAGTGGCTCGATTCACATAAAAGATAGGGATCGGAGAGTTGTTTTGAACATGAATTTTTCTTTCAATTGAAGGACTTACTGGTATCATAGAAACATGTTCACTATGCTCTTTTATAAACGTGAATATCAAGAAACCACATGAAATTTGAACCGCTTATGATCTGCCGAGAAATATATATATTGCGTTCAATGAAATAGAGGTTTCAAGAAGGCGCTGTTAACATAAGGTGCTTCATCCTATACTATAATATCCCTTAACTGCAATTTTTGTCGGCAAATTTCCAATGATTTCCGTTGCATCTCGGCATATAGATGGAACTCATCCGCTACACATTCCCCGAGGAGCCGCTGGAAACCATCGAGGTCTGGATCCGCGCTCATTATGAGTTGCTTGGCCTGGGAGACTCCACTCAAGTTGGAATTGAAAATTCCTCCTGCCGACAAAGGAAGAAAGTCTTCATATGTGATGGCCTCATAACTCAAGATCTTCTTTTTGAGAAGATCTTGGAGTGAAAGTGGAGACCGTTGCTCCCCCGATAATAGAACGCTTTCGTTAGCCAACTGATGACCCAGTGGTGTCAACTGATAGGTAAAATATCCCAGTCTTAGGTCGTGAAGTTCTGACAGATCATCAGGAAACTCTTTGAAGTGATCCTCCAGTAGCTTGTCATAGGCCGTTCCTTTCAAGCCATTCACAGATTCTGCATTGACTCGGTCCAAGATTCGATCATAAAGCCGGCGTCCTTCTCGGGTCAAAGCGAAGCCTCGCTGCTCCACTTCACCAAAGCGTGCTGTGTGGGTGCCCTTCACATATAAACCAGTCAGATCCTTGAAATAAACAGTTTCCTCCAGCGCCTTGAAGCTTGTTTGCCGCAGAAGAATTGGACACGATCGTTTTGGCGGCCCCTCGATTCGCTCTTTGACAGGCATTCCATGATCCGCCATCAATTGTTGTACAATATCAATATCAATCGTTCGAGGCGTTAAGTGGTTGATATGGGAGCCAGGGAAAGAGACAACGTCCGCAATTAGAGGATGTTCAGCCTTGAGCTGCTCGTATTCTTCAAGGGTGATTGTTGCTTTCGAATGCCATCGGAATGTCTCTAGACCATTGCTGATAAGCTCTGTGCATTGATCTGGTGTCAAAAAGCCCTGGCTCTCTGCGATATCCAACAGGGCAAGAAGTCTGGGCGTGAAGATCTTTCTCTGCTCCAGCGCTTTCTGTGCTAGTTTCCGGGTTCTTTCAGTCAATAGTTCCATGCGCAAGACTGTTGTGAACACGCGAAATGGGTTCTTATCGAGCGCCTCTTGGGTATTTGGCCGGAAGGCGGTAGCGTGCATGGGGAATCCCGCAAGACTGAGGTCGTAGTAGCCCACAGGGTGCATGCCCATCACCGCAAACATGCGACGAATGGTCTTCAGTTCATGTGCTGTACCTAGTCGGATGGCTCCGTGTCTCTCAACACGATGCCGGGCGGGCAAAATATCATCTGGATTGATAGCGCCATCACCTTCAATATTCTGGCTGTTTTGGACCGTTTTCGCGTCTGCCTCCCAGACTACATTGATTAAATCACCGTAGAGGGGCACTTCACTCTTGTACATTTCCGAAAGTGCATGACAGAAGCGGGATCGCAAAATATTCTGATCGTGGGCCATCTTGCAGATTTAGAAGAATTAGAGGTCGGACAATAAGTATAAGAGGGGTGGTAGAAGTGTGTGAAGATTAGTAGAAACTGCCGAAACTAAATGTAGTATTAGAAAGGACACCCATTTTATATACCTTAGATGTGCATTGACTCCGGGACAAGGCAGCTGATGTCAACTTTCCTTGTTTACCCGCTATCTGCCGCCTTCTGTCGGGGAGATAAGTAAGGAGTCTAGTCTAGATAACTCATTTGCATACATATCTAGCTAGATAAGTTCAATTTACGATTGATAAATATTTGATGCTGAAAGTACAAAGGTAATCGTGAGTATCGGGTCTCATCCGAAGGCAATATCGGAACAGGTCGATTCCAAATCTCAGCATGTTATTTAATAAGTAAATACATAGGTGTAAAGCATCGTATGGTCTGGTTCCTCTCAATATCCCGTGAGATCAAAACATAGAATTACTCTGTCTTTTACCCTTTTCAAACATCTAGATTCTTCCCCGGACCCCGCAAAATTCCTAAGTTGCGAGTTCAGTGGGTGTTCCGCCTGGGGAGCCCGAACAAGACTTCGTTATTAAAGTCTGCGCTTTCAATGACCATCCCGGAGAGGATCTGGGTTCACGGCCATAGCTGTTATATGTACAGAGCGGCCATTGGTCTCGGTGCAAGCGTTTCTTCTCTGCCTCCCAGTGCGAGGCGAGAAGCCAGGCGTACCTGGTGGCAAGTCGTAAACTCCAAAAGTAGCATGAATACTAAGATACCAACACCTTTATTTAGGTGCATCTACTCTCATGAGATGTGAGAATAAAATGATAATTCATCATCCAATATATATACACATTCAACCGTCATATGGATGCTGGTCTGGAAGATCTTCTATTCCGTTGTTCAGCGAGCCCGTTTCGATCATCTCATCCATAACTTCAGAGTCTCTCAACTCCTCTCGGCTTCCATTCGCTGGGTATTTGGGAAAGGCCTTTTCAATAACTCGTTCATTCAGCCAGGAGACTAAATACCAAGCGAGAGTTGTTCAGATGTCCAAGCCGAAACCAACATCGCTTCTCGAAGAGACCAGTATTATGCTATCATTGGGTACATAGTGCCACAGCCATCGTCATCAAAAGAATAAAATCATAATTCATAATCCAATCTATGTACATAAGTCCTGTCTATAAAATAGGCGAAAAGGAAAACCAAAAAGCACAAAGCATAATCCGGTCCAATCCAGATATTCCAAAGCCAGGGTAATTCCGTCAAACAGGTTCTAGTCCGCTGCTGTGCAAGTAGACCCGGTACATGGGGTACATGCACCCATAATCAAAAATCTCAAATAAATCAAACGCTTCATCCCAGAAAATCAAGAACAAAGTTCCCGAGAAAACGCCGTAGTAGAAGGGGAGTCATAAGACGTCAAGGAGAGTCAAAAGGCCGAAAATGAGGTAGAATGTGAGGTCAGGGCGGAGTTGAGAAAATATATGAAGCTGAGGGGAAGAGAAGTGATAGAAGAGAGGTGAATGTGATCACAAGGGCGCCATAGATGCTTCCCCATCCTCCATATCACTAATAGAGGTAGCTGGCGACGCGAGCCCCGAAATAACCGAGCTTGAAGCCCCCGTGCCGGCATCCATCATAGCATCGTCGTAAGAGCCTAGCGAGGTAGTCGGCATACGCGGCGGCGCATTCTTGCTAGATGAAGCCATGAGCTCCGTGATCCCCGGCTTCGTGGGAACATGTTTATGTAGCACGGTGGCATTATCGAGACTTTGCAGGGCAAAGCCCATGAATTCGGCGTTCTTGTGGCTGACGCCTAGAGTCCAGCGGTATTCACACAACCGGACGCGATAGAAGTCTGCCTCCTCGTTTGTCGGGGCGGTGATGCGAAGGAGCATGCCGAAGGAGCCGATGAGGGAGAAGTTGGTGCGTGCAGAGGCGGGCCAGAAAGAGCGGAGGTGAGCGGGGCGGAGACGGTTGACAAAGTCCATTGCGGAGATGAGACGGGTTTTAGCGGCGGAGCGGCAGATGTGCGCGAGGTACTGGTCTGTGCCTTCAGCGAGGAGAGAGCGGACGATGCAGCGGTGGAGGGTGATTTCAGTGGCGAAGTAGGCGAGGTGGAGGGCGCCGTTGCGGGCGTGTTCGTCTGTTATTGTTTCGACGAGTTCGCCGGTTGAGGTTTCCATCTTGAGGGACGGTGGAAGGGAGGAAAACCAGTCCTTGAGGCGGATCTGGGCTGGTTTAGCCTTTTCTAAGATCATGCGTGTACGCTGGTTTCCGGCGGCGGAGAACTCTTCGATGGCGTGCAATGTGTAGAAACGGTCGAGGATATCGGAGAGAATGGTGGTTAGTGCGACCATGTGGCAGAAAAGAAGAGGGCCGTGGCCGACGGCAGTTTCATCGTGGGAGCAGTCAGTGCCGGAGGCAAAGGCGTCCGAGAAGTCCTGCTCCACGAGATCCTTGACCGTCCAGTTGAAGGCAAAGATATGCGAGGGTCGGCCGTGCACCAGCGATGACCATTTATCCTGCATATACAAAGCCCACGCAAGGCGTTTCCGTAAGCCCTTCTCCCACGTCTCCATACGCCAGTTCGTGCAGTCCTGATGCAGGCCCAGCTCGAAAGCAGCCGTGACCAGCTGACCATTTAACGATGCCGTAGCTAGAGTGGACTTTTGAGTCAGCAGGAGCCCGGCTTGGATAGTCGAGACACTGGGGAATTGCAAAGAATCCATCAGCAGCTTCAAGGCCGAAGCCTCCAGTCGTGCGGCATCGGGTTTGCGCGCAGTTTGCGAGCTGACACCGACGTCGACGAACTTCAATGTCAAGACGTAGACTGCGGCGAGTAGTAGCGGTGAGAGGCCGCGGCGTTCACGGTAGGATTGGCGGAACACTTCCTCTATCAAAATCGGGAACGAAGGGTGTACATGGTCGAAGAACTTTTCGATCAATGTTGAGCCGTAGGGAGCGACCAGGCTCTCAACCGCATCGAGTGACATGGCCTGTGAGTCACCCACAGGCACGGTGTCGACGACGCGCATGAAAGTGCCATCATCGGCACACCTCCGCACACGTGAGTTCGACACTGTGCATTCGTCATATTGGTCCAGCGGAAGGTAATCCAGCAGAGTTGGCTCCAGCTCCGTGGTCATGCCAATATGCTGGGTTGATTGGTTAAAGAACCCGGGGCGAATCATGTTCACTGTTTGCGGGTGAGACTCGGTCTCCGGGATAGAATGTTCCGGTTGAATTATCGAGGGTCTGGGGATTGTTAGAGCACAGTTTCTCTCTATATCTGGAGCTGAAATATGCCCTCCGGTTGGAATTCCATACCGCTTAATTGTTTCAGTGGGCTCTGGCCCGTCATCCAATTTCCTCTTCTTCGATGGAGCCTCGGATTGGGGTGTGAGGCCGAAGGTACACTCCTGGCGATGGAAGTCGCATGAATAGCATTTGTTGACCATTTCGTTCATGGCACACCTGCTCTTTCTGCGGAGACAAGCGTCACAGCTAGCTCCATTCCGTACGCGGGGAAGGGTCGAATTGACGGAGATGGGGGAAGGAGAGAGCGTTGGGGTCGAGCCCGTCTTTCGGCGGAGATCAGGGGAATGGCCTTGATAGCCCGAGGGCTGGATAGTGATAACGGTAGCCATGTGGACCGGGACCCTGGAGGGCACGATAATCGGGCAAATAGGAAGGGAGACAGAAACAGTGATAGGGTCTTCACGGAGTACCCAGACGTGTCCGCAATCTCGTCTAGCGTGAGATCACTTTCTGGATATACAGAGTCAGTCATTGGATGAGATCATGGTGATAAGAGAAACACATACGCTTATCAGAAAAAAAAGTTGGTTATCTCCGAAATGAGTTCCAAAGCCGGCACCGGAGATCGAAGACGATCCTGCAAGTGATTGCAGCAGGATGAGATGTCGAATAGTTCGCTCCGTCATTCCTACAGATGAAGAGGAGAGAGAAAAAGAAGCCAGAGAGAATATGATGACATCGATCTATCTAATAGGTAATATAAACTATAGGAGCCGGAAACTTGGTACTTTCCCAGATCAGCTTTTTTTGTCTCGTAAGAAAAACCACCGTTCGAGGCACCGTGACTTGAGAATTATGACACTTTAATTGTCAAAGATAAGCGGTCTTGTGCTGATTGGTTCTGAAACCAGACATGGCATTACGTACTGAATATTATTAGATCAGCATTTACCTTTTCACAGGATATATAGATCAAATAGTTAGATAATAAGAACCCAATCTTGGTTAAAATATATATTTAAATGCCCCTTCTTACCTCTGCCGTTCCCCAGGGATTGTCTTCCTGCATATATAGTGGCTTTCTGACTGGTCCAGAGGGTGACTAGGATCTCCCGGGCCAATCATCATTCAGTGATAACGTCCTTTCACCCGACCAATCACCGCTTGTCTCCATACTAAAGTCGCAGTAGTGCCCGAGCTGCAAAAATAAAACTGTGGGGTGGGAATTGTGGAGGGAAACGCCAAAAAAGCCTACACTCTATATCTTTGACCGCTGATATATAATACATTATGACTAGATGTGACTTTTCCACAGTCCGGAGTGGAACACCCCGGAGTCATGATTTCCTTCCCCGGGTACGGTGGCAAACGGGCACGGACTCGAAATGCCAATAAAACAAATGAGCTGTGGTTGGTCCGGGACAGGTTTCTATTATGAACCAATTCCCTCATATGTACCTATGGTATGTTCATCCGTTGATCTTCGGGAAATGGACCCAACAACTTAAAACGCCTTCAAACTCCATACTCCTAAAAATGAGACATCCAGGAAATGCGTGTACGTTTGTTTACTCGGTGAAATTGCGCAGCTTGGTCAACTCATCCAGCAACTCTTGCAAGTCTCCATCGGAGATCTTGTTCTGAAGACTCGGGATGAGAGACTTGGCCTCCTCGGCATTATCGCAACACAGACTCCCTGTTCAGACACATGTCAGTAAATCTAAAGTTTACCAAATCTTCCAACGATCTAGGTGCAAGTGCCATGGAACAAGGGCTTGGCTGGTGAGGTGTAAATCAAAACGTACCCAGCTGCGACCGCTCAAACATCTCCAGCTCCGTGTGAGAGTTCAAAAGGCGTTCGACTGCCTTGATATTCTCCTCATCCTTGAACCGGGCAAAGACATCCAAATAATCCAAGGTCTTGGTCAGGTTTCTGTAAAAGAAAAAAAACTTAGGTAAGCATTCGATCTCGACATTGGATCTGTGGTCCACTTACTCCGGCTCTTCGTATTTGTTGCCACCGCGTCGCTTGTTCTCCAATACCTTGTGGATCACGAGTCGTGCTTCTGAAAGTGAGAGTGTGTGGGTGTGTTGGTCAGCGCCCAGCTTAAGCGTGGAGGCGGCTTCGAGCTCGCCTTGTGGCAGCGCGCGCTTGCGGTGTGTGGGTGGGGGGAGTTGGACGCTCATTGTGCAGTTTGAGGGGCGATATTTCGTAGGCTTAGGTATGCAGCTGAGTGCAAGCAAATTGAAGATATTGGTGGAAAAGAACTTGCCCGGAGCTACTTCGTCGATGCCGTGGATCTGCTGTAAAGAAGATGAGGTGACTTGTTTGGCGCGACGTTGATCTCTGCAGTTTCACATCCGGCATCTCAAGGCGGTGACACCCTTACCGCCTCCCCCTCTAGATGTAAAACAAGATCCGATGGGAAACTCAAATCAAGCGTATTTATTGCTAATGCTAGGTATGATAGGTATTTGGGTACTGGTCTTAATTTTTGTCCATGGAGAAAGCCCTAAGCGCCTCAAATGCAGCTATGCAATAACTCTATACCTTCCGAAAAGCGACCTCCCGAGGCAGACGGAAGCTAGCACAGAACATCTGCTTCTTGGGACTAACCAGTCTCACATTGTGAATGGCGAGTTCCACATCCTGGTTCCCCTTGCCTCCCACACAGTCATCGACAGTGATCTTGTGCCCGATACGCTCAGAGATTCTCTCGCAGATATCGATGTGATCATCCACCTCGTTATCGGAGTGTCCCGAGAAACAGTAAACGTGGATCATGGGCAATTTTTGCTCCGTGTTGGGCGTAAACACGTGTTCCTCGCCAGCATAGAGCCCAGGGAAGGCATCAAGGAATTCAATGGCCGTAGCAGGCAGGTTCATAACATAGTGATTCACAATGGTAGGACGGGTGTATATCTTCGGCGCGGGGAGCTCGGCCCCCTTGCCTTGCGCGGCCTTGCGCTGCTGATCTCTGCTCACCTTGGGGCGGATAGTGACGGTAAGAGGCTTCGCCGCTAACAACGACCGACCCGAGGAACGGATAAACTCCCGACCATCCTGGTTGAAAGGAGTGACGAAATCTTGCACCTTATTACGGGTGATGGCATCTTGCATAACTTCATATCCATGTGGGTTCAAATCGTTGGCCCAGACGAAGATCTTCTTCCGGCCTGCTGGCACGGCGAAGGGCCCAACGCCGGCCATCACGTCGCAGACCATTTCGCAGGGCTCGAACTTCTCGACCAGGCGGCGATGCTCGGTCTCCAGGCGGCTGTTCCAGTAGACACGAGCATAGTCGAACCGGAATTCACAGTCCTGCTCGTGCTGGATGACATTAAGGTCATTCTCGCCTGTCAACAGTTCGAATGGGAAGGTACGGAACTGGCTGTGTGAGCCGACATCTTCGGTCTTATTGATGACGGTGCGGATGGTCGGGTTCTTGTCCATAAGAACCTCGGCAATTATGTGCTTATATGGCAGGTATTGGGCGCGGAGATTTAAATGCACTGGTTTCGTTAGTATTGGGTTCATAGCCACCGTGACTCAGAGGAACATACAGACATGCCCCACTTGAGTGAAGCCTTGAGGGATCTCTTCCATCATGTCCTCGGGTAGAACTGATGAGATGATCTCAGCTATGAGAATGTTAGCATAGAATACTTAGCTGAGAAAACATGATGGCAAGCATACCGTATGACCAATGGTCATATTCCAATGCCAATTCATAAGGCCCCAGGGCGACCGTTCCCTTATTTACGAGCTCGTTGATAGTAGGCGACCATGTTGCCTTATCTGTAAACTCCGAATTAGAACAAATGGATCAAGGTTGCGAGCGATCTAAGCCCAATAAACATACCATCAACTTTCAGGTCTTCGCGCAACAACATAGCCTTCCAGATCTTGCCATCCTGGTCCTTCACCTCACGGATAGCGCTAATGCGTGGCAATAGCAATAGGTCGTGGCTCTTGGTCAAATCCTTCCGCACGTTCGAAATGTCACTTGGTTTAAAAACCCGGGCGACGGAGAGGGGCACGTTTCTTCGGAAAAATGACCGGTCGAGTGTGCGCATGGCACGGTTCACAGGGGGTCGGAACATGGCGGGGGTCTCGTGGAGAGTAGCCTGCTTGGAAGCCTCATCTGTCGGTTTCATTGGAGATAGAGAGTGTTTATTTTTGGCCTATTGTGGATTTTGTCTCCTTGTTCGAAGCTCGAGGCGCATTGCGGCGCGATAATTTATTTCTTATCAGCCACGTGACATCTTATCTAGATCCATCTAGATCCTAAAGATTTACATGTGAAACGTAGACAAAATGTGTCGGTATAGATGTTAAATAATTGAATATTAGTTTTTAAGCAATCGGTTCGAGGTATATCTGTGGATATAATTAACTGTAGGCTACAACGTAATATTTGGCTTTACGTGTGCCTTATGTCAAAGTACTGGGCCCAGAGCTCGGGGCAACTCGTAGGGTGATCAAATTATTTTTTACTAGACCGATAAAGCTCATCATATTTCTCATTTGAGCATGCCGGTTTTTGTTCATCGATGAAACAGGCTGGTGATTCTCCTGCTTAACAAAAGCTTGAGACGATAACACAATAATCGCAGATCGCAAAGCTATCATATCATCGTAACAGTTCGTGAGATAGATGGCGCACACTTAGCCAAAGGTATAACAGGACATCCTAATGCCAGTTTCTAATATCAACATCGGTAGTATCGCTCTGCATGTGCAGCCCGATTGTCCCCTCAACAGGGTTTTATCCCCTCAATAATAGAACGATCCAGTTCCCTCTGAGCTTCCAGGTTGGAAACACGGTCTTGAAGCTTCTTAATTTCGTCGTCCTTCTTCTTTAATGCTAGTCGCGTTATATCCCGGCCACGAATAATCCCCTGGGTCTTCAACTCCTGCCTGTTAAGCAGTGAGACGACCTCGTCATGCGCTTTGTTTGGCAAAACAACACTATGTATTTCCAGAATATCGAGTAGACTCTTTGCAAGATCCGAGGTGTCAAACTTCGAGTCTGCAGAAAGCACATCGTTGTATTTGCTAGGCGTGGGTGTCATGCATAGTTCCGCAGACGAGGGAGGGCACATAGCAGTGCGAGAGGAGCAGGATGAGAAAGGCGTTGCGGGTGTAGGTTGGTCGTATGGGGGATTGTCATTTATAACTTCTGCCAATTTGCGCTTGCCGGGTGAGGTCACTGTGGAGGTATGGGGATTCTTGAATGGGGATTCGGGGTGGAAGTTGGGTTGCGAGATGAAGCTCTCGGTCTGACTAGAAGAGAGTGCCTTGGACAGCTCATTGTTATCATCCGAGTCGTCGTCGTTCCAGCCAAAGTCGTCTGACGCTTCTGAGATCATTCTAGCCTTCGCTGTCTTCGGGGGCGATTTGAAGTTGCGCTGTGGGGTATTGACGAATCTGCGCTCAGTCTGTGGAGTGAGTAGCCCGTTGTTCATACGTCCTGGGTTATGCCTTGATGGGGTGAGCGAGCTAGGGTCGCGTTCCGATCGAGAGTTGGCAAGAACGGCTGCTTCCTCGCGCATTGTAGCATCATCTGCCCACAGGAAGAAGCTGCATTTGAGATGTGGAGACTGCGCGCAAGTCCAAACTAATTTTAGGTCAGTCGCTAATTTAATATAAAGATAGTTTTCCAAGCATCATCCTTCACAGCCTAAGCAAGATTTGACATACACCATTTCCCAAAGTTCGCTCCCTGCTTCTTTGTTTGACGACGAATGGCAGCCGGTCGCTCTGGGCAGTTACAACACCAAACGCCATCTTTGAAGAGACCACGACGGAGAGGCGCTGTAGTTCCTGGTGAGCCTGGGTATTTTTGAGGGGATGACATTTTCCACAGCTTTTCCCCAGATGTTGTTCAAGAGAGGGAAGATGAACGTTGTCTGTCGCCATGGAAACATGCTTATCTTATCACCCCCACGAGGTCTTGGCACCTTTTAAGACATTCTCCATGGACCAGGTGGATTATGACAGTGCTAGAAATAGAACATGGGAGAATAATCTGAGACAATCTCATCTATATTCATCCCAATCACAGATGACCTCATTATTGAGGCTGAGATCGGATTTCCACATATCCAGCACCATTATAAGAAGCTTAACCCCGCGTCGAGTCCTTTAATGATCAACCCCTCATGCTTCGATACCCTTTAAAGACCTCAAATGCATACACTATGCATCGACACACAAGGCCCACTCTCAACCCTCCCTAATGAACTATATCTCGCAATATCCGATTTCCTATCACCAGCAGACCTAAATGCCTTCACATGCACCAACACAACAACCTACAACCTCCTAAACAACACCCTCTATAAGCGCGATGCAAGTTCGCCAAATCCAAAATCCCTCTTCTGGGCCTCGACAACCGACACCCCGTCAACAGCCCTGAAATGTCTCTCCGCGGGCTTCGACATCCACTCAAGAACAGACACAGACCCGCGAGTAAAAGGCTGCACCCCAATAATGCTAGCCGCGTTGCATAATAGCATTGCGGTACTCAAACTGCTCTTGCTCAACGATGAAGCCAACCCAAACACCCGTGATAGAAAATTGATCCGCCCACCACTATCTTGGGCCGTCAGAGAGGGCCACTCAGCCATAGTGCAAATCCTGCTGAACGACGACCGTACAGACGTCAACTTGCAAGACAAGGCGGGCGACACTGCACTTATGATTGCCGTCAATCACCAGCTCAAGATGATAACACTGCTGCTCTGTAACGGGCGGGTGGATCCGCGCGTGCCAAATCGGCAGGGATGGACGCCGCTCAACCGGGCTGCGCGTGAAGCAGACGGGGATGTGGGCTTGCTACTTGCTAAGCATTTGCGGTTGATTCTCGACGGTGATGATGGCGCTGCGCATTGCCAGCATGTGTTTTTCTATGCGGCTATCATGGGACACGTTGATATTGTGCGGTATTTGGTTCAGTATTTTGGGGAGAAGCTTGATCCCAACGCCGAAGGACAGCAATATGGGCGGGGAGCATTTTCAATCGCGGCTTCGGCGGAGTGGGTGGATGTTGTACGGTTCTTACTGGAGTGGGAGGTTACGGATCCTAATTTGCAGACGCATTGGAAGAGGCGGACACCTTTGTTTGTTGCTGCGGAGAATGGGCATGAGGAGGTTGTGGACTTGTTGGTTGGATGTGAGAGGGTTGGGTTGGAGATTGCTGATATACATGGGACTACACCGTTGGGGGTTGCGACGGAAAGAAACCATGAGGGGATTGTTAGACGGTTGTTGGCTGGGTCTAGGCGGGCTGATCCCAATGCTCGTGATGAGAACGGTCAGACGCCGCTGTTTAATGCTGCGTTTTATGGTCACATAGGTGTTGTAGAGCTACTACTCGAGGCGCATGGCATTGATCCACATTTGGGAGACACAGATGGGAAGACGCCGTTAGAGGTGGCATCGGAGAATGGCAATCTGCAGGTAGTGGAGGTACTGCAGAGATACATAGACAACCCATCATGAATATTCTCGTCTGAATTATCATGACCTATCTGGCTTGCGGTCCCTATCATCCGCTATATCTATCTAATGCTTCCTCCCAACCCCTCCGCAGAGCCATGACCCAGCAAGTAGAAGCAAACGAGCAACTGATCGGTGTGTGAAAAACAATGGGAATCAAAGTGGAGAAGCCATATATCTATGGCGGTATCACGAATGCAGCAAAAGAATTCTAACAACGGCGTCTAACCAGCAAGCACGTGCCGCAACATAACACCAAACGGATCAGCAAGCTTGAGAATTTCCGTAACCTCGGGCTTGATGGGTTCACCCGCAGTACGGCGAAGTTGGTCCTGCTTCTTTATCCGCCGGCGGCGCTCTACGGCGATAGGGTCGTCCATGTTCTCATCTCCACTGTCTTCGTCAGAGGCATCAGATGCTTCATCTGAGATAGTGAGGTCCTCCAGATCAGCCTGTAAACCCGTGGTTAGCACTGGAGTCCAAATACATTTTTGAAATCGAGTGGGTGGAAAACACATACCTCGTCAAGACCGAAATCACTGCCCTTGAAAGCTGAAGCTCCTGGAATAGTTTCCCCAGAGGTACCTTCAGCAGCCATCTTCTGGCGAGTCTTGTTCAGATGCCAGCGTTTCCGGTCTTCGTGCCACTTGATAAGCTGGTTGATTTCCGTGAGAGCGAGGTCTTTGTCGATTTGGCCAACTCCAGCAGCTCCTTGGAACAAAGCGTTGATGTCCATTTTGCCTCCGGCGGGGCCGTTGCGCAGGAAATCGAGAATCTCCTCAATCCAGCCCATTAGAGACTGGAACAGGCCGTTGTCGTGCTGGTGCACTTCGTGGATAAACTTGTAGAAGTTGGCCTCGTGGCGAGCGCACAGGTCAATGAAGGCCTGCACTGTTTGGTTCGGATCGGCCGAGGCATCCTGGCGTTGTGCACTCTCAATCACACTAATGGCATCGTCGGCAAAGTGAGCAAAGTCCGTAATGCTGTTATATACATTGGCAGATTTGTAGACCCGGACGAGCGGCTCGTAGAATATAGTGAACAGGTCGCGGAAGAGCTGCAGTGTGACTGGCTCCTCGACAATGCTGAGCATCATCGCCTTGTCGCGCTGGCGGGTGTAGAGCTTCAGAAGCTGCTTCATGTGAGCGAACCACTGCGCGCCCTGTTGCATTTCCAGATCTACATTCTCCACGGCATAGTTCCAAGCCACATAGCCGTTGAACACCTTGCCAATCTGTTCCGAGTTCAGGTCAGGTGATATTAGTTCGGAGCGAAGGATGGCCACAATAATGTCGACATCGTCGGAAACAGCCTCTTCTCGGATCACATTCTTGATGACTTCCTCGGAATCCGCGAAGCTCTTGAGCTTCTGAGTAAGAACTGTATCTCCAACCTTCGATGCCAGAGAATCAATTGATCTTTGGAAATCTTTGATACTTTCGTTCAGCGTTAATGAGAAGATGCGTTGCAAAAGTGACCGTGAGCCGAAGGGCTGGGCCATGAAGAGGTCTAGAACACCAGACATTACTGCAGCAGGGTTGGCGATGCGAATCACATTCTTCATCAGTGTGTACGGAACGAGGCCGTGGATTCTCTTCGCCTGTGCAAACAGTTCAGGGGAGTTATCCTCGGCAAGGAACAGGTGGTATATTGTTGCAGCAACTCTGTTCAATGTTAGTAGGGCGACGCACTCAGAAAATCAGACAACATACTCAATGCGGAGCCACTCAGCAAATTTCTGATATTGCGGGCTGAGATCTTGAATTGAAGGCTTCTCCCGGATCTCGGCAAACAGTTTTGTCAAACCATCTAAAATCCAAGTGAGATTAGCAAACTATGTTATGCTGGAAGGAGGTCGCGACTTACTGCTTTCCACAATATCCCGCCGGAACCGCTCCATGTACACATCCAGCTCCGCAGCTCGCTGCCTAGCAATCTCGTAGAATCTCTTCTGTTCCTCGATTCTCACAGCATCCATGTCTTTCCGTCTCTGGACATCAACCAACTCTTCCTCGTTCAGCTGGATTGGTCGAGCAGTCAAGAATTCTTCCATAGCATTAGATTCTGCAATACGCTTGTTTTGCAGTACAGTACGCAGGAACGCGCGGAGCGACACACGCTGCTCCTCCCGGTACAGCACAGTCGCCCTGGACACGTCGCCCGTTGATGCACGCGGTGACTTCGTCGATCGCAGTGATCCTCGGGAAATCGATCGCCGGACGCTCCCTGGTGTGAGAGTTGGTGCAGAGAGCCGATCCTCGGGAGCATTCGTGTCCAATGTCGAGAGAGATGAAATAGAGGAAGCGTCATCATCTGCACTAGAACCCCACCAGCTTGAGGTGGTGGAAGACTTGTTCTTACGAGGAAGGGGAGGAAGTTGTTTTCCTGGCAGCTCAGTCCTCAGCCTCCTGTGAAGCTTAACAAACTCTCCATATCTCCTCCCAATATGAATCTCCTGTTGGTCGTGGCGACGAACTCGAATAATGAATTCCTACAACAGCTGTTGTCAGCAGATAATCCCAGCTCCCAACCGAAGACGATCAGACTTGTGAAACTTACAGCATGTTGATGGTATCGCACTGTCCGCTTGACAGAGGTTGTCCGAACAGCGGCCACGTTCACATCCCAACCGTTGATAGAATTGCCCTCGGGCATATTAAACAGCAGGCCGGATTCCTGAGCACCACGCTCGACAATCTCCATCTCCGAGAACTGGATACGCTCCTCATATCCCGACGCGGTCGGCACACCCGAAACCATCATCAGCTCCACGAGCTTCTCGCATTTTCGAGCCAACTTCCGGCGCTTTGTCTCCTCCAGTCGATCCTCCGAAGACGAGACATGCTTATTGGCAAACGATTCCAAGAACTATATCCCCAACTGTCAGTCACACTCTGTTCCTCCTCGTTTTCCATTCAGGGAAGCGAAACACCCACGATTTGTAGCTTATCCTGCCAAAACTCCTTTTCGCGCGCTTGGTCAAGGAATGGGAAATTTCGAACGTGGTGAACAAAAATATACCGAAGGATGGGCAGCTCCGAGTCGACCGGTGCGACCTCGCCGAATTCCGATCTGAAGGGGGCACCGAATCGCTGGAGCGCGGTGGGGGAATTTAGCTCGAAGATTTCGTCACGCACTTCACGGGAGATGAGCTCGCGCTTGAGGTCTGCACAAATTTACTTGTCAGCAACTACGAAATCGGAATACCATCATATCCTCCAACTTACAATGTTCTTGCCTGCCCGTCAGGACCTGGCCTGCTGGCGGGGTAGCACCCACATCTCCCTTGCCGTTGGGGAATGCGGGATCAGGCAATTGTGTTTCCGGCATGTTGAAGGATATTGCTCCTGCTTTGAGAGGGAAGCTGAGTCCCTAGGGGATTGAATCGCACAGCCAGTGTGCAGGTGATGGGATGAGAATGGAAACACAGAACGTGTCTGCCTAAAAAGGCTGGTTGGCGCTACAATGAGCGGCTGGGCAAGGCTGAACACTGCGTGCTGGGTCCCAGGATGTCTTCTGTTTCGTGAAAGGTGTGGGAACAAAGGTGATGGGGGGGGGCTGAGTGTGGAGCAGGAGTCGGGAGAGAAATGATGTCGTCACCCCCGGCCTTATAAGGCTATATTATAGGCTATTATAAGGCTAAATTATACAAGATTTGAGTGTTGATATGCTACTTTTTTTTTCCTAACTCGGCTCAACCTATTCTACTGTATCTTACTATTTGATAACACCAGACCACTTGATATGGTCACAAAATGCCTAGGTCACGTACGCCAAGGATGATTAAAGTGTTGCCTACTAGGTCTGCATCCTATGAGGCGTGGATTTTCCTCGGCAGTGTCATCGCACTAGTTATTATTCTAAGCTAGTTCCCGCATTGGTATATATTGTTTTTACTCGGGTCAAAAAGAAGTTACAGGGGACCACTTCCTTTATGTTTGTTCAAATCTGTTGGACCAAAAACGACTATACTCAATAGGAAAGGGAAAAAAAACCAAGATTTCAGCCATGTTTTCTGGGGTAGAAAGATTAAGGTAAAAATAAAAGCTGAAAAAAATAAAACCTCATAAATCCATCGCTGAGAACATTAAATTCGCTTGAGAAAACAAAAATTGAGAAGAGTGTGTTGTGGAAGCCCCCAGGAATCCCGTCTTACTTCATGAATTCCAGCTCCATGTCGCGAGGGAGATAGTGTCCCTGGGGTTGCGGGCCATTCCAGGGTTGCAGGTTGTGCAGAGCGCGCTCATGCTCAAGAGAGGGGAACATTTGCTGCTGAGGCTGATGGTATTGAGCTGAGTGGTCACTAGGAGTTTGCATCATGGGCTGAGCACCGCTACCCATCTGGGCGCTCTGGTTGTAAAGGGTGAAGTCGTTACGCCCATAGGTCTGGAGTCCGTATTCGTAGCGCTCAGAAATAGTGTCACCGACGTTACAAGAGTCCGGTGAGTACAGCATGGCGTTGCCCTGCGCACCAGGAGAGAGGCCAGAGGGCTTTCCAGAGGCATCATAGGAACAGTGGTTGAGGTTCATTTGCTCGTAATCATTCGAATAGCCCTTCATCGCCTCAAGGGAATGACCTTGAGGGAGCTGCGCGGCCATCGCAGTGTAGTCCTCGTTGCTTGGGTATTCCAGGTTGCTCCAATCCAGGTCGAAGTTGATGCTTTCCGTACCGGTGAGTGGGGATCCGTCAAATGACACAGGTCCCATCAAGTCGGGAACTGATTCGGCAGATGGGATAGACATGGAGTTCATGGACTGCCGGTGCATCTCGAGGGCTGGAATCAAGCCGTTCGGGTCACCGGCTTCAAACTGACTCTGGAAGCCGCTCAGGTTCACCGAGGTTGGGAACGAGTTGACATCGGTCATCAGATAGGGTGATGTTTCCCCGAACAGAGGGAAATCCTCCCCGTGGGCAAGCGCAGGAGGGTCAGCAAAGTTGAATTGGGGATTCTCAGGCCAGTTGTAGGTCTGGTCGCTGGGAGAAGGACTGGGGCCTGGGATAGGAGAGGCAAAGTCGGTCGTCTTCGACGCAGGAGTAGACACACTGGGAGTCTGCGGAGTGGCCTGCGCGGAAGAGCCTCGCTTACTGCCATTGCGGCCATTGTTCTTGGATCGAACGTAGACCCATCCATGAGATTTTTCCATGTGCTGCTTGCAGTTGCTGGCACGCTTCGAGGCATATGGGCACTTGTGGAATTGACATTTGAAGAGGGTAGGCTTGTCCGAATGTCTGTCGTTCATGTGGCGGTCACGTTCTTTCTCAGTGGGCCAACCTTTGGTGTGGTAATTGCAGTCAGAGTACTCGCACTTCCAGGGGCGAGTGTGTGTCTTCTCGTGCTTCCTATGAACGGGTTAAAATTTCGATTCTGATGCTTCGATTCAATGAATGGAACAACTTACGTCAAGTCACAGGGACGCTTGAAGACTTTGTCGCAGTCGGCGCACTTTTGATTGATGTTCATGGGAGGAGCATCCTTCTTGCGGCGGGCCATAGAGCGCTCAACGCCCTCATCGACCGCATCGTCAAGGCTGATAGTACGCTTGGTAGCACCGGACACATCCGCCTCGTAGGGCTTTCCTGTGGCCATGGAAATTGGCTTTCCATCTTGCATGACTACAAGTTCAGCGGATTTCCCATTCTTGGATAGACCACCTTCGAGGGTAGCCTTCTCAATGCTATTTTGAATTAGTTAGGTTCTGCAGTCCAATCAAATGGGGTATCACATACATAAGAGTGCTAGACTCCTTGGATTCGGAGCCCTGAGTCGCCTGGACTCGCTCGCGTTCGGCACGAACCATTGCTGCGTATCGCCGGACCTGTGAAACAAGATCAAGGAAGTATCCGTTAGTGTAAGGTCGATCGGCTGGTAGTCGTTGATCACGATCATTGAGATGCGAAGCCGAAGTATGCAAGCACTGGATCGTAAACTCGCAGAAGTTGAGATAAGAATTCCGAGAAGTAGCGGAATTCTTTAAATAATGAAGAAAAAAGAATAAGCATAACCGTAACTCCATAAACCTATTGAATAGAACGATGCATTGACTTACCGGCGCCAACCACAATAGGGTTTTCTCGAGGTCGCGCAAACAGACAATCTGTTTATTGATAATGCGCTGGGGAACACTTCGGACCAAAGGGTGGAATGGTTTCAAGCGGGCTTCTTTCAAGATAGGAACAAGCACAAAACGTTCAATCTGTTTACAGGCAGCTGGGCCCAATTGACGTTTTGACGACGAACCAGTATCAAACGCCGAAATAGAGCTTGTGATGGCAGATTGATTGTCGTGAATACCATCATTCACTATTCATTGTTAGTACTCAAATAGGAAACAATAGGGGAACAAAGAGCAACAATGTATTCTTGTGGCGTGTGACACCCACCTTTATTTTGCGAGTCAGCGAGCCCCTCTTCGCTACTGACAGATATTCCTAGCCCACTGTCTGACTCGTGGCTATGCTGCTGGTGGGCCTTTTTCTCGTCTAGTGGTATGGGAATGCTGCGACCCTCTTCATTTGAGGAACACGGGAAGTTCGACATAGACTTGGAGTTACTGCGAACTAACCCACTCTCCAAAGGACTTTCACCGCCAGCGACCTGCAAGCTCTGGTCTTCGGTAGGTTCCAGAGTAAGACGGCCGAGGATGGAAGTCATGCGTTCTTCAGCAGCAGTGATGGCTTCCAACGAAGTGGCGGAGCGATGAGGTAGGGAGCGGACGTGCAAGACAGGGTCGCGATCACTCGATGGAGGAGAAGTGGGGGTATGAAAGGTCTCTCCTTTCTTCAGAGGCATCTTAGAGTCAGGTGAGTCACTCGACAGGGTGGGAAGGGTGGTGTTTAAGACGGGCCGACGACGCGGGTGCACCCGTGATGGCTCAGTCTGGATGGCAGACATTATTGGGCGCAGTACTGTGTCAACGAAAATTTAGTACGTATGTTCGGACAGGAAAGGGACAGTGGATTGCGGCTGATTGGCCCATCGCATGACTCACCGGAAAGTTGCCCAGATGATTCGAGAAGTGACGTACAGTAGAGTCAGACAAATGCAAGCCTCAATTTGGTGCGGACTGTCTCCGTTCTTTGGTATATAGCAGGACCGCTTCTCTTGGATATCAACCAAGACTGATTAAAATCGACACACTTGAACCGCGATGAGGCTTGGGAGATGTATCACGATAGTGATCGTCTGATGGTCTCTGAATGAACATGCACTCCTCAACGTGTTGCGGGGGTCGGGAGACTTCAAGCGGGGTTCGAGGCAGAGAGAATCGAAAACACCGGTACAAATGGCTTTTAATCAACGATAATGATATCCGAAGACGAAATGAATTCCCCGGATTCCAAGTGAGATATTTCAATGAGATATAACGTTCAAGATTGGGGGTTCCAAGCGGTGAGCCCCACTAAATACGAAATCTGTGATATCTGTGGAATCTGTGGAATCCTTAGGCTGAAGGCAACGAAAATATTGAAAATGAAGAATAACCTCGAAGATGATGGGGGAGTAAGCGGATCAAGAGAAAGCAGAGAGGCTCATTGCGTGTTGGATGTCTGCCTGATAGACGAAGACGCTAACACCAAAATGGTATAGACTGTGATGGCTGAGCACATTCTACAGTGTGTGATTGGTCCTGGAAGGAGTTTGTATTGTAAACATATAACGGTAATCAAATAGTCCCGCCTTGTACATGGTTCCCGCGTGGCCCCTAGCGGGTATCGTACCGTTTCTCCACTGGTTCCACTGGATTCTTAAAATGGAAACTCGAACCTTGGAATGTCCAAAGAGCCTCAGTCCAGGCAACATTTTTTTTCTCTCCAAGAAATATCTTCAAATTCTCATGGCATAAAAGTCGGCAGTTTGATTTTGTATGGCTACATCGCCTACAAGGATCATGCCATGAAGAATTCTGGGCAAAATCAGGACGCTTATTGGCATGGAGCACAGGGTCTTCGCCCCCGGTGCCAATTGACCAGCAAACAAAAGCCTCAGCCAACAAAAAAAAATCAAGTTCCATGGTTATCGATGGATTTTTTTAGAGCCATATCCATAAGCCGAGGGACTCGTTCTAGGCTAATATTAACAATGCTTCCTCTGTATTATCTTGATTTCACGCCAAATACGAGCTGCACATGCGCACTTGAGCCTCCTGACACCGCTTGTACTTGAACGGTCCAATAGTAGTTGGTCCTTCTCAGCTTGCGTCTGTCGGACGAAAACGCATCCGTTGGCAGTTTTCTACCTGAGATGCTGATCGGACTATATCTCGTATTGTGCCAAGTGGCAATCCTCGACTCCGCCCCCATCTCACTCCTCTTCCCCGGTGCACAGCCCACTTTGTCAGTCTATCAAAAAGAACCAGTTTTCCAAAGAGTATAACTTTGATGGTGTTGTAGCTTCTAATTGACTTTACGCTGTACCTGGAATCAACAGTCATATCTGCAACCGGAAACGCCAACCTTATTAAAATCTTATATAATTCATTGATGTGCTCGGCTACATTCATGACTATATCATTTTGTAGCTGAGCACATCCTACCATGGCTCTAAGCTATTGAATTGGTATGGAAGTATATTCTCCTGGCCATCCAGGGAACACGATCAGCCAGCGGCATTTTATTACTCATCAACATCTTTGACCGGCCCATCATCGGTCTGACTATTCCAGGCTGCGGTATTATTATCTCAAAATGCAACTGCCTAAGTATCTCTAGTCATCTGCTAAATAATGTCGAGCAGCATCTGCGGGAGAATCTACTCAGCACAAAATGAGTCTGCCTGGACCATCGCGAGAGTTGCTAAATATATATTTCCAAGGAACCTATTTGGCTAAATTTGTTTCAATAACAAAACAAAAAATTATAACGAAGTCACCAAATAATATAAACTCAACTGTTCGTTCAGATTAATCAAAACCTCGGGAAGTAATTGGATCCCCGGATGATGCTAGTCATTTGGAGCCGGGGAAGCTTTTGTTCTACACGCTATCTATCACAAGCAAGACAACCCTCAATGGTGTTAGAGCACGCTTGCGACTGAGATCGGACTGAGAGCAATACCACAATATAATTTTGACTATTGGGGCGACCTTGTTGATTTAAGAAGATTGCAGAACTATAATGTACATATGTATATTCTCTTCATTCTATTCAAACGGAGTACTCCCCGGCCGATTGGACCTCGGCTTCGGGAGATGGCAGAACGGTGGGCGGTGCCGAGATGCCCGCGTGTTGATTTCCCCCGGATTCTGGAGCCGGTGAACCTCGTCTTCTCCCCTCAGTAATTCGCTGAATCTGGCGCGAGATTCTGTACATCTTCTCATGGGAACCTGTTAAACGGATGATTTGGTGATTGCATTCCGTTCACATTCCCTATCTCGCCCGCTTCGTTTGCCGACGGCAACCGAACAAGACACCGCACCCATGGACTTCGAACAATATGGGCAGAGCTCCCAGCAGCCTCGACAGCGGAGAAGAAGAGCTGGAAAGCGGCGATTGAACAACAAGGCACCCATTGCTGCACGTTTGGCGCTGGACCCCCAGCTGCGTGGGAAGATCGGCATAATATCCGAGGATCTAGCGAATGACCTCTTCCAGCAAAAGGCTCTCCAAGGTGAGTGTGAAGCCCCCTCGGCTGCTTTTAATAAGAATGCTAACCGGCCCGTCCTTTTCTGAGCAGATGTCACGACTTCCGACGATGGAGTGCTTTATGTTGCAATTGCCCCGCATACGCCGACTTATACCTCTGTGGAAGATCAGGCCTGGACGATACTCCCAGTGCGCATCCAGCCTACAGAGAGATCACCAGTTTCAATGTCACACTCGACCGTGCTGTTTCCTGAATCAGCAGACTCACTCCAGCCTTTCCTCCAGGCCTTGGGGAAAGTTGACTTGTCACGCAACTCCCTACAGGCACACCGTTCCGTAGAAATTCGGATTCTGGATGTCGCCCCGATTCACCTCGATACGATCTTTGTGACCGTCGAGAGACATCTCCTCCGCAATCATGATGATGTTCAGAGCAAATTTGGTGGCGGATTTACGAATGCGCAAGGGCCGAATGGACTCTGGGGGAAGGCGGGGAAGTCGGCAGAAGCCAAGAAGTATTCGAAAAGAGCTGCAGCCGATGCCGAACAACGTCTCACTGCAGCAGTCCGTGAAGCATTGGGAGCTCAGCGTATTGTACATACCGGAGACGTACTGCCCCTTCCACTCCCTTCCCATCCAATAACTCATGCGCCACCACCCCCTGCGCGGATCTCATTCTGCGAGCCCGTTTCGCAAGGCTTGCTGATGTCGACGACAAAGATCGTGCTTGTCCAGGCTCGCCCTCAAGGACTCCGCGCTCAACAAACTGTGCCTTCGAGATCTGCGCTTCTGAAGCAAGTGGCCGAGGACGAAGCTGACGATACTTCCAACGAACAATTTTATTCTGCAGCCGAGGATAAGCCTGGCGAAAGCGGGACAGAAATGGAGGTAACCTCAGCTGCCGAGGAGTCTGAAACAGAGGGCTCAGTAGGATCCATGAGTGACTCCTCGGATGATTCTCTGGAAGATATGATTTCTCTTAGTGCGCCTGAACTGCCCCAGCCACCATCGGGGGTGATGTCTTCCTTGACTTCGGCAACCCCTAGAGCTGGCGGTCGACGATCAGATGGAATCCATACCCCCGGATCTGTGGCATCAAATTTCACATCGGCCACCATGCGCCCTGGCCGTGGTGGAGGCAAGACCTTCAAGGTGGAAGGTCTTTTGCAACAAGTCCCAAATGAGGTTTTGCACCCACGGCCTCGCGACGATGAAGACGTCGACTCCTTTGTCTTTGTAGATATCAGCACCCTCGCCAAGATCGGATGCTTCTCTGGCGATTGGGTCAGAATCGAAGCCGCCGAGGAGCCTCAGCTGAATATGTTCGCCTCGCTCAAATTTGGAAGTTTCAACGACTCCCCCGAAGACTCAGGCGATTGGCGCCCGGTTAAGATTTTTGGCCTTTCGGGTCTTCCGTCCTCCAAGCCGCGGTATGCCATTAATCACTCCGGTGAACGCCGGTCTAGTATTTCGCAACGTCAACCCACCCGCTTGACCCCTTCAGTTTTCGTTCCCCCGCTGCTTCTTGGTAACATTGAAAACCCCAAGTACCTACGGATTTCCCCCATGACCTTCGCTACCCCTGCTGGCTCTTCCAAACCTGGTCTTTTGCATCACATGAAGAACACTGCTGCTAAGAACCCACCTTTGGCGAAAGAGGTCACGCTGCTCAAGGTTTCCACTCCTCTCTCAATGGATCGGGTTCTTCAGCCAGCGCTGTTTGCAGGACTGAAGCAATATTTTGAGTCACGCCGGCGCATCCTTAAAAGTGGTGATTTGGTCGGAATTAGCGTGGATGAAGGACTTGGTAGAGCGGTGTTCTCTGGCACCGCTGGCGGTGACAGTGCCAGCCAGGAGGAAGATATCACTATCAGGCTGGGCCAAGGTGTCAATGGAAATAATGCTGGAGCCCGCAAAATTGGCGTCGCTTGGTTCCGTGTCGGGCAGGTAACCCCGACTACTATAGAGGAGCTCGAGGAGACAGGCGAAGATCAATGGGGCGGAGTCGCTGTACTTGACCCGGCGACCACGCGCATGGTACAGGCTGGGAGCGACGTGAGCCGAGTTCCCGGCGTGTTGGGCAACGGGTGGGAGTATTGGCTGGGCGTCAAGACGATCCCAAAGAGCGTCCATGATGCCCTAATGCCCCATGGCATTGTTGCCGAACCACCTCAGTCCTTTACCCCATTATTGCAGCAACGAATCCGTGATTTGATGTCTGCTGCCACAAGCCCACGGGCTATTCAGCTAGGCATGAAGCCTGTCTTTATTCTCCTCACATCCCAGCAAAGACATATCGGCAAGGCAACCGTAGCAACTCGAGCGTGCTCAGATATCGGCCTCCACACATTCCCCATCGATGCATACGATATCTTGACGGAAGGCGGCGCGAATGGTGGCGACGTCAAGACCGAAGCATATCTCAAAGCCCGAGCAGAACGGGCTTTCCACTGCGGAGCAAACTGCACTGCACTGCTGATCAGACATATCGAGGTTCTAACCGCTGATCGCATTGTCACGGCAATGACCGATATTTTGAACGATGCCAGAGTTGTCATTGCCACTACGACTGATATTGAAACTATCCCGGAAGGTATCCGAAGCCTCATCACCCATGAGTTCGAGATGGGTGCTCCAGAGGAGAAAGAACGTGAAGGCATTCTGCAAAATGCCGTCGCAGAGCGCAGCATCAGACTGTCTGCGGATGTGGAACTGGGCACCATTGCTCTGAAGACCGCAGCTCTTGTCGCAGGAGATCTGGTTGACGTCGTGGAACGAGCTGCCGGGGCGAGAACAGCTCGCCTCGAAAGTCTGGCTGAGGCTAGCAAGAAACTTTCCGGTTCTGAGGTCTTTGTCAGAGATGTCCTTCTCGCAGGAGGGGATGGTGCACGAGGTGTCACCAAGGCAGACTTTGACACTGCTGTAGAAGCTGCGCGGAAGAACTTTGCCGATTCGATCGGTGCACCCAAGATTCCAAACGTTAGCTGGGATGATGTTGGTGGATTGACTAATGTTAAGGATGCCTTGGTCGAGACCATTCAGCTGCCTCTCGAACGGCCCGAGCTCTTCGCCAAGGGTATGAAGAAGCGCAGTGGTATCTTGTTCTATGGCCCACCCGGCACCGGAAAGACCCTGCTTGCTAAGGCCATTGCCACTGAATTCTCTCTCAACTTCTTCTCTGTCAAGGGCCCTGAACTGCTGAATATGTACATTGGTGAATCTGAGGCAAACGTGCGCCGGGTATTCCAGCGCGCTCGGGATGCTCGTCCCTGTGTTGTGTTCTTTGATGAGCTGGATTCTGTTGCGCCAAAGCGTGGTAACCAGGGAGACAGCGGTGGTGTTATGGACCGTATCGTCAGTCAGCTGCTCGCGGAGTTGGATGGAATGAACGGCGGCGAGGAGAATAGCGGTGGAGTCTTTGTCATTGGCGCGACTAACCGTCCCGATCTGCTTGACACTGCACTTCTCCGCCCTGGTCGCTTCGACAAGATGCTCTACCTGGGCGTGTCAGATACACATAGGAAGCAGGCGACTATCCTAGAGGCTCTGACGCGGAAATTTGCTCTCAACCCCGATGTCTCGCTTGACCGCGTAGCGGAACAGCTCCCTTTGACTTACACTGGTGCTGATCTGTATGCGCTCTGCTCTGATGCCATGCTAAAAGCTATCACCCGAAAGGCCACCGCGGTCGACGACAAGATCAAGACTTTGCCAAATGGTCCCGTCAGCACTGCTTGGTTCTTTGACCACCTTGCCACGAAGGAGGATGTGAATGTGACTGTAACCGAGGAGGATTTCCTGTCTGCTCAAGGGGAGCTTGTGCCAAGTGTTAGGTATGTCCACTCTCCTCCCCATTCTACCCTACCTCTTTCTCCTCTCGGTGACATACCATGATACTGACCTCTCGCAGTGCCAAGGAACTCGAACACTTTGAGCGCATCCGCCAGACCTTCGAAGCAGTGGACAAGTCAAAGCAAGACCCCGCCGCTGCCGCTCCACAGACAATCGCAGAGGCAATGGAGGCATTCAACCTAGGTGGCTCGGCCACACTAACAGAGGCACCTGCCACAAATGGTGACAGCCACGGAGCCGGGAGTATTCACGGCCGTATCAAAGGCCTGAACAAATGGCCAGGCAACGGTATCCGCAGCCTCAGCGGCCAGTCCACAACCAGCAGCAAAGGCAAAGGGAAGAGCGTCAGCAAGAAGGGAAAGGGGACTCGCACTGGCGCGGAATCTGATGGATCTGTTGATGGCGACGATGAGGATATGGCAGGTGGTGCCAATGCCAAAGAGGACGAAGACAATGATGATTACATCGTTCGGACTGATCACTTGATGAACCGTATGGAGGAGGTTGAATAGAAAGTCTGGCATGGACATACATTTTAACGTGCTGGCACTGTTCAGCTGGCCGACCAGCCGGCCTTTGTATCTACTAGCTGATTTGATATACCAATTGTTTATTACATTTTCAACTTTTCCTGCTATTATTATATCCTTAGCCTTCTTATCGTCATATGTGGTATTCCATGATTGTTCCTGTCGTTTTTAATACACGGGCCCTTCTCTGTCGAAACAAAACCAATCGCCTGTACCAGGATATGCCCCCCCCTCCCCTAACACCCACCGTCATTTCATAGCTCATAAGCTGAGCCAGTTATATATACTGAGAGTAGAGAAATTTGAGAAAAGAAGAATTGCTAGAACATGAATTTGAGAAGTGAAAGGTGGGATACAAGCGTGCGTGATATATAAATGATACATCCTTATAGATCATTATATTGATAGCATGGCCGTAATAAGACACCTCAATTGCTAAATGGATCTTGACCATGTACTTGAGCAGAATCGTACGTAATGATCTCCTCGGCTTTGACCAACATCAAGCCTCCTTTTTTACCTCTCTATTGATGATAGAACCGGTTCACCAACATGAAGAGTATCAATATATCGGACGGGATTTTGTTCCTCTCAGTGGCTCAGGTATCCGGGCTACGCGTGATATCAGGTTCGTTCATCACATCTGTAGACAATATTTTTCTCTATTCATTAACTAACTTTACCTTTCTCGTTGCAGTCCACTGATCATCCATCCATCTCCAACATCATCCGCCCTCCTACTTATCTCATAGCCCTTCCTCCATCCTTTTCAGCTCCAAGGTTAAGTTGATCCACATAGAAGCTTCCTGAAATCTCCCACCAACATTAACACTGATAGGGGTTGTCGTTGATGCCATAGGACAGCGACACCTCACTGGATCCGTTGAACTATTCATCTCCGATCGTAGGCTTCAAACCCCCACTGTGACCCGAATTCTCCGATTCTCTCCACACTGTCCCGCGAGTTGCTCTACAGGCAGATCGTGGATTTCATGCATGACTGTTTCGTGAGTCTTCCGCTTGCCGCTAAGAATTCCTTGCGGCAGTGGCGGCACCTTACCTGTACACAACCGCGTCTGTGTGCGGAACGTTGCTGGTTTGGGATATCTTTACCACAGCTGCGGCAAAGCAAGCTTTCCAGTTTGTACCAGGTCGCATCCAAGCCCGGGTCATCGATGGAATACTTCTGGACAATTAGCCAACTGAAAGCGGCAAGTCGAACAGCAAAGTGTGTGTCGTGCGAAGAGATCTGTGGACATACCTTTACACCCACGATGGAACGTATCTGCATCGACTGCATGCGATTAAACTAGGCTTACTGGTCATATGACTTTAACTGCATACACTTCAGCTGATATTAGTTTCCTTGTATCACTGGGCCCTGAGTATGCATTGGTAAGAAATCGTCGAGGTTTCTCTTCGTAACTCCAAATTTCCTAGACCATGCAAGCCAGATTCATCCCATACACATTCCGGTTGGGTTCCTTTTTTTCAAGAATCAGGAGGCCGAGTTCCCCCAATAGGGCTTATAACCTCGCAGAGCAACTCAACCACTTCATATATAGCATCTTCCTTAATCAGATCACAGTGGGAGGGCACGTGGCGCGACAGTGCAGGATAACCTCCCGCTCGGTCTCGTCCACACAAGAGAGTATATTGTAAATAAATATAGTAAGGTTCTGTTTCCCACATCGCGTTTGTCATGTCAGCAAGTCTCGTACTTTCCACTTCAGTCTCACCATAAGTTGGTGGGTTTGTTTGTTGTCTCTTTTTCTCAGCTCTTCTCACCTTTTCTCTTCACATCTTCCTTCTCAATCTCTTCCCATTGACCTTCCATCCGTCTCAACCGGTAGGTTTTTATCATCCACATAGAGCGTTTATCATATCAACCACTGACATGGCATGGCACTGATAGGTTTCTTCTATTCGTTCACCGCGCACGTGTCTCCGAAGGCTTCTGTTACGGCCTTTACTTCAACATATCCAACCTCATAATTTGCGTTATCTGCACTCTGTTCCGCCAGAATGAATATCACGCTGAACACAGAGCAGTTGTCCAGGGGATGGGCTCTTGCCAACAGCTGGGAGCCCGCAAAGCTGCTAGAAAAGCTGGCAAAGAACCCTCGTACCATGGCAAATGGTACCCTTGATTTTGAGGAGGGACATATACCAGAGGCGCTCAGATTCAAGGAGGAGGGCACGAAGGGCCTAGGAAATTTGAGATATCTCCCGAACGAAATTGTGGACATGATTGTCAACATGTTGGACATGCCTAGTGCTATAAGTCTGTCATGCATCAACCACACTGCCAACTTCTTTGTTCGGAAAAGCCCCGTGTCATTCCTGAGGCAATGGGCTCCCGGCCTACCGAAGCTTCTCACCCAGACCCGGACCGTGAAGAATTGGACCATTCGTGAGCTCAAGGACGCAATTCGCCGCGAGCAGTGCGTGGTATGCGGTGACTTGTGTGTTCAACTCTACCTTCCTACGATGGAGCGCATCTGCCATCCATGTATGCACGACAACCACGCATACTGGTGCCTCCCCGTGGAACAGGCAGCCTTGATCTTCGGCCTTGATCTACCTGATGTCATTAATTTTCAAACCATGTACCTGCCGAGGCTGAACAGGAATGGCTATGATTTGGGAGATCTTAGCGCCTGGGTTGTTCCTGTCAAAGTGGCACTGACTAGAGCCCTCGAGCTGTATGGCACCCGCAAGGCTATTAAGCGCGCTGCGGAGGGCATCCTATCAGGTATGGACGAAACTGAAGAACGTAACATCCCTGACGACGGTGAATTTGTGGTCGAAAATCAAAATGACATTTACCGCGCTGCTTCCTTGTCCACCATCTCTACCCCACTGCGTTCGCTTGGCTTATTGGAAAGGCATCAAACGCATATTTACCATCATGACGTTACCTGCCAGGTTCCTGTCGTCACTTATGAAAATACACGCAAAATTCTTCAGTTGTGTCGTGGCTGCACTGCCATGCTCACTCACACCAAGCTGAAAGACATTCACGAGAGCCATATGAGGATGATGGGGCTTGACCCCGAGCTCGACAGGTTTGAGCGGGCGTTTAAGATCTACCGTCGCGCGTTTCGTGTGCGGACTGAGGTTGAAATGGTCGAGCATCTTCGAACCGAGTGTGTCGGGGGTTGGACCCTTATGTGCTCTGAGCGTCAGAACAAGGAGGCATAGATGGCTCGCCCTAGATAAAAGACGTCATTGCCAGTCAGGCACAATTTCAAAAACATTTGTGATGGAGATGGTGGAGGAACAGTGGATCAAGAGGGGCTCTTGGGGTCATCCAACTGGCTGTGTTCGTTGAACCGAGCCATAAACCATTTACACAATGAAAGGTTGGAAAACTCGAGGATTGAAATTTCCACATATGATGTCAAGTTGCGGTTTGGGAGGTGGAAAGGGTGATATCAATGTATGTGTTTTCTACCAGGGACAATGGAAGTGTGTGGTGGCAACTTTGGTTTCCTTTGTTCTATGTACTCTTCTTTTCTCGTCCTTTCTCTTTTTCTCTTTTTATCTCCGAAGGAACGTGGCAATTTTTATTTCTGAGTGGAGTACTCCGTCAGTCGAAATCCCTCTAGCAAAACTGGTATCCATTTGGGCAAATACGCAGATACTCAGATACGCTCGGAGCAGGAATAGGGTCAAGCTCAGAAACATTTTCTGTCTCTGCCTATCCATGGCTGTGCTGATAGACGATCTCATATATGGATAAGATTCCATCCGGTGAAGGAGATACCTTTACATAGGAGTATTTGTCTCTAGAGATAGGGAAGGTTTTGCGGCCCACTGCTCCACACCCAAAACCCTCACCTCGGCCTAATTGATCGAAACAAGGCGGCCGTACACCCTTACAATTAAGCCAGAGGTTAGCCAAGCCCTTAGACACAATATACCTTCATTTATCACGCACATTACTATATTCTTTTGTATTCATCCGCCTCCAAAGATCGGCTGTTTTCCCCTTCCCCCCGCGTGCCTTGTGGGTCCCCGGGGACAGACTTGGCCAATCATACATCAACTAAGGTACAAGCTCTGGGGCTGCCGGCGCAAGCCATGGATCGCCGGTCCGCGACCGCCCAAGGATCAACAAGGCCTCGATGATCTCGTAGCTTCCAAAAGTTATGACTGGCTGAAATCACCGGTCTCGGTCCGCCGGACCACTCACAGGCACCGCCGGTTATCGCTTCTAGTCTTTCTATACCCCAAATTCGTTACATAACACTTCTCCGTACTTGGTTCCCCCGCGGGGAGCCAGTAGACATTGCGATATTTCAGAATCTGGTCGTCGTTTCGCTCTTAAGATGCCTGTTCCTCCTGCTCTGACCCTTTTCTTTTCTGGTTCTGGCACATAGCACTATGGACAAAGACGAATACAATAATGACGATGCTCAGCTGGCCCGGATGGGCCATAAGTCTGAGTTGAAGCGAAACTTCTCATTGATGTATGTGCTGCAATTGACCAATTTCTGGGTTGTGCTAACCTCCCGAAGATCGATGCTGGGTCTTGCTTTTGCCATTTTAAATGTACGTGATGCGACCGACTTACCAAATTCCTTAATCAAAAATTGACAGTGGACAGTCATGGACCGCTTTGTCGGCAAGTTTGGGGCTCAGTTTGCCCTCAGGAGGTAGTACTAGTATTGTCTGGGGTATGTATCCGCCCGATTCTTTGCCCAATTCTCAAAATCCAGCGCTGACAAGAGTCCCCAATAGGTCTCATCACGGCAGGAATCTGTAATTTGTGCATGGCAACCTCCCTAGCTGAGTTCCTTTCTGCATACCCCACCGCGGGAGGGCAATATCATTGGGTCGCTGTGACTTCATGGGGAAAATGGATGCCAATTCTTTCCTGGATTACGGGATGGGTGAACTGCTCTGGCTGGGTTGCGCTGGTCGCAACTGCTGGTCTGCTGGGCAGTCAGCTCATTCAGGGTGTGATATCTCTCATGAACCCGGTAGGTCATTCTTATTCTAGGCTATAATCTTGATATATATGTGGCTGACATTCAAATCCAGAGCTATAGCCCCCAGCGCTGGCACCAATTCCTGATCTATATCGGCTACAACATCGTCGCTTTCCTCATCAACGCGTTTATGAACAACCTTCTGCCTTATGTCACCAAGGGCGCTTGTGAGATACCCTATATTGACCCCTCGGAGATCTTCTACTAATTCCCACAGTCATCTGGTCTTTGACAGGATTTGCCGTCATTTGCATCACCGCACTTGCATGTGCTTCACCGAATTATAACTCCGCAGAGTACGTATCCAATTGACCATTCTCTAGAGCCAAAATGCTAACCAAGAATAGATTTGTCTTCACGGACTTCATTAATACAACAGGATGTAAGTTTTCTCTATCATTATCTCCTGTTTCTTGAACTGACTCTTGTAGGGCCTGATGGAGTTGCATGGTTGCTTGGGGTATGTCGTTCGATGCGAAAGTTTATGAGTAAATCTAACAATTCATAGCTTCTGCAAGGTGGCCTTGGTGTTACTGGCTTTGATGGCGTCGCTCACATGATTGAAGGTAACTTCTAGGAGTTTGCATTTGGTTTGCATTTGATCATAGAGCTGAGGCTAACAGACTATAGAAATCCCCAACCCCTCGATTGAGGGACCCAAGATCATGATTGCTTGTGTTGGTATCGGTACCGTCACTGGAACAATCTTCCTTGTTGTACTGCTCTTCGTGGCTGGCGATATCAACAAGATCATTGATTCTGCGGCAACTCCGCTCCTTGCAATTTTGAAGAATGCCACTTCAAGCAATGCAGGCGCTATCTGTCTCTTGATGTACGCTTCACTGCTCTCCCTCCCACTAGCGTTTTGTACTAACATCGTTTCAAGCTTCCCGCTAGTCTGTGCTCTGTTCGCTGCAACCGCTATTATGACAACTAGCAGTCGCATGGTCTATGCCTTCGCGCGGTATGTTATCATCGGCATTCATATTTCAAACGTACCCATTATACTGATAGTAGCTATAGTGATGGAGGACTCCCTGCATCCCCCTTCTTCTCGCGCATCCACACCAAACTACAGGTTCCTTTGAACTCGTTGTATCTCAATCTGGCTCTCGTGGTTATTTTCGGGTGTATCTTCTTGGGCTCAACCAGGTAAGAATATGCACGACACTTTGCCCTAGATAATGCTAACGTCTCCAAGCGCTTTCAATGCTATTGTCTCAGCGTCAGTGGTACTGCTCGATATCTCATATGCAATGCCAATTGCCGTGAACTGCTGCCGAGGAAGGAGAATGCTACCTGAGCGCTCATTCAAACTGCCAGAAATCGTTGGCTGGACCCTCAACATCGTATGAGATCTTCCCTTGCGGCTTCAGTAAAACGACTACTTTACTGACCCGAAATGTCTTAGATCTCGTTGGCGTACATTTCCCTGACTACTATCCTTTTCCTTTTCCCCCCTGAGTTGCCTGCCACTGGCAGCAACATGAGTGAGTTGGCTTTGTCTGTTTGTGATGCCAAAGCACGAAGCTAATTCGATATCACAGATTACTGTGTTGCGGCTTTCGGTATTGTGTTTGTCATTTCCACCATCCAGTGGATTGTAGATGGACGCAAGAATTTTGTCGGTCCCCGTATCCAAGTGGAAGTCTTCAATGGAGAGGTCGGTACTCAGCCAGAGCAGCCGATTCCATTCGTTGAACAGCATAAGGAGTAGATCTTCCGATAGCCAGGATTTACTATTACATATGATGTAACTTTACAGCGCAAAATCTAGATTATTCAAATAAATTATTCGCAATCCAGGCAACTGTGAAATACGTCGCAAAATGATACAAGCCTTCATATTAACACGCTTCTGCCTTAGGCTGAAAATATTTACCTATCTCAATTGTCATCTCCTATCAAAGGGGTGATTTTGTATATTTGCATTTTTCTGGAGCAAGCGGAGTAGCAGGTGGAAGTCGTCCGCTCCCGCCCAACTAGATTCATCGGTTATCATGTGACCAGATTGATAACCCTAAATCTCCTACGTCATATCAACTTACGATGCACGTGATGGCTTCCCAACAATCCCATCCAAACAACTACACACGGCCTCACACATCGCCACAATGTTTACTGTTCGGTGGCCATCATTGCCGTCGTTTGGATTGTTTTCATCCTCGCCCACCCAAGCGATTGATTTACCCCCGGTTAACGTCCATGAAACCGAGACAGCTCAAGACAAGCCGGGCCGGGCATTCAAGCACCTACTGAAATTGAACCATGTCGAGAACTCGCTGTTTGACAGTCGAAACTTCCCTAATCAGTTAATACATGTGAGTGACTTGCATTGCCTTGATCACAAGAGATTTCCATGTATGCATTCCTCGTCACTGGTCCATGATATTGACCTACTCGCAGCTCTTGAGCTCCTCCCTTTTGCAAGGCGCAGACGCCGATACTTTAGGTCGGATATACGAGAATAAAGTGTCTGATATGGTGAAATGGAAAGAATCACCGGCAGAAATCACTACTCTTGACTGGCGAGGCCACCTGGGATGTCGAAGGTGGGTTGCTGGGCTTGTCTCGGCCGTTCGTTCGCCTGGGAATTCTCGCTAACTCCCAGCAGATTTGATCGAGCTTTCGTGGATTTTTTTGAAGACGAAATGGTCAATCTCAGCTATAACTGGAAGGAAGTTGTAGCTGAATACTTGTTTACCGGCAAAGAGCCCATGTTTGATTCTATAATGGCTTCTCGTATGTTTTCATGCTCCTCGACGAGAACCCCGTGCTTGGACTTACACCCGCTAATTCTGTCTAGTCGGATTGCCATTGATTCATCTTGCGTACGCCTTTGAAATGGACAGTCGTGAAATCGCAATGGAAGCACTCGGCCTTGCAGCAGCCTGCTACAATGACATCTACAAGTCCCTGGAGGACCCCAAACACTCCAAAATCGAGGCAGCCTACGAATCAAAGTCACTCTTTGCAATTCTTGACTTAGTCCGCAAAGATGAGGACTTGGATGACCTCTTTCCCACTCCTGGCAGCGACAATCTCGATACCCTTTTCGTCAGTCGCAACGCCGTGCTTCTCAACCACTGGAAGGCGTGGAAGATCGAGAATCCAGTTGAGCAGTTCCGCGAAAGCCAAGAGCTTGCAGCTGCCTTACTAGTTGGAACAGCAGTTGATTCAACTGGGCATTACGATCTGTTCTTCGCTTTGAACCTCGCAACCAGCCACGCAGTCCGTGTCGTGCTGCCTTTCATCCCTCCCCAGTTCCAAATTTCTCTTCTTCGACAATGGTGGTTAATTTGCATTGGCATCTACGTCGCGCAACTGCGGCCCGAGATCAAAATGGACCAAATCCGAAATTATGATCTGAATGGAAAGGACTGGGAATGGGTGGCTGAGAAGGCTGTCAATGGTGAATTCTCATCCGATGTGTACTTTGTCGCGACCACCCGAGCACTGAAGGAACTAGCCTCGACTTGGGGCGATTCCGATAGCTTCTTCTTGAAGGCTGCTGTGCGGTTTGTGACTGAGTTCAAGGGTTGGCGGGGTAACTTTATCGGATATGAGCTGTAAGATCTGTTTATATCTTTTCCACTCCACTCATCCCAAACATATATACAATATAATAAATAATCCAAGAAAATATATTGATCGATGAATGTCCCTTCACTATGAGCTTGGGATGGAGCAAAAGTTTGTAGATATGTATATGATCACGTGGCTGAATGTTTACACTGTTTGCATTTCAGAAACGCGGGTACAAGATGATCGAGATCACCACTGGCATCACCAATCTCCTTTAAGCAAGACAATATTTCTCATGGTCTTGGACGGTCCTAAATCCTAAATCAGTGTGCTTGCTAGATAAATTACCTAGGTATTTTGCTCTATTTCCCCTTATCCTTCTGGCTTAGGAGCATCAAACACCACCGGTCATCAAACACCGTCGCTCTGTCTGGGAACACGCGCGTGCACAGCTTCCACAATGCAGGAGGCCGATGTACCCCTATATCTTCATGCAGAATTCCTACCAAACATCCGCCAGATAACCCTTTACGTCTCCCTTCCCGGGACTGCAACATTTGATGGGATCCGACCAGATATCCAACTTTCAGACTCAAGAAAAGCAGTCACAGTTTCCCTATCAAAACCATTTGAATATGTCACAGAAACAATCAAACTGCCAGCAAGGGTTAATGACGCATCTCGGCGCGTGTTGAAATCAATATCTGGGCCAGCACCAAAATCAGATCCCAATAATGCTGGGGATCCCAGCTACGATTTTTCTTTCCGAATGCAGGTCGATCCCGACGAAGAGACGCTGGCGCCTCGAGATGAACTAATTGATGAATTTGCACCCTGGACAGCAGAGGAAATGTCGTCCGCGACTCGTATTCGTTGTCGAGAGTGTGAACTTGCTTTTCTTGATTTGTCATCAATATCCAAGTCGGTTGATCAAGGAACAGCAGAAAGCACTACCCTTGGATGGACCTGGAAAGATCTTCCAAGTGGCAACTGGGCTGAAATGATGGATTTCTGGCATTGCCACAAACCTGACCCTCATGAAGGCCACGCAAAAGACGAGAAAGACTCTGCGCTTCAGGTCGAGGACCAAACCGCGCAGACTAAAGGATATGCTGCGGATAGCCACGTTGTGGCCATTTCCGGGACAATTTTTGTTGATGTGGCCACTTTCCTTCTTGCTGAGGCAGACTGCACAGGATTGAAAAAGGTAAGATTTATATGCCCCTCTCCTCTTTCCCCATCGTTTCATCCTGCTTTTCATTCCCTCAGAATCGGGCAACTTAGAAGGAGACCACTCATTTTTCAGTGGGGTGGCCTCCGATACAATTGCCCAAGATGGACGAAATGCACTTTGTGTACTTGCAATCCAAGGCGAGGGTGGTACTCTCATGGGAAAAGGATCACGGACAAAATGGGTAGTTATCCTCTCTCCGCAGATGGATTTCGCTCTTTGCGTTTGCGATACTGGACTTGCGTGAGCCGCTTTCTCCTTAGTTTGTGACTCAGGGTGTTCTCTCTTTTCAGCGCCGGCTATTCGAGCAGTGGAGTGGGCGTGATTACAAGAGGTACATTATAGTATTCTCCTTGCGTGATGTAATATGGGCAGTATCTATATAGCCGTGAGCTTGAATGCAATGCCTTTTTCTTCCTTTATTTTTCAGTATTTTCTGCGGCGCAATAGCTACCGTTACAGTTCCCCTTACAATTCCAATTTGCTGACAAGCAATGCAATTTAGGGCAATGATGAAGAGCAAAAATCCAATGCTGAAGTCTCAACACAACGAACCCTCGACTGCGCCAACTGCAATTCCATAATCGGCATGGAAGATCCAATTGCCAAGGGATGGCGACTCCTGAAGGCCAACGTGTCCCTGAATACCAATTCACCCAGCTGTGGGGCAGACAATGCAAAATGGGAGGTCCACCCAAGAGAAACCATCGTTGCTGCGCAGTTGCTTGAATTGATCGAGAGAGAAAGCGCTCGGCGATTTGTCGTTCATTGTGGCCAGAAAAGCGGTCTCCTGGTAGGTGATATTCCAATTTATCCCAATTGCCTCCCAATTTGAGGCATTTCGGAGAAGCAAATCTACAGATGACACCCACTAACGAATATTGCACTTGGCAGCTTTGGGTCTTCAATCCAGACATGCGATACTCGAATTCTAGCGCAGGCTGCAGTATCATGGCCCAGCAGGCGATGAAGGTATTCTACCAAAAGACCCCCAATGTGGATGAATTGCTTCAGCCGGAAATTGGCAATCCGTCGCCCTTGTCGGTGGAAGAGTTGGAGTTGCCATCCATGATATTCGAAGCAATGTCGCAAGCATTGACTAGCAGTAATAAGATGCTCCCGCTCTCTGCTAGGCGGTTCAACGAATGGGATGTTGGGCTTTTGAGTCGTTTCAGACGCGACAAAACTTGAGTTGCCGAGATTTCTGTATGACACAAAGCAAGAAAGCCTATGTGCATGCGGCATATCCAGGCCGATAATGCAAGGATGGAAATTAAATCATTCTTATTCTTTTCTCAATTTAGGCTCGAGATTATCGTAGCTATGTCATTATATATATGAAAGGCTTCCAGCGCTCCCATCTAGCCCTCAAAGGGGGTCTCGAAGGGAGGCTCGGCCTGGGGTGTGAGACGAGCGATGTGTCGGCGCTGACCATCCTCCCAGTCGAAAACGGCGGAGTGGCATGCCACACGGTTCTGCGAAGATCAGCATCTTTTCTCATAAAGAACAGGTTGGTGCTATAACTTACATCCCAGACGACGACGGTACCAGCCTTCCAGCGAATACGAGCCTGAAGGTCCTGCGACAAGGCGATGTGGTCGTACAGGAACTTGAGGAGGTGGTCCGATTCCTCTTTCTTGTATCCAACAATATATCGAGTGACTATACGAGAAGAACGAGACATGTCAGCTTTCCAAATCTTTCGCTAAATGTTCCGGTCCAGACTTACACTGAGGGTTCACGTAAAGTGCCTTCTCGCCAGTCACAGGGTGAGTCCGGACAATGGGGTGCTCCGATGTGACAGGATCACGGCGGGCAATACCACCACCATTCAAACTAGCATTGATCTGCTCGAGACCAGAGTGTACAGCCTTCAATCCGTGCAGTCGTTCCCGGAAGCCAGGCGACAGGCGCTTATATGCCTGGACCATGTCGCCGAACAGGGTGTCACCACCCGTGGTAGGTCCGTCGAGCGCATACAAGAAAGTCGTGCCGGGGGGCTGCTTCTCAAAGGTGACATCCGAGTGCCATGTAATAGTATTGGTGCGCTGCTTGAGGAACTCCTCGCCGGTGCGGTCCTCAGCACCGCGGAAGACAAGGTGAATCTCTGGGAAGCCCTTGGGGGCCCCCGAGGTCTGGTGGATGTGGTGACGACCGAAGTAGCCGGCATAATCGACGACCTCTTGAATCGGACGGGATGCGAAGTCTTGGTCACGGAAGGCTGTTTGGATATGTTAGATGCTTAGAAGGGCGGAGATGGAAGGGATTGAATCACGTACCGACAACTCGTCGCTGTGCAACATAGAGGGCCAATTGATCCTTGCCCTTGTCCGACAGCTGGCTGAGTTGCACGCCGTGGATCTCAGAGCCAATGAAGGGAGTGATCTGGTCGACCTCGACTTGGCCCTCGGGCAGCAGGTCTGGGAAAGAGGCGTCGGCATCTTTGCCGTGGTCGTAGTGCTCAAAGTGCTTCAGAGGAGGATACCTGGGGGTCTGTTAGATATATTTGTGGGGATGGGCGGCATAGGGCTGAAGTATAAACATACCTTTCTGTCTCGTTATCCCAGACGGGCAGATATTCCGGATAGGACACCGGAGCTACTTTATCTGTGCCCTTGATCTCACGCTCCTTTTCAATTTTGTATCCAATCAAGTTCTCCTTGTTGTGGCCGCCGTCTGACTTCAGTGAAAGGGCAACAGGCGGGGCCCGCAGGCCCACTGTCTCAGTGAGGGAAGGAGCCATGTTCTTAGATTGAGTTTGTGTATATTTCGATCAGATATGGCCCTTTCATATGAGGGTAAACTCAATATATAACCATTTCGGCACATCAAACCGATACAAATTACGCCATTATGGGGTTTGCGGTATGTGCGGTAGAATGTCCGGGATCGTCGCGAGCGAGCCGACGAGCCTGCGGGGTGAGGATATCAATATAAATACAATATAAATAAGCATAGTCCCCCATGGTGAGCATTGGCCGGGAATGACGTGATAAATGGCGTGCGTCCACTGACAATCGCCGTGATTTGGGATAAAAGTACCCAAGTATACGATTCCCAAATCCACTATGGCGTGATAAGACTACTGTCTAGATTTACTTTGAGAGACTTTTACATTCAATGCTTAGTTGTTGCTTTAGCAAATATTGACACAGGGAATTGGTACGGAGTAGTTTAGCATAGAGTACTTCGTACTCCATACTGTATACTCCATACTGTAGACCTTAAACGGGAGTCTACCCCTGCTAGACTTAGCACCGCCGACTCGTCAACTCTAACGTCACTCTCACTGCACTTGCGTGATTTAGCCAAGCCAACACCCAACTGGACAATATCTATCGGCTCGTCGTCTCGTCGTCTCTTTTCAAATACTAATCTACAAATTGCCTTAGAGCTCTTTTATCTGGAAGAATTTTGCTCGACATCCACGATTCCGCAGAACGCCCTTCCGACTTCGAGTCGAGACCTCCCCGAGCCAATCTAATCAGCTACATTGTACACGGGTTTGGCGCTACTAGGTCGCAAGTGGGACTCCAAATCGGGAGTTCCACATCGTTCTGTTATCAATGTTGTGATTTTGACCTGCTCACCTGGCCCACAGATGTAGCGGCCAAAGCGATGTATGCTAAATATGGCGTGATAAGCAAGCGGCAATGTCGCCTTGCTGCCTTTATATGACTTAATGCTCGTCCAACCCAGGCACTGCTTCTCTTCTTCCATCCATAATCAGAATAAACATCCCGGACCCTGCGAGATGACGGTTGAAGAAGCCAATAACAAGGTCTCCGATACCGAGGGCCTTGATTTCAAGGCTACTCCGAGAATTTCATCCGCAGAGTCTTCGTCTTCATCAACGTATGACGGTCCCCGAGCCAAGCAGACTGACTGTGCTTTCGATACTACCGAGGACCCGCGGTTCTATAAACCCATTCCTGAATATGAGGGTGCCCATCGCTGGGACCCGGACTTTGAGTGGTCAGAGCAAGAAGAGAAAGCCGTTGTCAGCAAGGTATGAGTTACTGAACATATCACGTATGATGTTAGGAACTGACCAGTTCGATAGATTGACTGGCGAGTGTGTACATTTGCCTGTGTGACTTTCTTTGCGCTCCAGCTAGACCGGGGTAACATCGTCCAAGCCACGTCTGATAACATGCTGAATGATCTTGGCATGACCACAAACGACTACAACACTGGCCAAACAATCTTCTATCTAACATTTCTCTTCGCCGAGCTGCCCTCTCAGCTCATATCGAAATGGGTCGGCCCCGATCGCTGGATTCCCGTGCAAATGGTAAGCTGGAGTCTTATCGCCGCGTGCCAGGCATTCATCCAGAACAAGAATGGATTCTGGGCGACACGCGCTATGCTCGGTTTCCTCGAGGGCGGCTTCATTCCAGACACCATCCTCTTTTTATCATTTTGGTATAAATCCAAGGAGTTGCCCATCCGACTTAGCTTCTTCTGGATGACATATGAAGCAACCGCAATTATCAGCGCTTTCCTTGCTTTTGGGTTCCTCCACATTCGCCAATCGGATGGAACCGGTGGCTGGCGGTACCTGTTTGCCCTGGAGGGTTTGATTACGGGTTTAATCGGTATTGTCGCCGCATTTTGGATGCCTCCCTCACCAACACAGACTGCGGGCCGGTTCCGCGGTAAGAATGGCTGGTTCAACGAGCACGAAGAGAAAATCATGGTTAACCGTGTGCTGCGCGACGACCCAAGCAAGGGAACCATGCACAATCGTCAGGCTGTTACTCCCAAGCTACTATGGCAGGCCCTGAAGGACTATGACATGTGGCTTATCTATCTGCTCGGCCTGACTTGGATGATTCCTAGCACCCCGGCTACGTCGTACATCAGTCTGGAGCTGAAGGAGCTCGGTTTCAGTACTTTCCACACGAACTTGCTCACTATCCCGGCCTATGTGATCTTCATTCTCAATTTGTTAGTGTGGACTTGGATGTCCGAGCGGTTTAATCAGCGACTACTACTTGGAGTCGGTGCTGAGATTTGGGCTCTGATCCTGCTGATCGCGCTAGAGACTATTTCTGAAGATGCTAGTGCTTGGGTTCGTTGGGTTTTGCTGATCATGTTGATTGGAATGCCTTACGTGCATGCTATTATTGTTGCAATTACATCGCGCAATGCAGGTTCGGTCAGGACGAGGACGGTTGCTACTGCTGTCTACAATATGATGGTGCAGGCCAGTAACATCATTGGCAACAACGTGAGTCCTTCCGGTTTCCTTGTGCGCTCAAGTCATCATTACTAACCATCACCTCCAGATCTACCGCACCGAGGATAAGCCGTACTATCACACCGGTAATAAGGCTCTTATCGGTCTTGCGGTGTGGAGTATGGCGATATTCATCATTGCCAAGATTTACTACGTGAGGCGTAACAAGTATGTTGAGCCGTACACTCCGATCGAATTCCGCTTACTAATATTTGATACTAGACAAAATGCCGCTATCTGGGATAAAATGTCGAGCGAAGAGCGGTCGCGATACGTCGTCGAAAACAAAGATCTTGGAAACAAAAGGTATGTCTCGTAGTCGTCTCCTTCCAGTGCGACTGGATGCTAATGACCTCGCTACAGAGTGGATTTCCGATTTTTGCACTAGAGCTTAGAGATGGTTCTAAAACATCAAATAGAGCAAAACAATGAGCTGAGCTCATTCGGCAGCAATACTATTAAAAAACCTTCCGTCACCGAATGTTCAAAGTAGTAAAAGAGTGATCGACACATCGATTTAAACCCGAAAATTGTATCCTTCCCAAGTTCCTACTCTCCGATCACATACTCACACCCCTCATTCCCAATCCAAACCTCATGGACCTTTCCAGCAGGCACATCAACCCTCTCTCCAGCTCGAAATGTCTCTTGTTTGACTTCCCCATTATGCAATCTAGCATTATCATCAGGGTAAGTGATTGTGAGTGATCCACGGCGGATAAGGTGTGTTGTCAAGCCGCTATGCGAGTGCGGGGAATAATGGGCGTTGCTGGAGGGCGAGGTCAGCGTTAGGATCTCCACCCGCACATGAATGACTTTGCTGGGAATTTAATCGGTTCTCCCCATTTTGGGTGTATCAACTTCGAGAAAATACATCCATTTACGTACCTTCCGTCTGTCCAGGTGAAGATATGTCGAAATCCCCACTCGCGGACGAGATGCTCGCATTCGGTGCGTGTGCCGATTGGATATTTTTCCGTCATTGCGCTTTGTATTTTCAGTGTCACTTTCCTGCAGAAACAAGGGAATGCAACATATACTAATGGAAATTGGAGGCTGGCTGATGCATACGTACCGATGAATGCCAAGTCTCTCGGAACCTTTCCCTTTCTATTTTAGGGCTTAGCTCTTGCCGATTTGGGAAAACCGAGCTGAGAACAATTTGGGCCTTGCTTTGGTTTTATCCTTACGTATCGAAAATCAAAGGAGATTCGGGGTTATGACTGACCCTGGTTATCTCGAAGACCTGTTGAGGTTGAACCCGTTGACATAGGGCATAGAGTTGTTCGGAGTGATGTAGATGATGTCATGGAATATCGGAACTCCCGATGTCACGTGGGGCTATACAACTACTTTGTCTACTTTGTACATATGCAGGACAAAAGTACTTGAAGAAGCTCGGATTTAGTGCGAGGGGTACTTCTAGATCTGATAAAAAAAAAGACGAACTCGGCCCGATAGGTAAAGATAGCACCCGATTATATAACTGGGCGAAAACCAAAAATGTCGTATCTCATGAGAAAACGCTAAAAAAAAAAGAGAAACAGAAACCCCATGGCAGAGACCTATTGCGGCTTTTGAGGTTTACCCAGTAATAATTTTGGGGTGTCGACCTTCAAGATGTTCGTAGGCCTTCCGTGTGTTCAGGCGTGTTGAATTCATTCTCGAGATTCAAGTCTCCATATGCTTGGGAGAGATTATGATGTGAAGAGATCAGATCATAGAACGTTTGGGCACATATGACTGCGCACGATATATGTGCAACTCGGGCGTATCATGCACAAGGTGTGTGACAGATGTGACAGTTTTTGCCTGGGATAACCCAAACTTCTTTCCCCTGCGCTTGGCAATTGGGGCACCGCACACCGGGCATCTATGTTATAGTTAGTATGTCTTTATCAAAGTAGTACCACATCGAGGCAGCATCGGAGTACCAACCTTGGTGGTGGAGTTTGAGCACACTGGTGCGGCACCGGAGGAAGTCATAATCTTTTTGGTTGGCTCAAGGGATAAAGAAAGGTATAGAGGTCTTTTGCCGGAGCCCGAGAATAGTTCAGATTTCTCTTAGGTCGAAGTATGAAGACAAAGCCATGGGATAGTAGGACGAGGGCCGTCCTTTTAAGGCCCTGGAAAGCAAAGCAAGGAAAGAAAAAGAGAAGAATAGATCTCGTTCATCAAAAGTAAAGAAAGGAATCAAAGGAAATTAAAAATAAATAAATAAAAAACAAAAATTGTCCAAAATAAATCTCAAAAAACCAAAACTTAGCTCGGTAGTTCCCGTTCATATCGGTCACTTTGTTCTGATCGGCCATTGACAGGCTCCTGACAGCTTGGCTTAGCACAGGGCATCAAAGCCCAACAGAGTCACCACTGTCGCCAATACATTTAAGCCAATCAGAGTGGTCTGTTCGGTAGCCGAGGCCTCCGGGCCCGAGTGTTTGCTCGCAAAGGGTTAAAGGGATTATACAAAGAAATTTCAGTTTCGCTAAGTGTTTCTTCCGATTCAAAGAAAAAGGGGCGCAACTTTCAGCACCAGTTGATGTGTCAACCTCGAAACCCTATGGCAGATCCAAGATGGGTCTAGCGCACAGCCATCAGCCGTACTATCATTGTGATTCGCCGACGACATGGGATTTCAGTCCTTGAAAAGACGATCCGGCCCGATTATTGGCTCTGTCACTACCCGTTTGTTCAAAGGCATATTACCCTGTTATGCATGCAAATTTGGTGGCGCATGAACCCCTCCACAGAAGATCTATCAAATTACAAATCCTTACACCTGAAGAACCATCCATTTACACCATATGCTCTGTACTCTGTACAACATGCGGACAGAAAAGTGTGTATGTCTGATGTGATTCTCTCCGCGACGTGTAATGGTCTTTGGCCACAATTTGGTCGGGAAATTACCGGTCAAATTGACTTATCTGTTGGTCTCCACTAGCAATGCTGATCAATCTGATGCATGTCGCTTGGCACGTTGATCGCTCTTCATGCTGTGCTTTTCAAGGTGAACTTAGAGTGATCTCAGGGTTTACTTCTCAGCTTCCTCTACATGATCTCCACGACTGGGGCTATGGCTCGCAGCATGCAAGCATCTTTGGTTCATCTACTCCATACGGAGTACTCCGTCCTGTCTGGATGTAGGCTAAACTGTCGCAAAGTCCAAATCTGGACTGCAACCCCACGTTCTTACGCCTGTCTTGCCAACCATCCTCTATGGGTAACCTCCTTATGGCCGTGGTCCGTCATATCGGTCACCGCTACTTTCTCTCTCTCGATATGTTATAATATATAAGTGGATAGCGATGATACCTACATATGTAGGTAAGCACTCACATAATCGAGAACTATTCAGATATCATCCCAAGTCACAGGTTGCGATGTGCATATATCTACCTTAGCGCTCTTCTGGAAACCAGCATACTTGAAACCCCCTTCCATCATACTCCATACTCATGCGCGGCATCGGTACAATGCATATCATGCGGCTAATAATTGAATGAGTCTCCAAAGTACATGACACCGGCACGACACCACATACAGCACGGAGTAGGGGCCTATGTACTCCGTACATATGCACCCACCTCCAGATGCCAATGGAGCCGCCTAGCTAAAACAAGACATGATCCGCCCCCCCGAGCTCGGTCCTCTTGCCTTTATTCAGACACCCCGAGAAAATGCAAGGCCAAGACTAGTGGGTTGTTTCTAGTGACTGTTTTCCGTCAACGAAGCGTATTGCGTCCACCACTCTACACCATGCAGCCCCAAAGAGTCAAACATTCCAAATGCCAAAATAACCTTTACGTGCAACGCCGAAATCCCGAGGTCAGATATGCACGCTGACTGACACGATTGTATCTCACAATCGTCGATAATAGCCTGTCGCCTTTGGCCATATCGAAATGAGTTTGTGATACACATTCCGAGGGATTTGTCACATTTGTATGTCAGAGCGCCTTCTGCAACCTTTTTGTTCCTGATGCTCCCAATATGGAAGTACGCTGTACGACATGCTGCCCAACTGCCCAAACCCTGCCCAAAGACAAACGGTGGCTTTGGCGCTGTGTTTATTGGGGCCTTTTTATTTTGCAAAATGTCACAATTTGTCGCGTACCTAACGCTATACTACTAACAATTCTGAACACTAACCCACAGTCTGGGTAGTTAAGTAAATCGCTTGACAATATTAACCAGCAAGATCCCTCCGGTATTCTTGCCGGCGCAGTCATGGAGATGAAGTAGCCGATAGCCCTCCCGTAGCCGGTCAAGTCGGATGCAGGCCCACGCAGCCAACGGATCCCGACCGATCTCATCGTCCTTGATCTTAAACCTAAAAAAAAAAAGAAAGCAGAATCAAGTCAGTGGGTTGTTCGTACTCCGTGCATAGTGCTTGCATTTTCGAGAGCGAAACGCGCTATGGGGGAGTGTGCATGATTGTGCATGATAGTGGAGGTGATGCCGGGGAAAGCCACAGGGTTCCCTGCTAAGCCCAGACGATGCGTCGTGTTACCAAAGGGGAGCCGGAAAGAAGCAAAATACCAAGCCCAATCGTCATGTTTATGTGATGCGGGCAAGTGCATATGTTCTTTGGCGGGTATCACATCACAATGCAGGATTTATGTCCGCATACTCGAAAACCAATTCATGTGATGGGGAGGTATAAATGCAGCAAGGGGAAATATTCGCAGAGCAAGGGAGAAGACAAAGCACGAGATATATTACTCGATACATCGATGGAAGCAAGGAAGAGATCGAAGAGAAAGACTGACCGTAGGAAACTAAGCTCCTCAATTATTCCCGTCACGGTCGGGAACTCCAACTTCTGTCCCCCAAAGTCCGGGTTCCGACCCGAAGAACTCTTTGTGCACCGCCTGTAGCTGCTCTTCTCTGAATCGGAGCTAGTGTCGTCCTGGTTCGAGGTAACATCGCCTTCCGGTTCTTCGACGTGCAGTTGGCAGTTCAAATAGGGTTTGAATCCCCTCTCGCTGTGGTCGCCCGGTGGCAGAGAGAGATCTTGCGCGGCGAATACCTCGATTGAGAGGGTTAAGTTGCGGCGGTTGATAACTTCTGTCGCAGAATGGCTACTTCGGTAGCCAGAGGGCTTCAGCCGCCAGCCGTGGGTGCCGACAAACATTCCGTGATTGAGCATCATGCCCTTATCCAGATTCTGCCAGTTCAATGCTACCAGTTGGGCGCCACGTCGCCAGTAGAATGTTGGATCAAGGTTCGATGAGGTGACTCGGAATGCGTATGGATAAATACGCATCATAGATCTTCGGTTGTGCTCAAACAAGGCGTCGCGATGGGTGACGTGAGCTTCTCGCGCTGCCTTCTCGGAGAGCGAGAACACATGGAGAGGAACCTTGGCCTCTGTTGATCAAGTTAGTATCGCCGTCATGACGAGATCTACAATGATAATGCATACCCGGTTGGTCAAAATGACTAAAGTGATACGCGCGAGTATAAACAGCCATCTTGGCCAGGGCGTCAAGAATCTTTGATGGCTTCGGCGACTGCTGCCCCGAGGACTTATCGTCGGATTTCTGCGGCGTCAGGGTTTCTCCTTCGGCTTTCTCGTTCTCGCCGCTTAGTGGAACGCATTTGCTCTTGATCAAGATCTTCCCCTTCAGATCAGCCAGCGAGGGAAGCTTCCCCTGATCCGGAGGAGCCTCCACGAGCAATCCTTTCCACGCCTCCAACATGATTTCAACCATCGTCTGTTGCTGCTCAAGAGATGCATGTACCTCGAGACTAATGACCAGTGGAAGATCGCTGGCAATAAATCCACTGTCGCGAATTGCATAGCAGATTTCACGGAATGTGGTTCCCTTGGTTAGGGTATGGCCATGCAGAACACGAGGCTCAACCCGAACAGGCATGTGGCTCGTCGCACACTCTTCGTCCACTGGCCGCTGGGGCGACCTGACAGATTTGCGACGGAGGACGCCATTGAGTTTCGCTTCCAATTTGGACGAGACCGATTCTTTGGGTTCTTTCGTGGGTTTTTTCTTATTTTTCAGCTTGCTCCCCATACCCTTCTTCCCTTCTTCCGTCTCTGAATCACTGCTACTGTCGCTGTCGCTTGAGCTTGGGCTGTCCAACTCCCCATCCCAGACATCAATCTCGACTGACCTGCAGCCACGGAGCAGGACCTGTTGGAGCATGAGTAAGCCAAATCTTTAAATTACGGGTCCTGGGAGGTCATAACATCCATGCAGCATAAATGGTAGGAATATTCTGCAACGCATTAACTCACAGATGTATAGGCACTAGCAGCAGCATTGCTGTACAGCTGATTACCCGTCAAATAAGTGTTGTGACTCGACGAGATAAAATAATCTGAAATAGGGGCGGAAAGGTCCAAGGCTTCTTCTGGTCCCATTGCAGACGAGTTCGGATCTTTCATATAGGCACGAAAGGCATCCAGAGAAGCCAGAATAGCGGCAACTGGCTCAGGAGAATCTGCGACGGCAGTGTCATGTTGCATTTCTTGGAGGAAATAGTTGGTAGTTGGAGCATATGCACCAACAGACTTGTGAATCTTCTGGATATGCTTATCCAAAGAGGGGTGGAATTTCTCCACGGTCTGTGACTCCGTCTTGGGTGGCTCATGGAGTGCTAGATGTTTAGCACGTTCCACGAGAGCTTCGACTTTCTCCATCTTGCACTGGTCTATTGTTAGTGGGCTCCAAATCAGGAGTAGGCATAGGAGATTCAACCTTCGGGTGGGAGTAGGCGTATTGACAACTGCCCCACTTGTTTCAGGGGCTTCGGATATTTCCAAGGTGAGTTTATATCAAGAACATAAGGAGAGCTGACAGGTGAGGAGAAAATCCCAATGTGACCCGTGCGTCCCCACTGCCAACGTTGCCAACGCCAACGTGGCGACTCTGCATATGTCGTTGTGCATTAAGTACGATCTTTTTGACTTTCTGAACGCAATCAATGGTGTTTATCCTTTAGGATTGTACATGATATATGGACATGATGTATTCAATACCTCGCTGCGCATAGCTTCGCTGCTTCGAGGCATGACCCTGGAAGCATCAGATTACATATCAAATATCAAGGTCATTACAGGAAAGACCCCTGTAAGAGCCTCAAGAGTGATCAGCAATGCTATCTTCCAAGTTCAAGTTTCTTTCGGACTTCCAAAAGTCCGAAATTCGAGCTGATAAATCAAAAACCCCGCTCTGTCTATAAGTACTCTTGCAGCTCAACAGGACATTTCAACCTCTCCAAAATATACAATCTACATATCTTACACAATGACTGAATCCAAAATCCATTTTTTTGATCTCCTATCGGACCTTCCCGGTACGGACTAGACCCTCGGATGACAGTAGCAGGCCACTAACTCAACCAGGCCCTTCCAAGTCATGGTCCCCCAATACTCTCCGGACTAGAATGGTCCTTAACTTCAAGGGCATCCCCTACACCCAAAGCTGGGTATCATACCCTGACATTGCACCTTTACTTAAGGCTTCTGGCGTCCCACCTAGCAAGTCGGGGATGGCTTACACACTGCCGGCAATCAGCCATAAAGGGTCAATAGCGAGCAACCCAGATGGAGTGCTCATGGACTCCGATCCAATCGCCATGTACATCGACAAGCTTTACCCATCGCCCCCGCTCTTCCCCTCTGGCGACGCAAGCTACTCGCTCATGGTGGCCGTGCTGAAGATACTGGCTTTGATGTCACCGAGTATCAGGTCGCTGATTATTCCCAACGTCCCCTCTGGACTGGATGAGCGTGGACGGGAGTACTTTATCCGGACGCGCTCTGAGGCTTTCGGGAAACCACTTTCCGAGGTCAGGCCGACGGATGAGGCAGAGTTGCTTGCTTTGTGGCAGCATGTCGAGAAGGAGGCGGAGACGTTGATTAAGATGCTGAAGGGTAAAGATGGGAAGAAAGGGCCATTTTTGGAGGGTGAGACGGCTGGCTATGCGGATATTATTCTCGGTGGGATTTTGGCTTTCTCCCAGCGCTTTGATCGGGATACCTTTGAGAAGCTTCTTGTTCTTGGGGATGGGGAATTTAAGGCGCTTTATGAAGCTTGTTTGCCCTGGATTGAAGGGCAGGGGGAGGAGAAGGATTGGCCGATTCCCCAGTAAGTTATACGCTCGACTCTCGGCGATAAAGATGGCTGTTCGGGATACTCTGCGGCGAGCTTAGATCTGAGACAAGTATCATTTGATATATAGCACAATCGAAAAAAACAAATCAATGTAATAATACACCCCGGGTGTTCCAAAAGGCCCGGTCTATCCAATATCCAATGCAATATCGAGGCGGTTCTGGGCGCCTGCGACACAACCCCAACAAAAGTACAATCGGTTTCATATGTTCCACCCGAATTGACATGGAACAAGCTTACAGACCACGCAGGAAGTTGGACTCCTTGATGGCCTTCCGTCTGGCATCGCGTGCACTCCGGATGATCTCCGAGCGCTGCTCGAAGCCCTCGGTGGCATCGGCCATGGCATCCACTGAAGGTGCGTCGCGGTTGTAGGGTGCGGGGGTGATATCGTGAGCGTGGTGGTGAGCGGGGATCTTAGCGGCGAGGGGACCAGTGCGAGCAGCCAGCTTCTTCTCATAACGCTTTCGTTGCTTCTTGTTCAAGGCTGCGATAGGGTAAGCATCGTATGAAAAATAGGAGACCCAGATATCTTACTGCTTGGGTCAACACCGCCCTGCTTAGTCTTTGAGTCCTTGGTGGAATCTCCCAAAAGGTTCCATAGCCAATCTGGGTACTCGGAATCCTCCTTAGCGAAGACATCTGGCTTGTTCTTGAAGTAGTTGAGTCCGTTCAATTTGGTTCCGGCCGGGCAGCTGCTGGGTGGGCGCACGGCAGTGGGTTTTGTGGAGGCTCCGGGGTTGACATCGGTGTGGACACCTTCGGGGGTGCTCAAAGGCTGAGAAATGCCGGGGGTAGCGGAGGAGATGGCGGATGGGGTTGTGAGATCGCCGACCGTGGGTTGGCGCGGCGAGGGCGGAGAAGGAGTAGCAGCCACAGGAGGGTTGTTATCAGTGCTATACGAGCGTAATTGGCTGCGAACCAGAGGCAGTTGGCGTGCACATGCTGAAGCCGTTCGGGTCACTGCCTGCTGGGTGAATCGGGACAGCATCGTCGTGCGGCAGCTTTTGCAGATCATTGTGGCGGGATAAATTAGAGAAAGACAGAGAATAGACTGAAAAGGTATTCGAATGTTCAATAGAAGGCCCTAGACAACGAGGAATCCCAATTGCGTTGAGATGCAATAAGACACGCGCGGAGACAGAGCTGTCGCGAAAACTGCGGCCATAATTTGATGCCAAGACGGAGATCAATCACGTGATACGTCAACAAATTGGCGTACCGACGTAGAACAGCTTCATCTATCGCTACAAGGCTCTGGTCTGTTCATAGATTATGTGTATCGCAAGTGTATATCCCCAGAAAACTATGATTCCCGAAATTTCTTGTCCTGACTTCAACCAAACAGGTTGTATAATCTTTCTTATCACGTGATGTCACGCATCTCCGCATCACAGCTAGCCAACATCTACCCAACATTTATTCAACATCTATGGATTAGTTTTCGATTACCAGTGAGGATTGAAAATACGTGCTGCAAATTTCAAGGATAAAATGGGAACTTTTGTTAACTTGTATACAGCGAGAAAGAGAAGTATATAAATGACTCTGTACACCCAAACGGGAGAAACATCATAGGGACCGACAAAAAATGCTCGCAAGTGATGCGACTCTGATCAACATGCTAAACCAAAAAGAAATAGACAACAATTATACCGAAACATATGCCTCCAAGGGGCCATTGTTCCGGTGAGCAGGTATATTAGAAACAGGTGAGAAAGGCAAACAAAACATGACTGTCATATCGGACCAACATACGAGGACCGCACTATGAAGACAGACCACTGACATCCAAGAAGTTGCAGATGTCCTGGCACGCATCCTTCAGACTCTTTTCTGTCTTCCATTGAAGCTCTTCCGTTGACCGGTCGACGACCGCAACGCAGGCGCCAACGTCACCTTCGCGACGTGGCGCGGCACGTCGAGGAATGGGCTTTTCAATAACGGCCTCCATGGTGCTGACCACATCCATCACGGAATTACCCTTTCCAGTCCCGAGGTTGAACGTCCGGAAATTTTCTGTGAGCTTGCCTTCGTTGGCCGAACTGAGCGCGGCAATATGCCCACGAGCCAGATCGCTAACGTGGATGAAGTCACGGACGGCAGTGCCATCCTCCGTTTCCCAGTCTGTCCCAAACATTGCAAGTTCGGAATACTGGCCGGTCATGACTTTAACAACGACGGGAAGCAGGTTTGTTGGTGCCTGTCTTGGATCTTCACCCAGAAGGCCGGAAGGATCACAGCCAACGGGGTTGAAATAGCGGAGTGCAACAATGGTCCATTCCGGGTCTGATGCAGCCAGGTCGGCCAGAATGGTTTCACACATCCATTTTGTGCGTCCGTACGGGTTGGTGATTCCAGTGCATCCAGGTTGGATGGATTGTTGTGAGCCTGTGTGATCTGTGTACAACTCTTCCTTGTGAACACAGAGTTCCTCTTTCAATGGAAGACCCGAGGTTGCGAGGGTTCCGTATACGGTGGCGGAAGACGAGAAGATGAAGGTCTTGATGCCGAAGTCTCCAAGGATCGTGGCAAAGTCGACAAGACCACTGACATTGTTGGAGTAATACTTCAGTGGCTTCCGAATGCTCTCCTCCACGGCCTTATAGGCCGCGAAGTGGATGACTCCGGCTATTCTCGACTTGGGAGTTCCCCATCGGGATGGGAGCTGGTATTCCTCAAGTAGGGGCTGAAGAGCTTTGGTGTCACGATAATCGTGTGCATGCAATCGCAGAGATGGCATCGCCGTGCCATTCTCCTCGTGATGCGTTTTGGCCAAGAGGCTGATACGGTCGAGAACATTTTCGAATGCATTGCTTAGATTGTCGATCACAATGACGTTGTAGCTTGCCTTGAGCAGCTCAAGCGTGGTATGACTACCAATAAAACCAAGGCCACCAGTGACAAGAATGTGGCTTTGTGAAGGGAGTACGTGCAACAGGTCATGGAGATTGTCAAATGGGTCTCCAACCTCTGTTGTGGGTGTGTCTAGGGCGATAGGAGATTGCGCAGGACTGCTCGCATCGGACCTTTGAGGGCTGTCCGACCTCGAAGAGGAAGATGATGTAGGCTCAATCATGGCGAGAAGTCAAGGATAATGGATGCCAGGTAAGTTATGCTACCACTGAAAAGGAAGAAAATGTTATATGTTATTATATGACCAAGACTGAGATAACCTGGTCCTTTGGTGGGCCTTTAACCAAGGTTTTATACAAAACAAGCGAGGTACCTGCGTTGCCTCACTCGGGTTCTCTGTTTGAGTTCACCTATTATGCCATCCTCCCTTGGCGAATGAGGATTCAGCACAGTCCTCCGGCAAAAATAGAAGAGAAAGAAACAAAAGGAAGCATAAGCGGAATAAAAAAAGCACAAAGAGAGAATTAGGAGGGGCGGTAGGCACGAACTGGAACAGAACCATCATGCCCCTTGGTGGGCCAGGCATGCGGCTGGGCCTTGGGATATCATTTTGTACATCCTCTGCCCTAAGTGCCTCCACCCTGTATCGTCAGGGCCTCTCGGCCTAGTTGAATCAAATGGAATTATTATTATTTTTCATATATATTTCTTTTTTTGTATTTTCCACGTCCAAGACCTTTTCCGCATATGGCCGAGGCAGTATATCCATTTTCGTATGGACACTAAACCTAAGAGTATTGGACTTGTTCTAATTTGGTCTTTTTAGCTGGCCACCATTGTTTGAAAAAAAAATCATGCTCATATGTAACCGGTAGTCTTCGCGAATCCACACTCTTCATTTCGACTCTTCTCTCTATACTCAATATGGCCGATCCCGAAAAACACGTGAGCAAGCGAACATGTCTTAAGACGAAGCGTTCTCGTTTCATCTTGGCAATTGTGGTCCTTGTTGTGATTATTGCTGCCGTTGTTCCCTCCGTTGTGGTCACTACTCTCCGAAAGAAAAATAACATGGGTCCGAAAGCCAAGGTGTTCGTTCCACTCTATGTATACCCTGCTCCTGGGGCGTGGGCTCCGCTGGAAAATGTGTATGTTTCACACCCTTTTAATGCCAACCTCCCCTCCAAGATCACTGCTTTCTATCCCGGCCGGTGTCGCGCCGTTCGGGCGCCAAACCATACCATCACATATCAAAATTTAAAAAGAATAACCCCCCAAAAAAGCAAAAATACAAAGAAAAACAGCTGCTGAACGCCACAGGATATCTGCCCACCCTAATGTCAACTTTACCGTCGTAATCAATCCAGGAAACGGTCCAGGGCCTGACTCTCTTCCGGATGGCAATTACACCCGTGAAATCCCAAAGCTTACTGCTTACGAAAATGTGCGCCTTTTGGGTTACGTGTATACCTCATACGGAAAGCGAAATGTCTCTGCTGTGCGCCAGGATATCCAAACCTATGCAGACTGGCCGACTAATTCCTCCAACCCCAACCTGGCGGTTCGCGGGATCTTCTTCGATGAAACCCCTCAGCAATACGATTCTCAAACCTTGAGGTACTTGCAAGGGTTGACGGACTTTGTTAAGGATATTAAGAGTCTTGGTCCTGATCAATTTGTGAGTTCTGCAATTCTTCCGAGACTGCTTTTACTTTACTTAATCACTGCCCCATACCACATACCCCCTGTCTCGCATCATAGACCTATAATTTTGTTTCGTGATTTTATTATGTTTTCCATTTTATTTCTCTCGGTTTATTACTCCCATATTACTTTCAGAGCCACACTATGGCATTATTGAATTCTATCCCAACACCCCATGTTCCACCCCGGCCTGTATCACAATGGTTTCCCCTTCTGGAATACATAAGCGAAGTCCATGGAACTAACGAAGACTATCAGGTTGTCCATAATCCGGGTGCTGTCCCTGATTCTCGGTACTTGGCAACGGCTGATTCCACCGTTGTGTTCGAAGCTGCCTACACTACTTTCCAGGAACGGCAAGGCGCCAAGCTGTTCGCCAATATTGCGGACAGCAACCGTACCCAACTTTGCGCCATCGTTCACTCTGTGCCTGAATCTGTCGAGGGCACGGAGCTTCGCAGTCTGGTCAAGCAAGTGCGCAAGGTCGCGGATGAGGTGTACATCACCCATCTTAGCACAGACTATTATGCCTCCTTTGGAGCCAAGTGGACCGAATTTGTCGATCTGATGGCAGCTTAGGGGTTTGGATTTTTGTTCTCGGATTACTTGCTTGAGTATTATATGCACTGATGAAGTAAATTGGGTCAAGCAAGTATGTGCATATTCTTTTTTGGTATAGCTAGCATGTTTTCACTCATTTGGTTTAATGATTCTACGAGTTGATTTTCAGACTATTTTTTAGTCTATCTAAATTTTCATGATTTGTGGCATAGACTAGACTGAAAATCTTTCTCTTTCGCCTCCTATCCCTTCAATGCACAAACGCACTCTGTCTTTGTTAGAGGTGAGCTATACTTTTTAGGTCAATGTGAAGTGGAGAACATGTGTATTGTGGTAATTTATATCCGGTTTTTTTCTTTTCGTATTTTATACACCAAGAAATAAAATACACCAATACATTAACGATACGATACAATAATACCACTAGACCCCAAAAGTGCATCTATCCCACTAATGGAACTGCTTCGTATGTACTCCGTACTCCGAACCTATAAACTGGAACATGCGGTAAAGCAAAAGTATTGTTGGCTTGTGGCGCAGAGGGATATATCTAGAACTGGAGAGTGGGTTATGCAGTCGTAGGGCATCCGCTCGATACGAGGTATAAGCTAAACGTGGCTTGATCTGGCTTGACTTGAAACTTTAGTGCCGATATAAAAAAATGCTCACACACCTTCCTTTCCTGGGTCTTAACCCAGACCGGATTTATTCGCAATGTCTTCCAGTTACCGCTAATCCGATCGATCTATGAGACCTGCAGGTAGCGTCCTGTAGGCCCACAGTCAATGCCACCCTCAAGGCTCGGAGGTACTCCCAAAATAACCCTGCAGGATTGGCGCTCAACAATCTTGGCAGGGCATACACCGCACAGCCACTGTTCTAATTAAGCGATGGATGGACATCACCCCTTTATTCAAGATTGGGGCACGGAGTATGGAGTATATTCAACTGGAACATCTTGAGACAGAGTCTAAGTTACTATGCTAAGCCATGTGCGCAGCTATAGTATGTTCCAAGTCTCAGATAGTGTAAAGAAACCAAAGACTGAAACAGCAAAGTGAGACATGACCTTGACAACGACTTCGGGTATTGACATTCACTATTGGCGTAGGTCATCGCTATACTCCGTACATAAGGTCCAAACCCAGCTTCACTCGATACCACGCTGCATTGGAACAGGGACAATGTACAGAGTATGCATGTAGGTCTAACGTGGTGCAACTGCGGCTGTGATGGGTTACAAACCCGACCTGTCCCATTCCAACGGAGTCATATTCCAGGAACCAGGCCAGCGTGGGATGTTTTTCCATGAGACTGACACACAGCTGGCAATTTCAATGAACCGCCCACCCGTCCCCCATCCCCCTCCCTTGGTCCCTGGTGCAATACAAAATGCTACAGTCGCGGGCAATATTAATTCTTTGCCTGGAGATGATGCTGCATGCATCCTCCGGCTCTGACGGACTGGGTTTCTCCCTGTTAACTGGCTGCAATGTGCATTCCGAGAAAACCATCTACCGCCGCACCCTTGTTCTTTGACTTATGCGTATGTATGTTGCAGTAGTATCTGTAAATCGGGTTATATCCCTGGAATTTGCCGCCGGAGCCACTACCTCGTGGCATGACCGGGTACTTCGGGAGGAAGAAATATTCGATCTACCTCTTGGCTTTAGTTCCATGTGGTAGCCGCCGGGGAGAGCTGGACTAATACGGTAGAAGTATTGTCAATCTTTCCTGTCATGCATCGCTGACTCGACTCCGTTGTGGCAAGGAGCTTCAGCTAAACGAACTTGACTTCTTACGCACAGAATCTAGTCGATCATAATCGATCGCTGTGGCAAAGTACATAGTGAAAGCGCTAAGAGGATAAGTGCCAAAGATCGGCGTTTGGAGAAAATAACTATGGGACGCCGGGATGGGTGTTTGCTGCACGATCAGCTCTGAATATGCATAGGTGGACACGTCTAGATCCGATCAAATGGCGAACGGTTTCTCTCCGCGTGCATCCATGTTTGAGATTCGGATCGTATGGTGTGGGCCATGCAGCCTTGCAAAAAGCCACCGATTCAAATCGGACATTCCAATCAAGGTCATTTACGCTCGTTTTGGTCAATCTTGGGTCGAAGACAACCCAACCTTGAATTCTCACTTGTTACGATCATCATTAGATGAGTCAGTCTCCTAAGTGACACACAATCCTCTCACTTCGGGTTAGTCTCCATCATATGAACCCTGGTTTGTTGTGCAGAGATGTATACCAAGCGGAGCGAACATAAACCCAAATAAGTGGAAGGAGAACATTGTCAGCCACTGGGGCTCCCTACCACCTTTGCTGGTCAGGAACGGGGACAGATCTCTCGGGAGAGCCACTCGGGCAACCGATCTTAGCGCCCTTCCATCCCAAGGTCGAGTCCTTGCTTTTCGTGCCCACACGAGGCGGGTAGTTTCCATGGTTCGATTGTGATCGGTAGGTAGGCGGGTATAGCACGTGGCTATGGACGAATTGGAGCTGGAAGCAGGGAAGCAGAGAGAAAAATACAAACCGAAGGTGCTATTTCGGTCGGAAGCAAGCATGGGTGACCTGAGACCCAAAGTCCTCCCGTGTTCACCGGCATTTGTATCGAGATCGGCTGAGACATGCAAATTCTTTTCATATGATGAAACGGACTATGGTGTTGATCTCGGGAAGAGAAGAGCCTCTAGACTCTGACTACTCGGACTTTTTTTTTTTTTTTTTTTTTGGCGAGTGCAATATACAACATAGTAAGAAATGGCTCCGTACCCCATACAACATACCTATCTCGGTAAGTAACATATGTAGTAACTACACTACGTGTGACTTCATTTTCCAGCCCCAGAGGGTTATGCAAGGGCGATGCTCGATTTCAATGCTCCCATTAGAATTTATGATATGTCCACCTTGGAACTACAGCAAACAAAGCGTCAATATATCATTGGCGGAAAAATAAACTCAAGGTCTGGGCGATTTACGTGCGTCCCTGACAGACGATACGTGAAATATATCAAATAACAATATGGCTTCTCTGTATGTAATTAAACATTCAAAAATACTACAAATATTGCAAAAATACCCGCAACCCACGTGTGATGAGTAAAGTTACCGGATGAACCCGAAAGGAATTGGCCGAGTTTTCCATGGATGAGTGCTCAAACCTAACCAATCAGATAGCAAAGCCCTCAACTTCGATCCGCTGCTCCAATGCATATGCCCAGACTGCCAAGACCAACAAAACAATGTCTGTCACTGATCAACATTGCCTTCAGAAAACTCCATCCTCTCCTTAGCCCCGCTTATCACGCTAGAATTACTTGTTATTTCATTGAGACTACTTGGATAATGAGAGCGTATTAGTGATTGAGTAATTGCTTTGTTCTACTCTAAGACTAGTTAGGTACAAAGCAGTAATCTATTGTTATCCTTACAGTGGCAACATACAAGAGAGAATAGACAGGGATCAAGTCCTGTTCTTAATGGGCCTAACCTGTGTCGGGGAATTTCAAAGTCTAGGCCAAGTAAGCTAACTATAAGCGAGGTCTATTACCTTGCAAGTAAAAAGCAAAAAAACCAGCTATTGCCGGATCAACCATCCGGCACAAAATCCGTGCGTTGACATAAACTGTGCCCAATTTCTCTGTCACATCACGCCAGGAGAAAACCGGGCACACGGAAGTGTTGGAATGTTGGACGTTTCACTAGCGTTCATAGTCAAAGCCCCCCGTCGACTACAGTTAGTCTATGCATAAAAATGTGCTAGAAACACGGATGATTTGCACCGATGATGGCGCTGGTAATAGTTGCTCGGTAATGATCACGTCAATTAGGCTACCATTGGTGCCAGAGCCAACTTGTGCTGTGTCCTCGAAATAAGCTGCTTCGTCGGAGTAGGTGAACATAGGCTGGGTACAACGCATACGCATACCGAAGGTGTCGGGCAACTGTTTTAAGACTAGCGGGCTCTATTTCAGGCAGAAAATAGCGATAATGTGCGCGCACTAACTAGGTTTGATTATTGTAATGGGTCTGCTATGTTATCACAAGGCGTCTTCGCTTTTGCTTCTTTGAGCTTGTGGGTTGTTGGTGATCGCCGCCTATGGAAGGCAATGGGGGCCGAACGCGTAATTTTGATAGATTTGATCAATTAGACACAGAGGGAAAGATGTGCTTTGAAAAGTATCAAGTGCTGGCAATGACGAGTGCGTTCCTGCTTTGATATTTAGTCGTCATACATTTCGTAGTGACTTGCCAATTTACATCTTTCCAGCCCCTAGCCCCGATCAACATATGGCGTTTAAAGACGATGAAAGAAAAGAAGCCCCGAATGATGGTGTCGAGAATATCACGTCTTATTATTTATACATGCAATGTCAACTCTTAATTCGATGCGATGAACCCACCCGAAGCATGAAACCTCAAATCACGGGCAGTATTCAACCCAAGTATCCAAGTCCATGTTTTTGATGACAGTTGAAAAGTTGCCAGCGCCGTTGGCCGTACATGCAGAGCTCACCTGCTTGGTCGTGACAGCCTTGTTGTTGTTGGTATCTTCGCCCTTGGGGTACTCGATGTGGAAGACAGGCTTGCCCGCCTCAATGAAGGGTGTATAGGTATCACACTCATCGTACTCAGCACACTGCTCATTGACACACCACTGCATGTTATCGATGACAGATTCAATAATGTCTCCACCATTCTTCAACCCAACTGACAGGCCACGGCTGTGAGACTGGGAAGCAAGCCAGTTCACGTAGCTTATAGCGTCCGCCCTAGTGATATCAACCCCGGGTTGGTTTTCGTATCCGTCGATGTTGTCAGGATCGACACCGTCGCATCCTTTGGCTACGGCGATATCGAGACGCGCCTGCATAATCTTGCGCACTTTGGGGGACTTGACGTTCAGCCATTTCTCGCCGGGCCATCCGTCGAGATCATTGCCCTTATCTTTGTCGTCGAACTGGCTAGCGTCATCGCGCCAGTCCTCGAATGAGCCGGCAGAGAAGTAGCAGATCACTTTGCGGCCCATTTTCTGGAGATCTGAGATGACGGTTTTGTTGTTGTCGAAAAGATCGATGTCGTAGATTGATGCGTCCACCGAGGTGGAGATCTGGTTGTTCTCCAGCTCGGACTTCAAGATAATCTGCCACTTGGTGCCAGCGGCTGGCTGCCATTTTGCGGTAGTGTTTGTTGGCGTTGCCGTGTCCGGACCGGTGCCCTCGTTGTCATTATCGTCATTGTCTCCGTTCTTGAGACTAATTCCTAGCCCGACACCTAGACCGACACCCAGAGCGACGATGACGAGAGCGACGCTTCCGAAGATCAGAACTTTCTTCTTGGTCGACCAAGCCAAACAGCCCGTCTTGGATGACTGTTTGCCCATGAGGGCAGATTGTGAAGTGAGATAAAACGATGGGAGCAATTTAGTTATGTGTAGTATGTGAGATCAAGCGTAGTAGCCTAAATCCTGGAATATGTGTATCCAATGAAGGAGAGTATGGGCTAGCCCAAGGCGGAAAAAAAAGAGAGATGAAAAGATCAGCAGGCACTAAACCGGGAGATAGGCGTCTTTAAGCTCAAAATATGGGCCCAGAGCGTAAGTCCACCGGGGATGAAGGAGATCTAGGGAAAGACCTGGATGTGACCCTGGAAAAAGCAAAGCTATAGAATATCTCGTTTCAGACCCTGAAAATAAAAGGGTAAGGTAGGCAAGAGTTCACGGCGCGTAGGAAATGAGGATGCCTAGGAGCGGTGGGAAAGAGCCCCCTCCCCCCCCCCACTTAGGAAAGTCCAAAGAAAATAAGGTGGTGGACCTCCCGAGGTCGGGAACCTGCTGATCTTGGTAATTTGAGTATCTTGGCTGATCTAGATATACATAGGTAGTATTATCATATGTACAACATACGGAGTAGTATAGTAGAACACTCTTAGAGGCAATAAGAATAGAAATTCAGGGGCCAGTTTGCCAAGGTAACTTTCGAGAGGTTCTTATTCTTAGTCATTTCTCACCCAAAATAGACAGAAGTCACAGTTTGCCAAGCACTCCTCCATACGGAGTACATATGTACTCCATATTCTGGATTGAGTGGATTTCAAATTCACAAAAACAAAAGGGAATCGAAAATTCTACTTTGCCCTTTTCTAATGTATTTAGAACATTATATTACCAATAACCTAAAAAGATGTGTTGGCAAGCGTCTTAGCTTTACAGGTAATTATGTGCGCGTATGCGTCTAGAAGTGGGGTTTTTTTAGCCGTCCCCATGGTATTGTGTATTATACCCCAGTAACTTCAGTAATTACCATGAAATGCAATGGCGTTTTTGCAAACCCGCCGAACCTCCAAAGTCCGGTATTTTGCTAGCCCTAACCAAACAGGCTTTCGACAGCCTGAATCAATTTGAAATGACGACCAGTCACTTTAAAATCATCGTGACAGCCCTGGTTGGGAACAAGGATACCCATCATCTGATGAGTTGATATTTTTTTCAAATATTTGCACGTATAAACTTTTAATATCGCTATTACCACTCTGTACTGTTATTGTCATTTGTCTATTTGAATTAAATGCTCTGGTCCTACATGACTCGCCCACAGCCAAGACGCTAAAATAAACTACCAGAAAAACGCTAAGCCCGATGGCGCTACTCCAAGAAAACCCAATCGCCTGATTCTTCCCACAAAGTGGACGCCACACCCGCTAACCGATATAGGTCCACAGGATCGGGCAATTACAAATTTGACTCACAAGATCGTCTCGGGTTTTCCCCGAAGGATTTGGAGAGCTCGAGCCTATGCCAAGATCGCGCTTAAACAGATTTCATACTGTTTGACAAGTCACCACTTCACGCTTGACCCGTTTGATAACTTTTGATTCAGATGGGTGTTTCGGCTAGAATGCACGCTAACAGATTTTTCCTTCTAGCTCATTTTATAATCTCATAAAATTTGTCCCCGGAATGTAGAGGAAAAGAGAAAAAGAAAAAGCCATACCAGAAGTCAGACTAAGCTCCAAACTCAGAGCACAACCCCGGCCGTAGGCTTGCATGGCTCTCATCTTACATGACCAGGTACGGGCGCATTAAATCCGATGCCGAGTGGCTTTAATGCCCAGGAGTCTAGTCCAGCGGATAGCCCCGAAATGGTGCCATTTTCCGCCTACAATTCCAAATTTAACGTTGAGCCTCCTTGTCTCTGATTCAATTGACTAGTCTATGCAGACGCTACATGAGAAACCATCGTATGCTTCCCCGCGGTAGGTCTGGAACTAGATCTCGGGGCTGGGTTATATTGCCCTATGCACCCTGCAGGTAGACTGTATAGGTCGATGTATGTACTAGTATCTCAGACATTTACAGTAGCCTTCATTATACTTGCATATACGCTACCTCCATAGGTCTTACGCTTCCGAGACATGATCAAAAATTCCCGAATTACTTGGCACAAGATCGATTATGCTCGGATGGCGGTTTTCGGTTGGGATGATGTGATAAGGTGTGATGTTGGGACATGTTAGGCCCTAAAGTCGCTGCCCAGATTTTGCTTCCAGTCTCGGTCTACATCGTACGGAGTAAACGGGATCAATTTACAAGTTTGCCACGTTTGGCCGCGATCGATTGGGTTTGGGTAGCTTAGCCTCATCGGTAGAAATAGAAGGAATTCTGTCTGTTTTTGGTTGCATGACTCGCTGTAATGTGCTAGAATTGCTGTCCGTCGCCTTGCACCGGATCAGTCGGACAATAGCATCCCTTGGCTCGCATGCATTGTTGGCATTATCACCTCGGACCTAGAGCGTCAAATTGCCGACACCGTCCTGCTCTACCCCGGAGCCAGACCGCTAAATGACATGTCCGAGGGTATTATCAAGAATACGAGGAGTCCTTTTTGATAGGAGACTATTCATCACTGCGTACAGACTTAGCCTCCATCATGTATTGTGTTGATCTGGAAATATGAAGATCATTCAGAAAGAATCATTGTATATTATCATAGAATTACTTGAGCTTTCTAGATATTAGAAAATAGAGGACATTCAATGTTCGTATCAGCAGAAAAGCAAGGGTTGTTTTCCCCTTCACATACAAAACCATTATTGACATCTAAAGGAGATATCCACAAGTTGTAATGAGAGCGATGGGTAATCAACAGAAGCCAAAAGATATATCGACCTGCCAAATTAAGGCAGGTCAATCCTCTTTTCAACCTCTTAAAGGGGAATGGGGGTGGAGAGAGTGAATGTGACAGGGGAACCAGCGAGCTTGACCCAGACGGTAAGGGGGTCAGCACCTAGCTGCTCAGTGGCGAAACCCTGGGTGCTGGTAGGCGTAACAGGGAAGGTCACAGGGATAGGGTCAGTGCAGGTATTGCCAGTGGCCGAGACAGTGACAGCAGTGATCTTTCGATTGCTGGTAGCGTAGCTCAGGGAGTAGCCACACTTGTCACGGTTGAAACGGGCAAGGAAGGAAGCAGACATCTATGAGGAGTCAGAATGTGAACGTGAGGTTGTAGCGTGTTTGGTTGAGTTTATCTTACCTCCTGGTGGGTGAGTGTGACAATGGGCCATTCAGCCAGGCGAACGAACTCCTGGACTTGGGTTTCCACCCAGGCTTGCATGATGGAGTACTTGGCAGAAACGCCGTTGATGGTGATCGGATCAACATCAGCGTTGCGGAGGTTAGCCTGATGGAACATGTAACCATCGTGGTAGAGGCCAAAGAGGTGACGCATGGTCTCGGCCTTCTCAATGTCTAGGAGGTCCTGGAAGTTACCGGAACCAGCAGAGGTGGCAATCCATTCTGCAACGGTACAGGCAGGAGTATCGCAGTTATAGTAGATGCGAGAGGCCCATCGAGGGTTGATCTGGATCCCATCGAAACCGTTGGCGGCAGCAGTGGTGAAGAGAGGCCACATGGCATTCGCCTTGTTCATAAGGGCAGGGCGGGTGTTGTCACCAACACAGTTGGTAATTCCATTCTCCCACCAGGCCCGAAGGGCATCACCATTGTGCAGGCCAGTGATTGCAGGAGGAATAATACCGTTGGAAGTGAACTTGGTGGCTTTGTCGATACCGACGGCCTTAAGCCAAGCCTGGTTGAAGCTGATCTCCTTGAAGACATCGCTGTAGGTGGCATTATCCTGTTCTTCGTGGGTGAAGGTGTGAGAAATGTGACCGAACTTGTTGAGGTTGCTTTCGGTGGTCCACCAGGCTAGAAGCTCATCCATGGCAGTACAAGTAGCAGTCCAGTCGTAAGTGGTAGGCTCAGCAGGCCACAGGTCAGTGCCAGTTCCAAGAGGCTTGACCCACTCGAGGGGAGTGTCAAGAGGCGAGTCATATTCGATCGCAGCTCCGCAAGCATCCCAGCCAGAACTCGAGGTATCGGAAGAGTTCTCGATGTTTCCGTTACCGTTGTGGCCGACTTCGACGAAGTACGAACTGCCGGCGGGCATCTTGGCATTGATCTCGTCAGTCCAGGTGGCAATACTGCTCATATCCTGGGCGCGAATACGGAAATTTTTACCAGCGGGCGAGTAGATCTCAGTCTCGAGGAACATGTCGTCGATCTGGGTGTTCAGGTTGACACGGCGGTATCCGGCGTGCAGACCGCGAGTGATCCAGGTGATCCATGCGTGCTGCAGGTAGGTGGAGGTAGAACTCCAGGTAGTGTCGAAACCGATGAAGAACGCCATTTGCTGACGGCCATCGAAGTCGTTAATCACACCAGCGACACTCTCGGTAGGGAAGCCTGTGGTGGGGGAAAACGCGGCGATCTTTTTGGTAGAGGTGGTGTTGCTGATAGTCGCAGGGTAGTGCCACAGACCACTAGTGCTGACACCTGCGCCAGTCTTCAATCCAGATGTGGGAAAATCACTAATATCGGTGAATGAAACAAGTTGCTCAACACCGGTGTCACAGCATCCACCGATAGCCGATGCACCATAGTTTGGTCCTGGGTAGACATCGTATTGGACCATACGGACACCATACTCAAGCTGGTAGGCATACAACTGGGTCCACTGGTCAGTGGTCAGGGCGCTCTGGAAGCCCTTGTCGCCACCATAGTCGTAGCTGACTTCAGCGGCAACGACAATACCGCCGAAGTTTCCTCCGGCGGTGCCATTGAGATCGGGAAGAGCAACACCAGCGGAAGGAACAATTAGGGTGGTAAATGGAATACCGTATCCGTTGAGGCCAGAACTAGCCACGCTTGCAGAGGCAGCATCTCTGGCAATGACCAGGATGTCGGCTGCAACAGCAGCGTGGTTGAGCGGGGTGGCAGAGGCAGAAGCCGAGACCGAGATGGCGGAGGACGACAACGACATGCTAGGAGTAGTCACGAGCGCACTTGTGGAAACAGGTGCAGACGAAACTGAAGACGAAGCGACCGATGAAGAGGTAGCACTTGAAGCAGGCGACAAAGAAGTCGGACTGTTGGAAACAGCGGACGAGGTGGGGGAGCTGACCCAAGGACTTCCGGAAGACAAGACAGTAGAACTAGAAGCGGAGCCCGAGGAGACAGACGAAGATCCACTCTGGGTAAGGATGCTGGAAGAACCAGATGGGACAATGACGGTCACTGATTCCGAAGCAGTTCCGGTCGGGATTGAGCCCGAGGTGAATGTAACGAAGGTGGATGCAGAAGTGCTCGACGTTGAGTCAGAAGAACCGCCAATAGGGGTAGATGGCAGAGACACAGAAATAGAAATAGAGGAAGAGGCAGTCAACGAGTGTGTAGAAGTAGCGACCGTGGTGGTGCTCACTCCAATAGAACTGCCAGGAGAAGGAGTTGGGACCGGAGGGTGATAAGCGATGACAGTCGGTGCATTCTCAGGCCAAACACCGGGGGCAGTATCGCATGTTATAAAGGCGTAGTAGCAGGCGACCTTCAAGGCCCAGACTGGGACAGCAACCATGGCGATCTTGGCCAAAAGCTCAATAGGGAAGGTCACACACTATGCAGGTCTGCACCAACAGCTAGGAAAAATACGAGTACGGAATATATTGAACGAATGAATTAGCTGGCCTCTACCCACAAGTGCATGATCGTCATCTTTATACTGGATAAAATCTTTTTGGGGTAGGCCATATTCCACTCTTGGAAGGCCTATCGCCTTTTCTTTCTCCGTACTTTGTAGCCAAGTTAATTTCGGAGGTGATCTCGAGTCTAAAAAAAAAGACAGTTTATACAGGTCTCCATGTGGCGTTGATGACTCTAGGGCGAGTTCTCGTTTCGAGGTCTCAGATTTGATTTGAAAAGGGTTGCTCCATAGAGACATATAATATACTGCGTTGGCACCTCTTGTTTGGTATACCATTGGCCAATCAACATTTGATCTTGGCAGGGCGAGAGAAACCTTTGTCATTTTATTTTAATTTTAGCTTTTGTGTTAAACATAATAAAATAAAAAAAGCAAAGCCAGGCAATTGATTTAAGCGAGATATGAAGAATTCCATACAAGGGTTAAAAGCTCCGAGAGCAAAGGCCTTCTCGTACAGTTGGGGTTACAGATCAGGTACAATCAGGACACACTCCAGAACTTGTGGGGAAGGCAAGGATGTACGTAATACAAGGTATTTTGGGCTCGGTCCCTTCGTACACCTGTATTTACGAGGCTGCAAGTACCTGGTAATTTTCACTTTTCCCGTACGTGTCTTTTTGGTTGTCCCACTTCCCCTTCGTTCTCGGTTTCATGGCTTCCTTGTATTTTGTTGTTTTCTTTTTTTTTTTCTTTTCTTTTCTTTTTCTTTTTCTTTTTCTATTTATTTTTCTATTTATTTTTATCTTTGCCAAGACCTCAAGTCTTGCAGAATGATATGATGCTCCTAGCCTGTAACCGAGCCCATAACTGCATCCTTTAGCTTAGAACCTTCGCGAAATCCGACATTGATACATCTGGAGACATGTGTTGATATGATGTATTCAGAACAGATTGGAATCAGATACCCACTCATCGGGATATTAATTGCCACGATATGAATCGCATGGCTTTGCCACACATGGCATCTACTATGAAGTATGTATGCTTGGCTCCACCAAGTCTCATCGGTTAGCCCTGATGCATTAGTGGCTTCTTTAGTCTTGCATCTAAGAAAAAACTGGGGTGTACTATTTTAGCTGTTTTGCCCTGTGAGTTTGAGATCTCTGCCTCGATTAGACGCCCATGTACCCTTTGTCCTAAACGGTCCAGAACAGGCGAAGCTACTCCGTAAATTCTTTTTCTTTTTTTTTCTACCCCCCTGACGGAACAAGGGAAATCCTAGAAGAAATGGTCTGCTTTAATTATGCGCTTTGGAGAAGTGGGTATTCACTTTAGTTCCCCCCACTGTTCTTTTACCATATCACCTTGTCAACTCTTGAGCTCCCCTTTGCTCCCCATTTTTTTTATTCTACACATCTTTCGCTTGTTACAAAACACAGAATTCACTCGTTTCAAGCATGTCACTATAAGCCTTTTGCATTAGAGGAAGTCTCATCTCTACTCGGCAACAGGTTATCCTAACCTTGTGCTTCTTATATTGGGCCTAAAGACATATCGAGTCGAGGACTCAACATCTCGACACAATGACGACAGTAGAAGCTCTTCCAGTCAGGCCACATCCTCTTGGCTGGGCTTATATGAGAGAATATTGGTGGCAATTTGTATGTTGATTCTGGTCCTCTTTACAACTTGATGTTCAACACTCTCGTTTGCAGGCACGGAGCACCAAGATATACTGACCATTTCCGTAGATGTTCATTGGAGTGTTGCTATTCACAGTTACCGTTGGCTCTGCGTCAATCGTATACTCTGGAATAAAAAGACTTATTAAATACTATAAGGTATGATATGACGGCCACCAACAAACTGGTTCTCTGGTTTGGATGTTAATTCTAGCCTATATTTAGACGAGACCGCCACCAGACAATGTCCCTTCGAGTGTATCCAAACGTATCATCAAGTTAGCGAACCGAGAACTCAACCTGATCAACAGACGTCCGCGCAAGGGAAAGCCCTCGAGCTTCGGAGTCTACCTGGGAAGTTTTGAAAACCCACCTACTGTCTCGCAAGAAAGACTTTTGCAAGAATGGGATGTCTTGATTGTGGATCCCTTCCAGGCAGGTGTAGCCAAAGCTATTTCCAGACACGAGCGCAGCCAAGTACTAGGACGTGTTGATTTTGGGAAAATCCTTCCTCCAAAGGGATCGGCCATGACCGTCATTGAAAAGGTCGAGGAATTGCTCGCAAGCGGGTTTCATGATACTACATTCTCTGGTGTTCTTCTCGCGAATTGGGAAGGTGTGCTCCGTCCTGCCACTCTGAGAAAGCTTCTTGAGACCATCAGCAGTCTCGGCCTAGCAGTTTATCTCGAGTCGGAGCCACCACATTTTTTGAAGGATCGAAATGCCGTGCAAAGCGATGCCGTGGCAGGTTTGGTCATTCGAAACGCTAGCATCATGCCTCAGGGCGAAAAGCGGGATTATTTCCAAATGGCCGAACTACAAGCAACAATCAAGGCATTTGTTTCTCAGTCTTGCATGAGAGACTTTGTAGTAATGGCCTGGGAAACGGTTGACGACAACATCACTGTTCCCAATGCCATAGTCCGCAGATCTATCCAGTGGTGCAGCTTTTACAGCGCAATTACCTGGATCGGTCCCGAAGCTGCTCTTCACGATGCGGACCTTAACGTCACCACACTCGAACCTCTTCCCGCATTTGGTTGGTTGAAGGAAGCAGAAATTATGAAGGCCCACGATACCTGGCGTGCCAACCTGAACATATTGCCTTCCCCGGATAACAAGGCTGGCTGGGATATTCTCAAGCCACTTTTCCCTGCTATTGATGCGCTACTAAAATCATCGGAATACGATTCCAAGGCTCCTGGTAGCCCCACTTCTCGACTGCGTGAACCTCCAGAATGGGTCGCACAGGTCAAGTCACAGGGCAGTCCGCTCTCTATCTCCATGTCAGGGATGGCCTACAATTCACTTGGTTGCTTCCCTCTCGGTTCAGACTCGAATCCACTGGCCTTTGCGGAGATTGTCCAATCTCAGCAACGTCTCAAGTCTCTCAACCTTCTTCATCCCGTCCCGACAACCAAAATTCAAAGCATTGGACTTCTTCTGCGTCAATTCCATGACTCTCTAGATCTCTCCGAAGATGACGATCATTTGGCCGGCACAATCAAGGAACTTGCGAATTGGGCATCCAACGATCTGTTGCACGTGAATCTTTGTCTCGACTCTGGTCTACGCAAGAGCTCTGATTTCCGCTTTTGGGCCGTTTTTGATATGGAAGGTGATGGTATTGAAATTTATGTATCCAAGAATGCGCAAGGCCTGGCTGGAACTATTCTTCACACCTTCCTGTCGGCAAAAGGATTCCCCCGGCATGTTTGCTTTGAGGCTGAGGCGACCTTCGCGACTTGGTCTCAGGATGTTTCCGGTGATACTGGCCTCCCCCGTCGACTGATTCAAGATATCGATGCTCTCAGTCCTGAAGAGCGCCTCCTTCTTTTGCAGCACCTCTATCTGACCGATTCTCAAAGCGAACTATCTGAAGCCATCTGCACCTACATTCGCAAGCAACTGGTGGATGCCCCTTCTTTTACTCAGTTGAAAGCACTGAATACGGTTGGGTATCTTGAAAAATCTACCTCTCCCGAGGATCTGATTAGGTCTCGTATCAACTGGTACTTGGATCAAGGATGCAAATACCCCTCTCTCGATGTCTGTCTAGATCTCTTCCATCAGACCGACAGTGTACTTTCCGATGTTTTGAGGTATCGCCGCGAGGATGACCTCGCCGCCATTACTAGTGGTCTCTGTGAACTTCTTCAAGCTGGCTCCGTTGACACATATGCGGACATGATGGCTCTTGCTCTTTTCTGTGCAGCAAGACAGGGAGCCTTCGATGAGATTTACGCAGAAGTGACCGATCGGAATCCCCTATTTAATAACCATACCGACCAGGCTGCCGCTTTTGCAGAGTCATTTGCCCTTGGATCGCGATGTGAAGCTTACTTCGACGTGTCTCCCAGTGTTTTTGGAAAGTTACTATCCGACCGGTTCAGAGCATACTACGGAGACCATCAGCCACCAAACTGGGTGAACGGTGCTCCGGAGCTCGCTACATCCTACGCCGGAGCTCAGATTGATGTCAATCCTGATGAGCAGCCTAAGTCTTTGCCTGGATACCAGCGATTCACATTCTTGAGCGTTTTTGCCATTCCGGCTTTGATTGATATTATCTTGCTTACCCTAATTGGTCGCGGACTCTATCTCTCTGCTGCCATGTCCTACGAGGAACAGGACAGTGCGACTATGGCGCTGATGATCTCTCTGCTGCTTTCCGGTGCAATTGGTACCTGGATTGCATGCGGTGGGCCGTATTACCTCATTTCGATGGCCTTCGCAGCAGCCAACATGTTTGTTCTTATTCGCCTGATTGCTGGTATTGCATTCACTGTGGCCGGTGGCTTGATTGGTTTTGTTGCTATTTCAAGTGTTCGAGGCCCTCGCGCCGGTATCATCTTCTACCTCTACCTGATCGCTCTCACAATCTACTTCTCCACTTTCGCCTCACTTGCAAGCTTCAGTTATCCCGGCTCGAGCTTTTTGTCTGGCCGTAAGCCAATTATCATGTGCATTCCGATCCTCTTCTTGTCGCCGATTATCACGGCCTGGACTGGCTACGACTCGGCTGTCTATCTCGCCGTTATCTACCTCTTCATTGGTGTGCTCTTGTTATGCCTTCGCTCGGTTACCTCCAAATGGGTCACTTGGTACCAAGCCGTGCGACGCACCGATGATACTGAGATCCGCAAATGGTATATCACTGCCTATGGAAATGATGATGAGAAAGTGTTCGCGAACATGAGCGACCCGGCTGCCCTCAAGCTGGCGAGAGAAGCCCTATTGAAGGATGTCTTAGCTGAGACGAAGCGTGGCGTGTTTTCAAGAGCAACTAAAGATAAAATGGTCGTTGAGCTTGCCGCGGATTGGGAGTCGACCAATTTCCTTCTCGACTGGTACTGTCGCCATGCAGATGTTCCGAGGCCGATTCCGTTCAGTTCTGGTTGGAACATCCAGACCAAAGTCGCACTTGACACCCTGCGAAACTCCCAGAAAGGTCTTCGTCTGCACAATGCATTCGTTCACTGGCGTCAATCGAGCAAAGAGATTGGGTGTGGTGTGCTCTACTTTGTTATTGCACTTCTCGACAAATGGGTACAACTGCTGAGTGGCAATCGCATGCTTGGTATCTCTAGCGCGGTGGAGGATATGGATCAAATGAATGATTCTAATCGAATGGCTGTTGGCTTTGCCCTTGCCTACTACTTGATCGGAGCCGTGCTCATTGATACCAAAGCCCAGGAGCTTCATGATGCTCTTGGTACCAACACCCCTATTTCTGTGAGATCTGCTAAGGATATTCGGATCGCACAGAAGAAAGAGGTGCAACTCCGACGAAAGGTATATTGGCGGGTCCTTTTTAGATTCCTCTTGTGGCATGTCTGGAGTCTTGCGCTTGCCACTGCTCTCATTTGGACCTTCCAAAACACGCGTGAAGGCATGATTGCTTTCTTCTCCTACGTTCTCGCCTACACTGGTTTGATCTGGTACCAATACACGAAGATCTTCACGGGGCCTCATGCGCTGAAACCTCTCCTCATTGGTGTCTGCATCGGATTGCCAGTCGGTATCGCGCTCAACGTCTGTCTAAAGGATTTCATGTACTCGCAGATCATTGGACTCGGATCTGCCACCTGGACCGTTGCCATTCTCTCAATCTGGAATGCCAAAATGGGTATGCCAAACAAAGTGGACTCTTCGGTGGAACTTGACCGAACCTTCCATGCGTTTACAACGCCCTGGTCGGACCCCGAATGGTCGCAGCAAGAGCTTCAGACTTTCTTCGAAAGCTATTCGCTGCTTCCTTCTGATTCCCGATTCCGGCTCAATCCAGGTGTCCATCCTGGTGTGGAAATCAAGAGTGCCATGATGTCTTGCAGAGAAGAGCATAGAATTGAAGAGGCGTTCCCCTGCTCCAAGGATATTGTCAACACTGCGATGACATTGTGGGAGAAGGGTGACATTGTCATTGAGCTTGTCTCTGCTGGCTCGCTCGGTCCCGGCCTTCGAGCTCTCAGCTGCAGTACCGGAAACCAGTTGAGGTTGGCCATCACCGTGGGAGGACTCCTAGACGAGCGTCTCGATATTAGCGCAAACTGTCAGATCATTGCTGAAACCTTGCTTCATGCTGTCACAGAGCTTATGATGGGTGTTCCTCATGAATACGCATCATTGGCAGGATCGATTGTCTCCGGTGGGGTGACTCACACAATGGCTCGACAACTTCGTGAGGAGTCCAACACAACTACAGTCGTACGCTGGGCTAAGAAGGAACTCCTCCGGCAGCTTTGTCTTGGTTTTGAGGCCGATATCCATTGGGACAAGCTTCCAACTGAAGTTCGGGATGTGCTACTGAAGCGTTGCCTGGGTCAACAATGCAGCCTCTCCAATAGCCAACGTCAATGGCTCCAGAAAAGTCTTTGCACATTCGATACTGATAACCTCGATATTCATGTTGCCCGTTGCAACCTTGGAGCAGCTACTGCAATTAGTGTTCTCGATTATGCTCACTGGGGAACTGGAGAAACCGCTCTTCCCAAAGAGCCTGAGACTTCGAAGTACATTTCCTACGTACCTCGGAAGCTTCCAATTGCATTGTCGCTAGTCCGATCGCCAGCTAGCTACATTTACCACAAACTGGGGACAATGGTCAAGTTCCTTGTAGTGGCTTTGGTCGCAGACCCAGAATTCCAGAGAGAGTTCAATCACGTCACTCAGAGCCTTCCGATCGTTTTCCGTGCGCCAACCGTTTTCTTATTTAATATGATCTGGATTTACTCCAAGATCGTTCAAGATTTGGGCTTGTCATTCTTCCTCTTCCACGGCCGCAGGAACGTCAAGAGGCTGTGGGAAGAGACCAAAGGCATGACGATCCATATCAAGAAGAGCCGTGTCATTATCCAGAGTCTAGACGGCACCTTCACGGCCTTCAGGCACCACGAGATTGATGGCGGTTTCAAGATGTACCACTATACCGGCGAGCATAAGACGGAGCCCAAGGATGTCAAATCCCTAAAGTACGTCAGCACCTATACGGGTGAGATGTTCCTTCTGGTCAAGCAGGAGTTCAAGAACGGCAAAGTGACCAACGAATACCATTACGACTACCAATCCCCAGCCAAGAAGGGCTTCAAGCTTGGCAAATCCTCGACCCGCATTCCGCTGGGGCGACGATGCGTGTCAGGACCAAATCATTTGCAAAGCGTCCAGTACAATCGCAAGGGTCTCATCGAATCGGGCTCCTACATGAAGGATGGCAATCTTATCCGCTTCAAGTACCACTATCGCAAGAACCCCCGCTTTGGTGATGAATTACTTCGAGCCGAGTTCGTCTTATCCCACATCAGTTGTACGGTGTCTTGGTGTGCGCCTCCGCGTCGCCATCCCGAGAAGGTTGAGCGTTGGATTCCTCACTCCAAGGTCACCGAGGCCAGCTTTGTCCAGGGGTCCGATGTCTATGAAAGTCGTTGGCTGTATGATCACAAGTTCCATCCCACTATCTTCACCACTATCAACGGGCAGAAGATGCAAACCCCGCCCATGATTGAGCACGATTATTTGGGTGTACTGTCCAAGCCGAAGTATACCAGCTTTGTGCATGATAACCCCCTTTACTACTGTGACAGTCTTCAATCAAACCTTCTTACTCGGACTCTGGGTCTCACGAAAAAGCGCTTTGTGGTGTCGACTTCTCGGGCTCGCTCCTTGATGTGGAAGGCGTGGAAGGATCGTGTTGACTTCGATGCAATCATTGTTCGCTGGATGGATGACCGCATTCTGCGTAGAGACAAAGTTCTTACCCCTTACTGGCGCAGCCGTGACTGGGGTAATCTTGTATCTGCAAAGAAGTATGTGGATCTCCGTGCTGATGCAATCATGGCCAGTGCAGATCTGGACGACAATATTTCCAGCTGGACCCCGCTCGCTGTTAAGCTCACCGATCTGCTCAACTTCGGCCCTGGAGGTGATGCTGTTGTTAACACTCGCTCCAAGAACTTTGGCAAGGATACCGACAAGACGCTCCATGTCATGGCGGCAGACAATGGCACCTGGCCCAATGAAGGTGGCGGTGTCTCTGCCTGTCGACGAGATATGATCAACTCCCTGCGAACCATCAAATGGCACATGATTTGCGAGTCTGCAAATGATTTCGGCGTTCCTAAGCACCAGACCGAACAGAACATTCAGTCTCTCAAGCTCATCCCGCTTTGGGGTATGGACTTCCTCACTCCAACTCACGGTTTGTTCCACAATAAGCTGGATTCTGAGGTGGACAATGTTACATCCGCGAGCGAGTTAGACATCAAGATGAACTTCATTCCCATTCTGACAGCTTTGGTTAAGGGTGCCCGTGCAGTTCATCTCTCGAAGTCTGATATCCACCAGGCGACTCGAGCACTTGTGAACCTGAACACATACTTCCAGGAGTCCCGTCATTGGACTCAGGTGTGGAACAGTGAAATGGTGAAGCAGAGCTGGCGCGAGTTGTGGCTGACCCAGGAAATGTCGAACACAATCCCGTCATCCGACTGGTTCGACACTGAGCTTCCTACTTTGGCATCTCTCGATGTCGCTCTAGAGCTCTGGTACCGCTACCTCTTCATCTTCTCGATCCCAGTTCCTGAAAAGATTCCTTCAACTTTCCAAGCCTCGCATCACAGCGTCAGTGCCTCTTACGGTGTCGTATGCAAGATTAAGCGTAACTGTACCTTGCAGATTTGGGACCACGCCATCAGTTGGCGTGAAACCAATCTCTGCCTGTCGTCTGCCCTGTGCAAGCTCTCGCCATTTGTTCGAAACGCACTTCTTGGATTGATGCGAATTACCTCCGTCCTGACCCTTCATCACGCGGACATCATTTCTCCCTGTGCAGACTTCTTCAACCCCGGTTGGGAGGTGGAGATTGGTACCTGCCAGGGCACGATTGAGCACCGAAACACTTTCCGCCGAAAGATCGATCCTGTTGTTAACGGTATCACCGACATGCAGAAATTTTCTCCAGTCAAGGAAATCAAATCTGAGCGTCCCACCGTGACCATGTTGTCCCACGTTTGGTATGCCAAGGACATCAAGACTGCCCTTCTCGCTGCGGATATCATCATCAACCAGTGGAAGTTCGACGAGTACCATCTGGACATCTATGGCGCTATTGACAAGGCCCCAACTTACTCTACCGAGTGTCAAGAGATTATTGCATCGAAGGGTCTTCGTGGCAGAGTCACACTCTGTGGAACTGCTGACCCCATGAAGGTCCTTGAGAACACATGGCTTTTCCTAAACTCATCTCTGTCCGAAGGTCTCCCTCTCGCCCTGGGAGAGGCTGCTCTAACTGGAGCTCCTGTCGTCTGCACAGACGTCGGTGCTTCCCTCCGAGTGCTCAGCGATCCAGATGACTTCTCCCGCTTCAGTGCCGTCGTCGCACCAAATGATGCCCTCGCCCTAGCAAAGGCCCAAATCGGTATGCTTGGCATGCTCGGCGAATGGAGCAAACACAGCGGCGACACATCGCCCGCGCCAGTCCTGACCTCCTCCCCCACACCTGAGGAAGTGGCAGCCATCACCCGCCGTATGTACGAGAAGAGTGAGCACCGTCGCAAACTCGGCATGATGACCCGCAAGATTGTTCAGAAGTCTTTCAGCGGTGACCGGTACCTCCGCGAGCACGAGCAGATGTTATGGATTGGCAAGTCCGCCAAAATGATGGCCAGCCGCGCAGCTGGCGACCCCATCGAGCCGGCCGACGTGGCAGCCGCCATGGAGACTGGTGTCGATGAAGAGATCATCACAATCCCCCGCGGCGTGGTGCACTCCTGGCGCTCGTCTGCCCAGTCCGGTATCTCCTCGATCTACAGTTCTGCGTCCCACCTACCTGGTCGCGGCCGCTACCACGGTCCCCAGTCTGATATCTCAGCTATGAGCGTGAGCAATATCTCCACGGATACCGAATCCTTCTCTCGCCTACCTGTCTTTGCGCCGAGGCATTCCGCGATAACCAAGGTGGGCACCCCGGGTAACAGGTCACCATCACCCATGTGGGCTTCCAACCATCACTTACCTGTGCTGCATGCCCGTCCTCACACCCTCTCTCGTCCTCAGTCCTACTCGCGCTCCGTCTCAACTATCGGTCGGGAACAGCTGCGTGGCTTGCAACGGGAAGACTTCCTTCCGTACCGAGATTCGGATGTTAGTGTCGCCAACAGAGATGACTTCATCCGGGCCGGCGGGCTTTCTCCTAGTGGTTGAGAGCCTCGCATTCTTGATTTGAGTTTCATACACCCACCTTTTTTACTGTCCCCTACTTGCACATACTACCCTCCTGTATACTTTTCTCGCTGCATTCTGTTCATACTTGCATTCTTCGGTGTCTGGCTTTGTTCATGCGAGGAGCCATAGGAAATATGCAAAAAGCCTTATGTTAATACGTTTTGTCTGGTCTTTCATACCAGTTTTGTTGTTTTGACATGTCGAGAAATTGTGGCATACACCAACGACGTCCTTTTATCTCCTATTCTTAGCTTAATCGTGAAAATATATTAAATTATAACATGCATCCATTGTTTCTAACACTATGTATATCTAGCAGGATATGATATACCCAAGTGGGGTGTAGAGAATTGCAAAACAAATGTATTTATCCCGAAAAGCCAAAGGAAATGCGAGTCAACAAATGGCACGAGACCCTTCACGTCGACTTCTGAGGTTTCGGACTTGCGATCCGATGCCATTCGCCATTGAACGCATTGATGAGCCAGCTCGAGAGACCTTCATTCACAATTAGTCATGTCGTTTTCCAACATTGGGAAGCCATAAGATGGAAGAGCGTCAGAAACCAACTTACGTTCATAAACAAGCGCATGCGCCCTGTGGAATTGTATACTATGATCTGAGTCTGGGAAGACCTGCATGTCGTAGTTGGCGATATTCTGCAAATCCAGCTTGTCAATCAACACAAGCGTATTTTGGAGATGAACATTGTCGTCGGCAACACCGTGCATGATTAAAAATCGAACGCTGTGGCCTAGGGCCATCACATCAGTGATGGAGGCATTCGCGTAACCTGAGGGGTTGTGCTCGGGGGTATGCATATAACGTTCTGTATATATAGAGTCTATGGGCAAGTAACATGTTAGCATGTGGGAAAATAAACAGAACAGTGGTAGATTTAACAGTCTTACCATAGAACCTCCAATCAGTGACGGGTGCCACGGCCATGCCATATTGGAATGTCTCGCCCGCATCTTGTTCAAGGACCTTCAGGGTCATGTAGCCACCGTAGCTCCAGCCCCAAACTGCCATGCGGCCTTCATCCACATAACTCTTGCTAGCCCAGATCTTGGCCGTCGCAATCTGATCGAGAGCTTCATAATAACCGATATTACCACGGACAACGCAGCGAGCTTCTCTCCCAATGAAACCTGTTCCTCGACCATCCACAGTGACGACAATATAACCCAGGCTCGAGGCGACATAGGTCTGGAAGTCAATCGTGAACTTGCGGTCGACCGTTTGCGATCCTGGTCCACCATACAGGTAGAATAGCACGGGATATCTCTTTGCGGGGTTGAAATTTGGAGGGCGGCGCTCCAGAACTTGGAGCGTATAACCATCAATGGTTACATTGGTATACACCTCTGTTGGGAGGGCAAAATCTTTGACCATCTTAGCGAGCTCAAGGTTCTCCTCGATGAGGCTGATGAACTCGATTTGGTCGCTTTGGGTGCTGATCACGGACTGCCACGGCACCAATGGGCCTCTATAGCTGAGTAAACCATAGCCGGCTCCATGGGAAAATGAAACATCGAAAAAGCCAGGTGCAGTTGTATCGGTCAGAGGTCGAAGATCGGATCCGTCCAGTTTGACTGAGTAGACATGACGTTGAGTTGGTGCCTCCTTTGTGGCAACGAAGTATACTAGACCCTTCTTCAAGTCAACAGCAGATGGCGCGTTGACAACTTCCCAATTGCCCTTGGTCAACATCACAGGCTCTGGGTTATCGAAAGGTGTGAAATAAGCCAAATGATCATAGCCTTCATGAATAACTGTGTCGATATAGCCATCGTGTGGTCGACCATTTTTGGGGTCAGCGGGAATAACCCGAGTGGACTGTGAAGGTTCAACCCAGCCACCGTCCAAAGCTGCGATATCCTCTGACCGCACCAGTTTGCCAGTTCGGGCCTTTGTGTCCATGACAAAAATCTTCACAACATCGCTCTCGCGATTGGTCTCTCGGATCAAAACCTTGCCCTCGGATGCCCAGACGATCTCGATGATAATTCTTTCATCATCAACAAAGTCTTCTGGCATATCGAATGAGAAAACTTCATTTTTTTCGACGTCATAAAACTGCAAGTTGACAATTGGATTCGGGCTGCCGGATTTCGGGTACTTGATTTGCCTAACTTCGGGGTAATTTTTAAGTCCAGGTGGTGGCTCTTTGCCTGATGGCCGTGAAAGAAAGTACTGAATAGGATATTCAGGAACTGCTGTCTCGTTTGTTCGAAGGAATGCGACAAACTTTCCATCACTAGACCACCAGGTGCCAGTGTTGCCTGCAAATACTTCTTCCTCATACACCCAGTCTGGAACACCATAGAAGAGGTTCTCGTCGCCATCCTTGGTGATGGAGGTGACCTCCAAGGAGGCCAGCTTACGCAAAAATAGGTTATTCTCACGAACAAACACAACCGCATCAGAAGTTGGCGACCAAGCTGCAAGCTGTACCCGTCCACTCAGGTTCCCAGGATCTAGCGGCTCGGCCTCCTGCGTCGCCACATCAAAAATCCAATATTTCCCAAAGTACGAGTGTCTCCAGTTAGACTGGGCGTCAGTCATGACCAAGACTTTTTTCATATCAGGACTTGGCCACGTCTTGGTTGGTGGCATGGCCTCTCCGTCAAACCAGATGTACCCCTTCTTCATCAACACTCTGGTCTCGAGATTGTTGACGTCGTCCTTACTACTGCGAATGTCTTTCACCCGCAGAAAAGCGTCTTGCTTCTCACCCTGCTCAACCAGAAGACCATCCTCGCCGTTCGGGCCTGCAATCCAGGATATCGCATGGGACTTCGGGGACCAGGTACCTGACAAGACTTGCTGAAGTGTCACTGGTTTCCTCGCGGTCACACCACCGGTGATCGAGATCGAGTCTGGTTCATGAACCTCCACTCTTGAGTCAGATGAGAGCGCCGCGGCATCGGGTTGTTTCTGCGTGAGGAACAGCACGAAGGCAAGCGCCCAACCACCGACGCAAAGCAACACCAGTGACCATACGATCCGGCGCAGGCGACTGGAGGAACCCGACTTCTTCCCGCTTGATATAAGAGGTTCATCTGAGCCGGGTTCCACTCCATCTTCAATATCCCGGTATCTATCCTCATCCTCTTCCCCCCTTAGCATCCTGTTGCCTCCCTTGTGGTTCTTCATGAACGATTCGGAGGCGATCGATAGGCCTGAATCGGTGGAGGTTTGTGAGATAGGGGATTCCGACCGTTGTCGAGTCAACGGTAGAGACTTTGAGGTCCCTTCATCTTCGAACTTCCCCATGGTGGTTGTTAATCGGAGTTCACAAGCGGAGCTGACGTCCGATCGTCACGCTATCTCTTATCGCCAGCGATTCGAGGCGGGCAAGCGCCAACAATCACTGTTTGAATGACAGTAAGTATGTCTGTGTGTATATATATTCGCCAAATTACCGAGCCAGTGTATGAAAAAGCAGAGCTCGCTTTTTCGAGAACCGGCTTCCAATGTCAGGGGATCTTGTGAAACAGGCCGAGGTCATCCATCTCTTGGCGCGGACAAAGAGTCTATTCACGTCTTTAGCTTCAAATGTCCTTATTCAATTCCATTTCGGGTTGTAATACTGATGTTTATACTCTCCATAGAATTATTGGCTGTTCATCGGGGCAATTGGTGTTCAAAGGTTACTCTATATATAGACACATGTGTTATATATGAGCTACGGTACTCTGCATGTATTCCCTGCTAAAAGAATATGCGACAAATATGCTGTAAGTAGGATAGCTAGAAGCTTTCAAATGGTATCGTAGGAAATATGTAAAATGATGCATATACACCTGATGAAGATATTAAACAGCCTCCAAAGGTTGACTCTCATCTGATCTCAATCTCTCAATTTGTTTGAGAGTGGTGTATTTCACTGAACGGCACTACTAAGTATCTTAGAGTTTAATAAAGGTCATTGGGGAGTGTGCACAAATGAGCTTGTAGTATCCTCCCTGGTTACCCTAAATAGCCATTTTATATAAAACACCCATGTCAATATGACACTCTCGGGCCTAATCACACTTTAGTTCTCACATTTCATGATAGAATATGTGAGGATAGTATTGCAGGAGGCTCGGTTTACCATATACATTGCACAGGAAGTGTATACATGTCTGAGAGTGATTCTATGCAGGAACGGGATATTTTTTTTAATTACTCGTCGCGATCAAATCGCTTTCCATCATACAGCTCACGTTAGCAGCCGCCGAGGGCGTTTACCGCGACAGAGCAATGTCATCAATTCTCATGATCATCTTCACAGTTTCGGCAGCCAGCTCAATAGCACTGGTGCTGACCAGCAGGGGCTGGAGAATGTTCTCCTCTGTGATATCATCCTTCACACCGCCGCTGCGAATGCTGACACCAGCATTGTGCTGGCCCTGAGCGTGGCGGTGGCGCAGTTCAGTTACAACCTTGATGGAGTTAAGGCCGGCGTTCTCCGCAAGAGTAGTGGGAATGACTTCCATGGCATCGGCGAAGGCCTTGAAGCAGATAGCCTCAGTACCGGTAAGCTCACGGGCGCGCATGGCGAGTGTGTGGGCAACTTCAATCTCAGGAGCACCACCACCTGCAATCATGGCACGCTTCTTGACGAGGCAGCGGATGACACACAAGGCATCGTGCAAAGATCGCTCGGCTTCATCTAAAATCAAGCTGTTGGCACCGCGGGCGACAATTGAGACGGTCTGGTTGTAAGAGGCAAGAGGAGCCTTGATACCGGTGATCTTGACGTAGCGAGCACCGGAAGCCTGGACTTCCTCGACGAGGTCGGCGGTGCCGAGCTTGTCCTCAGTGAAGGAGTCGACATTGGCGACGGGCTTGCAGCCGAGACTCTTGCACAGGAACTCGACCTCATCACGCTCAATGTCCTTGATGGCAAGAATCTTGAGACGGGAAAGGAAGTGCAAGGAAAGTTCGTTCACGGCGTCACGGAGGATGGATTTCTGAATCAAAAGAACGTTACACTTGGTCTTCTGGATCTTCTTGACCATGTTGAGCATGTATTGGCGCTCCTCTTTCAGGATCTTGTCCATCTGACGGTAGTCGTTCACCACGATTTGGTTCTCCATCTAGAATTCTGATTGTCAGTCATGTTCCAGTAACAGCTCGAGGTGCGAGTAAACATACGTCTGGCTTGGGCGGGCTCAGTTGGAACTGGATCAAGCCTATCCGCGCCTTCTCGATTCTTGTGGGGCCACCGCTGCTCTTGATCACGGGCTGGTTGAGAACCACGCCATCGACCATCTCGCTATCTTCAATTGTGCCGCCGACCTTCTTCACAATACGGATGTCCCGCAAGTCCACATTCTCTGCGGTCTTCGGGTCACAGACCTTTAGGACGGAGTCGACGGCCATCGGGCCCAGAAGTCCGGAGTGCTGGGACACGATCTTGGACGAAAGCGAAGTAGAAGCGGCTTGGAGGAGGGTGGACCGATCTGAAAGATTGATAGGACGGGACATGTTGTGGAGGATCTCGACGGCAGCACCGGCGGCTCTTTGGAAAGACTCGGAGATGACAGTGGGGTGAAGGCCCTTGGATAGCAACTTTTCGGCAGCGCCGAGCAGACTGCCAGCAATGACAACCACTGATGTCGTTCCATCACCAGCTTCGACATCCTGTGCCGAACTCAGGTCGACGAGCATACGGGCAGCGGGGTGCATCACGCTCATATCCTTCAACATGGTGTTTCCATCGTTGGTCTGCGGGGGTTAGTTGGAGTTCCCGATGTGTTCGAATGGAATTGGGCTGCGTACGATGATGGTCTGTCCCTTGGCCGTTTGGATCTGTGAAGACATTAGCACCTTGATAGAACGAAACCCTGAAATGTACTCACCATCTTATCCATACCCCTGGGTCCCAACGACTATATTCCTGTTAGCCCCTCATCTAGATATCTGCAGATCGTTCAAGCAAGCGTACTGTTCGGATGGCATCGGATACAGCTATGATATCGTTAGCACGGGCGCCTTCTGAGTCATGAGAATATACATACCCCGAGCAGCGAGAATGTTGGAGGCCCGCACGGCCATCGGCTTCTCCTTGTCCTGTATGCAATCAGAAATTAGTGGCCCACACACATCATTTTGAGGTCTCGTACCTTGAAGGAGTTGTTGCCGGCGGCTCCCTGTGCTACTGCGGCGGCCATTTTGAAAATTGATATTCAAAATTAACCTTAGAAAATGAGTGAAAGGAGACAGTTGAGTTGTTGTGGTGGAGGACACACAGGAAATTCTGCGAGGTTCTGGGGCGGTGATGAAGCTTGGCACCTGATTAGTGAGGCTAGCTCGAACCGCAGCTCTGCTACATCACCGTTCCTTGCTCTCTCAATACCCAACCTATCTATCTTTTTTTCAACTTGTCGCTGCTTTCATAGCACATCGAATTTGTTCTATCTGCATATACATCTTCGATTTCATTGTTTCCTTGGACTCTCCCTTAGGTCGGCCTTGGGCTGTCAACACCTTTCATCATGCCTAGCGCCACGGGTCAGAACTGGGAGAAGTTCCAGAAGAACTACGCAGACGACGAGGAACCAGAGAAGAAGATCACACCCCTTACAGATGAGTGAGTTCCCGGTGTGTGTCGATTCAATCCACGATGGCAATGATTGACTAGATGTTCATTACAGTGATATCGCAGTATTGAAGACTTACGGTGCCGCACCTTACGCGAATGCGCTGAAGAAGCTCGAGAAGGATATCAAGGACAAACAGAACAGTGTCAATGAGAAGATCGGCGTTAAGGTGATAACTTGTCCAGCTCTTTTGGCCCCTTGAACAACTCAAGCTTACGCCTTACTAGGAATCCGACACCGGTCTTGCGCCTCCACACCTTTGGGATGTTGCTGCCGATCGACAACGCATGGCGGAGGAACAGCCGCTACAGGTCGCGAGGTGCACAAAGATTATCCAGGATGAGAAGGACTCGGACAAGAGCAAATATGTGATTAACGTCAAACAAATTGCCAAGTTCGTTGTCAACCTAGGAGAGCGCGTTAGTCCGACAGACATCGAGGAAGGCATGAGAGTTGGGTAAGTTATCTGGTGGATTATATGTCATCTCTAGGTACTAACTAGGCTTTGCAGCGTCGACCGTAATAAGTACCAGATCATGCTGCCCTTGCCGCCAAAGATCGACCCCAGCGTGACAATGATGACTGTTGAGGATAAGCCCGACGTGACCTACGGTGATGTTGGCGGGTGCAAAGAACAGATCGAGAAGCTACGAGAAGTCGTTGAAATGCCCTTGCTATCGCCAGAACGTTTCGTGAACCTCGGTATCGACCCACCCAAGGGTGCTCTGCTCTATGGACCCCCGGGAACCGGAAAGACCCTCTGCGCTCGTGCAGTCGCCAACCGAACGGATGCTACCTTCATTCGTGTGATCGGTAGCGAACTGGTGCAGAAGTACGTTGGCGAGGGTGCTCGAATGGTTCGTGAACTTTTCGAGATGGCCCGTACCAAGAAGGCATGCATCATCTTCTTCGACGAAATCGATGCCGTTGGTGGTGCGCGTTTCGACGATGGCGCCGGTGGCGACAACGAGGTGCAGCGAACCATGCTGGAACTGATCACACAGCTGGATGGGTTCGACTCTCGTGGTAACATCAAGGTCATGTTCGCTACCAACCGCCCGTCCACACTTGACCCAGCCCTGATGCGTCCCGGCCGTATCGATCGTAAGATCGAATTCTCGCTGCCAGATGTCGAGGGCCGTGCCAATATTCTCCGAATCCATGCCAAGAGTATGTCCGTCGAGCGAGACATCCGTTGGGAGTTGATCTCGCGATTGTGCCCCAATGCTACAGGTGCCGAACTTCGCAGTGTTGCGACTGAGGCGGGTATGTTTGCCATTCGGGCTCGCCGCAAGGTGGCTACCGAGAAGGACTTCTTGGCCTCTGTTGAGAAGGTGATTAAGGGCAACCTCAAGTTCAACTCGACGGCGACATACATGCAGTACAACTAGAGATTCCGACTTACTTGCATTACGGATGGGATGTACGATGACTATTGTCTTGTTACGTGGGAGTTTTTTTCCTGGTCAATGCAATATAATTTCAACCAAATTCCTTCTGACTTCCAATGTAGTACCAGGACGATGATGTAGTCTAGTCCCTTCAGGGCTACTCCGGACACTTTCCTGATTGGTGAGAACACGGTCATGTGACTACACGTGACCATCTCGATCTAGAAATACAATACGATTGAAAAGTACGACATCTAGCAATTGTATGTCATTTCACTAAGAAAAGTGGGACTAGAATCAAAAATTATAGCCATATATAGCTTCAAGACCCCGTAATTGATCCTAGCGGCTCTCTTCAATCTCGCTGGCGTTCTACCGTATCCTTCCGGCAGCCTGTGCTGGCCGGCAAAATGAATGTGTACACGTGCCATCTAGCCAATCACTGGCGGCCGGCTGCCCGAGGTTGATTTTCATTGCGCAGCCTCTGATTGGCTGATTCGGCCCCGGTCCTCCCCGTCGGCAACTGTGAAAATGATTATGTCAGCGTGAAACTGCCAACCGCAACCCGATTCCAGATGAAAGTATTGCCCTGGAAGGAGTTCGCCATTCCACAATCTCCCCTCTTTGCTAAGCCCGTCACCGACCCTTGGTGTCCTGCTGTTCTTTTGGTTCATTAGGGAAACTCAATTCTCTTTTGATCCGCCAACATGAGCTCCATGAGCCTGCGGAGCCTAGCTCCTGCATCCAAGGTGAGTAGCCATGCAACGATTTTCGGCCCGTCCGCAACACCCGTGACATACTCATACGTCTGTTTCTCCAGGTTTCCCGCATTTTGAGGGACCAGAGACGTCTTTTCTCCTCTTCAAGGCCCGCAGGTACGCATTAGAGTACTCCAATTGTTAACTCACGGACGCACCGCTAATTACTACTGCGCCAGCCCGGATTTGGTCCAACCAGCCTTTGCGCGCTAAGGAGTCCCAGGGCTACCTGACCGACAAGTACCCTATCATTGTAAGACAATACCGCTGTCCGTATGGAAAGGAGGCTCATCGGGTCTAACTTGCGCAGGATCACGAGTACGATGCCGTCGTCGTTGGTGCCGGTGGTGCCGGTCTGCGCGCTGCTTTCGGTCTGGCCGAGGCTGGATTCAAGACTGCTTGTGTTTCCAAGCTTTTCCCCACGAGAAGTCACACTGTCGCCGCCCAGGGTGGTATCAACGCTGCCCTTGGAAAGTAGGTTTTTCCCATCAGCACTGGAAGGTAGCGAATGGCCTCTAACTGGATTTTAGCATGCACGAGGATGACTGGAGATGGCACATGTACGATACCGTGAAGGGTTCTGATTGGCTTGGTGACCAAGATGCCATTCACTACATGACCCGTGAGGCTCCGGCCAGTGTTCGCGAGCTCGAAGGCTACGGTTGCCCCTTCTCGCGTACCGAGGATGGACGTATCTACCAGCGTGCTTTCGGTGGTCAGTCCAAGGATTTCGGCAAGGGTGGTCAGGCTTACCGTTGCGCCGCCGCCGCTGACCGTACTGGTCACGCCCTTCTGCACACCCTCTACGGACAGTCTCTCCGCCACAACACCAACTACTTCATCGAATACTTCGCTCTCGACCTGCTGATGGAGGGTGGTGAGTGCCGTGGTATCATTGCCTACAACCAGGAGGATGGTACTCTGCACCGTTTCAAGGCCCACCATACTGTTCTTGCCACCGGTGGTTACGGACGTGCCTACTTCTCCTGTACCTCTGCCCACACTTGCACTGGTGACGGTATGGCTATGGTCGCTCGTGCTGGTCTGCCCAACCAGGATCTGGAATTCGTCCAGTTCCACCCTACTGGTATCTACGGTGCTGGTTGCCTGATCACCGAAGGTTCCCGTGGTGAGGGTGGTTACCTGCTCAACTCCGAGGGCGAGCGTTTCATGGAGCGTTACGCTCCCACCGCCAAGGATCTTGCCTCCCGTGACGTTGTCTCCCGCTCCATGACTCTGGAGATTCGTGAGGGCCGAGGTGTCGGTCCCGAGAAGGACCACATCTACCTTCAGCTCAGCCACTTGCCCGCCGAGCTCCTGCACGAGCGTCTCCCCGGTATCTCCGAGACTGCCTCGATTTTCGCCGGTGTTGATGTCACCAAGCAGCCCATCCCTGTCCTGCCCACCGTCCACTACAACATGGGTGGTATCCCCACCAAGTACACTGGTGAGGTCCTGGATGTCGATGAGAACGGCCAGGAGAAGGTTGTTCCCGGTCTGTATGCCTGCGGTGAGGCCGCATGTGTGTCTGTCCACGGTGCTAACCGCCTGGGTGCCAACTCCCTGCTTGATTTGATTGTCTTCGGCCGTGCTGTCTCTCACCGTGTCCGTGACACTGCCACCCCTGGCAAGCCCCACAAGGAGCTTGCTTCCGATGCTGGTGCTCAGTCCATCAAGGACCTCGACTTTGCTCGTACCGCCGATGGCCCTAAGTCGACCTTCGAAGTCCGCAATGCTATGCAGAAGACCATGCAGACCGATGTCAGCGTCTTCCGTACTCAAGAGAGCTTGGACGAGGGTGTCGAGAAGGTCAACAAGGTTGACCAGATGTACGCCCAGGTCGGCACTAAGGACCGCAGCATGATCTGGAACTCCGACCTGGTGGAGACCCTTGAGCTCCGCAACCTCCTGACTTGCGCGTACGTAACCCCTATTCACTGATTTAGGATCGCTTGCTAACCTATTATATCTTATAGTACTCAAACCGCTGCTTCTGCTGCCGCTCGTAAGGAGTCTCGTGGTGCTCACGCTCGCGAGGACTACCCTGACCGTGACGACGAGAAGTGGATGAAGCACACCCTCTCCTGGCAGAAGAACCCCCACGGCGAGGTCAAGCTTGGCTACCGTGCCGTTGAGGCTAACACCTTGGATGAGGCGGAGTGCAAGGCCGTCCCTCCTTTCAAGCGTACCTACTAAGCTCACTATTCTGGGGTCGACCCGCAGAGAATACCGAGGATACCACGGAGTTGTTTCCGATGGACCCTATCGACGCCCTCTCCTAACCTCGTGGTTTTGAGGTGGAACTAGGACTTGTGGCGTTGCAAGGCCCCGTTTCAGGGATCCATCTATGAAAAAGACCTTTTTTTTTTGTTGACTGTGTTACTTACCATCCTGTATAGCCATATTTTTTTCCTTTATCTTAACAGGCGAAGAGTTGGTGTGCTGAGTGCTTTTCCCCTCAGTTTGTCTCATATGATTGGATTTATTACTTCTTAATCTTTTTCTGTTCCCCAGTACGAAGTACTTATTGTAGTTTTCTCCTGCCATATGGAAATTCCACTTCTTTGTCTGATTTGGCTATAAAAATCCCCGGTTGACCCCCTGCCCTATCAACAAAGAAATCAAACACTAGCCTCTTCAAGTTCCATTTCGGGCCTTAGTTGATTCGTAACTGATTTATTGCTAATTCGCCAGATTCAGCGAATATCACTGTGACAGCGGTGTCAAGCTGCCCGTTATCCTGACTATGCCTCACATGAGCTAAGGAGATACCAACACTGCGCAGGTGAAGCCCATTGGTAACAACTCCAAGGTTGTATAAATGGCATATCATCGCCACCCCTCACCAGCCACCAACAAAGAAACCCCCTCTCTGCTTCTTTCAGGAACAGGGTCGAGATCCATTCGAGAGATAATGAATACCTCTTGGAAGAATATCTGTCGGGGCATGGCTGATCGATTTGACCTCTGTTGTCATTTCTGCTGGCAAATCCTCAGGCCTTGAATGAGGGTTGATAGGACGAGACCTCTCGCTTCCAGTTGTTCAAGTTTGTGACATCCTGCCAAGTGCGGTGTTTTGCAATTTGATCAGTTTGTCCCCGGGTTCGGTGAGACTTGATCTCTGAGGATGCTGTTCGAGATGGAGTCCCTCGAGTCCGCCGAGTCTCTTGTCCATAGAGACCTTAATACTTGCACCGGGACCAAGCAGTGGTATGTCTGCACGGTAGGCAACTTTCATGGATGCTGCTCAAGTGATCCATGTACGACGGGAATTTGTCCGGACGACAACGACAGCGACCACTCAAGCATGTCTACACTCTCGTTGACGACATCTGGGCCCATTGCCCGGTTGCCCAGTGTGACGCCGAGAACCACAACTACTTCCTCTATGTCCACTTTGTCAGAACCAACTACCGTCTTGTCAACGGATCCATCTATGATGGTACCTGGGCCTTCTCCCACAGCTTCCTCTATTAGCTCGGAAACATCAGCAGGTTCGAAGACACCCCCAGTAACACCCACGACTTCAGAAGTCCCTACAAGTTCTGACACATACTCGACTATAGGAGCTACAGGTATTATTGCGTCGTCCTCGGTTCTGGCCGCCAGCGCGTCTCCGCCCAGTACCTCGTCCAACACCCCAAATGCTGCGTCCTCAAACCTGGGCGCAATCATCGGCGGTGTTGTCGGGGGAGTTGCGGTCTTGGTCATATGCGCCATCCTACTTTTATGTTGCTGCCGCCGCAAAAGAAAATATGGGAAGCGCGAGAAGGGGACGGCTCTCGTCTCATGGTACTCATACAGATTCACGCGGAAAGATCGAGCAACTGCATCCGAAATGAAAGGAACACTATCGCCATTAGACAGCGAAGCAAATAGTGAGTAAAATATCACTTAACAACTAACTGCCCACTGAGGCAACATAACATTTCACTGACACTAGACATTGCATTAACAATAGACTCATTGAGCGCTGTCTCCCCATTCACCATGGATAACACACGGGCAAGCCCGATTCTCACCCCAGACCTAACATTGGTATCATCGTCAACAAGCCTTATCTCACACTCTCCCCACAAAACGCCCCCAGTCCCACCAACCAAAGCGCACTCAAACGAGCTCTTCGCTTCAGTTCCTCCACGCCAAAGATTTACCCCAGAGCTACAAGACACGGGCTTCCATCGCCTGCGCGCTGAACTAGCCTCTCAATCACAGCGCGAGCTGATCAACGTACCCATGGAGCAACGACAGCGACAGCAGAATCATATCAGGTCGAGGTCTAGTCCACGGGCTTGGGAGTCGCCTGCCTTGGCACCTATAGCTACTCCGCATGCAAGCCCTAGAAGAGGAACCGACAACGGAAGCGGCCACAGCCACAGCAATAGCAATGGCGGTAGTTTGGCGAGAAACCAAGCTGGGCGGGTCATCACTGCCGAAGGAGTTGTCCTAGGCGCGAATCTGGATCGATACTCCAATGGCATGGAATTCGGAGAGTCCCAGGCCCGGGGAGAAAGGGGAGGGAAGGTTGAACGCGGTGGGACAGATCATGTTATGAGTTTTATGCAGTATGGTGAGAGGCTGGAGGATCGGGGCTTGGGAAACGGGCTTGGAATTTCAATAGGTGGTGGCCATACTTCCAACCCCCAGGGACGTGGTAGTGCTTCCAGGTCGAGACCTAGGCCCGTGGAGCGCAGTTTGGAAGATGATATTGCAGCTGCGGATGGTAGTGCTGACGTCCCGCCTGCATATGAGGCGGAACAGGGCGCCCCTGAACAGGACATTAAGTCTCCATCTGGAACGATGGGCATGAGCCTGAGAGGGATTTGAGAGGTTGGGTTTGATTTTGATTTTGAAAGTAATGCTAGTCCCGGCTCGGGGCTTTTTATGAGATTTAAACGATGGCCCGATAGGTATGTTGTATGATATTCCCTCCTTTATTAGTAACACATAGTTTAACGTTTATATTTTTGGAAGACACCTAAATAAGTCAATTCATATATTCATTTTTGTCTAACCGAAAGCCTAACATTTGTTTTTCTGTCATATATCGTATCCCAATGGTTTTACAGCAACTTCTTCAGCACGGCGGTCTGCTCGAGGACTGCGCGCTTGCTGGTTCCGCCAATGGCATCCTTCAGCTCGACGGCGCGCTCGTAGTCAAGGCAAGCCTGGACATCAGCATCGAAGCGGGCGTCGACTTCCTGGAGCTGCTTCAGAGAGAGCGTATCCATGGGGACATTGGTGTTCTCAGCCAGAGCAACGACACGGCCGGAAATGTGGTGTCCCTCGCGGAAAGGCACACCCTTGCGGACAAGGTAGTCAGCAATTTCGGTAGCCAGCATTTCCGGGGCCAGGGCGGCGATCATCTTCTCAGGGTTGACGGTGAGAGTGGAGAGAACACCGGTGGCAATCTGAATGCTGTCGCTGACAGTCTTGATGTGGTCGAGCATGGGCTCAACACTCTCCTGCAGATCCTTGTTGTAGGTAGTGGGCAGGCCCTTGATTGTGCACATCAGGCCGGCCATCTGGCCGAAAGCACGGCCAGCCTTACCGCGGAGCAACTCCAGGCTGTCTAAAGTGCAAAATACGTATCAGTATGCTGCTTTCTATTACACACATGGAATTTAAACTTACCTGCGTTCTTCTTCTGGGGCATGAGGGACGATCCAGTCGAGTAAGCATCTGAGAGACGGACAAAGCCGAACTCCAGACAGCTGTAGATGATCAGATCCTCGGCCCAACGGGAGATCTTCAGCATGAACGAGCTGCCCCATTGCATGGTCTCCATGGCGAAATCGCGGTCTGCAACAGCGTTCATGGAGTTGTACAGCAAGCCATCGAAGCCAAGCTCCTTGGCCATAGCCTCACGGTCAATGTTGAAACAGTTACCGGCAAGGGCACCGGTGCCGAGGGGGCTCTTGTTGACGCGACGGATAACTTCACGCAGACGCTCCAACTCACTAGCGAAGGCAGTGGCATGCGACAGGATCCAGTGGGACCAGCGGACGGGCTGGGCCTTCTGCAGGTGGGTGTAGCCGGGCATGAGATAGGCGATATCATTCTCAGCGCGAGCAATGGAGACCTTGATCAGATCGCAGAGGTGTTTCTCGATCAAACGGAGCTCATCGCGGAGCCACAGGCGCATATCCGTGGCGATCTGCTCATTACGCGACCGACCGGTGTGCAGCTTTCCGCCGATTTCCTTGCCAATTATCTCGCCCAGACGGCGCTCATTAGCGGTGTGGATGTCCTCATCGTTCTCCTTGGCTACGAAAGTGTTTGTTTGCCATTCCTGGGCGATCTGCTTGAAACCCCGTTCGATCTCGGCGAACTCTTGTGCTGTGAGGAGACCAGAGTTGGTGTTGGCGCGGGCGAAGGCAATTGAGCCAGCAATGTCCTGCTTCCAGAACACACGGTCGTAGGGGAGCGACGTGTTGTACTGCACCATAAGGGGGTCAAGGCCCTCTGGAGTTTTTTTTTGTATGAGTCAGTGGGTTTTTTGGTGGGATGGAGGGGGTTTGGAACTCACGGGTGAAGCGGCCTCCCCAGAGCATGTTCTCAGCGACGCCTTTAGGGTTACTCATTTTGAAAGATGGAAGATTGGTCAATAGCTTGGAAATAAGAGAAAATAGAGAAATTACAAGTTGAAGTTCCCCCTGCATCTCGTGGAATCACCGGCAACCGATCACCCGCTAAACCCAATTTGGTAATATCTGGGGACAGGGTTTATGAGTCAACTGTTTGACATTTCCCCCAGCCACATTCTTATGACATGGAATTAAAATAATATACTCTTTGTCCTGGCGACCTTCCTCCACGATTTGTCTCATATCAAATTCCACAATGTACTAGCCGCTAGAAATGATTAATAGCTTAATTATTCCTCCCTAATTCGTAGTAATCCCTCCTTGACTAGCTCAGAAGGCCCGAAGCCGATTGGAGGGCCCTCAGTACATCGGTTATCCGACTGGAGAACTGTCGCAAGCGCTATGGGTATTCGAGAGATTCAAGCATGATGAAGTCAGCGGTCGATATCGGTAATAATCCAAAGTTATCATCAGGCCAAGAATCCAAAGTCTGCGAGGGTCGAAATGGAGTCACTTGGATTTGGTTGGAAGTATCGTGCGAGGTTCGGACCGATGGATCGCCGATAAATCGGCTGGATTGCTCGTTGAAGTGGGTGGTGGTTCTCTTCTGGATTACTGTCTGGTACCAGCTCCGGATACCTTTCCACTGATTCAATAACCTATGGAAGTAATGAGTCTGACCATGCGGTGTGCTGGTCATCGAGAACAGTCTCTGGGTTCGTGTATATACCACCCCGAGGTATGAATCCAACTGAGCAATGCGGGCTGTGGATTCTTTATCGGAGGCAATCACATCGATTGATACCGAAATTTTGCTTGCCAGCATGATCGTATAGGTAAGCTGTCGCCAGTCAAAAGCAGTCCATGTTTCCATGTCATCCGCTGAGATCTCCAAGGCACGTTTCATGTAGTCCTCCACATGTGTTAGACAATCGAACATGATGCTCACCCGGATCGCAGAAAAGGGGTGGCTCCGAAGATTTCCATGAAGCCCAATTTCATGGGCGTATGCCCCTGCCAAGGCACCCCATGTGTTAAGTTGAGCTTATAACTCCAAGTCAGCTTCTTTTGACCACTTTTCTCAACTATTACGGCAAGGAAGACCCACCATGTTGGGATAGTTCAAGTGGCAGGCTTTCCCGCCACGAATGGAGTTGCCCTTCGAGAGCTTTTACAACCATTTGAACCTTATAATCACCCATAGAAAGACTATGGTCAGGGTCACCATATTCGAAAACGCTGTAGACTTCATTCATAATTCGCAGCAGCTTAATAAAGTGTATCAGCGTCTTGTCGGTGTCCACCTCGCTATCCTCTTGGAGGGAGAATGCACATTGCTCCATATACGTGGAATACGCAATTGGTGATTGTTTTCGGCACATGAGTGCACACCTAGTTCTGTGTCAGTAGATACAGCCCTAATTATTGCGGACCTGTGATACATACAGTGTTGACTGGATGTAGGCACCAATCAGGGCCCGTCTCGCCTCATGACTCCAAAATTCAAATTTGCGAGTTGTTATATGTTCCGGCGTCGGTTGAGAATTGAGGATGAGGTCGTGCTGTGTTGTTCCTTGTGGGGGCTTCTTGTTGAACCCAAGATCTACGATCATTGTCACACACAATGAAGCCAACCGATATGCATGGTATTGCCCAGACTCAGGTACGTTGAAATGGTACCTGGATATGTGATTAGCCTGATTGCAAACGACTTTTTTTAGGAAAGGGATCAAGCACCATGCAAGATATACCAACAACCCCTGGAGTATGTCCAAGCTACGCTCGCCATTAAAGAACCTCAGCCCTAGTTCCTTCACATAAAACCTCTCCAGAACAATCTGTTGGGGCTTGTTTTGCCATGATGCTATAACCAGCATGGCTTGCAAAAGCATTGGCCGTTCCTGCTGCAATTCCAGCACTCCAAGCCTCTCAGGGACGATAACGCAGGGAAAGTGCTTGTTTGACATCCTTCGATAACTCTGACACAAGGTTTCTGCCTCGGAAAATGTGACAAGGCCACAAGTTAAAGGATCCTGATTTGTGGGGATTGGTTCGCTGGGCCCTAGCGCTTCAGTAAATGATGCAGGTGTTATATCTGGCATAATTCGATGTTGCGGTCGGTCAGGAAGACGGTCCACTAGAGTAGCCATCATCTCTTCCAAATGTGACATCCGATTATGCACTGTTATTGAGTGAGCTTAGGGTTTCATCTATAAAGGCTTGCGAAATAGGCATACATCGACTCTGTCGCTTCCGAGGGCGTATTTCAGGGAAAGTACAGTCCTTTTCATGTTGATGACATCTTTTTGGTTTTAAATTTGAAGTTAATACACTAAGAAAATAAGCTAAGATAGGAAGAGTCAAACCTATGGCAGACACTGGGCACCTCGCGACTGGGAACGCAGCGGAGTTTTTTTGCCTTGCATTCAGAGCAGGCACGCCGCGGTAAGCATCCCTTTTCCATGAACAAAATATAGATCGAGAGCCCTCGATACGTATACTAGGCTAGGAGCAATGAAAAGAGCACGAGGTTGTTACCTTCAACTCGGCCAGGGAGACTTAGAGGCGCCGGTTCCGAAGCTTTGGTCACATGTGGGTCCACTTTCTTCGGCTTCGGTGACAGTTTAACCTCCGAACTCTATTTTGGTGAAGTATCACGACTTCTGGAACTCTGATATCGCATATTGTTCTCGGAGAATGCATAATTAACATCAAAATGACCGACAGTAAATCAGATTTTTACGGTAGCAATTACACCATGTCTCTCTATTTATATTGCCTTGACCCTTTCTAGTCAAAGCTCAAGCGCAATATATATTACAAACTCCAGCTCCAACATGGGCTTCAATCCAGTCAGCAGCACACCACACAGCCCGAAAGACTCCCGTGAATACATTTTGAAGAGACGACCATGGCGACTCAACGTGACAGATTTTCAAACAATCATTGACTTTCCTTATCGCGGTAGCGGCACGTCAGACGACCCGTACATTGTGGAGTGGCTCGAGAACGACCTCGAAAACCCCAAGAATTACAGCGAGTCCCTACGATGGAGCACCACGGCATTGTTAGCAACCATGACACTTTGTGTTGCCCTTGCATCATCTGCATATTCGGGCACCGTTGGTTCCCTGCTCGCTGAATTCAAATGCAGCCATGAGGTGATTACCTTGGGTCTTTCGCTCATGGTTCTCTGATATGCCGTGGGACCGTTGCTGTGGGCTCCCATATCCGAGTCCGTTGGTCGCCGCAATATATTCCTCCTTTCTTATACCGGATACACGATTTTTACTGCTGGTTGCTGTGGCTCACAAAATGTTTGGACTCTCATTATCCTCCGGTTCTTCAGTGGTCTTTTTGGATCTAGCGCCTTATGTATCCCCGGAGGTCAAATTGCAGATATGTTCAAAGCGGAGCTCAGAGGCCTTGGAATTGGCGTCTTCTGTCTTGCGCCATTCATTGGACCCGCTCTCGGTCCCATCATTGGTGGTTTCCTAGGCGAAGCAGCCGGTTGGCGCTGGGTGATGGGTCTTTTGGCTATATTCGGGGCGTTGTTGACATTGACGGCATTCATCTTCATGCCTGAAACATATGCCCCAGCATTGTTAAGAGCACGCGCTGAGCGTTTGTCGCAAGCCACCTCACAGGTGTATCTGACCGCCGAAGATGCGAAGAACCCTGTCGTTTTCAAGGAATTGGTCAAGCACGCGCTGCTTCGACCATGGGTATTACTATTTCGTGAGCCTATTGTTTTTAGTCTGACAGTTAGTACCTTTCTCCCGCTCAAGATTTTTAATGGCAACTAACGTGCCCATGAAGCTTTACATGTCAGCTATCTACGGCACATTGTACATGTGCTTTGCTGCATTCCCGATCGTGTTTCAGGAAAAGCGTGGTTGGAATGCCGGTGTTGGAGGCCTCGGGTTTACAGGCGTCTTGGTAGGGCTAATAGTCGGAATCCTCATTATCTGCTGGGACAACAAACGATACGTTCGTATCTACCGCGCAACCGACGGATTTGCCCCTCCAGAATGTCGTTTACCAGCAGTTATCGCGGGCGGCATCTCTATTGTTGTCGGGCTGGCCTGGTTCGCCGCCACCGACTCTCCCCATATCCACTGGGTGGTTCCAGTCATGGCTGGAGCTCCCTTTGGTGCAGGATTCGTCATGGTGTTTATATGCTGCGCCAATTATCTGTAATAACTCCCTGTTCCTTACACCTGGTAACTGGCTGACTTGCTATCTCTAGCATTGATGCGTACGTGATATTCGCCGCCTCAGTACTTGCTGCCAACTCTGTAATGCGGTCCATTTTTGCTTGTATCTTCCCTCTCTTCACCACATACATGTTCAATGTACGTGTAAAAACATGGCTCTTTTGGTGATCTCATCTGCTAACATGATCACAGGATATTGGGATCCACTGGGGCGTGGCTGTTCCTGGGTTTATTGCACTCGCCTGTCTTCCATTCCCCGTTTTGTTCTATTTATACGGCTCGAAGATCAGAGCGCGTTGTAAATACGCAGCATTGGCAGAAGAGCATCTGCGAAGCATCAAAGTCAATGAGAGCCTGAGCCCACAACCCTCGACTGACTTTGAAGAAAATGCGATCACAAAAGTGTAAGGGACATTTGAGGCTTTCAACGAGCCCGGTGACTCAGTGTCCTTTCTTCGGGAAATTTTCTTAGGGGTTTTCAAACCCGCATGGACTCTACCTAGTATTGGGGAGAGTCAATTTAGACATAGATAGATATCAAAAATTAAAACATAATCTACTCCCGAACCTGTCATGTATAGTAAAATGTGTTAGACATATTTGCTATAAGCGTAAATATACTCAAGTACGAGTGTGTTCATATAGAAAGCCAAGGAGATGAGAACCTTTAGTCACACAGCTCAATGACAGTCCAGGTGACAGTCGTCAGGACTTGACCCCCAATCTTTTCCATGACCCTCCGACTCGCCTTATTATACCCAGCCACCTCAGTATGAGCCCAAGCCCCGACACGCTTTGGAGTCTGAATATCCTCAGAGTTGACACCCCCAGCCCCAAAAACACCATCTACTGACATCCCACGACGCATGACAGCCTTAGACAATGGAACGGCAAGCCCGCGACCCCGATGCTCTGGCTCAACATGCAACGTCGCTAGTGCTCCATCCACACCCAAGAATCCCCATGCAATAGGCATTTCCTCGAGATCACTAGACCCGGAATCAAGGTAGACTGCCATACCAGGCATTTTAGATAGCTGCGCCCTTGGCCGGGGGATATGTGTTCGACTCTGCACAAGATCCAGGTGCTTACTCATAACACCCTCCCTCCCCTCTCTGTCATGGAACCTATATCCGGACGGGAGGGCCAGATCCGCGAACGGCAGATCTGTAGACTTTCCAGTTTCTGCATCGGGGCTGAACTCAGATCTCCGGAAGAAGTACTTGTAATAAGGTGGATCATCGAAGCGATGGACCCGGATATTGGGGATCGGGTCAGATAGCGTGTAAGAGCCAGATCGCTGCAGGAGAGAGAAGAGACCTGTATGAAGGCTGCCGATAAGGAAGGCCCGTGGATCGGGCGCGGGGATCAGGGGAACAGTACTATTGGCAGTGGGATTGGTGTTGATCGGGGTAGTTCCGGCCTCCACAGATGTGGTTTGTGCTGACTTCGTCAAATATGACAGGTAAGCTGGCAGCAGATAAGTCTTGACATATGACAGCAAAGCCAATAGCTGCGCGCGGACCAGGGCTAGGACGGCTGGGTTGGCGGAAAATGTGGAAACAATGGGATTGGTTACGTTGTCGATGTCAGCATGATTATTATCATTGGCATTGTTTTTGTTATTATTGGATGCCGAGTCCACATTTAATATCTCCGATGTTGTGGCTTTGGGACTATCGCTGAGAGCGATCGGCGGAATTGACGTGTGCTCCGCTTCGAGGCTGGAATAGATGAGTATTTGTGTTGTGCGGCCGGCAAAGAGATCCACCCGCGCAGCCAGCCATGGTTGTCCAGGTTTAGGGGTTGAGCCGGACGGGAAAGTTGCCAGTATATGGGCAGTTTGAACTGGATACACGATTCCATGTTGGATTCGACGAAGCAGGGTAGTGGAATGCGGTAGTTCAGATATGAGTGCCGGCATTATTGTGGCTGCATCGTGCTCGTAGATGCATATCGATGCCATTCCGATCGTGGACGTGCCGGATTCCCGGGTACCTGACTCAGGGGTGTTTCTACACGGGGTAAGAAAAGGATCGTAAAACCACAGAGACTATTGATCTTCAATTTATTCATAAAGTGACAGGTTGACACTTGGGCCGTGAGTCAAAGAGTTGTGGGACCTCATGGCTAATTGTGCCTAGCTAAGTCTGGTTAGTTAACAGCCTTAGAAAGATATTCGATTTGAAAGCACACGGAGTACTCCGGGCTCCGTACCAATCATCGAATCTCCGAGTCGCTTAAGTATTTGTAATATTTGTGTGGCGGTGCGGCACTATCGATTCTGACGCGGGACCCGCGGGCGATCTCCGTCGCGTGCTAAACGAGTTTGGGTTTTAAGTTCTTTTTCACATCATGTTGCATTTCTAGGGGGAAACCCTTTTCCGATGTAAGGACAATAAAAAACAAAAGACCGCCTTGCCATTATACTCCACTGTGATATGACATCACCAGTACTATAGATTTTTGGGACCGGGAAACAAAGGAGAAAACGAAGAGGGAAAAAAAAAAGAAAAATTCGTGCCTCATCATCGCGGTATCCTACCAGGGACTGCGCGCTCCGATCATCCAATCCTCCATTGCCAGCCATTCACTCCACCGTGCCTCGGCTGCTCGAATCTCGTCCTCCGAGGGGTCACGCAGGGGCCTCAAGAAGGGGGTCTCTTCAGCTGGAGAAATGTCGTAGGCAGCCTTTGTAGAGGCCCAACCGCTGCTCTTAGCCGTGAACAGATAGTTTACCCGCTCTTGTTTGTAGATACAGCCCACGCCAGCCTCCCAGTCACCACCGAAGAAGCCTTGCATAACAGCCGGTGAATCCTGCGCGGTGACAATCAAACGTCTGACATACGGCCGCAGGGAGATAAAGGGGGATGGCGTTGATGGAGACACTGCGCTAGACTCTGAAGGTTGTTGGCAGGGTAGTCGCATGTTGATGAACGCGGCAATGGCCTGCACTTGGGGAGTGTGCTGGCTACAGTCGACGAAGTGCTGAACACAATTCTTATAGTGTGGGAACCAGCCGGTGGGGTCAACGCGACCAAACTCGTCATTCAACACCAAATGGGCCTCTGGGTTGATCCCCTCTTCACGAGGGCGCTCGCGCCTATCAGGTATGCGTTCAGCGTCTCGTTCGACGGATCCTGGAACAAGGGCAAAAGGTCTCAGAATTGTGGTCATTGTGCAACCGGTACACTAGGCGAGACCGGAGGGGTAGAAGGAACAGGAAGTTAACTCACTTTGAGCGTGTTGTTCGCGAAAACAAGGATCGCGCATGTCCATATGCTGAGAGTTTTCCCAGCACTCTCTTCCAGAACCTTGCATTCTCAGGGACATGTTCGACAGTTGACATGTGTTGGTAATGTGCGCCAAGGAAGAAGATGTCAAACTAGAGGTGGATTGGTGGATTTAGACTTGTGTTGGAATAGAGCCCATGATTCTGGGGGAGGCGAATGCCTTATAGGTTCGCGCCTAAGCGCGGACCGGAAAGACCGAGCCATCAATGTGCAAAATCGATAACTGAAGATCAAGGGCGGACTAGTTCGGCTTTCCGAGGTGAAGGCAGGTGGATCTGGAAAGCTAACAAAATCAAGCTTGAGCCACAGATGTGGTCACTAGCCACGGTGAGCCACGGTGAGCCACGGTGAGACCGAGAAGGTGGCTTGTGCGCTTATCCCTAAATAGTAAGGGGTGTGTGGCTGTGCATAGACAATGGAATTATCCACTAGTCTCTATCAGGCAACCCCCATGGTAGATCCAGATCTGGTACTCTGTAGTGTATCAATAGTTCAATAGTTTTGGGGCTAGTCTCTTGGACTATCTCGCCCTAGATTACCCTGAAATGATTTGGAAGATTTACTACTAGCGGAAGATCAGAGATCTCATGTTTTCCCATTTCTGGCTTCTTAGTGACCTGTGCAACATGTTTGACACTTCCAAGGCCCACTTGTCCCCAATATTATTAAACATCTTGATAGTTTCCAAGGTTCTTAGCCCCGAGCCCGGATCTGTTCGGGGGTGGATCTCATATCACATTTGGAATCTGTTCTTCTCCTGTCCGTCCCTAGCACACGTTTTTTTTTCCCCAAGAAAATAAAAGAAAAAAAGAAAAAAGAAAAAAAGAAAAAGAAGAAGAAAAAAAAAAGCCAGCATCAAACAAAACCAAGAACTGAAACGTGGGCAGAAAGGCAAAAGAATGCAAGGAGAAGGGGATAATCTGACCAAGTTCTCGTATCGAGAGGCTTGCCCACATCGGGGACTCCGAGCGATCGGCTTTGACCCTCAGACGCCCTCGTTGTCCAATCACAAAGATCGATCCACGTTCGTGGAGTGCGTGAGAACCCGACTTCCCGGTTATAACAAAATTCTATCTATGAAAAAAAAAAAAAAAAGAAACTAGGTGACATGTGGATTTTGACGTCTGATCTCCCCGCTTCCAAATTACTGCGGCTGAGCATTTTCATTCATTTAAATGTAGCCGGGTTCGCTTCTGGAACCTGCATCTCAACACTGCATACTCGTGAATCGTGAGACATTGTGATATACAATACTTCACACCATGAGTTACAAGACAAACTATGAGCTCTACGTGAGTAAACATCCATTTACTTTGGTTAATCCATCTAACTTGTATTTTTCTAGTCTCGGGGGAGCATTGACAGCAGACGGTCACCTCCGCCAGATGAGCTTCTCTCGCCGTTGGCAACACTCTACCCGCATGTCGCGGCCCTGCAGCCACAGTACAACCCCAGCAACTGCACCTTCACCGGTTACCGTGACACGGGATATTGGGCGGCGGCCTATACAACACAACCTATCGATGATCCCATCATGTCTAGGCGTCGTGTCAGTGGTGAGTTTAATATTTCCGTTTCAGTTGCATTTAATTCTTACATTATCCTAGATGGTCGGCAATGCCGATTTGTGTCTAAACTACGCCGACTCCTCAGCCGAGAAGATTTAAAACATCGCCGAGGATCTCGAGCGACTGCACGAACTGCATAAATTGCGGCTTATCTCCAGTCTTTTTTCCCTTAGCGATTTCCTCGAACAACACGCAGACGACCAGCGACTCACCTCTCAACATCATATTATCCTCTTACGAGGCTGTTCATTTTCAAGCACGACTCGGCGTCCATCTTTTTCTTTTGTCTGATCTGAGTTTTCATCTTTACAGGCGTATCTTTTTTTCCCCCACCTGTTTTTGGGCAAGCGACGTTTTATAGCGAGGAGTTCTGTGGCATATATTGGCAAGCCTAATTGGGGGTTATATATTGTTTATTCTTGTTACTAAATTTTGTCGCACATATTTTTATATCAGTGATGTATATTAGGGCAGATTTGCCTACAGATATCAAAGGACCAATTACAATCCACCTTTTTTTTTTCAACCCCGTTTGAGAACATTTCCAAGTTGTATAATTCTAAACGCTCCGTCGGGGTTGCTCAAACAAGCACGTTTTTTCACAGGCACCTCGTTCTCCACTATTAGGCAGTTACTAGCTAATCAGGCCCCAATGTCCTAGGTGCCAGCCTCATGCCTTGCTTCCAAGGCATGAGCCAGTGACGACATAAGGATATTTGTTTTTTTCCATTGCCTCATGGTTCCCGATCCCACGGTAGCACTCGTGATCCCTGCAGGTCCAAGGGAAATGAAAAGGATCAACACACATGGTGTGGGATCGCCGAGGGCGCAAACGCCGAATCACTTGCATCTGCCGATCAGCTCAACATTCGGTACACATCTCAATGATCGGCGTGCTCCACGCGCCTATGGAGTCCTAGTCACAATTATAATAGGCCTGGACTCTTCAAAAGCCTGATGATGATTATTAGATATCCGCATGAACCGCATAAATGTCACGATACTTGTATGTGTGGGGCTGATACTACAACTCCAATATCACAATGGCGTTGTAATGGCTTAACCGTCAGTCATGTCGTGCCTGATGCAAAGTTTCAGGGGTGACAGACACAACATCCACCTGTGCATGGCCGGGATTTGAACCTTTTTTTTTTTTTATAGAGCCTACTACCGGGTTGGAAAACTCAACACCGAGCGTTTTAAGTCTAAGGGCCGACCCGTGTCGATCATGGTCTAGGGACCCGACAGCCTATTTGAAATATCACCCAACGCCTGATTTTGGGGCTATTATGTAGCATGGCCTTGGGATGGTCGTGTGGGTTGCAAATTTGATATCATCTCCGTGTTTGCTTTTTGCTTACTATCTTGACGCTAGAGTGGATAAGGAAGGACCATCCCATTGCGTGAGGTAGACAGTATATCCTTTTTGCTTGAAGGAAAATGAGAAATATGCTAGGATATAGGCCATAGAAACTATGGATTATTGAAATGAGTTCATCGAGAAGGGGTTCATACTGGTAATCCCCATCTGTTATATAGCAAGGAGAGGATACTCCGTGATCATCACTGCCCTTGGTCTAGCTACAACATACGGATATGTATGCAGGGGATAATGAAGGACATATTATTGGTCGATCAATCTCGGATGACTGCCATGAGATCAGAGTATAAGCCTAATTCAGTAATAATAACGTTGCTCGTCGCCCAACATCGATAACACGAAAATTGACTTACTTTCAAGGCTATATGGATCCCTGCGCCACACGTCAACTACCGTGTTATCAAAAGTAAATAGTCTTTACTTCAGGTATAGAAGAACCTAAAAAAAGGCAAACAATAGGAGAAAGTAGTAATCGCTTTCAAGACGATGCGATAGGCGGTAGAATTATTCATGTTTACAACTTAGGACCTTGGAAGATATTCTAGTATTCTTTTTCCTTTCTTTTGGGGTCCCAGTAAGAAATTATAGGATGCGCATAATGTATCACACAAGGCAATAAACCAGGTGATCGGCATATGTGAAAAGGAAATTGAAGAATCATAGACCGACGCATTTACCGATCAACGCATCCGTGCCAAAACTTAAACATTCGCCCCACTGCTCTCCCCGCGAACACTTCCCCGGACTCCTCGGACTGGAAATAATTTCTGTCCAAAAAATGTCTAATTCTTTAACAGCTGAAACCTCCCCGAAATACGAATGCTCGTTATGCCCCAAGCGGTATAAGCGACGTGAACACCTGTTTCGCCATATCAGCTCCCATACATCACAGCGGCCATACCAATGCAATCCGTGCGATGGGGCTTTCCAGCGAGCTGATGTTTTGAAGCGACATATGAGGACCTGTGATGGCGGCACATAGAGAGGAAGTACTCGAAGACGGGCTTGCGATCGTTGCGTTCGCCAGAAAAAGGCCTGTAGCTCCCATCGACCATGTCACAGCTGCGCCAAAAGGGGTGCTGATTGTTGGTATTCCACAGACGCAGGGTCTTCATCACGACCAATTCACCATAGCCCCACAAAGGATATCACGAAAGATCAACAGGTGAATCCTCAATTTACAAGCCTACCGTCATCGACATCCTATACAATGATGCCGTGGGCCCCCACTAACCAATGCCACTAACAACTCCAACTTTCCCTACCCGCAAGAAGTCTCTACTGGACGATCTCCTTCCGTGGGTCGTTCGAGTCGCTATGTAAAGACGATTATCACCTCCTCACTACCCTGGGTCCATTGAATTTATTTGCATTAACATCAGGTAAGCTACAATCCAAGCCTTCACGATTCAACTGTATTAATACTATAAAAACTAGCAATTCATTCACAAATCTTTCAATTCCGCAGCGCGGTGAGCAGCTTCCAACTCCGAGCTTCGATACAAAATGCACTCAGCAATTGGCGAGATATCTGGCACTTGTTCTCTACGACGTTCCCCCAAGGAATCATACCACAAATGACGGAACATCTAAACCGAATAATGAGTTGGAGCCGCTCGACGAGGGCCCGCTCGACCCAATTCTGAATCCATATAATCAAACGAGGATGCGCCAGATTAATGACCTGACTATGGGCTTTCGGACATTCCAGATTTGATAGCCACCTCTTTTGTACAATTCGAATGTTTGACCAAGAAATGAATAAGTGTTATATTGCTATCTTTTCAAGTCCCGGATTATTTTGAGAACGCAAATCACGATTGCTGAAACGATACAGATTTTGAACAAAGGCCAAAAAAGCGGCAATGGGACATCACTGGGAAATCCTGTTAGTGACTAGCTGATCGCAACTGGACGTAATGTCTACCTATCATGATCTGAACTCGGAAGAAACCCGGCCTCGCGTTCTGATTCCAGTCTGAGTGACTCAGAGCCATCCTCTCTCCAGTCGACTGTTGTTTCATGGAGCCAGGATGTTCTGTCATGATCTTCCTGTTTAGATCTCGGGGATAGGACAGTTTCTGATGCTGCGTCGTGGATTGGTTGCGGTTGTATTATTGTCCGAGTAGCTTTGAGGCTGTTGTCAGGCCCAGAAATCTTAGACCGAACGCCTATAGTCGCGGCTGTAGCCTGAAAACTGAGGAGAACAAAGTATGTGGTAAATAACGACTGAAAGAACATCTTGATGTGGTAGAATAAGGGAAGAGTTCGAAGTCTCTTTATAATCTCCAGGGGTGCTAGTTCATTATATATAGTCTTTCAAGGTCTAAGTTTCAATCCAACGTGAAGTCTAATTTAGAGTTTCCTTGTAGATTCTAAGGTTTGACCATGATGACCTCTTGGCGTGGCTGAGTGGTCTTGGCACGGAGTTAAGTCTTGGAATGTGTAGGTTACGGTTATCTACACAATATTTTAGTATGAAGTCACAGTAGACTGACTTTGCTTGTTCAGAAAAAAATAGTTCCCTCGGTCGGCAACTTACATATATCTCTAGAAACCCTAGAATGACGACGTACGTAGGCTCTAGGCACATAGCTCGTGCTACCGGAGCTAAAGTCCAGTTGGGAACCTTACAACCTTCGAAGGCAACACGTTGTTCTGAAATTCATGCAAGTTGCTGACACGCCAAGACATCGGGAGATCCACCGGGTAGACGTAAGTGCGAAGCGTAGCAAATCACATCAAGTCAAAACTACCTTATTTTTATGGAAAATAATTATTTATAAGCAAATACATTGCTGTATTGCGCGGCTAGTTTGGCACTCGACTCTACTTTTTACTTGGCATTTACGGCAGGTTTGGGGGGTCATCGCGCCAACCGGGCTTTTCACCGGCAGAAGGTCAACCAGCTGCCATGAATCGACATTTATACATCTACTACACTCGTCTGCTTCCATTCTACTGACCACTCCCACTAGTGCTTTTCCATAAATGAGGGCCCATCAAACGGGGGTTGCCTACCTGGCGAAAGCCCATCTTAAAGTATATGTTCTGTAATAGACTCGAATGAAGTTATCTACCTTGAAGGCTTATTGAGTGATTGTCGGACGCTTATACCACCCCAAGACAATAAATCATGTTCAGCCCCATTGAAGTTCTGTTCTCTTTGCCTTATTCAGAATATACTGAACTGAGTAGGAATTGACGCGGTGTGAGTTGAACCCGAAGGTAATGCCTACGGCAGGGTTTGGGTCCATCGCGCCAACCTATGTAAAAGCCCTAAGCATGGGATTGTTGCTCCATTCTAAATAGCTTTATGAACTCGATATACGCCCTACTCCAAAACACCTATAATACCTAAATCGCTCATGCGTCCCGTAGAGAAAGTCTAGCGCTACTATAAAATCTACTTTGTTAAATGACCATCTTTCTGTCAACCTTTTCGAAGGTCCTTTTAAGGTCTTTTGGAATATAACGGCGAACTATCTCCTAATATTGTTAATGGGGCACCTTTGATAGCTATTTTCAGACTTAAGAGACACATACGTCGCTCGCTCAAGGAGAGTAGATGATGTACAAGTGAAAGAACATGGAAAATGAATAAGCAGATTGTGATTTACTGCAAATTACTTTGCGCTATTCATTGGACTTGCTATTCTTTAGCTGATTCGGACTTTTAACACTTGAGGATCTTTGATTGACAGATTCGTTCAACAATGATAGGCTGCTCTGGCCATTGGCCTGTTATGTCGATCATCATTTGGGTGGAAATATTCCCCCACATCCACTCCACACTCTCACCTCCGCATCCGCGAGCATACGTATATCCCACTCCGACCTCCGATATTGACAGATATACTGGGGTTGAGGCATGTTAGCACACGAGAATACGGATTTCAATAACGGTATTTAGAGGGATCCCTCTAGGGATACTTTGGTCTCAAAGCCAACCTTCTTGGGAGCGCAGCTTTGAATTCACTCAACTGTGACAACAATCACTAAATATCCAAAATGTTACCAATTACCGTGATAATAGGGGCAGCTATTGCCGTTATACTTCTTTCGCGCGTTCTCAGAATTGGACGTCGACCAAAGAACTACCCCCGGGTCCTCCAACATTGCCTCTTTTGGGAAACATTCATCAAGTATGCCATACGGTGCTCCAAATAAGAGGGTCTAAACTAACCTGTCGCTTTTAGATGCCCTCTCGAGATGCCCATCTTCAATTCGAAAAATGGGCACGTGAATACGGCCCAATCTACAGTTTAATGCTAGGCACCAAGTGTCTGATTGTGCTGTCCAGTGATGAGACTGTCAAAGAGCTTTTGGATAAAAGAAGTGGTATATATTCGCACCGGCCAGAGCTGTATATTGGCCAGGTTTTGTGCAGCGGTGGCCTCAGGATGTTGATGATGGTAAGCCGTGAAGCTAGGGAAAAAGATTTTCGGATGTATCTTGTAGCTCACCAGTTCCTCCATCTTTAGAATTACGGACCAACATGGCGTGGGGTAGGCATGATCTGATACAAGCTGCAATATTTGTGCTAACTTGATTTTAGTTTCGCAAAATGGTGCACGGCTTGCTTAACGTCACGACATCGAAGAAATACCTCCCCTACCAAATGCTGGAGAATCGGCAAATGCTATACCAGTTCCTGACGGAGCCAGAAGCATTCCTGAAGCACATTCGACGATACTCCAATGCCCTCACGACTACGATGGTTTTCGGATGGCGCACGCCTACATACGAAGACGAGAAAATGATGCAATTGTTCAACGGCTTCTCGGAATTTGCAGATCTCAACCAGACCGGAACGGCAGCGATTATTGACTTCTTCCCATGGCTGCGGAAACTACCCGAGTTCCTTCTCCCAGCACAACAGAAAGCAAAAGATCTCCACAAAAAGGAGAAAGCGTTGTATCTGAGTCATTGGTTGCGAGCAAAGGAAGAGGTTCGCCAGAACACAATCAAGCCATGCTTCTGCGCAGGAATGTACAAGGCGCAGAATGAAGACGGCTTCAGCGACGATCAAGCAGCTTACATCTCTGGAACCCTCCTAGAAGCCGGCTCGGACACTACATCAAGCACATTGTACGCCTTCGTTCAAGCCATGCTACTGTTCCCGGATGTTCAACGCAAAGCCCAAGAAGAGATCGAAAGGGTGATAGGTTCTAGTCGCCTACCCGTCATGGACGACCTGTTTGAACTGCAGTACGTAAGGGGCTGCATGAAAGAAACGGTTCGATGGATGCCGACGACTATTCTCGGGGCCGTTCCACACGCAGTCACCCAAGATGACGAGTACAAAGGGTACTTTATACCCAAGGGCGCGGGCGTGATGAATAACGTGTGGGGCATCCACATGGACCCGGCCCGTCATCCCAGCCCCCGAGAATTCAACCCCGATCGGTACCACGACGACTACCAGAGTTTCGGAGACGCAGCGGCCAACCCTGATTCGTCGAAGCGGGATGTTTTCACTTTCGGTGCGGGGCGTCGCATATGCCCCGGCATCCATGTGGCTGAGCGCAGTCTGTTCCTTGGAATGTCGCGCATCCTGTGGGCGTTCGATATTGCGCCGGAAACCGATGCGGCGGGAATCTCGATTTTGCCTGATCCCGATCGCTTGACGCAAGGGTTTGTGTGTATGCCTGAGGAATTCCCGGCGAAAATTACGCCACGGTCAAAGGAGAGGGCGAATTTGGTGCTGAGCGAGTGGAAAGAGGCAGAGAAAGAGTGTCTCGATCCTAAGACGAGACAGTGGATGCAGTCACCTGTGAAAGTATGAGTTGGTGAATGGAATGTGTTATTTACGTATTTAGGGTGCTGGGGCTAGGTCGAAGAAGAGAGACAGTTGTGCTTTGGCATGTTAACTGGATGAGACAGATATGATTCAAATGCCATCAGACCAAAGCGCCGTGTGGCACCCAATGATATTTGTTGATATAGATAATGTGCCACAAAGATGTACACCCTACGGGGACTCCTATCACCGAGACTGGAAACCTTGAAGATATCCGTGTACCCTTTGCACATGAAATGACGAAAATATGCATGTTTATACCTCATTTGGCCGAGACCTAGATTCTGGGTTTAGACCTCGACCAGCCTTAACCCCCTGAACGGTGATTGGCATAGGGATAGATTGCATGGGATCGAAAGAAACACCGCTTCCAAATCGAGACGTTGAGATATGCATTAATGCTTGTGTGAGACGCCAACTCTACGTGAGTTCAATAGTCGGTGTAACTGAGTTAGCCATGTAAGACCCAATCTGAACCAGGAGGCGTTGTATATTGATATGAGCCATATAACCCAGCGAACAGGGTGCTCTTCCCGCACAGATATGCCAAAACTATCCTTGCAAGGTAGATAACATTTCTCCTTCCGAGGAGAATGCTGGAATTCTAATATAAATAGTCATGTCCGCACCTCGCGTTGACCTTGAGACTTCCAGTATAATATTCCCCTGATATGCCATCCGCAGCGATCTCGTACGCCCGTTCCAATTGTCACACGGGCCATCGCATGAAGTTGATCTAACCACACAGTTGAGATCATGGCCTAACTCTTATTGAAAGGTGCTCTCCTTGAAGGTGGGGGAGTGAGAATTCAAATATCTGTGGACCGTTTCCTGACATCTGAAGATCAGTGGGGGCGACAACCATTATCCGCGACGAGTATAGTTTCAAATGGCCTTGCAAATTCGAAGATTCGAACCGTTGAACACTGAGGTTAGGAAGAAATGGGCACAAAAAAGAAGAGGGAAATGGCAGTTACCCCCCAACATCTCCAACGTCCCGCAGGCGACAGAATTGATTTTTTTTTTTTTCAGAGGAATGATCCCGCTTTTGAGAAACCAGTGGAAAGAAAAAATGCCTCAGGTTTATATAAAATGGCGCATACTGGACAGCTGTCACCGGTTTTTTTTCCTCAGTTATGATTGGCTGGAGAGATGTGAGAGGTGTGAGAGGTGTGAGCTTGATTTTTCTTGGACTTTCTAGCTACCGAGGTAGAAGAAAAAGACCCCAAAAGACCCCAAAAATGAACAATCGGAGGCTAAAAGTATCCAATTCACAGGCAGATGGTCAAACATTCCGATAAACAGGTGGAACAGGAGGTGGTTACAGCGGCTGGGAAATTAGTCCCAAAGCCCTAAACCAGCACAGCCACCTCCAGATGCAGACCCTGGTCTCTCTCCTCTCTTGGCACTTCACCAGCCGCATGGAACGGCTCGATTGAGTAAAGGGTCAGATCAAGGGAATCTACAAAACGTATGAGGCAATTTGTCAAGGACCAGTATTTGGTAAAATTGGCTATTAATTTATCAAATGTTCGGCCTTAGTGGACATGAAGTTCGAACTGGAGCTTCAAAAATCCCTCATAGCTATCCCAAGTACAGCTGTCCCCGGGTACTTTGCAACTGTTTTACCCTTTTCGGTATTTTCCATCGGAGATCCTGGCCCGATACAAAAGTACCGTAAATTAGCATGAAACTATGGTCCAAGCTTCCGTCAAGATGTATCAAAACAATTGAAAAAAACCCCGAAAGAGCCATAAAGCCACAAAATACTGAACCCTCCGAATGCACGAGCCAGTCCTAGTCGATCTTGTGGCTGTGGCTACCGGTCGAATCATAGGGTTGATTGCTACGCACAGAAACAAGAGTAAGTAATAGGAATGAAAAAGAAAAATAAAATAAAAATGTCACTCTGTCAATATCCGGGTTGACCCCTCAGTTCTACCTCACCATAGGGAAAAAAAAAAAGGTATATAAGCTCGTCCCCGTCCATACACCATGACTTCTCATCTTAACGAGGGATGCTTATCGACGGTCATAAGTGGGCGTGTGAAGCTTGTATACGGGGCCACCGTGTGACCAGCTGCAAACATCATGGTACCTAAGCTTTTGTTTTTTCCTTTCCCCCCCTTCCATTAAGAAAGCTCTGAAAACTGACGACCAGACACCTAGATCGTCCATTGATTCGCATCAAGCGGAAAGGTCGCCCTTTCGCAACATGTACCATGTGCAATGCAACGCCTTGCACATCTCCAATCGAGCATGCACGCGCAAAGCGTGACGCAGAGCTCAAATGTCCTTCAAAAGTAACGCAAACACAAAACACAGCCAACAGACGCCATATCTTCGGCATATGGAAGAAGAGAAATTGCAAGCGCCATGGTGCTGATTGCTGTTTGCTCTTTTTCTAGAAAGCCCCGAACCACGGAAGACTCTATCCGCGGCATAATCCGAACGGTTTCCTTCCGATTGCGCCGCGTCCACGTCCAAGCCCAAGTCCGTCGGGATCGATCTCGGGCCCTGCCGGTGGGAAACCTCCCTCAGCTGTCGCGACAAAGTCAAAGTCTAGATCCGGGTCAAAGTCGGGCTACTCGACCTCGTCGGCTTCGTCGCCCGGGAAGACCCCCATCTACCATGATATGGGGCCAGGAGAGTGGTCGGGCTCGGAGGGCTTGTCCAGGATGGAGTCATCTAGACAAACCGTGTCTTTCTCTGGGTCGGTAATGCCGAGTTTTGACTCGAGTCAGACACTTCGCCCAGGGCAGGGTGGCTCCGCTTCACATTCCGCGCCGGGCTCACTGTATGAGTATCCCATTGAGTATCCCGCTACCTCGGGGGCTGAGGCTGCTGCTGCCTTGTTCGATCCTGCCTATTCCCTCCAACCTTCTACGATGGCCGTTTCGGGTTCCCAGCTCGCCCACACGTTGCCCATGGTTAGTCCGCTCGAAGGGGGAACCCCTTTGACTTCTCGCTGGACCCTGCGCTGGAATTGGGCGATAGCACATTGGGATATCTGAACGAGGCCGACATGAATATGGATATGGAAATGCCGGCTATGGAGGAAGTGTTTCATGTGGAGGATTGGTCTAGGTATATGTGGTCGGCTGAGACAGGGTTTGAGCATTTAGATACCGGATTCCCACCTGTGACACAATAACAGGAGGGGTTCGGGCGGCGAACCTGGTCAATAACTCGCATGACGATTGATGATTATGATTTTATTGCGATGATGTTGATGTATATACATGGAAAGAGCGAAAGCATAGGCTCTCGTGCTGTTTGTGATATCTTTCACTCTCGCACCGCTACCTACCACAACAGTTCTGACCTTCATGAAGATTCAATGGAAACAACATGTCCTATGCTCCGAGACTCGCGAATGGATGACAAGCACGAATGTCCCCAACGCTCCTTGCCGATGTAAGATAATGATGGCACCGGCACTGATGAGGCCGACTATACAGGAGAATGAACAAAAATAGAAAGCAGGCTTGGGCCTTATGGTCCAACAAACAGACAATGATCAACCGTTCAAAAAGAAATTGTACGAAGGCCAGTGGGTAGAACCTACACCTCCTGGATATAGTTCGCCGGAACGCTCTTCGTAACGCCACCCCGTTCCACGTCGGCCCACCCATCGCCACTATCCCGGTTGATTAACACAAAGCGATCGCCCTCTGCCATATTCCACTCCATATCACTGCGAGCTTCGTACTCGTATAATGCCTCGACATATTGCAATTTCTTGGCTCCTCGTCTGGGCGCGACGGCTGGTCCGACACGCTTCGGCGCGGCGCTTCCCGCTAGGGAGGCCGAGGAATTCGAGTACGCTGAACCGGGCCGTTCAGGCATACTGGAACTAGTGGATGGGACGGGTGACGGTGCTGGGGCAGCTTCGACATATGCGGTCGGAACAAGTCCTTCGCGGGCCCCCGAGCGTACACGCAGCCATCCAGAACCATCTGTGCAATTCTTAGTAAATATTGGGCGAAAAGGGTAGGACAAGAGGACGTACCATCTGGTTGGAGGATCACCACTTCATCCCCTTCTTCCACGCTGACCTCGTCTGAGCCAGTGGCTTGATACGCGTATAGCATCTTACCTCGTGGCTCTTTGGATTTCGAGCCCATGCCAGAGTCGCTCGGCGGAGGCGCAGTCATGTACGCTGTCGGAGGTGGTGCTAGCACCCGGTTCCTCTTCGTGGCAGCGGCAGCTGGCTTTGTCTGTGCAACGGGAGCTGGAGGTTCCTCTGCTGGGATTTCTGGTGTGGGCTGAGTAGCAATGTTCGATACCGACCGAGTTGTACTGGCCGCATATCCTGAGCTAAGAGAAGTCATTGTATTTTGTCGCGTCAGGGACGGGGCGGCAGCGGAAGCTGTAGGGGTGCCGATATCCACAGCAGGCACGGCACCGGCTTGTTCTTGTCGCAAGACCTTGAGCTTTTTCTTCTCTTCCTTGGTTTGCTCGCCCGGGCACTCTGGCGGTACCTTCATTTGGCATTTACTATGGCAGGTGTAACCACAATCCCGACAATCAAAGCCCTTGGCGGACAGGCCCCAGATTCGCTCGCCGCAAAGATCGCAATTTGTCGGGATCTTGAATGTCTGAGAGCGGAAGTTGTGGTTCTGGGCTCCAAGTGACAAATCTCCAGCCACTGCCATAATGGTCGCCGTTTCTACTTCGGCTGTAACCCATTTGCGATCAACCTCGTGCAAGGATTCTTGGATGTAGAACATGGACCGCACGACATCTAGCTCGTTTCGATTATCTTTGCCATGTTGGATATTTTCCCGCACTTTCTTGCTTCCTTCAACCTCGCGCTTCTTCCGGTCTGACTCAACCCGCAGTTCGTGAATTTGAGCTTTGCTCTTACTCAGAACATTGCGCAGGAAGACCTTGGCTGCTTCATCGACGACGATTGTAGCATCGTCGTGCCATATTGGACTCGGCTCAAACGCTACGTTCGCAGGTTCTTGTGACTGAGTCACATTGTGCTGGAGGAACATCAAGGAGTCCAGACGCGGGTTGTTGCGAGGAATTTCGACAAGAAGCTTGGCGATGTGCTCTGTGCTGTTAGAAAGAGATGCCTTTTCAAGTTGCGCGGCATGCGACCACATCACGTTCATTTTTGCGACTCTCGTTTCGTTGAGATTTTGTAAACCCTGACCGGAAGTATGAGTATGATTATTGTTCCAGGACGGGAAGTAGCGGGTTCATCTTACATCGATCACCTCAGGGACATATTCATGATAAAATTTCGCCTTCAGCTTATTTGTCACATTGATGCTGATGAGGTAGAGATTCTAGCCGCAAGTTAGCATCAGGACAAAGTTTCCAGTCAAACGAGCCATGCCTTATAGTTGTTCATCTCCAGTATTTGTTGCTGATATGCTGTTTGTGCTTTGGCCTTGCCATGATCGAAAGCGGACTCCATTTTCTTTCTGCGAGATTCAACCTCCTGGCATGCGCCATCGTATTTGCCCTTCGCTTTTTTGAGATCGCCATAGGCTGCCTCCCGTTCCTTCTCTAACTTCCCATAATATTCGACGTGGCATTTGCGAATCTCTTCATATTGGGTGGCAGCTTGTTTCAGAGGATCCGCCACTTGCACTACCAATTCTGACGCAAACTTGTCGCGTTCGGCGGCGTGTGATTCCACGGCGTTTAATTGTGTAGTCCACGTAGTGAGCGACGCGCTTTCGAGGGAGCCAGGGGTCAAGGTGGGCGTATCGCCTACACTCAAGGGGCTGATCTTCTTCGCCTTGCGGTCATAGTACTTCTTGCATAGGGCCGTTAACTTGGATGCGTATTCCTTCTCAATGGCACTGCGCTCGCGGTAGAATTGGTGTATCTCGTCTACCCATGATATACCATTTGATACCTGTGCAACATGTTGGCATTAGCTCCACTTCAAGCGCACAGCGTGATCTGACGGGTCGGCTGCGGGGAAACGATGTCGGGACCATACCCAATTGTTAACTGGCTTGAAGGAGTCCTAGATAAATTAAGCCAGTTAGCTATACATCTACAACCATCAACATACAGTATTGATACCTTTAACTCTGCTCCGAATTGGGGAGCAACGTCTGCGACCGCCATGGCTGGATTGAGATCCCAAGGCACACGCGCATGGGATAGCGCGGGAATGGAAGACCGAACAATGAGGCGGGATTGCCTGATCTCAGCGCTACTCGTCGACGGGCCACTTGTCTTCCAAAGCTTAGTATCAATCAAAGTAGTCAATGACTCCAATTAGGCAGTGTTCAATGGGCTATTAAGGCCATAAGACCGGAAGAATGAGCTCAATGGCCAAGGCGGGGAGAAGCCCGGTCCATGTGACAGTACGAAACATACACGTTGCTTGTAGTTAGTATGTATCTAGTCCATGCGTTACAGTACTGTAACATTTATTTCACTTTGACTCAATTCGGACTAGTTCCAATCCTTCGGCGTCATCTGTTTTTGCTCTTCCATTCAGAGGAGCTCTATTGTTTTCTTTGGCTGTTGCTCTTCTCTCCTTGGTGCTTGGATTTCTAATTTCTTCCATTCCCCTTGAGTCCTAACCGAAGCCATTCCCAGTTGGCGACATCTTAACCTCAATCGTGTGCCATCTTCTCTCATTACGAACTTTTCTTTACCCCACGACCACCCCTCCAGCTTTCTTTCCTTCTCCAATTCTTTCTGGTTTTCTGGAATACCCGCTAGACTTTTGCACTATGTCTGATAATCCAGAGACCACACCTGCCGCAGGCTCCTTGGCTGACCGTATCACCAAACCTGACGAGCCGAAGCCTACCGGTACGAAAACGAGACCACGCCACCGTCGCTGATTCCTCCAGTCCACACGACCGGAAAACGCGCGATACCCCGGCTGATAGCTAATATTTTTTCTTCAATTCCACAGGTCCCTCCAATGTCTCCGCCGCTCCCAAGGAGGATGGGGCCTCTGCCCCCGCGCAGGGCTCACCAGATCTCGAGGAGCCCGACTACACTGTCGCCGTGAAATTGAGTGACTTGCAAGCGGACCCAAACAACCCCTTATTCTCAGTCAAGAGCTTTGAAGACCTGGGCCTGTAAGTGCTACTCACTGGTACGCTGGTGCAAATGAGCGCCTCACAGCTAACTCGATTGACACTGCAGAGATGCGCGCATTCTGAAAGGTCTCTCTACCATGAACTTCCGCAAGCCATCCAAGGTCCAGGAGCGCGCTCTTCCCCTTCTGATGAGCAACCCCCCGAAGAATTTGGTTGGTCAGTCGCAGTCCGGTACCGGCAAGACCGCAGCCTTCGTTCTCAACATCCTCAGTCGTCTCGACCTCTCAACGGAGCAGTTGCAAATGACGCCCCAAGCTCTGATCCTTGCTCCTACCCGTGAACTGGCTCGTCAGATTGTCGGTGTGATTCAGGTTATGGGTCAGTTCCTTGAAGGTCTCGTCATCGGCACTGCTGTTCCTGCCGATTCGAACGCCCGCCCGTCGAAGATGGATTGCTCAGTTGTGGTTGGCACACCTGGTACTGTTCAAGATATGATCAAGAAGCGTATTATGAACCCCACTGGGCTGAAGGTGCTTGTCCTTGATGAAGCCGATAACATGCTCGACCAGCAAGGCTTGGGAGACCAGTGCATTCGGGCCAAGGCGTAAGTATTTTAAACCTCCAGCACTCAAAACTTTCAGCTAATAGTTCCCCCTGGGTAGGATGATCCCCCGAACTGTTCAAATCGTCCTGTTTTCGGCGACCTTCCCCGCTCATGTCTACCGCTATGCGGGCAAGTTTGCTCCTGACGCAAACGAGATTACCCTCCAACACGAAGAGTTGACCGTTGAGGGAATCAAGCAGCTCTACATGGACTGCAGCAGTGACGAGGAAAAATATCAGAACCTCGTCCAGCTCTATGGATTGCTCACTGTCGGATCCTCGATCATTTTCGTTCGGGTAAGTATCACCTTAGATTAAGATAGGAATATTGCTGATCGCCGTTTAGACCCGTGCATCTGCCACTGAGATCGAGAAGCGTATGGTTGCTGAGGGTCACACTGTCGCCTCGCTGACTGGTGGTGTTGAGGGATCCCAGCGTGACGCGGTGATTGATTCCTTCCGCAGTGGTGAAGCTAAGGTTCTCATCACGACCAATGTCCTCGCTCGTGGAATTGATGTGTCAACAGTTTCCTTGGTTGTCAATTACGTGAGTTCATTGTTTGTCCGCTTTTACGTCCGAAACTAAAATTTATCGCGTTCAGGATATCCCCGAGGAGTACTCTGGCGGTCAGCGCACCAACACGCCCGACTTCCAAACCTATCTGCACCGCATCGGTCGTACTGGTCGCTTTGGTCGCATTGGAGTGGCAATCTCATTTGTTTCCAACCGTAACGAGTGGGAGATGCTTCGCAAGATCCAAGACCACTTCCAATGCACCATCGACCGCATTGATACTAGCGACTGGGATGAAGTGGAGGAGATGATCAAGAAAACGATCAAAAATACCCGAGCTCAGGCCAACTTTGCCCAGGGCTAAGCGTCTGAAACGTTGGGGTCGGCAATGGACACCCATTGCTTCAGTCTTAACTTTCTTGTTTGAACAACTCGTTTCACGTTTCTTGAAGAGTGATGAAATCTCTTCTCTTTTTTTTTTTTGCGGGCCAATGGGGGTGAGGGGAAATCAGATACCTATTTGCGTGCATGGCAAAAAAACCTCAGTTCTTTTTCATTTCAACCTGTTTGTAGATCGTCTTCTTTTCGTGTCATTATGACTGCTTCCTGTGGGTCACTCTTTCGACACCTATTAATCTTCTATGTATTCATACTCTCCCGCATCCGCATCCCGTGGAACCACTTTTCTGCTCAGTCTATGGAGAGTTTAGCAGTGTCAACGTAACAATCGATGTGAACTTGATTGAGACAAGAGTACGTCGGCGGGTCAGCGTTCTCGGGTGGAAACTACTGTTTCTCAGACAGATGTCATTACATATGGGGGGTTTCACGTTTGAGCTAGGTCTATGCTTTTCTCGTGGCTTAGACACTTTCTAATCATTGGCTTGATTGGGAGTTCATGTTCCGCAGGGCTGTACTTAGCCTTGCGGTTTTGCTTGTTCCTCTCTCAGCCAACAAATAGCCTACAAAATCACCACAGGACTGGGCTGTTCGTGGGGGATGAAATGGAAATGTCAGGTAGCCCAAATCTTCCAAAATTCTAGTGTGGGTAAATTATACGTTATGGCGGATGCTACCACCCCCATAACGTTGGTACTCCTTTGGTGAAGGCAAATCGATAAGAGGTAGCCCAACAGTCTGATTCAAATACTCCCAAAGCCCTTTCGTCGCAACTATATACATGAAACCCCTACAACACAGTAACACCTCCTTAAAACAACCACTGATTGAATGCAACACCCAAATCTATGTTATTAAACAAATCCAGGCCATCAACCTCAACCATTGGATCAAAGTCAAAAGTAGAAGTATCCCCAAGATTCGAGTCCGGAAGAATTGACTGGGGCTCCAGAATCTCATCAATAATCCTCGAGAACAGCTGACTGGCCCGTTGAAAGAGAGCAAAGTTGGCACTATCTGGCCGAACGATAGATTCGAGATGCGAAATGAGCACACTCAAATTGCGGATAAGTGCTGATCTCGACCCTTCGTAGAGGAATGGCTCGCCTGTGCGTTTTTGGTGCTGCAAGGCTTTGATGAGTAGACTGGCGCTAGGGAAGCCGTAGAGTAGGACCTGCCATTCGATTGGTATTAAAATGGGTAGGAGTGAATGATTTTGTGATAGTACGTACCGTCCACGCAAAATCCGGTCGAAGATCGACCATTTGTTCGCGTTGCATGCCTAATGTCAGGACCGTTGATAGTATGTCAGCGCTCACGGAGAGCAGCGCCTTGTTTCCCCGTGGATTATTCTTCCCCGCAATGAGTCTCTGGATGAGGAAGTCATTGTATAGATATGCCAGGTATGAAACAATCATCATAAGGCATACTGCTACGTGTAAATTCTGATCCCAACACTGTGGGCTGTAGCGTAGCCAGCTGGGGAGCGAATCCCATGCTAGATGACATCGCTGCGAGATATTCCTATATGGTATTAGCGACTGAACATAAAGTAGGAAGAAATTGTGATGATTTACTTGAGCATATTTTCCATCTCGGGTGTCACATTCTGTAGAGAGACCTCGAGAATCTCGTCCCGAAATGTACTGATGATAAACCGCACTCGTATCCATGATGACCGCTGGACTGCTCCTTGGAGATTCCAGCCATTTTCATCAATGTAGTCATGGGGGCAATCTAGTACCATGTTATCGGCAGCGAGTGCCTCATCGCTGATATCAAGGGGCATGCGGCAATCAGCGTATCGCCATGGTATTCTTGGCGGTCGCCCTAGGAATGTGGCAATGCTCTTGTCGAGCTGATACGCTGCAGCAAATTGCCGTCTACGTGACTCTAAGAGAAACTCGGGTATATCGCTCGAGGACTTGGAGTCGCGGTGAAGACCAAGTGCAAAGATATCGGTGGAAAGCTCGCCTAGCCGCTTCCAACAAGCGGGGCCTAGAAGGTGTTAGGAAAGGCAAAGGCGGATGAATGGGCTGAACGAACTTGAGTCGCCATGTACTATATCTGACAACAAGAGAATCTCATGTACCAGCCATATTGTCAAGTCATTGAGAGGTGTAAGGATCTTGCAAACAGATAGTGCGGCATCACTCGCCGCAAGCATCTTATGCGCATATTGAGACCGCGAGGTCCGGTCCTCGTCAAACCTGTCATTGGCGAGTCCTAGATATCTTGCCCGACCCGCAAGAGCGCAGAGAAGCCCAATAATCTCAAGACGGATTGCTGGCCCCGTAAAGAGCGTATGGAAGTCTCGCCCTTGTGTAGAGGACGGGACCTCGAATATCTCAGACGTGTTTTGTATTATGCGTACTGTCAGGGAAGACGTGAAATCAGCAAGGTTACGGTCTGATATGCTGTCTTTGCACATAGACTTGATCGGATCAAGGCTGTTGAGCACGAATGGCGCCGGTATAATCGCGCTTTGGCTTATTGCATAATAATCGCGAATTAAGGCCTCGACTGTGGCAAAATCCTTAAGTGCCAACAGAATTTCGGAGATCTTGTGGACCCAGTATGGCGGCAGGACTCTCTGGGCAGATTCAATCTCCAGGCCCAGGCTCGAGCCTTCTGAGCCCAAGTCAACATCATCGGTTAGGGGGGATACGAAGCTCGTTGGGCCGAAGTACCCGGATAGTAGTGGTTGGGTACGGGCTGGGATGCGCCCAGAAGAACTCTCTTGTTCCCCATTAGGAACGGAGGGGTTGAGTGATGTCTCGTTTGGCTGAGGGTTCCTGGGAAATGGCAATCATAAGAGCCTGGTATGCATATGGATATAATTACGGAAGTGCATTGTGGGCGGTAATTGATCATTGACTTCAATGATCGACGCACGAAAATGACATACGAAAATGACATCAAAACAAAAAGTGAATCTACAATTAACGCACCTTAATGGAGGCCGATCAAAAGGAACTCCTTCTGCCAATGGGAAAAAACGGCGACCTTTGACCCTTGTCAGAGGAGCAGGGTGGTAGTAACATCGCGTAGAGATCCCACGATCTCTACAGCGAGTACAGACAGGTAATGCATGGTCGCAGCGGACTTTGTCTCTGCGACATGGCTCGCAGGAGGCTGGTTTGCCATTCCGACGACGGGTAGTGCCGTGGGTACTAATCAGTTAGCGGGTGGCATTAAGATAACAGAAATCATTTACCTCATGGGAAACTGCTGTCGACGGGATACTCCGTCTAGTACGTTCCCTAAAGGCAAAATCCCAGGGAGTTTCGGCGTTCGTTACTCCGACCAGTTAGATTGAACGCCGAAGAACTCCGGTGGAAACCGGTGGATACTTCATACATCTGCAATCTGGGGAAGATGTGACTATGTCAACTGCTATTCTATGTGTACACGATACTACCTAATCAAAGCCAAGAGAATGTACAAAGTACCTACTATAGATCCCTTTGACTGTACGAATCCTGCAGATAAGCCCCTCAGATAACGTGAGGAGAAAGATAAGTCACATGGACTGTCCCCCTCTTGTACTCTTTTACCCCCCCCCTTTCCCTTCCTTCTTTCTTTTTTCTCTTGTACATCCTCTTCGTATCCTTCCCTCTATTCTCAATCATGTTGAAAACCGAATCCATTGCCACCGTCTTGCCTGTTGGTCCCGTACCAGCGGAGCCATCTCCAACCTCTACCGACCCCAATCCCCGATACAGCAACCATATTATCGTAAGATTCCATCAAATCTGGGCTGGTTTTAGTGTTTGTATGATGCTGATATCAAGTATAGTTAACTACTTACCCAGGCCAGAGCGGCATTGAGCCCGTCCCCCTCGAGTGGGGCGCTCCCGACGCCAAGTCCCGGGGTCCGGTAGTTGTATCGCGCAGCGGGAACCTCGTAAAGCGCCGCAACGCCATCGGTGCCCACGGTGGCAGCTACAGCATCTACAATGCCCTTGCTATTGCCGCTGGTGATCTGGATGCGGATTTCCGACCGGACTTCCGTAACTCTGAGCCGACTTTTAATTTCCCCCCGCAGCCTGCCTGGGCGGATAAGAAAAAGATCGTCTCTATGGATCCTTACGGCCATGATATCGTCAACCAGTTCAAGGCAGAGCTGGAGGCCGGCTGGGATATTCGTCCAACCATGGCGGTCACTCGAGCGAACATGAAACTCGCGGAGATTGCCGAGGATGTGAAGAATGGCCTGCTCGAGGTGGATGGGTCTATCCTTGTTGATTCATCCGGCGAGGTTCGTGTCACCAAGGTAGCAGCCGAGCCTGTCTGGTATCTTCCCGGTGTGGCAGAGCGATTTGGGGTTGACGAAGGCACCCTTCGTCGGACTTTGTTCGAGCACACCGGTGGAAGCTACCCCGAGCTTATCACTCGGCCCGATCTGAAAACCTTCTTGCCACCCATCGGAGGCCTTACCGTATACATTTTCGGCCCTCCGGAGCGTATCTCGGACGAGAATGTTAAGCTGGCTCTGCGCGTTCACGATGAGTGTAATGGTAGTGATGTCTTCCAGTCAGATATCTGTACCTGCCGACCATACTTGGCGTTCGGTATTCGCGAAGCAATCCGAGAGGCGCAGAACGGGGGTAGTGGTGTGGTTATCTACTTCCGCAAGGAAGGTCGAGCCCTTGGAGAAGTGATTAAGTATCTTGTCTACAATGCGCGCAAGCGTGGAGGCGACACCGCCGATAAGTACTTCACTCGGACAGAGAATATTGCCGGTGTCCGCGACGTAAGGATCCCCATCGTTCAACGTGGCTCGCATGTACTGACTTTCTTCACTGCAGATGCGATTCCAAGCTCTTATGCCCGACATTTTGCACTGGCTCGGCATCACCAAAATTGATCGCATGCTGTCAATGTCAAATATGAAACACGACGCCATCGTGGACTCTGGCATCAAGATTATCGAGCGTATCCCTATCCCCGACGAGATGATCCCTAGCGATTCAAGAGTCGAGATCGATGCTAAGATCCAATCGGGATACTTCACCACCGGCAAGCAGCTGACGGATGAAGAACTGACTCAAGTCCGCGGACGCGGCTGGGAGAAATGGGAAGACATTTCCGTAAGTTGAACTGCCCCCTTGGACACATCGCAGACTAGCGTGGCTGACCGTCCCTACAGCACTAAATTTGGGGTTCATGTTCCCTTGTCGAGATCAAAAGTCAAGCTCGTCACTTCAATTTCGGTAGCCCCTTTTTGGCTAGTAATTTGGTCAGTGTGATGTGTGTACCACCTTGTCGCGAGTTCGTAAAACATGGATCCATATTTAAGTGATAAATTAAGAAAATATATTCTTTGACTCGAATAACAAATTCTATGTCGCCGTTTGAGTGAGATGAGTAACATATCGTAAGGTGCTCGCTATCAGGCATTCGGGGTATTTCCGATATTTGAACGGACTGACATCACCGCAGGACCTTGGTAGCCTTATCATCGGCCAGCACGCCGATGTTTATGTATTTTTTCCCCCTTATCTTTTTCCCCGCAGGATGTATAACGTATCAAGATAAGAGATAGCTTTCCATTCGTGGGACATTACACCCTTCTACGCCTTGGAAGAATTGTCTTCCTGATATCTACCGATACTGATACGTCTGGCATACGTATCAAAATGGGACCACGATGCTCAAATGTCTCCACAACTCCAGAGCCCCAAGGTGGAAGTGTGATTTGACAGAAATCTGACTGCGTGAAAAGTATGATCAAATTTAGCACCATGAAACTCACTGACTAGCTAAAGATAATAAACTTGCGAACTTAAATAGGCAAAGTAAGTAATCAACAATGTACTTTTCTGTGGGTTCTCTTGGCCCGATGTCCGACGAGATTCTAGGTAAATTACCCTGTGTCCGATCGGTTGGTTTTGTTCTGTATGTGGCCGGGTATTTGGACTCGGTATCTGACCTGATTCCCAGCGGCGACAGTCCTTGAATATGCGATTGACATACTTGAATTGGAGGCTCAGAAGAGATGCCACACCGACCTATCCCGAATTGGTCTGCGGGCTAGTGACCATAAGCTCGAAGTCCGAAACATTTCTATCCCTTCGCGAAGAGCGTGTCCGATTTCTCGCGGCAGCACAATCCCGCCGACCTAGTCTACCCTTTAATTACAGGCATAAGGACACGCTCAACGACTAGCACATGATGCAGGAGGCATGGCAGTAGCGCCAGGAGAAATTATGCGTTAGGTTGGAAGGTTTCACGCAGAAGGGGATGATCTGATCCAAAGGGGTTGCTGCATGAATCTCCCACATCATCTAGCTTGGTGTTCTGTCTCCTTTCTGGCTGTGAAACGCAAAGCCAAAGCAGCATACATACATACCTACATAGTTTACCTGGGAAACGGGCCGACCCGTCGATGGCTCAAATGTGAAAATCTTATATCCCCCACGTCACAATGAATTGAAAGTCATTGACTAATTGGGGATTTAGGGGGTGGGTAACGACATGCCGAGGAGCAAATACTGCCCAATTGTATTGAGACGAATGAACAATGCACCCAGACTGCTGCGGTTGCCAGTTGATATTCCATATAAGACGGCTCTGAGAGGACTACATAAACAATTTGTCTCCAGTCCGGTTTTCATTAGGCTGCTTCCGCTATAGGGGGGTGGTCACGCTGTTACTTGTAGTCTGCACGCTCCCTCCTATTCAAAAGTTGCCCTTTGGATTTTTCGCCTCTTTTCTTTTACATCTCATCATTCATTTCCTTCCATTATCTCTTATCTCCTCCTCAGCGCCCTACACTTCTCTCCCGTTAGCGTTCATCCTAGTTTCTATCGCTAACAAGCTATGATGGCAGATAGTCAGGAGAAAATGGGAAATCAAACACCAGCGCCTCCAGACCTGGACCAGAGCTCTATTCAGAGCAACTTGGCTCGTTCCACAAAGATCTTCCTAAGAGTTATCCAGGAGTCCAAAGGACAAAAATATTACTCGCACATCTGTGCAAGAGAGGTGAATAATCCCAAATTTCCATCTGAAAATGTTAGGTAAATCGCTAATTCTGTTTCAAAAATAGAGCAGCATAACGGGGCAAATGTCGTCACAATATCTTCAAAGAACTCCTAACCATGGACCTTGGTTCTTGGAACACCAACATGGTTATTGAAACAACAAAGTGCTTTGCTCTCAGATATGACGTTGAGGATTATCATGGCGAAGGCCTGTAGCTGGAAATCCACCATATTCGAGATTAGGAAAAAGCTAGTATAAAGGCATAATGACCCGTTGCGTAAAGGGCAAGGTGCCTCACACCCTTATTCGCGAATGGTGGTACTCAAGTGCAAAACTAAAGGTTTACCTAAGCGGCGACCATAGCCCAGGAGGTATTAAGTCTCACCTAGGCAGATTATCACTACTGACTCTCGAGCCAGCACAACCCGCTCTATGCCCCACACTAGCCTGTTATTGGTTGTAACAAATGGTTTCTCACTAGCTTAAATGCAATATCAGTGAGCTGTCTACATATGTACTCTGCGCCGATCAAATACGCAGTGGCTTTGTATTTTGCGCCAACGGGGGTGGAGAATGCCCTAGAGAGGCTCAAGCCTCATGCTCCATAAGAGGAGGTGGGTGACGTAGTGAGGAAGTCGGTGAAAGAGTCAATGAATGACTGCTAGTACAATGTACTAGTGATGTGATCTGGTAGAATTGAGCGCATAGTCCGGACTATGCAAAATAGATAAACATGGATGTCTTTTCGACTGTTTGATATAATTTTCAGTCCAAACAGCCAAGTACCAGCCGAAAGAAGCCCAATTAGAAGTGAGGTGGGTCTTCAAGAAGCTCGAGGATTATGACGCAGGATGGATGTTGTCCAAAGCATAAAACAGAAAAGTTCAGAATGTCGGTCAGAAAGTGGTCGCGAGAGCCGAGCTCTTTTGTTGATGTAAATCGATGTGGACATGACACCGTATTTGATATCCACAGAGCCTGCTACCTAGTTTTTATAGAGTTCCATTGATCTCATTCGTCTCTTGTGCCATTCCTCTGGATTCCGGTGCTACCGGCGAGACGGGAGTGGAGACTGGCACGATCAGATAAGATCATACACGCTCAATTTTCTTCCCGTGTCACCTACCTGCGGGGCGCCAAGACATCACGCGATGACGTGTCAAGACCATCAGAGTGCGGGAAAAAAAGCAATTAGGTTTTCATCAGTTCAGCGACCAAATATTGAGTGTCAGAAAAGAGATATAACAAAGTCGAGACGGGAATGAAGAGGCGAAAGGGTGAAGCTTGGAAATCACATGTCTAAGTGGGCAGTGAAATGAAGTGGGGCACGATAGAACCAATGAACATTGGCCTTTGATTACTGTCACAAAACATTAATTACCATGTTACAGTCGCCAATATTCATGCGTCAGCGTAATTAACACTTAAGATACCATCAGGGGTGGCCCGGAAGTGCGGCCAGCCGCGATCATACGAGCCTTCCTATTCGGCTGCCTGGGCGTTTTTTTTGCTCCATACAACCTTCCCCGATCTTCATGGAGACTGGAAGCTCAATCCTAACTTGAAGCAATAGCTTGTATCTGTCTCTTCCCTTTTGTTTCCCGTATTCTCCAAGGCCCTGCTCAGGTGATCCACCCTTTCTCGCTCGGTGATCCTCTTTGCGCAGATTTTAGAACCCACTTGGTTCCTTGGGATTGAGTAGTTGCGCTACGTCTGTATGTGGGTATCTTGCACACCCCTGCTTTCTGCTCCCCCAATCGCCTACTACCACCCGTGACTCTAACATTCCCCCTCCTCGCAACTTAGTCTTTGCATCTCACCTTGCAGAAAGCAAGTACATTCACCTTTGTTAAGATTCATTTTGGTTTGAGCGTTGCACATCAACTTGAACCCAAGTCAGTATTATCTATCTCTTTGCCGCTGTCATGGGATCGCCGCTAGCCTGTATCGGCCCAAGTGTCTGCTTTGCCTCTACTATGGCTGTACAGGCAACTCAATTATGTTTCCTTTTAAAGAACAGTGGCTTTTCTCCTATTACTGGAACTAACGCCTTCATCAGTGACAGCTATTTAGAGTGCCCAATACATCATTCGGACTTAAATTGCCTCGGGCATTGGCCAAGGATCCAACCGTGGAATACCAGCCAAGATGTCTGGTCCCAGTATGGAGAATGACTTCCAGCTTTTTGCTTCACAAAACTCTGGTGAAGATGAAACGGGAAAAAATGGTCATTTGTTCACACATCCAGCCGGAGAGAACGTGAACCCAGATTGGACCCAATGGATGCGATGGGATGAGCCAATATTCTCGGAAGGAGATCAAAAGCCAATGGCCTCATCTATAGATCTGCCATCTATTTCCCCGCACACCGATATGAGTTCCCCAAGTCATTTAAACTACAGAGACTTCTCGCCTAATCTTCCTCTCGGCTTGATGGAGATTCCATCTGAGCCCAATGCCGATAACAACCTTGGGCACACCCACAGCCTACCTGAACAAAATCGGCACACCAGCCATCAACAACATTTAGGTCTGGTGTCTCCAATCTCAAGTGTTGGGACGAGCCGGAAGCGAAAGACTGGCAGCGATGACGACGCCACCACAGTGACTGGACCAGTGCAACCGGGCAAGAAAATGCCCGCCAAAAAGCGAGCTCACAACGTCATTGAGAAGCGGTATCGCGCCAACTTGAACGATAAAATCGCCGAACTTCGCGACAGTGTTCCCAGCCTTCGGTCGACCAAGAACCCAAATGGAGGCTCAGCCGATGATGACGATGAAGCGGAGGGAGCAAATGCTGCGAACAAGCTCAACAAAGCATCCATTTTGTCGAAAGCGACAGAGTACATCAAGCACCTGGAAATTCGTAACCAACGATTGGAAGATGAGAACACTGCTTTGAAGAACCGGCTTCGCCAGGCTGATAAAGCAGCAGATCAAGCCGCCACATCCTCGGCCTCTGTGTCCTCGCCCAGCAACTACGCCTCGACGGACTCGGGCTCCGGTACATCACCTAGTGTTTTCTCCCAGGCGGAAGAGGTGTCCAGCGAGGGTTCACCCATATCTCAAAACCCACCGGAAGGCCTCCTGAAGGTTCCTGATGCATGGAAACGTATGCGAGCTGAAACTGCGCAGCAAGGTGTCTTTGCTGAATCCTACATCAAATACCCTTCGTCATCATCATCCTCTCATCAGCCGCAGTATGCCAGAAACGACACCTCCACTCGACGTTCAAGGATGCCCAACAAGTATATGCTGGGTGCCCTTGCCGGTCTGATGGTTCTTGAAGGTATGGGCTCTGACGATTCCGAGTCTGAGTCGAAGGGCCTGTTTGCACTCCCTGGCAGTCTTCTCGGCCGTTTCCAAACACCCACACTGGCACACTGGGAATTCTACCTGAAGCAGTTCTGGTACTCGTGGCAGGCACGTGCATTTTCTCATTTCCTCGTGCTAGCAACGCTGGTCGTTGGTACTGCCTTTATAGTTTTTGTCTACTTGTTCAATGCGCAGCCCATCACGCGACGTGGTCCATCCAAATCGGTTTCTGAGGGCCCAGCTGCGCCTCTTACCTCTAGTGATTTCCGTCGGCAGGCTTGGCTGACTAGCATGCAACGGGTTGGTGTTCCACGTCATAGATTCTTCCGAGAGTGGTATGTTGTTACTTCAAGATGCTTCGAATACGTCTTACGATGCTTCATGGGATGGAATCTCTATTCATGGGCAACGGGAATAACTGAAGAGGATGAGAAAGGGCGAGTCAAGACTTGGGATATCGCAATTGATGCTCAACTCACTGGTGGAGATACTGAGATCAGCAAAAGCCGCCTTGTGCTCACTATCTTCGCTGCCGGCACACTCCCCTGTACTCCTACAAGAATGGTAATCAAAGCCTTGCATGTCCGCATTCTCTTATGGAATGTTGGAGAGGCGGGCTCCTGGTCGTTCCATGTGTCAAACGACATTGCGCGAGCTCTCGCTAGATTCCAGTGGGGCGTGGCTCGAGAAATCAATGCCGCGCTGCCTGAGGGTCACCCTGATCAGCTCCCCCCTCATCTTGCTGCCTTGATCAAACTAGATTGCGAGGATGTCATGATCGACAACATTATCCAGCGTGCTGTGAACCTGACATGGAACCGACCAACCCAGGAAGGTACTGGCGATGACGAAGTGTTGCTTGATGTTGTGGACGAGGACCCAGCTATCCAATGTTCGCAAGATGCACTTGCGGCCTGGTGGTCCAGCCATCTTTTGCAAACCGCTCTTCTCAATTATTTCGAAGCAAGCGAGAAGGGCCCGGTGTCCAAGGCAAGCCGCGATGCATTCAAGGAGAAGATCCATATGTCCCTTGACGTGGCGCCAGAGCTTTCCGCTGCGTATACTCGGGCACTTGTGATGAAAGCAGTATTCTTTGAACAAAACCGCATTGAAAATGTTGAGGCAGTTCTTGCCGCGCTACCGAAAGAAAAGAGAAAGGGAAGTCAGAGCCACACATCCAACTTCCTTGATTCCTCTCTGCCCGTTTCCGTGCGGGATGAGATCTCCGTTGCCGTGCGCTGTGCTATGATTGCCACCATTGTTACCGAACGATCGACAGGTAACGCCTCCTCATTACCCGAGTCCTTCACTATTCAAAAGGCCATCACTTGGTTCAATCAGCTTCCGGTCGATCCAGTCGAGCTTTCTCTCATTGGGTTCTCGTCTGTCTATCACCTCCTACACCTCCTCGCCTCTGACGTGGATTATATCGCGTCATCCGATTCATCCTCCCCTTCGACTCCAGTCTCCGAGGCTACCTCCGCAGACGATGAAGCCGAGGAAAAGTCCCGTCCAGCCCGCAAGCTCCCCATCTGCCCCCGCGACATCCCCAATCTCGGGCGTGTATCAGCAGAACTCATCTATTGGGCCCGAAATGCCTACACCCCGGCGTTCTATGGCTTTTCATCTACCCTTGTAGAGGTGATCGTCAATTCGTGCACAGCAATTTGCCAAAACGCAGGCATCAACGTTGATGACTTTATGCACACCGCGCCTGACAAGGCTCTGTCTAAGAAACGCAGGACACGTCGGCGCAAAGGAGAATCCCAGTCATCTGAAAGCGATGCCGATCAGGATCTAGTTGATGATCCTGTCCAAAGACCGCCTCTGCGTCGGGAACGGTCAGCTAGCAACGACACTGGGTATGGCAGCCTCTCTGTTGAGGAAGATGGCCAACCATCACCCCACCCCCCTCCCAGTGTGCAGAAGGTGCTTAACTGAGATCTACAATGATCCCACTACGGGGTGTCACTTATGCAAAACCAATAATGAGGGCGTTTTCGGCTTTTGTATTTCTAGCTTGGTTATGATCAAAGGTTTTATGGGGGTCAGGCAAGGGAGATATGGAATGGTATCAGGAGTAACGTATTTGTATAGGCTCTAGTGCCAAATAGAATGGGATCATAACTACAGTCAATTCACCCTGAAAACCAACAAGATCACATAAATATTGGATAACTAGACATTTCATTGATCGGAAACTGTACCGCAGGACTGTTTACTCTGCCATAGCCCTGACCTAAATAAAACCCTCCCTGTCTTGCATACTCATTGCTTCTTTTTCTTTTTCTACAAAATCAGGTGGATGGCTCTACGAGAACAGCAACATAGTGCTTTTGTGGCTGAATTTTCCAGCAGTCCCTTCCAATGGGCAGCGTCTCCTTTCTGTCACAGTGCAACATCTACTCGAGCTTTGACTCTCTGGAATATTTCACAGGAACGGCCCTACTACTCCATCTCCTTGAGATATTCGACCTAGGCCAAGTTTCGACTCTCATTTTTGTTCATCCGGTTCAACGTGTCAACCCCGCTACAACTCTCACCCCGTTTCGGGCGGTTTGCGAAGCGGGATGGTTGTACGAGAGGTCTAGAACTCCTAGATGGTAGGATCTGGAAATATCTCGGCTGAAAGGAGAGACTGGGAACAAACAGAGGTCACGTGGGCTCTCAACCCGGAAGAGAGGCTCAATGGAGCTGTGAAAGCCGAAGTCATTTGGTAATGTCTGTCAATCTATACACACGCCTAGCATTTTATCAAGCCAAGCCTTGAGTAGGGTACTATGTCATCATATCGACAAAGTTCAAAGATTGCTACGCTACAGTTTCCACTTTGTACTTCACCATTGTCTCTAACGTTGCAGTTGCATCCCATTGAACCGAGTATCCGAGGCTTTCCACGTTGAGCCTCTTTGATATCAAGAGTTGTGACAATCCAAATATCAAGCAACATTGATATCCAGGAACCGAAACGAGGGGCTAATGTTAATTATCTCTCTTCTCATTCCAAACGGGGGACGAAGAATGCTGAGAGTGACAGGCAACATTCCGTTTTCGGGTTGCCCGAACGGCTACGTCTAGACTCTCTTACTTCTGCTCAGGTCCCCGAAGCCCTACAGAGATGGCACAGGCCGCCACATTATCCACATACCCTCTGGTTTGGTCATGACAGGAGTGATTTGGAGCTCACCACCGAGCGCATCACGTCCAAAATAATCTTTGTATGCCAAGACCTCTTTCGCTTGACGTTACACTCACCATGTGAGACACAATTGTCTTGCCTTGTCAACGTGAGGCGAAATTAAACTTGCGGGATCTGCAGCGGTCAATGACGGCATGTATCTATAGTCCTGGACCTGATCTAGAAATTAATACAACGCCTATGATGCAAGAACTTACTTTCCTTTCCACGCGACCACAGAACCTTTAATAGCATTATTCAACTATTGTATTATCGCCCTTTCCCGGTCTTAAGTGTCCTTGAGGGTTGAAGAGTCTAGGTTTATTCCGGTTGACGGTCTCCGTACCTAGCTGCAGTTTGAGCTCCCCTTGCCTCTCTGAATGGCACAATGGGTGTCGAACTCGAAGCAAATGGCCCGGGGGAGCCGCCTATGAACCCGGCGATTGCGGTTCCCCTGTTCGTTGTCGCCGGGTTGATAGTCTTTTTATTTGTCTGGAAAACCGTCATTCGCATCCGACATCGTCGACGATCAAAGGCGGCACGGCAAGGAGCCGACCAGACGCAGCTGTCCCGGACCAATCGCTGCAATGCGGCCCTGAAAAAGCATTTGTTATATGCTCCGATATGGGGGACTCGTCACAGCCGCGAGTTCCGCATGTTTGGACTTCATATGGGGTCTCTACCACTACGACTGGAAGTGATTTGCCTGTTGATCTATCTCAGCCTGAACATAATCTTCATTGTTGTGACGGTCGATTGGTGGGTCAGTGATTATACCGAGAAGATGTTCCAGCTCAAATACTCTGCAGGCCATCTGGCAGTCATGAATACGCCCGGCTTGGTCCTAGGCGCAGGGCGGAACAATCTGTTGATCCCGCTATTGGGTATCTCGTTCGATACGTTCAATTTCATGCACCGCTGGGTGGGACGTGTGATCACGGCTAATGCGATCATTCACATGAGCGCCGTGCTGGCCAGCCTGGCTTATGTTTGTGAGTGGCCTTGATTATATATGATGAAATTATGCACTAACATCGAACTTTCGCACTTAGATGGCACAGATTATATTCTGTATGCTATGTGGCAACAGAAGCTTTATCTATGTGGCCTTCTGGTATGTGATGCAGTCCACCAGTTCTTCAGATGGCCATCTAACATATCCGTAGGCCATCCTTGGATTCCTTTTCATTTTTATTCAATCTCTGTCGCCGGCACGACATGCATTTTATGAATTATTCCTTCACCTGCACATAGCCCTAGCCATATTCTCCTTTGTGGCGCTTTGGTATCACCTACAAAATCTATTGCAGCAACGTGTGCTTCTTGGCACCTTGATCCTGTGGGGTCTCGATCGTGCAGGTCGACTTGGAATACTACTGTGGAGAAACCTTAGTTCAAAGCCCACAACTGCCACCGTCGAGATTCTGCCTGGATCTGTTGCTCGGGTTGATGTGGCTGTGGCTCGGGCATGGCGCTTCCATCCTGGTCAGTATATGTACCTCTATATGCCGTGTCTGGGCTTGTGGACATCACATCCCTTTACGGTTGCGTGGTCGTCCACGTCGGATTCGCTGGATATGAACGAAAAGCGCAACTCGGGTGACTCTTTGAAGGCTCTTATCGGAGACTCTCCGACTACGACCATGTCCGTCTTGATCAAGGGCCAAGACGGATTCACAAAAAGGTTACTCCAGAAGGCGGAAGACTCGCCTGAGGGACGCATTCAAGCTATGGCATTGGCAGAGGGGCCATTTGGTACGGATTCTATACCTTGATCATTAATTGTCGATTGCTCTAAACATACTTGCTAACATCTCACAGGCGGTATCCATTCTCTCGCCTCGTACGGTACTCTGTTGTTGATAGCTGGGGGAATTGGCATTACCCACCCAATGTCATATTTGAACGAGGTTGTCACCACGTTTACCGAGCAAAAAATAGCCACTCGCAAGGTGCATCTTGTCTGGATTGTCCACAGTCTAGGTACGATCACCCCACCGTTTACATATAATTGACCACTAACATACGGAAAGACCATCTCACTTGGATTCAAACATTCATGGCCGACATACTAGGCCACGAGTCCCTAATTGGTCCAATAAACGCGAACGGGCACTCATACTTCCAATTCCCACGACTTCTCCTCTCCATCAGCCTCCACATCACAGCACATAAGGACACAATCGAGGAATACATACCACAACCAGATTCGCTATGGATGCAATGCGCTCCACCCAACGTACCGGTTGGCATCCATCACGGTAAGCCTTGTATAAGATCCGTGCTAGAAAAGGAAAAAGCAGAGCAAATCGGTGCGATGGCAGTTAGCGTCTGCGGTCCTGGTGGCCTGGGCGATATTGTGCGGGAGGCTGTCAGAAATGTGCAAGGGGAGAAAACTGTGGACCTGTTTGAAGAGACATTCTCATGGTAGATGACTTATGTCTATAAATATGTTATATAGTTGAAGCTCTATGGGTTTGGCGTTATCTTTCTATGTACACTATTTGAGTTAGGCTCTAAATCAATATCCTCTACGAGGTTTCAAGAACGGGTCCAAGATCTACTTCAAATATATGTTTTCAGTAACCCGACATCCCCATTATTGCAATGCCAGAGTGGTGGCTTGTAGATGTTCACTATGCTTCAACCATGCATTCCAGTGCGTTTATTATTTTTGCAATATCGAAAGATCTTAGCTGGATAATATTTCGTTGCTCATTACACCGTCTATTTTGGACAGAGCACGGTCTACCAAATCTTCCACGAGTCCCTGGCTAGGGGTGCAGGCAGCTTTCGCGTCACGAAGGCCTTGCACCCATATATCCCATCTTTCCAGTTCAAAGCCCCTCCAACCACAATTGTAATACAGTTCGCCCGGTCGACCATCATATTTGTTGTATTTGCGGCCGTTGAGTACATTTTCCCACAGTCTATCACCGGCACAAATTAGCCAGTAGCACACGCTGAGCAGACCAGCTGTAGAGACAACTTGTTCGGAGGGAATGCCCTCTTCGAACACATGGCGGAGTCCACACAGCCCCATGTAAGATACATCCATAGCATCACTGATCCAGGCTTGCAACGAGGAATTGTAATTCACATCCGCAGCTTGTGTCGATTGCGCGAGAAAGATATTGAGTTTCGCCCATCTGATTTGCTGATCAGGCTCCATATTCGGTTCACAGATTTCTGAGGATTGATTAGCGCTACAGAAGAAAATACAGAGCCCGATGTCGCTTACGTGTCATCCGATCATTCCATATTTCGCGGGCCCAGATAGTCAGGGATGGTAGATGCGACCATACTCTGCTTCCATCTTGTGTTTTTAGGATCAACCCAGTCGACGAATCGATGGCGTTGTATAGCTTTAATTCTCCCAGGAACTCAACCAATGGACCATACTGAGTTGTATCGATTTGCATAGCCAGCTCAAGGATAGCTATGAATGTTATTTCGTCGGCCTTATCGATGGTTCCTCCTGGGCCATAGCCCTCCAGTCTGTCCATTGTCCTGTTTATGACCCATTGTACTGCATCATCAATCGCAACCTCTCCATTGACAAGGGCTTCGAATAACTTGAATTCCTCGGAATCCTCGACCCGCGTGAGCTCGAGCATCTCATCCCACATGATGAATATTGGCAATTCTTCAGTTGAGGTCAGATTTTGAAATTCCGAGTGGGCCTGAGACCATTCCTTGCTAGCGTGACTTAGGGCTAACCATTGGCGGCCTATAGAGTTTATTTCTCGGACGTGGTGTGAAAGCTGAATTTAATATGAAGTAAAGCAATGATGGTGTGAACACCAAGACAAAAAGTGGATCAAAATATCGGGTCTTGCCGCTCCAGCGTTCTAGACTATGAATGTGCTATATTAGTATTCTCTCCTTATCCACCTAATATTTGAGACGGTCATTGCTAGCCTGGCGTCCATGCGAGGGGGCTCAGGCTCTTCAAATCCCGGTCAACAGCCGTACTTACTGTTGAATACATATTTGCAAGGCCTAAATTTTGTATTTTCTCTCACTGTATATATCTATCCCAAGTATCGGAAGGAAAAACAAAAGTACAAAACAAAGACATGTGAGAGGATATGACATGAATTAAACGATGTTCAATTCGAGCCACTCTGTGCAGCAGCCCACTGGAAAAGTTCCGCGATCGAGTTGCTCACGGCAGCAGTCCTGGGAATTTCATGCCCACCACCGTGATCATAGGTACGACGTTTTGTAGGCTCGCAGATACCAGAGAGGTGCACACCAGCCGCCCATCGAGGATCTTTCGATCCGTAAATATGTACCGTGGGAACATTGATACGGTAGGGGCTAGTAATTTCATTCCGCAATTCGGCCTCCGACAGCCCGCCATCTAGAGTCTTGAGACCAGTCCACCGATCCGCACCCTGGGCCAGAAGCGCCGACGAGGTAGCCTGCAGAGCTAGCGCAGACCGGGATGCACTATCACGCTCGCGCGCCTCGGCAGAAACATGGAAGCCCATCTCCTCAAGAACACTCAAGGAGGCGCCACCGCAGACAAAAATAGCCGCTTTGAACGGTGGCGGGAGATGGGGTGTCTCTTCCTGATGGAATAGGAGAGCACTAGAGCCCAGGACGCAGCCTTGTGAAAACATCAGCGCGAGATCGTATGGGCCATTTTTGGCGATATATTCAGTCAGCCAGTTGTAGGTGGCTCGGACAGAGTCGACGCCATCCTGTTCCCAAAAGGAGTAGTACGGCGGATTGTAGAATATATCTATGCCCGCAGCAGCGCCGCTCTTAAATGGGCCATCAACGAAATCAAATTGTATGTCGTTGGGAAGTTTAGCGCGGAATGAGGCTAAGGAGTGAGATTAGTTGTCTGGAAAGACCCGTGGACTGGAAAGCTAACAAATCTGAGAGCGGAAGATAGAGCCACTGGTTCCCTTCCCGTGGAGACAAAGCACCTTCATGGCTAATCGTGTTATTCTGGTTGGAATCAAAATATGAGTTTGGGAGGAATTTCTGAGGAGGGGTTGTTCATGCCGATAAGCACTAACCGACTAGACCCCGCGGTTTGCCGATTCGGGACGACACCTTGTTTTGAACAGAGGCCAAAGGACGTCAAATGCGTTGGTTTGGACTCGAATAACAAGACATACGTCTAACAGTTATTCTCAAATTGCGTGAAGTCTGGTTTTGTTCTCAGCCTTGGAAACCCCTTGCGTCGGTCGGCTAGGCGGGCAACCTTCTGATATACTTCGTAATATTAGCATGTCAGACATTCTTGAAAAGGAAACATAGAAATGTGGTAAAATGAAAGATATTTTGACCTTCATTAGCAGTTTGTCTGGGTCCGTATATCAAGTCTGGTATAACTAGATTATGTACACGGGATATGATATCAGATGTCAGTCGCCTTTGCGCACCGGTGTTTTTTTAGCAGTTTATTTCTTGGGTACTGCATCATACACTGATTTTGACAGCTGGCAAAGCTCATGGAATGTGCCAATGGTGCAATTGTTGTTTTTGGAAAGTCATTCCTCAGTCAAGAATAGACCCTTGGCCTATGAGTATGGAAGATATGCAGTCATGCTTTTCTACAAGATTGGGGCTTAATAGTCCGTCGTTTCATGTGAATGATGGACGCAATATCTCTGGTAGTTTGAATGGGTCAAAATCCTGGCTGCACGACTGTGTCAATAATCCCTGATGTGTAATGTTGGAAATTGGCCATGAGACTAAATCAAGGCCCCGAGGCAGGAGTATCGATTGAGGCCTGTCAGAGTGAATCGAAAGATGCCCGATGCCATGGGCTTTCCCGTGATCAAAGCTGTGTATATTCTTATGTGGCCCGAAGAAATACCAAACACAATGTTCCAGGGGCAAACGCTGTTCACAAAGGGCTGTGTAGAAGCGGGTAGATTGAAACGGAGTCGGTGCAATAATTGTGACGGCTAGAAAAGGGTAAGTGGATCTCTTTTGTCATCTTTTCCGATTTATAATCAGAACTACATATTTAATACTCCATATTCCCCATATTCCCCATATTCCCTTTCTCAATTCCTTTCTATTCATATCCAAAATGAAGGCAGTCATCATCACCCAGCCCAAGACTGAAGGTCTGGTCACAGATCGACCTATTCCCAAGCTTCGTGATGATTATCTTCTCGTCAAGACCGCCAGTGTGGGTTTGAACCCCACAGACTGGAAACATGTTGCTTATTTTGCCCCTCCCGGTGTTCTCCTCGGATGCGACTATGCAGGCACTGTTGAGGCTGTCGGCAAGGATGTCAAAAAGCAATTCAACAAGGGTGACCGCGTGTGTGGATTCGTCCACGGCGCCAATGCAGTGCAGCCTGAAGATGGCACTTTCGCCGAGTACATCGTCGTCAAGGCCGACTTGCAGTGGAAGATACCCGAAAATATGAGCTTCCAGGAGGCCGCCACCCTCGGAGTGGGCATCAGCACTGTGGGCCAGGGTCTATACCAGAGTCTGAAGCTTGCACTGCCCACCGAACCCATCAAGGATGCGACTCCGATTTTGATTTACGGCGGCTCCACCGCAACCGGTACCCTGGCCATTCAATTTGCCAAGCTGTCGGGCTACAAGGTCCTGACCACTTGCTCGCCGCGTAACTTCGATTTGGTCCGCAGCCTTGGCGCCGATGAGGTCTACGACTATAAGGATGCCCAGGCCCCCGCTAAGATTCGCGAGGCCACCGATAACAAACTGAAGCTCGTGTTCGACTGTATCTCGCTCGAGTCCAGCGCTGCGTTCTGCGACAATGCCATCTCCACCGATGGTGGTGAGTATAGCGCCCTGTTGAGCGTCAAAATTAACCGTGCCAATGTGAACGACCGCTTTACCCTGGCTTATACCATCATCGGCGAGGCGTTCTCCTTCGGAGATATTCCCTTCCCCGCCAAGCCGGAAGACAAGGCCCACGCTGAGAAGTTCATCCCCATTGCCGAGGATCTGCTCGCTCAAGGAAAGGTCAAGGTCCACCCCCCTAAGGTCGGTCAGCATGGCCTGAAAGGTGTGATCGAGGGTCTAAAGTTGCTCAAGGAGGACAAGGTCAGCGGCGAGAAGCTGGTCTACAATGTTTCCGAGACCCCCTGAATAAGACACTACTTCCTGTCTACTCAATGAGATTTAAAGAGCCACAAAGCCACCATTTTCATCCCCACATCCTTGAATTTTTCGTCCGGAATTGATCCTCGTATCCTGAAGCCATATACTTCCCACTCCAGTAAAATCTTCATAAGACAGGCGTGAATTTTCAGCTTGTCACCTGCCCCTCCTTTTCAAGATTGTTATCTCAGACTCGATTACCAATCGAGCCATGCTCCTGCATTTCGTACAAGGCCTCACGTCCTAGCATTAAATCTCACTTCCAACTAACTGTTGTCCCGGACCGGACCGGTTTCAAACTAATTACGATGATTATAAATCAAACCTTTGTTCAAACACGCCAAGAATATCCGGAAGCAAACTGTTCATAACGGTCTTTACCACGCTGGATTTAAACTCGGCTCTAGCTTGGTGGCGTAGACGAGGTCAGGGCTCTAGCCAATCGGATTCTTTGTCCGTATTAGGCTTAGCCTTCCCAAGCATCTATAGCCCTGTGTTGTAGTATCTTAAGACCTTGGGAAATTCCATGCTGATATATCAAATGATTTCATTCTGGAAACGTAATAGAAAATAGATAAGAGCGTGTTGAACGCCGTGGAAGTAACAATTCATGGCCGACTTGGTGTTGAACCAGTCAGACAAACGTTCCAAAATCACTTCAGTTCTACGCTCGCATTCGCACTCAGTGATAGTGGTGTAAGATTGTCCAATCCTGCCCGCATCTCAGCATCCTCGAGCGTAAGAGTTGCGGTCTTTCCGCTCCCGATGCCCAGCGACCGCTTCACAGCCTTCCAGCTCTCAACGCACAACAAGTAGACACATGTACAACCAAATACTATTCCCCACTCCCAGGTGATAGCATGGTGCTTGAAGACCACTTGGTTAACAACTGGGAGATAAATGACTGGGAAAGCAATAACAAAGCCAGCCATGACCGCCCAGAAGAGGAAGCGGTTGTTCCAGACGGTGGGGAAGACTGAGAACGTCTTGGGATATCTGATCGGATCCATGTTGAATAGGGAACGAGAAAAGTGCTTCACCTCCCACGCTGTAACAAGGAGGAGAAAGGTTAGTGTTCCGTATGTAGTGGCGCGAGCGCGGAACACTGTATCGCAGCTTGGATTGTATTCCTGATTACACCCATCGCCTAAAGAAGCCGTTCCCGACCCAGCACCGTATACCACGCAGACAAATGAGACGAGGCAAAGTGTTCCCATGAAGCTTCCGTATATCATCTTATCCACGATGAGCTCACGCGTAAAAACACCTACGCGTAGGTCGTGTGGTGGCCTGTACATGATATCTGGCTGGGCCTCCTCAAGTCCAAGACCGACGGCCAAGAATGAAGACGTAACAAGATTCGCCCATAAGATCTCCAGTGGGGACAATGGGAAAACCGAGTCACCCCCTTGGTCCTTAAAAGCAAGTGCGATCAGGAGGAGGATGACTTGTGCAATGTTCGAGATGAGCAGATGCAGGAGGAACTAAAATCGATGTCAGTAAATCGAATTCACTATTTTATGGGGAGATGTTTACCTTCTGGATGTTATCAAAAAGTCGTCTACCCTCTTCTACTGCTTTGACAATAGAAGAGAAGTTGTCATCTGTCAAAACCATATCGGCAGCCTCCTTGGCAACATCACTACCATTTTTGCCCATAGCAATACCGACATCGGCCCTTTTGAGAGCTGGCGAATCATTAACACCATCTCCCGTCATGACACAAAATGCCTGACGTCGATGCATCGCATCTACCATCCGAACCTTGGTGGCAGGGCTGCAGCGTGCGATAACAAGAGGCAGTTCCTCAATCGCATCAATTTCTGCATCGGTCAACCTGTCGAATTCATCCGCAGCCATTACCAGTCTGCTGGATTTGATGTGTGCCGTGACACGGTCAAGAATACCGACTTCTGACGCAATTGCTGTCGCTGTCTTAATGTGGTCACCAGTGAGCATGTGCACCGTGATTCCTGCCATTTGGCATCTGCGTACGGCTGCAGCTGATTCGACTCGAGGTGGATCATAGAGTCCTACAAGACCCCCGAATCGTAGGTTTGATTCGGCAGAGCTTCGTGGGGATATTTGAGACTCATCGTCAATTGACGGTGTTTTATATGCGATGCATAGCACGCGAAGTCCTTCGCCCGCCATCCTATCAGCCGTGTCTCGTATGACTTGCTTTTCTGCTTCGTCAATATTGAGATGAGGAATAATGGTCTCCGGGGCACCCTTTGCGTACACCTCTTTAATTCCATCCTGTGAATTATCATAGACGACGGTCATCTTCTTGATAGCAGAATCAAATGGGTACTCTGTATGCAATTGAAGTTGTCTTTTCTTCATCACAGAGGCTTTTCCAAAATCAAAGCGCAAAGCCAGAACGTGAAGAGCAATTTCCGTTGGTTCACCCACAGCACTCCATATTTGATTTTCATGGTGGACGACGGAAAGATTGCAGAGAGCAAGCGCTCGTAGAAAGGTATGCAGTGCAGGATTATCTTCGATGGGCTGATTGGAGCTCCAATCAATCTCATCTAGTTGGACCAGACCGCTGGTCGGGTCAAATGGATCTGTAGTCTGGCTCACAGTCAAAGTTCCAGCACCGGGGATCCATGCAGAGCGGGCTACCATCTTTCCCTGGGTCAAGGTTCCTGTCTTGTCCGAACAGATGTTCGTGACACCGCCGACTGCCTCGAGACATTGAAGTTTTCGGACGATGACATTTCCCTTGGCCATTGCTTTTGTGCCCACGGATATTGTGATTGTGAGGACAGCAATCAACGATTCTGGGATGACGGCAACGGCAACACAGATGCCATATATGAGCACCTCGCCCTGAACATCCCATTTATTAACCGAAAAGACAATAATGGCGAGCAGAATTGCCAATCCAAAAAGCAAGAGCGCAAATTTGCTCAGCTTCACTTGCAACGGCGTACCAACCAAGCCCAACACGTTCATGAAAAATGCCTTGGTCCGTTTCCCCGCCTTCACAAGACGGCTCGAGTCACTAATATCAGGCTGTGTCTGGAGTAGTTGTGCAATTTTCCCGACCTCTGTATTCATCCCTGTTGCGGTGACTATTCCCATTGCACGACCCTGTGTAGTGCTGCAGCCAGAATAGGCCATGTTGGTTCGATCGCCGATAGGGATATCCGACGATGATAGTGTTACGTGGGGGGTTTTAAGGATAGGGAGGGATTCGCCTGTTAGAAGTGCTTCATCCATTGAAGCATTCATGCCATCGAACAAGCGTAGATCAGCAGGGACAATATCCCCAACTGCTAGCTGGACTATGTCACCTACAACCAGCGACTCCGCCTTGACAGAGGCAATACGACCCTCTCGGATGGCCTTGCATATTGGGGCGGAGAGACGATGCAGCGAAAGGATTGTCTTTTCAGCGCGGTAGTCTTGCACGAAGCTAGAAAATAATATTTTTAGCCCAAGTAGTAGAGGAAGGTTTGGTTCTGGAATACTCACCCCACAACTATATTCAAAACAATCACTGCAGTGATGACGCCTCCCTCGATATAATCATCGATTCCAAAGGATAGGGCCATGGTGATCAGAAGAACCTTGGATTGTGTCAGCTATGTTTCGTTGGTTCTAATAGATGTGGTTGAACATACTAATGTAAGACTGTTAGACACCTGCCTTAGCAGTATCCCCCAGACGGAGACACCCTCCATTTCACGCACGGTATTCGGACCATCGCGCTGGAGACGGGAGGCCGCTTCGGTGCTAGAGAGTCCATCTCTAAAGCATGTGTTAATAAGGAGTATGTTAGGGTACACAGACACCGACGCACCGCAGATCTGTGTGGAGGATGGATGCAAGCTCAGATGGTTCTATGAGATGGGCGTTTTGGTCGGACCCTTCTTTACTTGGTTGGCCCAAGGACGCCGTGTGATCGGTCTGTGAAATAGGGTTTTTGTCGGTAGCGCAGGATTTAGTACAGCTGTTTGTCACATTGGATTGGGGATTGGTTTCCGTGAAAGGACATATAGGAGGCTCCGTCGATTCCTCGACATCGGGGGTTATCTCTACGCCCATTCAATAAGATTGTGGGAAAGAAAGCGGTGGAAAGAAGTCAGAAGGCCTTTAAATTCCCTGAATACCCGTCAACCTTGAGAGTAGGGCAAAATTATGTTTGTACTAGGGGTGGGAAGAAGTAACAAGAAGGAATCTAGAAACGGAATTTATCGAGAGGTAACCATGTACATAAAACAGGGCACATGCTTTCAACCAGAAGAGGGGATCATCTAAGCTGTGAGGGGCAGCCCTGATTGCATCGTGAAGCTGCGATGTCATTGGGGCGACTCACTGGAAATTCTTGGCTCCTCTGGGCTCTGGCGGAGTTTCCAAATATCCTGGTCTGTAATCCAGTCAAGTCATGGGACCAAGCTCCTTGCATTGGGATTGGACCTCCCAGTCCGGGGGTTCGAAGCCACAACTTGGCTGTTAGGCAGTCGTGGCGTGCTATTCCTGGGTTAAGGCTGACGGCTTATCGGAATATACCTTCTCGTACTTTGGAATCTCTCTCTTCGGGGTAACAAGCCGAGTACTACCAGATAACGGAAATGACAGAAATGTCCTTGAAGTCCATTCGAAGCCTGCATCCTGTATGAGCACAGCCGCCTTGCCAATTTTCGGTTAATTAAATAGCCTGCATTCCAAGAGCTCGGCACCTTGGGACTGACACGTCTATTCTACTATGAGAGTAGCGAATCAGACAAGACGGTCTTGTCCAGTCACCGTCACGTTGCCTCCAAAGAGAAGATTAGGGATCATTATGCACGTAATGAAGTAGATAGGTAGTAATATAGGTATAAAAAGGAAAGCCATAAATGTTCCCAACCGCTTGTAGTTGATACCGCAGAAGTATATGATGGACGGGCGACAAACAAAGTACCTAGTACAAGCCCAATTAAGGCGGCCAATCAAGGAGCGGCCCGCACATGAAAAATCACAACTTTGTGACTTTGCTCCAACACAACTTTGGCTTCCTAATTTTATATCTTTCTATCGCGAATATGGTCGGCCCCATAGCATCCCTCTCACAATTAAATCGTGCCGATGGTTCAGCGTCATACAAATGCCCAGCCACCGGTTACAGCATTCTGGGCGCAGTCAACGCACCCATTGAGCTCCCAGCACGCCGTGACGCATTGAAACCCGAAGAAGCCACTGTGGAGGTCTTTGTCAAACCTGGTACGACAACTGCTGGCGTTGGTGAAAGATATGCCGAAGGAATCCTGCGGTCTGCGCTAGGGAAAATCGTCCTCGGACGGGAGAAGGGTTTCCCCCGTCGCGGCGTGGTCATCACCCTGACTATTGTCGGAGGAGAGAATGTGGAACGCGGTGACTCTGTGAGTATTTCAGAACCTCCCTTGAGCCTGCACTGTCGAACTGTCAGACTGATCTATCTAGTACCTTACTATCCTCCCGGCTCTCCTGCATGCTGCCTTGCTCGCTATGGTATCTGCCTCCGTTCCTCTGTCGATGACCTTCTCCGCGACCCTCCTCGGTGTAACCAAGTCTGGTGATATCGTGCGGGACCCCTCCCCGACCGCCGCCAAGGCTGCTGTGTCCCTCCATGTTTTTGCCTTCTCCTCGAAGAACCACCTTTTGCTCAACGAGAGCCAGGGTCGGTTTGAATTTGATACCTGGGAACTTGTCCGTGAGCGCGCGCTCTCTATTTGCCAGGGTGTGACAACCAGCACTGATGGCGATGTTACTATGGGCGAAGGAACGGCCAGCGCCAGTTTGAGCGGTTTCATCCGGGAGACCGTGGAGGACCAGATCTACAGCGACTACGCCTACAAGCTGGACTCTATTTGAGGCGGACTACGCCCACGGCAAATTTGCGGAGAGTGAGCGAGACGTGATTAAATAGGACAGGTCGATTGGCCATCCTCTGGTTCCCTTCTCTTGGGCACATGGCTTCTCTGAAGCACTCGCTTTATCTCTCCCCCCTCGACTAGGGACATGACGGTGCCACAAAATAGTTGATCGAGTACCACACCCGGTTAAGGCACCGTTACCTGACTGCCACTGCATGTACAACACGCTTCATTCAGCTGCCACAAGCGACAGCCTTGCTGCATGTGAGGCTTGTTTTCGGGTTCCCTCAATTGTTGGATTCCGGACGGCCCCCGTCAGCTTTTGATGGACGTTTTGGTCGCCCGATCTTGCCAAGTAATTTTAGCGCTGGACAGTTGAAACTACAGATTAGTAGGCGCCAGAATGATGGCCCATTTCGAATCAGGGTCGGAAGCGGATACATGTTTTAACATTCTGATCAAGACTACACCAAGTAACAGAATGAAATATCAAAAAAGAAATCCTAAACTCCTATTACCTCTAAACATTCCTACATAAGATCCTCTAATATAACTCTGATATCACAGTGTAAGCGTGTAAACGTCATTTATCTGAGCGCACTGCGCGAGTGTACGCATTTGGTGATGACCAGTCAGACTCGCCAATTATAGATTTTCTGGGGGGATCTCGCCAAAGTCAGAAGGTCAGAAACCAATCTAAGTAATTTCCTAGTGGATTATCGAGGTCCGTGGTCCTAGAAAGCCCTAGAGGAATTCCCTTTTTTTTCGGGGTGTTATCCTTGCCAATTGTCAATCTTTGCCCAACCCTGCTTCTCTCGAGTTTATCCGCATCCTTGTCGGCATCCTTGTCGGCATTCTTGTCGACATATCAAAAAAAAAAATTAACGAATCGAAAAAGAAAAGAAAACCCCCCTCCCCTCCTCAAAAAAAGGTCGTGGAATACGCTAGAATCAATATCAACTCCAGGGCTGGGTCCACGACTGGGGACACAGCATCTCAAGATTTCGGATCCGCAAACCCCGTTACATCCGAGCTCTTTTCTTGATTACACGTCTTATTTACCTGCCGCCGAAGCCGATGGCGTCCAGCCGTGATCATCTCCGGTCTGACACATTCTCAAGTCTATCTACAGCGCAAACCCCCCTCTATCCACAGCCCCGCCCCCAACAACCGCGGCGCTCCTCCGCGACTATGCCCTCAACATAGAACCCTCGACCCAGGTCAATCGCCCAGGTCTCCCTCAAGGAATCAACAGCGCGCTGTCTACACAAATCTCCGAACCGGCCCAAGAGGAGGCTGTAGGTTCCTCGCTGCCTTCCTCGAAGTTACGGTCATTTCGCCGGAAGTCGATTAATCGCCGATCGAAGAAAGCGCTATCGACCGACTGTATACCGCGACAGACAATTTTGAAAGCGCTGGCCTCACGGGCTTCGATCCTCAGCAATAGTAGCAATATGATGACGAATTCCTTGTCGAGTATGGCCAATAAATCCATCCAGGCTTCCCCGCCTTCCGACAGCCTCCAGCGGCGGGGGAGCAATGCTTCCTCCCACAATCTCTCCACCGCACTATCAAATCTTCAATTGAGCGGGTATCTCGACCGATCTCCTGCCACAGCACGGCTGATATTGCAATCCCCATGTTATTTCCACCAACGCTTCGATGATGCCGTCAACATAAAAAAGGTGTTGGAGGAAATCGCCGACGACGAGTGGCTGTCGCATTCGCGACTAGTTCAGACGGCAACTGGAGTTCGTGAAGTGTCAAAGCAACTCCAGCGACGACCTATCAAACGGGCGGTGCGAAATGTCATGATTGTCACCAAGGCACGTGATAACAGCCTAGTGCACTTGACTCGAGAAGTTGCCGAGTGGCTGCTTTCGACCCCAAGATATGGGAACGAATTAGGAATCAATGTCTATGTAGATGCGAAACTGCGAAATTCGAAACGATTTGATGCTCCGGGGCTATTGCAAAAAAACCCGATGTTTGCGCAGATGCTACATTTTTGGACGCCGGATCTGTGCTGGACATCACCAGACAAGTTCGACTTGGTGCTGACACTTGGCGGTGATGGCACCGTTCTTTTCACGTCTTGGCTCTTTCAGCGCGTGGTTCCGCCCGTGCTTTGCTTTTCGCTAGGTAGCCTGGGCTTCCTCACAAATTTCGAGTTTTCCGACTACAAATCACAGCTTAATGCCGTTATGGGCGAGGTGGGCATGCGCGTCAATTTGCGCATGCGGTTCACATGTACCGTTTACCGGAAAGACCGGAGCAAGGGAGCAGAGATGGGCGCTGTCGAGGAGGGTGAGCAATTCGAAATATTGAATGAGCTTGTCATCGACCGCGGCCCGTCCCCCTATGTGTCGAACCTAGAGCTCTATGCCGACGACGACCTGCTAACAGTCGTCCAAGCGGATGGCTGTATCTTCTCCACGCCCACTGGTTCCACGGCATACTCTCTATCTGCCGGCGGTTCTCTTATGCACCCATCCATCCCAGGCATCCTTCTCACCCCAATATGCCCGCACACCCTCTCCTTCCGGCCAATGGTCCTCTCAGACTCCCACCTCCTCCGTATTGCAGTTCCTAAATCCTCCCGATCCACCGCTTACTGCTCTTTTGACGGCAAAGGGCGCGTCGAACTCCGCCAAGGCGACTATGTCACTGTGGAAGCTAGCCAGTACCCATTCCCGACCGTCGTTTCCAACAACAACGAATGGTTCACTAGCGTACAGCGGGCTCTGCGGTGGAACACCCGCGGCGCAGTCCAGAAGGGCTGGGATGGTGGCGATGCCGACGCAGATTTGAACAGCGATCCCAATGAAGACGAACAGTGGGACATCGATATGGACAACACACTCGCTGGGACAGACAGTGGCATCGGTCCCAGTGAAGACGGGGATGCTCTGTCGCCCAATCCCATGCGTCGACAAATGAGCTTGCTCAATATGTGATGTTCTTGTGCATGTTAGCGATTTTCGATTTCCTTTTGTGTTCTATACCTCTTTCTCGTTTAGGTCTCGGTTTTTTCTCTTGTTCTCATGTCTCAACCCCAGCGTGATGAGGTTCGCTCGGTGTTTTGCATTGTAAGTATTTTTGTTCCCGACATCTCTCGGGCAGGGAAGCATCTGCATTGCTGTTCGTCTTGGATATCGTGTCAATAGACCATGACATATTGCCTCTACGGCTTGAGTAGAAAGCCTTCGGCGGGTCGACTATGTTTTTTTTTTTTTTTTTTGCAACTTGCTATTGTCACCTCGAAACTCTAAATGGTGAATGATGAGAGTTTCCCACATTCTGGTTGTTGCATTTCTACTCTTCGTTAGACCGAGAGCGTAAGGCCATTGACCGTCATTTTTCTCAAGGCTATGCAAAATCTTACATTTTGGGGTGCATAATTGTAGATGGCTGTTTATTCGGCGATTATACCTCTGTGATATTTCCTCTCGTTATTGGCGCTTCTATCACTGTCGGCATCAAATTTTCTACTCGCAACCTTGTTGAAGCTCCGCTCCTATCGAGAACCTATATATTCTTCGGCCACTTTACTCCTACAGTTCCACCTATTATGGATCCATTGCCTCCATGGGTCGCTTGCGGTCAATCCATGGCTCAGCATTTTTTGCATGTGGGATTGTAAACATAGGCGAGTACGAAAAAATGTATCCTTATAGGGTGTGAGGATCCAGGGCCTATCTAAGCCTCCGTCGGGATTCGCAGTTGACTAGAAGAGAGAAATACGGGTTCTATATAGATCCAGCTAAACGGGATCCCACAACAAACACCCACATCCTATAATACAATCGTACTAGCTTGTAACAAAACTGATACAAGAGCAATACCCTAAAATGAGCTTGAATTTTGTGATAATACTGAGCATATGGTTTTTTTAGGATTGGCTGGCGAATCAGGGGCTATGAGTAACAAGTGGGGAATAATTCCAGACAACGGCCCCAACAGCCTCTACTGAGTAGCCTCGTGTGTTCCGTAAAAGCCCATGTTTTAGGTCAAATTTACTATTACTAGCTAGACTAACTTGCTGCGTGGGTTTGGTAGTGGTGGCTCCTCAGCGGTCAATTTTTTGATGCGAGTCTGAATCACATTACTTCTTTGTTTCTTTCTTCAACTCTTAGTTCGATTGCTATCTTTAAAATATATAATAATCGGATATCTTCATGGCTTTGATATCCCACCTCTACTGACAAGGTTGTCCTCTTTATCCCCCCTCTCGGGGCTCATCATGCTATCAAACTTTCCAAAGGCAGTGCGCACTATAATCGCCATCATTGTCCTGCTTTTCATAGTTGAGACATTACTCATTTTGTCAAATGGACGCTCACATGCGTCTTTTTATGAATTCCACAACGGACCCCTTCCAAAACCTATTGGTGATGCCTTGGATTGGTCTCGCTTTGCCTACACGCAATATGTTACCGATACACCCTATCTGTGTAACTCAGTTATGCTCTTTGAAGCTCTCAATCGCTTGCAAAGCAAAGCTGATCGTATCATGATGTACCCGTCGGAATTTTCGCTAGACGAAAGTGACAGCGGGACGGAAAGTCGACTTCTCCGCAAAGCTCGAGATGAATACAAGGTCAAGCTAGTGCCCATCCAACTCCAAATTCGAGATGACGGTGATGGTATGTGCTATCCGTTTCTTGAAAAAAAGCATCATACATCCTCTCAAAACGAACGAAATTCTAATCCCAATCCAGAAACATGGCAGGCGAGCTTCACCAAGCTTCTTGCCTTCAACCAAACGCAATATGATCGTGTCCTGGGCCTTGATTCAGATGCCACCCTGCTACAGGTATGGTTTTCCGGGAAAGATGAATAGCTGGTTTTGCTTGACTAACAAGGTCCAGCATATGGATGAATTGTTCTTGATGCCGCCATGTCCTCTAGCTCTACCTCGAGCTTACTGGCTTAACCCGGATGAACGTATAATGACCTCTGCGCTTTTGCTCATTCAGCCTTCTCACTTTGAATTTAATCGCATCATGACAGCCATTGAGACAGCCGGTCCCTCCGATTATGATATGGAGGTTATGAATCATCTCTACAGAGATAGTGCGCTCATCTTGCCGCACCGTCCTTACATCATGTTGTCTGGAGAACTCCGCAACAATAATCACTCGAAATATCTGGGGAATAGCAATGAGACTTGGAATCCCGATAAAATGCTCAAGGAGGCCAAATTCGTGCATTTCTCTGATTGGCCAATTCCAAAGGTATGGTCCTTCTGCTCCTCGTTTGCATCCTCGAGAGATCGTTGCTAATTAACAAACAGCCTTGGGTCGATCTCCCTTCTAGTATCATGGATACGAATCAACCTTCCTGTCACATGGACATGAGTGGGCATCTAGACTGTCGTGATCGTGACTATTGGTTAGAACTATATGCAGACTTCACCAAACGACGAATGGTATGAGACACTCTTTCTTTTATTTGGAATATCAGCTGACATAAAAACAGAATGTATGTGGCCTGTAAGAGAAAAAGCATGTATTATGTTCCATGTATAGAGGTTGCAATGGTGTATGAATACATTGAATATGGTCAAGTAATTTTCATTTACTATACCATGTGGGGCTCCGCTCAGAACATCGGTTCGTGTTTGTGCGCACCCGTGGGTCTCTTTACCGTTCGTCTGTATCAAGTAGCTTCAAAGAGATTTGGTAACTCGAATATTCATACACCTTGTCGCTTGGGGCTTTCCTCCGAAATGACTTGGAAATGCAAGTTTAGACGAGCCGTTCATCCGCAGCCTAATACAGGTACGGAGCACTCCGCGTGGACTACCACCGCATTAGCGTCTGCCCAACTCTTGACACTAGGAGCAATACAAAAAGCGGCAAATTATTCCGTGTGACTGGCTCTGAAAACCTATAGATAACATTATTGCCAGACCCACAGAGTCACCAAGTATCCTTGCCATCATTTGCATCTCGTTTGCTGTATTATTAGTCCCTCATGGGATAATGGGCTCCATACAGAAGTTTGGATCCGCTTTGATGACCTTTCGGTCCCAAAAAAACGCCCCATAAGCTCGGGCATGTCTGGCCCTATGTGGAAATTAGACAAACCAATGCTAAATTTCAATACACCTTGTATAATACCTTGGTATTGACAGAAGCACGTACCGTTATCTTAAAGAGAATTTTATGTTAAGACATAAAGCCTCCGTAAATATGTCCAATAGTCTTATGAACCATCTTTTTATAGAATAATTTTGCCAATCTGCAAAAGATTAGCTGTCAACGCGGTATACTTTCTCATGGTGATAGGATTTGACAAGTTCTGGCTCCAGGGTCGTCAAATATTGCTGTCTGGACATAAAGACTTAACAGGTGTTGCGGGCTATTTCAACTGGTGCTGGCCAAATCGGTGCCGTACCCACGATGCCAAATTATTGCGCAACTATGATATTTATTTAACATGTAGAATGTTGTCTATGTGGAAATATTTGACTCTGGGATCTCTGTTCATTTCTTTCGGCACAAGCATACACGGCTGTTCTATTTCATCCAGCGCTCCAACCTAGGTGAGATTGCCCCACAGGATCAAGTTTGACATTTTCTGTAGATGTCCGGGGTACTCTTTGGATGTGGATAATTGGCCAGATTGAGTATGTATGAACGCTGTATGAAGTAAAGACAGAGACCTAAGCCTCTGTCCTACCCGTGGACTTCATTGACGAACTCAAAATAAGGTTGATATCCGTAAGTAGATACTTTTCCTTAAAAGTCAAGGTTAATGTGCCCAGGCCATGGAACTATTTGAGGCTCAGCTACGAAATATGTTGTTCTGCATCAATACTTGCTGAAATTATTCAATTCACTGTTTTATTCAGCAAGTCAGCAGATAAGGATGAGATCATAAAGGGTGGAAAATTACTAATATATGTAACAGAATAATAATATGATCCCAGTCATCCACCGTTCATATTGGAGAGCTCCCCCTCATAACTTATAAGAAGTGTACTTTACTCATCCCATATCCCCATCCAACTCATGCAACTATTCTTCATCGACCAAAAGAAAGCTCCGCACAGTCAGTTATCCTTCCTATATCTAGAATCCAACAGAGATCTCAACGCCATCTTGAACAGAGTGGGTCTCAAAGGCAGACTTCCCAACACAGTCGCCATACTCATAAGGAACATCAATGCTTCCGGTAAGACCCTTGACAATGGGGTTGCCAAATGTGACAGCGGTCTTGGGCAAGTCGCCGCACTCCTTGGTGCCGACGAAATACTCGACAAAGCCCAACTGGCCCCCCTCAATACCCCGGGTGGTATCAGGAAGGGTATAAGAGCCGATATGGGTTTCCTTGCCGGTGACAGAATCAATCAGTGTGCCGACCCAGGTGGTTCCCTCCGAGTTCTTGACATTGATGTTATAGGTGTTGGCGTATGTGCCGTCGATATTAACAGCACAGCTCACGCCAGGGCCACCGTCGGCACCATCGCTGCAGTTCTCGTCGGTGCTGGTGGTTCCAGGAACGAAACTGGAAAAGGCAGCGTGAACTACGGAGCCGGCCGAGGAGTCGACTTGGGGCTGCAGGCCTGTGTAGCCCACATCGGACTGTCCGGCAAAGGTAAATTGCTGGGCGAAGTAGAAGCCCACTTCGTGAGGTGCGTTGGCGATGTTGATGGGGAAGGTGATTTCCCGGATTCCATCATCGCTCACGCCAGACACAGACCAGGAGTGTCCAACGAGGGCTGTGGCGGGCTGGAGAAGCGCGAGGGCGTAGGGAAGGGTCTGGGAGAACTTCATATCGGTTGGTGTTTGGGCTTGGGAGGATTGGTTGTTGGGAATGGGAGTGAGAATCCGGCGGTTCTATGCCTCTTCTTTATAGACTTGCTTTATACTTGTTGCACCCTCAAGATGAAACATTAACATCTATAGATGGCGATCTGCAATACTGTGGAGTCGATGGAACCATGCCATACAGTATAGTTCCCCTGGCATTGACATTTGGGAACGGCACATCCAATTCTTGCAATCAACGTTGTTTATGCGTCAAAAGATCACCCTTCGCTCCTAGTTGGATGACACTCTATCTGCCTTTATCTTTCCTTTGATTGGTTTTATTCTACATGCAATGTAACATCGGGTTATTCCACCCCCGCAGCGAATATAAGTTGCAGCGCATACAACATAGCAATATTCTCCTCATTCCCCTATTTCCCTATTCCAGTCCTTAACATGGTACAGCATGCAATTTATATTAACGGCGATATTAACACTCCCGCACCTGAAGAAATTGAGATCCGTAACCCCTGGGTGTATACAGTTTGCGCCTTCCACGGCTGACTTCATTTCACTTGCAGAAAGTAACTACATGTGGACTAATCATGGTGCCAGGCCTCAGATCGATATAAAATCTACAAACAATCGTAGATTGAAGGGATCATGAAGCTTAGGTACTGATTGTGTCATGCAGATCTGTTTCACGCGTGGAGACTTGGCAGTCAAATGTAGCCATGGACGTGTTAATCTCCGGGGGCCACTCATCATTTATAACGCCGATCATCCCCTGCATTATAATCCAATATACATAGTGGCTACAAGCGCCCAGGGAGTAATCTAGTCCAAACATCAAAGCTTGAGATGTGACGTCGAGAAGTGGTTGTATTAGACCTGGAGAGAGATACCCTATCCAATTGTCAAATTACGGCCATACATATATTTCATATTAGACAGAATCAATACCTACGTTATACGCACATGGTCAACATTCAACGGGTGTCAAATGGATCCACCTGTCAGCCACGACTCCACTTCCAAGCTTCGGCCACGCCAATGTGAACGAACACAACGCTGGGCAAGGGCTTATACCCCACAAATAGATAGCTGGTGACCCCGGCTCGTATATTGCACTTAAGCCCCGATACTACTACCTCAGGCGTCATGTTACAATGCCATTTCTTAGTGTATCTAGCACATATATATTGCGAACACACTCGATGACTATAAACAAGCCTGCGATCGACAATGCACAAAGAACTACAAAGTACGACACGACGATGAAGCTTTCAAACCTCAGCATAAATCTACATGAAGAGCGACGGCAAGGGCCGGTTTCTCGATGTGATCGGCCGGACACGACGAGCTATTTGTGGATCATGGGTCGTTGAGGCATGCGCAGTATTTTGCGTTAGGAGTACCACACCAGAGCCTGTTGTGGTAGCCGACTCTCTGTAGAAACAAAATCTACTTGGGCTTTTGCGCCCAGATAGCTAACAGCCACTCAGATGCGCAATCATAAACCCAAAATTTTTATTTGCCTAAACCCATGTCTTTCGTAACCATTATAAAAAAAATATTATGTGTGCTTTCACCAGTCGCAGCTCTCAGCCAAGAAGGCAGCCAATTGCTCGAGGTACTTCTTGTCCACGTCGTCAAATCCAGAAGGCTCGGTGCAGTCGACATCAATAATAGCGACAGTCTATGATTGAAGATGTTAGATATTCCTCCAAAGCTAATTTTGTCTCTAGAACCGGTGCTAACGTCGCTAGGAAATAAGTACTAACCTCTCCATTGACCAAAATAGGTACAACAATCTCACTGCGACTCTCTGCGTCGCATGCAATGTGCCCAGGGAAGGTCAGAACATCAGGAACAATAACAGTCTCCTGCTTCTCGGCAGCAGTACCGCAAACGCCTTTGCCGAAACGAATCTGCTGGCACGCGGGCTTTCCATGGAACGGCCCGAGGAGAAGAAGCTGGTGCTCCGAGGTAGAGTATGTAGTTGAGATAGTCACACCACCGGAACCAGATGCACCGTGCAATGGTGGCGAGGAGACCGGGGAAGCGAGGACTGGGAATTTGTCATCGCGGATATAGAATCCGGCCCAGTTGACGGAAGAGGAGGGGGCGGGGAGGGAGGCGTAAGCGTGCCACAGGAGGGAAGCGACGTTGGAGAGGTTGCTGGTGCGTCATTAGCGATCGTGCTCTCAAGGGTTCTCGCAGTTGTTGAAGCGCGCATGGTTTGGCTTGTATCGTCACTCACCTAACCCAATTCCGCTGACCGTCCAGGAGACCTTGTGTCGACAGCAAGAGCTGTTCGTATATGTCGGCCTTGGAGCTACCTGGCATGAAATAAGAGGAGTCGGCGTGAGGCTGTCAGATGCAATTGTGTTAGCTCTGTCTTGGTGTCTGCAGGGATCTTGTGCCCCGGGCTTGCAGTCAGGAAATTCGCCAAGAGTACACGGGCGCGAACATACCATGGTAATTTAATGGATATAGGATGTGTTTGCAGAGGTGCAAGATAAGAAGATCAGGGATGTAGAGGAATTGCGCGATCGCGCCAAGTGACTGCTCTTTAAAAAAAAAAAAAGAACAATCGCAGAAGCGGGGCGATTAGACGGTCCGCCCAAAAAAAAAAGCCTGGAACGCTGAGCTTTCTTTGACCTCGGATCTTCCACAGTTTCTCGTGTCGAGCAGATCTTTTGATATTTTTCCTGTGCTTCCTTTTTCCCCCGATGTCCAACTGCCGAGATCCTAGGCCGTCTTGCACTGGTGGAACTGCCATTCGCCTCAAAAAGCCACACTCCACATTTCCCGGGGGTGAACCATGAAGCTCAAAGTTCATTGTCAACACAGCTCTGTCATGGGTCTACCTCAACATTCACATAGGGTGAGCTCCATCTCGGTTCCAGAAAAATGGTGATGTCGGCGGCTTGAGATGTCTAAGTGTTGAAAACTTAAGACTAAGAACGAGCTCCGTCTTCAATGGCGCTTTTTCCGAGTGGCTGAACTTTCTTCTCACTCCAGGGGGGCACCAGAGAAAATTGTGGCCGTGAGCTAAACATTCTATGAACTTGATGCTTCTCGATCAAGCTGCTGATAATATGATTGACTTCCACTTGGAGCATCGATCGTACTCGGGAGATTAATGGTCTCTTGTACTGGAAACTATGGGTGCTGCGTCCTGGTTGGTGATGGCCAGATTCCAGCTCGCGAGTACCTTTGATCCAGCTGTCTGAATAGCTGGAAGTCCCGGACGGTTCTTGGATGTGGACCTCATCGGGGGTAATACGAATAACAGGACCTAAAAAAAAGTGTCAGATCCAATCACCTTTTCACAGATACCAGACGGCATACCAAACTTGCGGTGCATATTTTCAATCTCATACTTGAAAATGCCAGGACCCCAGGCGGAAAAGTAAATCTCATACAACCCTGTTGCTGCAGCAAGCCGAGGCCCCGGGAACCTACTGAGCTTGTGGAAATGAAGACGATAAATAACCATCACTAGGGTGTAGGCCACAGCACTGCCCAACAAAAAACAGGCGAACATGATCACACTATCATCAAGGTTTGTTATAGTTTGTTATAGTGAAGTTGAAAAAAGTAGAATACACTCCCCACTTTCCAAACTGGAAATAAAGTCTCTAGCCCTAGGGTGGTTCTTCATATAAATTTCGAGGGCAATGAAATCGCTACGGGGTAAATATGAAGTCCAATCCCCGCTACTTTGCCCCCAGCCCCATGGCGAGAGCCAATTGGCCAAGTCCATACCGCATGTTATACCGCATAAACTTTCCTCGGTAGATCAAACACCTCATGGGCTATTAGCATCTGCGCTAAAATTCCAGATCAGGCGACACGATTCCCAAAATCAAAACCAGGTTCGACGATGTCCTGCACGCAAGAGCCATAGTCCCGTCGATATCACCAATATCAGTTTGATGGGGCAGGTCTCATACCCCTACTGCCCTACTCGCCGCACACCAAGTACGGAGTACGATGTACATCGATAGTGGGATCTAGTGCCGATCTAGCGTGGCTTGTGGGTTCGGGCTGGTTACTGATTTGGTGACGCTGGGGGTGGGGATTGATCGTAGATCCAGACCGCCTGTTGGCTTTGCGCGCCCTTGCCACTGGGCGATCTGTCGATTTCTCGATTTCCCGATTTCTCTTTCTCAGGACATATATGTGGCGTAGAGTGGCGATGGGCGGAAATTGTACATCGATTCCGGTTGGGCTCTTGGCTCTGGTTGTTCTTTATTCGGGCCTGTGTCTTTCAGTGTCAAGGTTTAAAGTGTGGCCGATGTCCTCATGCGAGGTCCATGCTTATGCACTGCCCCGAGAAAACGAAATCAATCGCCTCGATATTATCGGTGGCAATTAATCAGTGCCATAAAGTTTGGAAGACTGATGTGTTGGCAGATATGAACTGCGGGGGCCTGTGGCATGGGTTACATAGTTTCTGAGCTCGAGGATGGGGAAGTATAACTAATGGAAAGATGAAGGACCATTTATACTTTATAGGTTGAATTTGTTTATATACATATCCTAGGTGGCATACATGTCCACACCCTCCAATACCAAGAAGTAGCAAGAACAAGTCCAATGGCAGACTGCTATACCCCAAAGCTATATTGCTAAAACGTTTTTAACAGATGGCCAATGTCCTTTATAGATTCCACGCCCTCTGTATCTCTGAGCGGTAGCCAGGGGGCTCTATGGCGTTGATTGCGTCGGAGCTGCATATCACTCATTCCAGCAGATGCAGGCTCTAGCTTCAGCCGCTTGGACGTACTGTACCTGGGGGTGATTGACATGGCTGCGGTAATTCAAGAGAATGTTACATGTATTGAATACACTATAAACTGTCGCTGAGATCCATGATCTATCTAGAGTGTAAGACGAAGAGGGAGGAGGGGAAAGAAGAGAAAATGAGAAAGGGAGGCTATACTCGCAGGTGGAGACAACGCGCCTTCTTAATCTATGAACAGCTTCATGTCTGCCTTATGCCCTCCTTATACTGTCCGATGATTGATGGATGCGCTCCTGTCCAGGTCCAAATAGAGTGAACACGTGCCGATTGACCTGCTGACTGCTGCCACTCTCCGCGACTGTCCTCACATAGTCCCAACTTCGTCCAGCGCAGTATTCCTTTTTTTTAGGTTCCTTCCCCACATATCGTGAACACCGCATCGAAATGTCGACTTCTGAGATACAACCCTCCATCAGCACTGCTCGTACAATAACTTCATCCATCACAAGCACCATGAGCTCTGAAGGCATACGCAAGCCACATGTTCGTGCTCGTCGTGGTGGTGGCCATGTAACAACAGTGTCGAGCCAGTAACTATTACCTTTCTCTTCGTATCCTAGCATCGATACATTCACATACTTATGTATCAAGACGCAGCGTAGCTCAAACACCCTCCGCCCATGATGCCTTCGATCCCTCACCACCTTCATCCGCGGCCAGCATTGAAATATTATTGACTTCACCTACCCAAGAGCTAATGGTAAGCTCTTTCCATGTGCAGTACCATGATATTTGCTAGGGGTTGTTTACAATTATACCCGCCTTCTATTTAGTCTCCCGGAGGCTACGAACCCCGTCCCATCGCCAAACTTGATACGGTGTTTAAGTCATCTTCTCTGCAGCCTGCTGCCGACGCTGATATCGAAACTAACACAGAGCAAGAAGCTCCTGATGTTGACAAAAAGCCCTCGGAGTCGCTCCTTCCTGTTGGCACCACTTCCCCTACTATCACAGCCCTCAGGGCAGTCATTCTAAGGTCTCGTATCACTTTGGCTGATGAGGAGAAGAAATATGATGTAAAAGCTGCTCCGGAGAGCAATGAAGTCTTGAGGGTCAAGAATAAGCTTGACACCCTTGAAACAAAATTGGAAGATATCAGGTGGGAATACGAGAGGGCAAAGGCAGCATCTCAGGCACATGAACAAACACGAGTCGCGTTCAGGACTAGGCATCGGGAGTTAGATGAGGCCGAGAGGGAATTGGAGGAGTTGTACCATTCAGAGATACACGAAGTTCAGTAAAAAAGGGGATTTATGGGCCTACAGACTACGATGCTTCAGTTATGAATGATGCCCCTCAAAAACTTGTATTTGCCAGTGATCGAGCGCGACCCGAGCTGCAACGAAGTAGGTATCTCATAACACGAAGATAAAAAATAACAAAAAGTCAATACCCTCTCATGATAGACTGCCATGTGGTGTTGGTAATTAACAAAGTATTGTATAACAGTTTAGTATACCTCACCGCTTTTAGAAACTGAGACTCCACCGTCTACGCGCTCAATCCAAACAAGCATCCACGGGCTGGATGGCGCAACAAGACTGTACACGAAGTCCCAGGTTATATATACAAAAGTCTCTTGCACAAAGTGTACTTTTGTTTCCACCATTTTCTACCCCCGGCCTACAGAACTAAGAAGGGAGACAAGATATCTATAAAAAAGACATCTAAGAGACTGCTAAAAAGATATCACAAGGTATGTAGGTAGGTACATGGTACATGTATGATTAGAAGGTTGGATACATGCACTAAACAGGAAGTTGGGGCTTAGGGCTCTCGGATAGACACGCTTCCGGATGTTACGCTCACGTGATAGTATGGACCCTGCATAATTTCGGCGTTTCACCCGTTACCAGGATGTGTATTGCATGTCGCTTTATAGGCTATAGCCCAAACCATGCCAGGGCCAAAGAAGCTTAAATCCTTTAAATCGTACTTGGGTTTCATTCAATATATCACAGAAGTGATGCAGCTTTCTTGATTGATGTTGCCCTATATTTCTAAACCAACCATACACATTGCACGCATATTACTCCTGTCCAGACCCGTATGAAACCCTGTATCCCCTGGTATTAATATTACCACTCGGCAAGCCCAACCGCGATGGGTGGTCCGATGCCTTTCAAGAGTCGGGTGTACCCCAGAAAACGTGACCCCTGAGCCGACACTATCAAGCCCAGAGCGGATACCACCGTGTCCAAGGTGAACGGAAAGCGGGTACACGGCTTTCCGTTGCCAGAATGGAGAATATTTAAACGAGATCCAATCTCGGTTTCAACTGACGCTGACGAGACTCCCTCACACCATTACCCCTATCTATATCATAATCATCACTCACAATGTCTGAACAAATCCTTGCGGGAAAGACATGTCTTGTCACTGGCGGTGCCGGTGGCCTAGGCAAAGCAATTGCAACCCATTTCCTCGAAGCCGGCGCCAACGTCGTAATCTGCGATGTGAACGAGGAACGTCTGCATGAGGCCTCGGCTGAACTGTCACCCAAGGGCCCCATTAAGGCCATTAAGACCGATATCACCAAGACCAACGAAGTGGAGTCTCTATTTGAAACACTGATTGGCGAATTCGGCAAAATTGATGTCCTCGTCAACAACGCCGGTATCATGGACCACTTCGACCCAATCGGCGATCTGGACATGGAGCTCTGGGATCGCGTCATAGCGATTAACCTCACTGCCCCTGCTCTGCTGAGTAAATTGGCTGTTCGCAGCATGCTGGCGCAGCCAAAGCCTGATGGGCGCATTATTAATATTGTTTCTGCTGCCGGAAAGGCTGGATGGGCCAGTGGTATGTTCCAACAAAAGTGAAGATTTTCTACTAGATCTGGGATTGACTTATTCTTTTAGGTGCTGCCTATACGACCAGCAAGCACGGTCTGGTCGGATTGACTAAGAACACTGCCGCTTACTATGGAAACAAGGGTATCAAGTGCAATGCCTTGATGATGGGTGGCATGGACACCAACATTGTTGATGCGTTTAAGAGTGGGATGCATATGGAGGGTTATGAGAAGATGGTAGGGATCCTCCGGGCGATTCAAGCTCCTCACGTCGACGTGAATGAGGTTGCTGGCTTCTGTGTGAACATGACATATGGAAAGGGCGCCAGTCAGATCAACGGCGCGACTATTGCTATTGATAATGGCTGGACTTCTGTCGTTGGATAGGCTACATGGTTTTGGGTAGCTGGTTTCCCCCGGTTCTACGAGAGGATAACCATGGGCATGATTCTCTCCTAGTTAGCAAGTGTATATATTTCATAACATACATTTTTTTCTTGTAAGTACTTGGAAATAAGCAAATGAATCAATTTGGATACCTCTCTCTCTCTCTCTCTCTCTCTTTTTTTCTCGGAACACCAAAGACTTAGTTAACTAAGGGATTTGGCTGCGGCGGTGCCTGATCCCACTTCTCCACGCCTCCGGGAATATCAATAATCGCCTCCTGACACCAGATATGAACTGCAGATCGCAGCATCTCTTTGTTCAGATCCTCCAAACATCCACCTTTCACGTTGGTAATTGCAGAAAATTCGGGCTGTTCGCCAGGTGCAGGCACTGCATCCCGGAAGCGATGAAGAAGCCGCGCGCCACAGTCTTTGCAAAAAAGGCACTCCAGATCCCGGCCCTTGAGGGTAACTCGAGTGTAGCTGTTGACCATACCGGATACTGACTCAGGGAGCTCGAAGTACGGAAAGGTTGCGGTGATGCCGAAGGCAGACGAGCTTTGGTGCTGGCATTCTGTGCAGTGACAGATCCATAGTTTCAGAGGTTTATCTGTCGGTGTAGTGAATTGAATCTTGCCACATTGGCAGCGAGCTTTCATCCCCATGGTGGGTTGCAAAATGATGCAATTGTTCCGATGTGGGGGGTTAGAGAGGGAGTTACCTGCAGGTGGACTTCGAGGGTTCTCGTAATACAGTAAAATGGCGGTCGACACGTCTTCAAATTGAGTTCTGGGCACAATACTTAGATCTTGTTTTTTTTTTTTTTTAGGTATAAATAAGAAGTAGGGGCTAATGGTTTCTTTACAGAAAGAACTAGGATGACTACCTAAAATAATCAGAAAGGTCTACCTACCAGTTTCTACGTTTATGTTACTTTTAATGTTTTGGATAATCATCTCCTTTGATTCTCATTCAATGGCAGATAAATCCCAGATGTCATCGTTCAAGGGATTCTTCCGAGTAGTAAGTGCAGCATAATACTTTTGACGTAAGAAATAACCTCCATCCTAGGTAATCAAACTTGGATGGCGTAATGCTCGAAAGCCACTGTCATCATTTTCGCACTCATTCGACCCTCAAAGTATCTCTTGTTGGTGGCGATCTTCATCAAATTTTACCCTGGATAGCTACCTCAATAACAGCAATGGCCCCAGGAGTCTCGCGTCATGCTTCATAGGTCAAGTTCAACGTCATCTGTATCTACTCCACGCTCCCAATAGAAAACATCATGGACCTGGGTTCACAAGGGCCGGCCAAAAGTGGGGGTTCAATTTGTGGACGGCCTTATACAAAGCGCGAATCTAGGCCTTTAGTTTCACAACTTCAAGCCATCCATCGTCACAGTTGGCGATATTGGGGTTTTTGGCGATAGTCGAAGATTTGAGTCCGAATACCAGCATGTCAGCGGTAATTCCATCAAGAGATCCGGTGTTTATGAAGAACACTTGAAGCACTTCGATCTTGACTAGAGTCACAGCAACCATATGAGGAAGATCGATCATCCTATCACAGAACATATCGACTGGCTCAAGGGGATTGGCGTTCTTGATGTCAAGGTACGGCAGAGTATTGTTGCCCCAATCGTAGTTGTGTTCCTGGCCGGTCGTAGCCCACCATTTCAAAAAATTGTAGCACTCCTGATCCTTTTAGAGACGAATGAATGATCAGGCCAGGGATGACGTCTCGCGAGCCCATGTTGTCACTTCAACAGAGCCACAGGTTTTCCATCAGGATGTCGAGCGGTACTTGAAATGATTCAATATTCTTAACAAGGGTCAGCGTATTAGACAGGGCAGCGCGGGCTCGAATGTAAGGCCGTGTATCAAAGATTCCTCAGAGTCTTCCGACGCCGTGGGTGAAGATATCATCTGGATGAGCCCGTAAGGCCTGTTCTTTCTTCTCCATAGCAAAGCGGCATCTTCTAATGGCGCTACAAGCAGACTTATGCGCTTGTCGGTGAGCAGTCTGGTGTTCGACGTCGCAGTACATCATCACTTTGCAGCCAGAGCAGCGAAGAACTCCATCTTCCTTGCCGCACACACTACAACCGGATGGGAGTGACATCTCTTGACAAGACGCAGAAAGAATAGTGTGGCAGTGTTGATGTTCTTGATGGAGAATACGGAGAATACGTTCGCAGCGAAGGGAAACGATGATCGGTGTGGAGAGAAAGGATGACGGTTGGCTTGCTATGCAGAGGCTGGTGAAGGTTTTGCAAGTTCTGTGGATACAGACCAGCTTGCTTAGGAGGGAAAGGAAGGAGGGAGAGAGAAACAAAAGAGGGAGGAGATGTCCTTAGGTTATTTATTATGGACTTCATTTACTTACCAAAAAGGAATTGATAACTCCTCGTTTGCTTTCAAAGTCAGGCCGCAAGAACGTGATAGCATGCCATTCTCAATGAGCTATGAGGCATCATCTTTATTCTCTGGTTTTCCGTAATATGTACGTACATATATAATGTACACGCCTTACCAAATAGCAAGCATGAAAGTTCTATAGTTATACAGAATCCGTCCCGAGATATGACTTTATTTATCACAGTTTGGGGGGTCCATACTTATACATAAACTTCCCTTGATTCTTTATCACTGGATAGTTGATCATCGGCTTCAGAAAAACATAGAACTGTGGAATTATATACATCATTAGCTATTGCAAGGCGATGATAGGCCGAATCCCCGGACCACGTGAGAGGCATGTGATCCCCAGCATCTGATTTCCCTCGGAACAACTATTCATCCCCCTCAGGCCCCACTTCTACCTTTCGCTCGCCTTCGCAAAAAGTACAGGATCAGACAACTCCTTGCTCTTGCTGCTACTCAATCAATCGATCTACATGAATCACCGAATGCCATCATGAAGTTTTTCGAAAACAATTTCACCTACGATTACTCCTTTCCCGCCGTCTCCCTCGCCTATTTCCTCCGCTACCCCAACCCTTATTCTCGCCATGTCCTGACAACCGATGTCATCGACAGATATGTCGATCCTGAGACTGAGCGTCTTCACACCATCCGGTTACACCTAAAAAAATCCAAGGTTCCATCTGGAATCCTAAAGCTCCTACCAAAAGGCATGGGAGGCTCGGACAGTTCCGGTCAGAGCTACATCCTTGAGAAGACCATTGTTGATGCCAAGGAGGGGTGGATGGAGACTGAGTCCCGTAACATGGAATGGACGGGCATCCTGAGCGTTGTTGAGAAGCAATGCTATAAGCGGCTCCCATCCGAGGAAAATCGCCTGGCTCTCGATGGTCTGGCCGTCGACAAAAATTCCGAACAGACTAGTGTCAAGACTACGGTTACCTTCCGCTCCCGAATCGGACAAGGAAAGCTGCTTGGGAAGAAGAGGCATGACACCGGTGATCATGAAGACGAAGAGCCCCGTAAAGGATTCTTCTCGTCCCTTTCCACTGCCGGCATCCAGCGGACCATTGAGCTCATCGGTGTGAGTCGAACTAAGGAGGCCGTATTGAAGAGCAAGCAGGGCATGAACATTGTCCTCGAGCGTTTGCGCAGCGGTGGTGTTGTCGGTGTCCTAGAAGGCATGCGCCAAGACCGAGAAGCAGCTTTTGGACCTGACGGCACGTGGAAGCGTGTCTGGCTGCACGGCAAGGACCGTTCTATTGAAAACGACAAGTCGTGATGGACATCCATTTTTGTTTCGGATTGTCTTGTTTTTGCTTGGGTGATCTACCCATCATTGCATTCTGGTTTCAAGCGTGGAGTTCTGGCGTGGGGATATGATCGAAACTCTCCCACACATCTTTTCTGATTGTTGACATTCGAAATTGTATAGGTTTATCTGTTTGCATGAGGCAAAGCCTCTGGGATGTACATGTATGTTAAGGGCATGGTTATCGCTCATTTGAAGGTTCATTGTACAATATGCATCACTTTTCTATCCTTGTCTGCTGGGTAGCTTTTGGGGCGGTTCTCCATTACTGCTATTACCTATCTGTCTGGTCTATACTCTATGGAGCTAGACGAAACTATATCCTCTTACTGAGGTCCTTCAGGCACAGACCGCTAGTGGTTGGGTATACTATCAAGTCTTAGTCGTTTCCACCGCGTGGCAATATCTTTTTCGCTGGGCGTGTTTTATGATAGCCCATCCAACATCACTTCGGCTCGCTTCTGTTCCTGATATCAACTAGAAGCCAAAACAAGCATTGAAGTATGTCTATGTTTCCTGACACAACTAGCTTTCCCACTCCTGACAGCGGACCATTATTAAGGTTTCGGAGCTAGCCCACAAGTTGGAAACCATCGATACCATCTGCCACCGACAATGGCCCGCCTCACCTTTAGCGGCTTGGTTTTCCTCGTCCCTCTGCGTGTTGCCACCAATGATCTTGTAGATCACCGCCGTCAAGCTACAGACTATTGCAGACGTCGTCACCAACGGCAGCTAGCTGGAAATCAATGTCCGACTTGCCTAAAGCCCTCGTAAGCACGACTCAGTGACCTTCGTGAATGGCTGCTCAAGCAGTTCCAGACATGGAAATCCGAGCCGTTATTCCCCATATTTGATTGGACTTTGATGGTACCTTTTCCCCGACGACAGCTGATCCACGTACGAACGATGTACCGATGCCACAAATATCATCTGAAACCACTAAGGCGCGGCCGGCAACGCCGGCAATTCCGCATTGACATGAAACATGCCACATCTCTTGTCTGTTGTAAGAGCCATCGACACAATACTCGGCTTCACTTAGAAATGAACGACCCACACCTATACCCGACTGATCAACTCCGCTACCGATAACAGCCTTACGCGCGAGAGGGACAGATTCCGCGGACTGGCTTCCTCTGTCAGTGAATCGCAAGCTGTGGTGCGAAACCGTGTGAATGACCTGAAACCGTAGCATTTTCAGCACTCCCCAAGATTGGCTCACGGTTGCTTTTTGGTTCTTATTCTTGAATTCAACTTCATATCGTTGCGAGCCTTAGGAATTTTTGTTCTTATTTTACATCATTTCCTCAAAATCTGAAATCACGTTGCCTTTCTTTTCCAGTATTCTGCGTTTAATTTTCAGGTATTCTTTGCCCGGGAAAATTATAAAGACGGATTCAGGCGGGTGATGCCCCTGTATTTGAGGACATGTGCATACCAAAAGTTTAGGTAAGTCGCCCGACATTCCATGACCATTTCTGTTTTCCTCAAAATTTCATTCTCAAGAGAGTAACTACTCCGTGTGAAATATTACCGAATGAATTAAGTGGATTCGTCTCGCGATACACATAATTGCACGCTAACGGGCAGCCGAATCAGCCAAGGAGCCTTGGCTGAACACACGCGAACCCGAGCCAACACCAATGGGCGTGTGTCTCGGACCCTACAAACCAGATGACGCAGTTAGATTCTCCGAGGATTTCTGGTCGGTTTTTCTTACGTCAGAGGAGTTATCGCATTGAAGCCTATCGGACAGGCAAGGGTAGCAACCTTGGAAGACTGGCATATCACACAGATACGTATTATTGGCTATTATAGAATGTGTACCCTCCAAGGTCGGAATGATGAGGTCATGCAAATCGATGATCTGAGGAAGATCTGACCTTAATTAAAAGAGAAAGGATATACACACCAATTCAGAACGCATATAAGTGGTTGGACCCTGCTTTACCCTTTCAACCGATCGCTGTCTATAATTCCCCCTTTAGGGTGAGTAAATGGGGGCATTGTATTTAGCGGAAAATAATATTCCAATCAAGGGGGTACCTGAAAGAGACTTATCCTTTTTATTGATCCACTACTATGCATCAAAGTACCTTCCAGGTACCCGGCAGGTACCGGAGTCTCCCAAGAATGCTCGGGAAACCCGTTTTTAATACCAATCATCTTTCCTTTTTGTACTTATTTGTATTTGTATTGTATTTCTCTTGGCAATCGGTATTCTTTTTCTTTCAAGGCTCCATTCGTTTCCTTACCCCGAAATAACACCAGTGACCCTTTCTGTTGACACTAACCTCATTTCTCTTCAGACCTATTGCGGGGACCTGTTTCCCTGGCTTTCCTGGCTTTGACAGCCATTTTTTTTTTTAAATCGGTTAATCTCCCTTTTCCCTATTATCTCCTTTCCCCGTAATGAACTTGCCATACATCTGCTTTCGATTATCCTGACTCTGAGGGCCTCCGCGGTCACTCTCGCTGGACATACATAACCTCCCCTGGATATGACTTTCAACATGAAGCTCGGGTCTCTAACCCTGTTGGTGGTATTGCTACAAACTGTATCGGCTCAGTTCTGTTCGTTCTGGAATAATGGATGCATCGACTCGCTCGCTCAGACTGCAATTCGCTTCGACCTCAACCCTCTCTTCCCGGACCCCGTCACGCTCTACTATGGGTTCGATGCCAGTTCTTCCGGCAAGGGCGAAGGCCCTATGACCAAGACAGCGTTTTGGCTGGGATATCAAAATAAAAATATCAATCTAAATGCAGTCGACTCGAATCGCACCTCGGAAATCGGTCTCAGAATTGGCAATTTGACCGGTACCCCTTCCGGGGCGAACAATGGATGCGATGGGATTTGGGGAGAGGATTGTTCCCGTGATCTCAAGAGTGCCCTACAGAAAGACATTTATCGTCTTGCTGTGTCGGGCGAGTACTATTCCAAGCCTCTTGAGGTCGTTCTCAACAAGATGTTGATGAAGCCGCCGTCGCTGCCTGGGTGCCCGCCACCCACTCTTGACGTTGCATCTATTCCAGTCCAAGGTATGTCAATTATTCTTCTTGTCTAGCTTTATGTTCTAACCTTTCTAGATTTCGCCAGAGAACGTGTCCCCGATCAGAACGTCACCATCATGCCACCTGGCTCGGGCGCTTGGCCTTGGCAGGTCTGGTACCTTGATGACATGAACGCCCGCAACCAAGCTTCCCAAGTGGCAGTTGCCATCATCAGTCGCGCCCCTTCCTACAATAGCATACCACCGGACGGCCCAGATGATATTATGGTTGAACTTGTCTGCGTGCAGGCTCCTTCTAGTGGATCTTCAAAGGGCTCTCACGGCTAAACTGAGCCGTAGAGGTCGGTCTTCGGATCGTCCTCGGGGGTTTTCTTTTTCTTTACTCTCTGGGTAGTGCGATACATTACGCCCTTTGACCTCCAGCACATCTCGGTACTCATCTGGCAGTTTTCGTCTACGTGTGTTAAGCCATGGTTGACACCCCATCGCGAGAACATGCGAGTCCAAGATCCCAGGGCACTCATTTTCTTTGGTACAAGTGCATTCCACTGGGTTAAAGCGGTAAAATACATCAACACGCCGATCTTTGTCTCCGTGCCCACGGCCCCGTCCTCGCCACTTTCAATACTTGACAAGTTCCAGATGAACGAGTACAAAGTTGATCGCTTCCATGCCCACGAAGAAATGCGGACATCCAATATATATGCTGTACAGCGACATGGCAATACATTTGATACTTGTCGCTCGCTTCTTGGAATCCACCAACTGACTCTTCATCACCGCCGAATCGAGCCTGTCGCCTCCGACATTCAACAAGTCAGCAAGCTGAACAGGGCTCGAATTATCCAGCCTCCGGGATTCCAAGACACTAGCCTGCTCACCCCACAGCACGCGACCTGTTTGGCCCCCAAGTTTCGCAATCCCATGATATTTCTCTCGGTCTCACTTGGATCCCGCTTATGACTCACCTTGTGCATTCTCCGCCTTCTCCCAATGCTCCTTGGGAAAGCTCAGTAAGGCAGTGTCCTTCCTGTGCGAGATGGCCCACACGAGCACGAGCAGACCGCCTCCGTCTTTTCGAGCCAGTCACACCATTACCGCTCCCCCACCCGGATACATCAGGAATCCGCTGTCTAGATGTTGACCCGTTTCCCCATCGCCTGCTGTGGATGGGGTATTCGATACGGTTTCTTGTGCATGCGTCTTCGGTCGCGTGATCCTGTATCATATGGCCACACAGAACAGCGTTAAAGGTTAAACCTTCCTAGGATAACTAAATTGGCATTTTGACTAGGCTTGTTGAAGTTGAAGCTGTGATACCATTGTTTTTTATGTTCGGAATCAAGGGTCTTTAGGAGACTCATTCAATGAAGATATGCTAGATAGCAAGCCACTGGAGCTCAAAATAACATGATTGTTCTAAAGTGGGTTGTCAACATCACTTTGTTCTCAGATATACCTTCTCTGCCATGTGCATCGTACCTGCATCAATTCTTTAAAGCTTCACTGTTTTTGCTCCTTTCCTTTCTCCTTCTCTTTATTCTCCTCTGGTCTATCTCAATCGCCTGCACCAATGGGGCACTCGGTTTTGTTCAGGATGCCAGGCCTTCTGGTCCTCCTCGTGACTACAAATCTACTCTCGAATCTTGCCTTTGCTGCCTCGCTTCCAGGAGACTCGTCCTATGTGGCTGCTGCTGGGTTTCCGACCTCTGCATTCTCGTATGATTACTGTTGGCATTTCGATGACTCGGGTAGATAGGTATGCTAATGCGAGTGACAGGTCCTACTACCTTTCCCCAGCCCAGCCAACCAAACAACCCCAGCCAATACTTTATGACCCCGTGTTGGACCTCACTTTCCCTTACGAGTTGACGGATCCCGACAATATCCCGGACAATCAGGATGAGGTCTATTTCCCTGTTCCCCGAACTCATACACCTGCCAAAAAGAGGTATAAGCTGGTTCAGGAAGCAGTATCCAATGTGACCACCATCATCAAGTCAAATAGCTCCGAGGACAACTGCACCAAATGCAAGAATGCCCTAGCCGCAGCGAAGCCTGCAGCGTTGCATGCCCCAGCTTTTGTTCCCAATGCCATGATCAGCCTATGCAAGGCCTTTCGCTTCCATGCCAATGAGACGTGTGAGCAAGATTTTGCTACGAACACCTTCGGTGCTATCTGGACCCAGGTGCTAGCACACGCTGATGTAGAAGGGTTGGATGGTCAATACATCTGCCATTCTCTCAGCAGCAAGTATTGCAGCGCGCCAAAGACTAACCCGCTTGACACGACCAGTCTTTTCCCCAAGCCCAAGCCTGCAGATCTCCAGGTCCCCGAGGCAAGTGGGGAGCGGGTCAAAGTACTACATCTGTCAGACTTCCATCTAGATGCCCGATATGCTGTCAGTTCCGAGGCAAACTGCACGTCTGGTCTCTGCTGTCGGGGTGATAACTCCAACGACGTTTCCGAGGACAAGCCACTGCTTTCTACCTCCGCATATGGGTCTTTCCTGTGCGATACCCCGTATGACTTGGGTCTCGCTGCTTTGCAGGCTGTTGGCCCTTTAACTGGAACTGGCAAAGGAAACAACGACGAGCACTTTGCATGGACGCTCTATACGGGCGATCTGGTATCGCATGATCCGGCATCCCAGATATCCAAAGCGTTGACTCAGTATACGGAGACCAGCATTTATGGCATGTTCAAACACTATCTCTCCGGTCCTGTCTTTGCAGCACTCGGAAATCATGACACTAGTCCTGCAAACATCGATTCTCCTCATAATCTCCCTGGACGTCTGGGGGAACAGCAAAGCTGGAATTATGAGCACCTCGCTGGACTGTGGCGCCATGAAGACTGGATTAGTCGTGAGACCGCTGATGAAGCGAGAACGCATTATGGTGGCTACTCTGTCAAGACACACTACGGACTACGCATCATTGCATTCAACACCGGTATGTTGCGATCAACTCATTTGGGGGGGGGTTCCACTAATTTTCATAGACTTGTGGTACCGACACAACATCTTGACCTTCATCAACACCACTGACCCCGATAGTTCTGGGATGTTCTCCTGGATGATCGAGGAATTGCAAAAGGCCGAGGACGCCGGTGAGCGTGCCTGGATAATTGGCCATGTCCTCAGTGGCTGGGACGGGACCAACGCACTCCCAAACCCGACCGATCTGTTCTATCAGATCGTGGACCGCTACTCGCCTCACGTTATTGCCAACGTTTTCTTCGGACACACCCACGAGGATGAATTCATGGTTTACTATGCCAAAAATGGGACTGTGCAGGATGCAGACAACGCCCTCACCACGGGCTGGATCATGCCCAGCCTAACCCCTCTGACAAATCTGAACAGTGGCTTCCGTGTGTACGAAGTCGACATGGGTGACTTCAACATCTACGAAGCATACACCTTCTACAGCAATGTGTCGGACAATGTGTCGGACTACCCGACTCTCGAGCATACGGGTCCGACATTTGAGATTGAATATTCCATCCGCGATGCATATGGACCTGCAGCTGTGTGGGACGAGGATGCGCCGTTGAACGCGACCTTCTGGCACCGGGTTACCGAGGCCATGGAGAAGGAGGTGGAGCTTGTCAGTCTGCATAACACTTACCAGGGGAAATGCAGTGACAAGAGCCCCAAGTGTACTACAGCCGCATGCCAGAAGGCGAAAGTTTGCTACATGCGCAGTGGTGGTGTCGCATTGGGTAGCCAGTGCCCTCAAGGGTGATTTGTGTATGAGTGGATCTGGAATATATAAATGCTGACCTCTCTAGATATGGATCTGTGCAAAGCGCCTTCAAGGAAAACTAGTCATTGAGAGAAACGGTGATCGAGCATACACTGCAATTGAATTTCTATGTTTTTCCATGGCAGGTAATCGTATGTGTTGTATTCATTTAAATGAGGAGCTTTTGAACCTAGGACGTACTTAGTGTGGTGCTAATAACCAGGGTCGATTAAACCATCGTTTCTTTTGTCCTTTTGGATTAATTTGGACCCATTTTTTTACTCGTTCAATATAAATTATATGACTCTTTTTGTTGGATTGCATTTATATCATTTAATATCAAGTCACTACACAATATTAGGTTGCACAAAGAAAGCGCAATGAGAAACCTGGAAATGATACTACTATACTCCGTATATAAATATGCAATGGAATGTAGATCTATTTCAGCAGAATCTGGAATGTTGAAAGTGGGGGGGAGAGTCAAAGAAAAGCAAGTCAAGAAAAAACTCAGTCAATTAACTCATCATTGACCAAAGTGCAACCCTTCATGATTTCATCTTCAACATGCTACAGAGCTGTTACATCCACTCAACTCCAGTTAGGCCGCTCATTCCCGGATGCATGACGTAGAGCCGACTTTTAGCTTTGGGGGATTTTACTTCTGTCATCACCAAGCTCCGGAGCTTCCGATTTATAACCTCGTCGATTTCCCATAGCTCTTGTACACTGTTGAATCTATAAGCTTTTCTTTACAGCATCGCATTCGATACCCATTCTATACCCCTACAGCCTCACGATCTATCCGAGATCTAATCTAAATCTACGAAAATGGGTCTTAGAGGTGTGCAGCTTGGCCTCAGAGCCTGGGAGGTATGTTCGCACTAAAAAGCTACGAGTCGCATGTTTAGTAACCAAACTCGCAGTTCATATGGTCCCTGCTCATCATGGCCCTCGTCGGTAACATGATCGCCGAGTCCTTCGCCGGAAACCCTGGAACTGTAAACTACGCGATCTACACATCGGTCTTTTCAATGTTCACGCTGTTCTACCTGGTCCCGGCCTCGTTCAACCTCGACTGGGCCCTCCACCCGATCATCATGATCGTCGTCGACTTGCTGAACTGCATCTTCTTCTTCTGCTCTGCCATTGCCCTCGCTGCGAAGCTAGAGTGCCACTCTTGCAGTGACCATGTAAGTTGAACCTGAATACAGGATCGCAGACCGGAATATATAACACTATGAATTGACACTGACCTCTCTATAGAAATACCTCGCTAGGAATGAGATCACCAATGGCTCACACAACATGGAAAAGCGCTGCCGTGAGGCCCAGGCCTCTGTTGCTTTCCTCTGGTTCGGCTGGGCATGCTACATGGCCTCCGTCATTGTCTCTCTGTTCATGTCCCGCTCTGCTACCCCCTCCTCGCGCAAAGCCCGTGGTAACAGCAGCCGCCGGGCCCCCAACATGGCCCAGGTTTAAATGTGCCTTGGTCATGGAAGGCGGGGGCACGTGGTGTAGGCTGAGCCTTGAGCTTGGTTGTTGTCGCCCTCGCCTGTCGCGGTTATATACTACCTGGTAATTTGGGATACCATTGGATCATGGTTATAATTATGATTCTGGTTCTGGTTCTAGTTAATGGCGTTGAGGGGATGATGTCGGTATACGGTTAAGATGTTTGTACGATCTATGAGCTTGGAGCTCGGTCTTAGTTTTGATGTCTTCCATGGTCTCATGCCTGCAACGATTCGACAAAAACGCTGTCTCTTTTCTTTTTTGTTCGAGCATGAGAGACATGCTCTGATACTTTATATGGTATTCATTAATAATATTTGTTTTGGTCAGTCGCCTTCGGCTTATACCTGGCGTTGACTATTATTTTGACCTTTTACGATTTCGAGGGCGTTGCTGCCACTGTATATCTCTTTAATTCAATATTTGACTATATAAGAATAATATATTCAGCCACATAGTCCTTTCCCCTTCATCTTGTTCCTCTTTTCACCCCATTACTTTTCGGTTGCTTGAAGCCACGGGGTACCTGACAATTCATAACTCTATCAACCTTCTACTGGGCCAAGCAAATTATGCCCTCGGGGTCGCCAACCCCCATTTCTAGACGATACTTAAAGCTGTAGACATCTATTTTGAAACCTTATCTATCGAGATCACTCCTTGTCGGCCAAAGAATGGCACCCTGCGAAGTGAATCTTAGATTCTTCACTCACATCTACCAATGCATAGACACCAGTTCTTTTGGGATATAAGCATATTGTTTTGAGAATACGGAGACTTACATGACAGTTCAGAATGTGTGAATTGCCATATAGTCTGTCTGGTATTCCACCAATGATGTGATTGGTAGTCCACGGGTATCTATGTATTTTCAAAGCATTATATAGAAAGTAAGCATACACGTCGATAATCAACCAAAAAAAAAAGGCCCGACCGTAAAATTATACCATTTCTATTGTACTAAGGCCCTAAATCCGTGGATGGGGAGAGCTCTGGTGCTAGCTTTAACAAAGATTTGGAATATGCATGGTTCGAGCTGTAGATGCATGTAGAAAGTACTCCATCACGGAGGCGAGGTTTGAGGCGAGGTTTGACTCATGCAAGGCCCCGTGCGCAAAACACAACACAAGCCTGGAGGAACTTCAGAACACAAAATATCTGGAATTGACTCCATCTCTTGAATCTCCACGTTTACATGTTAAGCTAGGGCTTAGCGGGGCAAAACTCCCCTCCGCTCCACCCAAAGAATTTCTCCAGAGCTTCCGCCCGGACACTTTTCTCCATCCCTTTATCTCACATCTCCATCAATATGCCTGTCCAGTAAGAGCGTCTTGCAATCACCCCGTGCCGGCGATTACTGACCCATTAGTTACTTGATTCTGCTCTCTCGACAGGGCAAAGTGGTATGTCCCGTCAACTACGTAACACCTGTCCGAAGCCCCAACTGACGTCTCTCTAGCGCCTCGCCAAGTGGTTCACCACCCTCTCTCCCAAGGAGAAGGCCAAGATCATCAAGGATGTAACTCAACTGGTGCTGTCCCGCCGGACACGGATGTGCAATTTCCTGGAATACAAAGGTGGCCTTTCTATCCCCGCACCCCCTTTCGCCAACGAGGAATTGGACTAACAGAGACCGCACTACTAGACTCGAAAGTCGTTTACCGTCGCTACGCTTCTCTCTTTTTCATCGCTGGCTGTGCCTCGACCGATAATGAGCTGATTACCCTCGAGGTTGTGCACCGCTACGTCGAGCAGATGGACAAATACTACGGCAATGTCTGCGAACTAGACATCATCTTCAACTTCCAGAAAGCATACTTTATTCTCGATGAGTTATTGATTGCGGGGGAAATGCAGGAGACCAGCAAGAAGAATGTTCTTCGCTGTATCAGCCAGCAGGACAGTTTGGAAGATATGGAGGTGAGTTACTAATTTCTTTTATTTCCATTATATTGTTTGGCGCTCCCTTCTATCATTTCTTCCAAAGAAATAAGTAAAAGAGGTGCTACATGGCTATATTTGGACCCCCTTGATCCACCCCTTTTCCAAGCCATGGCCAAGATTCAGCCGGGCTAATTATATCCCCAGGTTGAGGAAGATGTGGTCACCAAGATCATGTAAAGCAAGCAGGCTTGCTCTTTTTATCGGCGTACATAGGAGTCTCACCATACTAATCAATACAACTTGTTTCAGGAGACGGAAGATATCACACGCAATCTGAACCGAGTTGGTCTGTGACTGGACGCTTTCCATGGTTTGGCTGCTCGTGAGGTCAGTGCGGGTTCTCACTGGACCACGCCTTCCACACGTGACTAATTCCGGACACCTCCCCTCTCATTCTCCCTCCAAGGACCATCCCCCTCTTACTTCATTTCCATCTCTTTGTATACTTCTCTCGTTTGGCAATTGTTTGTCTTGCTATAAGAACTGCGATCTCCCCGTAGTTCGTGTTGAACCCCTTATCTCAGTGTTCGCGGCTATCGACATCATCGCATCTCCACCTTCCCGGTTTAATCACCCGATCCAACACCGCTATCTCCTCCATCTCCATCCGCCTCTCTGTTCTCTCTCTCTTTACATCAGAAGGGAGATTTGAGTCTATCTCTGTGCATCGCAGACAGTGCCACGTCATCTCAGCCTGCTTATCGGCTTATCTCGGTTACTCCACTACCCCAGTTTAACCTCACGATGAAGGTAAAGTCGCAAACCCCTTGTCTTTTGATCATTTTATTAACCCTCCCTTGTGATATAGTTTCTCCCCCTTCCAGAGTTTGAGGACGTGACCAGTTCTCTCAATTTCGATACGACTGACTGTCATATCGTCGGCGGTTGTGATATTTACACGACCAAGGCAGCACGCTCCGATCGGAAACTCTACAATCATATTGAGCAGTCGCTTGAGGCTCAATATGAATCGGTTCTTCGATTTTCAGCTTCACTATCACCTCCAAACGCACACGATGCCGCCGAGACCCTCAATCTATCGCGATCTAGCCCGTTCGGGCCCCTGAGCGACCATTCGAGCCGACGGACATTTGCTTATCTGATCGCCACTCTGAACGCAAGTCATCCGGATTATGACTTTTCACATGTCCTGCGCCCCACAGACTTTAGACGCGAACGGAATTTGAAGCGTGTCATGAACACAGTCGATTCAACGCTGCTCAACCTGCGACCGCGCGAGAACATCAACCTGTCCCCTGCGTCCCCTGCGACTCTTTCTGGATCGTACACAGCAGGATCATCTTCTGCATGGGGCCCGCGGGTGTGGAAAACGATAGATGAACACATGTCGCTCAAGGAGTGTTCGATTTACTCATATTCGCCAGAGGAGGACCCGTCTGATGCCGACGATGGGGCTATCTGGAGTTTACATTTCTTCTTCTTCAACCCGATTCGCAAGCGCGTCTGTTACATCTTCCTGCGTGCGATTCCCATACTCAGCCACACCCCAGACGAGATGGCAACTACGCCTACTGGAAAGCGGAACTACGACGACGGATATCTCACCCCGGACCTCAGCTCCAGCAAGCGTGCCAAGTTCTGGTTTGGAGAACGTGCCAGATCGACTCTTGTCGCTAGCGATAGTGATGATGAGATGGATCGTCCTCTAAAGACAATTCGGCCTACCGCGGACGACTATGACACGTATGTGATCAGTGACGACGACGACAACATACCAATCAGCCGTCGCGGGGTCCGGGCGATGAGTGAGGAAATTGCGGACTCGATGGAAGTTTAGATATACCAAACGATTTGGCTTATGTGCGTTTTTCGTTTTTCGTTTCTTGTCTGTATTCTTTTGGTCCCGTTGATCGGGTATGATCTTTCTAGCCGGAGGTGTTGGGTTAATATTTTTTGACTGGCGCAATCAACTTGCATGGTTTTTCGTTCACAAGGGGAGTTGTTGAACGGACAATGACATACCCTCAGCTTTCTGTGACTTACTGCCTAATATCACCCCTGTCTATTTTTTTGGATTTGCCTCATGCAGATTTGTTTATCAATCTATGAAGTAAGCTTTTTGGTTCTTGAAAATTCCTAGCATTCATCTCAAATGCTACATGTATCGTCCATTCTAACTCGACAGTAAACCGGTCTTCTATATGTCGTGTCCATTGGTCAGGCCTGTTGGACACCACGAACCAGGACGTACGTAATTTCGGTCCATATCTCGACCAATCTCAAAGGGATGGCGGTCTTGCAGCGATAGTGCTTATCTGTAGTGCATAAAAAGTAGTCCCTATTTGGTTCCTCCACGCTTTAACTATCTTTAACGAGTGGAAGAGGCTGATTCGAAGGTTGACAGGGGTTTGCAGTGCCTCAACCTGCCGGGGTCTCTTATGTGGCATCAACGTGTATATCGTTGATGTGATCTAGTTGGATCCGATCATATCTATACGGTGGTTATAAGTGATTCGCTGGCGTATCTATAGTTGATACTATATTGTCCATCTCATGCGGGCATATAGATCAGACACGTGGTCCGTGCGTTGGGGAAAGCTGTCCATTCTCCCCCTTCCACCTGATCATCCTCCCCAGTTGATTCTATTCATACAATTCAAACGATTCATTATGGCCGACGACGAGGAGCGCATCAAAGCCGAGAAGCTGGCTGCAGCCAAGAAAAGGGTAATTCATCGCGAGTGACAGATGGCGTTGTTTTGATCGCTAACTTGACTGTTTGTTATTCAGGTTGCCCAGCTCCAGAAGAAAAAGAAGGCCAAGAAGACCCCCACCACTGGAACGGATACACCCAAGGAGGCAGAGACCCCAACAGAGACAGAACCTGCGGAAGATGTTCCGAGCCCAGAAACACTGGCAGACGCCCCCGCGGAGGAGAAGCCAGACATGCGAGACGAGCCCGCCGCGCAATCCGAGGCCGCAGCCCCCGAACAACCAGAGGAAGCAGAAGAACCAAATGCGCAGCTTGCCACTGATAGGGATATCGAGTCTCCTACCGAACCGATGCCTCCAGCGCCCACATCTCCCGACCCAGAGGCTGAGCCGCTGCCGGTCCGGCTCGATACACCCCGCGCCGGCCACGGCCGACAACCCTCACTGTCAATCCAGTCAAAGATGCGCTCATCTTCATTCCGAAAGACCTCTGTCTCACAGGGCAGCGCCTCCCCTCTCCGTCGGCTACAATCAAGTCCCCCGCACAATCATTACCACCCCTAACCGGGGACGGGGAGTCGGTCCACGAAGTGTTCCGCAAACAGTCTACTAAGATCGAGGAACTCGAGAAAGATAATAAACGATTGGAGAAGGATCTTGCGGATGCGACTTTGCGCTGGCGCAAGACTGAGGAGCAAGTGGAGGATCTGCGGGATGCGAGTGTTGATGGCGCAGAGTTGAAGGAGCAGTTGAAGAAGGCCGAGGAGAAGGTTGCAAGCATTGAGTCATTGGTATGAAACGTTGTTTCCTGTGATCGCCATCTTTGCTGACCCGCAGAATAGAAGGAGGAAATTGCTTCCCTCCAGCGACAGAACTCACAGCTCCAGACCCGGTCACATCGAAACACAAGTACGACAGAGTCGCCACCAGCCGACCTTGTCCGTCAGCTCGAGTCCAAGTCGGCCACTATAGAGTCCATGGAGTTGGAGATCTCAAATCTCCGCGCCCAGGTCGCCTCCCAAACTTCCTCCAACGATGCACACGAGTCCCAGGTGGCAGCGCTAGAGGAGAAGGTGTCAACGAGCCAATCCGCACTAGATCAATCCCAGCGTGAGCTGGCAGACACAAAGCAGGCATTGACGCGGGCCTCCGAGAAAGCAGTCAAGGAAGGCGTCGACAAGACATCCACCGAAACGCTGATCAGTAATCTCCAGCGTGAGATCGAGGAACACAAGAGCGAAAAAAGCGAACTGGAAAAGAAAATCGAGACTTTAGACAAGAAAGTCCAGGCAATCGGCAATCTCCACAAAGAAACCGAAGCCCGGCACCAAACACGGTTACGTGAGAGCGAGAAATCCGAGAAAGAAATCTCTGTCATGCGCAAAAAGATCGCCAGCATCGAAAACGAGAACCTTCGCCTACGCGAAGAGAGTGATCGGATCCGGACTCGCCAGGTCGGCGGAGGTGCCGACGACGACGCCCTGGACGAGCTCGAGGACGAAGAACGCCAGCGCCTTGAGCGCCGCATCCGCGAGCTGGAAGGCGAGGTCTTCGATCTGCGCCGCGGTGTCTGGCAAGAGAAGCGTCAGGAGATGGAATACTATCCGGATGACGGACCTAGCCCTGCCACCGGCGACGCAGCTAATGCATTCGATGACGTTGATCTCGTCGGTGGACGACCCGACCATGCCCGTCGCCGCAGCATGGCCCAGAATCAGCACTCGTCCTTCTCCACGGTGCTTTCTAGTGGCTTTGCTGCCTTCACAGGAGCTGCTGGCAATCGCGCTTCAATGTCTAACCCGTCCCACCCCCCTGGTACCCGTGGTAGTCTCGAGCTTGTTTCCGAAGAAAACTTTGATGATGAGTTCGATGAAGATGCATTCGCGCGTGCGCAGGCTGAGGAGGAGGGTCGCAAGCGTGTTGAGTGGATGCGCGATATCAAGAGCAAGCTGCGTGACTGGAATGGCTGGCGCCTGGATCTGGTCGACAGCCGTGCTGGTGCAGAAGGTGCTGGCGTAGGCATGGGCGAGATATTTGAGGTTTAGTTCTAGTCTCTACTTTACCATCATGTGTGCGGGATGTACGATCATTTTTACTATATACCACGAGGTGGAGTTTGACCAATGAACTTTGATGCAAAGGGCGACCTGATGCAATTGACGTAGGATCTCTGATGGAACACCGATATAAGAAACAGAAAACATCCGAACTAAGAAACCAAAACTAGAATAATGATCCTTCTCAATCACTCGGAAGATTTGCCTGTCAAATACCCCTCAGTCGACCTATTCTTCCTACGACCCCAGACGTCGCCAGCCCAACTAGTGATCTGATAAAGCCAGCCACCAGTAACAAGCACACCTGAAATGGTGTTAATAACCCGAATCATCAGTGTCAAAAAGCCCGCCCTCTCCTCGCTGACCAGCAACAGGATCGGCTCAATGTTATACTTGAAGAAGATGCCCGGCACGACCATCGGCGACTCAGGGATCGCGCTGGACTGGCTCGTTGCCGCGTACTGGTTCGTGAAGACCGTGTTACGTCCGGACCGCGAAGCCGCAGCCTCCGGCGAGCGCGTGTACGCGTCCAGCGCGCCCTTGCCTCGGCTGTACAGCGTCGGCACAATGGAGAGAAAATACTGGAACTTGTAGAAGTGCTCCTCGCTCTCGGCGATAGTCTTGTCGAGCGGGTTCTGCAGGGTCGGGTAATGCGGCCCGAAGGAGAGCTCCGTGATTATGTGGGAGAAGTTGAAGGCTGGGGAGGGGGGAGCTGTTAGCAATGTTGTACGGGATGGCTTGGAGGATACATACACGAGTGATCCAGATGCGGGGCGTTCTCGCGATACCCGTGGCCGCGCGCGGTGACATGGAAGTCACCCTGCACCTTGTTTCCCTCGAGACTTCCGTAGATGCGACAGGAGTCTGGGACATAGCCGCGGCGCAGACGCGGGCCCTTGGGGAACTTGCGGCGTGGGTTATGGCGCACCTCACCGAGGACGTGGCGGACGTGGGCGTCGGCCTCTTGATCGGCGAGACGGTCGGTTTCTTCGTGGGAGAGGGTTTGGTATTCGTGGGCGCCGTCGCTGGTCTCGTAGTTGCGCTTCTGCATCCAGAGGAGCCAGTTTGTGTCGTCGCGTTTGAGGAGCTCGCCGGCTAGGATACGGTCACCGGCTGCATCTTGGATGTTCACGCGGAGTTGGTCGCAGGGCATATGCACGACCATGTCGAGGTTTAGCTGGAGCTCGTGCGAGACGCCCTTTTCAACGCTGAAATGGTAGTTTTCGGTGCCGCGCCACCAGGTTTTTAACTCGGACCAGCTGAAGATCGTGCATACGAGCAAGATTAGGACGGTCCATTGGCCGCCGCTGCGGGTTGGGGTTGTGTAGGAGGGTTTGGTTTTGGCTGGTCATGGGAACGTGAGTAAGTTGTCTAGATCGAACTTGGGGGGTACTCACGAAAGGCATCGAAGGTCTTCAGCGCAGTCAAACTAGACTTCTCCCCGAAGGCATCTTCGTCCAGACCCTTAGATTCGAAGCCATTCATTGCGAATCAATTACCCATGAAGGCCAATGGAAGTTGTTGCGGAGTAAATAAGATAAGATGAGGCCAAGTAGCCCGATTGCCCAGTGGGGACATGCCAGTTTGCATACAACGTACAATGTCCAACTACTTTATATTCAAATGTTCTTTAATTTCTTGAAGTTGTCTAATATTAATTAAAATCACATAGTCATTAATTCAGCATAACCAAAAGCCAGACACGTTAAATCGCTCTACTGAGCAATACATCGTAAACTCTTAGAAAATGCAATGAGAGGTAACAATGTACAAAGGGACCGTGGCCCAGGGGATCATCAAGTATAAAACGAAGGGAAATGCATAAGAGCCAAGCAAGAGCAAAACATAAGGTATAAGCGATACTCAGGTCATCATGGGCGCAATGCAAATGCAGGAACAAGGGGGTATAACATGAATGCATCTTACACAAAATGCTGACATGACAACCGCCCGATGCAAGGATGAGAATGTAAAAAAGAAAAGGGTTAGTATTACAGGGCATTCAACAAAAAAAAAACGTGTAAAATCATTTCCTCTATTGGCTAGTCAGCATCCAATTCGATGGTGGTTTAGGTCATTGGCCTAACTCACCAGGCTTGTCGCAGCGGCCGCAGTAGCGAGGTCTGGCTTCCCGCTGAGACTCCGCGCCGAAACGCGAGGAAGTGCGGACCCGGTAGTTGTAGAATTGCTGGATCCTCGCTTGCCGGGGCTCGACGGAGGCCCATTCACGGTCGAGTGTCGTTTGCTGCTACCCTTGACCGGGGAATGGGCCGAGACATCGCGAGCGCGCATGAACCCGCTCTTCAGCGTTGTGCCTGGAGGATCAGGGAGAGGACGAGCCGTGGAGCTGGCACCTCGCTTGGAGGGCGAGTTTGACGAGTACATCCTGGGCCGGGGGGCCTTGACACCGGTGAGGAATTCGTGTTTCAACGCATCATGGGGCGAGATTCGACGAGCAGGATCCCAGCGAAGGCAGCGAGCGATGAAATCAAGGAAAGCCTCATCATCGCACTTCAAGGCCTGTCGGAGCTCCTTGGAGCTCGGACGACGTCGGCGTCCCTTGGATGAAACAGTCAAACGCGGCTTGCCGAGAGAATCAAAGAACAACTTCTTGCGTGTGCTCTTCTCGATGAGATGCTTTTCCGGAGGACCAAACACTTCCATGATACAAGCAAGCTGTTCTTGCTCATTTTCTCCTGGGAAAATTGGATAACCGGTGAACAGCTCAGCCAAAATGCAACCTAAACTCCACATGTCTATCGGCATGCCGTACGACATTCCGAGGATGACCTCGGGCGAACGGTAGAAGCGACTCTGGATGTAAGTATACACCTTTTCATTCTCAAAACAACTTGAACCAAAGTCGATGACCCGGATTTCGGAGTTCAACGGGTGAACGAGAAGAACGTTTTCAGGCTTCAAGTCACAGTGAATGACCTTCTTCGCATGCAACAGCACAAGGCTGCTGAGCATCTGCTTGGTGAAAACACGGATCAACTTCAACGAGAAGCCCCGGAATTCATGGGCCTTGATGAATTCATAAAGATTCATGCCGAGGAGTTCGGTCGAAATACACAGATGACCACGGAAGTAGAAGCTTTGAGTGAAGTTGACCACACTATGCTTGCCATGAGGATCCCATTCCTTCAGTTTCTGTAGAAGATTGACCTCAATCAGGGCTTGTTGATGGAATCGCTTCTTGTTGCGAATGATTTTAATCGCAACTAGAACCCCAGTCTTGTGGTCAATACATCGCACGACCTGGCCAAAACTGCCCTTGCCCAGGACATCAACAACTTCGTAGCGGTAAGCCAGATGATCACCGATGATGATGTTATAATCACCACGGTCATCATCGTAGCCAAAGTTCGCTGCACCGGAGTGGAGATCTCCAATATGCTTCTTGGCAGTCTGGGTACCACAGAAGAAAATGTCGCGATAATCGATGATCTCACCGCGTTCAAAGATATTGAGCGTTGCCATTTTCAAAGCCTGGGCGGGGCTGACACGATCCTTTGGTCCAGCCTTGCGGCGCAAGTCGTCTAGCACACGCGCTGCCTTTTCAAAGTCCTTGCGTTTAGACCCAAGTCGCTTCATCTCCTCATCTGCAATCGCCACATCTGGATCAACGGTGCTGTCAGTAGAGCGGGAAGTAGAGCGGGAAGCAACCGCAACACTAGATCTAGCATTATTGATCATCTTGTGAACAGGAGAGATATACGTGCTCTGCACGCGTCTAGAGCGGTCGCTTTCGCCCGACTCATTGGAGGGAGTTGGCTCCAGGGTGAGACCTTTCTCGCTGCTAACACTTGGTTTCCGAGTCGTCGGGTTTGTTGCACTTGAAACAGAAGACTGCCGGCGAGGATTGAGATACGATGGCTTGAGACTAGGGCTTGTCGAATTGACTGAAGACAGGTTGTTCCATGTCGCAGAGGCTGGGAGTTTAGGCGGCGGCATATGATTGCACTTGGTTGGATCACCATCGGCTTCTGGCTTTTGGGGCTTCGAGTTGCTGCGAAGCCGTGCCACCTTAAGTCGGTCCCGAAGAGAGGAGCTAGACGCAGTGACACTGACACTCTCAGATTCGGAGGGCGTGGATATCTGGCTGAGCCGTTCTGGAGCGGGTGTGAAGATGGCACTTTGCGTCTGAGGTCGTGGGCCATTCAACTTGTGTGCCTGCGTCCGATTCGAGTAGTCGGCGCTGACCTGGTGGCGGAGATGGTTGAGCTCGGCACCACTCTTAGGCAGCGTGTATGAGGCATACGGAGAAATGCTGCGAGCTGCACTTGGCGTGTCAAATGACTCGAACGCGCTGGTACTGCTAGAAGCTCGCAACGCGGCGGTTGATGAGCTGACGACAAAGTGAGAGGTACTGCTTCGTGCTTGGGTGAGGGGTACTTGGTCGTCTTCATCACGGTACCAGAAATTCGCCTTGGATGCTGTCATCGGAGTACTGGGCGTCTTTGAAATCACTTGGTTGGACGGAGTGTGGGCTTTGCGCTCGTCGTCCCTGTCCTTGAGTGCCTCGATTTTGGTCGTCATGGGCGTGCCCAAAGGCAACAAATTCAGCGGGGGTAATTTCAAGGGCTGCAAACCCTTCCGTCCTGCCAGAACAGTAGAAGTTCGTGATCGTGAATCAGGGGTTTTTGTTTCGGCAGGGTCAACTTTGTCAACTTGGGCCGTGGTATGGGATTCGGAGTCCGAATCTTTGATATTCATAAGGCTCAAATCCACAGGAAGACTGGATTTTCTGGGCGCGGAGAAGACAGGCGCATCCAGTTCACCTTTGGGCGATTCGTATGCCTTGGGGATCGCTGGAACCGGTGGTACCTCTTCCCCATTAGAGTTTGTTTGCTCTGTACGGGGTTTGGGCGTCGGGAGTCGTGACGAAGATAGATTTTGGGACAGTCGGTTTTGAAGAGAGCCCGCAGAAGTTCGAATTGAGTTATAGCTGGTGCTCGAGGAGACAGACAGCCCAGAACTGTACGACTTACGATTTGGATCAGGCGTGGTTCGGTTCGAGGAAGGTGTGACGCTTTTCCTCGGAATTTGAGAGGGAGATTGAGTTGACGATAACGGACGGATGGGAAGAGGTTCTGTTTGAGTGGGGGGTGTGTGTGGCATCGGAGGGGCAGGAGGCGCAATCGACATTCGCTTCAGTCGTCGTGCATCAGTGGGACTGATCGTACGAGCACCAAGTCCAGTGGCATGTGGTGGCATAACAGAAGCCCGCTTAGAGGTAGAGGAAGGAGTTCCCACGGCACTAGAGGGGGTTCTCACCGGGGTCCGCACGGCATTGGTGGAGTTTGAGCGTGTGTGGTCAATGGCCCCAGAGGCAGTCAGAAATGGGCCACGGGGTTCCCTTGGACTGGGCTGGAATGACTTTGCCTTAAGGTTTCGAACAGAAGACGGAACCTTGGCATCAGACTCTGGAAGTCTGGGGCGAAGGAAGTTATTTGTCGAGGCGATGTCCGTGCTGATTTTGCGGGCACTGAGACTGGCCCGTCTAGCCGAAGCATTGGTAGGCGCAAATGCCCCAGAGCTGATAGATTTACGCGAACCCCTTGGAGCAGTTGGAGCAGACGGCTGAGCTATACTCTGACGGCGAGCGCGAGTATTGGCAGAGGATGCCGTGAGGCCCGCAGCGGTATTCGGACCATTCGGACGTTGCACTTCACTCTTTCGTCGAGCGGAAGGAACCCGTGTACGTTCCGATACATTGCCCGCATAAGTGTGGTTTTCCCAGGGATTCGTCAGAGGACCTGTTTCACGGTTCTCACCCGAACTGCCATTCCCGGGCATGGGGAAGTGGTTCAAGCTGGGTTCACCCATGATGCTGTTATGGAAATCATCAAAGTTGACCGGCGCTAGAAATTCCGTGTTGTCTGCATGATTGGGCTCAGCCTTGGACAGGTTCCCCACGCTCGTAGATCGAAGGTTGAAGCTTTTAGTCGAATCAATCGTGGAATCCACAGACGAGTTCCCAGAGTGAAGGTATGGACTAGGTTTGCTAGATATCGAGTTAGTTCAACAGTCAAATCACAAGAGCAGAACTGGACATACCTCCACCGCGAAGCGTCTTGCGGTCGTGGGCCCTGAGGAACCCTTTGGTCACGAATTGAAAGTCTTCTCCTGTTCATCCCACCTGTGCGCGGTCCGGCGACCCCGTTTGAAGTATCAAAATTCATATTGTTCGAGGGGAAGTTAGTCGAGGCCGACTTTTGCAGGCGCCTACGGGCCGGGCCCTCTGCTGTTATTGTCAGTATCTAGCTGCACCTTCCCGACATCTCAACTCTTACCTCCCGAGCCCAATTCATCGTTTGAGGGATTGTGTGCTTGAGCTTCGGTCCGCGTTTGACCCTTCCCAGGTGTTTGCGGTTTTGTCGGCATTGTTTTTTAAGCCCGCGCGTTTTCAAAGGAACGGAAAAGGAGATGTAGATGCGATCGCAATTGCATTCAGGAGAAGTGCGAGGTCTCAAACCAAGAGATACTTGAGCACCGTCGCGCGACTCTTGACAGCTACCGTTCCATTGCGAGTGAAAAAGCAAAGGGCCAAGTCGAGTTCTCTTTGATAATAATTTTGGGGAAAGTAGGGTTGCTGGGGCAAGTCCACCAAGGCGGTAACTAGAGGGAAAAAGAAGGTAATTTTGGGGGGGGGGGGGAGGTGGATTTTATAACCCCATCAACAAAGGGATATTTGGGTGAAATCGAAGATGGATGTGAATGATCACAGATAAAATATATGTTTATTATAAAAAAAAAAATAAAAAAAAAGAAGTCAAAGAGACAAAATAAAGACTTTCTGTTTTTTAGTGTGAGAACTATCGAATTTCGAGGTTCCCCCCTGATGCAAAATAGGATTATGTCAGCTTTCCCCCAGGTGCCGCAGGTGATCGGCAAAAGCATGTGCTTGGGCTTTGACAGTTATTCTGTTCTTATTTTTACTTCCTTTATTCTTCCTCGCCCTATGTATAGTCATGGATGGATTTACAGAATCCCTGAACGAACCAAAAGTTTCAAAACGGAATAGACCTGGTTCGCCAGATAGTTCGCATTCGAGATCCTCCTCTATCTCCAAGAACTCACTGCAGGACCGCCTATTTACAAAGTATGCTTGGATCCAGTAGATCTGCGAGGAACTCTAACTAACAATTGTAGGCTCCTCCAACAAGTCATCCCGACGGACGATGAGGATGAAACTGATTCAATGGGAGACAAGGCCTTGGCCTCTCCTAAGAAACCGGCTTTCAGTCTGCCTGTAATGGCAAACAATTTCCGCCGCTTTAATGCAAGGTAGGACTGAATCATCTTCTGTGATATCAACTGGAACTAAACAAATGCTACAGAATCGGTGTGGTATTTCTGTTCCAGAGCCGTGTTGAGCAATTATTCACCTGGGACACACCAACCCATACTATCTCTTTCCTTGTCGTCTACTCTTTCATCTGCCTGCAACCTCATCTACTGTTGGTTTTGCCTCTAGTGGTTCTCTTGCTCTTTGTAATGGTGCCTGCCTTTGCGACTCGTCACCCACCACCTCCAAACACCTCGACGTCCAGCACTACTCCTTACTACTCCTTTGATGGACCAGCCCTGGCACCAGCCACGACTATTAAGCCAGCGCCAGAGACTTCCAAGGATTTTCTTCGGAACATGCGAGATCTACAGAACTGCATGGCTGATTTCTCAGATGCCCATGATGCAGCTATCAATGTTGTTGCACCGCTGACAAATTTCTCCAATGAGAAGCTCTCTTCAACTCTATTCCTCGGATGCACAATAGCTATAGTAGTGTTGTTTATCAGTGCACATCTGCTACCCCTCAAAATTGTGGTGCTCCTTGGCGGCAATGTGTTGGTTCTCTCCATCCACCCAACGGTGGGGCAATTCCTCTCCGGTTTGATGCAAGACATGACTGGAGATTCCATGGACGCAGACTCAGATGAGAATGGATTCGCTTCATCGGTCCCTGCAGACCCGTCTGCAGCGATGTCAGCCATGGAAAAGCTTGCAGATATCTCCTTGGACATATATCCCGAAGAGCGGGAGGTGGAAATTTTCGAGCTGCAGCACCGGGCCGCAGGAACATCAGAGTCTGGGTGGGAGAGCTTCCTCTTCAGCCATGCACCATATGACCCGCTATCACCATCTCGCATCGCCGGGGACAGACCTCGTGGATGCCGATTCTTTGAAGATGTCCGTGCCCCACGTGGCTGGGCTTGGAAGAGTAAGAAGTGGGAACTTGATCTCGACTGTCGTGAATGGGTGGTGGAGCGCATGATCACCAGTGTTGGGTTCGAGGTTCCAGGCGTGAATGCCGAAGGCAACGCCATGGTCGGAGAAGTTGGTGGTTGGGTTTGGGACTTGCCTCCAACTCGGCAGGAGTCAGAGGACGATTTAACGTTAGCCTACGGAGACCTGCCTGAGTCACCATCTCCCAAGAAAACCAAAGTCAAGAAGGAGAAGGAGGAGGCGAAATTACGGGATTGGGAGGAAGGGACCGCGTCCTACGGAGTGGGAGAATGGAGACGCCGGCGATGGGTTCGAGTGGTGCAACGAATAAGCCTTCCGCCGGCGGGGGGTGTCACCTACTCGACGCTCAGTAGTAACAACTAGAGGAACACGAGATAACGAATCCAAGCGGCTCAGTTGCCGTCCAATAATATTTACTTCGGGACACACGTATCCATGTAGACACTTTTGATAAACAGAAAAAGACAAACGCCAGACTCGCCATAACCAGATGCTCAGAACAAATGAACAAGGCATTATGACTGACTCTTCTTCCACTTGTTAATCCTCCTCCGCAAATCACCCTCGCTCTGCTGCATAGGGTTCAGCTTGCGATCACGAGTCATAGCAGCAAAATTATCTCCATGCTTTTCAATCAAGCGCTGAGCCCACTCGCCCTCGCGTGAGCTCTGGTACCGCGGCTTCTTAGCACGGACAGTCTTGCCCTCTTGATCCGCCTGGCGCTCAAGCTGCTGCACAATCACTGAGTCTGCAAGAGGGTTGCTCTCGCCATTGCCTTCTAAAACGTCGTTCAGAGGGTCGTTAAGCGGGTTGGTGCGCGAGCGCTGGAGGCCCGCCACTTCAAAGTTGTCTTCGTTGTCGTGGATGACGCGCAGAATCGCGCCAGTCTCAGGATCGCGCTCGACTCGTGTCTCGCCGAGGTCAAGCTTGGCTGCGGCTGCTTTAGCACTACCGCGGATGTGCAGCGAGTTCTTGTTGTCGGGGTATTGGTCCTTGTTTCCGGGGAGGCGTTCGCGACCACCAGATGGTGCGTTCAGCTTGTGCATCAAACCAAGGCGCTGGTAATTTTGTGTCAGGGTAAGGTCACGATCCCTACAATCGTTAGTATTTTGTGTTTTTAAGGTGAACAAGATGTGCATACCAGTTGTCGGCGATGATCTGATTGCCCAGCACATTGATCTTCTTGTGGCCGCTCTTGAGGCGGTTGTCCTTGGCCCTGGCCATGGAGCGCCCGGAGCGGGCCTTCTTCTTCTGCAAAACTTTACCCATCGTAAATTGTGAAGTGAGTGTAGATGTCAAATGGGTTCTTCTTCGCTGTAGTCGGCGATAATAAAAAGCGTTATCGAAACTTTTTTTCCCGAGTTTGCAAGTCTTGGCATGTTTGCTCACGGTCCCGCGATAAACAACGATAGTGGCTCAGTGTACTTCCGGGGGCTATATCCCCTGTCATTTAACAGAAACCTGGCCAATTCCTTCGCAATGGCTTCTCGTTTCTTTCCTTCACGCAGAACAGGCATTGCCCTTGTAGCGGGATGTCTCTTGTTCTCAGCCTTGGCCGTGGCTAATGTTGGCCCCGGAGAGCTCTCCGTAGCTCAGATCGAGGAGCAATTGCAGGTATGCAGTATAACGTACTTTGTGCCCTACATGTGAACTAATTTACCACAGAGCTGCCCATTAGTTGAGTCTCTCAATGAGCACAAGCGTGCAACCCGCCCGGAGACTGCTAGCTTGACATCGAAAATCTTCGCTGTCCTCTTCCCAAGCACCCCAGCCGTGAACGCGCTTCTGGCAACTTTGTATATTTCCGGTCCACCCAGTAAGCCTTCCCCTCAATACTCATAATATGTCTTTGCTAACTGCCCTAGACTTCCTCCTGGCACTATGCCCTCCCAACATTGATCCCTCCTCGCTGTCCGTGATGGTCGCATTTGCCGTCGGTGGCTTACTCGGCGACACCCTCTTCCACCTACTTCCTGAGATCTTCGTCGGCGAAGCCTCTCCTGACCACGTGAGCTTCGTAATGGTCGAGCCAAACAGGAACCTTCTGCTCGGCTTGGGAATCATGGTCGGATTCTTCACATTTGTCGCAATGGACAAGGCCCTGCGCATTGCCACTGGCGGCGAGGGTGGCCATGACCACTCGCACAGCCACGCACACTCTGAACCAGTCGCTTCAGTTACCTCCGGCGCCGAGACCAAGCAGTCCAGCGGCGAGCTAAAGAAGCGCAAGTCTGCTGCGAAGGAGTCCTCTGAGGTCGTTCCCGAGAAGGAAATCAACCCCAGCGTCAAGCTTGGCGGTTACCTTAATCTTATCGCCGACTTCACCCATAACATCACCGATGGCCTTGCTCTCTCTTCTTCCTTCTATGCCTCGCCTACCATTGGCGCGACGACCACCGTGGCTGTCTTCTTCCACGAAATCCCCCATGAAGTCGGTGACTTTGCTCTGCTTATTCAGTCCGGCTTCTCGAAGCGCAAGGCTATGGGTGCGCAATTTGTTACCGCTATTGGTGCATTCTTGGGAACTCTTATTGGAATTGCCGTTCAGGAGTTCGGTGGCAATGGCACTATGTTGGATGATACCGAGCCTGTTGGTCTTATGGGAACTAGCCTTAGTTGGGGTGATATGCTTCTTCCGTTCACGGCTGGCACATTCTTGTATGTTGGCACCGTGGCTGTGATCCCGGAGTTGCTGGAGACTGGTAAGGATAAGGGCGTTGAAGTGCGCAAGACTATTACACAGTTTTTGGCTGTTGCTCTTGGAGCCGGCATTATGCTTGCGTGAGTATCTGTTATCCCCCTCTGCAAAGTTTTGGTAGGATAATTATCGCTGACACACTTTATAGTATTTCTTGGGATTAATTGAGTTGTATTGGGCACCGGTATATGCTGGTATACACCGGCAATATCATACGTTGCCCAGCACTATTGAGCCACGGTGCAACAACAAAAGCCCATGCCTTTTATTCATTGAAAAGGATACATAAGTGACGCCCGATTTACTGATAAATAGACCAACGCCCTGTTCAACCAGATACCATGGTGATTTTTATATGATAATTTAGAGTCATCTTGCACGAATAAGTAACCGTTCATTCGAGATAACAATAGCCACGTTAGAATCAGAATGAATGCACAAGAATCAACAAGCCAGCAATACCCCTAGAGCTAACTCCCCTCCAACATGAATGAATACCCAGTCATATTCCTTGGTAATACACAGAAGAATGCAAAGTCAATTTTGGGACTTGGGGAAGTAACCATCCCAAGTACATATGGAATAAAATAAAAAAACCTGAACAGAATGTTGCTAATGAATCTCCTGGATGGCGAAGAGAGGCGAGAAAGGGGTCAAGACGCGCACAGCGCAATTCATGCAAGCTAAATAGATGCTGGACGAGGCTGGAAGCCATTTACTCGTTATAATGGTAGACCTGAAAAACATGTCAGCAAGATTGTCCCTTCCTCTGCAGATTAAACGAAAATGGAAACATACGAAGTAATCTGGGAGTCCAATGACCTCGTATCCCAGTCTTCGAGCCATCTTCGCGAAGCCCTCCGTCTCCAATAGATGGAAGAACGGGAAGGCGGGGAACATGGCACCGTCGCGATGCACATCAGCCTTGACCAACAAGGCTGTACCACCAACGCCGTCGAGAGCGAGCATCTTCTTCGGATCAAGCTTTTTCATATCTGGCAAGTACGCCATCAAGGTTCGATATGTAGGCATCTCAGCGTAGCCTTCCAAGAGAATCTCATCAGGCCCCATGTTCACGGCGAGATTCTGCGCGGCCTGGCTATCAACCCACGAGTTGAAGTCGTAAGGCCTGATATCCCACTTCCTTTTCGAGGAATCGTAGTAGCGCTGGAAGCAGTTCGGCACAATAACTGGCTGATCGAAAGCAGTTAGATCTTGAATGAGGGAGGCCGGTGTCTCGACGACGTCACTGTCCAGCCAGAGGACCCATGAAGTCCCGGGACCGAGCGTTGTAAAGACCAGACTATTTCTCGCACGACTCATCGACTCGCGACGCTCTTTCTGCGCGGCCATTGCATGGCGGGCCTTCTCATCCTGGGATTTCAATGGCGGATCAAAGTCTTGGCGCAGGATGCTAATGCTCGCAAAGCGGTTGTCGATTGGCCCCGATTGCGTCTTGGCAATGGCCTTTTCCAGAGCCGCAACTGCAGTGTTTCCTTCACGTGTCTTCGGCGCGATGAATCCCAGGGAGACCAGCTCGTGTGGATAGGTCAGCCTCTCGATGTTATCCCAGTATCCTTGGTAGAATCGGGCTAGCGGGGTGAGGATGAGGACCCGCTCGCCGTTAGCGACTGAGTCCGCGGTATTGGTCAGGTTGTTGAGGTTGTAGTGGACAACCGGTGGAGCCGCCTTGTACCCATCGCTTCGAACTGCCTGTGATTTGAAGAAGGGCTTTGTGGGTGGGGAGAGAGGGTGTTCAGCGGCGTTTTCCTGGCGCTGTTGGGAGCTAGCGGATGTGGAGGATGCGGAGGGAGTCGAGGGGGAGAGCATGAAACATATGAAGCCAAATGCCAGCAGCGCTGCTAGCACGAGGCTGATTGGGCTCGTGCGGCGCATAGAGCGTGCAACGGCCATGGCCGATCAACGTTAATTGGAGATTGCGAACGTGTCGCTGTCCAGTGAAACCGCTGACGTTTGGTCTGCTCTGATGCCTCAGGCACTATGGTACCAGATTCGGGTTATTCAGCCTTGCCTCAATTCCTCCCCTGGTGACGACTATGGGAAAGTAGTTTTTACGTGAAAGAGATTGGAGATGTCAAAGAGAACAGCTATAAATGACTTTTAATCTTTGCCCTGTCCGGAAAGAGACAAACCAAGACAACCCATGTCACTTTACTATCAAGGATATTTCGGCAATGGCCGAGATCACATCGGCGGCCGAGATCACAATCCAGGTGCATGGTCCAATTACGAATCGCCATTCGCTCGGGCTTTGAAAATAGTCCGTGTTATCGGGGGGATACTTCAAGGGGGGTCGCGAAGGGTCTCATCGCTGAATGCGGCCCGTCACTACATAGTACATTCCTGGTCACGGACTGCCCTGACTGAGGATTAAATTCCCTCAGGGGAAAGTAGTGCATAAACAATGGGTATGTTCTTCTATTCTAAGTAATTATCTAGCCGTGGAAGGTCGGTAAATTCAATCATTTTTAGGTTCGTGTAGACCATGGAGGAGTTTAGGGTAAGGTACGCATCACACCCTCGAACGCAACCAGAGCCATTGCATTCGCCGGGAACGCTCTAAGGAAGCACGGCACGAAGCCCCGCCAGTACCCTCTCCACCCACGCTCACGCCATACTGCAGCCGCAGCGTCCTTCCAGCCATGGAATTGTCGCTTGCCGTCATTCAGCGCACCACCCATAGGATCGGTCATAAGACGCTGCTTAACAACATCGGCCGGGTAAGAGGTGAGCCAGAAGCATTGGGCAGAGATTCCTCCAGCCCAGAAATTGATCGAAGGGGCGGACAATGTGGTGTTCTTTTTGAAGTAGCGAGTCAGGACGTCATAGGAGCCCCACCAGAAGAAGAAAAAGGAGCGGAAGAGGACCGTTGCCCAGAGGCCACGGTACAGGCCGCTGACACCATGCGTGCGATACTATTTATGTTAGTTGGTGTGCATATTATGCAGGCATTGACGCTCACCATTTTGCGCAGGCAGTCGATCGGCCCGCTGTACATGCGCTTCGATTTGTCGGCGGCGTATTGCACCTGCAGGCGTGCCTTGACGTGCTCGACTGGGGCTGCGACGAAGCTGACAGTTGTACCTGCCATGATACCTGCAATACCATGTCCGAAACTAGGAAGAGTTGCGAGGTCTGGCTGGTAGCTCGAGAAGGGGAGGTAAGGGCGGATGTGAGGTTTCGAGAAGACATTTTCGAGTAATAATCGACGGTATAGAGTAAGAGATCCCAGCATGCTGCGTGCAAGTCAGCTCTATTTCTGTTAATACATAGCGCGGTGCACTCACACAGAGTCCATCACCATCCATCCGACCAGCGGTGGTGTAGCTCCCTTGTAAAACCCTTGTAATCCTTCCTTTCGCAAAGTCTGCAGCGTGCAATCCAACGGTCCTCGGAACTGCACATCTTTGCTAGTTTGTAGGCGAACCTTGATGGTGTCGAATCTGTGCAATTTCGTTAACAATTGACCGAAGGCGAGATAGTTGGGTATGCATACGGATGGCCAACTGTGAAAATCAAAATTAGCTTCAGCCCCAAGTCAAAACACAGAGCACAACCTACCACTAAGCTTTGCAATGCCTGAAAAAACACCCGCCACAAAACCCTTGTAATTCGACTTCGATGTCCCAGACTGAGCAAGCGCGTTTTCCGCCTTCTGTTGGCCCGTCATATCAGATGCCGAAGCAGGTAAAGGCGCCGGCGCCGATGACATCGTCTAATAGCCCCAGGTGTTTCCCCAAATATCTGATCCTGAATCGCGGACCCAATGCGTCACAGAATGGACGCTTCGCGCAAGCCGTAGGGTGCTCGTGCGCAACGCGTGGGCGATTAAATCGAAATGTGACGGATAGCCGATAAGGATAGAGTGATCTAGAGTTGGGCTGCCAAGGAGGATTTTGCAAACTGCCGTATCTTTTCTGGGGAATCTGGGGTATATATATGAATAGAATGGAGTAACTGAAAGAAATATTGCTGGGGGAAGTTGTTTTAATGATCATTTGGGCCCCGCAGATTCCTCTCGGGGAGAGTGGGTGTTCCTCCGAATCGTATGTGATGCCTTAGGCACAGATCGGAGGTGGCGTTTGAACTAGCTCTATATGGAGTAAATCTGGGGATTAGCTTTGGGGGGTATATATCTCTCATTTTAATCCCTATGGAATTTGGGTAACCCGGGACTAACCCCAAAGACAAAAAGGCACTCGGAAGCTTAGGGATAGTCATACACGGACCGATTTCTTTTAACAAGATAAAAAATCATCGCCCAGATTACCTGAAGGTCAAAAGGCACTCCAGATCTAGCAATACGGAAGGCGTGGCGGACAAATAACGTTGGAAGGACCCTGACCATACCATCAGGCTGGGTAGCTGTCACTATGGCTAAACCAAGAGTTTGAAAAAGGATGTGCTTCATATTGAAGGTTGATACTTGGGCTCCACTTGGATATGCCAAGGTCCAGAGACTGGACTAGAGTGGGGTATATAATTTAGGTACATGAGGTCGTGATGCAAGATCAAACGCAGTAGTCGACGCGAGGCCGAGGATGTTTGATGAGTGAGAATGCCCAGAATGCAAAAAATGAGAACAAGAAAACGATAAAAAGGAGGCCCCATGCAAACTGTATCCGCCCTGTGGGGTGAGCTCATTTTGTCCCAGAACACCAAAAAGCAGATATAAAACGAACAGGCACGAAAAAAAGAGTTCCAAGGAAGCCCATTCTCTAATGGATAATAAACAAAAGTAGCCTTTGATGCAAAGCCAGGATGGGATAAGTCTATTGCCGGCCCTTGGCGGGCTTTCGAGCCATCTGCCGAGCCTTCTCCTCATAGGCAATCAGCTTCTCCACCAGCTCAGCTGGAGGGCCGGGGTTCTTTGTGACATCTCGTGGAGTCCGCTCGGATGTGTTGTTCATCGAGCCATGGGCGAGGTAATCGCCCGCCTCTAGCGCCAGGGGCGTGACGGGTCCCGGGCTAACCAGAGGGTCCAAACGGGGCGCTGAAGGACCTTGGTGAACGCCCTCGATGAATTCACGGTACTGCCACATCATGTCGCGTGACCCAGCTGTAGTTCGGTAGACAGTCTGCCGGGACTGGCGAGGAGATGAAGGCTGGGAAGCAGCGGTGTGGGAAGTGCTGTTCGACTGATATACAGCGGGATGGAACCGGGGCAAGCTACCGAGATGGAAGTTCTGGGTTTGCTTGGCCTTGGATGGGTTCTGGGTTCGAGAGCGAGGTTGGGGAGAGTTTGAGCGTCGTGGAGACATAATAGGCGAGGTAGCCGGGGAGTAGTAAGGTGAGTTATCAGAACGCATCCTCGTGGAGGATGACAGGGGCCGCGATGGATGGCGACGAACAGGTCGGATTGAATGGATTTGTCGGGAGTTGGATTGAGATGCACGTTCCCAATCGTCAAAATAAGAGTGATCAAATCGACCGGTGAGTGGTGTTACTGGAAGGTCGTATATTGGACCGGGGCGTCTTGGGATTGGAATAGGTCTTGTAGGTGAGGATGAGGTAAGCGGGTCAAAGTCGATCGGGATAGTATCCCGGTAACGCCGAGGTGAAGGAGGAGTATAAGTAGACGAGGTGGCTGTCAGATCTCGCAGGGAAGAGAGTGACACAGGTGTGGGGTAGCCGTGTTTGGTGATCAGACTTTCAAGATGATCTCTTGGTTGGAATGCCGAGCGCCGGTACGAGGCTGATGATAGGCCTAAAATTTGATCAGCCTGGGAATGAGAATGCCACACGTGTTTAGCGAGGAATGTATGAAATCGTATCGCGATAGCCGACAGAATAATTGAACATATGTCACGAGAGGGGGGAAGGTTTGAGAATATAGATCCCATAGGGGGAGTAGACCAATGGTGAGAGAGGGGGAAAACACCCGGAATCTCAAAATGGGGAAGATAGTCAAAGGGTAATTGAGCCACTTACTTGGGGAAAATGAGCTACTACGTGATGAGAGATAGAAAGAAGACGAGGAAGACGAGGAAGACGAGGAAGAGAATGAAAAAGGGGAATCTGAGGGAGAATGTTTTGGCATCTGTTTTTTTTTGGCCCGGTTAGTGTGCATTAAGCACTTGCGGGGGGAAAACTCCACCAAATTGTCAAGAATAGCAATGAAATTGCAAAATGACGAAATACGGAGAATGAAGATAACGTAAAAAAAATACCAAAAAATACCCAAGCATATAAGAAATATAAAAAATATAAAAAATCACTTACTAGATTCTAATGCCGAGGACTCCGGTGCCCTCTACAACGTTCGACTTCAAGGCTCAATCCAAGGTTAGAGACGGGATGACGAAAGTGCCGCTTTAATAGTGGAGCATGTTAGATCCCCAAGAAAAAAAATTTGAATGGGAGCAGTGAAAAAAAGCAGTGAAAAAAAAGCAGTGAGAAAAAGCAGTGAAAGATCCAGGAAATGCCCTTCTTAAAAGCCCCCAGGCACCTGTGAAACTAATATTTCACCCAGGTACACCTCTCTCTCCACGCGCAACTGCCTGGTGACCTATAAGTTCCTTCAAAGGGATTTTTAAAAAAAAAAAACTATGACTTCTTCTTATCACAAATCAACATAATCCAGTTTTTATTTAGCGAGAATGGACGCCCAGAGTGAAAATGGGTGAAGATCCCTGTCCAGTTGCGATTGATTGACTGGGGGTGTCATGCGTCAAGCTGGTCATTTCTGATTCGCACGCGTCTTCACTCAACACAGTGACGTCCCGACTACCGACTCATGTCATCCGTCTACATCTCTAGGGCTTTCTGCTAAAGCCAATCTGTCCCCAAGGTAGATAGGATATTCCATCCAGCCAACCACAATCCGCGTTGCCTAGTCCGCCGCATCACCCGACACCTATCACTACGTGAGGAAGGAGAAACCCGCTGACGCTGACTGGCTGGCACACTGGGCGGAACCTCCTTACAATGTATTCTAGGTGCTTGATACAACCTCATGATGGTCTCTGGTGTGCATACATGTCTCGGATCACAGTCCAAGCTCCCGACCCATCTAGCTACCCCTTTGCCGGAGTGACGCATTTAGTTACAAGGCTGCATAATTGAGTATCTTTAGAACAGGATATCTCATATCCAAATGAACCGTAATCCTCCAGAGTGACATCGAAACAATACGACACGCTAGAGTCACGGGCGAACCAATGAAGGCACAAAAAGTGAATTGGGGCAACCTGCCCATAAGTCTTGATTGGGCTAGCTGCAGAACGGGCTGGCTTTGGTTTCATTATTGCGTACCGTGCCTAGGTGCATATCCATATTGTAGAGCTGATCTTCTTCACCTCTCACCCCCTTGGAATATGTGTATTTAGAATCAAATAACTGGTGGGCTGTAAGTGGCGAATAACACTGATACTTGCTACTCCTAATATTAGAAAGTAAATCGAGGTAGTAAACTTTGGCAGCTTTACCCTTTGCCACAACATATTGTGAGTTTTGCACCCTCTCGGACTTTCTGCTGTACTACATGAAGAGAGTGGAACTTACTAACGAGAAGTCTATAGTCCCAATTCAAATTCGAGGTCAAGTCCACGGGAAATTTTGAGACCATAGCCTCGGCCCTTCGCCCCCACCACGGAAATTATCTGACGCAGTGAGACCAGCCTTTGAAGCCCATTCGGAATATTTCTATCCCAATATGAGGGAGAAAAAATCTCAAACAAAATACACAGCCAACAAAGCAAGCGGGTCTCATTTCCCATGGCCTCGCCCAACATGACAAAGCTACGTGTCAGTCGGATCCCTTCGGAGTTCCCACGGTCCCCAATGTTAATATATCAAATCCCATCTCTTTCTTCCTTATGGACCAAAACTGTCGATAACGTGTCCGCCCCTTATCAAAAGGAAAGCGACCCGCATCTGCAGCAGACCAAAAAGACAAGCTTACCAGCATAATCTCAAACATGAGTGACCCACATATCCGCGGCAGGTTACTAATCCCTGACCTGGGACACATGTCACCAATTATACAGCCGGTTGACTTGCGCATTGTGGAGATTTACTCGAAGCCCGGCGTAGGGGGTTTAGTGTCGCATACAGTGGCTTGCGAGCCCGTCAATAAGGCGTGCTTAGCGGCGGCTTGCTGCATGGAGTTTCGGGTAGAGGGGATTTTGTGGTGGGATGGAATGATACCCGACGCGGGTGCGCGGGGCAAAGTGGGTGGTTGGTGGGTTGGAATAAGTGCTTACAGTGGCTAGAGAAGTGGGCTGATGTACTCCGCACAGCGCATCTATATCGCACTTGGACTAGGATTACTTGCCTGCCAGTATGCGGGCAGCCGGGATGCCCAGCAGAGTGTTCTGTTTCCACTGGGAAGAAATAACAGAGATCATTTGCGACTCTAGACCGTCGCTTTTCCAAAGCTGTACTCTGTATCCGTACTAATCACCACACCAGTGGTGATCTCACGAAATACCCGAGCCACGTCAATGGACGCTAGAACCAACATTTGCTCATCTTGGGCAAGAGTGGAAGTATAGCGGCCGAGATACCTACCCAATTGACATCGAACGGCGTTGGAGGTTGCTCTTGCAGCGGCGGGAGAATTTGAGTAGATATCCATGAGTAACATCATGTCCATCTGATTAACAGTTGATCTCCAAGAGCTGAAGAGGATCTCGAGAATATGGAAAAAATTATCGAGCGCTTGTTCAAAAGTTTAAATGGAGAATTGACACGTACAAGCCAGAGCTAGCACAGGAATATCAAGCTCAATGCTCATCTTCTCCATGGGAAACTCCACACGTCGTATATTCAGGTCAGGATCCAGGTACATATTCTGAGCCTGTCGTCGAAACAGCCAATCTAAAAACACCCCAGTTGCGAATGCTGAAAAGATGGTGGCCCGGGAAAAACAAAAATTAATTTATTCGCTGTTGTAATCATACATACCATGCATTATACTCGAGATACTTGTCATGAGAGCACAAATACCACAATAGTTTTAGGCAGTGATCATCAGTATCAGGAGGGATTCTAGATCGATGAAGACAAAATGTAGGATCGGCAGAGGGTTGCTAGCTCTGGATCCCATGTTGTTGATTGCTGCTTGGGTTGCAAGTACCAGTTCTGAGACAACATTTGACTAACACCCCTGTAAAATGTCATACTAACCAGAGGCAAAAAATGTTGGTCTTGAGGCATAGGATCAGCGAAGATGGACGTCATCGAGACTGTGATCACACAAGCTATTCATTCTCTTGGGTATCTGGTGTTTCTGCCTACTCTATAACTGACACGGCCCACGGGAAAAATGGACGGCTTCTATAAGTGCCAGGGCTTTTAGGGACCATCAAGACAACGACCTGTTAGGATACTAGAAGTAGATGATATTATCCATATTGCGCATAATAGCGAGCAAGTAGATTCCCCGTTAAAGGAGTAACTTACGAATACTAGATACATCTATAGGTTTAGTAAGTATGTGGGTAGTTATAAGGTAAGGTATATGATAGTTAACAAGAACAGTTAGCCGCATGTGCGGTTTTCTTAAGATTCTTTTGGTGGTCTTTCTAGTGGTCTTTCTAGTGATATATATGTACCTATATGTACCGGATTTTCCCTGGCGGGTGGGGATTTCCTATTTGGGCTGCCGCCGCTTTAATGAGGGCGCTCAGACTCAGGCTCTCAGAGTAGATATTAGCACGAGCTCAGAGTCAGTGATCAGCTCAGAATAGTCACGTGCATGATGACTGATACCATGTAAATGCTCATTGGATGCTCACTGATTACTCAGTGACCCTCTGTGTCCAATCAGTGAGCAACTCTGATCACTCAGACCACCGTAGACTATACCTTTGATGGAACAGCCCCACAGGGTCGTTTATACTGTGATTCTTAGTTCGTAGATAGCATCGCACCCGCCCTCATTTTCTGAACCCTGCCCATCTCATCAAGAAGGAGAAAGAAGGAGATACGTCATGCTCATGGGGCGTAGGAGAAAGTGGAGGGCTTCCTCTGTTTCATGATGCTGCGGTTAAGCGTTCTTTTTGAATTCTATCATTGTGGCTCGAGCTCGAAATCTCAAATATAAAAGCAGACCATGTCCCAGCCCTAATGGCATGTTAATCATTCACACGCCTACGCTTTCGGCGCCTTTCCTTAATACGTCGAACCAATACCGGGCTCAATTGCCCTGAATACCTGCCCCCTTATGGCATCGCACTTAATTATGGGCAGAAAAGACTTTTTTGCTGAGCGCGATGAGATCGCAAAGGAGAGACGTCGTCTATAACGGGAAAGAAACGGTTATGTTCCTGGAGCTCGCAGACAAGAGGATTCAATCCGGGAGAAAGACAAAAGGCTTGCCGAGACCAACAACTTATATCGATAAAAGACCCAGAGAATGGATTTAAAACCTACAAGACCTCGTTTAGTTATCCAGCCCTAAGTCACGAGATGATTAAGGAATTTATCCGCTGGTACATTGGTTCTATTTAAGGCCGACTGAACGAGAATGGACGACTAACGGTAAGAACCGTAGAGGCGTGCGCCGAGCGGTTCTTTAGTGGATTTGAAGTATTTATAAAGACTAAAATCATCCCAGATGATCGAAAAGAAATAAAATCGGTCTGTCTATCGTCACTTCCCTCTGAGACCTAACCCTTATAGCCATACTAATTTCAAGATAGTGGATTAAGAAAACTCTGACGGCGGAAGGCATAATAGTGAACTAAAAGAAAGAGAAGCTAAACTTCATAAAACATGATTTCCTGAGAACGGTCTCGTCTTTATGGCAGACAGATCATCAAACGTTTATCCCTGGGTTACTTAAAGTAGTCATCTTATTTACTCTTTAACTGTATCTCTTTACTGGAGTAAGAGTCGGATCTTTCATTCCTTCCAGTAAGGACAAAAATGAAAGAGGTCTTCGATATAAAGTAGGTTTTCTTTACTCTAACGACGTCGTCTACTACTAACCTCTATTCCAGCATATTGACTTAGTACTATTTCCTTTAACCACGGCCCCTTAGGCGGTGGGATGGCGGGTTAAATAGGTCTGGCTTAAGAATAACCGATGTCCACAATACACTGTGTGAGTGGAAAGAGCCCAGTGGCATACTTTTTAGGTATATTAGGATATTTCCTTTACTAATCATTGCTCTAGATTCGGGATTAGTATCCGGGATAGTAACAGACCGCAATTTACATCAGGCTACCTTCTTCTCTCCCTCGCACTAGCACACGGTGCTCTCTTTCGGGTTAACACTGTGGACGATCTAGCATAATTTGATCTCTTAAATGGAGAAATTCCATTGCGATGGAAGGATGAGTACTTAGAAAAGCCAGTCCTCAGACATGCCACGGCAGATGGACCCTAAGAGACTCCTTTAACGAAGTAAAAGTTTTATCCCTGCTTACGCTAAATCTTCGCCGCTGCGGGATACTTTAGTGAACTGGCAACGGTCCACTGCATCCGACGAAATCTAGGGAAGAAAGTCGAAAGTCAGTCCCTATAACCACGAAAGAAAACCCGAAAGAGGCCACAGTACTAAAGTTTTTTTATAGGAAGGCATGGTTCTGCACCTGTGTCCTAAATCATGGCACACCAGGGACCAGACACTTTTCCAGAGCATTATTAAGCCCACTGCTCCTCTATAGATACAGTGTCAGCTGTTCTCGATGAGGCGGACTAATCTGACCATATTAAGTACTTCTAAGGCTACGTCTAATTTTACGAGCGCGGCTTACCGAGCGAATTACCAGCAGAAGTTAAGCAAAGTATTCTTGAAAAACCTGACATGGTAAGAATAAGAGATCGGATCGACTTATTTAAGCGAAGTCACGATGCGAACTCCCTTAAGCACGAGCAGCTGGAATACAGGAAGGCGCTAGTTCGACATCGTCTTTCTGAGCTTAAGCAATATTAAAATCGGTGGGTACGGGAGAAAAGAGACCAGAAAATCATTAACCGGGGAAAGGAAGAGCCGGCGCACTTAGATAATGACATTTACACACGCGCTTAAATGCTGATTATACCCGAAGTTACGCGAATCGCAATAGCTATGTCCTGCACTAAAGAGCTTTCCTTTAACGAAAAACTTCTTTTTATCTAAGATCTACAGACGCAGTGTGTCCGTGATTTTAATGTGGTATACCTTCTAAATGAAAGCCCAGTTTAGGGTCTCTGTCCTATAAAAGGTTGCCAAATCAATATTATAAGGTGAGCGCCCCGATCTAATAATAACCTAGTCGATACTAACTCTATTAGTCTGAGAAAATGTGACAGAAGTGCTCATATCCACGGATGTATTCGGCGCGAGAAAGCTTTTAGCCTTTAAATACCAGAATCAGAGATGCGATTTTACTATAAATGCATGGAATGGTGTACGTCAGTTTAATGGCGGGATCATTATGATACCTATCTCCAGTCCTAGAAAGCGCAGTATTGCGAAGTAATCATATATCGTTATACCGTCATTCGTCTAGGATACTACGCCTTTTACTTATGGGACCCGGATCTCTCTGCGGAAGAACGTCTACGATACTGGCTGCGAAGTGATAACCTAAGGGAACACATTGAGCGGCAGCACTTAGCTAAAATACGGCTTAGCCCGATAAAGCCGATATGCGGATGCTCCTAAACCTTCAGCGATGAGCGTGATCTTCGACATCACTTACACGATGCGCATAGGCTTAAGGAAACCATATGGCAAAATCTAAAGCTCTCTAATAAGAGAAAGCGCACTTATAAGTTAGAAGCCCAAGGATCTCTAACAGATCCACAGGATGATCGTTCTAAGAAAGCCCGAATTTAACATTATTCACCTCTAAGTCAAGAGCGTGAGCATTATATAACAGAAGGATCCTTTATCTCCGCTCTTACCTTACTTCCGTCTGTCGAAGAGAATCTAGGATAATTCTCAGGGCTAAGTGCATACGACCAATATAGCATCAGCTGCAGGAGTAACGCAGTGGAACGATGCTTTTCGAAGGCAGGTTCTTCACCCAGCTCGGGGCCAACAACTCCAGGTCTTAATGTCATTAATCCGCGAATCCTCAAGTCTCCTAAAATTAATAGGGATAATGCGCACCGATCTTATGTTCAAGCTGCCATCCCACTAAACTCACTCACTTCCCCACCAGAAGAGTGTGAGGCCACCAGAATTTCCGCCAGTGGCATGAGCCAGCCGCATCCTCCTATTTCAGGATTTACCAATCAGCCTGTTAGATACTGTGCTGTCACTAAAGCCACCGAGAAGAGGAAAGATTTGCAAGAATGTCTCACCTCTTTATCTAATTATGACCAAGCTGCTACTACGAAGTCCAAAGGCGACAGTCACTCACTTACATGGGCAGAAGGCGGCGAGCAAAACCTGCCTTGTGATGATCAAGTCCCTCCCAGCAGCCCTCGCAGGCGCCTCGCTAGAGCCAAGGTACAAACTCAGTCACCTCAGCATCATGCAAGTGGGCTGAGCAGCTGCAAACCCCGCCAGAGGCTTAATGCAAAGAGTAAACGGAAGTTGCGTGACTTACAGAAGAAGAATTTGACCCTGAGACAGATCGGACCTCATTTCGCGGATGTTGATATGGCGTTATTGCGACAGGCTTAGATGGAATTGAAGCCTTCTCAGAGATCTACCCGATCTCGGGCTAATTTGAAGGTTAACTAGACCATTTATTAGTCAATAATATCTTCCTTACATTTGATTGTTATTTGATTGTTATTTGATTGTAAAATTTGCTAACCGGCCGGGGTAGTCTGACCCTTTGCCGACCTTTAGAGATAGACTCCTTGCCGCGCCATTTAGAAACCCCTGATTGTGCGAGAATGAGAAATAATTGACTAAATGGATGGCTCAAGTGCCTGCAGAAATCACACTGGTTCTACAAAGAGTAAATGTGGCGTACGTTAAACTCGAGGGGCAAACATCACACACTTTTAAGGGCAGCAAGTTCGAAGCATGATGAGCTTCCTTTTCACTTCGGCTCGCGAATACACCGCGGTATGATAATCGATTCGTTTCTAGTGGTATTTGTTCAGATCTATCCGGAAAATGCAGTGGGCAAAACAAGGTAACAAGATCGTTGCGGTAACAACTTAAGCAAATTGTTGGCTGTTTCGGCGAAACCCTAATACACCCAGCAAGTTACACGGAAACAATTGTTTACATTACGGTTACATGATCTGCACCGCCACAGATACTGGTAGCGACAGCGCAGCAGGCATGGGATGAATTAGAGCTACGGCACTTGAAGCATCTCTCTGAGACAATGCCACACCGGGTGGAAGCTATCATTGAGAGCCAGGGGTGGTATACAGCATATTAGATTCCATAGTATGAATTTATTGAGGTTTTAGACCGGCAGTAACTTATATAATCAAGGGGGTGTGGGGCCAGGCGTTGTTAACACTTTTGCGTAGTCACTGTACCTACCAAACGGCAGTTACGTTGACAATATCGTAGATTGAAGTAGCACGTGCATACCAACCAGGACAAGCCATACCAACATGTAGATTACAATTCAGCTTAGCTGCGACAGACATTCCGTGGATGGCGGTGTTTCTAGGACGGCACACCCCATTTCTGTGGAGCCGTAAACACCCCCTAAACCGGTCCCATTTCGCTATTTTTTCCACAACTTTTTTTGACACTAGTTGGTAAGTTGCCACCACCCCAACTTGCATTGCGCAACTATTTGTTTCCATCTGCCGTCGTTGCTCGTCAGTCTGGGAGGTAAGTTTACCCTTATAGATCCTCATCATCTGAGTCCATACGGTAGTGTGGCATCGTAATATTGGCAGATCGCGTTAGCGGGGGCTTTCGAAGATTTTTGACGGGCCAACCATGCGGGGAGATCTGTAACTTTACGCCTCGAACGACTGAGTAGATTGTATCGTTGAAGGCGGGAGGCTAGAAGATGGGCCGGTGGCATAATTGAATAGTATCACCACAGACTCAACGATATTCAACACATTGGTAAAGATTTTCCCGGAATGGATGACTGCTTTGGGAGGACCCATGGTACCTGAGGTGAATAGGACTAGTCCATGTCTTCCGTGGTCATAGGACACGCTGCCATGCAGTACTGATCCTTCGATTGCGGCTAGACTTCCGCAAAACCCAACTGGACCCGGACCCAACCCGGACCCAACCCGGGCTGGGTTGGGTTTTGGGTCGAGATCTCCGACCCAGTACTGGGTTCTGGGTCGAACCCTTTAACCCAGTACTGGGTTGGGGCCCCAAATTGGGTCGTAAACATTACAAACATACTAAGATCTCGGATTTCATTAGTTATGCGTTTTCCAGCTGTAATTTTGAGTATTTGACTTACGTTCAGCGCGGTAAATTTAGGGTTCAGTAGATCAAATTCGACTGCATGATCATCAGATTAGATTTATGTCTATTCTCAATGCTAATGGTATTCGAAGATATCATCCTCCCTGCTTTTCCGTTTCCGTCCTGAGGCCCGAATCTGCGTCTGGTTCGGTGGTAATGATGGATCCGGCTAAGCATTATGTTCACCGGCACTTACAGACGCCTTATCTAGTTCTATAAGATCCTGGTTCTTATCCTGATTATATATCTCAGCTTCCTGCTCCTCTGTATCACTTATCAGATTATCCTTAATCAGGTCAATCTTCCCCTCCTTCTCTTCTTTCGCTGCCTCGATCTCATCCCACGTAAAATACTCCTTAAGAAGCTTCGCCTCCTGCTCCTCTATATCAAATCTTAACGTATAAAGGAACATCATCAAATCTTTAATAGTCTTTGACTTCATTCTACCACGGCGATAGTGGCAGATATCCCGAGCGGTATTAAACAGACGTTTAACCCCTGCGCCAGTTACTGGGAACGAAAGGGCATCTCGCGTAAGTGCAGCGATAGCTGGGAAGCGAGATTAGTGTTCTTTCCAGAAAGTGAGGGGATTCATAGAAATAGTATCTATTTAATTAGTATTAGGTTGCTAAAGGGAATCAATCATTAGGTTCACTTACCACTATTAAGGTATTGGCTCATTTCATCAGACACTGGAAGCCGTGCTAGACCTTAGCCAGGTCCAGGCCCAGTAAGCATTGAATCAAGCATCGAGGATGGTCCAGCTACAGCGATAGACCTTCCTGAAGCCTGGATATCACTTATAAGCAGCGCTTAATATGGAGTAAGGGCTTCGCGGAATGAAGCTCGATAAACATCTCGCTAATGCTGATCCCAGTCGGCGGTATAGAAGAATTGAAACTTATTTACCGGCGTAAGCATAGTGCTAATAGCATAGATATGCCCTCGGATACTATCAGTCTGAGAGTAATACTCATTAAGCTTCATCCGCCCAGCTTCAAGTGCATCAAGCATCTGTTTCTTCTATATAACCCCCTTTCGTCGGAGCTGCTTCATTAATTGTTTAAGATGAGCAAACAGTTTATTATAAATCATAAACACATAGTGGGCTGTGATGTCTCGAGTCTTTGAAAGCTGTGTTATATAATCGAAGAACGGCTCAGTGATACAGAGCAGATAGTCGATCTGGCGCCATTCTTATTCACTAGGAAGCATCTCCTCATAATCATACTCCGTACAGAACAGAGTAAAGATTCTGCGTAGTCGCTTTACCCGACGAAGCATTAAGTATGTCGAGTTCCACCGGGTCCTTACATCTTAGATTAGAACAATCTTAACATCGGTTATCTGAAGTCCACAGAATGTCTCTCGGCGCTGAGGACTCGCGTTAATATAAACTGCAAGATAGCGGACCTTGTTTAATGTGGAAGTAGACCTTGCCAACTCCCATGGGACTAAGAAAATTTTGGTCCCATATCCTGGTCCCATCTACTCCCATGGGACTAAAAAAATTCCGGTCCCATTACCCTAGTAGTCCCATGGGGGTCCCATGGGAGTTATGGGACTCCCATATGGTCCCACGCTAGCATAATTTTGCCAAGGATTTCCTATTTCAGCTGCACAAAACTGCAAAGTAATCAGATAAAATACTGTTATTTACAGGCGTATGAGTGTCCCTACTTTCAATGTCTAACAATATGGTTTTGTTATATGACATAGTCCATAATAGAGTTAACAAATGACTCAAGTATATATCAAAAAGCATCCATCTTCAAAAAAAAAACTTCATATACTAGATTGTGGTGGCTTTTGGGCGCAAAGGAGATTTAAACATAGTATTAGAAGGAAGTGGTTAAGCAAAATATATATTTACAGAGAGGTACTACACTACATTTTCTACATATTATTTAGAAAGTATAAATTTGACAAAGATTTTAACAAATTATATTTAATTCCCGCACCATAAGAAACCTTACCTCTAAATTAGTTATATTCACTTTAGAATAACTATTCATACTACGTGGTTATTGAGTAATTTCGGGATAAAGAAGGCTTAAAAGTGAGAATTTTCCCCTTAAAGTTGTGGGGGATTATAGATACCCCTAAATCTAATCAATTTCCCTTTTATATGGGAGTCCCATGGGAGTCCCACGGGAGTCCCGCGGGACCCCCATGGGAGTCCCGTCGAACAGACCAATAAGTAACATATAATAAGTGGGTACTAGCCTATTTGTGATGTATCTTCGCGCTATTACTCGTTTAAACTCTACTAGTAGCCGAACGTGACTCTCGCGACTGTAAAGGTAGGTGTTAGAGATATGCTTTTTAAACCCTCTTCTAGTTCAACAGAATTATTATTCTAGTATGTCGCAATACGAACTATACGCTGAGGCTGGCCCTTCATCCCAGATCACATTGTCCCACGCCGGAATTCCTCCACCTTCTTCAGTCTATAGCATTGGCATTATTGATGACCCCCTTACGCCAGATCATTCAATTAGCCAGCAGCCAATCTATAGCGGACCAGAATCCTCAATCCTCCAAATAGAGCCGAATCCGATTCCTCCAAATCTCCGCCGTATCGGTCCTAAACATCAAAAGTTCTGGGTTCTTTGGACTACAATGAATAAGACCGACTTCGTTGAGTGGTGGCGCCATACGGCAGGTGCTCACCCACACCCTCCGCTTCATAAAGTGAACTTTGAAGCAAGGTATACCTCTGCTACTTGGGAGCACTTTGACCAAGTAGCACACTTTCAAACCGGGAAACCAATGGCACTCTGTCGGAGGTGTGGAAAAGCGCTCTCGCACCCATCCTCGACATTAAATGGTTCGAAGTCACTTACTGCACATTTATCTAGCCGCGCATGCATAGTTGCCTCGAAAAAGGCTTCAACACAACAGGATATACAGCAATCGCTCGAACTTACGGTATTATATACGTCCGATTCTACATTCTATCGATTTGATACTAATATCTATATTATATTTAGTCTACTCGTACGCCTACCCGAAAAGTCTTTGACCAACAACGATTTGAAAGAGCCCAAGTTAAATTTATAGCGAACTCACGCCTTCCATTTCAGATCCTCCGGCATAAAGACTTTGAAGATCTAATTACAGAGGCTCAGCTTTCTCAACAAAAACTCACCCTTCTATCACCAAAGACCGCGCGGCGTCGGCTCCAGTCAATCGTCCATACAGAGCAGCAAAAGCTCCTTTCTCTTCTCCCAGCCGGAGCGAAGCTATCAATTGCCCTTGATTGTTAGACCTCACCCTTCCAACAGGCATTCATGGCAATCACAGGCTATTTTGTGGATATCAATTGGGATTATCATGAGATACTTCTAGGTTTCATGCCAGTTCACGGCCAGCATACAGGCTCCTATCTAGCAGACGTTCTCCTTGAGGTTCTTCAGCAACAGCAGGTTACCAATCGAGTGATTGCGATTACTACAGACAATGCGTCAAATAATAAGACCTTAGTCGATAGTCTATGTGATTCAATCGAACGGTTAGAGCTTCCTAATTTCACTGAAATTGTACGGATTCCATGTCTTGCTCATGTGATTCAATTGAGTCTGAAAGATCTCCTTGGCCTAATAAAGGCTGATCCAAAAAACGACAAGACAGCAACAACATGGTCGGAAGAAAACGGGAGTGTTCTTCAACAGGCAAAGAGACAGAAGGGAATCATTTATACGCTAGCTAAGGTAAAGTAACTAATGCCTTTAACAATTTTATCTAATACTAACTACTATACTGCCAGGTACGGGCCTTCGCAGTTTTTATTAATGCCAGCCCACAGCGACGGGAGGCATTTCTAAATCTTCAAAGCGAAGAACCGAGGCTTGCCCCGATCCAGGATGTACGCACTCGGTGGAATTCAACATATCTTATGCTCCAGCGCGCCAATCGCCTTTCAGATAGCTACCAAAGATATTGCGCAGAGCATCAGCGCCCCGAATTCCGGCTTGGTAAAAGCGAATGGCGGCAGATCGAATACTTGCTCCATATCACAAAGCCTTTCTACAAATGGACGGTTGGCCTATCAAAGATTAAGGCGACAACAATCCATGATGTGTTCCGGGTCTACAACCGACTATTTACCCATTTTGAGCAGGCCCAGGCCCGACTTCGGCGAAAGAAAGTGCCTTGGAAAAAGGCTATGCTTAAGGCTCTTGAGGCCGGAAGTAAGAAACTCTCGGTATACTATAAAGCAACTGAGCAAGCACATGGCAGCCTATATGCAATTAGTACAATTCTTGCACCTCAGCATAAACTTGAATTCTTTAAAGGACCAGAGTGGGCAGGTGAAGTCGATAATATGGATTCCTCCTGGCATGACATATATGAAAAGTCTCTTCATAATCATTTGGAGGATTACTCAAAACGCCAGCCTAAAAAGCAAGTGCTTACAAAGGCAAAGTCCTCCTCGCATAGCACGGATGCAATGATGAGCCTCTTCGAGGAGGATCAACCAGAGCCACCACCGCAGCCGAAGACTGGGTGGCAAGAAGAACTTAAGGGATATCTTAATACTGGTATGTTTAGATGATCATGATTATAACTTAACTAAGCTAATTATATATAGAACGGAGCATAGTAAACCCATGCCATTTCTGGAAAGAGAATGAGTATAGATTTCCGATACTCGCAGCGGTTGCACGGGATGTCTTTTCTATCCCAGCTACTGGCGCCGGTGTTGAGCGCCTCTTTAGTACTGCTCGCGATATCTGCCATTATCGACGAGGCTCATTGAACGAAGTAACAATACAGGATTTGATGATGCTTCGTTGTTTATCCAAATTTGATATTGAAAGTGAGGAAACTGGGGAGGATTTCCAACCTGAGGCTACCTTAAATCAGGACGAAAGGACTGAGGGTGATGAGGTAAGGGAGGCGGGACTTCCTGAGTGTATACCAGAGGCAATTAGCGAGGGTGAGGACGGTGATAACTCAGATGAAGCAGGAGAGATTGTTACCGATCAGGAGGCCGCTGAGGAGTCAGATGATGATTCGGCACTACATCCATTGCCTGCCATCGATACTACAAGTCAGGCACGCCCCCAAAGAGATCGTAAGCGGCGTAGGGATGAAGATCTATACGAGTATACTAGATAGTTTAATCACAGGATACTATAATTACACTACTTTTTGAGAGGAATTAATCCAGAATCATTCAATGCTACCTCCCACTGTAAGCTAAATACCCATTAATACAGGGCATTTCTGCATATCTTATGCAGGTCACGTTTTTCTACGTGTTTGCAGTGTTTACAGTCCCATGGGAGTCCCATCAAAGTCCCATGGGAGCGGACTAGCACCTCACTCCCATCTCTTGGCACTCCCATGGGACCATATGGGAGTCCCATCTACTCCCATGGGAGTGGTCCCATGGGACCAAATGATGGGAGTTGGCAAGGTCTATCGGGTAATAAAAGCTTCATCTGGTAACGCTTACTGGAGAGTAGTAGCTAACGTCTTGTTATTCGATGCATTATCCGTCGTTAATCTAAATATCCTATCGCTGATTTCGTGCTCCACGAGGGTTTCTAAAAGAACACTACTAAGTTTATCACCGGTATGTGAACCGGAAACCGGTTTAAACCTAAGAAGCACCTCGCGATAAACCCAATCGGCGTCAATAAAATAGCCAGTGATAGCCATAAATGCCTACGAGAAGGGAGACGTCCAGCAGTTAAGCGCAATAGATATCTTAGAGCGAGGGGGTAGCGTGCGAAGGATACGCTGTTGTCGATCTTTAACTATGCTCCCGAGTCGGCGACGCATAGTATCGGCGGAGGGGAATTATAGAATGGCTGGGGCAGAGCGAGCTTTGTGGAATAGACGTTTAAATGATGTATGTTCGACGAGATTGAATGGTAGGCGGTTTAGGGTAATGAATTGGAGGATATCTTCTTCCCATTCTTATACTGAGAATGGTATATTGGCTGTATTTCCTACCTAGGAGGTCGAATCGTTATGAATCAGTAAGGCTATAGGTTTATAGGGCTAGGGGTTATACTTTACATCATTCTGTAGAAACTTTATAATCCCCGAATTCATCTTATTATCTGATCGTATATATCCAGCTGTTTTAAGATGCTTTATGATCGTTAATGTGCCATGGTACTGCACTTTACTACCTATACTACCTGGGCTGGTAGAATAAGGATGCTCTAGGATCTTACCATAACGCTTACACATAACCTTTAGTGCCCCATCGGCGATTTTAGCGACCTAGTGGTAGCTATCCCAGATCTCTGTATAGCGTTTCGAGTCCTAATTAATCTTATTTTTCGTGCCATATTCAGTCCCTAGCCACCAGTCCACCCATTCCGAATAAACCATCTTATCGTAAAGAAGAAATGTCTTCCTACGGTCGGGACTAACGCGCGTAAGGGAAGAAGGAACCGGCGTAGGAGTCAGATCACCCGGTCGGAGGAAACTAGATTCCCAGGGTTCTTAGGTCTGTATACTTACGGAGGGAGTAGGCACTTATGAATCATCAAGTTCCCCATAAAAGGACGATGGGAAGTCTGAAAACTGGCTTTGAGACATAATTAAAGGTCAGCATTAAGATGAATGATTAAGTAAGGGAGGAATTAGAGATTATAAATAAGAAAGGTTGACTTTAGGAGTTGATAGATCAAACGGACTATATCCGGCTAGATGACTATACTATCCGATTGGTCTATTAAGCTTATGATTTATGGGTCTGACCCAGTAACCCAGCAATAACCCAGCGAAAACCCGGATAACCCAGTCAAAGCCCAGTAAAAACCTAATTCCCACCCCAGTTTTATGTAGATCCCTTAAAATATTTCACCTCATGGGGTCTCTAAATGTCTAAGAACCGCCAATTCAAGATACAGTAGGGTTTGAATATCTATTCTATAATATAAATGTAAATAAGAGAGCCTACTTTCTCACTTAATCAATAAATAGTATCAAAAAATGAAGAAATGGTTACCTTTTCTTTTTACTCCCTAAATCTATTATAAAATGTATACTAGGTCTATACATGTTAAATATATATTTCTATAACTTCAGGAGGGTGTATCTTCCCAAACGCCCCATACACTATATTCTATGTGAAATATGGCATCTTAAGGGGTTTTTGATAGAGAAATAGACAGATTCCTACTATTTACATAGAGATTTCTTATAATTTTAAGTGGCTTCTTGGTGATAAGAGTTAAATTCTTAGGTATGAACTAAAACATGGGAAAAAAACGGTATTCTATTTGGAAAACTAAGCAGGTTTATGCCAGAATTTATGCCAAAGTTGGGTCCAACTGGGTTATTGTTGGGTTTATTGGGGCCCCAGTACTGGGTCCGGGTTGGGTCCGGGTTATGAGGTTTCGACCCAACCCAGTACTGGGTTGGGTTCTGGGTTGAAGGTTTCGACCCAGTACTGGGTTCTGCGGAAGTCTAATTGCGGCGTCGTTCGTGAACGGAGCATCTATGACTACCCACTTGGAATATCTTGAATCTGCAGTCTCTCGATGATGGTGTATGGTCCTCGCAGCTCTCCGCTAGTCCAATTCCACGATAACCAAATCAATATTACATTCTGTCCCAAAGAATAGCTGTCTTCCTTTGGTAGTAGCCCAATTTCCCCCGTCAATAGACGCCATAACTGAGTACCCAATCCCTAGAAGCGACTTACGGGAGGAATTGCAATGGCGCTACATGCGAGGACGGCTAAACAAGATACTATGAATTCATAATTTTTCAGGGCTAATATCCGAATATAAATTTATTTGTCGGCCGCCGCTGTCATCAACGACGATGACCTGATCCCTTTCACCGGAATCCAAGCTGGGTAAAATAAGGATCGCTGGTAATTTTCCAGTGGGCATCAGTCCGTAAGGAAGCCATCATCAGCGTTCCGGTATAAAATTGGCGAGAAGAGGTTGTTCCCAAGTTTCCAGTGCGTCTCTCGTGTCCGCGGTTTTAAAGGATCAGCAAGTCAAGGCTATGGATAGGTGAAGAGACGGCGGTCTAAACTATCTCCAACTCGGCACATCGCTATATCATGATGCATCTGTCACTCCTACATAGGCCTCGCCAAAACCCGCCCGCGAAAACCCAGCCCATGGGCCGGGTTGGGTCTTAGTCAGCAAACCCGTGGGCGGGTTGTCATCCGGGAAACCCAACCCAAGACCCAAATGGGTACCCGCGATTACCCAAAAAAGCAAAAAAAGCTGACTGATCATTTTACACTAAGTTATGCAGTAATTTTCAATTATCTAATTATTTCGATGGCGTAACTACTAGCTTCTAGCTGTGAATATTTGGAAAGGAACATGAAGGGCTTGAAAAAATCAAATTGGCTAATTATAAAGACTAGTATACCTCGTAACCTCGCAGTCTGCTGGAGGGCATTGTTACCCGACCAGAAGATCTCTTCTGGCTTCTATCACTCAATTGCATGATTAGAGGCGGAAGTAAATCTGCTTCGTCGTAATCAACCACGTCTTCCTCCATACTCTCTTCTTCTTGTTCAGGTTCGTGAATATGTCTGTGTATAGAGCTCCGGCCGGTCTCTACCACCGTACACTCCACTTAGTATGTCTCCTCTGGCTCAGAGTTACCCTCGAGATTCTCGCTCTCTTTAATCTCCTCATTGTCGCTGATCGGCTCTGCATCCTCTTCGATTACCTTTAACGCTTCATCCTCTTTAAGTGCCTCTTAGCTCTCGCTCTCCAACGGTTTCTCCAGACGAATCAATTGCTATCCCTCTAGTGTGAGCTTTTCTGAGCACATGTACATCATTAAGTCTTAAATGGTCCCTTCGTGAAGAGACCCTCGGCGATAATGATAAATGTCTCGTGCGCTATTAAAGAGCCTTTCTACACCCGCGCCGGTGGTAGGGACTGAAAGTAAGTCTCGTGCGAGCCGAGACAGCACTAGGAATTCGCGCTCGTGTTCTTTCCAATAAAGTCGCGGCGACACAGGGACATTAGCTATTCGAGGTCAGTCAGTTATTCCAGTGTGTTATACTGATTACTCGTGCCTTCGCGAAGATACTGGTCCACTTCGTCATACTCTACTCCTTCATGGAAAATCGATGCACCAGGTGGCTCGAGTAGCCGATTAAGCTCTGTGCTATGCGAATTAGAAGATCGCTGGACCGTACGGAATAGCAACTCGGGGTTCTGCTGCTGATACTGTGTGAAAGATGCTCTTAAATATTCACAGTACCTTTTTAACGTATCTTCATGGCAAGTTAAGTACTCTCAATCATCAAAAGCACTCAGTTTATACTGAGGGGTAAGTAATGTTCCAGTGCCATAGAGAAAACCGTGGTCGCGGTAGGTTTTTTCGTAGTACTCTTTCAGCTTCTGCCTCGCCACAAGCAACGCGCCATACATATCTTTCTTCCAGGGTGTTATCTTTCTCTTCAATCTTCGATTCGACCGTTCGATATGCTCCAGTAGTTTCCTATACACAAGGAACACACTATAGATTATGACGTCTCTAGTCATCATCAGAGCCATAGTGAACTGAAAAAACGGTTTAGTCAAATAAACGAGGTAGTCAATTTGCCTCCATTCAACGTCGGTAACCTTAAGCTACGAGTATTCATGATCGCAGCAGTATTTATCGATTACATTTCTCAGCCGGCGTGCTCGGCGAAGCATCAAAAAAGTTGAATTCCAGCGTGTCTAAACGTCATGTAACGGAAAAAGCCGAGTACCACCTGATTAGAGGCATAAAAAAGCATCACGCCGTTATAGGCTTACGTTAACAAAGATCGTAAAGGATCGAATCTAATGCTGTCAGTGCTCTGAGTATATTAAAAAAGTGAATATCTTGGCTCACCTTTGTTAGTGTATAAGCCACGTCTCCATAGTTGATTGAATCCTTTAACCCGTGCGCTTAGGTGTCGGACTAAAAGGCTCTGACTTCTTTATTCTTAGGTGCTGCCCTAATATGTCCCAGTAGCTATTTCAGGCAAAGCTGGATCACATAAGCCATGCAGGGAACCCGGACTATTAATTCCCTAGAGCTAATAGCTCCGATAGAGAGCAGTCTCTCTTGTAAGGCGCGTATCATAGTGTCGTTATTAGTAGCGTTATCTATAGTAACGCTAAAAATACGATCGAGAAGTTTTCGTTCCTCCAGTAACCGGTGCAAAACATCACTAAGGTTGTTACCTATATGAGGACCGTGTAACGGCTTAAAGCCGAGGAGCATTTCCCTATAGTTCTAATCTTTATCGATGAAATAAACCGTGATTACCATGAATGCCTGCTAAAATGGACTAGTCCAATAATCTAAAGCGAGGGAAACCTTAGCATCTTCAGGCAGATCTTATAACTATAACTCTTGCTGGCAATTAACTGTATCCCGGAGCCGTCTCCGCAGGGTCTTCGCTGACGGGAGTTCCAATTCTCCGGGACCAGAATATAAAAGGCTGAGTAGCCTCTAAAACACCGGGTTCTCCACCGTCTGGAAAGGTAAACGAAGACACGTAATTATCTTCAATATCTGCTCCTCGATTTGAAATGTTATCACTCTGTGGACACTAGGTGAGTCTCTCGTGAAATGGTTCTGTAAAGAATCCGAAATCAATGACTGATTAAATCCCTTTTTCTTCCCTTTACGATAAGTATTAGACTTTTTATATCTACTCATAGCGCTTATCCCATTCCCTTTATACTGTGGATAATCAAGCACAGTGAGATAAGCCTGGCAGATGACTCGAGGACGCCCAGAATCAATATCAGTCACCTGGTCAAAGTGTTTCCACACATCAGCGTGACGCGATCCAGTGGACCATTTAATCTAGGATTAGCCTTCTCCGTTCAGCTTTTAGCCGTACTCTGTTTCCTTCCACCATTCAAGAAACTCTGTCTCTAGATGCGACTAGTACGTAATCCATTTCTTTCTGTGCTAAGGTCCCACACGTCGGAGTGTCGCTAGAGGTCTTCGAGTAGTTATGTCGTAGGTTTTACGGGGTCCTATCAAAGGCTGCGGTCCATCTTAGTATACATATAGGTAGCGCCGCAACACTCAGAGGCTAGTGGAAGGGACCATTTTCTTACGGAGGATTATATGTCAGAATCCAAAAAGCCGTCAGATGACGGCTTAATGGAGAGCAGTGGACTGAAAGGCCGATGTATTAATCGCGATAATAAGGAAGAAGACGCCATACTAAAGTAAAAGGCCACTGGTATTAGAAGATGGGGATTTTTTTCATCTTAAGTACTTAATTGTGGATTTTATTCCAGTCGCGTCGTGCGTTTAGATCTATCTATTCCTGAGTCGCGTAAAACCCGCGGGTACCCAAAACCCAACCCAACCCAACCCAACCCGCCCGGAGATGAATACGACTTTAGGAGGACACTGAGAAGGTCCAAATCACTGATTTTAAATGATCGAACTAGAGATAATATTTTTAAGCTCACTCGAAAGATTCTCAATTAATGAATTTACATAAAATCATTAATGTGGCCTATAATCCCTTCAGATGTGTAAAGCAGGGCGATGGGGGCAGTGATCTACATGAAGAGAATATATATTTCCAGGTCGATGGCGTTCATTGTTTCAGTGTAATATCCACTCAAAAACGTGACAGAAATAAAGGACCAAAAATACACCAGATGACTAATCAAGTTTATCCACGATTTATGCATGTTTTTGGGTATTTTGGGCAACCCGCGGGTACCCGCCAAGAACCCATGGGCGGGTTCATCAAGGCCAAAACCCGCGGTGGGTTGCCCATGGGCGGGTAAGGAAATTGAAAACCCAACCCAAACCCGCGTTTGGCGAGGTCTACTCCTACATAAGTCTTGCTCACGTGACCTAATAGCCGCCGATGAGAAATAAAGTATGTGCGATATTCATCAAAAGAGCACCCTGCGAGAAAATTTATTACCATACCCTTGCAACATCGGATTTCGCATTCTCTAGCTAGCCCAATATGCAAGGACTGCGCCCCCATATCCACAATTCTCCCGTGTATCTATGCGTCAGACGCCAGTATCCTGCAAGGGTCCACGCGTTTGGACTCACCGCTTCACAAACCGCTCGGACTCGACATATTCTTTGGCTGCGAGCAGCGTATTTTTGAAGTCATCGCCGCGGTTCGTGTGAGGATAGGGAACGTCGTCCGGCGGATTGACGCCAAGAAAGCGACACAGGGGAGCCCAACCGTCCTCTGCGTCTAAGATGAGAAGATTGGCGACGGGTACTTGGGTTTTGACATATGCTATGTGCTTGTTGTACTGGGTGATGGTCGCGTCTTTGTCCACAAAATTCTTCAAGACACCATTGCCGATGATCGCTCGCGCCATTTGTCGTGCCCGTCTCATATGATCAGGCAAGATCACATCTTCGCTGAGCGGCCACTCGAGGATCGTCTTCTGCACCGATGCATACCATTTCCCTGGATCGCGAACGGTCAGGATTACCTTAGCACTGGGGTATTTGTGCAAAAGCTCCTCCCAGAATGCAGCTGCTGGCCATGCGACGGTTGCATCGTAATGTTTAAATACTTCATCCCAATCTGGCTGCGCCCGACCGTGAAATGCCTCCGTAAATACCTCAGGCACTTGATTAGCGTCGCTTATCACTTTGTGCATGTTGTGACATGAGAATCTGGCGAGTTTTAGTTCACACTTCTCTGGGCGGCCGGGGACCAGACCATAGGGCCTTAATTACCCCAGTAATTCCAAGGCTTTAGCAAGACTTGTTGTGCCGGTTCTACCATAGCCAGCACCGATCACTTTGAGGGGCGCCATTTTTCGCAATCAATGATGCTCTTTCTCGGTCAGCCGGTCCAGGGAAGATGAGGAAGTCTACTACGAGGTAGGATCAATGAGCGGTTATTATAAGCTGCTTACAAGGATATGATCGCGGCACTGCACACCGCCAGTTTTGTCTTAATGACTTAGCATAGGTGCTTGGTGAATTGAAATTCTTCTTCGAGAGCTAAGACATCGCATCTAGATTGGTCTTCCCTTGGTGTCAGAGTCGTCGATCGCTACCCGGAACAGAGATGGTTGCACACGTACGCTTAGCCCAGGTACTCACTCCTCCGGCGCAAATTGTGGAACCCAGTCCCGAAACCGACGTTTTGAGATCTATTGATTGTGTTTGCTTCCTTGTTGTCTCAGTGGTACTGGAATCAGCGTCACTCTCAATCTCTGAATGGACATCGCAATGTCTCCATCCAATTGCACAAACGCGGCACAGCTCAAGGCTGATCGATATGACCTCTGGGTTGCTAACTATTCCTTGCCATGCTTGATGATCCGCTTCACATTTGCCTGCCTTCAAGCCCTGTTGCCTGCCGCAGAAAGTCCCATAATAAAGCAACATGACATTGATCTGGTTGTGGATCATGAACAATTGAGCGAGAGCTTTCTCCTCACGGTTAATCCAAAGGGCCAGGTCCGGGTTTCCGCCAGAAGCCCCCACAGAAAATGAAGCTGATGTTTTTCACCACAGGTGCCAGTCCTAGCAAGCGATAGTGGTTTAGAACAACCTCTGACCGAGTCGCTTGACATGGGCTTATTCCTGACAGAGCGATATGGTGTTCTCCGTGCGCCCCCAGCTCATGTGGACCAGACGGTCTGGCTGCTCCGAGAATTACATACCTTGGACTATTTTGCCCTGACTTTTGCTCGTACTGCAATGGGCTTCCGGATTACAAGACGTACATTGGATACTATGAGGAAAAGGCTAGATAGCCCGGATTTATCCCCCGCTTACCGGAAAGCATTACTACATAAATACCAGGTGTACGTCTGAGACACCAGCGATATGAATATTTGGTTGACCAACGCAGTTACAAGTCGGAAAAAGGCCAGAGTTTTGATCCATTGCAGGCAGCCCGTGAGACGGATAAAGCGAGCAAATTCCTTACCAAATTAACAGAGCAGATGGATGAGGAAGGCCCGTGGATCTGGGGGAAAAGTGGGCCATGCATATTGGATGCTCATGTGGTTCCTTTCCTTCTTCGCATCAAGGATGCAAATTGTGGAATCCCTCTGACAGCTCGACTTAATCGCTATGTTGGAATTGCTGAAGCATCATCTGAGTGGCAGGGAATGATGCAAGGGATGAGGACCCTTCCGCTAGCCCCACATTAAGATATGTCTGTACAGGGCGGAAGTGCAGTCACTGCCTTCCAGCTGACGCAGTATTTGAGTTTTGTGTGGAGCTCAGTCGAATTTTAGGAGACATGTAGTCCAGAGTCCCGGTAGGATACCCACACCGCTTCCGGTGCCCAGCAATCTTCCAGTGCTAACGATCAAGATACCTACAGATTCCCGGCTTCAAAACCCTCGCGATGGGCCACCCTGGGGATCTTTGCTTGCGTACTGCGTGCTTTAGCGGCGGATACAGTTGGAGAACTAGATATACAGAATGGCTAAGAAGGCGGGATATCCCCTGGTCGACTGATGAAGCTCCTGCGTAGACATTCTCTCTGCATTTAGGCGATCGATCACAGGCGCGGTTTGGTCAGGGGATATAGCATGTTGTAGTTTGTGAATTGTACCAGGGTTTCATGACCATGTCGAACTCGTAGATCGGTCCCAAGCATTTTTCATCAATTTTGTCCACAGACCAACTATAGAAGTTGCAATTTTATTCTAAACATGTGACTGAAGTTAAAGGTGGGTTTCGCCATAAGTACTAGAAGGTTTGATCTGGGCAGCATTTTCATTAGAAGGCTATCCTATGCTAATATACCACCCTTGGGAAGTTATAAGGATAGTAGATTACTCAAGATAATTGGAATTTCAATACTTCGCAGATCACTCAGGTGCTGTAAAATAATATAAGTTGAAACATACATGGTACGTTGCATTACTCCCGATAATTACTTACTAAGTTTATGTGATCAGCTCCTTTGTCGTATCATTATTACCCATATGGATGAGGTCAGGTCGAAGCTCGTATATCTTAGCTTTTAATAACGCCCAGAGGTTTTTAATTGGGTTCAAATCAGGCGAGTGTGGTGGCCATTCCATAACTTCAATGTTCATCTCACGTAAAGCATCCCGAACAACGCGCGCAGTATGTGTAGGTGCATTATCGTGCTGAAAAATAGCCCCTTCATTCGACACCAAGGTAGGTAGGATCCGCCGGTATAACTCTTTAATAATAAGGCCCGTAATACCCGTACGCTCAGCTTTAGGGTCCCTAAACAGCGGGATAAGCCCTATTCGACGTGTAGCCCCTGAAAAAGCAGCCCAAAACATCTGCTTTACTTGCTTCCCTCGGTGTGGTAATCCTTAACATTGTCCTTCTTTCGGCTGGTCTTTCGGGCGAATAAATGTCCATTCTCGACGGATACCAATCCCACGTTTAACCGTACATTCATCAGACCAAAAAACCCGGGCCCAATCCTCCTTTATGAAGTGATGATATCGGACAGCCCAGCGGAGACGTTTTAGCGCGTGTTCCTCCGTAAGGTAGGGACGCCAGCTACACCTCCATTTTCGGAGGTTCTCAGCATTCAAGAGGCGTCTTATCGAGTCGATTTTGACTTTATGAGAGACCTCAGCAAGCAGATCTTCGTGGGTAACCCGCGGATTCTCCGAAATGACACCAAGAAGACGTACTTTATCAGTAGTATTCAGCTTTTTAGGTCGACCAGAACGCGGTTTCGAAACGCCATCACGTCTTTCATGTTCTTTCTTGATCGTATAGCGAATTGTTGAGATAGAAATCCACGGATATCTCTGGTGTATCCGCCTATACCCCAATGAACCGCAGAGTGTAGCTCACAGATCCTTTCACGAATGGCTGGAGTAAGTTCTGAGCGAGCAGGCATAGTGAGAGAGAAGAGAGTAAGAAGCATATACGAAGAAGGAAAGTGATAAATTAGGGGGGAAACGCGAGATATACGCGCTATATGGAGCCTATATTGTATACCGCGTCACTATCGTATGGCGGTGTAGGTTAAATAGGAAGGCGGTATCTATGTGGGGCCAGGGTGTTGTTAAAACTTTTGCTGTGAGACTGTACTATTGTGGGGCTAGCTCTATGACTGAAGGATACTTTCACCGTCCTCTTCCTAACTTGGCTATTGCACGTGTTGAAGCTAATATGCAGTTGGTATAAGTCTCGCACTGAACGCTAATCATTCGAGGTGCTTCTCAAGTGGCACATACGATGAGGAAGTCTCCTACGCGTCCGATATTGCTTTTTCTTGGGACGAGCGCCAATTCAATTCAGGAAATCAATCTCGTATATAATTTTCAGTCCAAATTATCTTCAGCCCTGATCTTGCTGCGCCGCATGTTTCCCCGGGCGAGGCACTTCCCCCGCGAGTTTCTTGCACTCCTCCAGCCGTAGCATCCCCCAGTTAAGGATCCCCTCCGCATCAGGACTGGTTATAATGAGCTTCCAGCCGAGCCTAATGCGATCTGCTAAGGTATCCGGCGTCGCAGCCCCCATGACCGCGAGGCTATTTGCGTCCGCCGCACGCTGTATCTTCTCAATAGCGGCCAAGAACTCTGGATGGTGATTTCCAGCACGACTGGGGCTTAGCTTCATTGAGGACTGTAAGTCCCATCCGCCGACCATGATCCCGTCGACTAATGGTACTGGTAGTTAGGACACCAGAGTAACACGAGTATGGGAAGACAACTAAATACGTACGACCGGGAACCCGCGCGATTTCCTCAATGTTTTCTACTCCCTGTACGTCCTCTACCTGCGCAAACACCGCGACATGATCGTCCCAGATGTCCATGGCCCTGAGGCCATCTGGCAAATTGTTTTGACGGCCCAGCAAGGCATTTGGGGGCACACTTCTGTCGCCATGAGGGGGAAAGCGGACGAGACGGACCAGCACTTCAGCCTCCGCTTTGGTACGGATGTGAGGCATGACGATGGCCCCTGCACCGGCATTCAGGGCGTGGTTCACCATATCGGGGGTTGTACCGCGCACGAAGGGGATCATGGAACCCCCTGAGTAGAAGTTTATGGCCCGCGTCACGGCAGTCAGTTCCTTCGGTCCCATCGGCGTGTGTTCCTGAATAATCCGCGTTGGCCGGTGAAATTCACATGCTCACGAGAGGTACAACTCACACCGTCGATAAAGCAGAACTCGTGAGGTAGCAGGGCCAGAACGCGGGCGACTTCTTCGTAAGCGATATGGCACCATGTTCCCCAAAGCAAATCGTCGGTGCGTAGAATGGCACGGAAATTCGTTGGCAGCCCGAGATTTGGAGCATTGTAGTCCTGAACATTGACCATTGTGTCACTGTAGGTAGTTGAAGCTTGGGTGGCACGTTGACACACAGAGCATGATTTTACGACTTAAGACTTTTCCTGGCCTGTGTTCGGAGCTCAAATTGCGGTGAGAGCGTTCCAGGCAAAGCAGCGGGATCATGGGCCGAGACCTCTCCAATCCTTGGATGATGATCCATTATGGCCAGCACTTATTAAATCGCTCTTTTTTGTGATCCTTGACTGGGACGATACTCTGCAGATACACGGCATGATATTTTCAACAAGGCTTTGCAGGACCCTGACGCATAAGGTTTTCTCACCGTATTTTTATTTTCCGTACACAGGCGCCTTAACCTACTGGTTGGCAAACGGATTCCTTATATACATAGTACGAGAAGCCTGCATTGGTTGATTCGGGCTCTATCTGCATGAGCTGCAGGAAGAAAGGATGCAGAAAAAAAAAGACCAGTGACACATCCACGTATGACGCGACCCAAACTGCGTTTTTACGCTTTAGAATACGGATGAGTAAGAAGTAGCGCCATGCATGTTTCATCGACAGCCAATCACGTCGACGGTGTATCATTTGTTCAAGGACTGCATGAGTCCAATGGTTAAGGGATGAATCAGAACAATTCGATAAACAATTCCCTCAGTTCTGTTGGGTCCATGCCCCGAAGCTGAACCATCTCGTACCGCTTAAAGTCGACGTACTGTTGTATAATGAGACGACCGATCATCATATCAAGGTTCTCTGAGTGCCCGGATAGTTCGGCGAGGGACTCCTCGAGGCATGTTGGGAGCTTCTTTGATTCTGGCCGGGACTGAATGGTCTTATCGCCCAGGTCTGGCCAGCGAAGGGGCTCTTCACTGGCTAGTCCGAGCAGTCCCGCGCCGAGCATAGCTGCGAGGGTCAGATACATATTGGCCGTAGCATCAATGCATCTAATCTCCCAATGACAGGGCCGGATCTTCCGGATAGGTGCCGTCCGACATTCTGTTCCCCATCCAACTGTATCACCGGCCATGAACGGCGCCATCCGCTCATACGAGATGATATGAGGAAGGCTGAACGCGCACAACAGTGGCAACCGCTTGAGGATTCCAGCCAGGAAAGCCGCCTCCCGAGCACTGTCGGCAGGATGCAAGGAGACGTGCATATGTTGTCCGGTGGCCTGTGGGTTGGAGACTACCGGCTTTGGTGACATGGTAACCACGTATCCCTGTCTAGAGAAGGTTTCCTTGAGGGAATCGTGAACTAGCGTCAGCTGGTCGACTGCCTGCAGCGGCGGCAGGGGCCCCAATGCGATCTCATATTGGCCGCGGGTGCCTTCTGTATGCATTCCGTCAACGCATACCCCCAGAGCAAGCAGCTGCTCTACGGCTTGCTCTACAAGCCGATAGCACGAGTCGCGCAGGCCGGACACCGCAAACCGCCCCAAGCCCCGGCTGTGAGGGACCAAACCCCCCTTCGGATGAGGCTTTCATAACATGAAACTCCACCTCAAATCCCACCAGGAAGTCTATACCCCAGGCCTCTTGCGCGTGTTGCACGACATCCACCAAAGCCCGCCGTGGACAGCAATCTCCTGATGGTGGAGAGTCAGCCGGTGCAGCATCCCCAACCACTTCACACATCACCATTGCCGCCCTGGGGTCCGCGGTTGGTCGTAATGAAGACCAGTCTGGAGCCAGCCATTGCACGTTACCTTGGCCGGTACTGGGCATTACCTGGTTGTTGATTGAGCAACGAAGCAAGATAGGGGGGCATGTAAAAGTCCCTTCGTCACCACTATTCTCCGGCATGCATCCATTACTAGGACACGTGCCCGCAGGACCCCCGAGTAGTCCATCCATTGGAACCGAACAAAGTTAATGCTAGGATATTTCTTTCGAAATTGGTCGAGGTGTTGGACCGTGTCCACCGGGGTCTCTGTTTTTGCGGCTGGCTGGCTGATATTGGCCTGACCCATTTGTTCAAGGTGTTATACGGAACTTAGTAAAAGATGGATTTGCAGGGATGAATCTGAGAGGTGATTTGGCTTATATATGGGTAGCTGAGGGTCTGCACGGATAAATTACAGGGAAACCTTACTACAGATTGCGCATGTACCAGTCGCCTTAACGTAGGGTATCGCCGCGTTGTGATTTGTACCGACACATCTTCGTTGGCTAAGATCTGCGGCTTTTTAGCACACTCTTATGTTCGCTTCTCTAACGGTAAGGTGCGCTTTGCCTTGCACTGTTCCTAGATTCCTATCTGGGAGGATCTTGGCCGCATCCCTCAAACGGAGAGAAACGTACGTTACAGTAGCTCCATGTAAAAAAGCAGTAATTTATTCGAACAAGAATCCCATGTAGAATCACCAAAATCCATATTTCAATCCTTGCAGAGCAGCTGAAGAGGCTACGATCCACCGTTATCAGTCACAAGGTATTGTCGTCTGTCAACCCCCCAGAGCCATCTCAACGGTGGCTTCGGCATGTGCGATAGCGGTATCAATAAGTGGAACCGAACTATGCTCATCTTGAACGAGAAGACCAATCTCGGTACATCCGAGGATGACGGCCTGTGCGCCGCGGCCAGCAAGGCCGGTTATTGCATCCATAAAGAGACTTCTCGTGTCGGAAAGGAAAATGCCCTGCAAGAGCTGACTTCGAAGGACTTGAGAGATTTCGTTGCATTGGTCCTCATCCGGCACCAGTACTGTGAGGCCGTACTGTGAGACTAAGGGGCCAATAAAGTAGTCTCGAGTCATGGTGTATCGGCTCCCGATCAAACCAACAGTTTTGTACCCCTCTTGGGTAATCTTCCTTGCAGTCGCATCCACTATGTGGACCATGGGCAGGTCAACCTTGCTTTCTATCTGGGGTGCAACGAGGTGGAACGTATTGCAGGGTATGATGAAGAAGTCGGCCCCAGCGGACTGTAGCCTCTTGACTAGGGCGACCAAGGAATTTGCAACTTCCTCCCATCGTCCATCTTGCACCAACCGCTCCAACAGATGAAAATCTGTTTGAACGAGAACCAGTTCAGCACAGTGCGTACCAGGCCCTCCCATATGCTTGGAGGTCAGCTCGTTGATAACACGGTAGTAAGTAACCGTACTCGGCCACCCAATTCCACCAACAATTCCAATGGTTTTCATGGGTTCGGTATCGGGATAATGGGAAGCAGAATATTAAGCTCGGAAGACCTAGGTGAACTTGAACCGTTTGCGTGTAATCTTGTTGAATCGACGAAGCCGCCAATTGTAAAAACAGTTCCATGGCCCACGAAGTATTATAATATATTGATAATACATACAATACACCCAGATGGTCACGTTTCTTTGTGCGGTCTGTGCCATTGCCTACTATCTGTGAGCAGAAGTAGGGAAGAGTGACGGAAATTTGGTGGTACAATAATGTACATGGATACCTCCAAAGTTTCGATATCCCTTACCTAATTCCACACCTTATTAACGTATTTCACATGCGACCGGCCCACCCAAGCGAGCAGCCCAGCTCAAAACGCCATACTAAATGGGATAAATCACAGCTTGATATCTCAACGACGGTGTGTGTAAGTACTTCGCATTATAGCCTAATGCTTTTCATATGATATTTAGTCTATTTAAGGGACTTTGGAGAATTTCTTGGACTTAGTGGTTAAGATATATTGTAATGGGGAAACAGCGCCACTTTCCCACCTGCGCCACATCGTCAAGAATGGTAGTTTTAGTCCGCAGTTCCATAGCATAGCAATTCATGCATCTTACAACTCTCACAATACGGACTTTCTTCATCACTTAGCTATTCTTGGGCCCTGCTTCCTACCGATGACCCTCGTCGGGCACTGAACACCCCCAACGTCTTGTCTGCGATGTCAGACCGCCAGCGCGCTCTTCCCACTTCAATATATATTTCTGGCTCACAGCAACGTAATATTCGATATAATGATATTGTGTTGGAATATCTGACTATGGAGGTTCTCTTGGCAAGAAGTTTTGTCATTAAAATGAGGTGTTTTAATTCTGACTCCCTGAAGAGGTACTTCCACAGCTATTTGTAGTAGTAAAAATACAATAAGCGAGAGTGCGACGGACCTGCAAGAGTTCCATGGTACAAAACATCTAATATGCCCTATATGGTCGTTGCGCATGAATTCAGAGATGTTGAGGCCTCAGGCTCACTGAGCCAATATCTCAACACACTCCCTGAATGCGCCGAGGTCCATAAGTGGCAGAAAGTGGGTGGATGAAAAAGGTGAAATGAAAGGAGTGGACGGAATGCTTCGATAGCTTCCAAAATGCTCAATCCTCATTGGATGAGCCAGAATGCCGTATTTTTATACATAAGATTGTAGGCATTTCGACGCATTAGGCTGGTTTGCCTATGATCGGGACAGCGAAATGAGGTCTCTGAATGCTTCGAATGTGGGCCGAGGTAGCGGTTTGGTGAGGCCGTCGGCTATATTGCGTACGCCTAGGACGTGGGATAGACGGATTCTGTTTTCTTCTATGGCCTCACGTATCCAGTGCCAATATACGTCAATATGTTTGGATCTCGAATGAGTCTTGGAAGACGTCGTTATTGAGATAGCTGACTAACTGTCGCAGTGAATATGGACTGCCTCATGCTCTGTACTTATGCCTAGATCATATAGCAAGCGACGTAGCCAGATGGCTTGGTTGCCAGCTCTAAAAGGGTATAGTACTCAGCTTCCGCGGTTGACTTCGTGACGCTAGATTGACGTCTAGAAGCCCACGAAATCGGTCCGCCGGATAGGAAGAAGACCTAGCCAGTACGAGACTTCATGGTGTCAGGATCGGATGCAAAGCTAGCGTCCACGCACCCCCACAAACCTAGTCCGTCCTCAGAACTAGTATTCCTATCGGTCTTAGGCGAACCGTAGGTGATGCCGTAGTTGCTAGTGCGTCTAGCATATCGGACGGTCTGAGCGGCGGCCTGAGAAGCTTTGCTTGAACACGGCGAGCGTCGAGAAGGAGAAGGTGAGGTCGGGTCGGGTCGTGAGTTATTGCTAGCATAATTTAGCTTACCGATCACCTTCCTATACTCCTAAGCTGTTTGGGCGTCTGGAATGTCTGGATTAGACTTCCTGAGAGAAAGACGAGGGGTAATAGGGATCAGAGGACTCGGAGAAGAAGTCTTGGTGGAATGATTAGTGAAGGCCTCAATATTGGCCTGTTGATCAATGCTTAACAGCTTCTTCTTCCGATCTCTGAGAATGCGTAGGCCGAGGCAGTGAGATGCCTCGCCTAGGTCGGACGTAGACCATTGAGATGAAATGGCATCTTTGGTCTCATATAGCAGCTTTATAGAAGAAGCCGCTATTAGAAGGTTATCTACATAAACGAATATATAGATGATCCACCCCCCTGATGGTGGCTGACGTATAGACATGGATCAGATTTAGTGCTACGAAAACCTCGCGATAGCAAGAACTCTGACAATGTCTTATACCAATTGGCCGCGGACTGTCTGAGGCCGTACAGACTCTTGTATAGCCTGCAGAATTTACCGCGATCCTCGAAGCCCTCAGGGTAATGCATGTACGTCTCTTCTTCTAGTACTGCATTTAGATAGGCAAGATTCACGTCCATGTGGGTGGTTTTTAGGTCCAATGTGGCTATTATAGCCAGTAAAACTCGGAGCGTTTCATAACGTCCGGTGCTAGCATAGACTTCTTCGAAGTCCATACCCTCAACCTGCTGATCGCCTCGGGCAACCCAGCGCGCTTTGAACTTAGCTAGCCTCCTAGAGGCATCGGTTTTGAGCTTGTAGACCTAGCGTCCATACAAGGGTTTGAAGCCACGTGGAGGGTCTGCTGGTTTCCATACACCAAGGGCCTCAAATTGAGAGATCTCAGCTTCTATTGCGCGCAGCCACCATGGCCAGAAAGGTGAGAGTTTCGCCTGAGACAGCGAGGATGGAGACTCTAGCCACTTCAATGGGACGTCTAAGATGTTATCCGGTAAGGGTGGAAGAGCGTGAGGACCATCCTTCACAGCTAGATGAACCGTTGTAGTATTCTCCCAGGCCTGTATCTCGTTCCGGCCGCTGCGTGAGGTTGTAGACGGCCTCGGGATAGACGTGGAACTCGCGTATAGGGATTCAGAGGTCGAAGATTCGGAGGAAGGCAGGTTAGCAGTGAGCTGTTTGTTATTGAAGAGAGTGAGGAAGAAAAGTAGTGGTTCTCACTATCTATCGGCTTAGCAAGGTTAGCAGCAAGAAATGACCGCACCTTAGGTAAAACCTCGTCATTCTAGGTTTCATAATCGCTGTCCGATAGGTCTGAATCTCCTAGGTCTGATTCAGGCTTCAGGACTATCTGATCGGTCTCTCCTTCATGGCCAATATTCTCAAATTTCGCTTCTTAATGATGAAGTATGTCATGAGAGATAGGGTGATCTAGGTTGTTGTACAACGTCTAGTTATCGCCCTCGGTGAAAATGGCGTCCCTGACGAAGTGGAAGGTGCCACCAGATAGGCGGGACCCGTCAGAGCGCTTGCCGTAAGGCCTATAGACTTTATACATGGCTCTAGTGTCGTCGCCATAGCCAATGAGATAGCCTATCTCAATGCGCTTAGCGAGATGTCGGCCAGCAGGGTCTTGGCGATCTGTTCCTTGCCGAAAATTCTGAATACTCGGGATCCAAGAATTCGTAGATGTGAGAGATCTGGCTTACGGCCGTAGCGCAACTCGTACGGAGTGATAGGAGCTGAACCCGTGAGACGCCTGCCGTTATAGACAGATCTATTGCGTACGTATAGGATAGATTGCATGATCTCAGCCCAGAGAAATGATGGAAGCCTAGAATCTGCTAGGACAGACCTCATTCTCTCGCCGACGATGTGCATCAGCCTTTCAACCTTGCCATTCTATTCATAGGCGTACGGCACGATAAATTGCCAAGAGATACCGCGATCTTTAGCCCAGATCTGCAAGGCTTGCTGAATGAATTCGCCGCCATTATCGGTCTGTATAGACTCGATTTCTTGGGTGGAATCAATGCTAACGAAGTCCTTGATTCGGGCTTGTTGCTCTCTCTCGTACTAAGCAAGCAAGTCCTTGATAGCAGCTTTGGCCTCATCCTTTGTACGTAAGAAACGTACGTCCGCCTAGCCATCATAATCATCGATCATTAGCAGCCAGTATCTTGCCTTAGCCTGTAAAGCCGGCTTGATCTTCCCGCCGCCGCCGATGTCTATATAGACGAGCTCTCCCGTTTTATTTGAGCGGTTGAGCACTAGGGCGCGTCGGGGTTTGCGGACTGCCTTGCCTCTGGCGCAAGGCTCGCAGGATTTCTTTGATACAGATAAACCCTAGATGTCTATTCCGGACGAGATTTTCGCGGTTCTTTCCACCCCCTAAGTGCCAAGATGTATCATCCGCCTATGCCAAATGTTGTTGTTCAGAGGTATGAATTGACTTGTTATTTCAGAGTGATACATGTGCCTATATATATAACAATGAGCCAAGTTGATTTCCAATCAACTTGGTCGTCTGTATAGACACTTCGGAGCTAATTCCGACGGTGCGGCTTGGTTCCTGATCTGCACCAGCCTTCCTCATATCACAACAAGCTTGACTATTTTCTGGCCCATCCGATCACAGTGACCAACATACTACAGCTCATCCATGATATATCTTAAGCCCGCCATTTTATCCTCAGGATGAGCCTGTTGCCAACATTAACGATTAATTACGAGATCAGGGAAAAGGCTATGTGTTATCCTTTTATTTAGGCTCGGCTCGAGCCGATCCGAAGGTGTTAGTCCCTTGCCCCACGGAACCAAAGCCAAACTAAAGCTTCGCACTGATCGCGATGTACACATCTATGCGAGTGCCGGGCGCAGGAGACAGTCGTCTACGTGCTAATGGATTTCCCGAAACGCGACGTGGCGATCAGGTTTTATTGAAAATGTTCGGTACTGGCCAGTACATCAATTCCTCGTCCTGGCAATTAACCTAATTAGCGTGTTCAATGAAATCCACCAGGCTGAGAACAAATACTTTTAATCAAATCAACTTCGCGAACGATATGCAGGATACGATACGTAGCTACACCTTTTCCCTACTTGTGCCTACCATATTACCGGGTCGAAATTTGCTTGATGGGGTAAGGGGTAGAATGTCACCAGGTGTGAAGGACGAAAAAATTAATGTTTTTATTTTTCTGTGAGGTCTTATCCTGGACTGCGCTGTAAGGGCTGAAATTGAAAATTCTCAGTAATACGGGGAGGGAGATGATCTGTGCAGTGATTATTGAAATTATGTATGCCGCAAGGCTCGCAATGCTCATTATGGAATTTACCAATACAAGGGGAGGGGAATTCGCCCCTCCCTCATGTGGACTTTTAGAATGGACATAATACGAAGAGGAAACCTTTCGGCTAGGGAATCTCAACGCAGAATTTTTGCTTTGTTCAAATATGACTCATACGGACCCAACAAGGGCAACTTGCCCAGGGGTCCAAAATACGGCCGTCTGACGTAGCAAAGCTCTAAACATGTGTCATTTGTCCATATCTCAAGCAAGGGATACTGAGAGCCACGCGGTCACTTTCACATATCCACTTCAATTTCAAGACCGATGGCTTGCCCTACAGGGAATATCCATGGATGAGATGCGTTTCTAGCGAAGAATCATTAAATATACTTGAATTTCCATCTTAAGAGGAAAGGTCGGCTCTATTAAAAAGATCTGACGAATCTCACTTGTCATTGAAAACGTCCCCCATATCCACGCAATCAGCCATGAGCCCCACAAGTCTGGTTCACCAGGTTGCCTGGACCCCCGCTGTACTATCCGAAAAGCCCGTGGAACTGAGAAAAGTGATCTTCCTAGCAGATGACAAAACGGAAAATGTCAATTTGTCCTCCTACACGAAGACAGCTACCAACGAGGGCCTGGAGATAGTCATTGTTAATGATGCCTCGGAACTTGACCCGGAATTAGTGACTGGTAATATTGTCGTTCATATTCCTCTTTTATCAGGAGACAGGAATGGTATATATAATGCTGTCACAAAATCATGTGCTAGCCTGGTTGCAGCAGCACAGATGATGCAGAAATTTAGTCAATCTCCATGCCCCTCAGGAATGCATGCGAGTTACAAGCTGATCTCTGTCACCAACATGGACTCTAGCGTCAATGATCTGGGATTTGCGCCACTTCGCGGTTTGGCGCGTGTGTTGAAAGCAGAGATACCAGAAATCTTCAGCGGCCTTTTTGAGCAAGATCGAGAGGGCTTTCCCCTTTCCGCAATCAGAAATGCTTGTGGGTTTGACGTGATCAAAATCCGTGACGGTGTACCACAGATTGGTTTGTTGCAGTCGGTTCCCCAAGACTGCATTGAAGAGAAGGAACTGCGACTGAGACCTGATGGTACATATCTGATCACGGGCGGGACAAGAGGTATGGGCATTGAGATTGCAACATGGATGTGTGAGCGCGGCGCGAGAAGCCTTCTATTGGTATCTCGTCGTGGTTTATCGTCCAATATGAATCTGGACGAGAAAGAAAAAGACCCAGACCACGACAAGCTTGCCTCACGGATCATCGAGCTGAAGGCTCGAGGGACTCAAGTTCACATCCTTGGTATTGACCTTGGTCAGCCAGGGGCAGACTCAATCCTGGGCCAAGCTATTCAAGATCTGAACCTTCTCCCAGTGAAGGGAGTCTTCCATGGGGCCGGTATTGCGGGTTATCATACACTTCAAACTTGCACCGCTTCTGATATCGCGGACGTGCTAGCGCCAAAGGTGGTTGGAGCTTTGAATCTCGACACCTTATTTCCGCCGGGACAGCTAGACTTTTGCTTCTTCGCGTCTTCAGTGGGTCAACTGGTTGGATTCCCCGGTCAGCTCTCCTATGCCCCAGTAAATGCATTCTTAGATGAGCTGGCGACGTATAGGAGAAAGCAAGGCGACAATTGTACGTCAATTCAATGGGGCAGTTGGCGCGATGTGGGGTTGATGGCACGGAGCAAGTCGGCCACACGGATGATCAACAAGGGAATGCAATCTACTGGAATTGCGGCGATGACAAAAGAAGAGGCGCTCTTGGCTTTGGAGAGAATCACCTTTCTTGAAACAGACAATGTTGCTGTCGTTCGCGTGTTGGAGCTCCAGCCTGACGAACCCTCACGTCACCCAATACTGGAGAATGTCACACCGCGCGCTGAGCCACAGACCTCCGGATTCGACAAATATCCAGAGCACTCAATCGCAGTGGTAGGAATGGCATGCCGAACCGCAGCGGGAGACACACTGGAGGACTTCTGGGAGGTGATTCGAGAGGGGCGCAGTATGGCACGGGAAATGGACATCAACCGATTTCCTGATGCCCCCAAAGGAAAGCTCTGGGGAAACTTCCTTTCGGAAATTGACTCATTTGATCATCAGTTTTTCAAAAAGTCGAAGCGCGAGGCATCGGCACTTGATCCGCATCAACGTGTTCTTCTCCAAACCACCTACCATGCGCTAGAATCAGCCGGATGTTTCGGTGGCGGAAAGCGGCAAAAACCAGAGAGTTATGACAAAACGAAGAACGAAGACACGACGGGCTGCTTTATTGGTATGAACGCGCCTGATTACGCACTGAATCTGGCCTGTCATTCACCCTCCCCTTATGCCGCTCTTGGGATGCTCCGCTCCTTTGTTTCCGGGCGATTGAGCCATTATTTTGGCTGGACAGGACCTTCGCATGTTGTCGACACGGCTTGTTCCTCGGCTATGGTGGCAATTCATCAAGCCTGCCGTGCCATCCAGGCAGGGGAATGTACACGGGCCGTGGCGGGTGGCATCAATCTCATTACCAACACGGTGCTATCCGAAGCTTTACGGGCAGGTGGATTCACCAACCATACTGGTGCCTGCAAGACATTTGATGCACTGGCAGATGGTTACTGTCGTGGCGAAGCCGTTGGTGTGGTGGTGCTGAAGCCCCTGGCGAAAGCACTAAAGGATGGCGATGACATCCAAGGCGTCTTGCTGGCGACTGCTAATAATCAGAACGTCAATTATACCACCATCACAAACACCGTATTGGAGAGCCAGGTTGCACTTTACAGAGAAGTACTCGCGCGCGCTGGGGTTAGTCCACGAGCTGTATCCTACGTCGAAGCCCATGGCACGGGAACTCGCGCCGGTGATCCCGTGGAGGTCGCCGCAATACGCCAAGCGCTCGGAATGACGGCGAAAGATAGGACACATCCTTTGCACATCGGCGCCACGAAACCGAACGTGGGCCATGCCGAAGGGGCTTCGGGCGTGGTGTCTTTGATCAAAGTGTTGCTCATGCTGAAGCACGGCAAGATACCCCCACAGGCTCAATTTCAAACCTTGAACCCAAATATCGCTCCTCTCGAGCCAGATGGACTTGCTATTTCGCAATCTCTGCAAAGCTGGGATGACAACTGGAGATTGGCACTGGTCAACAATGCTGGTGCTTCGGGCAACAATGCATTTGCCGTTCTCGCACCTGCTCCTATGCCTTCGCGCATAGAGATGCCACGGCTTAATTCGGCCAAAGCGGCGTGGCCGATCTTTATTTCCGCGGCATCCAGAGAAAGCCTTGTCGCGTACTGTGCGAAACTCGAAGACCAAATCCGAAATGGCTGGTTCGCTCCTGAAACGGTGCCTCATGTTGCCTTTACACTAGCAACTAAACAAAACCGTCAACTCAAGCACACGTTCTGCACAAAGGCAACATCGTGTAGGTAGTATCCGCCCAATGATCATAATCAAAGTTTCTAGCTCGGAAATGGCTTGACTGACCCTGTTTCCCTGCATAGTTGAGGATTTGAAAGCCCAGTTATCTGTGCCGGACAAGCATGTTGCAGCGTCGTCAAAGCCAAAACCGATCATTCTCATGTTCAGCGGACAGAATGGCAATGTTGTACCAGGAACTCAAGCAATGTACGATGGTTCCGCGCTTTTCCGGAAGTATTTGCACGAATGCGAGAACGTGATGCAGTCTCTTGGCCTTCCAAGCCTTTTGCCGGCTACATTGCAGGGAATTGGTGGGGACGCCGATCTTCTTATCAGACACGCTGCCATGATTGCAATTCAGTATGCCTGTGGAATGGCTTGGATTGACTCAGGTATAACTCCAGACGCAGTATGCGGCCATTCGCTGGGCGAGTGGACAGCGATGGCAGTTTCAGGTGCTATATCGCTAGAAGACTGCATGAGACTTGTCACTGGGTACGTTAAGTCTTTCGTTTCTCTATTTCCTGGGGGTTTCCAAGCAACTAGCCACCGCATGCGACAGAAAAATCTAACACGAACATAGTGAGTAAGCCTGGATTTGCGCTGGAAATTTCTCCGATATTGAAAACGTAAAATAACGACCGCAATATTCCAAAAAGGACGCGCTGCCCTTATCCAGAAGCTTTGGGGGCCCGATGAAGGAGCAATGATTGCCATCGAAACCGACCTGCTCGCAGCGAGCTGCACTCCCAGTGCGCACCTGGGGTTTTTTCAAAGGGAACACGCTGAGACCAGGCTCGACATAGCGTGTTATAACGGACCTAATAATTACGTCGCAGCAGGTAGCACGAGTGGCATCGAAAAGCTTGAATCATACCTCAAACACAAAAAGGAAAGTGGCGAGAAGGTGCGGTACAAGGTTATGAGAGGAATGCATGCGTACCACTGCGTCTTGGTCGACTCGATACTAAATGAGAGCGGTGATTTGTGCGATGCGATCAAGTACCAGGTTAGTAGGCAGCGAATTTGGCTCTTTGGCTCTATAAAATCCCTTTATCTTCTAATTGCAATCAGGACACAATTTTCCCCTTTGAAACATGCCATGAAGGCCCTTGGAATGTCCCAGGTGGAGATATCATCGCACGAAATACCCGCGGGTCCGTCTACTTCACTCAAGCCATCTCCCGAATTGTAAGTCGACTGGGCCCATGCACGTTCCTGGAAGCTGGGATCGGAGGTCCAATTGTCCCCATGACCAGAAATGCGCTTCTCCAGTCCCAAAGCCAGCACCAATTCATTGCAGTCAGTGCCAAAGATCCTTTGCGATCGCTTGCCGAAGCCACTGTCTCTCTATGGAAGGATGGACAGTCAAATTTGCAGTTTTGGCCGTTTCACAGAGAGGAGAGAGCAGCCTATGTCTCAGTGAGTCTGCCTTCGTATCAATTCGAGCAATCCAAGCATTGGGTCAAGTATACTGGGCTCGCAAGCAAAAGCGAAAGCACCGATGAGCAAGGAAATCAGCAACCTGCAACCTGCCCTCACTGCTTGAAGAATACAAGCGACTTTCCTTATATTGCATTGGACAGATCTGGAGGCAACGGCACAGTCCAGTTTGTGTTCAAGGTCGACATACGAAGTCGTCGCTATCAGGACCTTGTTAGTGGTCATGTCGTGGTTGGATCCCCGATATGTCCAGCGGGTATGTACCTGGAGCTGGCTTCACATGCACTCCTGCTATTGCCAGATGCGGCCAATCCCAGCACTTCCTGGAAGATTACAAGTGATAAATTGAAGATCAAAATGCCCCTCGGCCTGGACACACAGCGAGAAGTCAAGCTATCTCTCACAAGCCAAGGAAGAGGTACCTGGGAGTTCGAGCTGTCATCCACCAAAGGCAAAGGGAAGTCAAACTCGCATGGCGCCGGCATCATTCGCTTACAACAAAAAGTCCATGATGGGATTGACGGCAACTCTGACGATAGAGAGAAATGGGATCGCATTTCCTATCTTCTGGACGAGGATGAAGAAACAGAATCTTTGCGCGGGACGATGGTGTACAAGGTGTTTGGAACAATGGCCAAATATTCGCCGGCCTACAAAGGCATCAAGTATCTGGTCGGCAAAGGGTCCGAGGGAGCAGGCGAGATCAAGATGCCAGTGCAAGACTCAGGAGCCATCGCTACATCACCAAACAGCAAAATTGCGGACCCAGTGCTTATGGACAATTTCTTGCAAGTGGCGGGTGCTTTCGTGCATTCTATGCGTGGTATTGAAGGGGACGGAGACGCTGATATGGCTTGTATTTGCACAGGCATGGGCCGTGTTACTCCGCTAAGTGAGCTCCAGGGCAGTGGCAGGTATCGAGTCTATGTGAAAGTTCTTCAAGAGGACGAGAATCAAGTTCTGCTGGATGTTTCTGCCTTCGACAAAGAAACAAGGAAGATGATCTGGTCAGCTGAAAGTCTTTCGTTTGCTCGAGTGCCCAGAAAGACTCTGGGCAAGGTCGTAGCAGCGGCGAGTCCGGCGAATGTTGCAGAGAATTTGACTGAATTACCAGCTGCTACTGTTCTGCCTCCGCCCACGCCCAACAAGTCTCCCGAATTCTCCTCTGAAAAGGATGTGTCTGAGCCCTTGCAAGTCGAGAGGAAGGGAAGCTCTGTGGATGTGTTTGGAGGCGTCCAAGTTCTTCTCAGCGAGTCCCTGGATGTCGGAATATCGGAGGTCACCAAGGAGGCATCATTGGCAGATCTCGGGGCAGACTCGCTCGTTGGGTCTGAGATCCTAGCTCTTGTGACTGCCAAGTTCGATATAGAGATCGCAACGGATATTTTTGCGACGGTTACAGATGTGACATCTTTGTGCAAGCTCATCTCCAACCAGCTGAGAATTGGATTCACGAAACCCAACAAGGTTGAGAACATTGGGGACTCAAAACCGGTATCAAGCAATCAAATACCCAATGACCCGCCACCGACTTGGCAAAAAACCATTTTCGAGATCTTGAGCCGATCGCTTGGGCTAGATGTTTCCGATATCGAGATGGATTCGAGGATGGAAGATTTGGGTGTGGACTCTCTGGTCGAAGCAGAGATCGTCAGCAACCTGAATGGTGCGTTTAATTTGAGTACCTCCCCGTCAGACTTTGCTTCTGTTGAGAACGTGGAATCGCTATGCAATTTTTTTGCTGTAACCCTGGGCATAGCTCAGATCAACGGGCAAAGCTCGAGTGCCTCTCATGATTCCCCTCTAAGCCCGATATCATCGGCCAGTACATTGTCGAATTCAGACGAGGACTCAACCGGCCCACGGGACGGCGAGAAGCGAATTCCAAGCCAAAGTGATACGCTATTGCTGTGGAAAAGCTTCCAGCAAGCTCGCTGGGGGTTTGATGGCCATGCCAGGGACAACAACCTAACTGGCTTCTGGGACAACGTTTACCCACAACAGCTGGCATCTGTGGCTGCATTCATCGCGGAGGCCTTTGAAAAGCTCAACTGTCCTATTCGGACTTTTAACCAGGGAGAGAGACTTCCGGAGTTACAAGAGACATTACCGCAGTGGTATAGAGAGGTTCCACGGTTGTGGGAGATCCTTGAAGAGGCTGGCATTGTTGAAAAGGCAGGAGGAGTGTTCGTGCGTGGTTCAGCGCCTCTCGAAGAAAATACCGGTGACCAACTCACTGTGAAACTGATTGCTGATTTCCCGCAATATAAGTCGTCGCACGGTCTCTTTCATCTCATTGGGCCCCATCTAGCGGAGTGCTTGACAGGACGAACCGATCCTGTTTCCCTTCTTTTCGGCAACGAACAGGGTCGCAGCCTCCTCGCAGACTATTATGCCCATGCACCAGATCTCAATGCTGCAACCAAGGTTTTGTGCGACTTCTTCTCTGCGGCCATTCAGGCACGAAGTTCTGGCTCCAGCGGCGAAGCTCTGCAGATTCTGGAGCTCGGCGCTGGTACAGGTGGTACAACCAAGCATCTTGTGCCGGCGCTCCAAGCTACCGGGCTGCCGTTCACCTATACCTTCAGTGAGATCTCTGCATCCCTTCTTGCACGCGCCAGGAGAACAACATTCAAGGGTATTATGGGGGTGGACTTCCGAAAGCTGAATATCGAGGAAGACCCCCCGAGGAGCTTCTGGGACGTTATCATATTGTCCTCTCGACAAACTGTGTCCATGCCACGCACAATCTCCGGGATAGCCTGACTAACATTCGCAAGCTCATACGGCCAGATGGGTGTGTAGCTTTGGTCGAAGCAACGCAAAGACTTGCTTGGTATGAACTGGTCTGGGGCCTTCTAGATGGGTGGTGGCTATTCAACGACGACCGCACTTACCCGCTCCAGAGCCCATGGGATTGGGAGCGAGAAATGCATAGCGCAGGGTTCGCACAGGTTGGTTGGTCCGAAAGCACGAGTCGTGAATCCCGAGATGTCCGAGTGTTCTGTGGAATGGTGAACGATGTATCGCCATCATCTGTAACGAAAGCAACTTCGGTGCTGCTACACCGCGCTTCCGCTTCAGTGAACCGCAGCGCCTTTTTGATCCCCGATGGGTTTGGCTCTGGTGCAGTGTTCGCCGCACTCCAACCATTGTTCGCTCCTCTTGCAGAGCTCTCGGTTTACGCGCTCAATAGCCCTTTCCTCAAAAGTATCCCTGATTTGAACCACCAACCATCTCTCGAGGAGCTTGCCGGGATTTATGTTGCTGAGATCAAGCGTCGGCAGCCCAAGGGGCCTTATATACTTGCCGGTTACTCTATCGGTGGCGTGGTAACTTATGAAGCAGCGAGACAGCTTCTTGAGTGTCAAAATGAGATCGACAAATTGTTCCTGATCGACACGATCTGTCCGACCCTCGGGACCTGCCTTCCAGATAGCATAGTCGGCTTTTTGAATTCAATTGACAGGGTCGGGATGGTCAATGAAGCCGAGCTCCGACAAGAGAGCAAAGGCCTTCCTATAACAACGGATCACTTCACCTTGTCACGACAGCAGCTCATGAAATACCGAGTAAGCAAGTTGCCAGGTAGGAAGATCCCGCGAGTTGTGCTCATTTCGGCGAAGGAGGGTGTGGACAAACAAAGCACAATCTCAAGACCAAAAGTTCTACCAGAGGAGCAGAACATCGCGGACTGGTTTTTGGACGATCGTCCAGGTGAAAGCTCCTTTGGGTGGGATGAACTTTTGGGAAGCGGAAGCGTGGACGTTATTCGCGCTGACGGCAATCATTTCTCTCTGATGATGCCACCAAATGTCAGTGTATTCGACATGCTATATCGTCCAGCAGTCGCTAATGTGTTGCAGATTCATGAATGGGGCTCAAGATTTGTAGAACTGCTTGTTTAGATGCCGCGCACGCGTCGAGATTCCGCCCTGGCCTCGGGTAGTCAACTTATGTCGGAACAGCAGCATTGGTGGATACCGAAGGTCACCCACAAGAGCTAGGCGCTTGTTGCCTTGCCATGGAGCGGTCCCGGTCGGGTGCAAAGCTTCTCGCAGCAGGTTGCTTGATTCAAAATGATAGCCGATTTGAAATGATAGCCGATTTGAAATGATAGCCGATTTGAAATGATAGCCGATTTGGTCCTCGATCTCTTCCATTGTGAGTTGAGATGCCGCTATTATCTACTAAGATGAAAGCTATGGAATTTTTCTCTTTGGTGGCAAAAGTCGAAATATCTTGTTCTACTTGACCAGAGTAAGATTAGAACCACCGTAACCATGGATCTAGAATACAGGTCTGTTAATTAACACCGAGTGTATATATAGGAGAAAGTCACCCTTGGGTAAGCGGACATAAAACGCCGGCACGTTTATCAGCATTTCTTTAGCAAGGAATCGATTACTTGAAATTTGCCTCTCAAGGCTTGACATTTATTGCTTATGATTATGGTGCCATGGTTATTCCATTGGTGACGCATGAAGCTTAATAGAAGTCAAAAAGTGACTGGAGAGCCTGGAAAACCTCATAGCTATAAACCTGATACTGAACGGGAGGCGAACTACCTTAATATAAGTGGCAAACCCTATTAATTATAAAAGCCAATAAGAAGTCATCCAGGTAAGATCACTCACATCCCCCAGTTTCCTACAATATTTTGCATAAAACGCTGCGGGTTAAGTGAAGATAGATGCATGGAAGAGTCGATATAAGAGGGAGGGATCGCACCCTACATAGCAGAGCTCTGTGAACTCTCAGTCCGTGGCCACATTAACAGTTAGAATCGGGTTTCTCTAACACTTTCCACATAGTTACTCTGTAATATGATATCATGTATTTAACCACGGGCTCTGGGTAGATTTCCCAGCATCGATTTAACCCGTGGAAGGAAAAACGGGTACTCTTCCACGACCTCTTTATTTACTATGTTAAGCTTACTGAGCCGGATTTCTATCCAGTCCACGCGCTTAAAAAGAAAGAATGCCGACACGTAGAGGAACATATCATCGGCGCAGGTGTCAGGGGATAGGGGGTCCAGTCCGGTCCAGCTAAAGGAGCACTCGCTCTCAGAGCTAGGATAGAATAGGTAGACCTGGCTAGGAACCGCGGGTGAACCTCACGAACCTCAAGGAGGTTCACCCACCCGGAGGTTAAGGTTCCATGACCTAGAACCTCCGGGCGGTTCTATCTTGGACCGAACCTCATGGAGGTTACCCGCGGGTGAACCTGAGGTTCAATAAGCATGATAAATAGGTAAAAAAACGTGACTTAGGGTCAACTACATAAATTATGTAGAAATAGGCTGTATTCTCTCGTAATTATAAAACAGAAGTTCATTAATGTATGCCCTTATAGGAGGATTTAGTGCATATCATGGGTTCAGCTTCGAATTAGGGTTTTAACTTTCAATTATTAATGGTTTATATTATAACTATCTATAGTGCAGTGTAACGGATAAATATCCTTACAACATGGAGACGGAATCACCTGATCGCACCCGCATCGATCATGTATCAGGAACGAACTGCCAAGGAATAGTCACATGGCTCCCACGTGAACATGGGGACACACATAGTCCAGGATTCCCCTGAATCCCCTCTTCTTTTGGCAAGAGTTAGTCTTGGCACACACAGACAATATATCCTCGTTTCCTCTCCAAGTCATTGTATCTTACCCGGTTGACAGGCCTTACACCTGGAAATCGTAAACCTTTACAAAGGCTGAGCAGCCGGAAAAAGGGGCCTTTTGTTATCGTTTTAAGTCAAACCTACTAGGCTACCGTACTTTCGCCCATCAGATGCATCTTCCACACCCCACCTAAATTCTTGAAGGTACAGATTGAAACTACAGGGCAAACGGACTCCCTAAAGTCAGGAGTGAATGATATAAACGAGAACCTGCACATGATGCTCTCTATATAACCGTAGTAGGCCCGATGCTAAACAGTCAAACTATGTATCAGCTCGATGGTGAGGGAAGAATGGCTCTTTTCCACCTTCCCACTCTCTCTTTCGGGTCAATAAAATCGATGCTACGAGTTTAGACCCTTCTAGGAATCTGGGTCAGTAGTTTTAACTACTAGGCTACCAGGAGGGTGAGCTTCTGGACCCTTGGTATTGAATATGTTGATCGGTCTATAGTGTGGTAGGGGAATAGACTTTGGCACGTCTCACTTAACTGAAGCACACGAGATCTTAACACCTCCCTACGTTGCTTGGGGGGAAGAATATAAAGAGCATACGTAAATTGGAGTGAACTTTGGTAAGTGAAATCATACCTGGGGGTTCATAAACAGATCTGCCTCCTCTCGATTCTTGAGGAAGCTCATCGCTAACGGCTACAATTCACCTGCATGATATCTTGAGGACCACACGACTTATACCAGAAGGAAGCCCACTTGTATCTTTTATCTGGGCCTTTGGAAATAGTCGCAAACTCAAAGGCTGTTTCAAGCATATTTAAGACATGCTCCGACAATCAATGGCTGAAATAAACTAGTCTATAGGTCTCTTAATGTAATATATTTGGCTCCTGGGAGCGCACGGCGGGCCTCGAAGCTACTCAGCAACGGTGTAAAAATATGACGTTACACGCCCTGGAAACCCTTCAAATATTTGCGCTGATTGGCAAAAGGGTAGCTCATTGTAATCACCAGCTGAGACTGGTTCCCTTAGCTAGACTTGTTACAGGGCAATATTGTAGATCTTCAGGATAATCCGACCACTCGCACTCGCTCGAGTACAAGCCCGGAGCTCGATTAAGGTGTGGGGCTAATAAACGAAGTAATCCTGGGAGCAAAGGTTAGTTTGGAAAATTGATGGGCCAACAGGTTACACTGTCGTTTGCCACTTGGATAGGAAGAGATCGTTAGAACGACCGGTCGCGTTGACGACGCCAGTACTTTTTTGATGGGAAAATGGGGACGGTTTAGAGAGGTTAAGTGCACGTGATGAAACTAACATGTCGCAATTTATTGATGTAGCTTACTCAGTGCGTTCAATGCCCCACTCTGGTCCTACTCTGCGAGCAAATCAGAGAGCTCATATGATGATCAGTGAGTGGATCAGTTTGCTCATGTGACTATTACATGATGCTTGATCGGATTATGTAATGATCTGTGAGCGGGTCAGAGTGTTCAGGGGCGTGCTCAATTCTACTCTGAGATCAAAAAGCGGCAAGAGGTGAGCACTAAAGCGGAAAGAGAAAGGTCTTGAGTGCCAGGCATTATCCGGTACATATGTAAGCTCTATGGTGGACCCATTGACTGGAAAGCTTCAAAACAGAAGACTGTCACAACGTCGACCACTGAGCCTGAGCTTTTAGCTCTATTCTAGGGGCAAAACGGTTCGATGGTGGCATCAAGTCCTTGAATCCTTAGGATTTTGTCAGAAGTCGGGTGACTTCTGTTTGTTTGCTCCCACCAATATCTACACACGTAGATAGTCTCCTTTCTCTCTTCACGCATTCAAAGGATTTTTCCAGAGAGCCTTTCTTTTCGTAAACCCCTAGATCTTACCAGTGATCATATGTGATTCGCACAATAACACGTACCACTAAACAGATGAAAGCATTTTCCCCCCAATTCTTCGAAATAAAACAGTTCGCTGCCGCCATCTTGTAGATAAAGCGTGAGCGGGCCATTACCACCATCAGAACGCGCAGCCCAGGCCAAGTTGGGATCCGCGCTACTCCTGACGATAAATTTCTCATCTTATGATTTCTTCCAGTTGAAAGATTTGTGGCTGCTCAGCAAGCTGACAATCATTCTCGACACAAGAGATGTATCTGGAAGCGCCAAGGCTCTCAAGAACATAGCCGCCTCTTGAGGGGTTATCTCCCATATTTCGTATATACTCACAAACGTATGATCAACCATCACCTCGTTGGGGACGTGAAGCTGTCCCGTTATAAAAACCTTTTAACCATTCGTCATCCACATGGATCCGAAACTGAGTAGCGGATGCAGCACTCACAAAGGCTACCGCAATGATCTGCATTATATCTACATACTTGAATGATCTGCAAGATTTACTTGAAATATAGAATATTTGCACAACTAGTGAAAATCTGCATTAACTATTCCCTTGCCACTTAGCACGCCAGCGGTAGTAGAGTGTTGACTGGCTGATGAGACGTAGTGGAAATAGGCATGTCCTATGACTGAGGTTCCAACAGTGGATAGGGCGCCTCGAATATTTGGGGTCTTCAAGAACTGAAGTTGTATTGTAAAATATACTCCGTATATATTTCATATCAAACCCCCTTGGACTTTCCAGCCGCGCCACAACATTCTACTGCAGAACCCAACCCTATCCATTCCGAGGATACAGTACGCACTAACACTAGTATTCAGGTCTTAGATAGGCCAATGGGTGTTCCGCGACGTATTTTTATATACATGAAAAATGTGCAAAAGGTTAGGGTACAGTACGAGGAACGCGGGCCGGTAGAGGTCTAGTGGAGCTTTAGTGTGTTTATTGAATCTCTCTGGTGAGAATCCTGACACCTGAAAAAGCAAGATTGGAGTTGCATTGCATGGCCCTTGTGCCGTTGGCTGAATACAAATTACTTGGCAACTAAATATCCCAATTCGGACTACATTCAGTCACTCTCAATTGACGTATCTACGAGAGGCTTTAGGGACCGCCACGAACAACATTTTTTTGCCGGCAGAAAATAGTAATGTACCTGGAACTGAGTGACCCTTCGATTTGGGATGGTGCTATGGTGGGCGGAGCTCGTTTTCTGTCCGCATGCCCAGAAGGCGAGTTGATGGAGTCACCGTACGAGTTGTAGGTCTGCACATGTCTTTCTTGATTCTGCCTTGTGGTTAGCGATGAATTTGGGCAAAGAAGGCGGTTGCTTCTGGTCATGATTTGCTGTACTCGTATTGCTACTTGGAAAATATATCTTTTGAAAATCTCAGTTTTACAGTATCCCACTCTAGATGTATGAATTTGTAGTGCTTAACTAGGTGTTAAGGAAAGCAGGTTCAATAAATACTGTACTCACCATTAATTAGCAGCCCTGACCAAGATATCCGTAGCTTTCTCGCCTATAAAATCGAGCATTTCAGCGAAATGTTAGCAGGTTTCTGTGCGCACCCACGATTGTTTGCAGGCTCTCATTTATAGAATCGTGACAGGGCATTGTCAACGGAAAATACAAGAATATTCACCCACAGCAAGGCATCCTCGTATTGAGCCTGGTGAACAATGTATTCGAAACCTAGAGGTATATATACTTCCGGCGGATCGCTCGTCATGCACTATATCTACAAATAGAGACTTTGAATGCAATGAAGACACACCAGATGCGTCTACCTCATTTAATAGAGAGCCTCGCACTTTGATCAACACAAATTTAACTGAACAAGAAAGCATTAAGAAGCACAAAGGAAGACTTTCGCGGGGTTAGAGACGGTCACCTGATATGTGTAACATTTGACCAATCAGAATGCCCACTGATAGCGGGAATTCTGACTCATCCCGCGATATTCCAAGAGGGGCAACAGAAGAAATTCACGATTTCCTCGACCATAAAATAAAGTGAGGACTGGCCTTTGACTGCTGCAATTGAAAACATAGAATTAACCAATTTCTACCAGACTAAGAAACAATCATGGCCAACGAAGCAATCCAGCCTCCGGCGCTCAACTCGTTGAGCATTGATGAGAAAACCCCAGACACCAAGGTTGTTGGCCAGATCGTGACGCCCTTCGATGTCTCCGGCGGAGTCGATGAATCTGGCAAGTTGTTGCCGGTCGACTATGAGAAGCTCACCCGAGAATTTGGAGCCACACCCATCAATGCAGCTCTATTGGAGCGCTTTGAGAAAGTGACTGGCCATCGGCCACACCGTTTCATGCGCCGGAGTATCGTGTTCAGTCACCGTGATCTGTCGAAGATCCTGGATAAGCATGAGAAGGGCGAGCCCTTCTTCCTCTATACTGGCCGTGGGCCGAGTAGCGACAGCATGCACGTTGGACACACTGTGCCGTTCGAATTCACCAAGTATGTTAGTCTTGATAACCACTTGGGCAGACACGGGAAACTGATCCAAATGTAGATGGCTCCAGGATGTCTTCGATGTTCCCCTCGTTATCATGATGACCGACGACGAGAAGTTTATGCACTCCCAGAAGATCGAAATTGACGACGCTAAGAGATACACAAAAGCAAACGCCAAGGATATCATTGCTGTTGGATTCGATATGAAGAAGACCTTTATCTTCAGTGATTTCCAATTCATTGGTGGTGCTTTCTACGAGAACATGTGCCGGATGGCAAAGAGAATTACAATCAACCAAGTCAAGGGCACATTTGGTTTTAACGACAGCAACAACGTTGGCGAGTTCCACTTCTGTGCCACGCAGTCCGCTGCGGCGTTCTCTACCAGTTTCCCCCACATCTTCGGTACCGAGACGAAGAAGGTCGCATCGATTCCTTGCTTGATTCCATGCGCCATTGACCAAGATCCCTACTTCCGCCAGTGTCGCGAACATGCGGAGAAGATGAAGTTCAAGAAGCCCTCTCTCATTCACTCTATCTTCCTTCCTGCCCTCCAGGGCCCTGGATCTAAGATGTCTGCCAGTGTCGACAGTTCCGCCATTTTCATGAACGACACGCCTAACAAGATCAAGAACAAGATCAACAAGCACGCTTTCTCGGGTGGCCAGGACACCGCGGAGTTGCAGCGGGAACTGGGTGGCAACACCAAGAACGATATCCCATTCCAGTACTTGACATTCTTCCTCGAGGATGACCAGGAGCTGGAGCGCATCCGTACCGAGTACGAGAGTGGAAGGATGATGACCGGCGAGATCAAGCAGAAGTGTATCGCCGAGCTACAGACTTATGTTCAAGGATTCCAGGAGCGCAGGGCACTGGTTACGGATGAGATCATGGCCGAGTACATGCGCCCTCGCCCCTTGGAGTGGAAGGGGAATCCCAACCCAGTCGTGGTCGAGAAGGCTAAGAAATAAGCCTGCTAGGGCGAGGGACATTTCCCGGAGCCGTCAATTTCAAAATACACACGATTTCCTAGCCTTTTCATCAATTCACCAATACCATTAAAATATTGACTAGTCGACATATGTACCTATCGAAGTAGGTGCGTACATAGGTGCCTATGTACATACTATGTAGTATGGGGAATTCTTACTTGGCTATGACCTGACCGCGAATAAACCCCCTTACACCGTTGCTCAACCAACACAACTCGCCATCCACAAGCTCATCCCGGAATATGGTGTGTTCTAGACAGAAACCCTGAGATAGCGCATACCTCCGTGTTGTACCTGCATTGCCGCCGCTGCTCAGCGGGGGAGTAATCCACATATGGTCCCGCAAGAAGTACGGCGTAGTGATGCTGCCTTCCATAATCTCGCCATCCGGGTTCACAATCAGTACCTCCGAAAGGTCTGTCAGCGAATTTATTTCCGCTCTTAGCCGTGCAGACGTGTAGTCATCACGCGCGGTGGTTTTATGTGTGGTGAAGCCGGAAGGAGTTGTTGATTGGGTATCGACATAAACGCGCCATATCGGCAGGCTTAGGTTCGTATGTAGAGAGGGAATGAACAGACTCATTAGGTCAATGCTCGCTGTTGGGTTCGCCTCAACTCTCGCTTTCCCTTTGCTGTTCACTACAATCCGAAGCCTCCACGCTTTGCTTCGGTCCGGAATCGACGTGTCGAGGAACTCCTCGAAGCCTTGCAAGTCTTGTTGTTGCAGCCAGTTCAGAGCCCCGTTCCATTCGAAATGAGCCGCAGCAGCTATGAGCCGATCTTGGTGATAGGCAAGGAGGTAGTAGGGGGATTTGAGAGGATCAGGATAGCTCGATGCATGGCGACAAGCTGCATCTGAAAGGCCCGGGTCAAAGCGAAGGGAGGAAATGATCTCGAAAGATTGTGGGATTGAAGAGTTCTCGGTCATTTTTGCGAAGGCCAATTGAATTCGGTCGTTGCTATAGTTACCAAGTTAGTCTTGCCAAATAGTAGATGAGTCCACACGATGTTGCTTTGGACGGATATGAAAGAAGAAAGAAGGGGAATGATACAAAAAGATCCGATGAGCCAACTCTGTTCAATCCGGACATGTGTTGTGGAGAACTTGAGCGCTACCGGCGCAGGGCGCGTGATTGGCCGGCCCGGCCAGCGGAACCCTTGACTTTTCCTCTGAGCTTCATCATTCCCGACTTCCCTATCTCTAACTCCTTTTGTCGAGGTCTGGTCAGTGACATTGTCTTCCATCTCAGCCTAATCTCACCTGACTTACCGATTGAATACTGATATCTGCATACATTTTCAGAACTAGCCGCGTCGGTCCTTTGCCTGGTTCCCTTACACAACATGTCGAACGAATTGCCGTTACCTACAACCGCCCAAAATGTGGTGCTTGATACATCAAAGCTGACCGAGTCATCATCGGCGTCAGTCTGGGATCGCATCACCAACTGGGTCTCAGAGAACAAAGCCGTTGTTTATACTATTGCCGGTGTTGCCGTTGTCGTGACCGGCGCGGGTGTCGTCTACTACCTGAACGATTCCAGCAAATCCACTCCCCCAGCACCCAAGAAGAGCAAGAACCAGCGACGGAAAGAAAAGAAGAAGGCCGAGGAAGAAAAGGCTGCATCAGTGAAGGATGGTATGTGCTCTCGTTTAAACACGGTGGTCGTATGACTGACAAGGTTTCAGAGTCTCCCAAAAAGGCAGAGGAGCCAACCGATGAGCTTCCCGAAGTGGATGAGGCAACCGTTGGACAGCTTTCCGAAGAGGTATGTTAAGTAACCTTCTTTCTCACACTTTTGCTGACAAGTAAGACCCGGAACGCCTATGCGGCCAAGCTGAAGGCCGCCGGTAACAAGGCCTACGGAATCAAGGACTACCCCAGCGCGATTGAGTTGTACGGCAAGGCCATTATCTGCAAGCCCGACCCCGTCTTCTACTCCAACCGCGCCGCGTGCTACAACGTCCAGTCCAACTGGGAGAAGGTCGTCGAGGACACCAGCGCCGCTCTCGCCATGGACAGCGAATACGTCAAGGCCCTCAACCGAAGAGCCATTGCGTACGAGCACCTTGAAAAGTACAGCGAGGCTCTCCTCGACTTCACAGCTAGCTGTATCATTGATGCCTTCTCCAACGACGTGAGCCGCAACTCGCTCGAACGGCTGCTGAAGAAGGTTGCCGAGAAGAAGAGCCAGGCTATTCTGGAGGCGCGCACCAAGAAGTTGCCTAGTGCCACCTTTGTCTCCAACTACCTCCAGAGCTTCCGTCCCCAGGTCCTGCCCGAGGGATTGGAGGAGTCGGTTGAGCTGAGCGATGAGTCTGGCAAGGGCCAGCTGCGTAAGGGTCTCATCGCTATGGGCAAGAAGACTGCCGATGGCTACGAAGAGGCTGCCACCGCCTTCGAGAAGGCACTTGAGCTCGGCGAGCTTGGTGAATTTGAAGGATTGGCCCTCAATATGCGAGCCACCTTTACCTACCTCGGCGGTAACGCCACTGGCGCTCTAGCCGACCTGGACAAGAGTGTCGAGTTGTCACCTTCCCTGGTTCAAAGCTACATCAAGCGCGCCAGCTTGCACCTGGAGCTTGGTAACAAGGACGCTGCGGCTGATGACTTTGAGCTTGCCATTACTCACAACAAGGACGACCCTGATATCTACTACCACCGTGCCCAGCTGCACTTCATCCTGACTGAGCTTGCCGAGGCCGCCAAGGACTACCAGAAGTCGATTGACCTCGACCGGTCGTTCATTTACTCTCACATCCAACTTGGTGTGACACAATACAAGATGGGTTCCGTCGCCTCAGCGATGGCCACTTTCCGCCGGACGGTAAAGAACTTTGAGGATGTTCCCGATGTATACAACTACTACGGCGAGCTTCTGCTCGATCAGCAGAACTACTCGGAGGCCATCGAGAAGTTTGACAAGGCTGTCGAGATGGAGAAGCAGAGCAAGCCTATGGGAATCAACGTTCTGCCCCTGATCAACAAGGCTCTCGCTTTGTTCCAGTGGAAGCACGACTTCCAGGAGGCCGAGAACCTCTGCCAGAAGGCTCTCATCATTGACCCCGAGTGCGATATTGCTGTCGGCACCATGGCCCAGCTTCTCCTCCAGCAGGGCAAGGTCTCCCAGGCTCTCAAGTACTTTGAGCGCGCTGCCGAGCTGGCTCGCACCGAGGCTGAGATCATCAACGCCATCTCCTATGCCGAGGCCACCCGCACTCAGTTGGAGGTTCAGGAGAAGTACCCCCAGCTAGCTGCCCGCCTGAACACCATGGGTGCCATGAACGGTGGCGCCCCTGGCATGTAAGCAAGTTCGCGGACCATCTTCACTCTTCGATTCTTCGATTCTTTCTTTATCCCGGTCTGGGTATTTCTGTCTAAGCCTTTTTCTTTTCCGGTTTCGGTATCTTTGGATCCCCGGTTACTATTATCTCTGCGTGTATTTACAATTGGTTGACATATTCCCCGTCTGCCTTCTTTTTTTCTTTTTGTTTTGGTACTGGGTCTTGAGATAGGACTCGGGATAGGATGGGCCGATGGACGGCAACCCGAGCCCGGGTAAGTGCATTGGGGGTTGACCATGTAGTAATTTGTGTACCATAGAAGAAAATGCGAGTGCTCATTAAGATCAGATTACTATTGTATACTAAAATGCTTCCATTGCTATTGCGGGTAGTTATATAGTAGTGCCCATAGTTCGTGTACATGTACGGATGACCATGACGTGTTGTCCCCACATCAGCTGACCCCACCCCTTATCGGCATCTTTGTTTTTTTTCTTCTTATACAACATCGAAGAAAGGGACTGAATCGTCAAAAGATTCAGTAAGTAAGTTGATATGTACTATCTCTATTTAGCTGGTTTGTGTCCAGTCAGGAACTGTCGAGCCAGGGTATAAGCCAGGGTATATGTGTGTTGAAATAAGCCTAACGGCGTCATTTGCTTATCTATACTATCACTTCTCATACATACCTCATTGTTCCTGAGCTTCCGGGTAGTTGACTTCTTAGTTTCTTGTTGAATCCTGACTTCTTAAATTCCAAGTAGATTTGCCGGTAACTAAGGACTGAGTTGAGCTCCATTTCAAAGGATTACTCACTCCCAAACTTCTTGTCAGCGGTGAACCTAACTTCGACCTGATTCATGAACCTACCCCTCTCTCCCTTCCTTTCCTCTTCCACACCTTCTGCGCCTTGAACGACTTTTCATATTCGCTATTCTGAGTTTCTTTGCTTGCAAACTACTTTCTGCAACAAATCTGCTATATCCCGGCTGTTTCAACTGGTCCATGTGATCACGTTGCAGCCTGGAAACACCCGGGTAAGCTGCCTTTGTCTCCAACTTTCCTAATCTCCCCCCGCCACCCTTCATCTCCCCATACTTTGTTATTCATTCTACCTTGCTGCCATGGTCTCTGCTATCATGAAACTTCATCTCTCAGCCTAACCATCGTCTAGAGACAAACAGCTTCTTATTTCTACTTTTCAAATCCTACACAGCACCATCGTTGATATATCTTTCACCATGCCGGACCCACGCGGTAAGTACTCGGAACTCTTAACAGTCACTTTGTTTATAACTAACATCTCGAATTCACAGTCGCCGTGACGCTTGCCCCCCTTTTCGAAGACACCTACCCTCTGCGTACCCTCACCCTCACGGACAACGACATAACCGTTGCGATCGGACGTGCCTCAAAGCGGGAAACTCGGAAACGGTCTCCTGCAGCAGAGAACGCTTGGTTTGAGTCTCGGGTCATGTCTCGTGACCATGCCTTTCTTAACATACCGCCAGACCAAAATGTTAGTTTGAAGCTCCAAATTTGACCATATAGCCAAGCTGATATCCTTGATAGATGGTTTTCATCTCTGACTGTGGCTCAACACATGGAACCTTTCTGAATGATGCGAAGCTGGTGACAGATGTGGACACCCCGCTGTTCAGTGGAGATATCATCCGATTTGGTGTTGATGTGGACCGTGGCCAGGGTAAGTCATCAATCTCAGTCCGATAGTACTGGAGCTAACCAAGTACAGAAGTTTTTGAGGCCATCTCAGTCTGCTGCAAGGTTGAGTGGCTTAAACCCCAGCATGTGGTCATGCCACTTGATAAAGTTGCTATCAAACTGGATCCAAGTCCGTCAACCAACAGTTTCTCTGTTCCCGAAGACGATAGCGATATCGAGCCTGCCGACTTCCCTAGTGATGACTCTTCTAAAGAGTCGGTTGCTCGATCCTGGGAAACCACTGTTCTGCAGCCTGTGGGTACGTCTCCAGTCTCTCCAGTCTCTCCTGTCTCGAGTGTCCAGAGCGACGAACTTCCAAAGGATGAGCCGGAGGTCCAATCGAGACGCTTGTCTCCAATCGATGAGTCTACCACAAAGGTTATGCCCGGTCCCACACCACTGGTCCCGGATCTTCTTAGTCCGCTGTCTGATACCAATCCGGTTTCCGACACTAAACTATCTCCTGCCAACCTGGACTCAGACGCCATAATATCTCCCACAAAACCGGCCTCTACCGAGACTCCATCCGCGGAAGAAGCACATGACGCAAATGGCCTCCCTGCAGTCTGTTACCAGAAGGTACCAGAAATCTATTACAGCAACTGGACCATGATGCGGCCTATGTTCATGCGCCTGGCAGACATGGCTTGGGGTGAATCCAACATAATACCCGATGTTGACCATGACAGGCGCATCATCCACGCTGCGCGCCGTTGTTCTCTTTCCAAGGATTCGTACTGGGTAGATGACTCCCCTAGCTTCCAACCTTGCGTTGGGACAGAAGTCTATTGGGAGCCGGACTCCGAGGAATCAGACACTTCGTTCCATCGTATGCCCGGCAGCCTTCTTAGGTACTGGTCAGTCGATAAGCGAAGGTATTGGATCATCTATGAAGAGGAAGAGGGCCAGCATGTGAGCAATTTGTGGTGGATTGTTGAAAAGCCACTGGAGCTTCTCAGCAAGGAACTGAAGCGCCAGCTCGAGACTGAAACCGAGGTTGACGATTGTCACAAATGCTGGATCGTGAGGGCCTGGGAGCCCCGAATGATCGGAAGTCGGCGCTGCGATGTAGCTCCTTACTGGGATCCAAATTTCGACAAAAATTGGCTCGCTGATGACGAGTCCGTTGATTCAAACGAAGAGGCCCAGGGAAGTGAGGGGTACATGTCTGAGTCAGATGGTCTTAGTGATTCAATCTCAGAGAACTACGGCCAATGTCCGTATGGGATGTTCGATAATGAATCGATTCACGGAGCTGGCAGTGAAATGTCGGAAGAAGACTCCGAGGAAGACAACTCTGAGGAAGATGATGACGAGGACTTGGAGGAACATGATGAGGTCTCTGATGAATCCGAAAACGACTCTGATTGTTCCTCTGAGGATGAGCATCTTGAACATCGCATTGCCCAGAAGCAAATATATCCCTCGCTTAATTTGGAGTATTTGAAGAAGCTTGAATGCACCAATCACACTGATGCCGTCGAAGTGTCCAAGCATGTTCCCGAGGAATCTGGCCCAGATGGACTGTACCACGAGGCTCTTGCCGGCCAGCCGCTGAACCCCACACGGAACGAGAGCAAACCACTGGTGATAGAAAATGCCCCTGGTATGACGAACCCAGGTGCTCGGTTCCCGACACACACTGTTTCCAGTGAGCTGCCAAGCTCATGCCAGAACAAATACCCACCAATGCAACGGAAGATCGAGAGCACTGTTGGGGTACCGTCCTTCTCCCATGAATTCGAGCATTGTTATCAGGATGGACCCTTCTCGACCAATGCACCCGTGGAAGATGTCTGTGTGCCCTACCTGGCAACACCTAGAACATCAACTTTGAAGCGTACTGCAGCAGAGATGCAATCGTCATCTCTTGAATCCAGTCTCTCTCAAGATGCTCAACGGCTGCCTGTAGAGCCAACCAGTCAGCCAGATCTCGACCTCAACACAATCTCCTCTGAAGCCAAGGATGCGATCAGCTCTGCACTTGCCGAGAATGTGTCTGCATTTGCTGAGAATGAGCGTCCTGCAAAGCGAATCAAGGCTGACCACTCAACCTCAAAGTCCTTGGCAAGCCACGCCACCACGGCTGTTGTCAGTGCTCTACTGGGTGGTCTGGGAACCATCGCTGTACTAGCAGCCTTGCCAAATGAATACTTCCAGTGATCGGAATCACTTAGCTTCGGTTTCTTTTGCTCTTTGCCTTTCCATGTTTTATGATTTAACGCTGAAACATGAGTTTTCGGCGTGATTTCAACGATTTTATGAATTCAGTATTACCCAGGCGTCCTGGCTTTGCGTGGAAGGATGGATTCAGGGTACTTGTTTGTTTTCCTCTCCCCCCTCCGCTGTTTTTATGTGGCCTATGAGCAAGCACACGAGGTCCTCACCTGATCACTGCCGTGTTGGCCATGGGAGCCGCCACGGCTGGGCGTTTTATTGGTTGGTTAATTTGTTTCTGCCCTATTTCTTTGCTTTTCCCTCTTTACCATGGCTTCACACACAACCATTAGCTGGGTCAGCTACGGTGACTCGAAGATGGGAACGTTACATAGCGCCTTATGCTTTTCAATGTGATAGCTATACAGATCGTAATGGAGAATGACAACCCTTATTTTTTTTTGACTAGGTACGTATCATCTAATCCCATCTCGGGCCTGTCAGGTACCGAGCTTGGTTATTCTTGTGGTAGTCTCATTTAAAAATGCACCGTGATATCATTCTACTGTCGCCGGATGTCAGCATCTGCCTCGACTGTGAGCTCATTTTATGCTTCAAGTGATCTTTAAGTGCCAATTTCCGGAGACTCGTATCTGATGTTCTGCAGTGCTCGATCTTTTATATCTGCATATACAATGTATAAATTGCCAGGAAAAGAAATTAGTCATCTCATTTCTATAGAGATGAATCGCAACATTCCCACAGAAAAGGTGATCTAGACTTGTTGCATCGACAATGGGAACCGGCCTGCAGGTATCCTATAGGTTCATATCAGCTGACTCGCAATTGAGTCTTTGTTTTCCCATTTACGTGCAACCTCATGAATTTGCTACTTGCTTTTTCTCTCGGCATCCTTGGGGTTCAACCGTGACACTGATTGCCGAAGGCTATTTACAAACGTTCTGGTTCCAGGACAACCTTCGGAAGTCTCACATGGCTTAGGACATGGAAATTTCTAATAATTGACGGGACTTGCCGCTCATGCGAAGCCTCGATTCCAGCGCGAGTTTAAATTCTAGACTTCGAATCCTGGACTAGCGCGTGATTGGAAGTCGCTGGCTGCAGGTTCCCTAACAGCGAACTGGTTGAACGAGTAGGCTCTGTCTTGGTTCCTAAAGCACCAAGAGGCTGATATTATTTTAGTATACAAACTCACAGCCCCCAATGACGCGCATACCCGTTGCTTCTACTATTTGCACTTGAATTTAGGTTACATTGATCGTTTGGCAAACCGCATGCAAACCCCCGAGTGTGAAATTTTTGAGCTCATGGATGCGTGTCATTTCCACATCCAAGACTGCATGTGACCAATCTGCAGAAGCGCTTCAAGATACAATGGAAGCCAAACGGCTGCGAGGAATCCTTGCCATGTTAAGATGAGAATGTTAAAGGGGGAGGTTTTTCTTGGTCTTTTCCCCCTGTCCTTGCAGCTGCACCTCCACGGTTACCTGCTTGAGCGATGTCACATCCACGGCGCTTCGGGCTTCGGGCTGTGAACTTGGCCTTCATTGGTCGTGAGTCCAAATTTTGATTCCTTCTTTCTGCTTATTGGTTGCTCACACCTCTCACACAGCTTTCTTTTCACCTCTCATTACAGCAGCTTTTTCTTTTCTTTTTTTCAGATTCTTTATGTCGGCACCACATACACCTGTCAGTTGCATCCGCTCTCTCCGGCTGTGCTTATCGGAGATTGTGCTTACGACGCAATATTATCAATGTGATATGCGGATTATGGAGATCATTGCATCGATTTGATCCCTGCACGAGATTGTCTCTGCGCACTTTTCTTACTGTTCAATACACCTTGCACTCCGTAGAATCCCTTGAACTACACACCGTTCCTGATCAGGTATATGTTAGGCGAACCTCGGTGACAGTCTGACTGTCAACTCCAACTTCCATGCATGGCGATTTGACCTTTACCCTTTTCGGTTGAGATGGGAAGATCATCCTCAACTGGAAAATATGACAGCTGAGAGACATCCACCGGAGAAATCATCGGGAATCCACCCAGCATGGCCGTGTATCATCTATACATCATTTCGTAGGTCATAATCGCATGGTCCAATGCAGCTATCCGTGGTTGGAATCCCACATCCCATACTCGTGGACATGTCAACAGTCCTAACCCACGAGGATAATGGTATACCCAGTTTGTGCGGTCAAGATTTTGTGCGTGTCACGATGTGGCGGCCATGCTCCTGGGACATCTTTTCCGCTGCCCATGAACGACTGCCTAACACTAGATCAAGTTTTATTTGCTAACGTGGTGGCATTTTAGTTTCACTGCATGTGTTCTGCTCTAAAAACCCTCTCACAGAATGACCAGCGAATGAACCCTTTGCAAAACGTATGAACGACGTAGGCCCGGTCGTATGGATCGAGAAACACCAGAATCCCCCACCAGCTCCTGTTTCATAAACCCTGCATTTCCGCAGCTGGGTACCTTAGCTCGACAGGTACAAGCACCTGGGCAGCGGGGTTTGACAACTCAGCCAAGTCCAGAACGGTTTCTGTGCCTTTCCTCTCTCATGTTGGATCTACTTTCTTTTCTTTTTGGTCGGGAATAACCGAAGAATACGATTGAAATGGCCCCCATATGGGAAAATGAGATATCCATGTACATCATGTACCTGGCTAATCGTCCTATCACCGTCCCTCTCTCTGTCCTGCTGATCATCCCGGTGGACACAAGTTTCGATTCCCGTCATCAATTCCAAGCTCCCTTGTGCATATCGCATATGTGACACTTGGAAACTGTCAGGAAGTTCATCGGTGGCACGAATTCCTTTTTTCCTGTATAAGAAATCCGTTGTTTCGCCGTCTATCATTTCTGCCTTCGTTACACTTTGGCTTACACTATTGTCTTCCTTTGTTCCTGACTGCTCTTTTAGGATTCACAGTATATTTGATATTCTTTATTGATAGTTTTACCCCTGAGAGAAAGGAAGAATACCACAAAGCTACCTGCACTTTATATCAGGTGGATCTTGATCATACTTCCCTCTCTGCAGTCGCACCATTTACCCAATATTTCCCTTCTCTATACCTCTACGTCCATTACAATGGCCAGTTCCACCCAGTACTTGCTCAACCTTGACCCCGAGCACATATCGTGCATCGGAGGGCGGACGGTAGTCACATGCAAGGGTTGCGCTGGGAATGCCCCGAGGTATACATCAGCCCTAAAACACACCCTTTACATCGATATCCCATACTAAAACGATTCTCAGAGGAGCAATCTGCCTCAGCTGCAACGGTCGCGGCTTCAATATCTTTGTCTGTGCACACTGCAACCCCGCAGCTGCAGCTGCCGCAGCCAGAGCAACAGCGAATCCCACAGCTGCATCTGCAGAAACACCCGGCTCCTCAGCACTTTCATCTCCGGGCTTGCTGAGTCGCACCCCGTCTACTTCATATTCGGATCCAAGCGTCGCTCGATCGTACGCAAAATATGGAGATGATCGTGACAGTACAAGCTGTGGACGGATTGATGGCAATATGAATAAGCCGCGAAATCCGTGATCTGTGGCGGTTATGCGCATATCAGATACACCAAGAGCGGATCTAGATATCTCATGGCTCGATTATCTCACAGCCTGACCGTTTTGCGGGTGGTGGAATTGCCCACTTGGTCTAGACGGTGGAATGACTCTTGGTAAAGGGATAAGACTGCGGTTTATGCGGATTGGGAGGAGTTTTGGGTGTGATTTCATGAAACATACGTGATATGACTGCCATCTAGTTGTGGCGTTGTCTTCGGGAACTTTTGGGAACTTCTTGTCTTTTGATCTTATTTTTCCTTTCCATCTCTTGGTTCTTATCTGGTTGATCTACGCAGGTTGATACAGTTTCTTTTGTCCCTTCATGGTGAATGCACTGGATGCTACCATATGATTATGTACATATTATTCATTTCCTTCGACGAAAGAGGCAGATATCATACTGTATACGAGGGGCAACTACTTCTTTCGGCTTCACTTTTATTCATAAGACTTCAACGTCTTGCGCTCAAAATATCGAAGGTTATATATGAAAAGTCTGCACATTTTAAGCTATTTTCCAACTTTTTCTACCGCCTACGTATAGAAGTGAGAAGAGAGAAGATGCCTAAAAAGAGATATGAAAAGTTATCTAGTTCTGATAGGGCTTCTAACTGTCTTCCTCTTCCTTTGTATATATTAGGGCTGGTACCATATGTTCCCAATATCCAGCAATATTACAGGTTGGGAGGATGACGGCGTAGATCAGAGGTGATATAATATGTTTTGTGGTAAAAGGATGAAAAAGACAAAGGGGGTGTTGATGGTTGAGTTGAAAGAAAAGAAAAGGAAAGAGAAAAATGGAGGGCTTGGGAGGTGGGCAGATAATTTTGAGGTAAGCAGGTAAGTGATGAGAAAGTGAAAGTGAGAAGATTGAGATTGTCTGGCCTATAAACCTCAAAGAACTCCAATGCTGACCATAGGAGACAGGTTCCTTACTGCCCATTAAACTTGATATTGATATGGAAATGAGAAAAGAAGTCGGCACAGGTCTACAAATCAGGGATTGTCGAATGTATACAGAATTAAGATCCCGGGGTGTGCAAAGTCATTCATCCAGCATGGGGAGCCCTCCGTCAAAAAGGCGAGCAATTCCATCGAAAGAATATCCTGGCAGGCCAAAAGCGTAAGCCCATTTCTATTTGGTCAGTAAATCTTAGGAAAACAGGATGAGAGTACATACTGGTACTTCAAATCCTTGTCCCTCAGATTGGTGAACTTCATCCTCCACAGATGGCTCTGAGGCTCCAGATTCTCGGAAGTCCCTGAGGTACTGCCTGATAATCTCAGCCGACTTTCGGGCTGTTACAGCCTCATCCATGGCTTCTAAGATCTCCACGCCCATTTCCACGGATCGTAATAAAGGCATGGTTTCAGCGCACATGCCGAGCTTCGACATTGGAAGGAGGAGTGTCGATATAGCGAGCATTACATAGGTTGTGTTATACCACCTGGGATAATTTCAAGTCAGCAAGGCAACAATACTAACCGAAGAAACATACCAGCAGCGGAAAAATGTATGGATTCGGTAAACGTCATGAAGCACTTGGAGAGTCTTCATAGCGGAGTCCAAACACTTGTTAAAAGTTTGATCTAATTCGTTTGGAGCATGTCGGAGTTTGCGAGCAAAGAGGCTTAAGAAAGGCCGGAAAAGCAACATTCTAACATTATAGTACCCTGCACTCATTAGTCGGGAGTCAAGAAGCTTGGAAGTTTCATAGATAACTTACTAATTCCCAACATAAGCCGTTGTCTTCGTGCCCAATTCGGGTCGCGCAGGGCACTACGAGACATTCCATATCCGCCAATATCGGGTTTGATCATTTCTGGAAGCCTCGCTAGCCAGCGATCCATTTCCATTTCGATCTGCAGAGCAAGTTGTAACTTGTCCTGTAATGAGATGCGAGAATGGTAGATTTGGACAGATACTTGTCGAATAATCTGCGCAAGATCAATCATCCATGGGATAATGGCAAATTCAGAATTGTCGCGTGGTGGAATGCTGCGGTTGTGATATTCATCCATTCCAAGGGTGTCCGGCCGTCCAAATGAAAAGCTCATCTCACTAACTCATCAGTACATAGTATCAAGAATAAGACACATTGTACTTACATTTCCAAAGAGAACAGACCCCTGCCATCTCGTTAGAGCTATCGAGTTATATCGGAACACGGACTTTCGACTTACCACCAAGTCTTTGAGATCCAGCCAGAACGCTGCTTGGTGTCTCCTGGGCATGGAATATCTCGATTAAAGCCAGCAGAAAGACATGTCCGTACTGCGAGGCCAAGATACATGTAGGCCACTGTTCGATTAGATTTTGAATCGAAAATTGGAATGAAGACTCACGATTCGGCTTGAGTTCATTTTGACAAACTTTGGCCTGTCCAGGTTAGCTTGTACTCAATCATCGGCAAATACCCACACACCATCATATAAAGACACTGAACAGTTTCAAGGTCGTTAGAAAACCGCAAGTGGTTCAGGTACACCTGCGCCTCCCCAAACAGTTTTCGGCTCCATTCAAACCGATCCAAGCCGGCTATGGTATCTTCATCCCATACGCGCACCAAAGACCCAAGCGAGAGAACACTGAGGTAAAGCGCGATAAAACTCGGCTCAGGCGTGCGTGATCGATTGAACCAGAGATCGTTAGCGCGCGCGAGAAAGTCATCCTTATCAACGAACGGATGGACGGAATGAATGCTTCCAAAATATCCACTCATAAAAACATGAGCCTGGGCGAAATAGTAGTTTTGCTGTTCAATTGACGTCTGCCCCGGTCCAGCGGCGCATGAAGGGGGGAAGCTTGGGCTATGGAGGGCTGAGACAATCGAGGAATCAGCTGCACGAGAACAAGCTTCTTCTTGGCCTTTTGGCTCGTGCGCTTTCTTTAGATGGTCAATGACTGCAGCTGTGCACATACCACCATGGGATTCAATGTTATTGGTGTGATTGACCTCGCTGATCTCGTCACCTGCACTTTCTGTGGATCTTTCGGGGGTTTCTGGTATTTTTGCAACCTCTCGTGGCGTGGAAGCATCCCGCATAGAGCATGGCGTTTCCGCTGCTAGTAGGATGGGACCGCTAAGAGAAGCTCTGGCCTCCGCATCACGCAGCTTCGAGGTCAGCTCTTCCACCTTCTTCTCAAGTTCGATGATATAACTATGAATATTAGCAAGCACAGTCAATATCCTGACTGGATGACCTACTCTGCAGACCGGCCGCTTTCACGTTCTCGGTAGTTGCCCTGATATACGCAAGCCAGGTCGCTTTCTGTGATTGTCAGAGAATACGTGATACCCCTGTAATCGGATCACTTACTTTTACAATGCAAACATGGATATTGCTCGTTGCACTTATACTTCTTTAGCCTGCATCTGTCGCAAGCTTGAGTCGCACGCGGCCGTTTGGTGCGCTTAGAGGCCGGCTGGTCGACTTCAGGTTGGTGGATTGGAGACCCGAGATTCTGCATCATACAGACATTCCCCAATGCGCCCCAGACGGTATAATGATGTTGAGCATTGCTTTTACAGTCTTGGACGACAATTATGTGAGGCCGGTAATTCCGGACCGGCTTCGCTCCACGTGACCGGGGAAGTGCCCGGGTCTATATCAGAAATCATTTGCGAGGTCCACGAGTGATTGCTTGGATTTCCAGTTTGGGGAAGGAAACTGCTTTCAAGCAGAACTTCATCAAAGTCATCATCATCCAAAATCGGTCCCCATTCCATAGCTTTCACAATGCCTTTGTGATCAAGCAGACATGGGCGTGGTTATAGTAGTGGGAAATAGGACATCGGAAAGAACAACGTCACTTGTGGATATAGCCATCACTACACCAGTTTCTTCACAGATGTTAGCATATGAAACACGCCTTTGCTTTGCGAAATTGTAATACGCTCACTCTCTAGTTGGGGGATCACACATAGGACCTGCTTAGATGATTTGTAAATGTTCAGCGACGTTGTGAAGTATGAAGGGTAGTGTTTTTAAGATGACCATTGTGACGGCTGAAGTTTTGAAGCTCCTAGAAAGATGCAGAGCACGGGAATTTCCGACATACAACGATATGCTTCAACAGAGAATCTCTCGGAAAACCCGAGTTCTCGAGGCCAAGCGAGTTGCGGTCAAGCTTATATGTCCACGGCACCTTTTTTGGACGACAATATGGTTTTTTGCCCGGTAAGCAACTAACAGCCTGGTGATTTATATTATAATGTGTGGTCCGTGTATAGTTTAATCTTTGAAGTCCAAGTTATGGATTAGGGCATGTTGGAGTTGTACCATATATATATCTCAGGTTATCCTATTGAATAAGTCCGTTTCCCAAATTAAGCCTCTTCTTTCTCTCTATCGTTTACCTACCCATGAAACCGAGAAGGGGGAGAAAATATCCCCAAAGGCATCCAAGCAGAATGTTTGAAAAGATCACCGAAAAGACATCACAAGGGCCCATAAGTGGCCAACTATGCTTGTCAAGTATAAAGAATCTTTACGATGCTCTCCATCCATTTTCACCTTCTAGCAGGGCGGAAAGCAGAAACGAAATAAGAGCCTATTCCTCCCTATTCTGTTGGCATAATTTCTACATTTTGTTCCTTTGCAGGTGTATGTCCAAATTATCAACCCTAATTAGGCTTGTGCCCCGGCACATCCCAGTCCAAAGGTCACAACAACCCCAAACTCCGCATTTAGGAAATCCCACAGATATTCCCGGATCTTGATATAAAACACCAATAAATGTCTTCCCGGTACATTTGGCCCGAAATCCCAAGTTGCTAGACGGTGCGGATAAGGAATTTCCCATCCCCACGCTCGTGGGGAAGGCTAGTGGGATGTGGGGTCTCAGCTTGCTATAATACCATTTGGACATTTCTTCTTGATTTCTTTCTTTACATCATTATTTACTATCATGGCCAACGCATTGCAAAAGCCCACGGGCGAGTACCGTCAGTACCTGCCTGACCTCAACCTCCAGCGCTTCCAGGCGATGTGCCAGCAGGATGCGCACGAGTACGCGCACGAATTCAAGACCGGACATCAGCCACCTTGGCTGCATGCCCTATATATGCATTGGTTGGAGCTATTGCAGGAGCCCTTTAAAGGCGTGACTACCGATGGTATGAACTAAACTGAAATGATAGTAGAATACTTTTAACATCTACAGGAAACGTCCGCCCGGGTCTATTCACATTACAAGAAGAAGACATCCCAATTCAACAAATTGTAGATGCGACAGAAGCTGTAACCGCCCTGCTGGATGATAAGCAAAAAGAAGCCATCAATTACCACATCGACTCCCCACAATGGCGCACATGGTCGAACCCCGAATTTCTACTTGCGAACAAAGGCATTCGGCTCGATGAAGTCAATACCGAGACCCGGAATGCAGTGATGAACGTCCTCGGGACAACACTCTCACCAGAAGGCTATGAAAAGGCCGTCAGCGCAATGCGCATCAACCACTTCCTCGGCGAGCTAGTCAAATCACCAGCAGTGATGAACGAATTCTCCTACAACTTCGTTCTTTTCGGCCGCCCATCAACCACCCGTCCGTGGGGCTGGTCATTCTACGGCCACCATCTCTGCCTAAATGTCTTCCTGTACAAAGGGCAGATCGTCGCGTCGCCGTGGTTCACAGGCGCAGAGCCAAACGAGATCGACGCCGGCCCGCACGCCGGCACGCGCATCATGCAGATCGAGGAGAAGCTCGGGCTGCAATTAATGCAGTCGCTTTCAGCGGAGCTGCAATCTTCCGCTCGTATCTTTGTTCACATGAAGGATCCAGCTATGCCACCCGGCCGCTGGAATAAAGATGACCAGCGTCATCTATGTGGTGCATACCGTGATAACCGTGAGGTGCCATATGAGGGTATCCTGGCGTCGACCTTTAATGCCGCGCAGAAAGAGCTCATGTACGGCATCCTGGAGCAGTATCTGCTTTACCTGCCGTCCAAATCGCGCGCTATGAAGATTGATCAGGTGCGGGCGCACGAGGCAGAGACGTACTTTTGTTGGATTGGAGGATATGGGGATGAGGATCCTTTCTATTACCGTATTCAGAATCCGGTTATTCTCGTTGAGTTTGATCATCACTCCGGCGTGTTTTTGAATAACGAGGAGCCGAAGAAATTTCACATTCACACTCTGCTTCGCACGCCGAACGGGGGTGACTATGGTCAGGCATTGCGGCCACAGATTCCGGCCACTGAAGGATTGAATGGGAAAGAAATTGTCTGGTAGGTTGAGCCTATCGGAGGGAATGTACTGTATGAGATGAATGATGAACTTTTTATCTACGTTGCATTGCATTTTTCTGCCTATCTTGTATAGTCACAAACACGATCCACGAAGATATGATTTGATCCATGATAAACTGAACTTGGCTGTAGATACACATGCCTGCAGAGATATATTTTATTCAACTCTTTATTCCCATTAGTTCTCCCTGCCACAGCCCGGAAGGATAAAAGATGTATACAGCCCCAACGCCGAAGCACGCAATCGAAAGATAGAAAAGCGTCAACAATCTGCAACCGTCGAAATAGCAGAATTATGAAAAGTCACCAAGGACTGATGATACCTAGATAGGTCTCCTTCGTCTGTTTGCGTAACGCGTGATTCGTCCAGGTGCCTTGAATGCTAGGCACTATCAAGTGACTTGGAACTCGTCATGATCAGGAATCAACTCGTACCCACCTTCTGAGGGCAAGACCCTAGCAGCCACAATGATCATGCCTGCGCAGAAAACACTGAAGCACCAGCTGATAGTGCAAAAGATCCAGGACTGGTCAAGTTTCCAGCCGACGAAGAACCGGTCCTCGTTATCGAATAGATATGCCTGTAAACCAAATCATTAGAATACGTCATATTGCCAAATACAGGCACATTATCAACTCACCACTATCGACATGCCGGCTACCTGCACAATGGCAGACAAACCGACCATCAAACTAAGAATACTCCATCCATTTTCGCGCAGCTGTTTCCCGCCACTCAAGATGACCAGATATGTGACTATGCTAATGCCTTGCAAAACGACAGCAAAGGACATCAAGAACCCGACGGAGCGCCACATGGAACAGAAGTATCGGTCTTCGCCGTGGCAGTCTTCGCGCTGTGGGAAGCTCTCGCAGGTATCGGTGAGGGAGGAACAGCGGCGGTGAAGGCCATAAGAGTAGTGATTATCGGGCTGTATGCTCATAGTGTTAGTGGGAGCTTGTCGGTGGTGGATAAACGACGTACCTTTTCGCTATGGTAGCTGACCCATTTTGGAATGACGATCGAGGATACTGTCAAGCCAAATGCTGGGAAATTTCGTCAGTAAATCTGGTTACCTAGCTGAGCGTTGAGAGCTGCCTACAGGCCAGAAATATCATCAGCGTCCCGATGTAGACTATTGTCTTTGTAAGAAATCCTGTGTAGTTGCGATCGCTACCGCGAGGAACTAGGCGGAAGTCCATCGCTGCGGCTATGCAATGGCGTGGAATGTTCACGAGACTTGGTAACAGCCCTGCACATCGAGTGTAGAGCAGCGATATCTTGAAAGGTCTCAATGGACCTAAGTAAGACAAAGAAAGCAGAAACGAAGGTCAGGGAAGGGGTGTACTAGATGTTGGGGCTAATCGTCAGATAAGAGAGATCACGCGGAGTGTCCAAAGGCCGGGGGAATGCAGAGTAACGTACCCTCCACTAGGCAGAGATAACAGTTATATTGGCCGCAATAAATCGCTCTGTGAAACCCACTTGAAATGTATCAGAAATTTCCCCGCAGAGAGAAATCAAGAAGTCTAACGTACATAGCCAGTTGACGTCAGTGCGCTATCGTGACATCTAATCCAATCACATTCTGCATGTACGACATAATATATGTGATAACTTATATAGAGGCATGATGACTTCTCTAGCTAATCATAATACACTGTTCGGTTTCTTTATAGAGACAAAAAGTGTCAAGTCATCGGGGGCATTGTCTCGGAGACAACCCTTCGGAACAGACATCATCATTAGAACTAAGAGCAAGATACAGTCATAATATACACGACATGTGCCATAAACAAAAGAGGTCATGGCGCAGACCGACCCGAATGAATACATGCGGATCTAAAGGAAGCATCAAGATGACCACCATTAAACATAAAAACGCCAGCCGAATACATGCCGCGAAAAAAAAAAAAAAAAAAAGGAATTGCGCCAGGAATTGCCACTGTCATTGCACTTGCACTTCATTCCGGACGCTTTTGTTGGAGCATAGCGCGGAAATCATCGTTGCTCTTTTTCGGTTTGCTCTCGCCGTCAGGCGCCGTGTCCATTTTATCGCTAGCCGGATTAGCCGCAGATTGTTTCGGACCGGGAGGTGCAATCTGTCGTTTCATCCCAAGACCACCCTTCCGGGCGCCAGGCTGCTGTGGACGTCTAATCGGCCCAGTAGGTTGTAGGCTCGTCTTCTTCATTTTACCTTCGTGTTTGACGGATGGCCCCCGGTCGGTTTTGATTTCCGGCTGCGAATTCATCATCTCTCGAACTGTGCCGATATGGAGGGGGCGTCCAGCAGTGATCTCTTTGCCTTCAAGTGCCAACGCAGCTTTGCCGGCATCCTGAATATCAACATATTCCACAATAGCACCTTGATGTTCTGGGCGCAAATTGATCGCAACTAAACGCCCATATGGTTCGACGAGGGCACGGATGCGGGCTTGATTGACAGTATCGGGAATGTTCATCAAAGCAAGTGTGCGCTGTGCATGGTCACCAACCGGCACTTCATACCCATGAGCACCGCGATCCGCCGGGTGTGCTGCAACTCGAGAGATGACCATTTGGTTCCCGCGCCGAGTGTCGGTGGTAGCAATTTCAACATAAAGAGGACGTGACCTGAAAACATGTCCATTCATTGCGACGGCGTCATTGGCGGCCTCCTTGGCAGAGAAAGTAACGAAGCCATACCCCTTACTGCCGCCGGTAAGCTTTCGTTCAATCAAGACCTTTTCGATTTCTCCGAATTTGGAAAATAGCTCTTTCAGATCCTGTTCACTGGCGTCCCAGGCAATGTTTGAAACATAAACTTCTCGTCCTTCGTATCTGGGACCACTGCGGGCTGTTTTTTGTCCCGGATCAGATATCTTAACACTGAGTTTCTTGCCATCTTCAAGTCGCATTCCATGAAGCTCTGTTGCATGGTGGGCAGCACTGGAGCTGTCAAACTGCAAGTAGCAGAATCGTCTGGCAGTGTCAAACTTGAGGGACGGCATTCGAACATCGAGTACTTCGCCATACTACTGAAGTCAGTGATGCTACAAAAGCCAGGGTGAGGTAGCACTTACTTTGCTGAAAAGTTTGCGGAGGTAGTCTTCATCCGCAGTCGGTGGGTAATTGGTGATCCAAAGTGTCGTCTGTGACCCCATTTTCACATCGATAATGTTGTCATCAGTGTTGTTGAAGCGCTTTTGGTCACGAGTGAGAGCGGAAAGAGCTTCTTCCTTGGTTTCGAACTCGATGACCGCAACCTCGGAGCTTTTCTCGTCTCTTCGGAGCATTTTGACAGTATTGATAGTACCGATCTATTTGGTCAGCTAACTTGTCCCGAGAGTAATAAGGATGAAGCACTTACATGACGGAAGAATTGGCGAACGAGATGTTCAGTGGTACCTTTAGGCAAGTTCGTGACGATAACGGTCGCATTTTCTCGATCCCGTGCAGGAGGAGCAGGAACCTCCGCCAGTGCGTCTTCATTCCGGACCTTTTTTGTTTCCGGCATCTCGTCTTTTTCGTCTTCGCGTTTTCTTTTCTCAGGCGAAGGGACTGCTTCCACCGCTGCCTCCCACTGCTGCTGCTGCTGCTGCTGCTGTGCTGCTGCTGCCTCTCGCGCTTCCCTCTCTCTCCGGGCAGTGACAGCTCGCATTGCTTTCCGAGTTTCAATCACAGCCAGCTGGAGCTCATCAGAGTCCTCATAGTCCTCGCAATGTGTAACATATGTCTGAACAATCTTGTCAGGCCAGTCTAGATCTGTTCTCTTGATCGCCTGTTTGAGCACGGCAGTAGCATAGCTTGGGTTGGGGGTTCGGCGCGCTGCGTCGACCGTTGCCTCGCCTTGCACAAATTTGCTCCAGCAAATCAACTCCCATCCATAGTAGGTGAGCCAGAATTCGTAGCTGCTGCCACGGCGCGCCACCAAGCCTTTGAAGGTCTCTCGCGCGCTGTCCCAGCTGCCGCTTTCACTGAGGAAACGGATATAGATCCGCTCCAGACGGAAAAGAGGATCGCCCTGATACGCCGGGCCATACTTCTTTTCGCCCAGCTCTTGCACGCTTTCGATAGCTGAACGAATGCCAACTTCCGCGACATCAAGATCTTCGTCGGTCGAGTCAGACAAGAAGGCGCGTCGGCGAAGGTAACTACACCAGGTGACGTGAACCTTCAAGACTTCTTCCAAGCCACCAGCATCGAGTAATCCAGTACTAGTCGCCTTGTGTTTGATACTCGAAATCTTGTTGAACGACTGGTTCTCTCTTTCCGAGCTCAACAGATACTGGGACCACAGGTTGCCAGACCATGGACAATGACGCGTGGCACGGTCTAGGGTAGAGATTGTCGTGGTAGAAGCACGGCGATGAAGAGATTCGCCGATCAAAAACATGACATAGTCTTCCCAAAGCGACACATCGGTGGGGAAGTGAAGAACGGCGCGCTGATAGATGGCATTCACCAATTCAAAGTTGAAATCTCCTCGTTTCCGGCGGTTGCGTGTCAATTCCCAATCAATGTACTCGGAGTAAACTGTCCATTCCAGATTGCGGTCGCCAGACTCTTGCGCTTTGGCTAGGCGGTGTTCAAATTCCTCTCGTGCGTTGTAGAGAGCCTTTGGCTCAGCTGCGCGGGCAACAGTCTCAGACATGATCTCCTCATACTTGCTGTTGCAATAAGTCGAAATGAAACCCGAAAACTTCTGGAAGGTCTGGTCCCAGGTGGCGTGGGGAGTTTGCAAACGATGGCCATAAAGCCCGTGAAGATGGTTGATCTTTTCTTGGGAAGGTGCGCGAGCAATGTCCTCGGCATAGAGATCTAATAGACGATCCCAGACCAAGTGGCTGTTGTTGATTCTCCATTTGGTAGCATCTGCGCCCCGTTGCCACACCTCCACGACCGAATCCCACGTGAACACCTCGCGTCCAACCATGCGATCCTCTTCAGTCCACTGAGAGCTGGCTTCGCCATGAGCGGAATTGTAGAGATAAAGAATCCATTCGCCATAGATATTCCACAGTTTTGTGCTGCCAAATTCCTCTTCGACGGATCGCTTGCAGAGTTCTAGAACATCAATGCGCCCTTCGACATCTTGAGCTAACATACTCTCATCCTGAATCCATTCGGCCCAAAGATCTTCTCCCATGGCGAAAAGCTTGTCCATTTCTTCACGTGCCGTTTTCAAATCGTTGAGTAGATCATAGCGTCGCGGGTCGCCGTGGACATCTGGGTTATTCGGTGGGTAAACGTGGTTGACAAATCCTGCATGCAGCAATCCGATAAATTGCACGTGCGCGTCATGCGTGTGGGGGTTGAGCGAGATTTGATGAAAAAGTTCGGTCGCCATCCGTTGCGCATCGGGGTCGAGCGAAGTCGCGGCGTAGGTCCTCTTCGCGGGCCCGTCGCGTCCCTCCGACATGGCGATCTCGAAGGAAATCCGAGAGGTAGGGGTGTTGTGGGCGATAGAATTGACATGTGGGTGAATAGTAGATGGGGATAACTGGTGCTCGTAGGATTCAGTACTACGAAGCATGCTTGTCGGTGTTGGGCGTTGTGGCTGGTGGTGCTGCATCGAGGCGAGATCCGCCAAAGTGTCCATTCCCGGCGTGGATGGTTGTCTTGAGGGCACTTCAGTCGGAGAAGCCCCATTTCCTCCGCTAGGCGCTGGCGAAGATTCTCCAGTAGGAGCGTACACCTGCTGTGCGAGAGGCGAAGAAATCTTGCCCTTTCGCCTGGAGCCTGTCCGAGTTCTCTCGATAGCTTTGTGGGGGGATGGCCCTGCAGAGGTGGCCGGTGCGTTGTTCGACGTAGGACCAGGCACGGGCGTCGAATTTCCAGACTTTGGATTCGAGTCCGGCGAAAGAAGCGAACTGATGTCCATATTTGAATACAGCTTTGGGAAGAGCGATTGGATACCGGGAGTTGTCGTAATAGATGCCCAGGTGCCTTTCAAGCGGAGATCCAGATCATACGACAGTCTTGAAGTACCTCAACACGTCCATTCCTGCATCTGCCGGTCGTATCCAGATCCCCCCTCGTTATCTCCTGCAAATGACGTAGATTTACAGTTGCGCAGCTGTTTCTGGCGGGTTGCTAAGAATTCAAAGGAATGCCTGAAAGGAACGAGAGCCCTTAAATCGAGAGGGCAAACTGAAATCTCTGAGATCTCAGGTATTCGAGAAGGATGGAAACGACAGGCTGATGGCCTGGTAAGGGAAGGGAGGGATGAAGGAAGACGAAAAAGAGAGAGAAGAACCGAAAGAGGGAAAGATGAGGGCTAGTGGATACTGTGGAGATGGTTGGGAAGAAGAAACAATAAAGTCGCCAGAATGAAGTTCAAATACGATCAAAGATACGAGATCATCTCCATGTGTAAACAAGCCTGTTCTTGCTCTATAGACTCGTGCAGTCGCAACTCGCATCTCTCTTTGAGGCTATTCTGATCGATCAACTTCAAGGTGCCTCAGGCTCCGGTATACCGCACAGACCACAAGTGCAGGGAACTTTCACCTTTTTTCCCGACGTGAACTTCTGACAACAACATCCCAACAGCCACAATGGTCTATCCCTCAGGGCAATTGGTCCGGACAGGTATGTTATATTCATATATATTATGCTTGGCCTCCATACTGACTTATTTCTCACGTTCAGCAGCCCGGACCGTCTCCTTCATCCCTCGCCGAACATTGACCTCGACAGCCTTCCGTTACGCTTTGAAGGATGGCGAAAGCAAAAAGCCGACCGGCTGGCTCTCTTCCTTAAAGAACGTGTTTGCAGGAGGATCCGCCAAAGTCGCCCACCGACCCTCGGCACCTCAAAAGGAAGAAGGTAGTTCAGCAAGCTCCATCTTCGGATCAGATTTCACCGCACCAACATCGGGCCCCATGCCATCCCGGCCAACGAAGGAAAAAGAAGCCACTTCCGGAAAGCTGGAAGAGCGCGACTTGAGTCGCCTGCAAGTGGGATTGGGTCCCGACCCGAAGGCCCAGCTGCGGTGGGAGAGGAAGATGGCTGTCCGCGAGATCCGGAAACGAGGCCGTGTACCGACAAAGGTGCAAATCAAGCGCACAGAGCGCGAATCACTTTCCAAATCTCACTGGATCAAGACCTCGCTGAAGAAGCTGGGTCCTCTGGCCCGCCAAATCGCCGGCAAGAATATCGACGAAGCCATCCTCCAGATGCGCTTCAGCAACAAAAAGGCCGCTAAGGACGTGCTGGAACATCTGGAACACGCAAAGAACGTCGCCGTGGTCCGTGCCGGCATGGGCCTTGGTCTTGATGCCCCCAAGTCCGAATCACCGAAACCCATTACTGTCATACTTAAGAGTGGCGAGCGCCAGAAGATTGCCAACCCCTCTGACATCTACATTCAAGAGGCCTGGGTCAACCGTGGTCCCTACGGATATGAGATGGATCACCGTGCCCGTGGTCAGATCAACCGCTTGCGTCCCCCTACCACAAGTATCTCAGTCCTGTTGAAGGAAGAGAAGACTCGTATCCGCGAGTGGGAGGACCGTGAGGCCAAGGCCCAGCGGGAACGGAGGTCTCAGCTCTGGACACAACTGCCGGATCGCAAGGTCTCCGCGCAGAACCAATACTACAGCTGGTGATCGATGTTTTGGCGTGTGTATTATTTATATCTAGATCTTTCGCGTGGACAGTGGTTTTTCTTTAGCCGATTGGAGGCGACAATTGCATTTGTGAGAAGTCGCTCATCTTTCTTGAGTAAGAGCGACTCATGTACAATACTGAATAAATTTCTTGGATATCAAACTACTGAGACCGGTTGCTCTCCTCTTAATATTTACAAAACCCAGCAGCCATGTCAGGTATAAATCTGCTACGATTCTCAAAATTGATTTCCGAATCACCCAAGATTTACAATGAATGCGATTCTTACTGCGACGGAGACCCCTTTTCCACGGCAACGAGCACAGGAATCACCGCACCAGTCGCCAAGGCAAAGCGGCGATGGCCCACAACTTCCAGAATGCTAGTTATGGCACCTGAGTGAGCTGTTAACGAAATGTATGTACTATCATCGCGGGTAAATATATCGTTCAAAAGACAGCGAAGCCGATCGTTGCGATGCTCGTTTGACTCGCGGACCTTAGGATCCCACAGCTTGTCTTCCTCGGAGAACCCTGCCTCAAACTGGTACTCCGGGTACTCTTCTGCGATTTCTGAAGCCGTTGAGCGACGGTCACAGGTGTGTTGACCCATTGTCTCACGGAGGAGCTAGTCGGATTAGATACTGCAAGTTCTGTAGTAGAAAACAACGCACCTCTTTGATAACCGGCTTAAAAGGATCTGTGGTGGGGATAGCAAGTCCCTGAAACGTAATTTGCGCCGTTTCAAGGCACCGGTTCAGGGGGCTCACATAGTAGGACTCGGGTGATGGGATGCCAGCCTCGATCTGTTGCTCCCAAGCTGCATGTGCGACTTGCGCCTGGCATCTGCCCTGCTCAGTAAGACGAGCATCGACCCAGTTGCCGTCCTCGTCTCCGTCTTGAAGAGACCAGTAATCCTAGAGGTCTGGTTAATGTCTGGTTCATAGAGGAAATGCCTAATCACCTACATCCCACTTCTTGGTGCCGTATTTGCGCTCGGCAACGTTGTGGACGCCCTCGCCGTGGCGTCCGAGAAAGAGAACTTTGAGCTTTTTAGTCTCGCTGTTGTTCTGGCGTTGAATGTGGGCATCAAAACGCCGCCACTGGCTGTCAGTCTGTTCCACTCCGTGATGCTCATCGTAGTGTTTTTCGATGAGACCGAAGTTTGATTTCACCTTTCCAGATCATCAGACGGTGACTTGATGGCTTTGGCAAGGATATTGGGGTCTCTTACGTAGTCGAAGGTGTCGGGGTCAGTGGTGGGGTCATCCTGCAGGAAATATCCCGTCACTGTAGTGAAGTGCAACAAAGGCGGAGAGGCCATATTCATGGTTTGAAGTTGAAGCGAAGTACAAGTGTTGGTATGAACTGTAAAAGGACACGGAAAAAGGAGTGGCGTGTGATTAGGGATATTTAGGGCTGAGGTGGTGGGGACAGCAAGGATGCAACTTGAATTTATCAAATGTTCACTATCTAATTTCTAGAGCGTTCGGCTCGGAGATTCCCATAGAAATAACATCGATAGTATATCGTTGGGATTGCAACATTGGAAAACTTTTTATTGTGTAGATATCATTCACTGGGAGGTCTTAAGACGGAAGCGTGGCCTATAACCACAGCAGTACACATAGAGACAGAGGAAAAGAGGGGGGGAAACAAGGATGGCTAGAGATTTCAATGGAAAATAGGTACTGACTCTATACAGTTAGCTAAAAATAAATATCTAGTTCTATACCATAGCCGGCAAATGGTTATAAAGGCTCTATATCAATGCTCTACCCCATCTACCAAGTACCATCCATACCTTTGATTTTTACCGTATCTTCACAGCATTAGTTGTTGCTGTTGAAACCACATATTTACACTCACGTCTCCTAAATTATTAGTCGAAACAGACAAGGTTTGTGGGTATTGAATGCAAATGAATTCTTCTCAATTTCATCATCAGGGACCACATTGAGTGTGACAGTAGATGTCACCTCTGTATACCCTCTACAATTAAGTCGTTAAAGCAAGCTCAATTAATTATCAAAACTTGATCCATCAGTGCCGAGCGCGATCGGGCTCGTCCAAGAACAGCGGGCCAGTCATAGTACGACGGGACACAACGCTCGGATCTAGAAGTTAGACCAAGTCAGATGATGTGTCGATTTGTGTGGTATGAAATGCTTCATTTACATGGAGAAAAGGCAATGTAAGCCACTTCCAAATCCCGTGATCCATCGATTTGTATGGAATGAAATGCTTCATTAATGGTTTCATTAGGCCTAATAGATTTACAATACACCGTACGGAGGGGTTCAAAAGGCGGTATTAAATTCAGGCCAAATAAAGGCATTCAGGCATCAATTAGATGCACGCAATCCTGAGCGCTATGCCCCGTCATAGTCATAGGCACGAAGCGTTCCGCAGTCCGCCCATATGTAAGCCCTTCTTCGCAGACATAAGGTGTCGACCAAACAGAGAGAGAGCTTTGTGAACAATGCCCTCAACCCCAGCTGCCAGCGACAGTGATGACTTCCAGGCATCGGCAAATGCCAAGGCAGTACTGGCAAGAAGGCCACCGACACTTTCAGCAATGGGCCGAACAATAAGACCTCCGCTGATGAGCAGTTGCCGAACCTCGAAGGTATGCGGCAATGTGTTTCCAAAGAGATCTGGCGATCCACGCCGAATCGGCGAGACCAATAGATCCTTTGGCACCAACTGTAAGCCAGAGAGTGTTGCGAGTTGTTTGGCAAGTCCTTCTGAAACTCCCCCGCGATCCGGTCCAGGGACCTGGATTCCAGAGTTGTGCACGAGGGGCATGGAATGGCGCATTCCAACGTTGCCAGCAACAGCACCTGGCACCACAGGGATTTCCACAGTGCGGGTGGAACTCGTTTGGTTTACACGAAGACCTGGAGTGTGGCGAGCGCCGGTAGTTGGGTGATCCACCGAGGATGTCGTTTTGATGTTGGTCCTTTCTGAATACGCAGGACCGACCGACAAAGTCGATACGCGCCAGCGCAAGCTTGAGCTGCCAGATGACACCCCAGCTGCCTGAGCTGGCCGAGGCATACTTGAAATGCATGGATCGGGGGATTGTCCACTTCCTGCGTTCTTTGGGATCCTGTCTTGTGTGAACGCTCTCTCGTGTCCCGCGACAGAGTGGTTTGCGATGGTCTTGCCAGATAGGACTATGTCGTGTCCAGCAGCCCCGCCCTTCACGATGTTTCTGCTCGACGGTGGAACGGTGTCTTGACTCGAGGTGCTCTTGAGAACTGGCTTGCCAGATGATAGAACAATATCGTGTCCCGGTGGTGTACTCTTTCGAGTCTTTGTTCTGATGATTTGCTTGGCGAGTGGTACCGCGACAGGCAGTCCCATTGACGGCAGCCCCACAGATTGATCGAGACCAGATGAGATACTTGTTGTCTTCCTTGTTGCCTTGATGGTTGGAAGCGCTTGAGGTGAGTTGAATGATGGGTCGTGACCGGGCGAGTCTGAGTAGCGCGACTCTGGGAGGATCGGAACTTGGAGCATCGGCTGCCTCGGCCGTTCTTGGAGTGCGGCGTTCATCGGAACGTCGCTGGCAGCGACACGAGCAGCAGCCTTCTCCAGGCAGTTACACTGCTCGAGCGTTAGCGTGCTCAAATGTTCAATGTGAATGGAAAACTTACTCGCTTGTGCTGTTTCTTGTGCTTCTCACAGACACCGTACTTCCGAGCCTTGATGTAGTTATCCTTTTGTGCCTGCGATCGAGGCTTCTGTTTCTTAGGCACATTGGCTGCGGTGTTCATGTTCAAGTCGAGAACCATCTCCATGCCTCCTGGAGGGGGTGCCTCGACAGATGTGTTATCTGGTGTAGAGCGCGGGGAGATGCTCCCGCGAACGTATTCTGACCAGCTTGGGGATGAGAAGCTGGTGTTGGAGTCGGAGGACATATCTAAGTCGAGAGCAGTGGCTTCGCAAAGGCGCTGCAGGTGTAACGCAATCGCTGCCTCGCGGCGCTTCTCCTTGATAGTAGCAACGCGCGGGTCGGCGGCGGCCTGTGCCTCAACCAAGTTTCGGAATGTATTGCTGCTGTCGTATGGGTTGTACCCCAGGAACGCAGCATCATCGAACAAAGGAGCAGCCGGGTCCTGCATGAAACCTCCATCGATGCCCATGAACTCTTCTTGTGAGAGATCATAGTTGGTCATGTCGAAGGAGGATTGCATGAAATCAGATGGGGAAGTGAACATCCCATCTGCCTCGTAAGGGAGAGCCAAGTCCTGAGGTGAGACGGTAGTGGCAGTCGACTGGTCGTCGTAGCCTGAAGGGAGATCGAGGAATTGATCAAAGTCAACCCACTCATTGGAAATTGACGCATCCATCTCAGAGAACTGATCAACAAAAGCCATTGGAAAATCAAACGGGGTATCACTAGGGGTATCTATTTTGTATGAAAAAAGTCAAAGAGAGAGGGGGCCGTTTAGTGCCAAGTTAGGCAGTAGGCCAAGGTTAAAGGGAAGTAAAGAAGAAACAAATGGCTTCCGGGGAAGGTGAAGAACCCAAGACCTGAGGCAGCTGTTGATTCTATGTATGCTCTGGCTCTCTCAGTTGGCCATTCCTCTTCGGGGTCCCCGACTAGACGCTAATCCACTTTGGGACCCCGACACCCCGCTCGGTCACTCTAAGCCGCAGTATGACTCAAAGCATATACTCATCGGGTACTTCTCATGATGTACAATTTAATATGTGAATCTAAGTACCTTTGAAGTCTCTTTTCCTGAGGGAAAATTCCATGTCCTCTTGGCATTTTTATATAAAAATCCTGTACAACATTGTGCCAGATGGATGATGTATATTGCATATTATGTCCAAAAGCTCAATGTAGAAACATGTGGTTTTTCGAATTGCTCAGGCTTAAAGAGGCTGTGTTGCATAGCCTGGATTTGCGCTAAATCACAATTGGACAATATAACCGGCACGTTCTACAAACCCAATATATTGTACGGAGTAGTTGGCTTTGAGATCTAAACAAAACAAAATACATTATAGCTTTGGGCAATGAAAAAATAATGAATCTCGATCAATTAACTTTAAGCCACGGTTAAGGGTTTGACCCACTGTATATGACAAACCTTGCTCGGAGCTTCGGCAAAAATTCGTTAAAAAAATCCAATGGCTAAAAGAAAAAAAAAAGAAGCTTTATTTGTTAGCTTTAGCTAGGCTAGTCATATACACAGACCAACCTTTGATCTGGGATAAGGTGCATCGGGCTGGTATAAAAGGATCTGGATATTCTGCCATGTTGATCGACAAAGCTTGGGTGATATGAGGTGAATGTCTATATTGTAGAAGTATCAATTGTAATAGTTCAAAAAAACAATATATCTAGGGGATATACAGAGTTTTATATACACTATCTATTATAAGAAGTTTTTGATTGGAACAAAGTACAATTATAGTACACACGGTGATCGTGAGGTCCACAGTCCGCCCCAGCCCAAAAAACCAGCTTAGGTAAGGTCTAGAACTCCCGACATCGCCAGAGATTGAAAATCTCCAGGACTTAGCTTTATCGGATTTCATGAATCTTCCCAGTATTACTAAACGTGATACATCCTGAACCTCTTTAGTTCCTGTTTCTTCCCTACCCCTGACAAGCAAAATTACCCCTCCATCCCCCCGCCGACAAACAGCTGTCCAAGCTCCACCCTCGGTTCTGTTGTGGGGAGGGTCGAGACTGATCAACTGATTGGCGCCTGGATGTTTTGAGAGAAAAAAATAGAAAACCCCCGAGTTCCACGTCTGCACAGTCAGCAGCCCCGTCGGACCGTTGAACCGTCTAGAAAATCAATCACGTCACGTTGTCATTCTTCCCCGACCATGGCTGCTGCTTTCGATGAGGAAGACCTCGCTATCCCCCTCCCCTCCGACCGTGATCGTCCGCGTGAACGTGCTAGGCCTCCCGCCTCCAACCCCTCCGCCATGTCAATGCCACCCTCCAGGCCGACCGGCAAGGCCGAGGAATCATTGCAGTCACCGTCGACTACCCGAGACATGCAGCGCCTCGACCAGTACCAGACCGTAAAGGTCTTGGGTGAGGGTTCCTTTGGCAAGGTAAAGCTTGCTATTCACCAGCCAAGTGGACGTCAAGTTGCTCTGAAGATCATCCCACGACGCAAGCTACTCTCCCGGGACATGGTTGGCCGTGTGGAGCGAGAAATCCAGTACTTGCAATTGCTACGACACCCTCACATCATCAAATTGTACAATTTCCATCCAAAAATGCAATTGGGGTTTCATTTGACTGACCGTTTTCTCTCTCTTAGGTATACAGTGATTGCAACCAAAACCGATATTGTGATGGTGCTGGAGTACGCAGAGCGAGAGTTGTTCGATTATCTCGTGAGGAAGGGAAGATGCGCTGACGACGAAGCCCGCAAATTCTTCCAGCAAATAATTTGTGCTGTCGAATACTGCCACCGACACAAGATTGTACACCGTGACTTGAAGCCCGAGAACCTGCTCATCGATAACCAGAAGAATGTGAAGATCGCAGATTTCGGTTTGAGTAATATTATGACAGATGGAAACTTCCTCAAGACCAGCTGCGGTAGCCCGAACTACGCTGCTCCAGAGGTCATCTCTGGAAAGCTCTACGCCGGCCCCGAGGTCGATGTGTGGAGTTGCGGTGTGATTCTATATGTGCTGTTGGTGGGACGATTGCCTTTCGACGATGACTATATTCCAGCCCTTTTCAAGAAGATTGCAGCGGGCACCTTCCACATACCTGGATATATCTCATCCGGGGCAGCTCGTTTGATCCGGGCAATGCTTCAAGTTCACCCCGTCCACCGCATTACAATCCCTGAGATCAGACAGGACCCATGGTTCACCAAAAATCTGCCTCAGTACCTAGAGCCGCCACGAGAGGAGTTCATCGCCCCAGGGGTGGACTTGAAGAAGATTGATTCTGCAAAGCTTGACATGGCGAAGCCTCCACCAGTCCAGCACAAAATCCATCGAATTGCAGTTTCCAAACTCGAACGAAGCATGGGATATGGCCGAGAGGATATCGAAGAAGCATTGAGGCACCCGGAACCCAGCGCGATCAAGGATGCCTTCTCCATCGTCGTTGAGAATGAGATGATGCAAACCAATTGTAAGACCTAAACTACTTAATTAACCTACCGCTCTGCTAACGATAGCAGCACCCACGGAAGATAATTTGTTAGCGCAAAATGTCCAGAAAGGAGCGGCGCCTTCATCTGCGGATCGGACTCCTTCGCCTCGTCATCAAGCGCCCCCTGCCCCCGCCAGGGACAGAACCCCTAGTATATCGCGCCGGAGGGTCTCGGAAGATCCACAACAATCAGAATCCGAGGAAGAACCCCGCGTTAGCCACGTCCGGATTCTCCCTACTAGCTTGCCATATGTTCATGACCAACTCATGGAGCAACGTGATCGAGATAAAAGAGCTCGCAACCAAATACTCGAGCAGCGTCGTCAGGAAGCCGCCCAGCGTGACCCAGAAGGACAAGGATCTGCCTACCGGGACATGTCTCCCGCAGAACAGGCTGCCACAGCCCGTGCATTGAAGCCCCACGCACGTAGTGTCGTCGACTTGGATAAGTTGCGATTCGAGCCGCCAACCGGCCAACCCCTCGAAAAACAGCCAAAGCGGAGCCGCAAGTGGCAGTTTGGTATTCGATCCCGAAACCAGCCATATGAGGCCATGCTGTATCTGTACCGAGCAATTGCTGCCCAGGGTGGATTGTGGGATATCCAGCCCGTGGAATCAGGTATGTTTCGGTTGATTGCCCATTTCGAGCTCATTCTTACATCCTTTAGGCACTAATATCGGCCCCGATGCAACCCCCTCCCCTGATAAGCCCAAGCCCTTGCAGAACAAATACCCCGACCTCCCATCTGACTACTATATTCCCAAGGACCCATGGTTTATCCGTGCACGCCTGCTGAAAGAAGGTATCAAGGCTCCTGGGGCATCCACCAGTGTCTACAATAGCCGCAGCGACCTCGAAGAACTGCGCCGCCGCTTCAACATCTCGGGTATCTCTGCCCCAACAGAAGACAGGAGCAGAGAACCCCAGTCCTCCGTACCTGACAGCGGTCTCGCGAGCGGGGCCTCTTCGGTCAATGGACCAACCGGACTCCCGCACATCACCTACGGTGTCTGGGTCTTCCTCGACATCCAGCTTTACCAACTCGAAGAAAACAACTATATGGTTGACTTCAAATGCGATGGCTACCAAAACGTCATCCGCGCCGAAGGCGATACCGAATGGCATCCCATCAGCAAGCGCCTCAAGAACAAAGAGAAGGAGGTGACCAGCGCTTACCCCTTCCTTGATGTGGCGTCTGATCTCGTCGCCCAGCTGGCTGTGGCAAGCTAGACCAGTCTATTTATCTGAGACCTGAATTTGTCTTTTGTTCATACAAAAACGACTATAATTATCTTACATTAATCTTTTTTTATATATTGCTTGCTTGGGTGGTCGCATATGAGCCTTTTGTTTCTGCTGCATTTGGGTGTCTTTCCAGCAAGCGAGTCGTATTGTTGCAGGTTCCATATTGTACGGAGTATGTTTCTGATTTTCTTCCCCCCCCCCCCCTTTCCTATGCAAATATTTCAATTAACTCACCCCCTAGCTGAGTTCATAAATAGGTAGTTAGTCTGAAGCTAGAAATGAGATTTAAGATACTCGATTCAAGAATGTCGTTGAAATAGCCTCAAACAGCCGAGGTCTACCTGATAGTTAGAACTAAGACAGCCAGTTATTGACCACCTCTCACGAGGCAGTTGAATTGAATTTAATTGTATTGAGTACAGTGCTATGCTTTTTTTTTGGTTTTTTTTGGTTTGTTGGGGGGTTTTCTTACTGTTCTTTTTCCTCCCCATCCAAGCCTTCACAAAATCACCCGGAATGAACAAGGTCTGATACCACACATTGGACCAGCATGAACAACAAGTGAGATTGCCAAATCTGAGCTCATGGCCAGCAATGTCAATCCAAGTAAGCACGGCATGCTGTGTACAGCAAGCAACACTTCTTCGGGCATCAACTAATCTTCCATATGTTTTCTCTGACGTTGCTGAGTGGAGTCGAGGAAGAGAGAAATCCATTGAGTCGATGGCGATTGTGCCTTTTAATCAGGTTAATTGCTTTCTTTTTCTTTCATTTTCTTTTCACAAATTGTATTCACTGACCACAAGGCGTACTTTGAGCTTCGTATCAACGACGTCGGGAGTCCATTCAATATCCCGGTGAGGTTGGATTCCCACTAGAACATGCTGGCAAGGACATAATCTGTCAATAGATTTTTTTTTCTTTTATTTCGTTTTCAAATCCTTTTCAAATCCTTTTCAAATCTTTTTTCGATGTGATCATTGGCTGATATCAACGAGCCCCAGGCTGACGGCAAAGTAATCAAAAAGTAGATTGGTGGGTAAATGTAAATCTATTGCTCACCATCCTTGCCGGACTTCTTGGTAGAACCCTGGCCAGGGACACGGTCTATGGCCTTAAGGTAGACCCGTTCACTGCGTCGCCGCTGGCTCTCAGACTGACCACGGTTGGTCCCAGCCCTGCCGATGTGAGCTTGAATCTGAGAGAGATTGACTCCATTCATCTCTGTTGTAGAAACGTACTCGGAACTTCCGTCACAGTGGGTGGTGTTGTTAGTTTGGACGTTGCCATTTGTCGGCTGACTCGATTCGGCCTGAGCGTTGGTACCATGAGTATCCGGAATTTCTCCAATGATATGTCCCCTCCCCGAAAGTCTCTGCTGTGCTTCATAGTCGTTGTCATCCCCTTCGTTGGCGGGACAGGTAGTGGCAGATCGCTGGCGTAGAGCAGCCTGCTTTACCCATGGCTTGAAATGGGGGAGGATTTCAACATCGGGGAAACGAATAGTGCTAGCACGTAGACGTAGGGGTTCCCGGTTGGCAGGTTTGGCGATACGTCCCTTTCGGCCGTTCGAAAGTGCACCTCGACGAGAGCTTCCTGACGCACTTGGAGAATTGGGAATATGACTGAGCTGTTGTTTCGCTCTTTCCAGATTTCGGAGCCTCACCATGTGGCCACGCACCATTTCGATAATCTGGCGGATCTCCTGGAATGTCTTACCGTGACCAACATGTTGGCGCAGCCAATCTGGGACGGGGGCGATGATGGCAGTTGGATGCTTACGGCCCGGAGACCGGGTAACGACACCCGAAATCTTGTGCTCTTGGTCCTGGGCCTTGCCCGCAGGAGTAGTAGATTCGTTTGGATTGGGGGTCTCGGTGGTAGCTTGGCCCTCGGTCTCACGCCCAACACGCATTTGCTCTCGTCGGCGGAGGATGAGTTCGAAACTATCCACTCCATCCCAGTTCTCCATTCGGCTCAGAGATTCTAACAGGAGATCACACTGCGTGAACGGCCATTGGTCTGCACGATAGCGGGCACGTTGGTAGTGCTTTCGGCAATAATGGACCCAGACGCCGAGTGGGAATAGCTTGGTAACGGCCTTGTTTCTGCCAAACACATGCGACACAACCTTTCGATAGTGCATTCCATCGGGCGAGGGATGCATTCGGCATGGGGCAGCAAATTCACACAAATGCTCCTCATCGTTGTCGTTGGTATCCTCTTCTTGCTTGTTGGGCTGATTCCCTAGAGGTCTCAGGTCATCCCCCTGCACTTGCTGCTGTTGATCGTGTGGGTATCCATACAAGTCCCCGTCATTGAGGGTGTAAATCTCCCCAGCAGAGTCCCATGGATGGTCCATAGTAGGAGCACGGCCATGACCACGCTTCGTGTTGATTGGAGATTGTGTCGGGGAGGAGCTAGGCAGATTGTGAGGCATCAGGTCATTGATTCCGGGTGGAACATACATCTCACGAGGATATTGATTGAATCCCATAAATGGAGCTTTGGGTAGTTCCCGGGATACAGAAATGCCAGAGGGTTGAATGGGGCGGCGAGGACTTCTACTACGAGCCCGTTCTTGCCCTCGTGCATGATCAGCTTGTTCCAGTCTACCCCGGTACGGATTTGCACGGTCAGCGGCACTCCTGAGCTGTGCCCCCCGGTTTGGGTCATAAGCAGGATGTGATACATTTGTGCTAGTGAAACGCGGACCCAGTGGTTGGGATGAGCTGTATTGGCGGAGTGGAGTGAGTGGAGGGGTGGAATCGATTGTTCCTCCCAAAGGTATCAGTGGTGAAGTAAGTGGAGGAGAGAGCAGTAGGGACAGGGGTTGGTTTCCCTGGCGGATTGTTTGAGCAGAGCTTCCGAGGCTGATATTTCGATTAGCTGAGATCTTCATAGAACATGATGCTCTTGACATATAAGACGGGCTGGTATCACGAAGCACAGTTCATAGATAGTGAACAAGTAACGGAAAGGCAAAGGAATAGGGGAAAGCCAAAACGAAAGGTGGGATGCCAGATATATGAGACTTGGATACTAGAAAAATAGCGATGCCAGGGGATATATCGTATACTTACGTCGAAGCATATTGGTTTTGATGAGCAGTGTTACTAGGCCTAAGCTCTGCATGTTAGCAAGTCTTGTCCCAAGATAAACGCAGACGTTCATATCACACAGTCACTGGGAAGAGCAAGAATTTCAACTTGTAATACCAAGTCATATATATACATACATTTTGGCGTCCTCGTCGAGGCCCCGATCGCCTTGGGCATCAGGGCCCTGATATTGCATGCTGGATGGACGATATGAAGTGAGATAAGACAAGGGCGATAGACAAGGATAATGAAAGATAGGAGTGTGCGTTTTTGATAACGGACGTGATGAATTCTGACGGCAAAGTCCGTTGTCGATGGTGCACGAGCTGTCTGATAGTTTGAAAAGCTTCAGGTGCTGGGCGAAAATGGAAACAAGGACAGTGGGAGAATAGGATAAGGGAGAAGGAGCAGTACTGGAATAGGATGGGCTTTTATAAGTTTGCAGGAAATTGCCTACAATGTTTGTGCTGGATCGAGTTGAGATGACTTTTTCCCTTGGCTGGATATCATCACCCCAATGTCTACACAGCGTGGGTTTGCGCATTGTGTGTGCTCTTAGTTGGTAGCCAGATGACCTGGAATAGTCGGGTCTCGAGGACCGATTCCTTGAATATGATGGTGGTGCTGATATCTAGGGACTCACACATGATGTAGGACATTGGTTTTAAACTCAAGAAGCATCGCCGGATCCTAGAAGACTGTAAAAGTAATGAGGCTGGCTCACGACCTGAGCGTAATATCTTCATATCCGACAACATGGTGTGAAGGACAGCTGTGGCAGCCAGAGTAGCAATGAAATTCACTGGAGAAAGCGGGCTATCAGGAACACTATATAAGCAATGCTGAGGACTACTCTCAGACCACCGGACGACTACATCAATGAACTTGTCAAACATAGTCTCAGGTTTACAGAAGCATCTAGTAGGAAGTAAAGTGTCACTTTAAGGTATCATTGGTTATTCGTGTTATGCGTACATCAAAAACTATATCCCCCGTAAATCAAATCCATAATCCCATGTTTGCCGGATATCAAGAGCAATGCAATCTGAAAACCAAAAAAAAATGAAGAAAACCGGGGGCATATCCCCAGTACCAAAAATAAAACAGCATCAGTCATCCATACATTCAAAAAAGGATTCGGTTTATCTAGCGTAGCCAATCGACGCCGGTTGTCTTGGTACGTATTTTCGAACGGCCCCCCGGCCAGGGCTGCACGCCGTAGAGCCAATGTCGATCGTACTCAATTCTCGACTCAAGGCATCCATGCGGACGTTTCCATTTGGATTGCCAGACATGACGGGGTAGCCTGGGCTTCCTCCGGTGATTGGCACCTTGGTTGGAATCGGGGGACCTGGGCTATAGTCATACAGCGGCGTACGAGACCCCGGAGATGGCGAGACTGAGCCTCGAGAAGAGCGCGGCCGTTCAACCGAAGTGGGTGTACTGTAACCCCGAGGTTGCACATAGCTGTTAGGGCGCTCACGTGCGTAGTCCGGTCGAGGTGGAGTTCGAACCATTGACCCCGGACTGACGTTCACATGGGTGGGTGTGTACTTGATTGGGCGATCCGACGGATAGGTAGTGGTCTCTGCTCTGAATCCGACGCGTGGAGGGCCTGTGCTACGTGATGAAGGAGAGTCGTTGCCTCTAGAAGTTGGGCGAGGCGAGTGTTTAAAGCGGATGATAACCTCGGGCTTACGGTTCTTCCGTTCTGGTTCGGGCGCCCATGTATCGGTGGGAAGATGGTCAGAGGGGTCAATCTCACGACCGTCATCCCCGATAATTGGGTGATCCATGTCTCGATGGGGTTCGGTCTTTCCACGTATCACGGCATCTCTAGCTTGCGAAGGCGAGTCGTATGCCGGGGAAGGATCTCGGCTAGGGGGGTGCGACGCATTCGGATTTAGAGAAATGTAGGAGTCGGGAGAGAAAGGGATTGAAGAACCCTCACGGACGTCCGAAGAAGAGGGCCGCGGACTGACTGATTTCCGGGTCACAGCTCGCATATCAGGGCTCACAGATCCACCTCTGCTAGAAGTGGGTCTTTGTTCAATCGGTCGGGGGGATGTTCGCAGAGGGTAGACAGGAGTATCGTACTGGACGGGTGCTGATACAGGGACTGGTGCAGGCGGTTGGGAAAGCATAATCTCATCGTCCCATTGGTTGCTGGGTCTGCGGGCTGATCGTTCGAGTGCTGCTCTCTCAGCCGAGTCTTCCGGTTCATAGCCTGCGACGAGGCTTGCGGGCATGGCTTGGGGATTCCCCACCGAAGAAGGCTCCTGATAGCGATCACGGTGGGACGGGGTGGACATGGTTGATGGCAGATGGGGGACCGAGGATCGAGAAGATTGGGGTGTGTAGGGTGCATAGGGGTGAGACGATGTTTTCGGGGTGGACAGCTGAGAATGCGCCCTTCGTGACCGGTGTACTGGTGGAGGAGGTGGGGGCCCGCCATCATCTTCATCCTCTACTCGTGGTTGCATTCCGGCATACTCTGGGTGGTAATCATGACCTCGAGCAGTGATTTGTAGAGGTCGAACTCTATGAGGATGGTACCTTGGGTCATCCACTGGTCCTAGAGAGGAAGGTATAGAGTTCGAGGCTGGCAACTCATGTGCATGCGTTGGTCCATATGACATAGGGTCTAGATCGTATCGCGGCTGCTCTATTCGAGCGTAGAGATCTTGATGTATGGAATGGTATGGCGCTTCCTCGTGGGGATCTGCCTCGTACTGATCTTGCCTGGCGAGGAGATAGTTTCTCGACGCTGGCTGGTCATATTCGGGATGATTCCGCAGTTGCTTCTGCTGTTGTTGCAGCTGTAGTTGTTGCTGCTGCTGCAGTTGTTGTAGCTCTTGTTGCCGGAGCTCTTGTTGCTGTAGTTCTTCTTGCCGGAGCTCTTCTTGTCGTAGCTCTTCCTGTCGCAGCTCTTCTTGTCGTAGCTCTTCCTGTCGCAGCTCTTCCTGTCGCAGCTCTTCCTGTCGCAGCTCTTCTTGTCGTAGCTCTTGTTGTCGTAGCTCTTGTTGCCGTAGCTCTTGTTGTCGTAGCTCTTGTTGCCGTAGCTGTTGTTGTCGTAGCTCTTGTTGTTGTAGCTGTTGTTGTTGTAGCTGTTGTTGTTGTAGCTGTTGTTGTTGTAGCTGTTGTTGTTGTAGCTGTTGTTGTTGTAACTGTTGTTGCTGCTGCTGCTCTTGGTATTGTTGTTGCTGGTGTTGCAGTAGACGCGAGTCGTATGGTGTTTCAACAACTTCATTGGAGGGCAGTTCATGGGTGATTTGTCTGCGGAGAGGAGCAACAGTTGGGACATCCCATTCTTGAGTGTAGTTATCAGTACCATCATACCCGCCCCGAGAGGGAGGCGGAACAGGAGAAGGTGCGCGATAAGCCGATGCATCGTAAGCAGGCTCTGAATGTCTCGGGGCATGAGAGACGGTGTCTGGGGCACCAGATATGGTGTTTGAATGTTCAGGAATGGCGGGTCTCGATGGGACCGGGTGGTGAACTGGAGGCGCAGAGTGAGATTGCTCTGGAGGAGCTGGTCTTGCCACGGCCCCTCCAGGGCCACTGGGCAAGGGTCTTCGCTTGACATCTTTCAATTGCCGGGGACCAGACAGGCCCGTACTGCTTGGAGTACTGGGGACTTTGCCTTGCACTCGGTCAGCGGCTTCTTGTCGGCGTCCAATCAGGACCTCGTCTTGTTCTCTGGTGTCATAGTAGGTCATTTCGATTCGGATCTCTCCTGCATATTTCCCACGCCATTGAAGTGGGTGCCAGTGATCATTCTGACTTCCACCCGGAATGATCAAGCTTTGTAAATCGACCCAGGTCTCGCCGATCATGTCGGTCTTCTTATCATCATTGAATACGGAGACCTTTAACTTGAAGTAATCGGGGGATTCATGTACGGTAAATCGGAGTTCCGAGTCCCTAGGCAAGTAAGCTTCCATTTACACATTTATTAGGGGGACAGCTTACCATCGGGGAGTTTGTCCTCCTCGCAAGTCTGTTTGTGTCTTCTTTGCTTCCTTGCCCAATCGTGCTGCAGCATAGGGATTCTGCTTGCCCATAGTCTTCCGGTTGGGTAGGTTCTTGGCTCGGTCGATGATAGCGACCAAGGTACCGATAATGGGGCCATCGACGGAGATGTCAGCGAAGATGCCCGCCGCATGGTTAACCTTGGAGATCTTCGACATATTGATCACCAGGTATGGATATAAACAGAAACTACCATTGAGCCAAGTGGGAGAGAGGAAGAAGAAAAGCAAAAAGATAAGAGACGAAGTCTTAGAATAGGTGTATTGGAGGTGGCTGGGCTTTGTATCAGATCTGGAATGTTGATTGGTTCTTACCCCTGGCGGTGTCTGGACGGGTCGATTTACCATACCATGGATACATGAACCTTGCATCATCGGAGTAAACTGAAATTTGGAAACTGCCAGAGTCTGATCTCCTATATATTCATTGTATTAATATACTATATATTACAATATACTACATGCTATTCAAGTCTTCTCTAAGTCCTCGTCAAGTCCCCTGCAAGTCTTTGTTATCTAACTCCAGTCAGGTATTCCACATGTAGTGGATCGCCCTCAGCTCAATCGGATCCCCAGCCACCGCGTATTCAGAGATTTGCGCATTCCTGGTGGGACAAGCATAAACTGCCGACCACTGGCAGTCTAGACAAGGTCGTCATCCCCCTATCTTTCGTACTCGTGTTTGTGAATCCAGTTTCAGCTGCATTGGGGCTTCAATAAGCTGTCAAGCCATCGCGGCTCGCGGCTCCCCCACCTTTAGGGAGCTGCACCACGATGGATCTCCGTTTCCCCCCGCCGAATTGCCATAGCGACCACTCACAGGCCTAGTGATCCTGTGTATTCTGAGTACCTTTTTTTGGTACTGCATCTCGTACATTGGCAATATTACTGAGACTGTCTTATTCTGCTCTACACACATCATCCCCTACTGATTCCAGATAATTTCGCGATTAACGATGTTGCCTGCCTCACTGCCTCGGTGGGTTCACTGGGCAATCCCCGCAGGTTACTATAATTAACACTGCGAAATGGTCAAAATGTGGAAGCCTACGATGTACAAAGTACAACGTAGATCCGTCGAATTCCAGTTTTGTCTTGGGGGTCAATTGATGAAAAACATTAGGCTTACTTGAGAAAGATCTCTTGAGGTTGATCGACATTGATGGAGTTGACATATAAAAGCAAGCATCGATACTCCATACAGGATAGATTGCCTGTGAATGAGATAAGTCGCCTATCAGTTAGGAATATCATGCAAATTGTCTGCCGAGAAAAGCTGAATGGCCCAGGGTATGGTGCTTGTAGTGGAATTCCGAGATAGAGAACTTCCAAATGGCTCGAATCCGAGTATCTGAAAGTACCAGCCTAGAGGTAGTTATCTTGTATATTTCGTTGTTACTTATGGACCCATCGAATGTGGATTCAGTCTAGGCACTCTATGTTGTCAGCCTGTCGCATAGCCCTGTACGGGGTACGGAGTACTTTTGATACACAAGTCAAGAATGAAGCCATGACTATCACGGGTGGATGTGCCAAGACCTTGGGTTTTGCTTTGGTGCCTCAGGCCCAAATTCAGCACTCGATGCCCCAGGCAGAAACAGCTACCGCCACCATTCCCGATTGGGCGAAACGAACTTTTTTGATCGGCAGAAAAAAGATGGTCTTCATGAACTTCACGATAGCACTCTAGTCGGCTTAACTCTACCACCCATTGCTCATTCCGGGTTACCTATCCAACTAATATCCCCTAAACAACTACTGTCTATTCACCACTGCAACCATGGCGGCGCCCGTCCTGCCTCTGCAGCAGGTCAAGCTCGCCTCGTTACCCTCGACGCAGTTAACGCCTGAGCAACAATACTGGCGGACATTCAAAAACCCGCTCCTGATCCCGTCGCCGGCCAATGGACCGGTCAACCTCATCACTCAGCCTTCCGTTCCTTCCTCTGCCGCGGCATTCCCATCTCTCACACAACCGCCCGATGTCTTCACCGTGACAACAGGCGCACGAGTCCAGATCTATTCGATTCGCACACGGAAACTTCTGAGAACACTCACACGGTTTGATGATACCGTACGCGGTACTGATGTTCGTGCGGACGGACGTGTCTTGGTGGCAGGTGACGACACCGGTTCTGTGCAAGTTTTCGATGTCAAGTCGCGCGCCATCCTCAAGACGTGGAAGGACCACAAGCAACCCGTGTGGGTGACCAAGTTCTCTCCCAGCGACCCTACCGTAGTCCTTACAGGCAGTGATGACCGTACGGTGCGGCTGTGGGACTTGCCCTCGCAAACTAGTGCGCGTACCTTTGTCGGTCACACCGATTACGTGCGCAGCGGTGCATTCATGCCTGGCTCCATGGCTTCTTCTGGTCTGGTGGTTTCGGGCTCTTACGATCGTACTGTTCGACTGTGGGATCCTCGAGTTGCAAACCGTGCCGCTATGACGTTCAAGATGGGTGCGCCCATCGAGACCATTCTGCCCATGCCCACCGGAACTACAGTTCTCGCCGCGGCCGACAACAAGATTGCGGTGCTAGATATTGTGGCTGGTAAGCCGCTACACATGATACAGAGCCATCAAAAGACTGTCACTGCCCTTGCCCTGGCTTCTAATGGTGAGCGATTGCTCAGTGGTGCACTCGATGGACACATGAAGGTCTTTGAGACTACAGGGTGGAATCCCGTCTCCGGATCCAAGTACCCGTCACCTATTCTCTCTCTACGCGCGATTACTTCCGGAACCGAATACGAGGATAAGCACATTGCTGTCGGTATGCAGTCAGGTCTTCTGTCTATCAAGACCCGACTCTCTGGCCAACAGAAGATCAAGGAGCGGGAACGCCGGAAGGAAATGGCAGCCCTGCTGGAGGGCAAATTGGAGGAGCACGACCGGGAAGTCGCTAAGAAGAAGAAGACCCGTGGTTCTGGTTGGGAAAAGCGTCTGCGGGGACGCGATTTCATCGGAGAGGGTGTGGAGATTGTCATTCAGGGCCAGGATCAGAAGAAGCGGAAGAGAGAGCAACCTTGGGAGAACGATCTCCGTAAGGCACGCTACGCTGCTGCGTTGGACCAGGTCCTCACGTCGGCCGACAAGACTGCACAACTTACACTGCTTACGGCCCTGCGTCACCGCTCCGCCCTCCGCGCCTCGCTCAAGGACCGCGATGAGGTCACCCTGCAGCCCGTTCTGCAGTGGATTCACAAGAATATCCGTGAACCCCGCCTGGTCGATCTCAGCGTCGAGGTCGCCATGAACCTTCTCGATATCTACTCTGGAAACCTGGGCCAGTCCGCACAGGTAGACAAGATGGTGGAACGTCTGCACCGCCGGGTGCGCGACGAAGTCGAGATGGCCCAACAAGCGTGGCAAACAAAGGGAATGCTTGATATGTTGAAGGCAACCTGATCTGACGGCCTGGAATCGCAACTTGGAGTTCGGGGTGTCTGGGATTCGCACACTCGGTGTATATGGCGGGCCATCTTTTGTACAGGATTTGCATAAAGAATAAAAGTCGAACTATTTACCATCACTGGCCGTAACATCATTTATTCGTATTCTAACCATGTGTTAAATATTCAACTCTGAGAATCCACCAGCAGGCGGCTGCAGCCAATTCCGCGCATCATACTCCCATCCCTCTGCGCCCTCAATAACATGGAAGGTATAGGCATACCGACTATTCGGGCTGGTATTCTTCTCGCTCTTGTGCAAAACATTCCCATGAATGAGCACAAGCGATCCAGCCTTGATATCAAGGATCTCCAGATCTTCATCTGTAGTCTCCAAACTCTTCTCCTCCTCCATTCCTTTGGGGAGGGAAGGTCCCCGATTCTCAATGAACTCCGTCCCAGTCCCATTCTCCTTCCTCACAAACCTCCTAGCGATATGGCCGCCTTTACTCCCCGTATGCGACCCCTTGTACATACCCAGCGTCCCATTCGCCGGACCCGCATCCTGCAGCGCATACCACCAGCCTACAGCAGAAGGTGGGTTCGTATACAAAAACTCCGAATCGCGATGGGATGGCACAGCTCCACCAATCGAAGGCTGCTTGCAGATAACCATACTCTGCAGCACGCGGGGATTAGAAAAGCCCAGGGACTGTGCGACGGTAGCGTTCCGCTCGTTCAGTGATATGGCCTTGAAAGGTGGCGACAAGGTATGCAGCGAATGACCAATCTTGTTGACGGCGCGATTCTTGGGCTTCAGTAGAGCGGCTCGGCCGGTCAGGGGATCAGGCTCGGTGCTGAACGCATCTGGCTCGAAAAAGAAGCGAATCTTGTCGCCTGAGTTCAGAAAGTAGTCGTCACCTACATGGTCGGCGGTTTCGTCGCCCGTTGTGAACTGGGTGAGGGGGTGGGATTCTAGTGGGAACTCCTCGAGGAGTTTGTTTGTTTCGGCGAGGAGAGCGGTGACCTCGGTTGGGGTGAGATAGTCGGGGAGGACGAGGTACCCGTTCTCCTTGAAGGAGGCGACTTGAGCTTCGGTGAGTCCAGCCATTAGGTGCTTTATTCTCCAGGGTTGGAGATGAGTTGGTTTGTTAAAAAGCGGGGACAGGTACAGATGATAAGCGGTTTCGATACGTCCAGTGCCTTATCTAGCCATCGTCCGTGCACGCAGCATCTATGGACAACACCTACACGTTCAATACATGCTCTGTTTCCCCGGATCAGTTCTCGTGGGGTATCTCCAAACCCCTTGGCCACACCGATGGGTCTTTGCCTCTTCCATAGAGCTTAGTTGCCACAGGAGGCAATGATGCAAGCGGCAAGTAAAGCTTGCCACAAGACAAGAGGGACGAAGTATATAAACATATCGAAATTGAGCAGGTTGAACTTCAAAAACAACAAGACAACTTGTACACCGATGCCAAACAGTTCACACAAAGACGCTTCCACAAGCAGAGACAAACATTAAAGAAGCCTCGCAAGGTTTAGTATCAATCTTCCATTCACCCTACTAAATAAACTCAACTACAAATCACCCCAAGTGGACCAGATCAACATTTTCCTCTCCCACATCCCACCGAGCGCGACCATTCACCACGATGTCCGACTCTTTCACAAGCTCCTCGTACTATTACAGTTCCACAATAAACGGCAACGACGGCAAGACTACAACCGGACACCGGTATTCAACAACTTCATACACCAAACCCGACGGTACAACAATCGTACGTACCGCCCAGCAAGACTTAGGCCAACCAGCAATCGTTGAAGAACGGCACTACGACAACACAGGGCAGGAACAGCTGGCTTTACCTGGACCGGTAGGTGGTACATCTGCAGGTGGAGTACGACGCATCACCGACCTAGAGGATGATGTTTCATGTTCCCAAAATTCCCCACCCCAAAGTTCCACGCCCAATGTCCTTGCTGATATTGGGGGTGCGGCGGCTCAGCTCTTGGATGGGGACGGGGAGGACGATTCGTTTAATTTGGCTTCTTCACCGCTGGGGTCTAGGGTTTATGACCCCGTGACCGGCACTTATAACGACCAACCTGAGTATGATATCGGTGGAGTTACTAGGCGTCACAAGGATATGAAGGATGCCGGTGGTCGTAGGCTCGGACGGGATGTGGATTTTGCTGCGGATGGCCTCTCGTCTTCGGCGAGGGAGAACCGCGCGTATGAAAATCCTAGTACAGGCAACAGGCTGCGGAGAGAGAGTGACGTGGATGTTAAGAATGTATTTTAGGGTGAGTGGATTGGCAAGTAGTTGCACTTTGCTTCTTGCTATATATAAAATCAAAAATGATGAGTTCTTCATGCATATGTCGTGAAGGATATCGAGAGATTAAATCCAAACTTTCCGCCCCAATATACGTAGGTCTAGTCACGTAGACGTAAACGTCCCTCTGACCAGCGGTTACGCGCCTTCTCCCACCACTCCGGGATCTCGTAGGACCAGTGGCACAGCATACCAGCAATAAATCCGACCGCGTCATTCTTGAACCCTACCAGCAATCCCACAGTGACCATCATGACAGTCCAGCGGCGACTGCGTTCTTCATCCGTGAGAACAGGGCCAATATGCTGCCCCGTGTTTGACAAAAGGCCAGTACCGGCCTCGCTGAGGTCCTGGGCACCAGTGGTGTTGAGGCTCTCGCCCACGCTAAGCAGCTCCGCGCCAGCTGCAATAACCATCACACCGAGCAAGGCGATAGGGAACCGCTTCAGAAGGTCAACCAAGGTCTCTCCGAAGAGAAGGCCGATAAGCAGTTTCAACAGGCCGAGGAAGATCACACTTGCTCCTGAGCGAGCTCCGAACCGATATTGCGCTGCAAGACCACCAGATCCATGGCAGACAGGCATAGCACCGAACCAGCAACCAATTAAGTTCATGCCGGCCACACTCAGCCCGATGTGGGTAATAGATGGAGTGTGTACCTTCGGGAGCAGATCATGCGCCAAGTGGACAACCGCCACGATGGAGTTGAGGGTGGTAAGAGGAATTTGACCAATACCAGCATCCACAGCACCGACGCGCCATTGAAGCGGGGTCGGAACCAGAGCGAAAGGATGCCACACCTCGAAACTGGGCATATGCCCCGCCAGTGCAGTCAGAATGATAGCAAAGAGCAGACCCAGCGCTAATACACCGATAGCATAGGGTACTCGGCGATAAATATTGGTGAGCAGAAGCACAGAAAATGCGGCAACTGCCCAGATGCGGTTATCGGCCCAGGACGGGCTGATCCAGCCCAAGGGATGGAGCATGGTGCTACAGGCTGCGATGATCAAGGATAATCCCGCCCCAACTTGGATACCCTTGATAACTGGAATTGGAATTACACTGGTGAACCAGTGCAAGATTCCAGTCAAGCTGAAGACAAGGATACAGGCGCCGACGAAGATCCCCGCCGCAGCGATCGTGCCATTTGAGAAACTACGCGCGATGGCCACTGCGGCGATGGCCTTCATCGGCTGAACTGGCAGCGGAATACCGAAGAACACACCCGTTAGAATATTGAAAATCCCCGAGAAGATCAACGTGCTGGCAAGGGAGACGGTGCCGTTGACAGCTAGCGCAATCGCGATAGGCAGGAACGTGCCTAGATCGCCAAACGAGCCTGAGATCTCGGAGACATAGTGGCGCTTGAAGGTGCGTAGATTATGTGCGTTTATTTCGCGCAATGACTGGATGGCCATGTTGGGATAATTCTTGGGAAGAGGAAGAGAGCCCTAGAAGGGGCGCTTCCTTTCATCGGATCGGAGCCTGGGCGATCCGCCCCGCTGATGTCGTATACGTCGAGAATCCTGTTTCAACCTTGCAATTTAAATACCCATGTCACTTAATTTAGATGTGTTTGTCAAATCTTGAATTATTTACAGCATCCCTGTCTGAAAGCATCGCAAAACAGACTGTTGTGCTCTTTCTATGACTCGATGCCTCAACTTCGCACTGGAAATATTATCGCGTAGCACTAGGGCTAAATTTCTATCTCTCAATGGTAAAAAATACTCCACATGGTAAATGTGTACTTTGTAAAGAATGGGGACTGATTTTGAGAATAGGAAAAAGTTTCTTTGCAAAAAACACTTGTACCGAACGGAGAATAAGTTGTCTCCATTGAAATATCTAAACAGCCTGCCTCGTAATAGTCACGCCGGTCTTGAAGTGCGGACAAGGAAGTTGATGTGACATATAGAATCCTCATCTTCATTCATTAGCAGCATAATATCTTTAGACCTGCCCAAAAATCACCACAGTAGCTATCATGAGTGCAACTTCGGCTGTCACCTATCAGAAGGTTTGACAGAAGGATAAAGACAAATGAGCCGAATGCCCGTGAAGATATAGAAGGTTTGGTAGAACATCCCAATAAGGAATGCGATATCATACCCCGATGTACTTATATATTTGCAGGCTTGCCCTACCTTCCCATTTAGGAAGTGCGTCACCTACCTAAGTATCTCCAATTCATTAAGCCGCTGGCGGGGCATAGATACCTCTGAACTTATTTCCTTTCATCTTCTTTCCTCCTTCACATTTCTCGGGGTTTCTGGACATCTACTGCTACTTGATAATGACTTTGACCATCCACTATGACAACCTTCCACCATGTGAACCACCTATCACGGCCTTGATAACCTTCCGCTATTGTCATGACAGCCGTCCACCATGAGAGCCTATAGTGAAAGTACTCGGGCCGGTAGTTTAAATGCTACTCACTGCAATTTGCCGCGGGCAAATCAACAACTGGGCGTGGCATCATAAAGCGACCCAGTCAACAACGGCTTTCACCAGCTGTCTCAAACAAAGCAGCAACCTTTTATTCCATCTTCGATACATTGCATCCAATCCCCATCCATATCATTCACCACCATCCTTACCACCATCCTCATTCTCATCAAGTCTTCCTTCACTAGCAGCTCCCCTGAATCCAAGCTTTTCTTCTTGCATCCTTGCTAACAGAAGGCCTCTCGAATTACGATATCGACGCTTTGTTTGGATATTGCGAAGTTGCCTTGGCTGGCAAATCCAACTACCTCCCTCAACCCTAATGAGCTCTTCAGCAACTGGTTGTCCGCAGGTTGTTGTGGTGTTTTGCAACTTTCAGCTTGCTGTCTCGCCCGAGTTTAATACTCAGAGTGATATAGAAGGAATGACTTTTGCATAAAGCATGAACACTATTTACTAGCATTTTCATCTCATTTTGTGCTTTGCTTTTTGCATAACCTATGATCTCTCCTGTTATGAACCAGGTCTTTAAACAAAAAGTCCACGGGTGCTATTCAAGATACAAGATACCGGAATTGGGAAGACGTGGGGGGATAAATAAGTAAACATAGCAAGCCCCACTCAGCATGTGATGGCATGTGATAGCATGTGACATCGTAATCTCTGGAAGATTTTTAGGGTACCTTATTAAAAGATCTTGGAACCAGTTGACTTTGGGTCTTGTAAGGTATGTATTTGCTCGACGATCCTTCAATCTTAAGGTTTGACTGTAATGGGCATTATAAAATTAGCGGCTAAATAGTCAGATATTTAGCTAGTGGCCTAGACCGTTTATTATCCATGGACCGTAGACGGCGAGATCAATCTATAAAGCCATTTAGGAGAAACCTAAGAAATAGGAATAAGGGCTAAAAAAGTAAATCTGCGCCCCACAGCACTAAAGATAAACGAACAACAAAGCCACCAGATGGAGATCCGGCACGTCGGGATGCGTTCTAGCCGTTCCGTGCTTCATAATGACCCCGGGGATGGGAATTATGAGATCCCGATAGGACAAAAGAAAGTGTGGCGACTCCCCCACAGGTCCATTTTTCATAATTCAAAGAATGCAGGCTCGGCGAGACTATAAGCCGATTCTATGTAAAAAAAAGGTCCACTATGCCGGTCGGGTAGAGAGAAGATACGGGACCGGTTCAGCACATGGCTCGGGACCTTCAATTCCCGTTTTCGGGATACTAGAAATTCCGCTGACTGAGCATAAGCCTAGGAACTTTGGAAATTGATTGGTTTTGTGGGTTTTATGCAGAATGATCAGGCTCCCTTGGTTCAAACAAGTCCTTGATCTACAGATCTACCGAATCATAGCACGAGGATTCTCGCAAGGTCTTTATTAACTAGTATTGTTATTTTTTTTTTCGATTACTCCGACCTCCGACTTGACCCACAGTTCCATTATAATGGAAGATGTCATCCACAACGGCCGGAAATGGCCACTGGCCCGACTCTTTAAATATCAGATTCCTCCCTTTTCATAATTTGTTTTGGTTAATCATATCCCTGTGTTCACCATTGATATTTCAGCATGGCTTCGGCATCAGATAGCTCGATCGAGCTAAAAGAGATGCTTGAACCAACTCCACCTCATACCGGAGATGCATCAACGCTTGATGACTCGCCTATGTCACTCATCGACCAAGACGATGTTGAGACCCTTACCAAAATAGCTACTCAACGGTCACGCCAACAATCGATTTCCGGAACAAATCTAACAGCCCTCGCTGAACAAGATCCATCTCTCGATCCCCAGTCTGGAAAGTTCGACTTGCAAAAATGGCTTAAACTAGCTTTCACCGATATCAGCCGGGATGGCCACGCGGGACACTCATCGGACATCATTTTCAAGCAACTTAATGTATACGGATCGGGCGCTGCGCTGCAGTTCCAAAATACAGTCACATCGAGCCTAACTGCCCTCGTTCGGGTGCCCCAAATCATTCGTGAATCACGTTCTCCTCCAAGGCGAATCCTCAAGGATTTCAACGGCCTCTTGAAAAGTGGTGAGCTGTTGCTTGTGCTTGGTCGACCAGGTGCCGGTTGTAGTACACTTCTGAAGTCCATGACTGGAGAGCTGCACGGTTTGGATATGGCCAAGGAGAGTACCATTCATTACAATGGTAAGATTCAAGCTCTAGCATTCTACAATAGAGCTAACAATCACTAGGAGTTCCCCAATCTCGCATGATGAAAGAGTTCAAGGGCGAACTAGTATACAACCAAGAGGTACGGGTCCCAACATCGACATCAATGACACTCTGCTAATTTTTGAATTGCACAGGTTGATAGACACTTCCCTCATCTGACCGTCGGCCAAACTCTGGAGTTTGCAGCTGCAACGCGAACTCCCGCCCATCGGTTCCAGGGCATGTCACGCGCAGAATTTGCCAAATACATGGCTCAGATCGTCATGGCTGTCTTTGGACTGAGCCACACATATAACACTCGCGTTGGAGACGATTTCATCCGTGGTGTGTCGGGTGGTGAGCGAAAGCGTGTCAGTATTGCAGAGATGGCCCTATCCCATGCTCCAATCGCTGCCTGGGACAACTCTACTCGAGGATTGGATTCTGCCACAGCATTGAAGTTTGTCCAGGCTTTGCGACTATCCTCTGATATCACTGGCTCGTGTCATGCGGTCGCTGCTTATCAGGCAAGTCAAAGCATCTACGATGTATTTGACAAGGTGATTGTACTTTACGAAGGCCACCAGGTCTTCTTTGGACCTGCTGCTGCGGCCAAGTCCTATTTCGAAAACCAAGGCTGGGATTGCCCGGCTCGACAGACCACTGGAGATTTTCTCACTTCAATCTCGAATCCTCAGGAGCGTCGAGCCAAGCCCGGCATGGAAAACCGTGTCCCTCGTACGCCTAAGGAATTCGAGACTGCATGGCTCCAGTCACCTGAATACAAGCAATTGTTGAATGAAATTGCTGAATATGAAGGGCAAAATCCCATTGGAGATGATGCAACAGCCCTCGCTGAATTCCAGGAACGGAAGCGTAGCGCCCAGGCCAAACACACTCGGCCCAAGTCTCCATACATGATCAGTATTCCTATGCAAATCAAACTCAACACCGTTCGCGCCTATCAACGACTCTGGAATGATGCTGCCTCAACCATCTCTGTGGTGGTCACTAATATTATCATGGCTCTGATCATCGGATCAGTCTTCTACGGGACTCCGGATGCAACTGCAGGCTTTACGTCGAAAGGTGCCACTTTGTTCTTTGCCGTTCTTCTCAATGCCCTCACAGCAATGTCCGAAATCAACAGTCTCTACTCTCAACGTCCAATTGTCGAAAAACATGCTTCCTTTGCCTTTTATCACCCCTTCACAGAAGCCATTGCTGGCGTGCTCAGTGATATACCAGTGAAGTTTGCATTGGCTGTCGTGTTCAATATCATCCTATACTTCCTGGCCGGTCTGAGACGATCAGCATCCAACTTCTTCCTCTACTTCCTCATCACTTTTGTAATCACGTTTGTCATGAGTGCAGTCTTCCGGACATTGGCCGCTGTCACCAAAACTATATCACAGGCAATGGGTCTAGCAGGTGTCATGATCTTGATCCTCGTTGTCTACACTGGCTTTGTCCTACCTGTTCCGTCTATGCATCCATGGTTCGAATGGCTTCATTACCTCAATCCGATCTATTATGCCTTCGAGATTTTGGTTGCCAACGAGTTCCATGGCCGCGAGTTCCCTTGCTCATCCTTCGTTCCCGCCTACGCCGACCTGTCAGGCAAAGCATTCAGTTGCGCTGTCGCTGGTTCGGAGCCAGGCTCTAGAACAGTTAACGGTGACCGGTATATTGAACTGACCTACAGCTACACCTACAGCCATGTCTGGCGCAACTTTGGTATCCTCATGGCCTTCTTGGTCGGGTTTATGTGCATTTACTTTGTCGCAACCGAGGTGAACTCCGCTACTACAAGCACCGCCGAAGCTCTAGTCTTCCGTCGTGGTCATGAACCTGCCAGTCTCCACCAGGACCACAAGTCAGGAGCCGATGTCGAAAGCAGCGAGCCATCTTCAGCTCAGCCTGCTGCGGGTACAGACGACGAGGGAATGGGTGCCATCCAGCCTCAAACCGATACATTCACTTGGCGCGATGTGTCCTATGATATCGAGATTAAGGGCGAGCCACGTCGTCTGTTGGATCATGTTTCCGGATGGGTCAAGCCTGGAACTCTGACTGCACTTATGGGTGTCAGTGGTGCTGGTAAGACGACTTTGCTTGATGTATTGGCACACCGCACATCGATGGGTGTTATCACTGGTGATATGTTTGTCAATGGTCGTGAACTGGACCAGAGTTTCCAGCGAAAGACAGGCTATGTTCAGCAGCAGGATCTTCACCTCGATACTGCTACTGTGCGTGAGTCTCTGCGATTCAGTGCTATGTTGCGTCAGCCAGCCTCCGTCTCGGTTAAGGAGAAGAACGCCTATGTTGAGGATGTGATCAGAATGCTGAATATGGAGGAGTTTGCCGAAGCCATTGTTGGTGTCCCCGGTGAGGGTCTGAATGTCGAGCAGCGCAAGCTGTTGACTATCGGTGTCGAATTGGCCGCGAAACCCAAGCTACTGCTCTTTTTGGATGAGCCTACCAGGTGAGTACCCTATGTAAAAGATATTCGTGCCTTTCAAATACTAACTATGTCTTAGTGGTCTCGACTCTCAGAGCTCTTGGGCTATTTGTTCATTCCTTCGCAAGCTTGCCGAGCACGGTCAAGCAGTTCTTTGCACAATCCATCAACCCAGTGCCATGCTCTTCCAACAATTCGATCAGCTATTATTCCTTGCCCGGGGTGGTAAGACTGTGTACTTTGGTCCGGTCGGAGACAACTCTAGCACAATGCTCGAGTATTTCGAATCCAACGGTGCGCGTCAGTGTGCAGATAGCGAGAACCCAGCTGAATACATGCTGGGCATCGTCAACGCTGGCCAGAATAACAAGGGCCAGGACTGGTTCGACGTTTGGAAGCAAAGCAACGAAAGCAAGCAGGTCCAGACTGAGATCGATCGAATTCACAAAGAAAAGGAAAACAACCCCCCCGCCGACGATGATAATTCCTCGCGGAGTTACTCTGAATTCGCTATGCCGTTCTGGTTCCAGATGAAACAGGTCACATACCGCGTGTTCCAACAATACTGGCGCATGCCATCTTACGTTCTGGCGAAATGGGGACTTGGAATTGCCTCCGGCCTATTCATTGGTTTCTCTTTCTTCGGCGCCAAAACGTCATTGCAAGGCATGCAGACTGTCATTTACTCTCTCTTCATGATTTGCACCATCTTCTCGTCATTGGCGCAACAGATCATGCCCGTGTTCGTCAGCCAGCGATCGCTCTACGAGGGACGTGAACGCCCCAGCAAGTCCTACTCCTGGAAAGCTTTCCTCGTCGCAAACATCATTGTCGAACTCCCCTACATGGTCATCATGGGTATATTGACTTACGCCTGCTACTTCTATGCCGTCGTTGGAATTCCCGACTCTGCGACCCAGGGAATTGTCATCCTGTTCTGCATTGTCTTCTTCATCTACGCCAGCACATTCACCCACATGGTCATTGCTGGTCTCCCTGACGAACAAACTGCCAGTGCGGTAGTCGTTCTTCTCTTCGCGATGTCTCTCACATTCTGTGGTGTGATGCAGCCCCCAAGTGCCCTTCCTGGCTTCTGGATTTTCATGTACCGTGTCTCCCCATTCACGTACTGGGTCGGTGGCATGGCAGGTGCGCAGCTTCACGATCGCAAGGTGATATGCTCTGCCTCCGAACTAGCCATCTTCAACCCGCCCTCTGGTCAGACTTGCGGACAGTACCTCATGAAGTATGCCCAGGCCGCTGGTGGTCAGCTGCTCAATCCCGAGGCTACGAGTGATTGCAGTTACTGCTCTCTCCGCGTCGCGGATCAGTACCTGTCCACAGCCGGTATCGAATATGGCGATAGGTGGCGCAACTTCGGTATCATGTGGGCTTTCATCATTTTCAATGTTTTCATGGCTACTCTCATGTACTACCTTATCCGCGTGAAGCGCTGGAGCAGTGCCGATTTCAAGCTATCGATGAAGAAACTCATCCCTGGAAAGAAGTCGAAGAGTGGCAAATGAATTCTGTCATTGCCCTCATTGTTAATATTTGTCATTCTTTGTCTACATTTCCTTCTCTATTTTTTTTTGCCCCTTTGGTTCCTTTGTCCTTTCTCCTATGCCCTTTGGACTACTCACTAACCTCGCTGTTCATCTGTCTTATATTTGTTCCTTCGGGTCTTGTGCGCTGCGCTGCACAGAGAACATATTGTTTTTAATGCATCGACCATATATATCCTATAGACTAGCAACCATATCATGGTACATATTTCAAAGTTACTCCATACAAATACCTACCGTAAACTTGAAGCTACCTATCCTGCGACCAAGTTTTCCCATACCGAGAATCACCATCGATGCCCATCCCAACCAATATAAACAATCCCATCACCAAGCCGAACCCCTAAACCCTGTCGCACCCGCACTTTGAGCGTCGGGGAATGCACTTGGTCAGATAGAGCCATGGACTAGCAAGCTATATAGCTCAGATGAAAATCATGATACTTACTATTATCAACAGTGGTTAAAATAAGCATGACAGGGAATTTAGGTGAGATTCAATATGCCTCTAGTTCGTATGGCGTTTCAAAGGTGTCGAGGTGCCTCCCCAATTCAGAAGTCGTGGTTTTCCCCAGCATATAAATACCTTCTCTTACTTCTCTTCCTTCCCTCTTTCTCTCTCTCCAAACAAATTTTACGTTATATGGGCTTCGCCAGACTCACCTAGAATGATGGGGGAGCATAATCGATGGGGGCATTCAACAGCAGACTCACCTGCGACGAGCGGCACTGAAGGGGGACGGGCAGCGGGCTGCCCACGGTTCAAGATGCCAGTGAGGATACATAAAGAGGAGGAACTTCTGCTGGTGGTGAGAGAAGTAGGGGGATGCTGCACGGGCGACCGTTTGAGCACATCAGATGTATGAAGCACACCAGGACTCTTTTCTCGGACACAGTGGGCGTTCGTCTTCTCAAGCCTCGGCGTTCGCTTAAGCAACGGATATAAGGAATCTGATCTTCTGGTGCTGTGGACTCTGGTGAAGTGGGTTCGAGGGATGAGGCGGGTGGTGGGTCACTGTTTGCTCTGTGATGAATTGGTCTTGATGATGTTTCACATCCATCGGACGTGGCGACACCCTCTGTGATGGCCGGGCAAGCTTGATCGGAGGCTCGCAATTGACCTACTGAGAGCTAACTTCTGTACTTGATTCTTTTCTTGTATGGTATCCTTGTGGGATTGTGGGGTGTGTGCAATTGACTGCCGATTCAGTCTGTTTGTTTCATCGAACTCGGACGTGAATGAAGGCTCCATGGCGTAAAACCCCGACAGGCGAGCACAGTCAATTCTTTTGTGCTATTTTTCCAATACAATCGAAATCGACCTGCATGCAGGCTTGATTTGTTAGTAAAATATCCAATGCACATCCCTAATGCTTAGTTGATCGTTCTATTAATCCTAAAACCTCAGAATTCTTGATCTCTCATTAGAATAAAGCACTACAGCCGTTAGATCCATTTTATAGATCCGCCTGGGCAAGGATCGCCGGAACAACCTTATCTGATAAGCAACGCACAGACCAATGGCCCATCACCTGCACCAACGTCAGGCAGTACCACCGTGCAACGAACCAACCAATTATCCAACAGCCTCCAAAGTCCCAAAATACCAACATGGACCCAGACACCGGCATCCCCGGCGAACCCGAACCCTCGGTCTTCAACTATGTGCTCTCTTTCCTACTCGTCGGCGTCGCATGGGGCTTCACAACCCCCTTTATCCGCCGCGCAGCAGCAGACTTCAACGCCCGACAAGAGAAAAAAGCAAACGAGTCGAACTCCTCCGGTCGCGGACGAGCATACTCGCAAGACTCGCCGGAAACCGGGTTCACAGATGCGGGAGAGGAGCAGGAATTGCTCTCTCGGGACATTGACTCCGGTGACGAGGAAGGTGTGCGGAGACGGAGTACGAGTAGCAGTGGGGTGAACCGGAAGACGAAGACTGCGGATGCCGATACGGGGCTTGATGGTGGAATTGCTGGACAGAGTGGCAGTCACGATACTACAGAAGCCAGGGAAGGCGGCACAGATGAGGAGCAGGACGATGTACCCTCGCCGGTGTGGAGGCGTGGAACTCCTGCGAAGCAGTCGTGGCTGCGCGCGAAGATTGTTTCTATTTTCTGGACGGTTGTGAATCTGCTTCGCACGCCTGCTTATTCGATTCCCTTGGTTATCAATCTCACGGGCAGTATTTGGTTCTTTTTGCTTGTTGGAAAGCATGGTAGGTGTCACTCCTTGGCTATTGAACTGTGGTTTTGAGATCTGGAATTGCTAACCAGTTGCTGTGTAGAACTCTCTTTGACTGTGCCACTCGCAAACTCGAGTGCGTTCCTATTTACTGTTCTTGGGGAGTGGTATGTTGATCGCAAGGTGATTGCGAAGGAGACATGGTTGGGGATGGGGCTGGTACTTGGAGGGATTGCATTATGTGTGCATTCTAAGAACCAGGCGTCTTGAAGTTGATTCAATTTGGATTGGGGAGTTGGTGTTGGTTTATATGGTGTTATATTTGGTGCACGCTAGACATTAAAGCGGTGTAGCTTGATTGGAACCCACAAGGGAATTTTAATAGCCAGTACAACTAAGTCACTATATTCAATCACTAGTGGAAACCGTAGAACTGAATCTTGACTGCTCAGCTCCTGTAGTGCCTTGGATTTATCCACACGTACATAAGTTCTTTTCGGAATAATCAAATACTTCTCGTGGTCCATATCTACAGATAGAGTACAAAAATCCCCGACCATGTAAGAAACACAAATCCCATGAGCCCAAGTAGATGCAAAGGCAAGCGCATACAGAAGATACACCAAGACAAAAGATGAAAAGAAAAGAACAAAACCAGATAAATCACGATATCATGTCATTCCGCGTGTCACAAAGGACATAAAGCATATCGCGGGCAAGTCATCAAACATATTACATTTCCATTTCCATTTCCATTTCCATTTGCGTACCAGACCGGGCCCGCCGTGGTAATGTAAGCGAGTTCAAATCCGGATAAAATCAGGGGATATATGAAAACAAAGCATTGCTGCATGACGCAAAGAAACACATTCATAATGCTTAAAAGTTCACTGAATCAAACGCCGCGGAACTAAAATATGAATGTTAGTATACGATCGACAAAAGATCTTAGTGCAAGGGACATAACTCACCATACGAACAACCAGATACCACATTGCGCCCATAAACTTGAACATTGACAGAGCAGCAACACTCCAGAGAACAACCTCCATGTAGATCATGGAGCGCTTGCTCTGCGCAGTTTCGGTACTGGTCTTGGTAGCGTCATCGAAAGTGTCCAAACCGGCAGCGCTCAGAACAACTGCACCCAGAGCAAAGTTGCAGAATACCCAGGCGAGCACGACGGCACTGCGGAATCCCTTATAGTAGTCGGCTTGCTTTTCTTCCTCGGAAACAATCGAGACCTCCTTGGGGGCCTTCATGGCGAACTTGGCACACTCAGCGTCATACTGCGCGTTAAGATCGCCGTCGTCCTGCGGAATGTTGACGTCGACCTTACCGCCGGGCTTAAGGTGCGCGGAGGGCAACTTTTCGGCCTTGTCATCTCCCTTAGTACCCCATGTAATATCGTGGGTGTTGCAGAAGGCGTAGATGTTGAGGACGTTGATGTAGGTTGGCGTGAGCAAGATGTATTGAATGAACTGGAGGATGTTAGAAGACCCAACAAAATTAGATCCAAAGGATAACTTACACTGGTGAACATGTGCCATGGGTCCAGGAAGATGAACGAGGCGACGAACCACATGACATAGGTCGATCCAAGCGAGACGATGATAGAAAAGAACGTCTTATTGGTGAACAGTTGGGTGACCGAAAATGTGTTTGAGGCCACTTCTGCTTGGATCGACTTGACCGTGACGAAGACAGCAGCGAATGCAAGATATATCATGATCACGATCCAGAAATAGACCATGGTCATATAGAATTTGTTGGATCCGCCAGGTCGATTACCGAGAGCTAAAACGAAGCACGTAACGAGAGTTGCCAGGTATAGCCATTCGAAGACAATACCTAAGACCTTACCAGCAGTACCCAGTAGATCATCTGAACCCAAATATGTTGTCAAGATGTGGAAAACCAAGAAGAAGTTACCCTGCGAAGGAGTTAGCATAGATATAAAAAAGATTGGCGCACGGAGGAGAATCATACAATTCCGAACCACGCGAAAATCATCGCAATTGTCTGATATACGAATTCAATCATGAGCATGAACTTGCGAATGAAGCTGTGGTCACTGCGGAAGATCTGGTAGAAGTGGGTAATGGCGTAGACGGCAGCGAAGAAACTTCCATTCAGCCAACGCCGACGCTGGAGAATGAATTCGGCCATCTGATCAGGCACATCAGTTTCGCCAGTCGATGACTTGACGTACTGAAGGAGCCATCGGCACTTTCGCTTGGAGACAATCTCGAAACAGAGGATTCGATCCTCGGCCAAGTACATGTTTGCCGTAAAGATACCGGCATTAGCACCGTGCATCTTCTCACCCAGGAAGTACCGCTCTAGTGGACCTTGGCCGTTCTTGTCGTTTTGGAGAGCGACAAACCGGTAGGCGGAGAACGCACCAGGCAGCACGGTAATGAAACCGAATGAAGACTCAAGCGGTTTGTCGAGAATGTTACTGAGCTTGTACTCAAAGTTTTGACCGGCCACCAGCGGGTTGAGCAATTTCTTGCCGTGAGACAACATGACCTTGATCTCACCACATGCACCGCCGCACATAGGCTCGACATCGAAGGCCTTCCAGAGGTGATAGATCGAGTCCCTGCCCGGTTTGGTACCCGCATCCAAGAGGACACAGATATTGGGATCTAAGACACGACCGAAAGCTTGGAAGAACCATCTGTGAGAGTTGATTTTCTTCTGATTCTTTTCCTTCAGACAGAAAATCAGCTGCACAGGCGGCCCAGATCGAGGCTTAAGATGCACTTGAGTGCCCTTTACCTCCAACCCAACTTGAGTGGTGTACTCGTAGATATGCGCGGTGACGTCCTTGCCGTTGACTTGTTGCTTCGCAATTCCGTCCTGGTACACACCCAGACCTGCGAGCACAGCGCGCGTCCGAGGGTTGATCTTGGCACGACCGTCGCTAATAATACATACAACAATCTTCTTCCACGCATCCTTGCCCCATGTTTTGCTGCTTGTGCGCGAACACATGTGATCAATGTTCTTGAACACACCAGACATGGTGCGCGCGAAGAGGAAGTCATCTTCATTGTACATGGTCACGACGATGAAGAGCTCCGTGTTGCGAGGCTTTGCGAAAAGCTTCTGACGGAGGGTAAACCGCTCTTCGAAGAAATCGGCGGGGTCACATGTCGCTGCCGAATACCGCATGTGCGTGAATTCATCGCGACCTGGTGCCTCGGCGTGGGGTACTTGGCTGAGCAGTCTCGGCGCAATGGGGCAATCGAGGACGAGGTTGCCGTTGAAAAGTTGGACTTCTTTCACCGTCTTCCAACGGCGAATAGGCGCCGGGCTGGGCGTTGGGTGTGGTTCCTCCTGGAACTCGGTATACGGGTCCGGCCCGAAGGGGTTTTCGCCCGTCTGCAGCATAGGCTGGTCATCTTGAAATGGGGTGTGTCCTCCCTCCGGGTAGTGGCCTAGGTCATAATCATCATGCGGCGTGTGTGTAGGCTGGTAGGGTTGGGTGTAGTAGGCGTCGTGATGGGCTTCAGGGTCAACCGCATACTCTTGACCAGCATAAGGATGGTGTGCATCGTAGGTGTCATGGTGGCCATAAGAGTTATGAACATTTTCAACGGAGTACTGTTTCCAAGGTAGTTTATTAGTATTGATTCGAACACGGCCCATTTCGCTCTTATCTCCCAATACTCACAGTAGGTTGTTCGGCCAAACGATCACTGGATGGCATGGGAAGATGCGACTGAGGCCCATATGGGTTGTCCGAGAGCTGGTAGCCAGGTTGCAGTGGTCGCCCTGGGGAAGGTGTGCGATTACTGTAGCCAGTAAGATGAGAGGGATTCAGCATGGGCGAGGTATGCTCGTCCCCGAACGGGTCTGTTCGCGGCATTGTTAGTGTCGAGACGTAGAAGATTCCTCAATGGAAGCTAGAATGGTAAAAGCTTGACGGCGCAGATTGTACAGAGACCATTGAATCAATGACCAGCACCGATTTAAGCTATTTCAGGGAGATGGAGAATGCGCCGGCAAGAAAGAGACAGGGAGGGAGAGGGAGGGTCCAATAAGGCTAGGGGAGCACTGACCGTCGTCCACACGATTGTAGGCCATAATGGAGGAGCCTCAGGATTTGGTTCGAGATTATCCGCCCCAAGTTTGTAGCAGGGGGTTCTTGGAGATTGCGCCAGGAGCGCCGAGTGGAATATTAAGCGTCAGCGGGATGAAAGACTAGTCCGATTGACGGATCCAAGGTCTCGGCGTCGTTTCAGATATGGAAGGACGATCGCAAGCGAAATTTGATACAAGGAGAGAGGTATCTGAGGTTGTCACACGACTGTACGGAAGGTGAAGAAGAATAGCGATTAAAAAAATGTGGAAAATACGGGTTGTCTCTGTTGTTTACGACGCCTTCGATTCCCCGACGATTATGAGTGGAGATGGGGGCGAATCAGATGTGTCTGTGCTGCTCCGCACTGTGGATGTATGTCAGGATGTACCTCGCACGCTGATTAGGCCCGTACAGAGATGTGTAGGGTATAGTCAGGAAAAAGAGCAGATTCTTCGGAACAAAAAAGCCCAATGATATTGCAACCAAAGAATGCCCTGAAACAGTTGAGCCACGGTTTGTTGCAGAGGAGAAATCCATTGAAACTCCACTGGAAGATGTGTTACTGGGCCAACTGACCGGTTCTCAGCCACATGGGCTTGGCAATGTGGCTTGTCTCTTCATTCACTGCCTATTCGGTATTTCTTTTTATAGCATCTGAGGTCATTGGCATTGTGGCTAGTTTTTTTTTTTTTTTACTAGAAAGTAGCTGCCTGTACGGAGCACCTATGAATAGATGTAGATCCAACTTTAATAGTGCTGGGGTGTTTGCCTTGGTCTTGAGTTGATTTATTCCTGCTTTCTCGTGTACATGTGTAGCAATGTACATATGATATATGGGTAGGACGACGTAAGGAAAGTGAAGAGATTCTCTCCGTTAGAGGACTAGAGGACTCTGGTGGAGACCCAAATTGGCCTATCGATAAACCCCGCCTTGCATTGTCAAAACCCAGGCACTTCCTATACTATCATCTCACTTCCTAGCTCTGCATATCCCGAAAAATCAGATCAAGATTCCTTGGTGATCCCTACCCCATTATGGCATCCAACTCGAATGGGCGCTCTACCAGCGTGCTATTTGTGTGCCTAGGAAATATCTGTCCGTCATCATACCTGGTTCTCCCCCGCTATTGCGACATGCTAATCCTATCTAGGTCGTTCCCCGATGGCCGAAGGAGTGTTCCGCAACCTGGCCGCCGCCCACCCCTCCATCGGTGAGATTGACTCCGCCGGTACGGCCGCGTACCACAGCCTCGAGCCGCCCGACTCCCGCACCATGTCTACGCTGCGCCGCCATAAAATCACCAACTACGACCATGCTGCCCGCAAAGTCACTAGGGAAGACTTCCTCACTTTCGATTACCTGCTCGCGATGGACAAGTCCAATCTCCGCGACTTAGAGGATGTGCGCGAGTCGGTCATTGCGATGCTGCAGAGGAAGACCGACAACAAGCCAAGCTCGAGGAGTACGCGGTCGCACGTAGATGCTGCCATCGGTGCATACGGGGCTGATGCCAAGGTGGCCGAGGTACGGTTGTTTGGCGATTTCGGCCAAGGTGGAAAACTACACGACCGCGTTGGCGGCGGTGAAGTGGTGAAGGATCCCTACTATGGGGGTGCTAATGGATTTGAGGAGGTCTACCAGCAGGTTGTGAGATTCTCGCAAAACTTCTTGGACTACTTGGAGCAAAACCCCATTGACTCTAAGTGAGCGGTGCTGGCTATACACCACGGGGATAAAAGTCAGAGACCATGAGCCCACAGAAGGCGGTTATTTTATTGATACCCTGCGACGAACGATAGATTGAATCGGGCACATAACTGGAAATTAGAATGTACAATGTTAGATATAGTTAGCAATATCGAGATAAGTAGTCGGTATAGTACATGGAGTCCTGGACGGCAACAGAATATATAAATGGCGGCGCAACCCCGGCACATGCGTTCCACAAAATTGCCAGATTAGATCTTCTCGCTGATCTTGATGGCGGTTCGGCAACCAAAACGAATGACATCGACAAGCGGGTCGTAGGGCTTGGCCTCCTTTGAGTCGTTGGCCACGGCATGGTCGAGATGTTCTAGTTCCTCGTCACGAATTCTGCGGAATGTGGCCAACATTTCTTTGAGTTCTTCATCCAACTCCTCTCCCCGTCTCTCGGCATCTGCCTCCCAAGACAGAATCTCTCTTACTTGGTCGTTGTAGTGTGTTCCAATTTCAGTTTCCACGGCTTCGGTGCATGCCATTGCAGCTTCGCGACCCAACGCCGCAGTCGACCAACCCAAAAAGGTGGCGGCTACCTCCCATGCCGGATACATGGCCGTCGGACGGATTTGGTGCTTGGCGATGAGATGATTGAAGGTCTTGAGGTGCCCTGCTTCCTGGTCGTACATGTGTTTCATCAAGGGTCGGAGGTGCGGGTATGAGCGGACGATCTGAGGCGTTTGGGCTTTGTAGATCAGGGTCGCGGCAAGTTCACCAGCTTGATTCACTCGCAGGGCACTGTCCATGAATTCCCGTTGCTCTTTGTTGAGAACATATCGAGGTTTGGAACCACCGGGGGTGCCGGCTGTAGTTGAAGCCTGCCGACGTTGGCCATGCTTAAATGTTGACGGCACGAGAAAATCGAGAAAAATAGGAGTTGTTGCTGGCGCAGCACAACGAGAGTGCGACAAGGCGCATCTACGCAGAATGGGTAAAGACGACATCGAGAAATTGAATTAGAATACTACTGAACCTGATTCAAGGGACGCACCTCTCTGGTCGCGTATTGGTCGCTTAGACTGTCTTGGCGCTGCCGCGCGCTTATTATCAGCTTGGCATTGAACGTCATGAAGTTGACGGCAAAAGCCAACTTGCGACGACCATCTACGCGCTTCTTACGATACCCTCCATTACGCCCTCCCTTCCTCCCGTGTATAGAGTTTTTGTTGAATTTGGGACATTACTTCATCCAGAACGGACATTTTGGACCACCTTTTGCAAGCCTTGCTTACTTCTCCATATTTTTGGAACGACTCCTGGAAAGGAGGGGATAAGCCCATAGGAACGCGAATACCCCTATTGTTCTAGGGTTATTGAATGCCTATTGATATATAGGTCTCCCGGTTATTGAGTTCTACTGAGGGTATAACTGCATTGAGAGACATTCACAATGGCGGACGATTTGGATGCTGAGCTGCTCGCTTTGGCGGGTGACTCTGAAGAGGAAACTTCACCACCCCCCAAATCACCAGCGCACTCCGCTTCTTCACATGGTCAAGACCGTGATACCTCACCTGCAGCCATGGGTCGCAAAGGAACCGCCAAATCGATGGGTCGCCGATCCCGCAAGCCTACAAGAGATGAATCGGAGGGTGAAGTGTGAGCAGTATCCCTCCATTTTGATAATGCAGAGCCTCATTGACATGACAATCTATACAGGTCTGACGATGGATCTCGTCATTCTCTTCAGTCTGCCCCCATGTCGGAATCCGAGTCGGAGGCGGACAACTCCGGCGACGACGACGAGGATCGCCCCATTTTCCCATATGATAAGCTGTACTACTCGGCCCAGGACAAAAAGGACATTATGGCTATGCCTGAAATCCAGCGCGAGGAAACCTTGTCCGAACGTGCCCAGCAAGTCGATCGCCACAACCAGGATCTAGCTCTACGCCGCCTTCTAGCATCTCGCTCGCGCGAGGAGGCAAGAGCGGCCAAGAAAGCCAAACGAAAGGCAGGGTCCGCAGGGTTGGATGATAATCAGCGCAAGAGCTCGCGCCAGAAGACCACTCTTGGTGGTCGCAAAGTCGGAGAAACATCCGGAGCCATCGAGGCTTATAAGCGCCAGCGTGAGCAGAAAGGCAAACGGGATGAACTCCGACGCCGAGACCCCGGGAAATCGCGCCGCCGTTCGCGCTCCATGGGATCTGATATTTCCCATGAAGATGCTGATGCCGAGAGTGATCTTGAATTGGATGACCGCGTTGGCCGTTCTGTTTCCCTTCCTAAGGATGACCCGCCCGCCGAGCTTCGGGAAATTCGACGTGCTCAAGTTGGACGTAACAACTTTGCCAAAGTTTGCTTCTATCCTGGATTTGAGAATGCTATGATAGGCTGCTACGCTCGGCTGAGCATTGGCCCACACCCCGACAGTGGCCAGAATGAATATCGTCTGGGCCTGATTACTGGTAAGATTTGATGTTGCCTAGCTTGTTTATGCACGCTGACAGTTTTCTAGGAATCTCTCAGGGCAAGCCATACGCCTTGGAGGGCGAAAACGGTCGTTCATTTGTCACGGATCAGTACGTCAAGCTGGCACATGGAAAGTCTGTCAGGGATTTCCCATTTGTCACTTTCTCGAACTCTCCAATTACTGAGGTTTGTTCCTTCCTTTCGAATCTTAGAATCGAATTAACACTCAACTAGGCCGAGTACCGCCGTTACGTCCAGACCCTCACTGTTGAGGATTGCAAGCTAGCCACAAAGAGCAAGGTTGAGTCGAAGGTCGCCGATATCAACCGTCTCCTCAACCACACATTCACTCGTGAGGAGTTGAACGAGAAACTTCGTCGCCAGGGTGCTTTCGATCAAAAGAAGAATGTGCTCAATCGTCTCGAACTTGAAAGAAATTTGGAATTCGCCAAAGTCAATGGAAATATGGAGGAGGTGGAGAAAATTGAGGCAGAACTGCAGAAAATGGTTAATCCGACCCTGTCCTGGGGAACAAGCCTTGTCAAGAAAGAGGTCGATAGGGGTCCATCGGAAGCCGAACGAGTCCACCAGATCAACCTCCGCAACCAGAGGCTTAACATTGAGAACGGTCGCCGTGCTCAGCTCGAGGAGAGAAAGGCCGCTAAGAAGGCAGCCGAGGCTGTTGCACGTGGAGAGGCAGCGCCGAATCCCTTCATGCGTGTGCGAACAGTGGCCAAAACCCACCACGATGTTAGCGGAGCGCCCAAGTCCGCTGCTACTGCCGATAACTCAAAAGATACCCCTGATACCGCGAAATCTAACGGCAGTCCCGCACAAAAGGGAACTCCCGCCTCTCGCATCACTCCAAAGAAGCCTAAGAATGGCTTCATGATTAGTTACCGCAATACCGACGATGAGAACATTGCAGCCCTTGATATGGACATCGACATCGAGATCTAATCTCATTCCCGAATGTCATTTTTTTCCTGCGCTTCGCTTCGGTGGCCTCTCTTACTTGGTCCGATTTACCTACCTATGAGAATATTCTTTTGTTCTGAGGTTCCATGATTCCCCTAGACAAGTCTAGATGTCTCAAGGACCATTGGCGGCGATGGACTCAAAACCTTGCCCGCATTGTGATTGTATCTTTTACTTCTTTTTTTTTCTTACTCGATATTTGAGGAGTCCGTGGGTGATCTCGGCGTCCATTCAGAAAATAGCATCAAGCTTTGTATTATGAGACTTCTGGGAATACAGCATTAGCAAATCCCCATCGTTATTAGCAGCGCTGCACTTATCCACCGGAAGAGGTATCTCCAAAAGAACTAGATAAAAAAAACTACACAAAAAAAGATTAAAAGAGAAAATATTACTTGTTACCACAATACTCCGAGTCCTTTGCATAGTTGCCCGTGACAATAAATCCAATTAACCTTGGGAGATATTACGCGATAAGATAAGGTCACGTGTAGTGGCAACGCGAGGAACGCGCATCGCGTTCGGACTATGCGCCCTTGAAACTGGCGTTCACTCCAACTTATTCCGAACCTTGGAAGTCTGAAAGCTCGCCCCCAAGTACAATCGATATCATTATGGAAAGCATTTCCTAAAACCCACCATTATTCACCATAATATTCACAACATGTCCTCACCATCCACACCACGGTCGACGCGTTCCGTGTCGCCCGCGGGCGATTCGCCGAACATTATTACGCCCGGCCAGAAGATCAAGGCTATGATGGCTCAATTTGACAGCGATTCGGAGGACGACACTCAAATTGCCAAGTCAACAGATGCGGTCTCGAAGCTTGACCTAGGGCGTGTTTCGGTGCCGGCTGCTGCTACACGCACGAATGGCCCATTGCACGACTCAGAAGAGGATTCAGACAGTGCAGATGAGGTTTTCCGACCAAAGGGTCGTATGGCCGCCCGCTTACAGGGTAGTGCTGGACCAGCTGTCACCAACGACGAAATTTCGGCATTTGCCCGCGTGTCCAAGGCCATCCGATCAGAAAAAAAACAGGGCGAGAAACCCGAGGAGACAGAACCACAACCCACGCCCATCGGCGAATCTAGTGATGACGATCTACCTACGGCTGGCCCGAGGAGAAAGCATAAATCCACAACCAACTCCCCCAGGTCTGATAACAGAACGAGGCAAACCCCTCCCCGTTTAAGATCCGACTCTCCCCTCTTCGTATCCTCCCCAGGTGAACCGCACGCCGACCCAGACACCGAAAACGAAGATACCGAAACCCCCACTGAGATGAAACCTAAGGGAAACGCCCGTTTCATGGCTCTTGTCGCTCAAAAGCGCAAGGAACGCGAGGAACGAGAGAAAGCCGAGGCCACAAAGAAGGCCATCCGAAAAGCCCAGCTGGAGCAGTTCAGCTCACAGGTACTCTCAGGCGAGGAGAGCGATGCTGAAGATCCGAGTTCTGCGAGCAAGCTCCCCCAGAAGGCCCGTCAGCCCCGGAAAGCCAGCAAAAAGGCACTGGATGAGATGAGGCAAGAGACTCAGCGAATGAGCCGTAACATGCAACTAGCTCACCAGGCCAAGACAAAAAAGAAGATCACCAAAGAAAGTCTCTTTGCCAAATTCAACTTCATGCAACCCGATACACTGTCCGAGCAACCCGCAGTAAATTCATCATCGGCGGTCGGATCACAAAATTCCTCTGATGGAGAACTACGCACCAAAACCAAAGATACCCCGCATACTTCTCCAGTTCCCAGTCATTTAGATGCTACCAAGTCCACCGCTGATTCAGAGCATGCCCAAGTACGAACAGCTGATGTGGATATGGATGCGGACACTGAAGATTTGCCTGACCCGAAAGACCTCCTGGTGCCAGATCAGGATCCTGTATTGTGCAAGGGCAATGCAGTCCAAGATATCTCGATTTCTGTGCCTGAATCTAAATCAGAGGGTGCCAAACTGAAGAGAGTTTCGCGCCCACTGAAACAGCCACCTATCCGCGTGCTGCTTTCCAGGCAACAGGTTGCTGCACACCAGAAAGATTCAGATGATTCCGACAGTGATCTTGAGGTGGTAACAGACCCTGGCAAATGCCGTCGCCTCGCAGCGTTCGAAAACCTGCCTACTAGACAGCTGCATGAAGACCCCTCTATGACCAAGCTCAAGGCACTAGCACACCTGACATCTCCTACGCGAAAAACGGCTTCCATGAACTCTGCAGAACTTTCCGCGAGTCTATTATGGCGGGCCCGACAGCAAGCGGCCAAGGAGCGCCAGGAGCGCATTGAGGAGCTCAGGGCCAAGGGTGTGGTTATAGAAACAGCAGAGGAGCGTGCAGCGATGGAAGATGACATGGAAAACCTTGTTGACAGGGCACGCAAAGAGGCAGACGAAATCCGCCGACTGGAAAAAGCTGCTAGGAAGAAGGCCAATGGTGACGATGAGGAAGAAGAGGATGATGACTACGAGCTTTCCGGCTCTGACCAGGAGGGTGATGGCGAAGGAGACGATGAAGATGACCAAGAGGAAGAAAACGAGCGCGTCAATCGCGGCGGGGACCTCATCGAACAGGAGGCCGATGAAGACGACGATTCGGCCGACGACGAGAGTGAGGCCGCTCCTTCAGATGCAGAGAACGAAATGCCTTTTGCGAGACGGAAACGACGAATTCGAGTGATTAGCGATGACGAAGATGAAGACGAACCACAAGCACCCTCAACGCCTGCAAGAGCCCAGAGTTATGTTCCGAAGTCCGTCGAACGGCCCAACTTCCTTGGCATGGGAACGCCAGGCAATATGTCCCTAGGTCTTACCCAGGCATTTGCCTCCACATTGGATGGTAATTGGGTTGACACCCAAGCGGAATCTGCCACCGTACCTTTCTCCCTCCCAGATCCTGGTCATGCTGTTCCTCGGCTTCGAAAGGAGGAATCAGAGATTCTTGTCCCAGACAGCCAGCCCCAGGACAAAGACTTTACGGAGGACTACACGCAGGGTGTGACCCGAGTCTCAGAGTCGCCTGCGCCATATGCCTTCTCGGAGTATTCCCAATCCCAGCTGCCCGACCCAACCCAGGACGAGGGCTTTGTATTCTCACCATTCGATCCTGCGAAAAGATTCAGGGGTACCCCGCCCATGTCTACCGTCGATACCGTCCTTGTGGGTCAAACTCAGTCGCCCATTGCTGACCGCAAACGCAAAATGTTACGGCGAGGACGTGCAATTGAACTCTCTCAGGTCGACGAGAATCACAATGAAGGTGACTTTGAGATCGACGCCAATGCCTTCAATGTCATGAAGAAGGCCGTAAAGAAGAATCCTGCCCCACAATACAACAAGAAAAACAGCAAGGCGAAAGACATTGTCGATGAGGCCGCCGAAGAATCCGAAGATGAATATGCCGGCCTTGGAGGTCACAGTGATGAGAGTGATGGTGAAGAAAACGCCATTGATCGCCAAATGATCAATGACAACAGTGGCGAGGTGGTTGATGAGAAACAACTTGCGGCACTTAATGCGTATGTTAGAGTTGATACATGTTTAATGAGAATATGCTAACATTGTTTAAGGGTTCACGATCGCAACCGCGACGAGAAAGATGTCGCCAAGTTGATGAGAGATATCACCACTGGAGCCCTCCGTCGCCGCAAGAATGCGGATGATGACTTTGACCTCGACGACTCAGACGATGAGCTCCTAGCACGTCGTCGTGAGAAGCAACGAGAGTTTGCTAAGATGCGCCGCGCTCTCCTTGCAGACGAGAAGATCGGCGAGATTGCCGAGAATCCCAAGAAGGCCGCATTTTTCAAGGCTGTTGAGGATCGCGAAATTGATGATGACTTCAATATCGACTTCCTGGAGGAGGAAGAGGTTGACTCCCAAGGACAAGCATCACAGGACCCTGTTACGGGAGAACAGTCGAATGATGCGACGAGCGATGGCCAAACCCGCAAGCGCCCTCTCGAACCCTCGACCGAAGATGCAACCAACCGTCCGCCCGCTCGCCTCCGTCGCACCCCCGCCAGCGCAATGTCCAAGAAACCAGCTACCATAGCAGAGATCCGTGAAACGTTGTCCTTCCTAACTGAAACCCCCGATTACGACTCCTTCCAGGACGATGCCTCCCTCGATGATAGAGAAGACGAGCAAGAAGATGAAGACACCCCTGGCGCGGAAGAAGCCCAAGACCATGACGATCAGTCGCAGTCGGACAAGACGTTCGCCAAACCCAGCCACCCACGCCGCACGCGCGGAGTCGTGGTCGACCGCCTTGCACTCCTCCGACAAGCATCCTCCAACTCCGCCACGGGCACTAACTCTGGCCCCGCAAACTCCAAGCTTGCATTCCATAACGGCAGCGACGGAGAGGGTCCTATTGGATTCCGCCCTCCTCAACTTCTGCGTCGTGTTACAACTGGCTCTTCATCTTCCAGCAGCTCAAACACCTCCAACCGTGTCTCCAAAGCTGCAGCTTCTGGTCCCAAGAAGGGCGGTGCCGTCAACTCGTATACAGCTGCGCGTGAGCGTGAGCGTGAAAAGGAGCTCCGCATCAAGCAGCGCAGTGGAGGTTCTAACATTGCCAAGCTGCTGGGTAAGCATACTGGTGGTGGTTTGGGTGGGTTGGATAAGGGCCAATGGGACTGAATGGATGCCCCATGGAATTAGTGATGTCTTTCTTTCTGCATGGGCGCGGGGTTGTTGTTTTAAATGTTATGTTATGATGGAAGAATGGGATTGGTTTCCCGGAGTTAGGGTCACATAATGATTTTGGGCATTAGGCGTACTGTTCATAATGAATCTGCTACATATTCAATCAAACATTTAGATTGCAAATTTAGCGACCTTTCAAAAGCCGAACTTCGAGTAATTCACGTATTGTTTTTCGTTCACAACAAGCCAAGCTACAGATGGGTCCTTGGTGGATTCCACAAATAAAAAACCAAAAAGAGATGTGCATCATCCGTGAATCGAACACGGGCCTCGTCGATGGCAACGACGAATTCTACCACTAGACCAATGATGCTGGTGGAAACAGGCGATTCAGATGGCTGATTGGCTGTTAATATGTGAGGCTTCCCTATTGGGGTATATAAGAGCGAATGTTGCACAAAATGGATGTAAATCGAACATGGACTACGGAAATTTCTATTTCTTTTGTTCTTCATAGTCGTAGAATCCTCGACCATTCTTGATGCCCATATTTCCACCTTGAATCATCTCCCGGAGGTAGTCCCGCGGCTCTGTAGGAATCCCAGTCCGAGATTCGGCGTAGTGATTCTCAATGTCCAACACAACATCCAAGCCAACAACATCCATCTGCTCACATGGGCCTTTAGGCGTCTTCAAGACGTCTTTGAAAATGGCATCAATTTCTTTGGGTGTGGCAACACCTTCAGACAATGTGAGCAGAGTCTCTCGCTTGATAGCAGCCCAGATTCTTGACGGTTGTTATAAGCCTGATCGTATAGTAGTAGGGAGAGAATAATGACTCACCTGTTGTATATGTAACCGATAGAGTCTTTTTTGACGTGAAAAGGCGAGAATCCGTGTTCTTTACATTGCTCCAAGACTAGATCAATCAGCTTAGGATCGCTATCCTTGTGGCCCATGATTTCGATTGCTGGCTTCCAAGTTAGTAAATCGAACTGGAGAAGACGATCATTTAGATATAGTGATAGGTATTACCGGATGTCTCTGGTGGCCAGTCTGACAAAAGGTGTCAGTGAAGTATTCCATTTAGCATTGAATAACCACCTACAGCAGTGCGCGCTCATGACTCGTTTGTTGTTTTTCAAGCTCATGCCCTCGATGATCTCAAAGATTCCATAGCTACTCGAGTTCGAAGCAATGATTGTGTCCTCGGGTGCAAGTTCGTCAAGTTGAGTGATCAATTTCCGCTTTAGACTCAAGTTCTCCGGCACACACTGGTTTCAAGTCATGTCAATCAATTGGTCCTATCGAGAAAGGTAAGTCATACCTCAACAACGAGCCATGCATCTTTCAGTCTAGATTGCAGGGAAGAGGGCTGGGAGGTCTCAATCTTCCCCCAATCTCCTTCATGGTCTGTAACATCTGCACGAAGTTGTTCCACATACTTCAGAGCGTCTTGGAGTTGTTGCTCTTGAAGATCTACTAGATAAACAGCGCCGCCTCGGCTTGACCACTTGGACGTGTTAGCATCAAGAAAGATGGCCACGGTCTTGAATATCAGCACTTACCATGTGCGCAAGCCGTCTACCTTGAGTACCAGCTCCGATGATCACAACAGACCCCTGGGGCTTTTGAACGCCTTCCATCTTCAATGTCGAACCAGATTAGGCTCTCCACGTCGAGTTTCAAGACTACTACAAACTTCCAATTGGTGAACTTCCAGGAATATTTTGCAGCGTGAAGACGATAAATGTTCAATGCAAGTTCGGAGTTCAAGGCGCAGTTCGGCCCCGCGCCCGGAACTTGCCCGCGGATATGCGGGGTGTCCTAATGACGGACTTAGCATATCGGATATTTGATTGGTCAAGAAGGTATAGAGCAAGATGCGAAAATGAAGCACATTGTAATTGAGTCTTGAATGCAGGAAACATGAAACAAAGGGCTAAAGAATGCTAAAAATAATACGAAAAAAGCTTAAGAAATGGAAGACAAACTAAATACACAATATTCTTGCAGCGGATACAATTATTATATCTGTCGGCGCCCTCACCACGATATGCATGAATGCATGAATGCATGACAAAAGCTGGCTAGCCTCATCTCAAGCGAGGTCCTTCAGACGGCTGTCCCCAATTGGATTTGAAGGTCGTTCAAGAGAATAGAAACTGTCGGTAGATGCGAATATACCAAAACCGGAACCGGCAGGTTCATCCAGCCGAATCGACAACAAGCGATAGGTAAGCGTCTTCCGTACCACCTGCAGATATGTCATGACCGGTACAGTTTTGGGGTGTGGCCTCGAGATTGCGCAGCGAAACCTTTCAGGGTCCAGATTAAAAGCTCGTTGCTACCAAGGAAGCTCCAGTGACAAGGAGAGAGGCAGTGTGTGTTGTCGCTTGCCAGTTTGAGGCAAAAGATAATGTTTGTTTCCTAGAGGCCAGGGAACCTCGAGGTTATCTTCTTGATTCGTGGTTTGACGTAAATTGTTGATGATTGACTTTTATGAAGTTCAACTGTGCATCTGCCGTCTGTTGACAGGTGCTTTTATGGGAAAAGGTCCAATTTATCTGCTAACTTCAGGAGATCTGGGAGTTCCTTTGCGTCATATGAATCGAAACCAATAGAGTCTCGAGGAAGCAAATAGCTCTCCCAGCCTGCATCCCGTGCAGCCTGATAATCCTTTTTAAAATCATCCCCCACATGCACAGACTTGAATTTGGTTCTGCTGGTCAACCACGGACGGGCAACCTTTAGAGACTGCCGTCTCGCCACGTCAAAGATCAAGCGGTGAGGTTTCTCTTGACCGGCCTCATAACTCGTAATAACCATATCAATATCGAGCTCCAAGTTGCGGTCTTCGTGATCTTTGTCCTGTTCCCCGGCATCATCCTTTTTGATACTTCGTCCCTCAAACCCGGGAAGATCCATACTCGATTTATCCTGGTCAGCACGCATATCACCAACCGTTAACCCCAATGACTTCAACACAGCGGGGACGCGGTCATCCGAGTTGGATACCACCCCAACAACGATCCTATCAAACGACCACTTATGTGCGGACTTCAGTTTGCGCAATCGGCGGAAGAAGGGTAGCACATCGTCATAGAGCGCGTAACCCTCGGAACTAGCAAATCGATCTAATAGCGCTTCCACCATGTCATCAGGGACATGCTCTTTAGGGTGTTTAGGACGCGCCTCCCCATTCTCTGCAGACAAAACACGCCCGAAGCTCCCCCTAATCACCTCCTCCCACCACTGCCTCGGTCCCCCGTATTGGCCTCGGAGAACATCCGCGCGACCGTAGTTTGGGTATCGATGCGCCTGCGCACGAAATGTGTCGCGGAATGCAGTTTCGAGTTTGTCCGGGGTGACGGTAGTGCGCGATAATCCAAATTGGTGCGCGGTCGCGGCATATTGCTCTGGGACTGGAAGACGCGGGTGGAAGAGGGTGCCGAAGGCGTCAAAGGTGAGGAGGAGAGTTCGTGAAGACGTCGGTATAAGGCGGGTTGGACTCGTCATTTTGTGCCTGGAGAAGAGTGATTCCGGTTGAAGAGGATGGCGCTTCGCGGATTGCCCTACGCAACGGCCCCACTCTTTTGTTAACTCCCCTCCATATCCCAAGCTTTCCCCATCTTTTCCATATTCAACATGGAACTTGCGAGGCACTCAATATTTCAATGCTCATTACTATCAATAACAGGGAATATCTTGGCCTATGATATTTGGGACGGTTTATGCACTTATTCAACTCAAAATACAAGCAAAATGACCTCATCGCGCATGACATCAAGCTGTACTTGTGGTGTATGGCTCCAGCTGGTTCTTTGTTGATTGTATTGAGTTAGACGCAATTCCTTCTAGTTATGGAGATTTATTATGGGGAATATGGCCTTGGTGAAGATGTACAACAAGGATAGAAGATAGAGAGTAGGCGCTGGACTCTGGATATATATAACTAGTAAAGCCATGGTTTCCCCACAAATTTTTGAATTATACAAATCTATAAGCGCGCCTACACTGATATTTGCTGTTTTATATCAGTTGACTAAGAGTAATAGATGCTTTGAACTCACATCCTAGGCAGGTGGTTTATTTATTTCTGCCGGATGGTCCTAGTACTACTTATATGTACTTCGTTATTGTGAGAAGCACCCGAATTTGCCAATTTGCCAACATTATCGTGTAACAGGGCCATGCAAAGCTTGGCCGCTAGTTATGAAATGAAGACTATGTTTCATAAATAATATTACAGGACTCCGGATATCCGATAGAAGAAATTGATCGCTCAGCCTATTGTCGGCGCTACTACGGAAGTACCACTGCTGAACCGTGAGACGTGATCTGGGCCAAATGGATGTTCCTGGAAGCGCAAGGATCTAATTTACTATATACATCATAGCAGGGGCTTAAGTGGCTCGTCCAATTCTGTGTAGGTCAGCATGTTTAAGGTGCGGGAAAAATGAGAAGATCCAGTTCCAGGCAAATATAAGGTTGCCTGGATTTGGGACCTTTATAGCCACCGAAGGATGTGAGAACATCTACAAAGTGATTATGAATGGTTACTTGAAGTGGATCCTCCGATGAGATTCTGATTATGATATGCTTGGTAAGGATAGTGGGAGGGCCCCAATGATACCCACTATCCACTTGGCAAGTGTTCCAGAATGTTATTCCATACAGCATTCAAGTGCATGTGGGACGGTGGCTGAGCGAGATAGGGAAGTTTGTACAATTCTCAACGCCTCTCCCGTGGAATAGACGAATCAAATTTCAAGAAACATGTACCCCCTAAAGCTCGAGGTTGATTACCTCTACGTCACCGGCAGAGCTAGCTGGGAAAACGCTTTCCCGGGAGAATTTAGGGAAACTTAGACCCTTTCGGAGTGTTTGCTCCGAGAATTGCAAAGGCTAAATGATTGAAGTGGAGGCATAGTTTATTCGGTCCGAGACTTCTCAAAACAGCAATTCAAGTGTTGTAACTTTCGGAGCCAACATACTCGTCTGGTGTGCTAGAACGATTTAATCCTTCTTATTATCAATTATTGTATGCTAACTGAACGCTTCGAGGAAAATTTATATTAGAATATATCGAGAGAGATGGTTCACTAGGTGACTTTCTTCAAAAAAAGTTAGATCTCTTATCTGATCGCGCTATACCTAATTGGAACGAAATTAAATTCACGAGCCCATGTTTCGCCATGTTTCGCCATGTTTCGCATGGCTTGCCAAGTAATTCAAGAGATCCACAGGTGCGGTGGAATTGGAATAGTTAAAATGGTCCACCCCCTTCCCTGACAAGATTTATAGATCGAGATCTCGTGAGATTTCATTTCTTCATAGACGTCAAAATGAGGATCTTCCAGGCTGGCTCTCTCGCTGTTGCTCTCTCTGTCTTTACAGGAGCTGCTTCTACTTCCGTCTTCCAGAACCACACCTATGACTATATTGTGGTCGGTGGTGGCCCTTCGGGCATAATCAGCGCCGAGAAGTTCGCTCAGGCTGGAAAGAAAGTTCTCCTCCTTGAGCGAGGTGTCGGACCAACTGTGGCCACCGGTAATAATGAGACCTTACTATGGAATCACTCATTGACGCCCATCGATCTTCCGGGACTGTCGGCCGACATCGGCTCGCTCGATGTCTGGAACCAGTATATGTGCACTGACACTGCCGGCAATGCTGCTTGTGTGCTTGGTGGTGGCGTGACGGTCAACTATATGGTTTTTGTTCACCCGCCAGCCCGTGACTTCGACGACAAATGGCCCACGGGCTGGAAGTGGAAGGATGTCGAGTCGGCTGCAGACCGACTCTACAAACGCAACCCCGGAACCACCTTGCCCTCTGCGGACGGCAAGCGATATGACCAGGGTCTTTACGGTGTGCTGTCCAAATTCCTCGGTGGTCTTGGCTGGAAATCGGTGGATATGATCGCCGAGCCGAATGAGAAGCACCAGGTCTACAGCTACCCGTCCTGGAATGTGCAGAACCAGATGCGTGCTGGCCCTGTTCGCACCTATCTTCCCGATGCTGCCAAGCTAGACAACTTCCACCTTGCTCTGCGAACAAAAGTGATTCGCTTGGTCCGCTCCGGTAGTAAGGTGATTGGTGTCGAGATTCAGACTGCCTCGGGCCGCTCCGAGATCATCACTGTTGCTCCCCACGGTCGCGTGGTGCTAGCTGCCGGCGCTCTGTCTACTCCGCGTCTGCTGTGGAACTCTGGTATTGGTGCCGAGGCCCAGATCGAAACTGCGAAGAAGAGCGGTGTTGCAGTTCCTCCCAAGGCTCAGTGGATTAACCTGCCTGTCGGTGTCGGTCTCAAAGACCACCCCATTTTCCCAATCGTCTTCAACACTAATACCTCATTTGGCCTTGTTGACTACGAGGGGGTACTGAATGGAACCGACTCCCACGATATCTCCCTCTACCGCAAGCACAGCGGTGTCCTGACCCAGGGCAAGCACCGCATGATCTTTTTCACCTCGGAGGAGATTAATGGCCACACTCAGTACTACCAGGGCTCGTGCGCGCCTACCGGTGAGGGCGTGGTAACCATTACCACATACATGACCCACGGCCTCACCTCGTCCGGTGTTCTGGGACTTGATGCCAGCGGAAAGACCGTCATTGAAAAGTCGCCCTACCTCCAGACCGCTGCTGACCGAAAGGCCGCCCAGACGTTTATTCATAAGATGGTCAAGGAGATCACCGCCCCCTCCACTGGCTTTGAGCTTGAGACTCACACTAATGTCTCGGCTATCTTGAAGTCCCAGACCCCTGGTACGCATTACACCAGCACTGCGAAGATGGGCACCGATGATGGCCGTAAGAACGGCACTTCCGTTGTCGACACCAATACCAAGGTTTATGGCGTGGATAATTTGGTAAGTGACTCATAATAGTTTATTTGCTCGAAAGATGACACTAACCCTTTTTTCATAGTTCATTGTTGATGCCAGTATCCACCCCGACCTCCCGACTGGTAACATCCAAACTGCCGTCATGGTGGTTGCGGAGGCCGCTGCCGCTAAAATTTTGTCTAACTAAGTTATTTGTCATGAGGAAATAGGCCAGCAGCGAAGCTGGAGAATCTCGAAAATTGTGAATATCCGCAACTCATCACACATTTTATTATAAACATATAGTAAATCCCTATGGCTTACTATATGTATCCCCGTTGGACCCGCTTTTATGGTAGCTCATGTAATTAGTGTGGTAATCTATCAAGCGCATACGGAACAATCATAGCCCTTACTTAATTGGCATGCTTTCTTCGGTCAATGACAGGCATCTGTATTACCAACCCGCTAGGCGTGAATAGGCAATATGGATGGTCTAGAGACAAGTGGGTTCAGACTATCCCCAGGCTGGCATAATGACAACGCGACGTAGTGGCACATGGTCAACGACAAATGTCCATACCATGCCCTTTTGAGGGGTCGTTTATACGGGCTCGAGTCCCGGACCTGGTATCTCTTTTTTTATTATCTACTGGATTAAATGCTGTATCTCCTTTTTTGGGGTTGGATAAATTCATTGTAACATAGCACATATTCCAAATATAAGACTTGCAAAGGTAGAGTTTCTATAGAGATACAAGCAAAAGAGGAAAGAATTAATAGTGCTCAATAGAAATGTTAGTAGATGACTCGTTGATCATTTTACGACTATAGAGTTTCTTAGTAAGATATACTTGGGCGAGTTCTCAAATTGTACCAGGTACAATTCATCTCCAAATTATTTACAACATATAAATATACCCTGGTAGCCCTACACTTCATACGACAAGTAGAAGATTTAAGTTAGGTTGTATTTTTTGATGCGATTTTGAAGAACAACCCACTGGCTTGAGGTGCTGACCTAAATTGTTTACATAGTACAGACATATTATATGGAATACATACATGAACACATCAAAACCAAAAATGCATCAAATAACGCATTTTTTACTATTAATCAACCATCAAAGGCTGCGAGTGTTTACCCCTGAATTCCCCGGACCCATTCAAAGTCTAAATCACAATGGGGTTGACTTTCTCCCCTGGACACTTTTTAGATTCAATATTCAGATTTGCAACGTTGAAACTGCAGTGACACTGATGTATACGGTCATGCATGTAGCCCAGAGCGTTGGTAACCCCTGTCAATCCCCTGGGGATATCCCACTCCGACGCAATGATATCATCAGGGCTCAATTCTGCGTTTTTCCGGAGTGCAAACAAAGAACTCACAATAAACGGGCACCAAAGCCCCACTGATCTATTTGACATTTTAACCCTCTGTGGAGGATTAAGATTGCAATCAGCGTTAATGTTACCCGCGTGGAGTTCAACGTTCTTCTTACGGTTTCTTGGGGCGGACAGGTTGCTGATCTCAGGCGATCTTAACCCAGAAGAGTATCAGTCATTGGCCGTTCGGATTGATAAGGTTGGAACTAGTCGTGTCGATCTTGATAGAACTTCCAAGGCTTGCTACCTGCCACGCTATCAATAACAAACGCGGTGAATTTGAGCTCGGAGCCCTCACTGCCATATGGTGGCACGGATTACGGAATATGGGGTACTATGAGGACTCAACGGAATATGTGGCAAGTGTATCCCTATAATGGGAATGCTTATTTTTTGCCTCAACCAGTAGGTTTCTGACTCAAAAATGAGATAGGGTTGACCAATGAAGACGATGTCATCGATGCCTTGGGCTCATCCTGACGGTTAGAGTGGGGAATTCCCCTGATCTGTTCTACGACGTAGATGATCTGCAAATTGGCTAATGAAGATGGGCCTCTTATAAAGCTTATAGCGGAACCGACACTATGTGCCGGACCCCATCTTATATGGTGGCGCCTTCAGTAGCCACTCAGCGTGAGGATTACTTCTTGGTTGATGAAACAGGACTGGTATTGCTCCATTTTCTATCGCAATCATTTGCCATACGGGGGGCCCCTCTGTCAAAGCACCTGTTAGCTCAGGAGTACGCCCAACAACGTCAACAGACGAGGGATGGGAGTCGCATCAATGCTGATCCCCGGACAACAACTGTGGTATATAACACGAGATATCTTGCTGTGATGTTTGAAGTCTAAGAATCTTCTTCCTTGTCATTCCTTACCACCAAATCATCCTTTAATCTCGGTTTATACCGTCCATTCATTTGTACCAAACGAGTCTTTGAACTTATTCCACTCATTAATCAACAAGATGAAGTCTTTCGCTTTCTCTGCCGCTCTTCTGGCCTCGACTGCTATGGCTTTACCCGCCAACATCCCATCAGGCACCACCGGCTCTTTGCCCTCCGGAGTTCCCTCTTGCCTGCCCTCCGGCGTCATCCCTTCGGGTATCCCTCCACCCGTGGCATCTATGATCCCCACTTGCTCCGGTGCCGCCGCAAGCTCCTCGTTCTCCGCCTTGCCCAATCCTACCGGTGCCGTCTCCCACATGACCGCGGGCTCCGGTCCCGGCCAGGTCCTTTCCATCCTCAACCAGGCTGGAACCTCAAACTTCAAGATGGTGGCGGAGTCTGAGCTCGAGCGCCTGATGAGCAAGCTGCCCCTCAGCGCTCTCGAGAAGCCCGTTGGCCAGGTCGTCCAAACTGCTGAGTCTGTCGACCAGCTCGACACCAAGAGCGGCTCCGGCCTCACCCAGGTCACCGCTGTCCTCGAGAATGGCAACGCTGCCCTCATCGAGCTGACCCAGGGAGTCGTCGATCTCCTCTCCAGCCTCGGCCTTGGTGAGGTTGGCAGCCTGCTCGGCTCCATCGTTGGCGGCCTTGAGTCCATCACCGGCAACATCAAGCGCGATGACCCTCTCCAAAACGTTCTCTCTATCACTGACGTGAACAACCTCGCTGGTGGCAAGGATCTCCTCGTTCAGGTTGAGCCTACCCTCCTCGGTCTCCTCAGTGGTGTCGACCTCTCCACCATTGAGGGCCCCGTCGGTAACGTCGTCGCCATGGCGCCCTCTCTCTCCGAGCTCAAGTCCAAGGTCCCCAAGATCCCCGGTACTGACTTTATTGCTGTCAACACCGAGGACAAGTCTTCCATGCTTTTGGTTAAGGTTGACGGCGCTGTCCAGGGTCTCCTTTCCACTCTTGGCCTCGGCAGCCTCGGCACTGCAGTCGGCTCCATCGTCTCCTCCGTCAAGAGTGCTCTCTCCCAGTAAATAATCTACCCTTTTGAGGGATTGTGATCGTTCTTTTCTACCATTCATAACTTTCATAATGTATATAAAGGGAATATGAGCCCGCGGTTTGCCTTGGGACTAGCACATGCAGCAATGACGAACACAGTGGCCTCCCTTCTACATACTTCTTGGCCGTTATTATGTTCTGTATACTGTATATACCCTCGATGACTATTCAATATATCTGAATCAAGCTAATTAAGCCCAAAGAAAAGGTCCCGCTGTGAGGGTATTCAGAAACCGAACTTATAAAAAAGACTACATAGTGACCATAGTAGCTTACTCAGTGGTGTATTCCACCCCAGTAACTCTCTCCACCCTGATCGTATGGATTTGATGCATCCTTGCACTGAGGGCTATTGTAGTCCTGGACCGTACCCATAGGCCAAATTGGCACGACGCAAATCTCATTCGTCGCACAACCCCGGCACTCCTTCCACGTCGCCCAATCAAGATAAGCAACCAGATTCCGAACAACCTGCACTGCAGACTCAAGATCCTGCTCCTTTCCAGTCTCAACCAAAGCCGAGCAAATTCTGTGAGCAACGCCGTGAACAGCATGTGCCGCAATACCACCACCTTCCGAAGGCAACGGCGGTAAGAACTGAGTCGCACAGCGCTCAATCTCAGCAAGATAATTGCGCTTACTGTAGTCAATAAATGGAGACAGAACACGCTCGATCTCAGACTGCAGGTTCTCAACTGAATCAACGCTACCGGAAGCGAAGTATGACAGCTCCTTGCTGTACCGAGTCACAATCATATCCGTAATCACCTGCCAGTCCTCGCAGACATCAGTAGGATCATGAGTCATGATCAGATTCGTGACATCGGCACGGATGAGAGCGCGCTCATCAGCAGAGAGGTTGGCAAGTCGGGGCAGGGTTGAATTGTCTTGGAAGAGGTCTACATTGTGGGAGAAGGCTGTCACAAAGTGATTGAAGTTCAGCGAAACACGGTTTCCACCGATTCCGTTGTAGCGTGCGGTGATTGCGCGCATCCACCGCGATGAGTCAGGTCCGTTTTCAGGTCCGCCGTGGGGAGGTCCTCCAGGACCACCTGGCCCACCGGGCCCGTGTCGCTTTCCGTCGTCTTCTTTCTTTGGGCCCTGGCCATCGTGTTGCTTGTCAGCGCCCTCTTTATGATGACCATCTCGGTCACCATGTTTACGGTTACCCCTAGGTCCACGTTGTCCCTCAGAGTGCTGCTTGACCTGGGTGATCCGCACGGGAGTTAGGTCGCGCTCGAAGTGGCACAGGATAATCTCAAAGCCAGCTTCCATACGCAGCACACCGTCAATGCGACCTTCCCATTCATTATCGGCCATCTCGCAGGCCAGCCTGGCGCGCTCGCTCTCCCCCCACGCCCACTCAGAGGATCTTCCAACGAGCCGTTGAACAATACCGCATCTTGGGCATCAAGCGTGCCCTTCGATGTCTTGGCAGCAGACATACCATCAAGGTACAGAAGGCGGAGATCCTTGGCTGCAACGTATGTATGCAAATACCCAGCCTCATTCTCGTCAAGTGCCTTCGGCAGGTGGTCACCCGGCGGGCCATGATGTTTCTCATCTGTGTCATGATGTTTCCGCTTCCGCAGCTCCCTATGGCCGCCTTCCTGTTGCTCGGTATCATTATCGTCGGGCGGTAGGTGTGGCGGGGGGCCACGTCTCGGGCGGGCGAAGACCATGGCATGTTCGGGCTCAAACGCCAACCACTCGGTGCCATTCACCGGGCTGGCCGTGGATGTTCCATGGTAGAATTGTGTACCGACGGGAACACCCGCGAGGAAGAACGACACGCCGTTGTGGTGCAGCGACGATCCCCACTGGCGCATTGAGTCTTGGATAACGTTGAAAATGTAATTTTCATTTTTGTTCGGCACATTCGTTGGAGCCGTTGAGAGGGCGTTTGATAAGCCTATCGCCCCGAATAGCGGGAGGAACGGTGGTCGCATTCTGGAAGAGAGATAGCTTTGGTAGAAAATGTGAAAAAGTGGTCTGATTTGGAGATCTTTATCTGATCGTAGATCGGGCTGGGCGAAAAAATCACAGTTCATGTATAAGCCTACAAATATACTAAAGCCGCGTCACCCATTCGTGTCTATCCGCTTTTTGGTAGTTTAGTCCGGCGCTAGGAGATCAGTTATGGCTAGTGGAGATTCGGGCCTGGTAGCCGAGTTGGATGTGAACATAATGATTAGCAGGATTACGCACTACATAGTACACTTGTTTTAATACAGCTAACTCCGGTTTTGGCTTTCATTATTCCCGCCCTAGGTAATTCCCCTAGATAGCGGTTGAAGCCCTTTAAATCCCAAGTCTCCCCATATCTGTTCAAATATTTCGGCATCTTCCGAGATATCTTTGGATGACGTTTGGTGAGGTTACTAACCTGATAATGAGAAGATGGCTGCGTGAAATAGCAAGGGCGGGCTTGTAAGCCTTGGTAATAATGTCGTCTTAGTCAGATATAAAGTGCCCGTTTAAGGGTGGTAAACTCACTAATATTGTTGTAGGGTATCCGTCAAAATCTCAGTTAATCGAAGTAGTTTTGAGATACTCTTATTGGTCGTCCAAAAGATAGGAAAAGAAGAAAAACCTAGCAAGGAAAAAAAAAGTAGGGGAAGGGGTTGTATGAGACTAGAAGGAACCCAGCTTTTATTTTCGCTCAGAGTGAGACTATTTCCTAAATATTTTATACTGGAAGTTTGCGTCAATTAGGAACTGAGCAATACCTGAAGCCAAAATGAAGTAAACTTACCTGAGTGATATTTCATACGTGAGTAACAAAGGAAGGTAGTAAAATCAACGGTTATCTGAATTTAGTGTTGATAAAGTTAGAGGCGCTGGATACTGTTGGGCATGTATCTGCACGCTGGGTGCGTGAACTTTTGATAACTTTATAGATTATCTCTGGGATATGGGGATAAGAGCACGCTTACAAGAAAGAGAGGTGTGGCACCGACGGGCGTTACAACCTGCACTGAACGCTGCGTTCGGACCAAACAAGCCATCGGAAGACGACGATGAAGCAAATTCACTCGTAAATCAAGAAGACTCCGATGACGACCACCATGTTGACGCCGAAGACCACTAAATCACAGAGTCATGGATTCTACGGCTACAAGGTCAATCACGGAAGTGGAATCAAGGGGCGAGAGGAGGAAGGAAATCCGCGGCGGCAATTTCCCCCGTCAACGACGACTGTATTGGAGTCAGCTGTGGTTGAGCTTCATGAGCTCATGTCAAGGGATATTGACCGAGAGAACCAGGTCTAAGTTCACGAAAGAATGAGATGTGGTTAGTTGAGTGCAGAATCTATGGGAAATTTGAGAATAGAACAAATCTTCATATCATGGGTCCCACTCTCCCCACACCTGCTCAAAGGTTTCTGCATCTTCCTGTTCTTCAATCTGTAGGGTTGTAAACTCCTCCTGCAAAGCACCCACCCGGCGTAAAATTGAGCCGAGAATATCGCATAAGCTTGCCAGGCTAGTTGTGACTCGGGGGAGTGCTCGCATATTCCAGTAACCCACGGTGTAAAATGTTGATTCTTGCAGCGGACGGATGCGTCGCGCAAAACGCTGAATGTATCGGTCATGAAAGTCCATCAGGACCTCCCATTGAGAATTGTCAAATGAGCGTATTTGTGATTCGGACATGGCTATATTTCACTAGCTTGGGCGACCGGAGATATTTTGAAGTGGCGTGGCGTTGAGTGCACTTGCTCACCTAAGAACAAAAAGTTGGCCGCATGAAATTGCGAAATAGCGATAGCGAGTGTGAAAACATTGGGGACAAGAACTTTCCGTTCACTTATGTTGTAACTACTGGCGGGAGAGAAAGAAGAAACCCTGATTCACCATGAAAAAGCAGGGTATTTATACCCTGAAATTGAGCAAACAATCGCTCAGTTTGATAGCAAGCAAGCAATTTACGATGGAATCATTCAAAACGTCATAACCACAAGTGCCCGTTTAACAGATTTTGAGATAAATAGGATTTATTAGAATCGGTCGAGGTTCAACGCTTTTTTGACGCGCGAAGGATTCTACATAGTCTCAGCTGTGTATGACCTTGACCTATCGAGCAAGGTGGAGAGGACTGGATTAAACTGCCTAACGTAAAGATGCGATCGAATGATTGGGAAGCTTGAATTTCATGGAGGTACTCTAACAAATTGTCTCTCCTGCAGCATAGCCGTCTAGGCCCCTTTAAATCACATGAAAGTGTGCTCTTGGAGGCTCGATAGGAGATAGTACATCGATATTTGTTGGATAGAATTATAACAACTCTCTTTCCAGAGGAACCAATCCTAAAACCCCAATGGTTTTCTGAACAAGGCCCGCAGTTGGTTATTCTTTCATATACCATTCGTATGTATCGGTCAGTAGCTAGGGCTATGTAGATAACGTGACAGCAGTGCAAACAAAACATACACTCCATTTATGATGGACTGAGAGAAGTTCAAACAAAGTTGCGGCCTTGATCTTTGTACGATTCCAGGAAATGTGCTTATAGGTCACCACAATAGGATAATAGGTGCCCTGCATACTTAGTAACTCGAATGTCAAAGCAAATTTGGCTAATATTAGGTTTTCTCTGATTAGTATACAAATAGGTAGGAGATCCGTCAATTGCCAAATAAGCATACTCGAGAGGTTCGTAGTGTTAATTCACCATTTCGTGATTCGATAATACCAAAGATAAGCTGAGGACCGGCTATGGGACCTTGAAACTATCAACCCGTATAGGTCAATATCCAAGTAAACTATGGCGTAGTGGTCAACATACAGACGAGCAATGGTTCTTAGGGGTGGGGGGAACTGACTGAGCCACAATTTGACAAAGGTTGGATTGTGAAATTCTGTATGTGCGTACGTCTTTCAAACCCAGGTTGAATGGTTCCCATGTCACACGAAGCGCCAGAAACTGAGTCTTGTTAATACGAGATGCGCTATGTCACTATTTCAATCTAAAATTCGGAGGGTAGAGTGAGCTTTTTTCCAATACATCGGTAACAACATTCAACATTATCTTGACTGATTGAAGACTTAAAGTGGCAATGATACCATACTATGCACTAGGATTTATTCAAATTGACAGTTTCCATTGAATAAAACGTAGTTACTTTACCCAGCTACAGAGCAAGCGGGGGGCAAAAGTACTCGAGACAAGAAAGACGGTGAAAACAAGGGACTGGCACATTCAGGAATAAGCCCAGGACAAGAAGATAGAAGATAAGAAGGGATCGGATCGATCTGAGTTTACTCAGCATGACTTTTGTTGATCAGGGAGACGAGGGTGAGGTCTGTCGGTCATGATTCATCATGTTCAGGATATGCATCATGCTGCGTCTAATTCCCTGGTAAAGTTCACGCTGAGACGCACAAATCTCATTAATGGTTTGCTGCATTGGTTGCTCGTTTGTGATAGTGGCGGTATTGGTGGCAGTCAGTTCATTTCGGAGTCGCTCCAGCTGAGTCCCAAGACGCTGGGCCTGATCACAGAGCTTGACCTGCTCTTGCATGAGCTTTATATGCCCATTCAGAAGCCGGATGTGCTCATTCATGTGCTGAGCGGTTGGCTGAGTGTTGGTTGAAGAGGAAGATTGGGGAGGGTCCATGAGATCAAATCCAGCTGTAGATTGAGTAAGAGTCGGAAGGTTCCGTATGTATTGGCAAAGGTGGTCCCGTTCTGCCCAATGGCAGTTGGCGCAGGCTGAAAGGCCGTCGATCCCGCGAACCGAGACACAGTGAGAGAACTTGCCGATAAGTTCTAGGCACCTCGTGCACTCCAACTCATTTTGATTACCCACCACCTGCATCAATGCTGCTTCCACGCGGGGCAGGCTGTCGTTCATCTGTTTCTGGAACTCCTGGGCGGTCAAATTTATTCCACGCCGCAGGCACGGCTCTCGCTGATTGGACATTGCATTCAAAATGTTCAAATATCTCCCCTGCAGCATCTCGCCCTGTCTGGCCACTCTGAACGGTAGTTTTTGAATATGGACAGCCCATAGCCCAGGTGCTATTAGCATATCATCACCTTGTCCTGGAGGCGGAGGGAGGATGGTTTGTCGGCTCGGCGGTGGACCTCCGGGGCGGGGGCTTTGGTTACTGGTATGAGTGTGTGATCCTCAAAACGCTGACCTGGAATGGGGATCATGTCTTACTTGGTATCTTCCATACTTGTAGTCGTGAAGGTGGATCAAGAGGATGATTGGAGAACAAGTTTCGTCAAAGGAAGGAAAACCGGGTCTTCTGGGTGAGATTGAAGGAGAATGGGAGAAGCTTAATTGCAGCGCTCTAGTTTAGCATCCACATCTGATTGTCCTTCTCGAGGTCTCTTATCTCTTATATGCACACAACAGACCTTATTCAGGGGCTTGCCTATATTAGCTTTGGTCAGCGAAGATTGCTTCCCTAATCCAGCAGTCAGCGATTCATTTTTATTCCCCTACCTCATCTTACAATGAATGGAAGCAAGGTGTCTTACCATGTTGACAGACTACGAAGGGGCATAGTGCTCAGGGTCGCATGCACTCCTTTTTGAGCTAGTCTGAAAGTTTGGGTTAAATTCTGCAACCTGCCGCCAGAATTTCTGCTACGGGTTATGTAGTGGAAGACATACTTTTGTCAAATTGTGAAGTAAAAATGAAGTAAAGGTGAGACAAAAGTGAGAAGAAAGTGAGAGAAGAGTCATAGATCCTTCTCTGGGCTAATTTTGTGTCGGAATGGGACAATGATTTACAACCGTATGAAGAGGTGTAAAAGGGTGGTCTATACTTAGGCCACACTCAGGCATTAAGGCATCAAATGGGTGTAGTTATAACTAGTTACGACCCTGAGCGCTATGCCCCTTCGTAATAGACACCTTTTGTCTCTGACAATGAAAACAATGAATTTCCAATTCCTGGATGCGATTCAATGAGCAATTTTTGATCCGATATGATTATTCTTTAACATTATCAGATGACTTCATTTACAATGGAATAAGGTCTGAAGCCCGATGGAGATGGCACGAATTACCCGTCTCGCAAATGGTGTCGGCAGTTTGAAATCTCGGCAACCAGACTTTCTCCGCAAGATCAGCGTACGCTGTGGGGAAGCTTCGGATTTACGTGATCGAGAACTTGAAGCTGAGAACATAAAAATCTACAATTTCACATCAAGATCCAGGATAAGTTCGTATAAGAAAAAAGCAAAGAGAAAAAGGCAAGGCGGTCTAAATCCCTTAACCTGCACAGCTGCAACATCGATGTACTCCGAACATACATAAGGGATCGAACTCCCAGGATAAAGTCCAAGCAGGGAATGATGAAGTCCCCAGGCGATGCGAGCCCCTCCAACCCCCCTTGACACCGACATGTGGGGAGAATGTGGGAGAGGCGGGAAAGGTTTACTCCGCCATGAAGAAGATGGAAAACATGGCATCTCTCGGGCGCACCGTTGGGGATTTGGTTTAAAGAGATTCCTCGTCCGATTTTGTGCGATTTTTCTTTCGACATATTTGGAATCTTCGTCTTTCTTGTTGTGACAACACCTATTACCTATACATCTTCTCCGCATACCTCCGATACAATGGCGAAAGCACCTCAAGATTTACAAATCGCCATTCTGGGTGCGGGTATGGGCGGTTTGACTTCTGCTCTGGCTCTGGCTCAGCAAGGATTCAAGAATATTGATGTTTATGAAAATGCCAGCGACCTCGGTTTTGTCGGCGCTGGTATTCAATTAGCACCCAACATGGCCCGCGTTTTGGATGGACTCGGTGTCTGGAAGGGTATTGAGGCCGAAGCCGTGAATATTGAAGACACATCGGTGCGAGGTAGGTTATGATTTACCAATCAAACAAATGCGATCTAATATATGGTTTCAGACGGCGCAACGGACACTGAGCACGCATATGTGGATCTACGGTACATTGAAAAGACATATGGATATAAGCACATGGTTGGCCATCGTGCATCACTTGCCAATGGACTATACGATGGCTGCAAACAACACTCCGCAATCAAGTTCCATTTCGGAATCAACGCAGATAACGTGGACTCATTCGGTCCCCGACCATCATTCACAGCTAACCCCCGCGCCGAGGGAGCTACTCCGTTCAAGGTCGAGTGTGATGTACTTCTCGCTGCGGATGGAATTAAGAGTGTCACCCGCGTGGAGATGCTGAAGCGATTGGGTGTCGATGTTGGTGTCAAGGACACCCAACAGGCCGCTTATCGTATCATGATCCACAAGGATCAGATCAAGGACGATCCCGAGCTTTTGGCTCTCATAAACAGCAACCGTGTGACCCGCTGGATTGGTGCAAAGCGTCATATTATTGCCTACGCCGTCTCCAACAACACTATCTACAACCTCTCCACCACTCAGCCCGACACCAACTTCGCAGCCGCCACAAACGCTACCTACACCACCAAAGGCTCCAAGCCTGCCATGATGGGCGTCTTCTCCGACTTCTGCCCCATGGTACAGCGCATGCTAAACTACGTCCCCGAAGGCGAGGTCTGCGAATGGAAGCTGCGCGTGCACGAGCCACTCCCCACTTGGGTTCACGACTCCGTCGCCTTGGTTGGTGATGCTTGCCACCCTACCCTGCCCCACCTGGCTCAAGGTGCTGCCCAGGCGATTGAAGATGGAGCCGTTCTTGGTGCTGTTCTCTCCAAACTCCCCGATACCACCCCCGAGTCTATCAACAAGGCTCTCCGTGTATACGAGAAAGTCCGCAAGAGCCGCGCCGAGGCTTTGGTCGAGATGGCTACCGCTTCTGGTCGTGCCCTGCACTTGGGTGAGGGTGCTGCCAAGGAGGAACGAGACAAGCAGTTCGCTGCCCTCCGCGCCGGCAAGGGTCCGGTGCCTGATAAGTGGGCTGATGCCGATGTGCAGCGTGAGATCTACGGCTTCGATTGCACCAAGGTCGCCGCGGATAATTTCGATGAATACTTCTCGCAAATGTAAGCACTATTTTTTATATTGTATATTTTTTATACGTTTGACACGGCTTTCTTTTGCATATCGGATATTTCCGTTTTTTTGTATACATATGGCCTTCGGACTACACGCCAAAAGAAATGAGACTCTCTATCATGGCACCTCCAACCATCCTTGTCCTTGAAAAGTATGAAGCTAAGCTATTTTATTCGTATAGGGATATTACCCCCCGTCGCTCTAAGCTTGCATAAAAACTGGGCGGTTGTGCTGTACTGTACATAATGAACATAATCAAGCATCGTGAAGCGCGCAGTTCCAACTCCACATCCACGTCATACATAAGCACAATTCTACTCCCACGCTAAGCATTAGCCGTTTCTAATATGTTTAATGCCCAATTTATTCCGAGACTTTCCCGCTATCCTGCAAATGGGATTGGACGATTGAATGTTTACCGTGGAGATAAGCAAAGGAGGGCATCTATTTAAGGTGATGTGGCCCTTTCTCTCAAATGTATCTCTCGTTCAGAGTACTGGCTGTTCCAATTTGTATTGCCTTCACATTCTTGTTAATCTGTCAGCTTGGACCTGCCTCTACGCCTCCTTCGTTCACCATTTCTTCAATCTTCCCCGGGGAATCAACATGTCCTCTGACATAGATTGGTTTCTCCGGCCAACTTATTCGCCGGATCAACTGAACCAATATTTTGACCGGATCAGCTTCCCTCGGAAGTATCGCGAGTCGCCTATAGTTAAGAATGGCCCAAGTATCGACAACCAAGCCGCCTTGTATTTCTTGAAGGCATTACAGCGGTACCAGCTAGCGGCTGTGCCATTTGAAAACCTTGGCCTCCATTAATCAGTCCACCGGAATATCCCCATAGATGCACAGAGTATTTATGCAAAAATTGTGGATGTCAAGTCCAATCGGGGCGGCTACTGCATGGAAAACAATGCCCTGTTCGGGACCGTCTTGCGGAGTTTGGGATACAATGCCATCTCAGTTGGAGGTCGTGTCAACGAAGCCGTACAGCCTATGTCAGCATCGAAGAACTGGAATGGCCCCAAGTACCAAGGATGGTATGAACCCCGTCCTCTCTCATCTCTTCAAACTCAATATTGGATCTGCCTGCCCAGCTAGTCAACAACTAACCATACTATAGGAACCACATGATCAATGTTGTTGCTATTGGCGAGCAGAAGTACCTCGTAGATGTGGGATTCGGCTCCAACGGACCACACCAGCCCATTCCATTAGTGCATGGTTTCACATTCAACAACGTGGGCGAACAGGCCGGGCGGCTGATCTATGAACCGATCACTCAACAAATGCTGAAGAGTCAATCTCTGTGGCAGTATGAGATCAACAACGGTGACGAAACATGGACACCCGCCTACTGCTTCACCGAGGTCGAGTTCCTTCCTGAAGATTTCACAATCATCAACTACTATATGAGTCAAAGCCGGGGGAGCTGGTTCACTTTTCACGTCGTGTGTGTACGCATGCTTCTAGATGATGAGTGTGAGACTATTGTGGGAGACTTGACGCTATTCAATGATACCCTGAAACGGCGTATTGGAGCAACGTCTGAGGTGTTGCAATGCTTTACTTCTGAGGAGGAGCGCATGGTGGCCCTAGAGAAATATTTTAACATACATCTCTCAAGAGCGGATCAAGCAAATATTCGCTTCACTGCCTCGGAGATTTTATAGGTTTGGCTCAAACCAGCCGGGATATTTTGTATTGGTCCCGGGTTTCGGGGTTAGGGCATCCGCTGCATTATCACTGCGGCTGCTGGGTCGCTTCATTTGATAGGTATAGGATAATCGATCGTGATATCGTTCATAATTCTGCTTGTGTATCATATCAATCAAATAATCACTGTATATGTGAAGAGCACGGTCGTATCTTGAGAAATATATATAATGGCAATTAGAACGCAAATAAGCGTTCGATTTGTCTAAAAATTCGGATTTTTCGATTTATCGAACCTGCTCATAGGTAGCATCTTCGAGTACTTGTCAGAATGTCTTTTAGAAAAATTCTTCTCGCCAAAATGTAGTGTCGATGTGTAGTTGAGCCGCAAATTAATTTACGCGATGGCCGATTTTGCCCATCAGCATCGACGCGAGCCGAGTTCACAGGTCCGTCTAACTGAATGCGTTGAAGCAGCGGCATGGTGTTCTTTCCAGATTTCTGATCATTTCAGATAAATGCCTTTTCCGGCAGTATGTCTACAACGTGATTTGTCGATTTCCAGGCTAATGAAACTGGTCACAGACTCCATCACCATTCCGCCTCTCCCGCCGCAACCCATCCACGCGCCGCAGTGGCCCTCAATTCGCCCCCACACCTCGGTTTCTGCTATCACAAAGTGCAACACAGAAGGAAGATGACGATCTTGATGTGATAGATGACGATGGGCCATCTTCAACGCGTAAAGTCGCGCATGATCCACCTGCTACCCCGAGTGCTACCCTCTCACGCCAACCACGCGACGTGATTGAGGACTCTGACGATGGCGCAGATATTTCACATATACGAGTCGGAGGGAGAGATGCAGATGAGCTACCAGATGATGCCATAGACAGTACTCCTCCTGAAGAACCAGAGACTCTGGGCATCCTAGACGCTGAGTTCGACGCACTGTTTGCACCGGTCAGAGATGGGAATAAACGGCGACGTGTGGAGGGAACAACGCCCTTTAATCGAAGCAATCTAAAGCTTGATTCAATACTATCATCACCTGAAACTGCGAACCTTCCAGCCGATCCCATCGACTTGCCCGATAAAAACAGGCAAAGCACTACAGCATGGGAAACGAGTACCCAAAGAACTCCTGCACCAAGTGCACGTCCATTTGCACCAGCCGCACTAACCCAAAGCGATATAAAAACACCGTTCCGCGGTCGTCCTCGGTTTATGCTTTCCTCAATGGCGAAGCCTCCCAGCGGCCAGTCCGGACCCAAATTTAAACCAGACACACCGGGAATATCGCCGCCTGAGAGACGGAAACCGGCTTTTGTTTTGCCTCGCTCCCCGTCGCCGAATCCCGATGCAGAGGATATCCCTGCGCCGTTCTCTCCTTCCTCACGCACACTTCGTCGTCGTGGTCGAAACAGAGCTGGTGTATCCAACTATATCCCTGGCGGAATGGCCGCTGAGGTACGTGGCTGGATCTTGGAGATGGGGACGAAACGTGACCAGTTTCCAAAGGCCCCCGTGGCTCAAGCTCCAAACTCGCAGACGGCAGATGCCTCGCTGGAAAGGCTGAAGATGTATTTCCTAACCGCGCGAGTCATCAATGTCAGCCAGTCAGCTCTGAGCGGCTGTGGCTCTCTCGTCTTTCTTCAAGCAGAAGTGCTTAGTGGAGATCATGTGCAAGGGAAAAATCCCAATGCGACCTTGAATATCATGGTTATGGGACCGTCACGATCTAAATCCGCTGTTCGTCAAAGTCCATCCGATTCTGATGCTGCTATCGAATCCCATTTGCGGAAAGGGGACGTGGTGGGGATTTACAGAGGGCTCAACTGGAGTTTGGAGCTTGGGAATCACTTGTGCGAAAGTCGAACAACTGGTCGGGTTTCTGGCCACATGTCGGAGTCTGGTCCATTTGAAAATGACGAACACTCAGAGACGAAAGAGGACTGGCTCATAGCCATGGAATGGGACCTCGTTGAAACAGTTCTATGAGTGACTGTAATTTATATTGATATAAAGAAAGGTGTATCTTCCTCATTCCATCATAATTCATAGACCTCCATACATGTACCTAATATGGTTCTGTGTATCATGATTGATGATTTATGTCCCGAGAAACTACAAAAAGACCGTTCAATTTGCTGGTGTAAAATATATGGAGCTACATGCGGCGTAAGGTGATCAATTCCCAAACCTCAATCGCCAACATTCCTCAATCCATAGCAGATGCTTTGGGGGTCTTGAACCCGAGCTCGGAATTTTAGTGACTCTTTGTCTACTCCGTTGCTTCGAGGAGATACAAAAAAGCAAGTATCTCCCTATTCAGCGACTCCTTTTCCCAAGTGCCAAAGATTTTGTCTAATCTTTCTGGTGACAATCGCGTAAGAAGACATAGATGAATATATTGGATGGTGAGAAGCTGATCAGACAGGACATTTACCCTGGAATGTTGGCTGGAAACAAACTGTTAGGCCATCAGTTCCTAAACTTCACACATTAGTCAAAATTATTCGCCAGATATTTGCTAGATTTGTACAAAGTGCCACTCAATCCTTCTCGTATTCGAATCAAGCAAACATCTGACATGGTGATTTTGAAGGTTGGAAAAAGGATCGAACATAAACGAATCATGAGCAGCGTAACAACTTGGGTATATTCTATATGCAATTGCAAGATGAATCCAATGCAATCCTTAGTCCGCCACAGCCTTAAGGGCAGCCGCAGCCACATTGCATCCCCACCGAACTAGTTTGAGTTCCTCATCGGACACAATATCAGTCTTCGCGACGACCTTTCGCACAAAATAGATAAGGCCCTTAGCAATGTGTGGTGTTTCCTTGACACGCAGGAAAATTTGCATCAAAGGCCCTTCGTTCTTCTCAGGCTCATCTGGCGTGGAGCTCTTGGACTTCTTCTTCTTCGTCTTGGACTTTTGGGATTGTTGAATGATACTGATGATCAAGACTTCGACAAATGTCTTGGTCTTAGGCTGAAGGTATGCGAAGTTGAGATTCTTCAAAATACTCAGTGTCAAGCTACCGTCCATAATGAGAGTGCAGAACATCTTGGCCAGGTTGACCACGGACTTCATGCTGACACCGTTCTCCTCATCATCTGGATCGAAGTCGTTGTCCTCATCCTCGTCGATATCTCCTCGCTCGCCCATCTTCTTGAACATATTCCAGAGTGCAAACATAAACGACATTTTCATGCGACGACCCTGCTCACCGCACATTCGACGCGCAATCAGGGAATAATATGGGTTGTGGGCCTGTTCCTCCATGGCACAGTGTAGAAGGACACGAGGGATCTCATACTCCTGGGCGCGCTTGAGACGAAGCTTCATGAGCCGAACATGCGCATCTTGGAAGTCGTTGGCAGACATGATGGCAACGAAGATCGACCGACGAACGTCAGTGTTCATGCGGTGGGCTCGGGCAAGAACTCCAAAGTCAGGCTCGGCATCGCTTTCATCATCTGCGACTTCGGGTTGGATCGTTTGTACACCAGCCATTTCTCGCTGTGCTGTTACAAGAGGATCTTCCTTCCAGCTTGCGCCGACCAACCACCACTTGCCCTTCTTGGAGGAGTTGTGGATATCGTCGCGGGAGATGTTAATAGGCTCGGATGCGCGGATCGTCCGAGAGTTGTTCAAAGAACCCAAGATCTTGCGCATTTTGGTGATGTGTTCAGTGGTGATACCTGCACCGGCTGCGGCTGAAGCTTTCGAGCGGTTGTTCTTCAAATCCGTGATTAGGTCAATCATGAACTTTGTTCGAACAGAGAGACGATCCTCGCCAGCCTTTGCGACGGCGGGTTGAATGAGCAATACGATATCCTTGAGTGCAGACGGGTCATCGAGTCGGAGTTGGGGGCCAGAGTCTGTATATATGTTAGAGGGCTAGGAGTTGTGATATGAGTGGAGTATATCACTTACTCCGAATGACCTTGAGCAAGAGTTCGGTGTTTGATTCCGTGATCTCCTGCACGAAAAGACGAACGTAGTCAAACATCAAGGAAGAACCGATGACATGGAAGTTGTAAAGTTGCGAGAGAAGAGAGACCAAGTTCGTAGCTTCTTTTCCTTGGAACTTTCCACGCTCGTCGCCATCAGCATCCAATGTTTCAACGACCGTTTGGATGATCTCCGCGCCAATGTCCATTCCCATGAGCTTATACAATGCCGCAATAAAACCTGCATGCAAAATGAGGAAGGTGTCCTGAAGGGCAGCCCTCTCACAGATCATGCCCATTAGTAGAGTGACCAAAGTAGATGTGACATGCTGGCGGGGGTAATCGCGGTACAGCTTTTCGAACTCGCCAACAATAGAGAGCATATTGGCTTCAGACAGCTTGTTGAGATGTCCCTGGGCCTGGCGCTTGAGACGTGTGAGGGATTCGCTTTCCGAGTCTGAGCGGCCTCGTAATGAAGGTGGAATGTACTTTTGAGCGGTGGGTTCGACTTTCGTGACAGGGGCGATATAAGGATTTTCTTTCTTTTTTGGCTCTTTGCCCTCTGTCTCGTCGAAACCGTCGAAATCACTGCCTTCGGCATCTGAATCATCGCCCCCAAAGATTTCCTCGTCAAGGTCGAGATCCTCGGCGCTATCCATTTCACTGTCATCTTTTTCGAGTTGTTGGGCTTGCAAGGTCTTGGCCTTGAGTCTCTTGTTTCGTAGCCAGTCATCGGCTTCTCGTTTGCGCTTTTTGCTCTCATCCTCTGAGGCATCACCGCCGGCACCACCCAGGTCGCCCAGCAAATCCTCTAGTCCATCCTCCTCAAAGCCCTTTGATAATTTACCTCCTTTCTTGAGGCCAAGCTTTTTCTCCAATGCAGCAATCTCGGCGTCGTCTTGCGCCAACTTAGCCTTAACCGATCCTGGGATGTGGGCCTCAGTTTCTTTGGGTTCTTCCTCGTAGGCATCGTCTTCTGACTCGTCTTCTGACTCGTCATCCGACTCATCATCTTTATCTTCATCCTCATCTTCGTCCTCATCGAGGTCGATTTCTGAGCCGAAACCAAACTCGGATTCAGACTCAGACTCGGAGTCTTGTTGAACCGCTGCTTTCTTCAGGATCGATTTGGGCTTCTTCGTGGCCTCTTTTGTAGATTTAGACTCGGCCTGCGGCGCACTGGGTCCCTCGTCGAGATCCATTTCGTCTGAGTTGAGGTCAATATCCTCGTCCCCAATTTCCTCATCGCTGTCATGCTGAGCCCGCTGTTGAGGCTTTTGCTGAGACCGCTGCTGTGGACGCTCGAAGGTCTTCTTGTTCGGCGGGGCTGCATGTCGGGATTTCTTTTGCGTACGCTCATTTTGGCGGCGTTCTTTGCGCGTGGCAGGTCCGTTCAGGCGACGCTTCTTGTCACCGTAGACATCTCGGATTCCGAGCTCGGATCGGAGATCACGAGGCAAGGCTGTCGTATTATGCCGAGGGCGGGGAGGCATCTTGTTCCTCTGAGATATTTTGTCTGCTCTTTTGAGAGTTCAAATGTCGGTCCTCAATATCAGGTACCCCGGGCGGTCGACAACTTTTTTCACTTTTCTGCCGCCCCAAACCAAAGGCGGAGAGACACCCACAGCGGAGTTTATCCCCCACTGTTAGGTGTTCCCAGCTGTCAATTGCATTGATCATCTGCTCCAGCATTCGGATCTCTTAATTATCGCGCGCCTCACACAAAGGTCTTCAAATATGGCCCCACATTTGGGACACGAGGAGGTAAATATTGATATCGGTCTTACCTGACCGCTATACCTCCGCACATGCGACCACGATCACCAGTTCTAAGCTATATCACTAACACCAATCACCTTTAGTTCTTCAAATCTCTTGCCGAACTGCTCTCCAAAACCTCTCAACAAGTCCACGGCTCGGTAAATCTCACTCAGAAAGCTCTGGTCAATGTGCCCGGTGCCACTACCACAAACTCCCAACCATCTATCCTCATCCGAGCCACTGATGGAAACACCAATACGCCGAACCTCAAGAATGAAAGCAAGGAAACCAGGATTGCAAAGAACAAGTCTCAGAAAGTCAAGCTCTCGACTATCGTCAGTCCTGATGATATTGAGGCGTTTTACGTTCGCTATGCCGAGGTCTGCAAGACAGGAATGTCGGGGTTGAAGAAGAGAGATCGCCGAGCCCGCAAGGCTAAGACCAAGGGTGGAGCTGCTAAGGTCACAAAAGCATAGATTTGCTCTTAGGTCTATTTCCCAGATGGCACCATCGTCTTTGTGTACTCGGCTCGGACCTGACACGCGATGTGTTTGATGGCCTCGTTTTCTCATGCATTAGCTGGCGTTCGATGGTGGTTGTGGCTTCTTGTTCTCAGTTTTTCAATGCGAGCTTCCTACCAAGTGTACATATTCCCCTACGCTTGTGGCCCACGGGCGCTGTGTTTATCTATACGAGTCCTGTGGGACGGGCAAATAAATGAACAGCTTTTAGCATTACAGTTGGACATGCCTCTATTTGTGGGTTGTATTTCTAATATCTTTCGTCAAGTTATGCGGACCAATTGGGGCTGCATAAATCTTTGTGTTCAGGCCATATATAATAGCCTGGAGATTGAAGAACGCATTTGTATCAATTAATTATTCGTTGCTGATATGACCCCCGGATTTTCTCAATAATACATGCAACGCTAGAATACAGAAATTCAGTGGAATACAAACCATGCCATATGTGCACCCATAAGTCGTGCAAATCAGTCCCGAATATCATGACAAGTAAAACATTAAGATGGTCTGTGTAGGGAAGGGGAATACAAAGAGTAAGCATTAAATCGACCGTAAGATGGGGGCGAAGATCCAGATGAAGAAGTGAAAAGGGTAAGATAATTAAAAGGTGGGCATTTCAACCATCCGACTAGTCCAGATCCCAAGGGTCGAGTTTCCTGAAGATTTCAGAATCCTCATATTCCGAAGAAGTTTGAGGTTCCAGTGGAAAGCTGAAATCATCCTCTGTGGCTGGATCCTTCTTCGCTCGGTGGGAATGAGAATGTGGCTCACTTGGTGTGGAGTTGATAGTTGGGTGGGTAGTCGGGTTGATGACAATGCGCGCAGCGATATGAAGGAGAATGATGAAAAGATAGGCTGGGGGAATCAAAACTAGGGTGATAGCTTTGGAAATGAACGATGAGCCATCATCACCAGAAGGTTGGTACAATGCCGAGGAATGAGGCATAGGAGAAACGTCACGCTCTCTTGTGGCTTTTGACCGGCGCCGGAACTCGGCACTCATGTGGTCAAAATCAGGGTTCAATGCACGGGTCTTGGCGTGAAGGTGCGGGCGCATTTGCGTGTTCGAAGATGCATCGGGAAAACGAATGGGTGAGTTCGCATTGCTTGTAGGAGCCATTGAGGGTGAGGTATCCGAGAACGCATCGGCGAAGCGCCTTGGTAGATTATTCGAACTTGTACTATGCATTAATGGAGGAGTAGGCGCGCTGGTCGGCTTTGGAACGTCGTCGCTTTGAGGAATATTGAGTGTTTGGGGCTGTGGCGTCTTACAAGGATCCGCTGACGCTGGTTCCAATTCAGAAACGATATGTTTTGTGCTCGAAAGATCTGACATATATGTTGGTTCTGGCAGATCATGGCCTCCCACAGATGTAGGATGAGTAGAGACTGAATCTGGCGATTGAGGCTCAGCAGAATGGAATGACTCGAGACTGGACGAAAAGGAGGCATCATTGTCAACCTCCTGTGTGGGCTCGGCAGCGGGTTGAACGGGTTCAACTTCTTCGGCATCCATAAAACCGCCTTCCACTATTGCCTCGGCTTCAACTGCACTGGTAGGTTCAGCACAGAATACAATTTCCTTTGAATTTCCAACCGCCATCACCGCGTCAGTCTCGACTGAAATGACGGCTTCCGCTTCAGCTGCAGCTTTGCTGGACGGTTCGGCTTGTGATATAATTTCTGGTCCAGATACAGGCTTGGATTCAAGCTGCGCTTCGGCTTTAAATTCAGAGTTTAATGCGGCTGTGGATTCATGCCCGGCTTCAACTCCACCGTCGGCCAGAATCTCGGATTCAAGTTGGTCTGCAACCTTGACCTCCTGATCAATTTGAAGTGCAGCATCGGTACTGGGTGCGGAGTCTGAGCTGGGCGCAGGTTCAAAGTCATGGTTATCCTCTGCAACTGCTGTGGCCTCAAACTTTGCAAGCAAGCTAGTAAAGGTTTGTGGCATTTCGGTCACCGAGCGCCTAGGAGGCCCAAGGTATGGGGAAGGACTCAAAGCCTCAGCAGAAGAGGGTTCCTGGTCATCGGGAATCGCCTCCAGATTTGTACTGTTCGCTTTGTTTGAAGTAAAACAACTGTCATCGGTTAGGTTTCCGTCGGTATCGTCTCCAGTGCTTGCGGAATCGACCCAATCCGACCTGACCGAAGAGGGCGACGGTGTCTCTTGCGGAGGTTCTAATACAGTCGGTACATTTTCTTTCCGGTCTTTAGGTTGCCAGGCCTTTTTGCGCCGAGGTGCCATCGCATCGTTCGGGAGCTCGACACTGAAAGCACGTTTGAAAGGACATGGCGTGACCTCATACCGAAGTACTGTTGGCAAGGCGATCTTTAAATCCTGCACCAAACTCCGGTCGTCTTCCGTCTCATATGGTAATTCAATGCGATAGTATGTAAGAGGGCGAATGCGTAAAACAAATTTCGAGACCCCATCAACACACCAACACTGGGAGTTTTTCAGAATCGCATGGACAACATTTCCACATTTCAAGAATGCGGTTGAGCCATGGACCTTCTCTAGCCTTAGTGGCGCTGTTGCGACCGTTCTTTCAGTCGCAGAGCGCCAAGGGAGTGTTTCGATGGTGTCGACCGGGTAGTCAAAGTCGGACGGCGCAGAACTGGACGGAATAGGGGCGAGCGCTCGTGGGGAGAAATGCACAATTTTCGCAGATGGGTGATAGAAAATTACATGTTCGGGGGTATTCGGCACGCTCGAACGGCGTTGCGCGAGTGGATTTAACTTGGTGGGAAGGGTGAGAGAACGGCGGAGGGATTGTATCTGACCTAGCTCACTTGGAGACTCGGGCATGGTTCATGAATGCGATGAAAGATATAGGAGAGTATGTAAAGAAATTAATGTAGAGACATGTTTGTACGAGATACTGCAAGAAGCCAGGGTATCCAATGCAGGAAACGCAGGGTACGGGGCTTATCCGCAATGATGCGCGGGGAGATGCACTGTTGCCTCAGGCCTGCATCAGGTGACCATGACGCAGCTTTCAATGAAGGCCAGGCATCCACAGTTATTTCACTTTCACTTTCAAGAATGCATTGCTAGCTCCTTAGTTATTTCGACACCTTTAGCGTTCTTCGCAGTGGTATCTACTTGGATCCTGAACAGCCATAAAAGCCACAATGTCGAACTTCGAGCCAAATGCGGTGATCCGCGGCTTCCAGCTCACAGTGGTAGGAAGTATGTCACCCTATGTGTTTTGTTGCTATTTCTCGACCATTCAGAGGGGCTGGTTGAAATATCTAGGCGCTTTCTGGCTGCACAAGAAATTCTATCAATGTCAGAGCTGTATAACGTCGGAGTCGGCTTTTGCCAAGACTTTTATCAAGGAGCTCCTTGCACAGAATTTGGCCAGCCACCTATTCTCATTTCTCATTTGCCTTGGAATGATCCCCTGAATGAAAGTGTACTTTGAGTACTTGCTAACCGAGGTTTGCAGCTGTTCGTGCATTATCGAACCCTGAACTATTCAAGTACGATCATTTCCGCCAAGCAGCTCTCGCGATAGGCATCGGCATCGTGATCCAATTGATCATTCAAATTCCAGTATGTTTCCAGACTGTCCTATGCTCGTTTTCCTTTCCTCCTGACGTGAATTCTAGATTCTTAGCGTGAAATTCTCCATCTACATCTTATCATGGGTGATCAACCTTGAGGAAGCTGTCTGGGACGACAAACTTCTCAATGGCTTGGAATTTATGTCCAAATCTGTTCTCCAGGTGCCATTCTTGCTCATGACCCTGATGCGATATGTGACGCCCACGCTGGATGAAATGTACTTCTCTCGGCAATAAACTCCTTGACAATGTCCGCTGACCATCTCACTAGCTTCATGCAGTCCATCCAATGGGTGGACATGACATACATCCAGAAACATAAATCAGAAGATCCTCATCACCTGCGCTCTCTATACTACCCCAATCTTGTTCAGTACTCCGCCAAAGGCGGCTCCAGCGTTTCTCGGCCACTTCCCGAAGCACTGAAGTCATTCTTCAATCGCTATGCAAAGAAGATTGGCATGATGCTTGGTATCTATCTTCTCTCGATGGTTGTGGTCATCGGTCGGTTCGTTATGCCCGCAGTGAGTTTCTACACATTCCGAAACCATGTCGGGTCCACCCCCGCAGCTGCCATTTTTGGCGTAGGCTTGATTCTGCCGAAGCATTACATTGTCACATTTCTCCACACCTACTTTGCTTCGCGCAGTCTAATGCGTGAACTTGTAAGTCCACCTGTCTTCTCGGACTTGGGAATTCTCCTAACCCCTTCTAGCTTGAACCCTACTTTTGGCGCATTAAGTTCACTCCCGAGCAAAAGCGTCGGTGGTTCCGTGACCGAGAAGGTGTTCTCTTCGGGTTTGCCTTCGCTTTCACGGTTCTTCTGCGCATCCCATACATCGGTGTGCTCATGTATGGCATTGCTGAGGCATCTACGGCGTACCTTGTCACCAAGATCACCGACCCGCCTCCGCCTCCTGCTGAAAGTGCGAACTTTGCGGAAAGCCAGGTGACCTGGAAGAATAAACATGATTTCTTGCGCTTGTCTCTCGACAATCTTGACAAGCTCAATGTCGATACGGATGAGCACGATGGCAAGGACGCTGGCTCCGGAAAGAAGTTTTCCTGAGAGGCGGCAGCATTGAGACTTTCACCGCAAGGGTTTCATTCGAGAATTAGATAAAGCCTTGGAAATTGCACAAAAGCATACACATCAAGGTATTATTAACATACAAGACTACCATTCCATGTGTTATCTTTGGAAGGAGCCTTTACAAAATACACTTCAACGCTCCACTACAAGGCTTATGGCAAAGCCATAATGGGACTTATCAAACCGATGGTATGCGAGATAAAGCGATGATAAGCCCGATCTCCAATTCCCGTAACTATTATTCATACCCGTATACCGTCTGCGGGGTAAGCCGTTATCATGAGGGGGGCCCAGCATATCGGTATATTTGGGGTTCCCCCCGAGATTTGTACTCTCCATAGCTACTGCCTCAACCGCATTAATCAACTAAATATGGGTATCAAGGGAATTCGTACTGCTCTAAAGGTCGATCTCGACAGGCCTGCGCGTGAACAGTCCGGTTTGCATGTATGTTGTTACATTCTTCGAGTGAAACATTGCTAAGTCCCCGATAGAACAGATGGCATCCAGACGGTATGTCAAGTCGTGATCATGGTCCCATTGACAGGACTGCATGCTAATTGCACCTTAATCTCCAGTTCCGGCCTATGGAAAAATCGCCAACAACGAAGTTGTCAAGATCGAATGTCTCGATTGGACCGGAGGCCAAATCGGAAACAATGACTCGGCCGACGATATCAAGAATGTAGACCTAACCCAGATCCATTACCTATCCGGTCCCTTTGACATCGAAACTGCGGAGCCCGGCGATGTCTTGGTCGTCGAGATTCAGGACGTCCAGCCATTCGAAGAGCAGCCGTGGGGATTCACCGGTATCTTCCACAAAGAGAATGGAGGGGGGTTCCTAGATCAGCTGTATCCCGAGGCGTATGTCAATATTCATATCATAATTTCATGACATATATCGGTGCTAACCGGTCTCACAGAGCCAAGGCAATCTGGGACTTTGAAGGAATCTTCTGCTCCTCTCGACATATCCCGCATGTTCGGTTTGCGGGACTAATCCACCCTGGAATCATGGGATGTGCTCCATCGGCTGAAGTTCTAGCCGAATGGAATCGTCGAGAGGGGGAGCTTATTGCAGCGAATACTGTTGCTGATCAAATTGTCGCTCAGCCACCTAATCCCCAGAATGCCCATTCTGGCACTGCTACCGATGAGGTGAAGAGCAAAATCGCCAAAGAGGGTGCTCGGACTATCCCAGTGAGATATTATCATATACAACGAAACTGCACCATAAGCTCATATGTTTACTAGGGCCGCCCCGAGCACGGGGGTAATTGCGACATCAAGAACCTCTCCCGCGGATCGAAAGTATACCTCCCCGTCCACGTCCCCGGCGCCAAGTTCTCTGTCGGAGATCTGCACTTCTCGCAAGGCGACGGCGAGATCTCATTCTGCGGAGCCATTGAGATGGCCGGTGTCATCACATTGAAGTTCTCAGTCATCAAGAACGGCATGGCGAAACTAGACATGAAGTCACCAATCTTCCATGCAGGACCCGTAGAGCCGCAGTTTGGACCTGGGCGATACCTAACGTTCGAGGGATTCTCGGTCGATGAGAATGGCAAGCAACATTTCCTGGATGCAACTGTCGCTTATAGACAGACCTGTCTCCGCGTTATTGAGTATCTCCGACGCTATGGCTATAGTGATTACCAGATATATTTGCTGCTCAGCTGTGCGCCGGTGCAGGGGCATATTGCCGGTATTGTGGACATTCCAAATGCCTGTACCACGCTTTCGGTGCCAATGGATATCTTTGACTTCGATATTCGACCTGAGGCGGATGTGGTTAAAAAGGAGATGGGAGCTTGCGCTTTTGTCACAAAGTAGGGCGCTTGGGACTGGAAGGGACAAGCTTAACATTTCGATGTTCACTTTATTTGGATATTTCAATCGATATTCTTGATATGTAATTCAAAATATATGATCCACAAGTCTGAAGCACTAGCAATATATTCTGAAACACAGCCCAATGCTTATCAGCATAGCATGTCGCCTAGCCCTACCTTGTTGTAATACTTTGATTTTCTAGAAGATATGAATCCTTTAACGGGTTATACTTGACATATATAATTTAGTACTTTTTGGAGGCAATGCCCTCCCTTATGATTTGGGTAAATGCACCTTAAGCCTGACACGCTGTGCCACAGGAGTTTACCATGTAGAAGAGATTACAGTATGGACTTCGCACAAAGAACAAGGCAAATTGCCTGAATCCTGAATGATGTGATATCATACATCATGGGTCATTGGTGAACGAGGACACCACGTCGTGAATCGTGATGGAACAAAAGAAATGTGAAAAAGAATCAATTTCAGACCGTTCAAGAGAAGAACTTCTTGGCAGCGGCCTTTTCCTTGGCCTCCCGGTTCTTGACGGTCTGCTTGACCTTGGCGATCTCGTTGATGATACCAGCATCGCCAGGAGCCAACTTCGTTGCCTCCTGCAGATCCTTCAGCGCGGAATCCTCCTCCTTCAAACCCTCGTGAGCAACAGCACGGCGGTAGTAGGCCTTAGCCCTATCGGCATCCTTAGCCTTGGCAGCATCGGCGACTTGGAGGGCATAAGTGGCCCAGTTCTGAGCCTGCTGGAACTTCTGGAGCTTGTTGCCGAGCAGGGAAGAGTTGGAGTGCAGGGTGAAGCGGAGGGCTTTCATCTGCTCGCCCAGCTCCTTGGGATCATTCTCATCGGGCTCGGGGAACTCGTTCAAATAGCGCAGACCCTTCTGGTACTTGTCGAGACCCAGGTTGAGATCACCACTCTTGAAGGCAGTGTTACCGAAACCCTTGAGGTCGGAAGCGATCTTGAAGCAAAGAGGCGCAGTAAGCTGCTCGCCCTGGTGGTCCTCGGTGAAGTCCTCGTATGGGTCGCCTGTCGCATCCTGTTGGCGCTTGGTCGCGTTCTCGTAATCCTCGCCGGAGAGCTCGCCGCAGTCCACCACAGTGACGTCCTGGACAGGCTTGTCGGACTGAGTCTTCATGTTCTCGATCTTGCGAATCACACTCTTGCCGTTGATGACCTCACCGAACACGACGTGCTTGCCATCGAGATGGGGAGTAGGAACGGTGGTAACGAAGAATTGACTGCCGTTGGTGCCGGGGCCGGAGTTAGCCATGGAGAGCAGGAAGGGACGGTCATGCTTGAGGTCGAAGTTCTCGTCGGGGAACTTTTCGCCGTAAATCGACTCGCCGCCGGTGCCGTTGAATGCAGTGAAGTCACCTCCCTGGATCATGAACTGCTTGATCACACGGTGGAAAATTGAGCCTAAATCGGAACACCGCGGTTAGCAGGCGTCAACGCTATGAGAGCGGGGTATTGGAGACGTGCCTTTGTAGGTTAATTCCTTGCCCTGGGTGCCAATGCCCTTCTCGCCGGTACACAAGGCTCGGAAGTTGTCCGCAGTCTTGGGGACAACTGTTGCTGTTGTCAGCCATGTTCAAATTTGTCAAGGGAGAAAATCATGCCGTACCATCGTTGAACTGTGTGAGGCCCAGATGTTAGATCAATTCAGACTCGGCATATAGAGAGTGCGGGCAACTTACCAGCTCGAATATAACCCGGTTAGGCTTGCTATCACCGATTTGAATGTCAAAGAAGACACGGGAGCCTACAAGCTTGTCAGTAACTCGACTCAATTCTTCCATTCTGCGGGCAGCTGAACCCCGCACTGAACGTACGCTGAGCTGTCGCCATGACTGTGGAATTTAGGGATAGAAATCTTAAAAGTGGAAAAGATTAAGAGAAAGAATTGAAGTTGCTATGGCAGAGAAGTGGAGGAGAAAAGAAGTAGTTGTGGGGGAGTGCGGCGCTTGTGGTTCAGGAAGCTTCCATTGCCGGAACCCCAACTATGTGACGGAATTGTGTAGAAGCTGTATTGGGGGTATCTGCTAACATCTATGTAGGTAGGAGGCATTACTCTAATATCTATTTCTCTCTTTTCTTCACTGCAGCAATTCAGGAGGAATTTGGAATTCAAAAGATCCCTTAATGTCCTGTTCATCACTTTTGTCTCCATTTTTCTGCTCCTTGGGTTCCTTTTTGGGGAGATTGGTACTGATTTCGATCGTGACCTAGAAATAAGACCAGTCAGTATAGAATCAATAGACGCGAGGAAAGGAGCCGGGAAGGCAAAATGTACCACCGCGTCCTCGCTGCAGTAGTCTACACCCACCGGCCCGTCGTTCTTCAGTTCAACATCCATCATGGCCTGGAAGACACCATTCTTGACCCGGTCTGGGGTATAACCTTCCCCCATCTTGTCATAGAAGAAGTCATAAATTTTGCGTGCAGTATCAGGACTGGCTGCATCGTGGAAGTCGGGTTTGTTGCCTTTCTTCATTTTCGCATAGAGGGTGAATTGAGAGACTAGACCAGATAACCATCAGTATTATTCAGGGAAGTTCCAGGTAGCAAGACGGAGAATCATACCACATAGTACTTCTCCTTCAATTTCCTTGACGTTCTTTTTCCACTGTGATGGTGTCAATTGCCGATCTCACATAAAAGCAATGTGCCTTACTTGTGTCCCATTCTCATCGGGCCAGAACTTGGCCTTCAACACCTTGTTCACAAGGTTCTCGGCATCTTTCTCGGTATCCTCTTTGCCAATGCCAGCAAATACAAGAAGGCCCTTGCCAATAGAGGAAACCAACTCCGAATCGACTGTCACGGATGCCGACTTCACTCTTTGGATAACAACTGAACCAAATTAGCTGATTTTGGTATATAAGGCAGATTGAGAGTCCTAACGTTTCATTTTTGTGGTCTATAGACCTTTAGTATCTTGTCAAAATAAAAAACAGCTGAGTGAACCCGGGGTACACACCTGCGGTGTAGACTAGATAAGGCTGGTGATAGCGCTGGCTCTAAGCGTGCTTGGTATTACCCAAATGAGCTCGTTTAACTCGCTTTGTCCGTGCGACTTGATTCTTCAGAGATTGTCTTTTGAACTGAGAAATCAAAAGACGTGGGTGACTTGTGTATGTAAAGCCACGACCCCCCCCTTCGCGCCCTCACGTTCGCCTCCGCCTGTGACCGCCTACCTATTAGAGCATCCACGAAGCTTTCCACTCAAACGCGGAGAGGCATTCCATGGACTTCCGACTTTCCGCCCTTCTTGCTGTCAAACAAGCACTTTTAACAATTTCTCCTACATAAACCCCCTCCATTGTGCTCTTGTGACCATTTCGGTCGAAAGCGCATCACCACACCCTTCCGACCGCATTATTCCCGACGCCAGTGGACGGCACAATCCACCAACGAGTTCACAATGGCAGCCCGAAAAACACAACAGGAAATTGATAAAACCTTCAAGAAGGTCTCTGAAGGGATACAAACGTTCGAAGGCATTTACGAGAAGATCCGCCAGGCTACAAATCCCACGCAACGAGACAAGCTCGAAGACCACCTTAAGCGCGAGATCAAGAAGCTCCAAAGGTTCCGTGATCAGATCAAATCATGGGCCGCCGGAAATGAGGTCAAGGATAAAGCTCCTCTCATGGAGCAGCGGAAGGCCATTGAAGTGGTGCGTTTGGATTTTTTAACTTGGTCCACAGGGTTGATGGTTCCTTCAAGGGACGGCAAGCTAACACCGCCGGTAGTGCATGGAACAATTCAAAGCTGTCGAAAAAGAGATGAAGACGAAAGCATATTCCAAGGAAGGTCTATCGGCAGCTTCGCGACTTGATCCAAAGGAGAAGGAAAGAGTCGAGTGTTGCGAGTTCCTCTCTACTATGGTTGACGAGCTACAACTGAAGATCGAGGCCCTGGAGGCAGAGGAGGAAACACTTCATGCACAAATGAAGAAAGGCAAGAAGGATACGAAGAAGGCGGATCGAATGGCCGACATCTCCCACGTTACGGAACGACATAAATGGCACGTAAACAAGTTGGAGTTCCTCAATCGCTCGTTACAGAATGGCAACTTGGACGTGGGAGCGGTACAAGATCTCAAGGAAAGTATCAAATATTACGTCGAGGAAGGAGGCAGTCCGGATTACTCCGGTGAGGATGAAACACTGTACGATGATCTGAACATCGGCGATGAGGTCGAGGCACAATTCGGCATGGGCGGCGAAGGTGATCGTGTATCATCACAAGACGCTCAATCAATTCAAGATGAAGAGCCAGAACCGAAGCCAAAGGCCAAGCAAGAAGCGCCAGCAGTTCGAAGACCGTCAACACAGATGAAATCGCCTTTACCTGTTCTTGCTACCCTCCACCCTTCTGCTTCATCGAGTGCCACTCCAGGCATGAAGCCCGCTCCCCTCCCGACCCGCCCCCCTGGTGAAACCCTCAAGTATGCATCCGCTGCAGCCGCAGCCGCAGCAAGTGACAAGAGTGGGGTTGGCATTCTTCCTCTTCCCCCTCCACCAGGGTTCAGCCCGGCTCTGTCCGTGGCATTGCCCTCCAAGTCCTCTACTGCTTCGCCTAGTGTGGCGTCAGCACTACCTGTTACCAAGTCAATAATTCCACCTACTGTAGCAGCCGTTACTGAAGAGCTTGCTGAGCCTGTGCGGCCGAAGGTCCCTGCGACTGCAACTGTCTCATCACCGGCGCCCGCAAAGGCGGAGGCATCCACGAATGGCAAACCAGAAACAGAAGAAACCGAGAGTGATGAATCGGTATATCACCTACCCCCGGGTCTCCAGGACCTGGTCCAGTCATTTGAGGTGACGAAGTCGCGTGCATCGGCCAATCCATCGCCGTCAGTTCAGCGCCTTCTCGCTACCTCATTAACGACATGCCCGGAGGCCGGCGATGCTGAAAAACCGCGTCACTACAAGCCGCAGAACCCCTATAGTACGGCACTCTACTATCCGCAGGAACCTCTATCCATATTCGATGACCCTCGACTGTACGATACCGGGAGAATCGACACTGATACTCTCTTCTACCTTTTCTACTACCGCCAAGGGACGTACCAGCAATATCTGGCAGCCAAGGCACTCCGAAATCAGAGTTGGCGTTTCCATAAGCAGTATCAAACCTGGTTCCAGCGCCACGAGGAGCCCAAGAACATCACCGAGGAGTTTGAGCAAGGCACCTATCGCTTCTTCGACTACGAAAGCACATGGTCAGTTTAAAATATTCCGACTGTTTGCGTTTTTGCGCCCCACTTTACGAGCTCACCACTTACGAATAATGTCAACAGGATGAATCGGCGCAAGGCTGATTTCAAGTTTGTGTACAAATACCTCGAGGATGAGTTATGAGGCGTCTCTTTTTTCTACCCATGAGCAACCCACCTGCGTCTCCAAGTGCAGATGATTTTTTAAGTGGATTTGTTCGCAATATCCGGTGACTCGACGCTTATGATTCAATAGACTGGATGTTTGAGGCTATGGCGGGAACGTCTGAAATCTGTCTCGGTGGGTTGTTTTTCTTTTTTACTATCGCAGGACTGGCATGAGTGCAATGAATGGGCCTCGGTGATTACGGGAGTTTCGTGTTATTTGCAAGGTTATCAATTGTTCGAACAAATACAATGAATCCTTAAGTCAAGCAAACTTGACATCATACCAAGTAACTAAGCCTAGCTAAGCCAAGCTGCTAAGCAGCCTAAAGCTGATATGCTTTTACGTCAGTCTGCCTTGCCGGTACCTGGGCTAGGCTCTGGGAAGTACCATAAGTACTGATCCGGGGTTGTGCGTACACGTAGCTCTGGTCTAAGGTTTCTAGGATGCAGAAGAGATGCAGAAATAAAATAAAAATAAAGGAAACCTGGAAACTGGGAAACTGGGGCAATTCACGGCCAACACTTCAAGTCTACGGCCCGGAACAAATCCCAGATATCCCCGAAGTAATAAAAAAGAAAAAGCGACATGTGACGAATCGCATCACTTTCAATGCACAGCGACGTGCAACGTCAGAGAACGCTAACTCGTCAGTACGGGTTACACCCTCTTTCAGCTAGACGCTAACATGGAATGTACTTTGAAAAGTGCGGGATTTTTCTTTCTAGAAGGGGTATTAGCGAACGCTACACTAGTCTCTATGTCGTCAGGGGCTGTGCGCGACATCGGTCGATCTCTGACCCCGGATTGGAGAGGTTTGGGAAATGTGGGAATGGGTCTGGAGATACTCGGGTTCGCAAGGCTGGATCGTGCGAATCATTTGATAATATAATCGGCAAGATTGTGCCGGGAAATACGTCAATGGGTTTGGGGGAAATGCCCGGAACGTTCAGCTTGACCTTCCCCTTAACCTGGACCTGGACCTGGACCTGGATCTGGATTTCACCGGACGGCAAGCTTCGAGGTCCCCAATCCTGGAATTCCCCATTCCTCTCTAGCACATGAAACAGCAATGCATTGCATATGACGAACACACAAAAAAACGGGGGCCGGCCGTCAGACACGAGCTCTTGGCACGCTAGAACGACACTAGAAGCCACACAGAATAGTCAAGGGCCAATCATAAGAAGATCACCGTGAGGGGGAACACACTGGGCACCGAAAGTCTGACCGCTGCTTATCGCAACTGGCCTCACCTCGACACACCTGATCAACCTCCAATCATCATCGTTGAAACTATCCAGGATGTGGAGGACAATGAGGGGTGGGTACGCTAGAAGGGCCGTGGAATATTCGCCGTCAGCAAAGATCCGCGAATTGCATACAAAACAAATTCCCGCATGCGAGGAGGCGGGGAGGCTGAGTGGTTTTGTCCAGTCTGCTTCAAAGTAGTTTTCTAGTAGATTTCTAGAACTGTTTAGTGTCCTTTCATAGCCACTCATAGTCTAGCCCGTGCTGTCCCGTGTCGAACCCCGGTCATGCTCTATGATCCTCGAGTTTCACGTTGGGCACATAAAAGGGCCGCATGCCTCGATTACTTAGGGAAATTATTTTGCATTTTGCCTCTTAAATACCTGGCCAAACCAATTTCAAGATTTCAATAGTTAGACATACTCCCACAATGGTAAGTGACTTTGAGCTTGCATGAACGTATTCTAGGCTAACTCTCTCTCTCTCTCTCTCTAAGACCGCCATTCCAATTCCCCTACCAAACCAACGCTTCGCATCTGCGCCAATCGACATGCAGTCGCAATTCAACTACCCAGACTCTTACTCTTCCTACTCCTCTTCACCAGGGAGCATGGACTTCTTCTTCTACGGTAGCCAGCCCGTCTACGATTCCCTCTGTGACGTCGATGCAACCAGTCCCTTCCCCATGCCAGAGGTTGCCCCAGAGCTCTACAACATCACCAGCTCGCCCTACACCTACCAGGTACCACAAGACTACCCAGTCTTTGACCGATCCGTCCTGTCACGGAGGGCACCCAGCAGCTGTGGTAGTAGCTACAGCAGTAGCTATAGCAGCAGCTTCAACTTCCCCTCCGAAGACATCACTCTACCATCCTACCCCATTGGCGAATATGAGTCCGGTACCGAGTCGCCAGTGCCTGCATCCAAGTAAGCTAGCTGCCTCCAGAGTCGCAATTGAATCAACCCGCTAACATATCTCCTCAGGCCTGCCAAGCCCTTCGGTTGCGACCACTGCGGCAAGGCCTTCACCCGCTTCGCGGACTTGAAGCGCCACCAATCGAGCGTCCACTACCCTGTCTTCCGCAACTGCCCAGTCGAGCACTGCTCGCGAAAGGGTAGCAATGGCTTCCCACGTCAGGACCACCTCGTCGAGCACCTGCGCTCGTATCACCACATGGATGTGCCCAAGCGCGGTTCCTGCAAGCGCTCCGCCAAACAGATCTCATGATGGTTCTTTTCACCTTCGCTGGTGTTTCTAGTATTCTTCTCGGCACTCTTACGATATTACGACTGTTCCTGATTGGCTTATTCCTATTTCTATTTTTACATTTGTTTCATCTAGATCGCAGTCCGGTTATGGACCGGTCATGTATAGAAGACGCGCATTGCCTCTTCGCCTTATTCTGTTTCGGGTTTTGAGCTCATCGCTCATTACTTTTATGTGTTCTAGACTCTAGATCTTAGATGGGTTATTGTTGGAATGTTTCAATGAACGGCAACGGATTACGATATACCACTTTCCTCAATTGGCTTAGACGGCTTTTTTCCTATCTCATTCCCCCTTAAATTCCCAAGACACGGGTGTTGCAGCTGCAGTCACACAGACTAACCAGACTAAGTAGGTCCTGTATCCCATATCACAATTGTTGATTGTAGATTCCGTATGCAGATAGCTGCAGCATTTAGGCGTAACTCGTCCCTACCAAATATCCCTCATAGAACACAAAGAAAACTTGAATATCAAAAACAAAGAAAAACTCTAAACTTGAAATCTCTGGCCTCTCGAGCCTTTCCCTTTGTACAACGCCTGCTGTAAAAAAAAAAAAGCACCAAAAAGGCTGGCCCTCACTTTGGCCCCCAATCTCTTTGACATCCAAGTCTAGTAGGAGTCCACTTACGATGTAAGTATTCCCTGCCTAAAATAATCCTTACATGCAGGTACCAGGGGCTTGTTAAAACATAAACATCCGAACCCCTCCAGACCCCAGCCCTTTATCACCAACCCCCGTTCAACTGCACCACAACCCCTCACTAAAATACCACCCAATATGAAAATGTATCAGCCACTAGGACTATCAAAGTGAGATGCAAGACCTAGATACACCGGCCTGGGCAGTAGCACCGTATGCCGTTTTGGGAGTGTACCGGCTGCAAATCTGAGGTTTAAACCGGCACCTTAGTCCCGGGATGTAGACATAAGACGTAGACCCGTTTTAGAATTCTTATCTCTGCGCGACGGTGCGGAAGTTGTGTCCGCAAGGTCCATCTCTACACACCCTCTCGGGTTTCGAGGCCTATACGCGTGTGGTACCATGCTGTGCCGTGGCCATCAATGGGTCATGGTATGTCCCGGTAGTATAGGGCACTGGTCGATGGGTGCTACTCCGTCAATGGGATCTGTATTGTGTTGGCGGAGGCTATGGATTTGTAGAGTATCAGGGGTTGTTACGGAAGTAGATGTTGGTCGCGCCGCATCTTCGTCGGCTATTTGTCCTCGAGGTGGTTAATATATTTTGAGCAAGTATCTGGGGCTGCTGTTGTATAGTTGGTGTGGGGCTTGTATTCACCATTGGTGTTTCATTGGGCGTGTATTCCCTTCACATGCACTTGGGCTTATTTCTGTAAAAGCAAGAGGAACTGGAGATAGGTCCAGGGTGAAGAAAAGGAGGCACTAGGCATTGGAATGGATATGGAAGGCTACATATATACAGACCAACCCCACGTTGCAAGGCACATGGTTTACCCAGCAATACACGCCGTTATAACTAGCCGCAACCCTCAGAGCCAACCGGAAATTAGTTAATGGTTCTAAGCATTTAGAATTGACCTAACTTGGTCTATATCACAATTATCTGACAAAGAGCTGTCAGTGATACTTACCCCATTGGAGCCACCCACAGCGTTCAACATTGAAGCATCCATAACGGGGCTACCTAAATTAGGAAATTGGGACGGGAAACTCCGTAAATCAATTTTCCGGATATAAGCACAGTAATCTCAAATATCAACCTCAATTTATAAACAACGGCCTCCTCACGATCCCCAATAAACGCCCTCTTTTCACAAAAAAAAACCCTCACAATTAAATAAACCAACCTCACTTAGCCCCCAAATCCACAAACTCCTTAAAACAAACCCCCCTAACCTTCCCATCCAAAAAAGCAACCCCCTCCTCCTCAAGCCTCAGCCTCTTCTCCTCACAGAACCCACCACCAGCCTTATGTCCATCAACCTTCCACTCCCCCTTATACCCACCCAACGACCCATCCGCCGCAAGGACCCGATGGCACGGCACTTCCGGCGCAAATGGGTTACTGCGCATTGCATTCCCGACCGCCCGCGCGCTGGAGCCCAGGTACGTCGCCATCGCTGAGTAGGTAGTCCATCGACCTGGCGGGACGGAGAGGAGCGTGCGATACACGCGCCGGCGGTAGGGGGTTAGCGTTGGGTGCAGGGATATGCGGTGGAGATATTTTTTGGTTTCCGCTGTGGGTAGTGCAGCTTGCTGGGCTTTCTGGGGTTTGGGCTCTTGGCTGTCTGGGGTTGGTGTTGGGGTCTGCGGATCTGTGGGCTGTACTGTCGAGCAAGACATGACTTATGTACCGTACCCGCACCCTCTTGCGTGAGGTTTTTGGTAGATCTTTTTAGGTGATCTATTCTCTTGAGTTTTGATTTCGAGGCCTTTCTGAGAATCTTGGAGTTTCTTGCAGTTCGTGGAGAGGATAATATTGTCCCGAGGATCTTCATTTGTAATTAGCCGGGAACGATGCGACGCGAGACGCGTCTGTCGGGATTGGGGTACTTACCACTTGAGTAGCTGTTGGTTCTATGAGACGTGATACGGGGGTTTGTTTCGACGTGGATATTTGAAGAAGGAGAAATAGTGAAAGGAAACAAATGGTTATGAAGCTCGAGTTGCTGGTTGATGGACGTTGTTCATAAAGTGACCAATCAGAGCGCCGGCTGTCAACAATATTCTTTTTTTAATAGTCTAGGCCATTCTTTTGGATCTCTTCATGATTTGTTTCATGTACATACTTTTTTTTCTCTGGGAATATAATTGCATAAGAAGATGCCGATTAAATCAGATATCCATTAATTAGTTCGTCTTCATCAAAACGTCACTGGGCACAAGAAGCCCAAACATAGCACATCTTCAACTCCTCCCAACCCCAAATCTAAGCATGATCTACATGCTCCGCTCCTACAGCATTATCACCAGTCTTAGAAGCCGCAATACTTGCAGCAGCACCAACAGAGATAGGCTTTCCAGTCTCCAAATCCACCACACTGCCCTTGCGACCGAGAGTCTGGACCATGCCTGGGCTCTCTTCCTTAAGGCGCGCAAAGGTCTTCTCTGCATCCCAGGTCCAGGGCGTCTTAGCCGCAAACAGGAGATCCATATCCTCTAGTGTGCGCTGGTTGCTTTCTGGGTATAGAGCCCACACCATGGGGATGGCGATGACATTACTGGCGGCAAAGACGTACAGTGTCTTTTCGCCAATGGCATTGAACATTACGGGGCATAGTAGTGTCTTTCAGTGTTCTGTCAGTAGATGGGCGTTATATTCATCGAATGGCGTTCACTCACCAGCCATCCATTTCCGATACTCCATCCGACGACACCAAAGGCATTTCCACGTGCACGAACGGCCAGGGGGAAGATTTCAGCCGGGTAAATCCTGCGAAACCAAGAATCAGCATCAAATAAAACGATCAGGTGTGAGTTTCGTACCAAGGGACTGTGAGCCACGAAGCTCCGAATGCAGAGGTGAAGATGAAAATCATGGAAGCTGCGGCCGCACCATATGAGGATGCCTTGCCTATATCACCGGCTGCCTTGTTGTCGATTGCGAGACGAGAGAATCCTCCCGCAAGGAACATGGCAATACCTTGGACAACTGCCCCCCAATACAAAGTCCACCGGCGACCGATCCGGTCGAGAGTAAAGACACACACTAGAGTAGCGAACTGGACACGCACATTAGCACAACTCGGTCTTTGCTTCAACGCCAAACATACCATGTAGAAGATGTTGTTCAGACCACTAATCCACTGACTCTTCATCGAATCAAATCCAGCAATGCCAAAGATGGTTGGTGCATAAACTGTAACTCCCGCGATACCAACCCATTCCTGCATGATCTGTAGCCAAATGACCAACTGTACGCGACGGCCGATATGAAGATCACCGGATTTATAGCCAACCAGCATAGACAGATATGAGTCGCCGTGGTTCACTGTCCGCTCCAGCTCGGCGATGCTCATAATATCCTGGAACTCGGCTTCCGCTCGGAGGAGGTCCTCTCCGCTGGATCCACGTAGACGCTGGAGAACATAGCGTGCCTCGTCCTCCCGGCCGACTTTGACGAGCCATCGAGGTGATTCTGGGAAGAACCAGACAACTGCCAAGAGGACTAAGAGGAAGACGATCTGGAATGCGATGGGGAATCTCCAGCGGAAGGCTGACTCTCCGTTGTCGATGAAAGAAAGGCCACTGTCGAACATTAGAAAGGATGTCGCAAAAACGAAGCATTGTACATACAACTCCAACCAGTAAGCCAATACAACACCAAAGATGTTCAGCGTGAATTCAATAGCAATGAATTGTCCGCGCGAAGTATGTTCAGCCGTCTCGGTAGCCCAGACAGGGACGATGGCATTCAAAATTCCAGTTCCAATACCATTAACGAAACGCGCTGCGAAAGTTAGTCCATACCCCCGGTGTATCGAACCATATACCCCTTACCGCAGATCATCCAATTGGAATTTTGTGCCGAACACTGCAAGGCTGCGCCTAAAATTGCCCATAAAGAACCCGCTGCAATAGTTTTGATTCTTCCCGTCCGGTCTCCGAGCCAGCCACCGATTAATGCGCCGAAAAGCGTTCCCAGGTAGTAGACCGACACGATCCCACCTTGCAACAAGGAATTTGTGACCACCGGGGTCAACTCGCCGTCCACCACCTTAGTATGACCGAAGCCCATGAGATCAATATAATCCTTTGCGTTGTTGACACCGGCCATCATTCCTTGGTCGTATCCGAAGAACAAAATAGACAGGCCAGCCACGCAGTTGATTCCAATGAGAAGCTGGCGCTTCTCTAGCTTGTGGACGACATTCCACGAGGGGATTTTGTCACTCATTTTGAACGCAATCGAGAGGGAGGAATCGAGTATTGAAGACTTCTCGCATTAAAAACTTGGTTCTACAGCCCGAAACAAGATTGAAAGAACAGGAAATATAACTAGCCCCAAGCTCGCGAGGTAGGGTCAGATCAGAACTACACAGCGAAAAAAGACTGTAGACCTAAAATCGCGCCGACATGACGGCAGCCGAGGGTTTTAAAGCGTTTACGCTGGACCCTGCGGCCCAACTCCGAGTCATCAATAACCAACGATGCACGGCAACTTCTCCCGGAGATCGACCGAGCGGTACCTATGAACGGCAAGGTGCGAGAGGTCAGACGCCGCTATATCCCGTGGGGTCTGCCCACCTAGGCGGGAGAGATGGGCTAACAAACCAGTCACCAGCGTCAAGACAACATAATTACCCACATTACCCCGCCGGCGTGAGAAAGTCCAGGATTGAGGGTCAGAATCGGAGCTCGGCAAGTACTTATCATGTGTGGTAGGGATGTCATGGCGGGGCGAGGTCGGGGAGCTCTGGGGGCTTTTACCCGGCTTACTAAGGTCGGCAATCCGAAAGAAACCTCTTTTTTGGTCTGCACATCTCGGGAAATTTGTGTTGGACTCGGCTTGGGGTCGGTCCGGGAATCAAACTGCGACACTATGAGCTCTATAAAGTAGACACACTCCTTACGGTGTGGTGAATTAACCGATGGCTCTCTTTGACCTCCGCATTTTCCTTGAGTGGGGGTTGGAGTACCTTGGAATGCCGCTTTTATGCGTTCCGAGTATTTCTCAGTCCGGCTTGGTATTAAGGTTGGTCGCGTGACAAACCCTCATGTGATTGGTTACTGGAAGATCCCGTCCACCCCGGACTTGAGGCATCGCCCATATCACTTTATCCTCTTCATTGTGTTGACTTTGGATTTCTACCGTGTGAAGGTATTTGAATCACCTTGGGATCAAGTAATGTCAGGTAACCAACAGCCAACTTCGCCTAGAAGGATACCAAACCAGTATCGTCTATAACATTAGTCTCGCTCCCTCCCGTCGCTTACGGGCTAGTTCTACCGTAGACTCAAGAAGATCGACTCTGTATCCAACTAGGTCTTTCCTTTACCGCAACCCGCCAAGCCTCGCCATGCACTTATTTATCCTTTTCTCCGAAGTGGCGCGGATAATACATCGTTCATTTCCCAGTTAGACTAAGAGAACTACTTTTGTATGGGGATCCTGCAGAATGTGGACATATTCTTGTCGGTCAAATAGCATCTAGATGCGGCTTTTTTCTAGGATACGTAGGGGTACTTCCGATCGGCTGTAACGTTATGGTAAACATTGATTCTCTTCCAAACCGCTGTCATATGTAGTTCTATCTCAAAGTGGAGCATTGGGATATGTATGTGTTTTGGTGCAACTAAAGATAGCTTGTTAATGTTTATTTTAGAGTAAAACCATGGGCTATCTCAGAACAACGTGAAGAGCTTACGTAGATATCGTGAGCTTGGCTCGGGAGAGCAAGAGATTGTCCTTGGTTGCATCATTTATGTTTGGACGAACTTGGCAAATTAATTTGAGTGCAAGTGTCCTGGAAAATGGTACTCCTTTATCGCAACCAAGCCTATTGAGCTTAATCTTAATATACTCCGTAAACACGAACTTACATGTTGGTTTATGTGCACCTTCAGGAAACGAAGGACCGTTTTTCCGTTCGGTGGGGGAGGATGTGATCCCAGAAGCCTTTCTTAGATATATCCCTGCACCCTTTGTCCCTATCAAGCACCGTGCTTACATACAAAGGCCCTTTAGGTCCCCGTATTCCATAGTATCTAGTCGTTGGCATATCCAACTCACAGAAACCATGCGATCTTCTCTGAATCACACTAGCCTCGGGACTTTAACGGAGTTATTACTGCTAATATGATTTAGTAGCTGGTGTACTTCGTAGTTAGCATTTAATATGCGCTCGTTAGTGTTACATGCAGAATTCTCGCGGCCCGCTAAAAGGGGCGGCCACTGGCTTCCCGGCGCCACCATACTTAGTACCAATATAAAACTGGTATCAAAAGATGGAGCCAGAAGCCAATAATATATATATATATATATATATATCGTAATCATAAAGTCATACATTTCGCAAACTCTCTGGCCAGCTCGCTTAACGATGAAGTTATATGTATGTAGTTAGTCGTACCTGCAGTGACGCCGCAAATTCCCCTTTCCCTCCCCTCACGTCTCCATCTCATTCTCGATCGCCGATATGAGTGACATTGTCGATTTTGTTTCTCCAAATGCCCCAGACCTGCCTAGTAAAGAGCAAGTTAGATTGCTTTGCACTAAACAAGGTCGGAGGGATAACCATTTCATCCACGTCCACCATGGCGAAAAGTTTTTCATCAAATATGAGGTCCCTTGTTGCGAATGGAAAAATCAACAATTTTTGTTTGATCGGATTAGGGCAAGCGCCGCTATTCGTATTCCTGAAATTTATGCCGTGTTCGGTATATCAGATAGACTATATCTGATTATGGAATTCATTCAAACCGACCATATGGCATCCGATATACAGAGAGCAAGAGCTATTTCTGATATTATTTCAATCGAGGTCCCCCTTAATATAACACCGGGTCCCGTCGGCGGGGGGCGTATCCATATGAGAATCTTTTGGGATGATCAGATATCGGACGTTGCCTACCATTCTATCCAGGATCTAGAGAGTCATCTTAATCGTGTTCATATCCCTAAGCTTTGAGACTAAATAGTCTTAGAACTAACGTGATTTATCTTTTAGGTTTTAAAGGTCTTTAAAATGCCTAACCGAGAGCTAGACCATATTGATTTCAGCCACGAGAGAATAATCTGCTGTTATACAGATCTTAAAAAAGCACATTTTCTAGTTGATACAGACGGCCAGCTCTGGGTTTCCGCGTTTCGTCAAGTCAATTTTCTTACTGAGACTTTTATGTACTTTGCTCTAGGCAAGCAATTAGGGGGAGACCCGCTCCCCCCTGAGTACTACGGTATGATTCCAATCACACCTACGCAAAACCTGAAAGGACTTTCCGTGGTAAGACGATGGTTTCTGTGCGGTAGCAGTCGGTATTGTGGGTAGAAACCCCCCTTTGTTTAGAGGATTATCTTACTAATAGTTTTTTTCTAATAGATATCAGAGATTTGGATATTTCAAATGTTGGCTAGACATAATCACTCGTGGGAATGAGCATCTGTTGGATATCAGATGATCTGAGGTGACAGACCTCTTCCCTAGATAGCTTCTCTCTTCTTTCCCCCAGTTTCGTCAGACCAATACCAGATAATCAGTCGGAGTCTCTATCATTCTTTCTCTCTCATACAACTATCTGCTTCTAAAGCACCCAGTTAAGTGAAAGGACCCCTGCTCGAACTTTCAGTCCTCATTTCTATATCTAAATACAGTACGTATCTATATAGACCCGACGATATAGTCCCATGCAGAACAACAGCGATAGCATCCACAGGCTCTTGGTGTTCAAGCCTTTCATCGCGCAGTTCTGCGATCAGTTTAACTGTAAAGACTTTATACTTGATGATGATTAATGGCGCCAAATTGACTATCTTCTTTGACTTATAAAGCCATTCTTTGATTATACCCTTGCCCTTTTAAAGACTCGGGATGTGACATCGCATCGTGTCCTCCAGATTTATAACTTACTTTTTAAGCATCTTAAACAGTTAAAGAAGCAGCTACAACGAAAACGTGTTGTATGGAAACAATAAATGCTTTCCTTTCTGGAAGCTAGCTATTTAATACTACGCGACTATTATGGTAAGACTGATATATTATGGTGAGACTGATAATATGCGGGGGTGTATCTGTGCGGTTTATACAATGCTATCGCCGGATAGTAGATTCCAGTTCTTCCTTTCTGATGACTGGTTTGACTCTAAAGAACTCCGTGATGAGCATCGAGTGGCATTCTAAGATGCACTCACTCCGATCCAGGAGTGTCTTACTGCTACTAAGGGCCCGTAAGGGTACTCTTCTGGATCGACAGCAAGATCAGTTCTTGATAACCTGGTTCTAAGCCAAAAGTCTAAAGTTATGCCGGGCCAGTTATAGATGAGGTAACGCAGTATCTTGACGGCAGTATGTTTAACCCTTATATTTCTTTATTAATACTGATTTTATATATAGGTATAACTGAACCCACTCGATTTCTGGAGAGAGAATTAATTCCGTTTTCCAGCTATTGCTGCACTTATACGGGATGTCCTCGCAATTCCAGTAACAGGTGCTGGGGTAGAGCGACTATTCAATACTGCGCGCGATATCTGCCATTATCGGCCTGGTTCTTTAAAGCCGCATACCATTGAAGAGCTGATGTTATACCTCTGTACGACAAGGTTTGACCTTGAAATACAAGGTGCAAAGGAATTCGAGCATCTCTTCGGGTCTGATGAGATCCAGATCTTGATAGAAGAGAAGGATAAGAAGCTAGATGATGTTGAAGTTAATCAGATCAGTGATGCTGAAGAGCAGAATGATGGAACTAGTTCTGGGGATCTGATAGATATTGGCTCTGATGATGATACTACTGTACCGTCTTATGTGCGTACATCAGGGAGGAAGAGGAAGCATGTTGATGATGAAGAATATGAGTATCATTAGTAGATAGTGAAACATTATTGTATATCGCATTGATTACTCTTATTAATCTTATTAATCTTATCAATCTCATTGAGTTCATTAATCTAAACCATAATCAATTCTGTCAATTGACTTAATTCCCATAAAGACTCGGTCAATTTGGGTCTTCGACGGTAATTTAAATACTCAAAAATACTAGAAACATCTGCATTACTTGTGTATCTATCAAGAATTGGCATGTTTGTATTGTTTGAGGCCCATTGGGCCCCATAAAAGCCCAGCCTATTTGCGGGTTAGGTCGGTCCGGAGGTCTATATATGGCTAGTCTTGACAACCCTTGTGGTGGATATTAATACCAACACTCAGATAAAGATCACTGTTTTTTGACTAGGTCATTCTGGTAACACGGCTTTCCACGTTCGAATAATATTGATAGCTGTGATATACATACATAGTATTTAAATGGATGAGTCATCGTGTAGAAGAGATATCTTGAAAGGAGGGTTTCGCATGTTTAATCGAGGTTTCTTGTTTGGACTAAATTTACAGAGAATGTCAGAATGCGTACGTAGGCGGCCATATTCATTCACTAAGGCACGATTATATCACATTTAATCTAGATTGTACCGTGCTGTTGGCCAATAGCACCCCGCCATGTGCTCCGTAGGGAGGGGTAGGTTGGCTGATGTTGTGCGAACGGAGTAACTAGCCGCAAAGCACCAATTGCTTGTCTGAGACATATGTTTCTGACGCTGACTCTCTCTTGCACTCTGATGAGAATGCGTAGACGATAGAAACAGTGGGGAAATGATTCTTCAGCCTGTTCCCATGAGACAAAAGCGGTCTAAAAGATAGACATAATTGGTTCAGTGGAGGGTGAGGCCGATAGATCGGCGAGCGCGATCTGCATTAATCGGAATTAATGTGTTTTGTGCTCAGGGTAGGGTCCACTTATATAGATTGTTCTATGTTACTACGTTGGTCTTCCCTAGAATTAGAGTGAAAATGCGGAGAAATGTATCACGAATTCCCATCTTTGATTACATTTCCTAGGCACTCTATGTTCAAAGTAGATCCCTAAACATATCCCAAAGAACAACTTTCGCCAGTGACATGAGAAAGCGGTACGCGTTCAGCCCAGTATTCATATCCACTTCCAGCCTCAGGTTTCCAAGTTTATTTGTTTCGGGAGTAGACCTTGACCGAGTTCACCAGCCAGTAAGCCTCGTTGAAGGCGGCTGGGTTATTTGCAACCCAATCATTGCAGGTAGCGGCCATGCTAGTGCATTTCGTATCTTTCAAGAACTCCCGTGAAGCCCCTGTAGAGGTTAGTGAATGTGTTTTGACTGCAGTTTGTAGGGTACTTACAGCCTCCGCAGAAGTTGGTGTTGAAGATAATGTAGTTGTCCTTGAACCTTTCGGCCAAGTTGCAAGTATTGGGCGTGAAGGTAGCCAAGGGGGTGCCGAACTTCGCCACATCCAAGTCCGCAGTGCCGGCATTGAGCACCGCGTTAGCTCCGGCGCTGCCGCGAGGGAAGAACCACACATTAATGGAAAGGCTTGCCCACTCGGTAACATAGACACCGCCTCCATTGGCGTTGAAGGCAGCGCCGTAGTTGTTGGCCGATGTGGTGGCCTGAGCACAGCCTGCGTCGGCATTCTCACAGTCAGCGGAAGTCTGGTCTGCTGTCGACTCCGACCCGGTGACATCCATGTTGCACCCCTTTGCTGTGTGCAGGGTGATGCCGTTAGCTTTCTGGTTGTTGACGCCCTCGATGATATCGATCTCGCCAGAGTTGGGCCAGTCAGGTCCAGAAGTCCAGTAGGCAGGCCAGATACCGCAGGAGCCACCCTTCCCAGTACCAGCCGGCATGTGGGCAATGTCGGCAACGAAAAGGCCAGTGGTGAAGACATCCTTGGACCTCACCCGGGTGGAAGGGCGGCCATTGGGACTCTTATCCGCAAAGTTGGCACCAAGGTAGACTGCGCCGTTGCTGATCTTGGCCATGCCAGAACTTTTGGCAGTTTCGGCGTCCACATACTTCACAAAGCCACCAGATGGATCCGGGTCGCTGGTGAAGTTGAATCCATCGAAAAAGTTGGTGCTATCGTATACTTTGAGCTGGGAGTATGAGGCAGCACAGACTGGGACCGCCGAGAGAAGGGCTCCAATGCCGATAGCTTTTGCTGAGAAAATCATGTCTGCTGTGATATGATATAGTTATGAAAAGAGAGAATTGGCTGTTTTCGACTACTTTTATCGTGCAACAGGGTGCAATATATAAGGCCATGTTGCCTTGCTTCGGAGAACGATCAATATATCCAAGACATAACGTTACAGCCGATCGGGAGGACTCCAACTGCAACTTCATATAAAGAGTTGCATCTCAAAGTTGTTTAGCCGACAATGAATCTGCAGGAGTGTACACTCCTACGTCCTATCAAGAATCTCTAGTGCGGAGAATATATTACTAGATGGGTACCTTTTCGGAGAGAAGGATCGGATTGCAAGGGCACATTGCGTAAATATGGAGTACGTAGCTGCACATTGAATCACGCACTGCAGATCAATAGCGGCATTGAGCTATCGGACCGGAGCCGACGAAGGAAAAGGGAAGCTCTATGTTGTATGTTGTATTCTAAAATATACAACTAACTAGGGACAGGATTAAAAGCTTAGTGCCCAGTACTATCACATTCCACGTAATGACATATTACTGGCACAAGGTATCCTTCAAGGCTATGCCTATTTTCGTCACATCATAACCTATGCCCCTCTCAGATCCTAATTAATTGGAACCATGATAATCTAAGTAAATTTCACTAGTTAGTTAGTTAGCGCATGCAGTTAATTTGTATCTACTTCATACTCCATGTCTCTACAGAGTACTTCAGACTCTATGGAATTCTATAATTGACGAATGGTTGTAACATCCTTGGGAGGTCAATTAAGAATTAATAAAATCAAGATTCTATACAATTCCAAGATTCCAAGATTGCTACACCAATATTATGACTGTTATTTTCGGTTGCGACTACTATATAATCTATTGGATAGATATATTGCAAGCTAGTGGTAAAAGTCACGTAAATTACTAGTGTGGGGATTGGCATAGCACAGATCGGAGGGAACCAGGGACCTGGATAGCCACGTGGCAACTCTCAGGGGCATTCTCAGCTGTACTCGATCAGAAAGCGGCAAGAAGTGAACACCCAAATGGAAAGGGAAAACGAATAAGAAAAACTCTGGGCTAATAAAACAGATGAGGTTTGTCCTTGGAGGGATCGGCGGGGGAGAATACAGAACAGCCGAAATCGCCGGACTTCAGATGTTTCTGCATCCTTACGACCGAATGGGTTTGATTGCTTCCGATTCGTCTGCTTTTTCACATCTGTCTTTGTCTTACCCGCTTCTTTCGAAATGGAAAGTTTGCATATTGGAGGTAAGCCGACTACGCGGGGAACCACTTCTCCACAAATCTGGTTTGCCAAGGTATCATATTGTTTCTCCACAGATCTTGAAGCCCTTGGTCATGGAAAATGAAAACTCTGCTTCTAATGCTCCGGGGGTGAGTTTATTCCAAGTTATGGCCCGAAAACAAATGCCGATGACGCATATTTAAGTGCGTGTGACCATGAGCACAGTCATGGGCCATATTGTCTTCGAGATAGTATCCGCGATTGATATGTACGTAGGTACGTAGGTACTTTCCAAGGACACTCGAGTTTGCAGTCTACATGAGAATGCATGTTACAATAGATGGAAATTCGTGTATATGACATCCAAGCCTACAAGAAAGCAGAAAAAAAGACTTGATCCCAAGCAAATACTTACTAGCGACTACATGGCTCACGGGTCATACATTCCGGTTGCAAGAGTGGCAAGTGCAAGGCAAATCACGTTATAAGGCTGAGTTCACGTCGCCGGTCCCGGGATTGAGAACCCGTTGTCGAACTCTAATTGGTTAACTTCCCTGAACCGGGCAAGTAATTATAACCATCGGGGATATTTCATGAAACCCATCTTCCATTATACCACATGGTAAATCCCCGATCTCGAGGATCTAATGGAAAAAGGCAACATGGTGCAGCAGCGCAGCAACGAGGTTAATACCAAAACACCGGACCCGCCAAGCCAGCATGGAGACACACGTCTAGAAGGGTATTCCCAGTTCACAGTAGCCCAGAAGCGGGCTATTGTGGCCATGGGGTCACTGGCTAGTTTCTTCTCACCCTTGTCTTCGAGCATCTATCTGCCCGCCTTAGCCACTATCGCGGATTCCCTGCATATCTCCGTCTCCCAGGTGAACTTGACTGTCACCACTTACCTGGTAAGTCAATGAAAACAACAATATTCTCAAAGATATGCAAAACTGACCAGATTCCTCATTTCTAGATTATGCAGGGGGTGGCACCCATGCTGATCGCAGGCTTCTCGGACACCGCAGGCCGCCGTCCTGCTTACATCATTTGCTTCACAATTTACCTTGCAGCCAACCTAGGACTAGCTCTGCAAAACAGCTATGCTGCCCTCCTAGCTCTCAGATGTCTCCAGAGCGCAGGGAGTAGTGGGACTGTGGCCCTGGCAAATGGTTTGGTCGGCGACATGATCACGTCCGCGGAACGAGGCTCATACATCGCCTTCGCTTCAATCGGGAGTATGTTAGGTCCCTCTTTGTCACCAATCATCGGCGGCCTTCTCAGTCAGTACACTAATTGGCACTGGATCTTTTGGTTTCTGCTCATCTTCGGTGGCGCGTTCTTCCTCGTCCTCGGACTATTCCTACCGGAGACCTGTCGCAAAGTCGTCGGCGACGGATCCATCCCACCACCTCCTTTGAATAACTCCCTGGCAGATATTATTCGGCACCGCACGCGCAAACGGAAGGGCCTCGTGGCTGATCCAGACAAGGAAGCTGGGGTGTGGAAGAACTCTTCTCTTCGATTCCCGTCACCGGTCCCGACTATGAAGGTCGTCCTCGATATCGAGACGTCGGTCATCCTACTCACCACAGGACTCCTGTTTGCTGGTTTCTATGCTGTCATGACTGGTGCGTCAACTTCCTTCCACAAAATCTATCACTTCGACGACCTCCATGCTGCGTTGATGTACCTCCCCATCGGCGGAGGAGGCGTGCTGTCAGCCTTCACGACTGGCCGGCTGGTCGACTGGAACTACCGCCGCCATGCAAAGCGTGCTGGTCTGACTATCATCAAGAATGTGCGTGTAGACATCCGCAACTTCAACATTGAGCGTGCAAGGCTGGAAGTCGCGCTCCCACTCTACTATATTAGTAACGTGTCGATGCTGACATACGGCTGGGTGCTGGGTCATAAAGTCAACCTTGCTGCTCCTATCATTATTTTGTTCATTGCCGGATGGTCGATCATTGGTACATCGCAGGTATTGAATGCTCTGATGGTTGATCTCTGGCCGGGGAAGTCGGCGACCGCGACTGCAGCAAATAACCTCTTCCGGTGTGAGCTCGGTGCTGCGGCGTCGGCGGCAATCAGCCCTATGCGCTCTGCTATGGGTGAGGGCTGGGCGTACACCATGCTTGCTTTGATCTCTATTGGTGTTTCTCCTTGCTTGTGGATAGTCGCGTGTAATGGGATCAAGTGGCGACAGAGGAGAATTCGAAAGGAGGAGAAATCGTCATGTGGACAGGGTTAAATCTGCCTTGATTTGTATTGCACGAGCTCATGAACTCACGGACTCAGTGTAGAGTATACACTTGGGACATGGCTTTGAACTTCTGTTCTGAATTGCTCGCTTACCTACTTACAATGAATATTGCTTAGCCTTGACCTTAGTGAGAAGCCGTTTTCGTCCATGCCGTCTAGCTTTGCATATCAGTCTATTGTAAATACCTCCCACCAGGGGCTGTCATTGCCATGGACAAACACTCCCTAGGCAAGAGTACAGTACACACAGGTTGGGAGAATTGTCTTTCAAAGTCGGCCATTTCTCTTCCGGCACTTTTCCACAGTGTAGGAATGAGTGAGTGAACGGTAAGAATTTTGAAGAAAGTATATAATCTATGCGAAAATCCAAGGGCCACTTGAATGACAGCGCCAAGCAGGACATCCAAGGTCGAACATCATTTTGATATCCTAGTTCCCGGATCCACCACTCTTAAAGAGTGGATGCTCATATAAAGGCCTGGGGTATCGAAGTCTCAAACTGGAGTTTCCATCCGCTTATAACCGCGGCGGAGACCGCCGAGACCGAGAATCCTTGCCGATAAAAATGGCCCGCGGGTAGGCAAAATCTCTGGGGAATGGCCGCTAACTCCAGCCCGTAGGAAGTGGCTTAGCAAATTGCGTTACCCGGAGTAGTCCTAGGTAGATTTTGCAATGATCAAACTGCCAATCTCTTGGGCTTTGCCGTATAAATGAAAACTCACAACTTACACAACTACGTGTGCTATTAAATGTTCAGAGTCCTTTCTCCTGGTATCATATTGGATATCTTCGATCAAAATATTTGGGCGGTGTTCTATATTCTGCCTGCACAATCGTCGGAACCTCCTCCCGAAATCCTCCGGTAAATAGCCGGCCCGTATTCACCGCCTTTCCTGTACAGACCAGCTTTGCGGCCACAGTCGGTCGTGGGCGGTGAAGCGAAGCAATACCGCAAAAGCTCAGTCATTTCCCGTACTCGAATCCACCCACCCTATTTGTGCACTCCCAACAACTTCAATCCACTCGCATTGAGGATTGCATTTATATCTAAAGACCACTAGTCTTTTGTTTCCTCTTTCATTATGTTCCGTGCTGTCTTGCCCCGGGCTGTGCCCCGGTCTGCTCTCCGCCATGCCGGCCCGAGGGCTGTTCCCAACAATTTCGCTACTCCCATGATCTTCATTAACCAGTCAAAACGCGGTTTCGCTTCTGAATCAGGTAAGTCAATATTTGTATCGTTGACACAGAGTTCTCGTTGAGGTTCTCTTTGCTTCCCGGATGCGATTGCTGATTTCCGCTTTCCCGGGCAACAGGCGATCACGATCTGGTCATCATCGGTGGTGGTGTCGCTGGTTACGTTGCCGCTATCAAGGCCGGTCAAGAGGGTCTCAAGGTACGAACTACTTCCTCTCCAAGCTTCCCGGTTTTGATTGGGCCGGTGCCGTTGCAATCCACGTATTAACTGAACACTTTGGCAGACCGCGTGTATCGAGAAGCGCGGAACCCTCGGCGGTACCTGCTTGAACGTCGGCTGTATCCCTTCTAAGTCTCTCCTCAACAACTCTCATCTCTACCACCAGATCCTTCACGACACCAAGAAGCGCGGTATCGAGGTCGGCGATGTCAAGCTCAACCTTACCCAGATGATGAAGGCCAAGGACACATCTGTCGAAGGTCTGACTAAGGGTGTTGAGTTCCTGCTCAAGAAGAACGGCGTCGACTACGTCAAGGGTGCCGGTTCTTTTGTTGATGCCAACACCGTTAAGGTCGCCCTCAACGACGGCGGTGAGAAGACCCTGCGCGCTAAGAACATCATCATCGCCACTGGCTCTGAAGCCACCGGCTTCCCCGGCTTGAACATCGACGAGAAGCGCATCATCACAAGCACCGGTGCTCTTGCTCTCACTGAGGTCCCCAAGAAGATGGTCGTCATCGGCGGTGGTATCATCGGTCTCGAGATGGTATGTATTGACTACAGAATGAGCTTTGAATTTGGATAGTGTTAACATTTTATCTTGATATTAGGCTTCCGTCTGGTCCCGTCTCGGTGCTGAGGTCACTGTTGTTGAGTTCCTCGGCCAGATCGGTGGACCTGGCATGGACGCCGAGATCGCCAAGCAGGCCCAGAAGATCCTGGGCAAGCAGGGTATTAAGTTCAAGACCAACACCAAGGTCGTCTCCGGTGATGACAGCGGTTCTACCATTGCCCTTAATATTGAGGCCGCCAAGGGTGGCAAGGAGGAGATTCTGGACGCCGACGTTGTCTTGGTCGCTATTGGCCGTCGCCCCTACACCGAGGGCCTGAACTTGGAGCAGGTTGGAATCGAGAAGGACGACCGTGGCCGCCTGGTCATCGACCAGGAGTACCGCACCAAGCTTCCCCACGTCCGTGTCATCGGTGACTGCACCTTCGGTCCTATGCTCGCCCACAAGGCCGAGGAGGAGGCCGTTGCCGCCATCGAATACATCAAGACTGGCTACGGCCACGTCAACTACGCCTGCATCCCCAGCGTTATGTACACCCACCCTGAGGTCGCTTGGGTTGGCCAGAACGAGGCTGAGATCAAGGCCTCCGGTGTCAAGTACCGTGTCGGTACCTTCCCCTTCAGCGCCAACTCCCGCGCCAAGACCAACCTCGACACCGAGGGTGTTGTTAAGTTCATCGCCGATGCCGAGACCGACCGCATTCTCGGCGTCCACATCGTCGGCCCCGGTGCCGGTGAGATGATTGCTGAGGCCACCCTCGCCATCGAGTACGGTGCTTCTTCTGAAGATATTGCCCGCACTTGCCACGCCCACCCCACCCTCTCCGAGGCCTTCAAGGAGGCTGCCATGGCCACCTACTCGAAGCCCATTCACTTCTAAATTTCTTCAGATCTCATATATCCTCCACCATGTACCACTTTTAGCTAACCTAGACTAGCTCGGCTAGCAAAATACATCATTCATGTAATAATCTCCTTATTTTCGTGAATACACATGCTGCACCACTTGAACAACAATTTTCACCGACTGTAATAAAAGTGCTCCTAGGTGGAAGAAATAAATGTACCTATTTACGTCTAGCCCAGTTTTTTCTCAGGCCCGGTCCCCCTCGGCAAACCCGCTTATTGCTCACGTACTATATAACATCCAGGAAAGACTTGATGCTACGGTTTACGCATATTATCTCGACCCTTACTAGGTAGGGAATTCTTGAAAGGCATCAATCATATTCATATATATAGATACATGTATACGTACATTTAAATATATCCTTTGTCTTTTCCGTTCCGGTGTTTCTCCAAAACATTCAAGCAACAGTAGCTTTGAAGAACACCTCTCGGATCTCCTTAAGACCCTTCTTCTCGGCCAACAACAACCCAAGCAAAATCCTCGATTGCTGGGGATTGAACATTCCACTAGCAATCTGTGTCTTCGCGTTCTCGCCGGTAATATCAGCGGTGGGGACTTCGCCGTTCACAGTGCGGTGCGATAGCACAACGGGGATGTTATGCTTCGCAACGATCTCGTTGATGGCAGAAGCGAAATCCGTGGAAACACCACCTGCACCCTCGCCAGCAACCTAATATAAAATCAACACTGCACTGCTGGACAGGTTCGAATCTCTTAAACATGGGGTGAAAAACATACCACGATACCCTTGGCCCCATTCTTCACAGCACTGTAAATCGAATCAACCTGCATATCCTCATAGGCATACAGGATGTCTACACGAGGCACGGCATCCACATCGGACACATCAACCACGTGCTTAGCATTTGGCTGCACTGCCGGGTAATAGAAGTACGGTTTGTTCGACACAATGAAACCCGTGCTTCCCTGTTCATATGCCTTGAAGGTATCCACGGTATTCGCACTTGTTTTAGTTGCGAAGAAAGCAGAGACGATCCGATCATTTAGGACAACCAATGCTCCACGGTCCTTGGACTTAGTGTCTGCAGCGACGGTTACTCCCTGCAGGAGATTCATGGGTCCATCCGCTGAGATAGCGGTAGAGGGCCGCATCGAGCCGACGAATACAATAGGCTTGCCGCAGTTTACTGTTGTGTCGATGAAAAAGGCAGACTCTTCAAGGGTGTCGGTGCCGTGGGTGATCACGGCTCCGGACATAGTAGGATCATCGCAGACTTCTATCTGGAGTCTGTGGGTGAGGTTTAATAGGAGAGAGGAAGAGATGTCGCCGCTGTTGACGTTGTTTGCCTGGACGGCAGCGATGTTGGCGATGTTGAAGATATCTGGTATTTCGGAGAGGAGGGTGTTGATTCCTAGGGCACCGGATTTGTATCCTCCTGTTGCGGTTCTGTCGTTGCTTGTGCCGGCGATGGTGCCGCCTATCTTAGGGTTAGAGGATATCAGATCTAAATCTCATATATTGTTATATTGATACTTACCAGTGGCCAGGATGGTCACATTAGGAAGAGAACCGTTGAAGTGATTGAATGTCAGGCCGTTGGAATTGGTATGGGATGTGTGTGCTGTTCGGGAATAGACCAAAGGAGATGCATAGCTTGTAATGGCTAGAGCCAAAACCACGAGTCTCTGAAGCGAGAAACCCATTTTGACTGTGATTTTATCTCCAGGTCAAATTAAATATAAATATGGGATGTATAGTGCAAATATAGAAGGATAGCCACGGTTTATATGTACTGGCGGAGGCTGATGCATGCTATACATCATCCGATTCCTACTGCTCCGACGAATTCGACGACATTCTCGATTTAGGTTACTTGGCAATATGTTCATCGATAGTTTAGGTTTAGGTCCCAACATGCAGTTCACTGCATATGTAGGTACAGAGGAGTGGAGGGGGAATTGGAGAAGTTTAGTTGGAGTAATATCGCAGATCATCGTAGATCGTGTGATTGAAGTACATTGTGCTAAATATATATATCTAAGTTTCTTCAATCGACCATCAATATACACCAGACAAGTACGTATATAATTTAATTTGTTTATTACGCCTTATTATTTTACTATAGCTTGGAGTTTGAGTACTGTATTTCCATATCATCCCCGTTCTTGTGTAGATATTTACTTCATCTCCCGCAGCTCTCGTACATCATGCTCCACTTGCAACCAGGAAAAGCCTCACCACCAACAACTCTAACTTTGGCAGGAATCAAGGCCGATGATCTGCTTTCAAGGTTCCAAATTCGAAATGTAGCTGGAACCTCGGCCCATGATCGGAAGTATTAGTCCATGAATACGGAAGGTAGCCGAGCATTTCAATTGTTGTTTGAATTTGTGATGTGCATACTCCAAAAATGATAGGAATAAGACACAAAGTACGTAATTCACCGAGTCTACCCCGGTGTTTTCACCTGCAATTACTTGTTTGATGCGCGGTATGCCTTGGCGGCCAATTTAGTGGACTTTCCCCCGGCACAATCTCCTCAATTCCACTAATCGTGACTAAGCATTCACCTACACCCGTCCCGCGTGTAGGTGAGCCAAGGCCTAAACGCAAACCAATGCCTAAACACAAAAACTTCATGCTTTCAATTTCAGACCTATTTTTCAGCCACCATACTATCTATATTTACATATTTAAAGAACTCATCATCTACATCGAGATAATCTCTACCTCCTGATGCCTCTTCTTTTTCTTTAAGAGCTTGGTTGGCCCGAAGCCAGTAGTCTCGAATCCTTGCATGCGCACTCTCATTCCTAATGTCCAATTTTGTTTCCTTCGTATAGCGTCGATGAACCCTCGAATTGCCTGTAATTAACGATAATGGGGACTTAGAAGCACCCTTTATAATACGCTTTGATTCTTTGACAGGAATTTTGTGGCTTTACATCTTTTTAATCGTCTGCTTTACAAGGGCTAGGTCTTAGATAGCCTGCTTACCGCCACGAATTACACGGTTTATATGCTTTTAAACCTTCGGAAGGTCTGGCTATTCGTTTTCGAATATCGTTTAAAGCTTATTCTCACTTTTTGAGAACCTTTAATCCGAGTTCGGCGGCGAATTGGTGACTGAGCTAGGAATTTCCGCCTCTGGCGAAGGTGTATGACCATAGATCTTAAGCACTAGTTCATCTTCCCAGCCAGGATTAATTTAATCACAGACAATATTTAGATTCTAAGGCTAAATACCAGTATCATAGAATGATGATTTAATAGTTCGTGATTTAAATGTGTCTTTGCGAACTGTTTTGATTAACCGAAGAAAATGCCGTTTATCATTAACATCTCCACCCTATCGTACGATCTCATTATTCTTCTTTCGGAATTTCTGTTTAAGGACCGAGAATGGCTTACCATCGAGAGGCTGGCATCGATGTGTTAATTTCGGTATAAACCACTTAAGGTATAATGTTAAGAGATTAGTAAAGGTATTCGAATTTCGGGGTTCCATGAGAACCATGGTTATCCATAACTAAAACCCTAGGTCTACCTTTAGTAACTCGCTTTTTAGTGGTATAATGGAAATCTAATAGCCATTGAATCGCAGTTTTATCGTCCGTCCAGCCTTTAGCAGTTAGTTTAATGACCCTATAATTAGAAGGGTCATTATCGCCGTCGAACTAATCCTCAATTTATTCAGAACCACACATTAAAAACCATGGATGCATAACCCAGCCATCGGCTGAAATGCATTTAATACCAGTGATATTCTGGCCTATTCCACCGGTCGTAATAGTCTCATTTTCACGGGTAGAAGCGACGTTTTCCTTAGTTCTAACGCCTAGCTGAAAGCCAGTTTCATCCCAGTTATATAGTTCGTGGGCCTAGATTTTATTCTTTTCAAGGAATTAGCCAAAGACCTTATACCAATGAACTAATTCACCGTGTAATTCGGCCTCGATTATCGCTTTTTCTATAGGCTTTTATGTACGGAGAGTGATATGTGGTGGTAGGCGCGCGATAAATTAGTAGCCATACATTTTACTAACCTGCCGGTCGGAACCGCAGTGCTGTAAAATGCGATTTACAGCGCCCTCAATATCTAAAGCAGTCGGTGGTGTATATACTGAATTAAGCAGCTCGATCCAGCGAATCAGGGATCTCTCTTACGACTGATTTAGTGCTTTATTAGTGGCTGTACGGCCTTTTTTACTGGGCGTGCCGTTACTTCGATTCCGAAGCTTCCACTTTGAGACACTAAAATGAGAGGCTGCGGCCTGAATACTGTTGAATTGGCCTAATTTATAGGCATCGACGGCATTTAAGAGAAGCATCTCTTCTTTTTCGGACGAAATTGGCATAGTTTTGGTGGTAAAAAGTAAGGACAAAAATTGAAGGTTGAAGTTTTTGTGTTTAGGCATTGGTTTGTGTTTAGGCCTTGGCTGGGTGTAGGTGAATGCTTAGTCACGATTAGCTGTTTCATCCCCGAGATTTCTTTGGCATATTTAACGGCAACTAGGGTCGGTCATAAAGGGAGAAAAAAAAATGAAAACCAAAAAGAAAACTCCGATAGGGGGAATCGAACCCCCGGCTGCCGTGTGAGAGACGGCGATGTTAGCCACTACACCATATCGGACCGTTACAATGGAGAATCAATCTGGTTTAGTTCTGACCCTTCTGGTTTAGCGCTGACGGTCCCTGTGCGTGCCCGCGCGTGGTTCTATAAAGACCCCTCCATCGCCCCAGCTGACTTCTATTTATTTTTCGCCCGCCCGCTTCTCAGCTCGCCCGTCTTCGTCCGTGCTCTGCTGATGAGGCATTTCTGCTATTGATCCGGATCGCCGAACTCCGTAACCCCTGGTGTCCCTTGCTCGACCCCTCAACTGCAAACTGCGCTGCTTTCGCTCATCTGGCCCCATTCTCTCAGCTCCCACCATTACAATCGACATGAGGCAATTTCGCCCTTGGTCTGCTGTGCCGACCTGTGGATCCGTCGCCTCACACGCCCATCGGCTAGCCAATCGTTGACCTTCCGTGCATCTACTTACACGCCCGACGCCCCTTTTAGATAATCGCCTTTGCGGAGCGGGGCTCCAAATCTGCCTTGTGGATGCGAAGGCCGCGCGGGACACTTGTCAGCCTGGTCTGATAGCGTTCGCATCATCTCGGGATTCAAGGAAGGACTGATCAGGCCGATTCGGCGGCGATTCGCGAAGTCTGGTAGTTGCCGAGTCCGTGGCAGTCTACAGGGCGAAAAAGCAGCATCCCGTCTATACGTTGCGTTTACAAGATCTAACGGCCGCCATTTCGAGACTTTTGAAGGATTTAGGGACCAGGCAATGACCACCAGACTGTGCAAACAACCATTCCCCATTCCCTCGATCTACAGCAGTTTGTCGCGTGCCCGTTCGCATTCCGAAGATCTACGCATTCCCGGCCTCTTCCACCGAGTGCGCCTTGTCACAGAACCCTCGTGAGCGTAATGATCGATTGGCGTAGACTGAAAGATAGATTCATTAGGTACTGTATCAGATCTCAATAGTCGGGTGGGTGCCGCCCTGGTAAGAAGTGGTGAGCGGCGCCTTAGCGTCGCGCGATCGCCGCACTGACCTCAGCTGGACTAATTTCGAGAATCATTGGATCGCATTGTTCCCTCCAAAACACTCGGTCTCTTGGCATCTGGACATAGCCACATGTCAGTCCGAGGGCAGAATATCGATAAGGCCGATTTGATATCTTCGGTGAAGAGCCCCCGTCATCTGGTTCGCCGAGCTTTTCATTTGATTCCCTGAAGCTTGTTTTCCTTTACTGATATTTCAGTAACTTCGAGTCAGCAAAATCCTCAGATACCTGATCTGTGGAAGCTTCATTACTGTGTAGTGTTAGCTTCTAGGACCTAAATGTTTCCTCTGGGTTCACTCGGCTCAGAAATAGCGTTTCGGCTGGTTCTCAGGTTCGGCCAAGCCGGCTTTTAAGCTTATGTAGTTTATAATAACCCGGGCAACCCTCGCGATGTGATCATCACAGCGGACACGGCGCTCCGACTACAAGGATATTGCCACCCTTGAGCTATTCCTTCTCTAGTTGTTCTTCCATACATGTATACAGCTCTTCGCGGATTTCCTCGGGAACGTCTATGTACGTGTCCAGCACACAACCTTTCTCGGTGTCAGCAACTTGGCCCCTCAGGTGATGCGACCGGAGTTTATAATGTTTCCTCCATGCCTGATAACTTCTTAACCATTTGAAATTACATACTACTAGCCATGATCTCATCTGGAGCACATGCATAGATATCCCTCGAAGGCTCCACGCTGATGCAAGATCTCCATACTGTCCTATACCTGCCTAATAGCTCTGTTTTTACTTCCATTCATGTAGCTCATTCTCCGTCCAATCCCACAGTTTGCGCTCTAGCTCATTATTGGAGGCATCGCGACTCGCCCTTCCACGCACGCTAACTGGCTCATAATATTCTCCACTGCGCACATCTGGCGCGAACGCGGCCCACAATGGATGTTTGACGCCCTCTTGGATATCGTGCATCCACAGTGGTGAGGTTACTCGGATCATATCCAGATTGAGAGAGAGCGACTCGGCAAACTGGCCGATGAGGGGCGACTCCGAGATAGCCGGGTGCACAGAGACGACCGTGAGGTCGGGCTGACGCCGAGCTAGTGCGCGGGCGTACAGGACGTTGGCCAGCTTGCTTTGAGCATAGCGGGGTAATAGCGAGAGAGTCTCTGCAGGAGACTGGAGCAGCTCGAAGCGAATGCCACCAGGGGGGCTATCCGATGAGTGGTTGAGGTTAGGCTCACGATGCGCACATTTGCTCGCGGATCTGTCCGCTGTGTCTCCAGTTACAACGGCAACAGTCTTCTGCACCAGGAGTGCGTGACCGAGATGATTAGTCGCGAACTGCAGTTCGTACCCATCAGTGGTCTGCGCTGCCGCCGATGTTATGACTCCCGCGCTTAAGATGAGGAGATCCAGTCGGGCCGACTCCGCCCGAACGATTTAGGCTGCTGCGCTCACCGTCTCAAGTGAGCTTAGGTCCAGTACGAGGATGGAGAGAACACTTTCATTGCCAACCGCCTGCTTGATCTCCGAGGCGGTAGCCGACGCCGTTTCAGCGTTGCGCGTCGCCAGCCATATACGTGCGGGGCGATACTTGACTAGCTCGACAATGGTCTGTTTGCTAAGGCCACTTGTACCCCCAGTTACGAGGATGACCTTGCCATCTAGAGGGGGGATATCGGAGTCTAGCCTAAAACTAGATCCTCGGTTGGGAAAGATTGATGACAGAAACATCGATGTCGGATACTGTGATTTGGGTGTGGTAGGGACTCTGTACTGAACGGGGTACGAAGTGGTATAGGGGTCAGGGCTCGAAACCTAATTTGGGAGGTGCTTTGGTGCCTTAATGCCTGACTTTGTTCTGTCAGAATAATGAGAATTACTACTTAGGTATTACATAGGCCTTAGCAAAGTACACAAATTCACCGAGTGAAAACAATTGAAGCTGTTCATACTATACAAATGCATTCATCTCGACTTTTCCAGGTGGTGTAGGACGATCTACAGAAAATGAAGCTTTTTATACCATACAAATGTACGTATCTCCATTGCTCCAGGTGGTCCGAATATTTTTCCTCCTTCAAACCCGTCGTGCAGCACAGCATCATACAGATCCATTTTCGTCAGGGCTAATCGTTCTCTGATAGATTTGCACTAGGATCACTCGACTGAGCTCTCCGATAGTGGTCGCGTAGGAGAGACTGGTCATGCTTATTTCGATCCCTAAGGCGCGCCGGAAGTGACCTGCGGTCTCGATCAGGACAATTGAGTCAATAGAAATTCTGGCAATCTGAGCCCTCTCGGCTTGGTTTCTGACATTGAAATTCATTTGTCGTCCAATATACTCGAGAAGAAGATCGTACGCCCGCTGCTCTTTCAGCATAGGTGGGCTCTGCTGGGCCTGGATAAGATACCGCTTCACCCAAATTCGATCCTCCTTAGGATCCTGCTTTGCCAGTCTAATGTTGGCATAAAGGCGGTATCGAGCATCGTGCTAAGGGATACGGGATGCGGGATCCGAGTGCGTTTGGGTAGTGCTTATGCCCATAATCACCTGGCCGGAGGCGGACACTCCATTGCCGCCAGACGGTGCCCGGGATACACGGATGGTTGTGTTTCGTTCCACGCTGGTCCAGTCTTGCTCGTTTCGTTTTCTGCCTCGAACCAGGGAACGACTGGCGAGCAGAGCTCAATCAATCTAGTGATGATGACATTGGGCGATGATGCGCAGACTTGCAGTTCTCTAGGAATAGCAGCATCATTGTGGTATGATCTCGGGAACGCGGCCGTCCAAATTCCGGGGATCTACGCAGTCCCGACCCCTGTCACCAAATGCGCTCTGTGACCGAAATCCTCGTTGGCTTCACGATTGATTGGTATAGAGGACGAGATAGACGGATGAGGAAACATGGTTTACTCCTGTAGCAATAGCGTCGCGTGGACTGGAGATGATGGGCGGCCCGTTTGTCTCCGTGTTCGTCCGTCCTGCGCGTTCCGTCTTCTGTCCTGGGCCCTGGAAGTGAAGGGTAAGGTCCGATCTGCGTTCAGGCTGTCATTCCCTTCAGCACTTGAACTATCTCATCATCACTCGGCTGGATCTTGTTGGACAGGTCAAGTGGCCTAAGGGCAGCGATGTATCTCCCTGGCGCCATTTATGGACAATCGCCTTTATATAGCGGGGCTCTAAACCTGCCTTGGGGATGTAAAGGTCGAGAAAGGGCCTTATCAACCTTGGCTGATGGCATTTGTGTCGTTTCAAACTGAGGAAGACCGGGGTGGGACTGCCCTCCTTCACAAGCTCTAGAGCAACTGACAGAGTGCGTGCTGGCAAAGCGGCTAGCTTTGTAAGTTGGCGGGTTGTCATTGCTGCTAAGGTAACATGCGTTCTCGGTCTGGTCAAAGACGACACTACTGCATGAAGCGGAGGCATAGCAGAGATCTATGCAGTTTTCAAGGGTTGAAACCGACTCGATGTTGAGATAAGGCGTGTAGTGGCGCATTCTATAGCACATGTAGAAAGTCTGGTTATCTTGTAAGCGGCTGACTCGATAGAAAGATATTAGAGATACCGTATAGGCTGACATAGATTTGACCATTAGCCTCGGGACAGGTCATGCTGCAGCGGCTAGTTGTTATACTGGGCTGCTTGGTGGCCGGAGGGATAGTCGAGAAGGCATACAACTGGCTTCCGTAGGAGGTTGGTTGGAAATATCCGTAGTCGAGGAGATTACAGTAGAGGGTGGAGGGCTCGAACGAGACACTAGAAACCGTCAAACAAACAGTACATATAGCTGAAAGAAAAAAGGTTGATATAGGAGAGAAATTCTGCCGCAGAACCGGAGAAATTAAACTTTCTTGGTCAACATGCGATCACTATCAAGTTACTCTTCTACCCTCACATTTCTTTTACCCTTTGTCCCCATCTCCAAGCTACCTGCCATGGATTCATCAATGGAATATCTCACCGATTTTGAAGGAACACAGGTCACGTTTGATGCCGTTGCGGAACCACCGTTCAACTTCCCCGCCCAGAAATGGATAATACTTGAGAAGCTCGGGGAAGAGTCGAATCGCCTGACAAAGGAAGACATCACCGCGGAGCTCGGACCCTCAGACACCACCGGGAAGTTCCTATGCCGACCTGCCAGTGAGGTAGACGACAACAGGCGCGCATTTTTACGCATTTACCAACAAGTTCCTATAGCTGGAACTGAAACGAAGAAGGCCGCCGTACGGGCTAGCCAGGCCGTCGACACCCCTCCTGACCATCCAGAACTGATCGCTTTCCGGACATTCATAAAGCTAGACTGTGACGTTATTCCTCGACTACTAGGCTATCAACAGCGCCAGCAAGACCACGACGAGGGTGTTCCCGGGGGATATATCACATACATTCTATGGGAAAAAGTCGCCGGCGAGTCTCTTAATTTAACCGAATTCTGGAGGCTCCCCTTTACCGATCGCCAGGCCATCCGCGATCAGTTTCGCCAAGTCTATACGTATGATTATCTAGTGACCACAGCAAAACATTGGGCTAACAGAGAGCAGAAGGTTTTTACTATGCGGTTATATGCCATGCATGGCTGGTCCATCGAAGATCATTTATGACAAGTCTAGTGGTCAAATGTGTGTCTATGTGAGATTATCCATGTGGAATATTATAATCTAACTATCTCTAGGCACATCTGCGGTTTCAAACTCGCATCTCCGTTTAACGAACCTCAACAGTGGGGTGATATTAACTACTTCCAATACGGACTCATCCAACCTTCCGATAGCCGATTCGACTGGGAAGGAACACCACCCGAAACGGCGGATTGGATCGAAGATGTCAACGGCTGGACGTGGTGAATATGGAAACAACCACAGCGGGATACAGTGTGAAGTATGATCCGCCATCTTGTTCCTTCCTGGCTGGCTTAGTAGAAAAATATGAACCAAGGGATTGCTGCAGGTGCAATAAAGGCGTACTATGTCAGATGTTACTTGCAATTTATTGAAGTCTGTCTTCATTGTCTCAGGTTCTTGCTTGCATGACTGTATTTGCTATACACGAAAGTATTTGGGCAGCACACTATGATTAACGCCGTCTGATCCATTGACTGCGAGGAGTGGGATTGGAAATCGGCCCCTGGGCTTCAGCAATGGTAGCAAGATACAGAAGACATTGATTGAAGGACAACACAGGTCCGGTAGACTGATTTTCGGGGTCTAGAGGCGCATATCTGACGGATGATTTGATCACGGGGGAATGCTCAATTCTCCAAGTTGATCCGACCTGACTTTGTCGTAAGAATATGGTCTGGCGGTAATTGGTGATGAAGCCATACACACAACCAAGGTCTAACATGTATGAAATAGGTTGCGCAAGGACCTCTCGCAACAAAGTTGAATTTGTAGCACACAAGTCAAGTCGATGCTCCATCAACCACGGTACCTTGACTTCGCCGACAACTCTTAGTTAGACCTGACTTTGAACCGCCCATAGGTTCCAAATCTCAGAACCTGAACCTAACCTCAAGAGGTTAGGTTCCAAAGTTTTTAACCTGCACCTAACCTTAACCTCAAGGAGGGTCGTTGAGGTTCAACCTCATGAACCTACATGAACCTGCATATGTATAATTTTTTGACGCTTTTCCTCTTTTGGCTGGATAAAAGTGATGATTCATCTCGGATTTTTACAGCTGTTTTGTTGACCTGCCGGCGTTCGTCTGATTACTCTGTTAACGTGGTGAATTATGAAGAAATAATTGTTCAGAAGTAAACAGAAGACAAAGCCACTGATAAATTATAAGTAATATTCGATGATATCGACGTGGTAGGTGGTCAGTAGAGGTCATCGGCGAAATTGCATGTAAAGATGCAGATATATATACTTTGAACACCGTAACCCATGTGTATCTTGACTAACAGAACTACATATTATCGAGAAAACCACTAAAATATATATGAAATCCCCTCATTTTTATATAAAATAAATCGTTATGCCTCCCTCTATGAATTTGTCTCGAAGGATTTCGGTCAAATTATCTATATCTATCGTGAATCCAGTCTAAAGATTCTCATCGTTAGACTTAGCCATTTAAATAAGACGATTTTCCTAACTTAAGGTTAACCTCCAGGTTCTATGCGGGTAAGTCAGGTTAAGTTCTAGGTTCTGTACGGATACATGAGGTTAACTTTCAGGTTCTATGCGGGTAAGCGAGGTTCTCTTCTAAAATGATCCACTATAATAGCTAATCAGACACAGGTCGGTAGATATAATTGTCACACCTGAAGCTAATGTCGGCATCAAAATTGGTGGCGGCAAGCTGGTCAGCGGCAAGACTCTCATGGACGCCTAATTAACAGGGTACGTGATAGGCGATAGGCCCATGGTGACTATGATTCCTCGGACAATGCCTTCCATTACCGATTTGGTGCCTACCTCCTCTATAACCTCGGTTATAAGGCTAAGGCCAACATCCTGGGTTTCATTGACTGGGCTTTGGCCCCTCGTAAAGCATTTACGCCAGATAACACGGTGACTTTGTACGAGAAGAAGGGCGCAATCCCGATGTCTTCGTCAGACATGGAGACAAGAGACCTATCACTCGATAGCGCCATCCATCGGCGACAGGGATCTGAAGCACTATCCATAAATGCTACGATGCCCTACCTTGATGCAGCTATGGGGCTCACTCGTCGCGAAGATGGGAGTGCGGGTATGAAACTGAATGCCATAGATCTGACTAGAAGCTCGAAGGCTGATAACTCTCACAGATAATCCCAATGATTCAGAGTTTTCTCTGCCAGGCTCTTACCCGCCTGGAACTTCCGGGTTCCAAGTGCCGGAGATACGATGTGAGTTGATGTTGCTACGATATTCCATTTGAAACTCCTGTTAATCTAAGAAATAGTCAACTGTGCGCATCTCTCCAGACTGAAGCTTACCGGAGCTCGGGCCAGTAACCAGGGCAAGACCGCAGAGGTAGCTGGCTTTTGTGACACCATCCTGAAAATCCCCAATCTGCCGACGGACTTGACCTATTCCAATGATAAAACAGCAACTAAAGCAAGATACGAAGCCTAATGCGGATCTATAACCGACTTAAGTGGCAAAAAAAGAAAGAAGGGCGCATGTGCAGACGAAACAGATAACTTAAACGCCCTCATGGGCACGGGCAGCGCTCTGAAACTTCAGTGTGACGAGCTTCCCTGGAAGTCTTCTGAACAAGGAGGGCATTATCTCGACTCTAACAGCCGTCGAGCAGCGTGCGTGCCATACTAGCAGAATAACTGGCATGGGCAATGCCTTAGTAAGTACCTGTTGAATGACGACTGGATGAATTCTTTCTTCTTTTTGGAATAGACACTCCGCTGATAAATTCTAGTAATGATCGGTGACATGAGCTCAAATTGGAAAATGCTAGACGCCGACACCGCTAAGAACGACGATGTGGAAGACTTTTGGGTGCCATGGAGAAACGACAGTATGTTTTTACGGTTCCCTAATGATCCTTACAATAACCCTTCTGACTCTCTTTCGAACTCTCTAGAGTGGACTAGAACCGCCACATTTAGAACCAACAACGAATTTACGCAGAAACTGAAGGAATACGGAGTGAAATAACCGCCTCCGGATAGCATTTCAGTGCGGGTAAGTCTAGATACTGGCGGTAAATGCGTTACCTAATGACCTAATTCTGACAAATGACGTAAAACAAGAACAATGACAAGGAATCATGGACGTTCAAGAGAGACTATCGTGCTACATGGATCACTGATGGCTCCAAGCCTGACGACTGGTGGAACTTTGTTAGCCGCCGCTGGTACAGTGAAGGCTACGAGGGGGATGCAGGAGGCGAGGCGATCTTTTGCGCAATGAATCACTTCGGTCAGGATAATGTGTATAAGTTGGAGACTGAAAAAGGGAAAAAGTATAATGGCTTCTGTCTTAGGAATGACGGCTCAGGCATGGCGAGCGACTGGCAACAAATGCACAATCTGGGCAAATGCTTGATCACATTTGGCAACACACAGGGCCAAACCCCGGACTCGACCAATACCAAGAGAGATAGCTAAAGTTGGAATGGCTGGGAAGTTGAACGTAAGTCAATATACCCCAATATTTTAAACGCCGTGGCTCACCTACCTAGGCGTGGAATTTGTCGATTGAATTTTGGCGTTATAGATAACTGTGGGGTGTTAAATATTTTGTAGCAAATATATGTGAGCCGTTATTGAACATTCTCGTAGTCGGCTTGCTTGTATATAAAATTGGCTTTGCTCCTTTCCCTTATACATGGTAAATAATTGCTATAGATGGAGCTTTCAAGCATATCCTTTTTACTTTGTTACTAGTGAAATAGCTTGTTTCATATTCTCTCTTTCTTTCTCTAAGCCAAGCCAAGCTAAGCCAATTTGGCCCCCTCACTAAAGCCCCACCGCCACTACCTCAATAAACCCGAGATACTTTTCCCTTGTGTTTCTTCCTATTTTTTCTCTCTCTTTCCATCATGAGGAGGGAACACATTCCATGGGGCGGACTAGCCGTTGAACAATATTTGATCGTATGTCTCAGAGCCTCAACCTTGGAACTCGCTAACACGTTGAAACAGAGAAACTGGGATTCAGCCTCGCCAGAGTCTCCCTCTGAGCAACGTCTTCGACTTATTTACGGCTTCCTTGACTTAGACGAGATCCCGTATGAATGGTTTATGGATTTACATGCGACCTCGCCCTCTCGACAGCTAACCGCCGAAGAAATTGAAATAATCCTTCAGCCTTGGAGACCCGATGCCCTCCGTAAAAAGGCCGAGTGGATACATAGCGGCGATGGAATACCTATCCTTCTTCGAACCCACTACAGCTCTAACCTAGAAGACGAGGAGACACTGAAAGCATGGATAGATGAAGAGACGTTTAAAGAAGCCTCAGACTGGGCATGCCTTAACGACGAGAAACTCTTTAATTTCGGCGATGACTGGAGGCAAATATTTGAGATTCTACCCGAGGTTGCTGGCCCAACGAACTCAAGACAGCTACGATATATACCTCACGATCATCTAGAGTTGTTTCGAAATAACTTTAAGAAGCATATCTCTACCGTGAAGCAGAATTGTCCAGATGACTGGAAAGAAAGGGAAAGCCGGGATGAGATTATTCTGGATTGGGCCAGTAGTCTGCATAGGGTCGTTACCGAGGTCTATCTTCTCATCGCGGATGAGGAAGCCTTCCAAACCAAGCAACTTCGGCTGCTCTATCTAGATGGGAAACGAAATATTGTCCGAGAGGCTCGTGTCGACCCGGACGTTTGGCAGATGTACGACATTATTATGCAGCATTATACTGTCCCTACTGAGCCTTACGAGTTTTCCACTGTGGGCGAAAAGTATCGCGTCGATGGGGAATTGGGAAAGGAATTGTACCAGCTATCTGAGGGAGATCTTGGACCAGATGGAGGGGTAGCTCACTAGATCGCTTTAAAATATAACCTGGTAGCTTCCACCTTTCAACAGTGTACGGCTTTGTCCTGATAGCTTACTGGCGCCTTTTTCAGGTTTAGGTGGGCATTGTGTCAGTTAGACTGCCTGGCTCGGTGTCTGCACGAGAGAGCTATAGAGAAGAGAAATATAGCTTTAATATAATATTAATTGTATATAAAATCAAATAAGAATAAGATATTTCTATTTACATTCATAGTTATCCTGTAATATATACATACTCCCCTCTACCATAAATATATATTTTCAATAGTCCACAGTCAACAAATGCTTAAATTAATAGAACACCACTATACTATGATTAATGTGAATTTTTATCAGTAATCAATATAATACAAAGCCTATTAGCTTCAAATTCAGGGTAATTACATAAATTTTCTAACTTAATATTGTGATAATGTAGCAATATTTGATGAACAAACCAGAACAGCTGTAAAAAACAGTAATTTATTTGAATGACTTAGCATTGTTATGAACGCCAAGACCTATCTTTTATGCAAAAATGGGTTCAAATGGGTTCAAATGGGTTATTATTGGGTTATTGGGTTTAACCCATTGGGTTTTGGGTCAGAGGTTCCGACCCAAAATGGGTTCTGCCGAAGTCTAGCTATTATGATGCTGATCACGTTAGACCTCACTCTATCAATGGCATTTTAACTTCCGGATTTATGTTTCACCTTACTAGTGGTCCTATTTCTTAGGCCTCTAAAAAGCAGGCCTATGTTACACTTTCATCAACGGAATCTGAGTATATTGCTTAGGCCCTAGCAGTACAGGAAGCCCGCTGGCTGATTCTTCTCCTTACGGGGTTAAAAATGCATGATCCACAATATGGTTTACTCCAAAAACCAGTTATCATTCAAGCTAATAACACTGGCGCAATTGCTCTTACGAAAAATCCAGAGTATCATGCTCGCACTAAGCATATTGCTGTGCGATATCACTTTCTTAGATAAGAGGTGGCTGCTGGCAACGTCACTTTCGACTACGTTCCTACATAACTACAGGCCGCAGATGGTTTTACGAAACCATTAGCAGCAACTGCCTTTCGTCGCTTCGTTGATTAACTCGGCTTACGCCCTATCAACAACAACACCTGATTTATAATCGTGTTGCAGTCTCTTTAGCAAGCAATTTCTCGCTTGCTAGAAGTGTTTTATCACTTCGTTTTCGGGGAGGAATCTGGGTGTATGGGGGGTTATTTCTATCATGGTGCCTATGATCGTGGGGGGTGTTAATATCTCCCATTAGTCACATGATCTCTCTGCCTTCCATAGTCTCTTCTCTATCATATTCCTCCCCAGTCAATAGTTTAACACTTTCTACAATACACATATTGTGCTTTCATGATCTCATCTACTTCATAGATTCTAACATGCATATCATGTTATATTGATTCCAAAAGCAATTTTATACTATACTTCCAGAGCGGATATAGACTAGCGAACTTGTTTCAAGGTACTCATGCTGTAAAGCAAGCCTAGCATTAGGATACTCGACTAGGTACTAGGGAACGTTTGAAACCCATATCGCCGTACTGTTCAAATAGAGTTCTCAATAATTGCGTGGCGTCATAATGAGGCGTACGTTAAGCTGGCTGTGGGTTTCCGTTAAAGACGACTCGCCAATTCGCTTATTTTTGGAATCTTACAGATTATTTACGCTTGTCGGCGAGAATTCAAGTCTCTTGAAAATTCAAATCTTTCTAATTCGAACCGCCGGACGTCCTCGCGCTGCCATGGCCTGTTGTGATTGTACGCATACCCTTTCCAGCTCTGAAAAGGGTGACGAGCTATCGGACCCCAAGATGCTATCTTTACCGGGGGACAAAACACCAGAAGAGGCTCGTCTAGAGCGAGAAGGATGCATCAGGGATCTCCAAGTGTTTCGATACAATCTCTACCAAAAAGAGTTAAAGGTCAATGAGTGTGACGCCTTTGCCGACCTACTCCACTACGAAGAGGAGCTGCGAAGGAATTGTCAAGCGGAGATTATTTTACGGCATAATGTGAAGAATAATCCGAGTTTCTGGGGTACTAGCGTTCCAAGCTTTAAGGACGAGATGAGCACACTCTACCAAGAGAATTGGATGCAGACACGAGCCTGGTGGTATACCCGTGGTTGGATCATTGGTAATTCCGGGCCCTTACAACGGGCATTTGAGTTATGGAGATCCAATCCTTTGTGGTATATGCATCCAATTCTTGTTGAAGACTGCAAGTCTAGAGGCGGGTGTTGTGGTCGTGATTGTGGATGTTGTCTTGATGCTCAACGTGCAAATAGTTCAGCCGGGGCGCTTGGTGTGGGACACTGCACTCTAGAATGCGGATGTTGTGTAAGATCGCGTGGCTTTGAACTAAGTGAGGAAAGGGAAGAATATCTTGTTGATCGCTTCTCATTTGATAATCAGATGGATACTATGGATCATCAGGTCAATCCTTATCAGCGCCGAATTTGTCTTGTCTCTATTTGGGGTTTGAGTGTGGATGATAGCTAGATCATCCAGAATGAGATTCAATTTCAAAATGTTGCTGCTATGGGACTTTCAAATAAGGGAAGTGAAATTTGAAAGAAAATAAAAACGAACAATTAAAAAAAAAAAGTACTACCCTACGACTGCTATGGTTTGCCCTCGTTTCATGTACATTAACTATAGGGTCTGATATTGGTCAAAGGAAACCCCCACAAGCAAACCTGCTGGGAGTCATGTCCAATGATAAGAGACTTCTACCCGGGGATTTTACTAGGTCTGTGGGGTTGCACATTCTCTCGGGTTTTATGTGGCGCTCCCGTGGCAGCAGCCGATTCAGTGTATCTGCAATTGACGCTGACCGTCCCGGCGGCTGGTTATACCGGTAGACTTGCACGTGACCTCTTATATAAATCAAAAATAGAGCCTAGCAGTACCCAAGGTAGCCCTGGATTACTATGAAAAGGACCTGAGGTTAGGAACCTTAGTAGCCAGTTACTAGCAAGCGTATTCGGCGTACCAGGGAAGATTTGAAAACCGAATGGATATTCCGAAGAGATGTGTGTTGAGACAGCGGTTCTCTAGATCAAATGACATTTGCTTACAATTATTTACTACTAGCACTACTGAGCCAGTTGCCGCTGGCGCTGTAGATCTTAGTATAGCCTCGGGTTCCACCGCCAACAAAACCGAGGCTAATCAAGCTGACATCCCTCGAGCATTCATGATCCCATGCTCTTTCTGTCTTGATAATTTCGCTTTATCTTCTTCTTCACTACCATCTATTCACTACCTGCTACACATTTTCATGCATCTCCGAGTCCCGGAGTCTACCTTCTCCCTCCATCAGATCTACCCCGAGTTCAGAGATACTGGCTACCAATTTACGGGAAGAAAATGGCCCCAGGTTGACGGCAAAGTTGCAACGTCAATATTAATTAATGAATATAAAACAAATATAAATGTACAGGTTCACTTCCGAGGCTTGAATGAAAACAAGAAAAACAAACAAGAAAAACAAATAATAAGATATACATCAATATATACACAAAACTTGGGGTTGGGGCCGAGATCCAGTTTTTGGAAAAAAAAAAAAGAAAGAAAAAAAAGGAGAGCCCTCTAGCCCGGTGAAGCTCCTAAAGTTGATATAAATCATGTCAGCAGTGTTCGAGAATCATTCCGAGATCATCAAGAAGGCATAAAAAGCGGCGAAACTGAAAGATTCTCTGCCTCGGCAGTACAAAGGATGGGAATATAAGAATCTCGAGGCAAATACCTACTCTTCTCGAGGATTTCAATGAAATAGTCTACGGGAAGTCTACGATTATGACTTACAACTAGGTCTGGGCGGCGGGAGCGGCGGCAGCGGCGGCCCTGGTCCTGGCCCGGGTATTGCTAGCTGGGCCAGAAAACCCAGCGGGGCCGGCGAGGGGGCGACGGCCAAGGGGGCGACGGCCACGGGCACCAGGAGGGCGAGCAGGCTCAGCATCCTGAAGCTCAATCCCGGCCTCAGCATCGGCGGCGCTATAGTGTGAGTCAGCATATACTGTAACCCAAGCATGGAGCAACACATGAGGCTTTGTAATGACATAATGTATAAATTGTATTGTATATATAGTAGTCTAGAAGTGTAGTTTATCTTACCGCTCTTGGCGATTTTGCAAGAGATCAATCTGGCCATGCGACAGCCGCCAGACCCAAGAGAAGACGAGGACGACGGCGAGGAGGGCAATGGTATGGACCCAGCCCCACCGCTCGACCAGACGCTCAACGATGGTGAGCCAGTTGGCAGGCGGGGGCGGGGGGTCATCCTCGGTGCGGGGGTCGGCGTTCGCGGGGGGCTTATGTATCATATTAGCTACATCCAAACAGCAATTGACCTGAGTTTTCTCAAGTAACATTACCGGCATCTTGGAAGAGAAAAGAAGAGAGCACGGCGAATTGTTTGAGCGATGATGCCGCAGTCTCGGCAAACATGACGTCCGAAGTTCGACTTGTTCCCAATTACTACTACAATGGGCAGGCACGACTAACAGCTCCTACCTTACCTCCACCTCCCTCCGCCTCTTGATAATTGGAATTTTCGCCGAAGTATACTTTTTGGACAATCACATCGTACGGAAAGTTCCCCGTAGTGAGAGTGAAGAAGATCTGCAACCCACACTACGCGACGCTCTGATTCATGGCGTTCTTGGAAATCATCCACGGATTGCCGAATGCCTATCACAGGGCATATCCGACTATATCGAGATCAAATACTATCCTCGTGGTGACCCTGTGAAATATCTGGACAGGAACTCAATTCCTCCCGAGCTTCGATCCAAATGGTACAAGCAGATCTTGGAAGCTATTGTTTTTATCCATAGCCGTGGTGTTATCCATTCCGACCTTGCTCTGCGTCAGTTTTTGATTGATGGAAACTTGGATCTACGACTCGGGCTGAAGTTGAAACCATCATTTTCCGCAGAGTGCTTAACTGAAAAAGAACCCGGACTGTGGGGAATGACATATCGCAAGCGGCCACTAAATGATGCGTGATAACGAATACCTCTTTGATACTAAACGGTGGCTGTTCTTTGGCGGTCTTATCAAGGTCGTATTCTATGGCCATTGATTATGCTAGCTTTTGACGTTAGTAAAATTAAGACTGGTGATTAGACGCAAGATTATACCGAACTGATATCCTTTCAACTTTATAAGGGAGGCAAACGCCCCTTCCATCCATCCAGTACATTCCAAAAAACCGCACAATTGTCATGAAGCTGGACCTGTAGCTTATGTTATGCTCATCTTAACACCACTTAAAGAAACCTCAAATAATCTTAAGGGTGATATTTTTAAGCTGATATATGCCGTTTGGAAGGGGGATCTAAGCTAGGTCGGCGAGGAGTATATATAGAGGCCATTAGATCAAAATTCGCTCACGTAGGTTATGCTCCATCCTCGTACCCAGCATGGGAGTGGTTGGTTACTTGTTCTCTCCATTGGTGTCGACACGTCTGCTACACCAGACTGCCATCGTGCCACCCCCATTTCAATAAATACTTGTGGATCAGAATAAAACTTGGAACAGAAGAACCTTCGAAAAGAGGTTTCAGCCTCTTGCATTTCATCTTCTGTCGGTTTCCCAAAATTGGTCCAAATTTCTAAGTCCGAATCTTAAATAAACAAATTTTATCAAGAATGGCTATTCTTTTAATCCTGGTCTTGAAAAAGGAGAATATAATTGAAGAAAAAAAGGTTGAAAACAAAGACACAACCTTTTATGTTGTGCTTTTGCTTACACCCATGATAGAAGCTCTCCATGGGTTTATATATAGAATAGACTACCAAAATTCCATCAATCTTATATGTTTTGACACGGGCGCTAAAATCGCCCGCCCACCAACTAGTTAACGCTAGTTAGCTAGTTAGTTACATGATAGTTAAGTGTAAAAAATAATAATTTATGTGGATGACTTCGCAGGATTATGAACGCCAAGACCTCTATTATATGCAAAATTGGGGTTTTCCTGGGGCCCCAATGGGTACCCAGTATTGGGTCTTGGGTCGGGTTAGGTTATAGAAGTTGGACCGAAATTGGGTTTTGAAGAAGCCTAGCTGTTCCCATTGAATCGCAAGATTTGGCTTTTCTCTGCGCGTATTCAAGATGGCCTGACGTCTTACATATAACATTGAACTTTCCCTATGTTATTCCAATCAATGAAACCTTGACCACATACGACCATAGGGTGTGGAAAACAGGGCTTCCCGTCCGCTCAGCCGTACTTAAGCCACACGCCGGTGAGTTAGTAGTTGGGTGGGTGACCACCAGCGAATCCTCACTGTTGTATGTTTTTATTTTTGATGTTTGTGTGCATATTTACATAACCATAATTTTCTATAGACCTAGCCAGCAGTGACAACGTCAATCAGGGTTTCTCCTAGGTACGTTTACGCTCTTGTAATGACTCGTCCCTCCTTAGACCTAGCGCGCGAAGACTATATACATGTGTGCGATCACGTATTATTAAGACATCTAGCCCTAGCGGTGCGTCATCCAGTTAAGGCGCGTGATGCTGGGCATACCTCTATGTTCTGTCTTTTCCTATGCGAAGGTCAAGTATCAATACTGCGCTCTAGGATAAGGGACTTAGCGGATAGTAGGGATAACAACCAGCAGCTTGCTATTCCAACCATTTTACATTATTAGCTCTGTATTTAGCTTATGATCCAAGTAGCTTAAACCGCTCATATTGGCATTGACGGCCTTTGTAAACTTGATGTTGGCTGAATCCACCTAAAGTCCGATTTTACTTTGGAACAGTTGTCATCTTGTTGTGTAGTTATACCATTCGGCAAAGCATGATGAGTCGGGAGAGCTGCAGTAGCAGCAGCAAAAAGCATGAAAGTAAGAATAAGTGTGAAGAACTGCGTCTCGACTATCAGGACAATGCGAGTATTTATAATGATCTCGCTCTATTCTGTCATTTACTCAGAGTCAGTGTTCCTTAGTGCAATCAGACGACGTTGAGCAGGACGTCATTCCCACTCCTATCGGGAACAGACTGGTCTAAACAAACTTAACGCTTTCGTTCTATGCATACGGTTCTTTCACCTCGAGGTCCTCCGACAGTGCAGATTTTCATATTTTCCTTCAGGCTGACAGTGGTAACCGGTTAGTCAATTTCCAAACCTATGTCAGAAAATCCCTGAAAAAATATAGCCACGTAGGCGATTAAGAGGATATAGATTCATAATTTATGCACTGACTTGAAGCGGCTCAGTCTGTCATGAAAGTGCTCGGTGTCGCTCTTAAACCTAAGGGGGAACTAAATCGTATATAACTAACTAACTAGTAGTTTAGTTATCTCAATTACATTACTTCCTCTAATGTATAGGTTGCAATAGTTTGTCGTGACCCGCCACACGTACCCCGTCAACTCATTATAGTTACCTATGTTTCTCTGTCTACCCACAACGCTTATGTTGGTGCACACTTGGCCACAATATCTTGGAACCTTTTATCTAAAGCTACAAGTTCCGGGCCCAAAGACTTGATTTCATCCCTGCTCATTCCCCTTCCAGCCTTAGCCATTGATATGAACCTTTCCGTTTCTGAAACATTGTTTCAGAAACTCACAGCCCTTCCCAGCACTTGGGGTTGCTAGATGATCATGTTACTTTGGGACCGTTATTCCCAAAAGGATCCCCTTAACTGACAAATTTTATCATGGTCGATCACTGCTGGAGGGAGTTTGCCCGAGAACCAAAAGGACGACGAGATTGCAACTACTTGCTTTAACATTTCACCGTCTATCTTCGCGGTAGAAAACAGCGGGTCTCCAAAATACCGAGCTGAATTCAGTCTGGATGATTTCGAGCTTTATACAACGCAAGAAAATTCGAGATGCTCGGATAGTCAAAAGTCGTTTACATCAGGACCTGACAACACCAAGTCCAACTTTCTCTGGCCTAAGTATCGGGTGTAGGACTATAACACACTCCTTGTTATTCTCGAGCTCATGCCCTTAGAGCGTCATATAAATACCCCGTTCTTCGAAACGCATGTTGAAAAAGGGTTTAAGCGGTAGACGAAATGTCTTCGGCCAATGCCATGAGTCAACATAGTGATTAACACGTGCCACATGATTGCACGCTATTCCATATTTAACCCACGTCTCTGACTTATATTGTCTCAATGGCCAACGTAACCGCTACAGTCTGTGTCAATGCCGCTCTATACTCCAGGGTACTCGTATAGATAGGATATTAACTGCTACTATTTATAGGACTTTCCCTATTCAATTAGTTAAGTATATTACTATTTTAATCTATTAGTATTCAGAAGAAGTATTTATCTGCGGACATGGATAAAAAAAATGAAGATTTCTGGTGCGTCAAGCAACGTGAATAACATTTATGGCATAAACAACATCTCCATAAGATTTTAAAACATATCAGTCACTATCTAAAGCTTCTCAAAGACCTCAACAGTAGCATTAGCGGTAGAAGTCGCACTAGCAGGGTTCTGACCAGTAACAAGACGACCATCAACGACATGGAAGTCATCCCAAATACCAACAGAGCGCTCATCTATTAAAAAAAGTCAGTAAACACTCAAAGATTCTCCAATGGAAAGAGAAAACTCACACTTAGCGCCAAGACGAGCAGCAAGCTCCTCACAAAGCTCAACATTCCAACTCTTTAAATCACCAATAATACCCATAGTGTTCTCAGCCTCGGTAGTAAACCCAGTAAGACGACGACCCTGAATAACAGGCTTTCCAGTCGCACGATCAAGGATATTGGCAAAGATAGCCGGACCATGACAAACAGAAGCAACAACACCACCACTGGCCCAGACCTGCTCAGCGACCTTCTGCAGCGAAGTCGCAGTCGGGTAATCGATCAGAGCGGCGTGGCCAGCAGAGGCATAGAAAACGCCATACTGCGATGCATCCAGGTCGGCGGCTTTGGGCATATTGTCCAGTTTCTTGCGGAAGTCGCTGTTGACGTCGTTCCAGGTTATCAGGTCGTCGCCGTTGAGGAAGTCGGATGTTTGGGAGAGCCAGTCGGCGGTGTAGGTGCCTGTCTCGGAGGCGAGGTCGACTTCAAAGCCGGCAGCTACGAGAACATTGTAAGGGTGTAGGGCTTCGGTGATGAAGAGACCTGTTGTTTCTTTGTTCAGAGTGGCTTTGGCCGAGGTGACAGCGATGAGGGCTTTGCGAGCGGGACTCATTTTGAAGGTGGTTGGGATTTGAGTTGGGATTAAACTTGAATTGATTTGAATTGCTTTGGATTGATGCTGATGATGATAATTCTGGAACTGGCAGATCATCTGGTATTTATATCTGTCGACTTGTCGCGTTGGGGATTTGTATAGTGTCGCCCGGTCCGTGCACATGAACTCCGCAACTCCGCAACTCCGCCCTCAGCACTCCGCGACTCCGTCAATCCGTGATGAGTGGCTGTTTCAAGGCTGAATAATTAATGGAAAGCCAGTTAGTGCATGCATTCAATCCAAGTTTAGTAGAGCTCCACATCCTGCCCCCAGAGCTACGTGGTCACCAATCTTGAGACTCCGCAACTCCGGACCATCGATGGTTTCAACCTTGGAACTTTCATATTCATGATTTGTACAAGGATTAAAAGGTCGGATTCTCAGATCTCCGATTGGAATTGAAACAAATTATCAGCTTCTGGCCAGAGCGCATCCAGATTGTTCCAGAAATCCACATCAACCGCCATGTCAAACAAACTCAAATCTGGCGCAAGAACATTTGTGTACGAGCTCCAGTCTCTTAGTGATGAGCTTGAGGAGGCGTCGAATGAGAGACCTTGCGGTATACTCATAGAATCATCCATAGAGATAGTTGGGACGCCATTTAAAGGATCATGCTGGGACTGGTTATGCTTTGCCAGGAAGTCAACCTTGGCGCATAGATCTCGCATAATTTTGGCCGCATTAGCCGCAACAGAGAACTTGGCACCGAAGTTATCAAACACATCGACTGCAAGGTCGATTGCATTCCTGGCTTCGGTGGCCAATAGTGCATCCGAATACACCATGACAAAGCCAATCAATGTCATAGCTGCATTCCATTGGCAGTGGAAGGCCTCATGCCACCCATCGAGAATGGAAGTTTCTACAAGGACCTGTTGCGTAATCTTCGATAGCATGATAGCATGGGAAGCAGATCGCATAGCTACCTCCTCCGCTCGAGATCCTGGTGACGGCTTGGAAGATGAAGATAAGGAGATCAGTGGTCGGTATAGATTGATGCTGAGATGGTGGTATGAGTGTTCGAGAAGAACGCGCTGCCGCTGGAGCCAGAGTGGAGCGAACTGCTCGATTAACAAGCGTGTGCCATCCGTCGAAAGAGGCCTGCCGTTATTTTGACGCTTCAACTTTAGAGATTCTGGTACGGTGTTACTCCATTCTTTCAGGATCTGGATATGTGGAAACAGAACCTCCGCGCTGGCTTCGAGGGCATGACGATCATCCCATATCGTCTGGCCATTCTGCAAGTGAAGTTCCCGATCATAGAAACTCGTGTAGGCAGCTCGTACTTTGATGTATAGCTCCGTCTGGTGGAGGTCATAGCTCAGCCAGGTGGAATTGTTGCCAATAGGTGCAAAAGCGGATCCCGACATTCTTGCAGCCTCTAAGCTGTCACTAGGTAGACAAGGCATGACATGAGAATCACGTAGCAAGAAAGGACGACCGAGCTTCATTCCGACTTTGCTATCCATAAGATAGACCGCCCACCATAAGCGTCTCCGCATTTCGCGGTCTTGCTCAGGCATGCTCGGCGAGGGGTCCAGATGGAGTCCTAAAGCGTAAGCGGTGCGCACAGCTTGACCGATTGAATTGTCTAACATATTGTGGAAAGACCCGCCGCACAGATAGACTGCGCAGAGTAAATGGCATTGCAGTGTTGAAAGGTAAGGACTTTCGAGCTCGTATGTGAGCAGCGTCTGCCCACGCCAAAAGTGCCATCGACCAGCAACCAAAGCATCCTTTCCTTCTACAAGGAAACCTTGGGTGTCTGAGGGCAGAGCTGAAATACCATATTGCATACACATAGCAATGATGATATCGACGAGGGCTGATGGTTTTCGCTCCTTGCCACCAGACACCCATAGAGACTGGTAATGATTCTTGAACTGGGTTTCATCTAATATTGGGAATAATGAGGTGTGATATGTCTGCCAGAAGAAGTTGATAAAATACTCCTCTTGTATCGGGCTTAAATAGACACCGGCATTAGAAAGCTTCCCCGTTGAGACTAGCCGACGTACTGGGTCTATGTCGGGGCCTTCTGGTCTGTCCAGCAATTTGTTGTCGCTTGCTGAGATGGGCAAAAGAGTGTTGGGAGAATGTTTCTGTTGAAGATTGAAACTCAAATACACACTGAGGCGCTGGATGAAAGAATGTAGTGATGACGGGCCAAGCCATGTATCATTGGATGATCGTGCAGGGCGAAGTTGTATGCCGCCCCAGTATTTTTTCAAATCACTCGAGTCAGAAATTTCAGAGTTCCTCGATGAAAAGACATGAGGTGGCGATGATGAAGATCCTGTTGGTGTGGGGAGATTATTGCTCTCATGGGACCGCTGCTCCAGTTCCGCTTCTAGCTGCTGGACTCTCTGCTTCAGCCACTTAATCTCCTCAGAGGCTTGCGTGAGCGTAGATGCTTTGGGCGCTCCACTGTTGCTGCATATTCGGTCTATTGTTGTACAGTTTGAACAAGGGACTTTGTTATCACACTTCCTGCGTCGGAGTCGGCATTCATCGCATGCCCTAGCCACCTGGACCCGCTTATGGCGCCGGGATGCCACTTGATGTTCCGGAAGCCCAGGCACCGAAACGCTCCGTCGAGTAGTCATGGGTAATCACTGGATAAGCTGGGCGACTGAGACAGACGTAGCTAAGATATACACCCTGGAAGTGAGCTCGGGCACCTCTGTACTCTTGAGCAGTTTGCAGGGTTTGCATACTCTCGGTGCCTGGCCCCACCAAGTTGTTAGTGGGGCTTACGCAGCGATTACTTGTCGGCGTAATGAAGCCGGCATACCGGAGGATTTATAATCCTAACTAGTTAACTAACGTATTTCACATGCGAGTGGTCCACACAAGCGAGTGATCCACGCCAAAACACATAGTAAAAGCGGTAAATTACAACATGTTAGTGCAACAACGATCTTGTATATAAACTGGTTCTTGCAGCCTAATGCTGCTTATATGATATCTAGCTACTTTATATATTTTGAGGGAATTTTAATAGGCTGGTAATTGATATATATATATTTGTAGAATCTAGCGGCGTAATTTTTAATACCACAACAATGGAAGTATTCGATTCGTTTAAGATTGATATATTATATTAAAAATGCTTATCAATCATTATCGGCAAGTTATGAAGCTAGATAAAAACGTTAGTTGTTGAAATATAAGTGACAACTATATCGCTTTTACTGTAACGGGCCAGTGCCCAGTTGATATCACGTGCGCGCACGTGACCTTCCGCCCATCCCCCTTTATTTACGTTCGACCCCGTCAGCTCCTACTTCTTTCCTTAAGCTTTTAGATAACTGCAAACGGCTTAGTTAGTTTGAATCAAGACTGGCTACGTCCCGTCACATTTACTATGTGTTTTGGTGTGGACCACTTGCTTGTGTGGACCACTCGCATGTGAAATACGTTAGTTAGTTACATGTTCTGTAATTTATGTTATGTAATCGACGCTCCCTTCCCGGGAATTGATAACTAGTTAGTTATCAATTCCCTCCCTTCCCCGGTTTAGTCAGCTAGTTAGTTAACCGCTCTTCGTCGATAGTTAACTAGTTAAAACTTTATTAGCCGTTGACAGAAATCGGTCTGGATCAAATTGTATGGTAAAAACTCAGTATATTGGAACCCTCTCTAGCAACAAAACAGGATAAACGCGCGAATATAAATAGACAAAATCACTAGTCAATGATGCACTTTGATCGGGTTTAGTGCCTTTAGGGGGCGCATTTCGATTGCGGTAGGCTTAAAAGGGAGGAGCAAGCTTGATTAAGATCTAGGTAGAGGGGGAGTATACGATACTTCACCACTGTGAGTCAAAATAATGATAATTAATTCGCAGTGAAAGTCTATGTTGTAAATTTGGCAATGAATTATCGCCTATGATAAAGCCGCCGGGCTTATAATAGATATGCAGCGACAATCATGCGCTAAACCCAGTTGGAAATATTCCACTAGTCCTAATTAGATCTATGAAAGCTTCAGCATCCACCCAAACTTTATCCCATGTACCTGAAGTCAACTAAACGACCAGAAAGCAAGAATAATGAATGCGCATATTTTCACCAGTCATACTGGTGCAGAGTTACCCATCGGATCCATTCCAATTCTGCAAGAGACAGCCAAGAAAGCTAAGCCACCGTCTCCCAGATACTAAGGGTCCTAGCACTCCTAGCGAATCAAACTAGGCTAGATCTCGTATTCAGCAGAGCAGCCCGAAAAATTAAAAAAAGGAGCGTGGGCCCCCGCGATGTGGACTCCAGCTCTTAGATTTCCATTTCGCGTCTGCAACAAGTGACAATCCCCAGTCTATTTAGTTCGCGACAGCTTGAGCGACAATCGCAATGCGCCATACCGCCACGTTATTACAGCTACCGCTGTTCCTCGCGGTGCAGGCTCTAGGCAAAATAGATATTAATTACGACCCAGCTGAGAACTACCGGCCGCGGAACGTGACGGGTTTGGATTATTACTATTATCCATGGATTGGCTCGTGCGCTCAACCCCGTGTCCACAGATAACACAGACTACATACTAAAGGTCTGTCTATAGATACTACAACGGCAGCGCTGTATTCACCATCTCCGACGTCGAGCCTCGAGATGACCACAGCGATTCCGAGTTGGAACTCTGCGGGCAGTTGGCGAACATTACGTACACGTGGTCATACCCAGCAATCCTAGCGATCACAGAGACAGAACCGGAAGATGATCGACCGAAGAACACAAATCCAATCGATGTTTCGCTGTTCACCTCGTACTCGAACTTCACGAAGTACTTTAAAGATTATATGGATTCCGGCAACATGCAGATTCAGGATATGCCCTTTGTATTTGAGTCGATTGAGATGTCGTAAGTATTCTTTCTAATGCGCAGTCACTTTTCTGGCAGCTGGCTGATTTGCGACAGGCGTTATTCATACCCCGCGAGTAGAGACACGAAGCCAGATTTTAACCTGACTGTCGCCGAGGGCACTGGGAATGGGGTCCCTTTTCGAGTGACAGGGAGCTCTGAGCTAGATATGAACCCGATTAGTACTTTGCAAATGAATATGTCGACCTGCTCCCGTACCGAGGGATGGTGGGCTGTCGTTCCCATTCCACTCTATGGTGACCTTGACGCCGTTAGCGGCGCGACATACCCGACCGTGCAACTGGCGTTTGATGACTCCTCGGCAAGTTTTAGTATTCGATCGTGGATTGTCGCGAATACCTTGCCTGAAGAGGATGAGGAGACGCCAAGCATTTCTGCCAGGTTGACGATCGAGTTCTTGGGGAGGATTGATGCTGCGCGCTCCGATGTCTTAAACGTGGGAACTCCAGTGACATGGACACCGAGCATGGGGTTCGGGAATAATTCCCTGGGTTTAGACTATGAATCCGGTGCGCTTGCCGCAGCCGAAGTGAACATTCGTCAGATCTGGAGTATCCTGGGGGCCGTTTTAGCATACGTGTTTATATAAAACACGACATATTCTACTGTATTGAAGCCTGCTGTGAATGCGCAACGCCGAGAATCAAGACCTGCAGGTGTAGCATGGATGCTAAGCCGGTGCCAATCATAGCTATGGGTGGCGAGGACAATGTATGAGTTAGGGCCATACTGTAGTAGCAGGGTCTGACTGATCAAGTTCGTGCTGCGAAATAGGCCACAGGAGGTGAAATATTGCCTGAGAGCAGGAAGCACGACGAGGGAGGACTTTCAGCCTGGGATCAAGAAAATATACTTTGAAGAAAACTTCCTCAGCAGCACCAATCAAAAAGAACGGCGGTAAGCCCCTTAGATCCAGTAATTTAGGAGCAAAAGCCGAGCTCTAGCCTTTGATCTAAGGGAACATAAAAAGTTATCGGAGGCAGGTTTGTGTAGTAAACCGAGACCTGCTAGGTGTGGACGGGACGCGTGAGCACGTTGCCTATCTGCGATCCCAGAAACTCCACTAGAGCGGACTACTGTAAAATCGCAGCGGTGCAGTACAAAAGTTTCTTATGCATCAATTGATAACGAATCAGCTGGTAGTGGGTCGCTCAAGAGCTGTTGCGGGATTGATCATGCGGCCGCCGGGACTGATCCAGCATGGACACTTTCACTGTGTTAATGTGAGAGCAACGCAGTGCAGGGTACCCTACGATTTTGAACCCTAATTCCAAAGAATGGAATTGATGACTCTGTGATTTGACTCGATATTCGGGATGGACTTAGTTCCTATATATCTCATCGCCAATTTATTCTCATCAAATCTTGAGATTCAAAGATTGATCGACGTCGCAGGTCTGTGTACCTGTCCTCCTGCCACGTTTCACTCCCGGCTCTAGCACAGAATATCATCATATCGGTGCCCCGTGCAGTCTTCTAAATCCGAAGTAGAGGGTGGCGGAAAGCAGAGAGCAATGCCAAGGATTTCTTGAATAGGGTCCACAGAGCGATCGTCTTCAAAAACTGACCATTGCAAGTTGCACCTAAGCCTCCCCTCGTTCAAATTCAATCCGTGGTCGGGACCTTATTGTTGTATTGAGCATGTTGATGGCCATGCCGAATGAGGTCACAGCTTGCTTGATAAATATGGGCGTTCCCGCGTGCCAAATTGCTTTTTTTTTTAGTAGTAAGCCCGGAACGTGGTATATGGACATGCTCGAGCAGGTCGCTATACCCAGGTCTCTGTCCATTCTCCAACAGTCCTCATTAGAACCTGGAAAGCTGATTCCAACCTGCCCCTTGAGAAGGAACTTGGATGCCAACGTCGAGGCTTTTGAATGTATGAGGAGTTCGAGTTGCTCCTCCAGCGCTGCAATGGGTAAGTACGGTTGTTTTGGGAGGGAAATTCGAGGATTCACGGTCGTTGGTTATGTTATTTCCACCTCAGTCGAGGCATCGCACCTTCACTTCAAGGGGATAATGTTAACATTAGTGTTGACCGGCGTATTGCCCGTATCGCGGTGCCTCCTTGCACTACCATGCCAGGTGGCCAAATCGTTGCTTGGGAGTGGATCGGGAGGCAGTTCTCGCCAGTCAAGAGAGTCAGTACCATTTAATTTGAGGTCTGACTGTGCTCGCTGCTGGAGGTGATAATGTCTTGGTTCTCGGGGGTTCTAGGCGGGCATGATCTGATTTGGAGAACTCTAATCACCAATCCAAGCCACGCCGCTTTTGTTTCCTTAGCCTCCAACACCTCCCAAATCCACCTTGCCCGCTCGCTTGCCATGTCTACCACTGAAGTTCCTCTCGTGCCACCAGTAAGAAATTTTGAAATCCTACTAACTCAAATCGAGTCACTTACAAGTATCATTTTGGGAAGTCCATCGTTCCCCCAGACTGGACGACATGTCCTGGGAGCCCTAGCTTTGAATACGAGTGGGATGGCGTCGATTCAGCGGGTCAAAAGATTGCTCGAGGCTATGGTCTTACTCCGGGTCGACCAATATTAGACAATAACGATGCCTCCACAATAATTTTTCAATCTGGTGATAAACTCTACATCTGGGATGTGCTTTATCATGATGTGTATGAAATAGCATCTCAGGACATCAATGAAGTCGCTCGTGTTCTGTCGCAGGAAGGAGGCTACAAAAAGCTACATAAACGGCTTCTTGATCCAGTTGAAGATATTGCTGTCTGAGCATGATACTTTTACCAGATTAAGACGGGGTTTGCGGATCGGAAAAGCTCACGTGGCCACACGAGCGACACCCATCGAGCAGTCTGATTTCGATAGCACCCAGAGAATGTCAGAATAATTCTGCCACGGAAACATCCCTTGCCCTATGGGGGCACATTATGATATCATTTATTGTCTTCTTCGAAATGAAAGCAGGAAGTTCCTAGTGGATAAAGCCTCCGTTTCAATTTTCTTCGCATTTGTTTTGAAAGCCGACAGCTGATTACTGTCTGTACGAGGCAAGTTTTGTGTGTTTCACAACTCACAAAAATATATTCCTTCATATATAACTAGAAGCCAAAGTTCATGGGAGCAAGAGTGAAGCTACATATCCTGTGTATACATTTGGTAGAAGGAATTTGGTCCAACTGAAAAGGGATAGGTACGTTAACTACAACATCCTTTTGCTTTATTGAATGTGTGTACATGTTTACGCCCACAAGTGTGCTGTTTGGAGCCACTGGCATCTGTCAATATTGGCAGGACCCTTCTGGGTATCAATTCCCCTATTATGAATACCCAGAATCTTTCGTTCTGGGTCAGTGACAGGAGCCCTTCCCAGTTCGGATTGCCGGATTTCACAAAATTTGCATCATAGCCCTGTAGGATGTTTGCGTAAGGAACGATAATAGACCCATCAAGCTGGTCCGTGCCCGCTCCTCCATTACAAAACAGATGCAGGAAATCCCCACTATAAATTGCCGGGAAAACACTCCATTGGTAGCGATAAGTTTGGTTGTTGTAGGCCTCCGAGAGTTGTTCAACATGACACACCAGACCAAAGTCGCCAATGAAGCCGATTGCGCGGTCATACCATAAGATGTTAAATTGGTCGAACGAATATGATGTGCTAACGATATGATCTATATCGAAAGAGTCCGCCAAGGGAAAGAGACCCTGCAGGTAAGAGGTAAACAACTCATCCATGATTAGTTATACTGTTCTACTAGGTAGTTGCTTACACTATACAGAAACGCCACGATTCTACCCCGGAAAACCACCGCACAATTGTGGTTGCGTCGTCACTTCGACTTACACCATATCGGACGGGTAACTACATGTCTTTTGTATTTTAATTTGTCCATTTACCCTTTATGCGTCCTTGCGCGTGGTTCTATATAGTTCCTTGCTCTCCCCCTCCTTCCAACAGCCCCGACTTTCCTTTTCGCCTTCCTTTCTCCTACGCCTCGTATATATAATGGTTTCGTAAATTTATATGCAGTTGTAAAGAGTTTTTTTTATAACTGAAGAGAAAGGTGAACAAAACAACAGTAAATAGTAATTGTCAGATGAATTATCCATTTTGTATAGCTCAATTAGAGAATGGTTATATCTCAGGTGACGCTGGTAGGCGAGGGTAATTGGCGGAGCAATGCGGGTTGAGGGTCGGCTTCCAATTCCAGTTTGGGACTCGTTGCGGGTGAAGGCGAGATCAGGGTGATAATCAGCTGGGTTGTGCGACTGCCGTAGGGCAGTGCAAAGCTCACAGTAGAGCGCCGATCACTTGTTTTTCGCCGGTTTATATGGGATGGATGTTCATAGTATGGGCGGATAAAGTCAAAATCACTATTTAATCCTATGTAATGATCACCTAAGAATGTACCATGGAGGAATAAAATATGTAGGATGGCACCCGTCAGGGGGTTACAATGGAAAGCTCCGTAATTCTAATAACCCCTCGACCCGAGCGAAGATCGTTGATAATTCAAGCAACGATGTGCGCTATTTGTGCTAATATTATCTTTTCAGCCCCAAACCCCTACCCGAGCTCGAGAGGCGGTCTTTATTTACGATCCGACCCAGCGCCGTTGAAAATGGTGAATTTCTCCGAGTTATTCGTTATTCGTTATTCGTTCCCTTCAGGGTATTTCTTATGCTGCTAGGTATTCGGCCACCAAACGCATTTTCCGTGTCACCAATCACCACCCCCCTAAAACAAATAGATTGAGCCTCAAAGATGGGAATCTCCAGGGTCGATCGACTATGGGATCAAACTCAATCCTTATCTTCTCGGCATCGCTATCACGGAGTCGTGGACGACCGCCAATCCGACCAGACCGAGCTCGTCGGAGTCCATGGTCTCTATGGTCAACCACCCGCCTCATCGTTATCTTCGTTTTTGGAAATTCCACAAGCAAGGTACTCATCAGCCGCGCAATCCACCCCGGTCGACGAGGACGATCGCCTCCTAGAATGCGCTGGCAATAGAGAGACCCCAGCAGTAACGAGGGCGGAGAACGTTGATCCGATATCACGCACGCAGAAGAGAGATTGGATTGATGGTGTGCATCTCTGCGCTAGGGCTGGTGCCTTTATACTTCTTATCAACCTGGTTTTTATCGCTATTGCGGCTGGGCTGGCCAGCAGACACCCAGAGAATGGAAGCTTCTCGGACTCGGCAGTGGTTTTTGAAGGGAGCTGCGATGTGTCAAAACGATGGGATATTGCTCTACACTTAATTATCAACGTGCTCAGCACGTGTATCCTTGCTGCAAGCAACTACTGCATGCAAACGCTCATCTCCCCGAGCCGGGAGGAGGTCGACGCGCATCATGCTCGAAATAAATGGCTTGATATCGGGACTGCGAGTGTTAAGAACCTCTCCGCGATCGGCAGCGGTCGGCTAGCCTTATGGGTGATATTAATGATCACGGCAACTCCGTTCCATCTAATGTATGTGCGACCAAACAGATATATAGCTCAACTAAAATTGATGAATCATAGGTACAACTCCATAATCTTTGGATCTTCATCAACGACCCAATATGGTGCCGTGGTTGGACCTAAGGATTTGAATCCATCAAACATATGGAACCTTACGACCCCGGGGCTAGAAAAATGCTTCATGGCTTCCACCAACGATTTGAGCTGGGATGAGTTTGCCTCTGAAATCACAGACGGGAATTATAGGCGAATTTCTACTCAACAATGTATCCAGACTTCCAAAACGACCCAGTCGAGAATCAAGGGGATCATCGCTCTTGCAGACAACCTGACTATTAGCAACGGGGGAAACGCATCCATTCTTCAAACAGCTATCAGAAATGACGGCTACACAGCCGGTATAAACATGTTCCACGGCAGCTTCCTACAAGCCACCCAGTTTTTTAACGAAAGTGCCGGCCTACGTTCTACCAACGCCTGTCAGAATACGAGTACGGTCCAACATCACCTCTTGTTTAATCCTTATGAGGATTCAAACATGGGGCGTACGGGCTATGGTGTGAATGGGTATAATATTACAGGATGTCTGACGATCAAGGCTCCGGAGCACTGCCAGTTGCTCTATAGCCCAGCAATTTCCATGGGCATTATGTTAGCCGGTGGTGCAAAAGTAGCGGCAATGTTTCTCGCGGCGAGAATAAGTCGTGGTCGCTTGCCACCTCTTTTGACAATTGGCGATGCGATAGCATCGTTTTTAACCAATCCTGATCCTACCACAGAGGGCTTATGTTGGCTCACTGCCGCCGATATTCAGAAGGGCCAGTGGAAACCTGCCAATAGAACGGGTAGGTCTATAATGACACCGCCAAATAGCCTAGGTGAGGCTATCACCTACAAACGTCTCTCAAAGCGGAAATTTTGGATGAGAGCAGCAAGCGGCTGGCGTTGGGCAGTAACCCTTTTCATGTATGTGTTCGAGAGGATACTTGACCTATCTTACTGCTATTTACTTAATACTTACCAATTTTATATATAGGTGTCTCTCTTGCATAATAGTGGGTACATGTCTCTTTGAGATTTACACTATGTACGGGATCGACCAATTTACAAGCGACGTCAAACAATGGTTCAGCTCAGACATCGATACGAGTAGCTACGGTTTTATAGGATTACAAAATAATGCCTCATGGACTATGCTAAGCGCGGTAGTGGTTGCCAACACCCCACAACTGCTCATCACCATTAGCTATTACTGCTATAATGGCGTCTTAACAAGCATCTTGGCCGCCGCCGAGTACAGCTCATACGGAGTTAAACGCAAACCACTTCGTGTCACCTGGCCTATCAAAGGCAGTCAGCAGCGGTCGACTTACTGGCTAAGCGTTCCGTATCAATATAACGCACCTATTTTGGTGCTCTATATGGTTCTCCACTGGCTCGTGTCGCAGAGCATCTTTTATCTAGTCTTGGTCCCGTATGACATGCACGACGAACGGAATAACTTATCTACGGTTAGCTCGCTTAGCTATTCATCCACACCGATCCTTTTGTCCGTTCTGGTTGGAGCCCTCATGATGCTTATACTGTTCACGCTGGCGTTCCGAAAATTTGATTCCGTGATCCCCCTGGCGTCATCTTCTAGTGCTGCTATCAGTGCTGCGTGCCACCCACCCAAAGATGAGAACTTGGACACGGCAGCTTTAGGTCTGGTGAAGTGGGGGCAGACGATCTCACCAGCGCCTTGGGCGATGGTTAGATTTCAGGGCCTCAACGATCAGGAAGAACACTGTAGCTTCACGTCGTTAGATACAGTGAGCCCCACTACGATGAAATTGTATGCATAGATAGAAATTCTGAATGTACCCATTTGTGACTTTCAATCCCACAGACTTCGTCTTTTCCATCGTTTGTTTTATCATTTTGCATGTGCTAGAGTTGAAAGTATCTCTAGATGAAATAGGATAGAAGCCTCATTCACTTATAACACGACAACTCATAGCACGACGGGCAAGCCACCGCGCAAGTGCTGAGAGCTAATGGACTTCAATCTATCCATCCAAGGCAACGTCAAAGAGTATTCACAATAGCATCGTCCATCGGCTGGTTTCACGAGTAGGATATACTGTAGCCTGCCACCTGGAAATAATCGCACATAAATCATCATCTGACTGTCCAATTATGCTACAGGTCGTTGTAAAGTCTTTTAACCTTTCAAAACTAAGAATTATTACTTTGACATGTTGTTCATTCCCCCTCACAGGTTCACAAACCGTAGGCGGATGCAAACCCTTGGGTACAATCTCACATGATCTTCGTCATGCTGCGTTGCTGAGCAGAAATACACTGTGGGTTGTGTTTCCATTACAATTTGCTCCCAATGTGCACCCCTGTCTTCGGGAATCCGGTGTCACTACCCACGCTCTTTGGTTATTTCTCGAACCCTAATGTCAAGGGACGATAACATTTTTAGGGTAGCATACAAAAAGCATCACTGTTTCAAGGACATGGGTATCGTAATATTGAAAAATATTCCGTAACTTCACAAAAGAAAAGCTATCGTATCACGCCTCGTTGACTATTGTGCCGCATGTGCTGTCTTGCTGAATGACATACAATTTGTTTTTAATTTTAAAGCAACAGTTTGGTCTTAACATTCGCGAGAGACATGATCGTCGTGTCCTTCCTTGTTTGTAGGTTCATCTTTAGTGTTTATTTGGTGAAGGAGAGGACTCTTCTCAGGACTCCCACTTTTCCTATACGTATCTTGGTTGGCATCTTCGTTAACATTACTAGAGGCCGGGATAGCAGCATAAGGGTGAGAAATGCTTTCTCGATTAGGATGGGCTCTGCCTGTTTGGACAGCACCGTTGTCAGTTTCGCGGTCAGCGGCAGAAAGAGCGAAATCGCCAGAGTCAAAGTATGTCCGTTCCTGTCGGTTGTTAGTTAGCATGTGTCATAAGAAAAAAAAGGTGTCTAAGTACCTTAGACTTTTCAGCCAGTAAACCTCCACGTGGCAGCTTTCCGTACTTTTTGAGGAGACGGTTCTCGGATTTAGACAATGACTGAGAGGATTATTAGGGTCGTTGGTTTCAGGAAGGGGGGACCTACTTCGGGGTCTGGTCCTCCTGACTGCATTCTGTGAGATTAATCCTGTGTTTTGGTATGATTTTCCAAGCCTGCGATGGAAATGGCATCTGAAGATAAGATTGTCGAGCCAAATGTTCATGACGTTATTTGTCCTGTCGCGTGACGATTAGTCAGCTCGACCGGCGGGCCCAGTGACCACTAACCGTACTTTGTGTTTGGTGCGCTCCACTGGATTACACTATTGAAGCAAGTTCCAATATAATTTTATACTACATAACAATGTCGAATCAAATCAAAAATAGTAGTTGGTTAGGTCTGATTTTGCGGAGACTAGTTATAATCCGCCACTATCAAACTAGATAGATCTCCGATCTTTCATTTAGGTGTTACTGACAGAAACCTGACTATATGAAAAGTAGGATCAAATTCATTACTATGAAACGCTCTGACCAATGAAACATGTAAATAGACCAAATAGCTAATCAATATATGCACTTTTGTGTGTGTTTTATGGACCTTTGGTACCGTGATATTTGTTACAATTTATGTGATCACATGCTTGCTTTGTTTTCTACTATTCCTATTTGGGGAATAGTATACTTTCTATTTAGGAAAGAGTTTGTTTGTTTGCTAGGATAGCTCTGCTATAAGACCCCCTAGGATTTACCACTTGCTTCTTCCTTCCTCTCTAGGCTACGACATCGCCCGTCCACGGTGGGTCTTGGGCCGTTTAGGCGAGCATTCCAGGAGTCAAAACGCTCAAGGTCCAAGGTTATAAAAAGTCACCTAAAATGGATATTTAAAGTAGTAATATGGTTGAGTAAGCTACTCCTACCGATATATATTATACTAAATCTATAAATTATTATTAAGAAATCACGCACGGAGGGAGTGTCCCCGAACCGTCCGTACACTCAATTGTCGTCACCCACTCTCGCAAGGTTTTCAGGTTCTAAAACCGATCGTTAATCGTAGTATTACTAATCCTCTTTATAACCCACGCTTTTGCAGTTAATCCCATCGTGAAGCTGGTCTCGTTCAAAGTTATAAACGCCGTCAGTGCCGATTATGGCGGTTTATAGTGAGATACACCGGGGTCATAGCCAAGTCAATTCTATGCTTAGTTGCAGCCGTATATATATATATAGGTAATCCACCTTTGGGATCACAATAGCACGTTAACAACTACTCCGACCAGAATCAACCACAAAGAGCCTGGACTTGACTTATTGTAGGGGAATCTAGAATTTTTGATGCTGAGTATTCGATATGAAAGTTAAATTGGATTAATTTCGTATGGATTGTAGCTTCATCGCAACACTTGGCTGTGTAGTATCCGAAATAGTGTTTAATAACAATGAATGATTAGAATGAGTCATCACTTTGTCAATCTAAAAAAGGAATATATTGGCGAATTTATGAAATAGCGGTCCCTCGAGGTTCGAATTGCGACAGAATCGCAGGACTGGAAGGGTTGGTGCGCTGTTCTAGACCTTGGAACTAGAACCGCACCAGTTTAAGGCCGATACTACAAGACCAATGCCACCTAGATGTCTACTACACAGGCTCTATCCTACCACACGGGTTTCTTTCCTTGCAATTAGCCAATGATGGTGAAAAGAAAACAATATCATGTAGAATATAGCGTTGTGGAAATGTAGGGATGGAAATGTAGGGAGAAAAGGCTACCAGATGTATATGTTCCATCAACATCCTTGTGGAACAACAACACCGCAAAGATATCGGCCATCAGATTCCATCTGTCGACCAATCAATCACGTGGAGATCCAAATACCTCCATATGAATGCGTTCAGGGCGCACACCCAAAGCCTCCAGACTACAGCTTTGAGCCTTCATGAACGGCTGAGGCCCACAGATATAATAATCTGCATCCGGGAGAATAACCTTGTTTTTGATTTTGGCCAAATCCACCCGGCCTACTTGATCATAATCCAGCCCTTGCATGTCATTCTCAGTGGTCTCTTCATAAAACACCATGCGACTGACTGACGGGTTTTCGGCGACGATCTGGGTCAGATCATTCTTCATGGCGTGGACGCGGCCACTCCGTGCCGCATGGACGAACACGACTTGCCGTGCTTGGCCTTGCTGGTTGATGATGGTTTTCAACATGGACATCATGGGCGTGAGCCCCACCCCTCCACTGACCAGAACAACAGGGTTGGTGGCGTTGATGTCGAGAATGAAGTCACCAAAAGGCATGCTTAAGTCCAATTCCGCACCTTCCGGTAGCGACTCATGAAGTACGTTTGAGATTTGACCACCAGGTTTGGAATCCTTTGCGAACTCTCGCTTGACAGAAATTCGGAAGTAGTTTTTGTTGGCCACGTCGGATAGGCTGTACTGACGGGGCTGGTAGAAGCCTAATTCGGGCACGTAGCAGCGCACGCTGACAAACTGTCCGGGCTGATACGATGGTAGAGCGCCCTTATCAACCGGAGTGAGGTAGAAGGAAATAATTTCGTCACTCTCCGGGACTTTCTTCGAAATGTAGAACTTCCGCCATCCTTTCCATCCGCCGGGTGTCTTTAAACCTTGCTCGTAGAGACCCTGCTCGAAGTTGATAAAGATATCTGCGAGCTGCTGGTAGGCTGCCTTCCACGCATCTAGCACTTGCTCGTTGGCAGCAGGTCCTAGGACATCTTTGATTGCGCTGATCAAGTGTTCGCCCACAATAGGGTAGTGAGCTGGCATGACCCCCAAGCTAGCGTGTTTATGTCCGATGCGAGAAACAGCTGTGCTCAGGGCTTCGGGATGGTCAATGTTAACCGCATATGCCCATATAGCATGTGCCAGAGCTGCGGGTTGCTCGCCGGTTTTTTGGTGAACGATGTTGAAGATATTCTTGAGTTCGGGGTGTTTCTCTAGCAAGCGTTTATAAAATAGTGTGGTGATCGTGGCTCCATGCTCTTGAAGGGCGGGGATGGTAGCCTTGACAACCTGCTTTTGTTGTGTTGTAAGTCCCCTTCGTGGCACTGAGGCATAGGCCTTCTGGGCTAGCGACGGGAGTGTTGCACGCCGGAAAACAATTTGTGCGAACATCTTGAGGATGCTGCAGACAAGGCTGTTTCAAAGACGTTCAATCTGGGGTTGATTGGATTTTCTCACAATTCCATTGGCAGAATACGTCGAGAATCCTCTTTAAGTTCATCATTCATCAGTAGTCAGACATCAGACACCTCCGCGCACGCCGCGGAGAATGAAGATGGTTACGTAGTTGATTAGATTCAGAGTGGGGCCGTACGGGCTGCATGGAGTAGAGTTGTGGAAGTTGTCGAATTAGGACTAGATCCCGAAAATCGTTATACCCAGTTCTCGGAGTCTAGTCCTCTTACGGCATGGTCCGTTTTTGTCATCACATTGTGTATAACTGCCCGTTAAAAATTGTCTATACTATTTAAGGTCGTATTATTCAATATATTATCCGATATTATCGCGATTCACGAGAATGCGATTAGTAATATTGTGGTTTTTAAAGATCTCTATAAGTACTTTAGTTAGACCTATACTGGAATACAGACTAGTTAACTAGTTATCAAGTGGTTTAAAGCTAAGTAACTAGAAGTTTAGTATTCCACATGACAGCAAGTGGGGGGCAGAAAGGGCTCCCATTGCACCGCCATCCTGCTGCCTTCGACCGCCTGCCCTGTCTGCTCTATCCCTTTGCCCCTTCTGGTTTAGCATCCTCATCTGCGGTCCCGTTCGAGTTTAGTGTCACCTCTAGTCGTTTTTACTGCGTCCCTAATCTACCCTCTATCTATAAACCACAGCCCGTCCTCTTGCAGTTTCCTCCACGCCCTTCTCTTCTTTTTCCTGCCTGACCCCCTTTTTATCAGCCCCTACCAACTTCTGGCCCGAGCCCACTGTCATTTGAGCATCGGTAATGCTTTTTCAAATCCATCGCGTCTCGGACGAGATCTGCCATATCACTGTTCGAGCCCATTTACCGTTGAAGTGGGTTTGATGTCTGTAACAACACCACCAAGAGCCACCCGGTTGGGGGACCTCTCGGACTATCTCGTACAACCTACACCGTAGCCTCGGTGCAAGTGTTGCAGTTCCACCGTGATGAACGGTGTCAAAGCGACTGGTCTGATTGGTCGTTATCGAGGCAAGGAGGGTGCTCTCCTATGAAATAACGGCTGATAGTTGCCGCCGCGATAGTTGACAAAGCTTAACTCCTTATTATATAGAACATCGAAAAATATGTGCCCTGATTAGTATGTGAATAGTGTGAATTGAAAGAATAGTGTGAATTGAAAGAATAGTGTGAATTGAAATATTATGGTGGTGGTTGAGATAAGTACATATTTCTAGTAGGGTTGTTGGGCGAGTGTGCCACTCGCTTATAGGTTACGTTACTCCTAAACAAAGCATTTATGCTTTTGCTATCTCATTAAATGATGAAAAGAGGGTTAGGTCTCCACTAGTCCATGAAACAGCCAAGGGCGTATATTACCCAAGCACAGAAGATCTTTTGAGAAATCAACTTTAAGCGAAGAAGTTCGAAGTGCCTAGTTGCAGTGCACTAAACTCGCAGTCTCATACTAATCAGTCAAAGTTGGCTGGAACTAATATCTTCAGCTATTGATTTCTTCGCGTACGGGTCAGATAGATCTCATATTTCAACAATAGTTACAAGGAAATTGTTTCGCCCCCCGGGACCACTATTTTCTGACATATGGTTTCCTTACCTGTCAAGTAAAGCCTTCAAGGTACCAGCAGCTGTGCGCTTTGGAGCAGCAAGCTCCATGATCTCGTTGCTGGTTGTAGAAGTCGAGCATTTCCCTTCCCACGCTGACTCTGGAGCCCGCTTGTTTGAGTAGATGAGGTTCTTTGATTGCTTGGTTGCCGCATACTGGTACTCATACAACATGTCGACGAACGAGACGTCTTTGTAGATAACGTCTCTGACGGGCGTACCAATGTGCTGCTCAACCATGCCGACAATCTTCTTTCCAGTGATGTCCTCGGGTCCATTTAGAACGTACTTAGCCCTATTATGAGCGGAAGTGTCATCTTGAGACAAGAGATGAGCTGCAATAACACCAACCTCGTCAGGATCGATAATGCCGACGGGCCCATCCTCTGACAACATCAGCCGAAGTGTATCCTGCTCTCCAGTCCTGTGGTATTTCTTGATAAACTCCGCAGCAGGGGACATAATGAGTGGTGAGAAAACGTTCGGTTGAAGAGAGGTCCATTGCAAGTCATTGAACTCGGGTGAGCCGAGGAGAGTCTCGATGGCCCAGTGCTGGCGTGCATAATAGGCAGGGCAGTCCGGACGGATATTTGCTGCCGTAGTTGAGATCCGCACGACATACTTGACGCCGGCGCTGAGGGCGTTGAGATGGAAGGTCGATTCTTCGGCAAATTGGTTGGGCTCATTGTGGGATGCAATAAATGCCCTAGCAACCTTGTGCTCACGGAGCCAGTCGGTGGTTATCTCAACCCAGTTCTGTTCGATCAATGAAACTCCAGTCACTTTGGCAAGCTCTTGTGCCACCGGACTGCCCGAGGAGCGAGTGAGAACAATGATGCGGTGCCCGGACAAAGTACTGCTGGATTGAAGCAACTTTGGCAGTGTATGAGCGACAGCTCGGCCGGTATTGCCGGTGGCGCCGACGATGAGAATGGAAGGAGTCATGGTATGTGATATAGTTCACACTGAGCTATAGGCCCAGCATCGGGGAGGGGGGGATTACCAGATACTTATACCTGGCCGTTGCCTTATAAATACATTCTACCAACTCAATAATCAATAACAGTTCAAAAAATTCGCAGAATTACTAATGCCCCCCCCCCCCCCCCCCCCCGCCCGTTGGCGGTATCCCACACACAGAGTAGAGGTGCACTGGAGAGTATGGACTACGGAAACTCAATTTTAAGTTGACATTGCCTTCCAAGGTTGTCGCCCCATTTTCTAATTTGTAGTTATACGACCAGCCATTCTAGGTAATCCCAGTAGTAGCCTCGCTCCCGATCGCCATGTGCCAATGAGTAATAGGCGACCGATTCGTTTCCGATTCCCCAAGAAGCCACTGTTTAGTTTCCGCAAGCTTTTCAAGCAAGAGGTCATAACACGGACTTCATCCATGCCTACCGTGCTATTTGTGCCGGACACATGGTTTAGATGGTTGATATCTTTAGGCCAAGATCGCACAGAACAGGGTACGCATGGGAGCGGAAGCGGTTTACATAGCTCCATCAAGACAATTGTCCACTAGATTCTTGAGAAGTCGCTCGATCAGAAGCCTCCTGCAGACAGCATCAATCGTTTGGAGGTTGGTATTGAACTTGGCCACTCTGTATGCCTAGCTAGGTCTACACGGGGTTTGAAGCTTGTGCACATGATTCTATGTGTGCGAGTATCGACAGATCTATCTGAAACCATATATTCTTTGGGCGTAGTATGTGATAGTAGCTGGGCCTGTTCGAGCTGGAAAGGATTGAAATTAGTCCACAACTAAGCGGCTATATATACTTACCCTCTGGAACAGTCTCGACCTTTATATCGAGCACTCATTCCAGTCCTAATCACCTTTATCTTCGCACTGCCTAGGTGACGTAAACACGAGAAAATTCATAGTTAATCAAGTGGAGTACAAACTGTGGGATACCGGTGGGTCACCGGTGGGAGAGAGGGAGTCCAGTGGGAGCCGGTTCGTAATGTCCCATCAGAATGAATTACCAAGACAAAGCATAAGTTTCTTAAATTTACGCAAAGCACCCTCTCACTCGAAGAAAAATTCAATCATGGCTGCTGCAAGAGATAATTTTAAGCCCTACATACCTGTTGCCGGTGGCGCGGATGATGGCTGGTCAAAAGAAGGCCAGGCGACTGCCACATGCTACTGTGGGGCAGTACAGCTGGCCTTTGTAAGTGCTCCCTAGTATATAACCCTGTTTAATATATCCCGCTAATGTCATGGGCAAACTTCAGCCAACACAAGGCCCCGGCCTAATCGACACATTCACCTGCCATTGCGTGGATTGCCGAAAAATAACCGCATCCATGTTCGCCACTAATTTTATTGTGGCCGACTCAGATCTAAAACACCTACGTGGCCAAGAATCCCTCAAGTCATTTAGCCAGTCGAAAACCATAGCCTCCGGCAAGGCAATGACAAATTGTTTTTGTTCTACATGTGGCTCGCTCATGTACCGCATCAGTGAAATGTTCCCGGGACATAGTATCCTGCGTACCGGAACAGTGGATGATTTCACCTTGCATGAAACTAAGTTGAAGCCCAGGTTTGAGCTATTTACCAAGGACCGTGTGGGATGGCTTCGCTGTGCAACTGATGTGGAGCAGGTCATGGGATCTGCTTATATTCCAAAGGATACCGGTCCTTCTCAACTCTGAATGAAGTAATTGAGGCTTCAGTATTTCAACTCCACAGCTCTGGTTACAGACTTACTAGGGACAAGTATAACTATTTATACTATTAGGCGATATCTGAACCTAAGGGTCCACGTTCCATTAGCCAGCATCCACATGAGTTGAATCTACAATGTTTCCCACCGGATCCCACTAGCATTTTCAAATTACAGCCAATTACAGTACAAGAATAGGGAAACTAAACGGTGTTCCGAAGGCCTGCTTGATATTGCAATAGGATAGCCGGCATCGATCACAGAAAATTAGTATATAAGCAGGGTTAAGAAGGTAATTTTGTGTTACAGATCTCAATAAACATACTAAACTGAAATAATTTACTATCCATCGTATCAATGGCTCCCTCTTTGACCGAAACAACGGCCCCATCGTGGAAGATAAGAATACACCGAAAGGCGTCGAGCGAACTCCTCTCAGGTCTGCCGGTGTACTAGATGCAATACAGCCTTTTGATATTATTCTAACAATTGGACGCGAGTAATATTTTGACAATAAGATATCGTGGTATAACGAAGAACTTTGTCAAAGTCAGACATGTGGAATGCTTTCCTTATATAAAAGTGTAGAACAGGTACATATTACAAAACCAAGACCCATAAAAAGTGTTCTTATTCCAACTTCTTTCATAACCTAATAACTGAGAATCTTGCCCTTGGTCGGATTACCTGATCAGCCCAATCTTGGGAATTAGGGTTGAGAGCAATATATATCAACTCCACCAACGAGATGAACATGCAACTCCTCATTCTATTTCAACCATTCGTTGATGTGTTGATAATCGCGACAAGTCACGGAAAAGTCCCACTCCTGCTTTGCCCAAATAGGGCTTCTTGTGGATGAACGCCGGCTGTTCCTTCGATGAGAGTAGGTTGATTTCTAAGAAATTTGCGCGTAGTGTATTGATGTTGATGCGCCGCCTAGTAGAGAGTAAATATGATCAAACACAAAAAGAAAATAAGATCCAGGCTGTAGCACTAGTCTCATTGGCGTCACTTGGATACCAAACGATGCAGTTGGGCAGGGATTGGAAATAGACGAACGCTGTGTAATAGCGTTTGGATTTACGAGCTGTTAGGTGAGGCCATAAGGCATGAAATTTACAATGTGACCACTTGGAGATATCAACAATGGGCAACGAGTGTGAGCCTTTAAGCTTTGTCATTTGTACTTTCAAATGACAGAGGGGCATGAAGCCTCGCGATTTCCAAGATTGTTTTCCAAATTAAAGTTCATGAATTATGCTGTCAAAAGGTAAATGCTATCTTCAAGTTACTAGACATTCTGTAATTATGTAGGCTATGTGAACTTGACAAACTTGAGACAGGGTGGCGCGATTTTCTCTCTATCTAGGGACTTCGCAGCATTCTCATTCAGCATAGCCCTGAGTGATAAATAAGGCCCGACAAGCAGGAAGTAGGAGCCAATAACATATGGAAACGACTGACATGAACGGCGAGAGACTCAATGAGTATCAAGCCCCCTCAAACTGCCAAACAAATCCACGATAGACCCGAAATAGGCCTAGTCCTTTAGTAGCTGGAAACAGGAGCGTGCGCACCGAGTGAAGCTGCTATCGCAGGTGTCCTCATCCTTCTCATCGGAAGTGGTAGCGGCAACTGTAGCATTGGTGCTAGCCACGTTCGAAGCATAGCTAGAGTCCGACCCACCATCCCAGACTTCCGGACCAGGCATAGGGTAATCCTTGTAGCCATTATAGATACTGAAATTGAACGAAGGGTCATCCTTCTTGTAAGCACCGGGGAAGTTGACGGTAGGTCCGGGGGTTCCATTGCCACCACCGATGACCTTGACTTGAGCGCAGCTGAAAATTTATCAGTATTCACTCGAAAATAATGAGAGGCGTGAGAAAGCTCCACTTACGTGTTATAGAACTCGGCTTGCCCAACGTGAGCGCCGTGCACACCTGTTCCGGAAATTAGTAATATTCTCACTTATAACAACGATATAGAAGACATACCAATGTGCTCTGGTCGAATCAGATACTCCCCGTCTGGTAGGGCCGCAGGAATCGTGAACTCAATACGATCCTTACCATAGGTACACCAGGCATCCTTGGTAAAGTCCTTGTTCTTGTCGCAGACGCTTTCTTGATGGATCTTGAACCACTCGCCGTCGCCCTGGTATTGATTGGCAGTGCTGGGAGCCTTGGACATGTACACGAGGGCAGGACCAGGGTGCTCCATTCTAGCACCAACGGCAAGCTTCAGAGCAAGCTTAGATCCGGCCTTGACCTCCGCGGTACCAGTTGTGTCAGCGAAGCTGAAGGCACCCTTGTTGCAGCGGAAGTCAAGAACATCAGGGGTCATGTCGTCGCGGGAGTTGACCCATTTGGTAGGGTTGTACTTGGCGGCACGCGTATTGGAGCGGACGTACTCGGAAGTTTCCTTGCCGTCAATGACGAGGGTGTCAAAGAAATAATGGGCCGAGACCATGGGCGCAATGGCCGCGGCAGCGAGAAGGGAGAACTTCATCTTGAAATGAATGAATGAATTGTTTGGCTTTTGTAAAGAACGAAAAAGGGACCAGCCCAAGTAAAGCAAATATACTGAGATATGAATGTGCGGAAGAGGCCGACTAACAATGACTGTGTTGAAGCTATCAGTGAAGGAAATACGTCGTTCTTATATGTCTTCTGATCTCTGAGTACTTGGCACGAGACACGCATCTTGACCCCTAGCAATTGCATGTTATCGGGGCTTCCGACATATCTGGATCCTATTCAAACCTCAGTCAGACATTCCAAGGTTTCTTTGTTTTAGAAAGAAACATGCCAAGACTTAGAAGATAGCCTTCATCGAGGCATCCCTGTTCTGATCCATAATAGTCGATTCGTTCATAGCGTCTTGTCATTCCTGACTAAGTATGCAATAGGTTGAGAGGAGACAAAGCTATCCAAGTGGTCTCCACAAGGTCTGTTTCAAAAGAACAACGGTAATCGGTGAGAGTTTCCTCAGGTCCCAAGAAAATATGAATCTCGGCAGGAACGATGCCCCTATTTACCGATAAAGGCTTGGCATGCCGATCTATTACTTTATTTAATGAATCTGGATGCGATATGATTGGCGAAGTAGAAATCGACAGTCTTGGCTGAGTCAACTGGACTTTAGATCACATAGTCTGTTACAGAGTGTGCCAAAATATAGCCTGATCAGGACGTATCTATACGCTTATAGAAACGGGTGTGTTTGGAAGCTGGCCTATGGCTGTTTATCCAAAACGTTTGACATGATTTTTGGCCACGCCTGCTCCAATTATTTGCTCTCAACATCAAGCTGGGGGTGGTCTGCGCCTAGAATAGTACATCTCTTTGCAATTTACCCAACTGATGAAACACGGTTAACTTTTCCGTGCTTTGACAATTCTCCCACTCCGAAGGGTATCGATCTGTGACATTCATGCCTGGTCATTGGACAGTATTTACCCGGATGTGACCTGGACAGGGTTGTCGCTGTATTAGGCAAGACACCGGATCGTGGAAACAGAAGTATTCCTATCCGAAGAAAGATCATCCATCAAGAGCTCCGTTCCTCTTGAGGAAGGGAATCTCGCCGATTATGTTGGCAGCTTAATCATCCAACTCTAAGAGCATATATAAAGATGGCCGTGTAGCTCACTCTCACTTCTCCCGACAATCAATCCCAAATATCGAGACAACCCTCAAATCTTTCACTTGATCAGAATCTCATTGTCTGTGATATTCTTTCTTTGTTATTTGACAATGATGCTTCTTCCTACCCTCCTAGGACTAGGATTCCTAGCCTTGGCCGACGCCGCCACGTCCTCGGGCTGCGGCAAAGATCCCACTCTCGCCAATGGAGTCCACAATATCAATGGCCGCGAGTACATCCTAAAGATCCCTGACGGCTATGACCCAAACAAGCCACATCACCTCGTTTTCGGCCTCCATTGGCGAGGCGGAAACATGTATTCTGTCGTCAACGGCGATAGCATTCAACCATGGTATGGTCTCGAAAGCCGAGCGCAGGGCAGCGCAATTCTGGTTGCTCCCAACGGCAAGGACGCTGGCTGGGCCAATGCCAACGGCGAAGATGTGGCCCTCATCGACGCTATTATCCAGCAAGTCGAGGGTGACCTCTGTGTGGACCCGAGCTCTCGCTTCGCCACGGGCTTTAGTTGGGGCGGTGGGATGAGTTATGCGCTTGCTTGTTCGCGGGCGAAGGAGTTCAAGGCCGTTAGCGTGTTGAGTGGCGGTGTGATTAGTGGATGTGATGGGGGCCACGATCCTATTGCTTATTTAGGTATTCATGGGATTGATGACCAAGTTCTACCATTTGACGGGGGTGTGAGTCTGGCGAATAAGTTCGTTGAGAACGACAAGTGCCAGCCAGCAAACATCGGTAAGCCCATGTCTGGAAGTGGCAGCTCCATTCGAACGGACTTCCAGGGGTGCTCCAAGCCAGTTTCTTTCATTGCTTATGACGGGGGACATGTCGGTGCGCCCCTGGGTGTTGGGAGTTCTCTGGCTCCAGATGCGACCTGGGAATTTTTCATGGCCGCTTGAAGTTGGGGTTGATGCTTGATGACAATTTTGTCTATTTATATTCGCGCGTTTATCCTGTTTTATTGCTAGTCAGAGAGTTGCAATATATTGAGTTTTACCATAACATCTGATACAGACCGATTTCTGTCACATTCCTTTCTGCTAAGCCACGCGATCTTAGTAACGGTGGCTTCGTTCTCCTCACTAAAGGCCGCTATAGCTCTAGCTCGGATCTCATCTTTTTCGTCCAGAACTGCGGCTCTGTTAGCGCTGTCGACTTTAATCAAGTAAAGCTCGTCACGGAGCACTCGGGCTCCTTCGCCGATCTTTATTTCCGCCACTTTCTTGACTAGCTGGTATTCAGCTTTATCGCGATATACTATTCTGATCCGGTTTATGTTTTTCGAATCCACCGTAACGGTGCGACAGCGCTAGTGCGTGTGCTTTTCCATCATCCGGATCTGTGTTTTAACCGCCGCCCGGATCGGACCTTCTGACATCTTTTCATTTTCGTTGTTTACCATGTTCGAGGTGTCTATCATGTAACAGAACGTGTTAGTGAAGGTAGTCGGTGTCGTGTTCGACTATGAGAGAGTCCGTATATTGCTCGGGTAATTAGTTAGAGGAGTATAGGTAATATCTGCATAGGAAGGGGATCCCGTGGTAGGGTCTACAGGACTGAGTATAACGCGTAAGGATTAGATTTCGCGAAGGATCTAATCGTGGCCATTCTAGGAGCATGGTTCGGAAAAGGGTTACGGTGTAAGGGGCCTATCTAGCCTATCTATCAGGGTCTGTAGCTTATGTCGAGCTTCTATAGGGGCGGCGCTGAATTCTTCCTTGACTTTCCACAGTGCTTCTTGTACTTTCTGTATCTCTTCTCTATATAAACCATCTCGCCGTTTGATGTCTCTCCTGAGTTTCACGAGCTCTTTCACCAGGTCGGCGGCGTTCAGATCGTCGCTCTCGGTTAAGGCATCGTCCGAAGTTACCGCTTCACGTTGGGCTACAGGCTTGCCCTGGGCCTCATTCTTCCGCTGGGAGCGCACATTTCTCTGCTGGATGTCAATCTCTTGCTCTTGGTCATAGTTATTAGACGGCCTGGTGGTGCGTCTCGGTCTCAAGAATCCGGTGACTTTTCGTGTTCGTCGCGGTCGGGCGGTTCAGGGGTTCGCGTCTCGGCCCGTCCCGACATTTCTCCATAGTCAATGGCTGGTGATTATTTGGTACAGTAGTTCCTGCGGAGTCGTTCCACAGTCGGGGTTCTTATCGAGTACGATCAGAGATGTGTAGATAATATGTATTTTCCTTAATAAAGGAATCCGAAATGCTAAACTGTTGAATAATATACTAAGCAGCATGTAAAAATGAATCTTTCACAAGGTGTAGAATTAGAATTGTAAAATTATCTAATCTTCTTCATACTTGGGAATGAAGCCATAGGCTTCAATTCTATGGCTTCAATTCCACCCCTGTAAATCGCTCACTAATATCCGTTTGTAATAAGAGAATCAAAAAGAAGAAGCGCAAAGAGCGGTGTTAGTATTGAGTGCTAAATTCTCCCAGATTCCATTGAACAAATGTATCCTGAATTGAAATGCCATCCTGAGATATAAGATACTGCACTCGAGTTTATATGGCGGAATGTGTGGTAGAGGCATCAAACTGCGTGAACGCCACTAGTCCCGATTCCGTAGGAATTCTGCAGGACTTGACGTATGCATAAAGCGATGTATGCGTGGAATCAATCAGGGCTTAGCGTTGGAAAGGACCCGATGCATGTGAATTATGAAGAATTAACTTGGGGTTTCAACACAAACGACCATGGATGTCCCCTACGGGCGGGTTTCCGACTACAACCTTGGAATATATAGCTCGGAAAGAGACTTTATAACGAGAAAAAAAAAATGAAAATGTTATAATCTGAGTTGTGTAGTAATTAGTAATAAATATAGCACCACCCGTGGACTTGGGCAACAGCAACCGTGACTAAACAATTTCTAAAGTGCGATCAGTATCCATGTCGTGATTCTAGGTATGCAGGTCGTGATGATGGCCATCCCTCGTCCAATGCTGCCGACCAATACCTTGGACAGGACTACGTCACCCGGGGTAATTATTCATTTGTCCCACGGTGACAAACAAGGTCGAAGACGCAGGCAGGAATTACAAATCATGTCAAGATAGAGGTATAAAGACGTATATGTACTGTCAAGGTTTGCAACCGACACGTCACACCCCTCCATCATATCATTCCATATCACCACAATGCCCTCGATTGCTGGTCAATCTCTCCTCGTCATTGGCGGCTCGTCAGGCATTGGCGCCGCCGTCGCCCGACTCGCCGCGGAGCAAGGCGTCCGCGTGTCCATCGCGTCGTCCAACCCCGCACGCGTAGCAAACGCTGTCACTAGGATCAAATCCGAGTCCCCAGCAACAATGCCTGACACGAACATCAAGGGCTTCGCCGTTGACCTTGCCCAGCCGGATGTCGAGCAGCGCCTCGAACAGCTCTTAGCCGACGCCACGGCCGACGGCTCAGAGCTCCTCGACCACATCGTCGTCACAGCGGGCCAACCAGCAACGCGGCCCCTTGCCCGCACCGACCGTGACTACCTCTTCGACCAGGCCCAGCTCATACTAGTCGCGCCGATCCTAGTCGCCAAACTCGCGCCGCGGTTCCTCAAGCCGAGCTACACCTCGAGCGTGGTGTTTTGCGGTGGCAGGCTCGGCGAGAAACCCATAAAGGGGTGGCCAACTGGAGCGGCATACGCAGCCGGGCTGGATGGGCTGACGCGCGCGCTAGCGCTGGATTTAGCTCCGCTGAGGGTCAATGTCGTGCATCCTGGCCCGACGGAGACAGAGATCTGGGGGGAGATGCCGGAGCAACGTAAGAGCACGAGGGAGTTCTATGCTTCGACGGCTCTATTGGGCAAGGTTGGCACACCGGAGGAGGTGGCGGAGGCGTTTATTTACCTGCTTAGGGATTCGAACATCACGGGCACGAGTATCCACTCGAGTGGAGGCGTGCTGGTCCAGTGACTGAGCGAGTATTACTTCTGTTACCGTATGTATTTCACATATGTTTAACGCAGCATAGGTATGCATATGCACAACATTCTACTACTTCGATCAGACAGGCCTTTCGATGATTTCCGATTAGCGTCTCCCAATACACCTAGCGTACGCTTAGTATACATATAAGTATATGTAGAGCTGTGCCCTTGTCCAAGCCACTTTTACTGCATATCAAAGAATAAGAAACACTCTTTATCCACAATGGCCCAGGTTTCATTTTACGATATCAACATGGGCTATTACATCAAACCCCTCAAGCTCATTAGTCCAGATTCGGCTGAGCCCAAGCCCGATAGTACCTACCAGCCCATGGAAGCCAGGCCCAACGAGGCGTGCGATGACACTTTTCGGCCTGTCCTTGCTGGGGAGTTTACGATGGCGCCAGCGCTGCCCGAGACGATGTTTGAAGGTTTGCGGCTCTGCGGAGATTGCCAGGGAGGAAAAAAGGAAGTCGGATCTCACACTTTAGGAAATTCGGCCCTTGGGTAGGTTTATTCACCGAGGCGGAACAATCTGACTGTTTTGGTCCCTGCCAAGGCAGTAGAATAGGACCTAGGCGGTGGATGAGCATGCTACACATACATTTTAAGATGCGATTAAAATCATCTTCCTTGCCCCAACCTAAATGGCCAAGGAGGATTGCGCTTATATGCTTTTGTGGTTGCCCTGGGTATATAACCTCCCAACCCACATCGCATAGGGGTTCACGGCCTAGGTATCTTGATCTCTCTATCAACAGACTGGAGACAACATCTATCGTGATGGCTAGGTCTCATAATAGCTACTCGTGAAAGATTCCATCAACATCATGCTCCTTCCATCGAATATCCGGTTCCAGTCCCGCAAACTTCCACTCGCCCTCCACCCTCCGGTACTGAATCGTCGCCTTCCCATGTGCATGGCCCTTGACCAACACCTCCGTCAGCGCCTCATCGCCATACTTCTGATGCGCCACGCGCATCTGGTGATACCCCGTGACCGTATCCTCTCCCGTCTGCACCCATTTCGAGGCCCCGATCAAGTGCTGCGTCTTGATGCGCGCGTTGCCGAGGAAATTGGTGCTCGACGCCAGCGCGACAAAGTCGTCGGCGGGCATGGACTCCCATTCCTGGCCCATCACGGAGCTGTAGTTGATCTACTCACGTCAGGTAACTGGTGGCGTGGCTGAAGGTTTTGGGGAATAGGGCAAGGGTAAGTACGTACGTGCAGTGTTGGGGCGATGCACTTGGCAAGGCGGTCCCAGTCCTTGCTGTCGTAGCTTTCGGCCCATTCAAAGAGTGCAAGTTGACAGCCTGCGATGGCTGAATTGGAATTGATCCAGCTTGTTAATGTTCAGAGGCAGGTAGTGAGGGAGAGAAAAAGAATCCGTACGTACCTTCATACGCAGGGGGCTGGTAGGCGGCTTTGGTCATGATTACTGACTAGTAGTGATGGAGGAGGGTGTCAAAACTTAGACAATGAAAAAGAAAAACCACATAATTGGCTTTTATCTTCCTCTTGATCCATACTTCGGCATATATCTAATGTCCCGAGTCTGACCTCCCGAGACAAACTCGCCATTTCGGGAGGAGTCGGACATGGTAGACGCCGTGATTCCGTGATTCTTGATTATAGAGAATATATGATCTATTAAAAAGGGCCATGGCTGGCTTTTTCATCCCCAAAAAGGCACTATCCATTCTAGTGATACTTCTACATCTACATCAATATGTCAACTACCCCCTACATCCCCGGTCGCCTAGACGGTAAAGTCGCGCTCGTCACCGGCTCAGGCCGTGGCATCGGGGCAGCAATCGCCATCCAACTCGGTCGTCTGGGCGCCAAAGTCGTCGTCAACTACGCCCACTCAGCCGAACACGCCGAAAAGGTCGTGGCCGAGATCAAGCGCCTCAACTCGGACGCGATTGCCATTCAGGCGGATGTCCGTGACGTGTCGCAGACGGCCAAGCTCTTCGACGCTGCCGTGGCGCACTTTGGCCAGCTCGACATCGCCGTCAGCAATTCGGGCGTGGTCAGCTTCGGCCACCTCAAGGACGTGACAGAGAAGGAGTTTGACCGCGTCTTTAGCCTTAACACGCGCGGCCAGTTTTTCGTGGCCCGCGAGGCCTACCGCGTGTTGCAGGAGGGCGGGCGCATCGTACTTACGTCGTCCAACACGTCTAAGGACTTTAGTGTCCCGCGGCACTCGCTCTACTCAGCCTCCAAGGGTGCGATTGACTCGTTTGTGCGGATTTTGTCCAAGGACTGCGGCGATAAGAAGATCACGGTCAATGGGGTTGCGCCGGGGGGCACCGTGACGGATATGTTCCACGCCGTGTCGCACCACTATATTCCCGACGGAGAGAAGTTCACGGCCGAGGAGCGCCAGCACATGGCGGCTTTTGCATCGCCGTTGCATCGGAATGGGTTCCCGGAGGATATTGCTGGCGTGGTTGGGTTTCTGGTGAGTAAGGAGGGGGAGTGGGTGAATGGCAAGGTCATTACTCTGGACGGCGGCGCGGCGTGATGATGGTATTGGAATAACAACATGGATTTTGCCATAGAGAACATGGAATAAATCATGCAATAAATACTACTATACTCATTACGTGTTGTTCGTTCTCAATCGTTCTCAAAATCATGGCAATCCCCAAATCACGTATCCATAACCCTAGCCCTAATAATATGTAGCCGTCTCTACCACGACCTCTCGATATATAAAATCTGTCTATCGCCTCACGATGAAAGGAAACTATTACGGCCCCGTGTTTAACGGCAGGTAAGGGTGCAGAAATGGAAAAAAGTGTCGCAGCAGCCCCATGAAGATACACATCGGAGTTCCCCTCGGGAACTTGGCCTTCTGGTTTGCATTAACCACACTCACATCCCGCATGTCATAGCTCCCATTCACGTCCTCTGCGGCCTCAATCATTGCAGCCGCCAGGTCCAAGTAGGACAGGGGGCTGTCCTCGTCGGTCAGGCTTAGCGCATGTCCTCGCTGAATATCGATAGAGAGCGCGCCCGGCTTGACAAATATGGTCGTCAGCCAGTCCCCTTCCGCGCGAAGGATCTTTTCGGTCTCGATCAAGTCGTTGTAGACGTGCGAGGCCGAACGGAGGAGGACTAGTCGGAGGAGGTATGGGACGTGGCGGGAGAAGTGGTCGTCAATGGTCGCGGATGACAGCAGGACGAGCTTGGGTAGTTTCTGTGGCTTATTGTCCCCGAGGTTCGTCTGCTCCCTGATGCTACGGAGCGATCGGATTACGGCCGTGACCGTGTCTTGGGCGAGATGACAGTTGGGGATGTTGTCGTTGGTGGAGACCACTAGGAACACCACCCGGCAGTCACTCAGACATGAGGTCAAAAGGGCACTGTCCTGGATGCTGCCTTGGAAAATTTTGACTCTCTTTTCGTCGTCGAGGCTGGGTAAGAGACGGAGAAGCTTGGGCCGGTTGCGACAGTAGGCGTGGACGTGGGCGTTGGGATTCCGAAGGAGGTTTTGGATGAGTGCCGTGCCACAATTTCCGGTGGAGCCCAAGACGGCATAGATGTTGGGGGAGGGCATGTTTTCGTTTTCCTTATCAGCTCACCTACTGCTACAGGAGAATCGACGTTGATCATTCAACTGGCGAGCTGATGATTGTTTCTATATTACCCCTCGGAGTATTAGACGATTACCATGCTACTCGGCGGCACATTTGTCCCGGTAAAGTTCGGACGATTGGATCTCCATCATGTACTAGTAAAACATAGTATCTGTCTGTAATGCAAGGTGTATCTACTGGAGACCCCCCTGCTCTGCCAGGTGCTTTTGGAACAAGGGGAAGAAGTGGTTATAGAACGAAGAGTCCACCATTTCCTCCAACCTTTGCACTTTCAGTCCATCCTCGCTCAACCACACAAAGATGGCATATTCGTTCGTCCATTTCTCTTCGGGAATCGGCGTATCTGCGGACGAGGTTGCATACACTGCGGCCGTACCGTTGGCTGCGTCGTGGACGATATGCTTGATGTCCAGCTAGCCATAGGATTAATTTTTTTTGATTCTTTGGACTGTGGAATTGTACAAATGTGTGAAATGTGCGCTTACCTTCCAGTTTGTCAACCCATTTACTAGCTTAGGATAGAAGAATTCGGCGTGGCTTCGGGATCGAGTTGGCTGTTGCAGCGAGTGAGGCAGTAGTTGCTGCTCAAACTCATCGGACCAGAGGCCGATAGTCCCTTGGGCGTTGCCATCCTTCCATGCTGCGAGGAACTTGTCGATAGTGTCTCCCTGAATGTGGGCGGGAGCAGGCATGTTGATGTATATAGTCAATCTAAGTGAAGTGACAAGTACAAGTAGTTCACAAGTGGTTGGAACATACTCATTCCCTTTATATAGTATGTCTGTATATCTCGGGCTATTACCAACATACCGGCAAGTTGACTGAGAGTTGGGATCATTTATTGATATTTTACTATTTACTACTACCGGTTGACTACAAATCCACATATTATAACTGTAATTAATATAGAAAACAGTCTATTTTCTAGTGGCTAAAATGATCATGACAGGAAAATAGCCCTTGACAGTCTTCTCGCTAGCCAGCAACTCGTTCAACTCCTGGAACAAGTCCGCCAAAGCGTCCGAAAACCGCGAGATAAATGGAAAGGACCCAAAATGCTCCGTCACGCCCTGCAGGTCCGTCTCAAAGGTCCATCCCTCCATCTCCTCATGCGAGTCATGGTCGCCCGCGCCGTAATCCGGCTCCTGATTCCAGTGCGCAAATTCCGGTGGCAACATCCCTTGAATGCCTCCATGTTCCATATTCACATGGATGCGGACCTCGTCGCCAAAAAGCGCCCGGTCAAGTGGCGCGACATTGTATTGGTCCTGCGTCCGTGCCATGATCTTGACCACCTGGTCCGGATCCTCAGACACGCGGAGAAGCTCCCTGCCCCCCTGGTGACTGAGCCGCTCCCACAGATCCTGCACCTTTGCATCGCGAAAGCGAGCGGGCCCAAACAGCGACGCCACAAACGTGCCTCCGGACCGCAGCTGGCGCGCGATTGTCTCCATTGCGTCGTGCTGCGGCTCGGCGAAATGCATGACGTTCGCCGCAAAGACCATGTCTATGCTGCCGGCGGGGATGTCGTCGGCGTCCTCCAGCGCGGCGGTGCGGAAGGCAAATCCAGCCTGGCCCCGGAGGCGGTCCTGGGCGAGACCAATGTTGTCGGCCACGATGTCGGATACGATGACGTTAGCGAAGCGAGAGCGTAGTAGCTGGGCGTAAGGCCCGTTCCCCGCACCGATGTCATGAACGGTGTCAAAAGCGCCGCCTTTGGTCTCGTGAAAGCTCCAGATGCGGTCCCAGAAGGTATCCGGGACTTGGGGTCGGCCACGCGAATAGTTGTCCCAGAACTCATCATCCTGGGCGAATATCCGGCTGGATGTGTCCATGCCGGGCAGTTGTGAGGCTGCCGCAACCTTGCCCATCGCAGAAATGAGATGTGGGTTAAACGAGGCACACAACAGTGGCAGAAGCTGTGCAGTATGGCTGGTTCAATAATATTTGAGAATCACTGTGAAGCTCAGTGTGCGAATCCGCCTGACGACCCCAGTCCTGTAATGAATTAGGATTATATTCTCTGCATAGGGACGAGAAATGGTTCTGATTGTCGGGACATTGTTCGGGGTATTATCAGTCTAGGTAGACGTCCAGGCGGGATAAAGGGTATCGGCGTAACTGAACCCACTCCGGATGAGCCTCCGTCCATTACCTCAGTGAAAATGGACAGTAGAACGGTCTGAAATACAAACTCATATTCTGGTGGACAATGGGGTGAAAGGTTGTTCCCTAGAACAGGGGGCATCGTCATACACGGGGATGTGAAGACGCAATCAATATACATGGTCCATTAAGTGACCCTAAATAACCACTACATGACAGATTACAAACCAATTGAATAGCTCTTAAATGGAAGAATAATTCAGGTATCTGCTAGTATCACCACTATCATACTTCACGAATATACGGACGTAATTTATCAATCAACTCGAAAGCGTAGCACCAAACTATAGCTCCATCAATCAATCATGTCCACCTTCAATACTAGTAAAATCTGTCTTCTCTCCTTTAGGCTAGCTATAATACTCGTCCAACCACTCCTTCAAATCCCCAATCGTTTCATAATCCAAGAACAGGCTCCCGCTGACCTTGACATCCAGCTCGGTCCGGAACTTCTCTGCTATGACCAGCGACATGAGACTGTCAATACCTAGCTCAGCGAACCCAGCCCCATCTTCCATATCAGCAATATCTAGACCAACCTCGTTGGCAATAAGCATGATGGCCCTCGCGGTGATACTGCCCGACGCAGCGGCGGCCTCGATGGATGGAGCTGCCGCAACATCTGTGGCAGCGGGTGAGACATCCTTCGGCGGAGCGGCGGGGGGCTCAGAGTCACTTCCGAGGCCGGAGGCGTGTGTAGGGAGGACCGGCTTTGGTGCCGGTGCCGGTGTTGGTTCTGGTGCTGGTAGTGGTTGAGAGTTAGGCAGTTTACCCTCCATCGCAGCCATTTTATCCGGCGGCGAGAAGAACCGGTTAAGCAGAATGCGAGGGTAGCGACGGAATTGAATACCATTCACTACGCCGACAATGGCCCCGTCTTCTTGCAGGACGTATACGTCGCCTAAGTAGATCGTCGGGTCCTCGGTTGTCGGGATCATCTTGACATACGAACGATACCGGGCGCCTGGGATCAGAGGCTTTGCGAAGCGCATCGCGCTCCAGCCGGGAGTGACGCAGTAGTTGTTAGCCGTGTCAATGGCGTCGGAGCAGTTCATGATGAAACCTGCGAGGTGCGCGACACTATCTATAAAGTACGGTGGGACAGTCCAGATGCCGCTCTCTTGGGTGGTAAGCTGCACGTCGGCGAATCCTTCAAGGTCATGCAGGACAACGGATTGCATGCCGCGGTACTTGTCCGCATAGGTCACCAGGTTGCTGGCGAAGAGGGTGTATGCCATGTTGCGCGAGAAGCGGCTAGCTCTGGCTTGCGTCGCCAGGTGCTCGAGCGCTTCGATCCGACTCTGGATGAGGTGCGCGAGGGGGGCCCACGACGAGAGCCACTCGGAGACATCGTTCTGGTAATAAATGTTGGCGGTGGCGAAGGGCTCATGAGCGTGGCCATCATTGTCTACGTTCTGCCAGGTCAAGTCGACGACTCCAGAGCCAACATCAGCAGTGGTAGCAGTCACGCGGAATAGCTGGGGGATCTTCTTGTTAGATTGCGCGACAAGACCCTTGGTGACAACGAGATTGGCAATGTTCATGCTGATATCCTTCTTGGCCTTGGGGTTCAGCTTGCGGTGTAGATAGCTGCCGAGGGTGTATGCAATATCGGCGTGGATGGACTATAGACGAGAAAATTAGCAAATTAAGCCCGAAAAAGGGTCTCGTAACAGTTGAAAACTTACCGATGTGACGACACCGCAGTTATTCATGCTGTGCCCATGGGCGGCAGCCAGAAGGTCTGCCTGCATAAGATCCGACTGGATGGCGACCATACCAGCAGAGCCATCTAACCTCTCCTCGATAATCTGCTGCACTGTCGTGGTTTGAATCTCACTAGCTGGTAGCGCTTTTGGCGCCGTCTTGGCTCGGGCAGCTTTCTTCTCGGTGTCATAGAATGTATTGCCCTTGGTCAAACACCAATCCCCGTTATACTGCAGCCAGTGGTTCTTATCATTCCAAGCATACGTCGGCAGATCCAAGAGGCGGAGCCTGCGCTCGAACGGGCGATGAAACTCGTTCCACCCGACTTCTACACCGGCCAGGTGTAGAGCAGCCATGCTCTCCGCCATGGTTTTCCAGTTATCGTCCCCACGGCGGATCGATGGGATAGCGAGCTCAGTGGACGGGATGGTTGTTTTGATGAAACCGGTACACACCGGATGCGGCCCAATTTCAATCCAGACAGTGTCATTGCTAATTGTGGAAACCTTCTGGGCATTTTCTAGCGCAGAGAGGAAGTCAACAGTCTCCCTGGTGGCCCGGCGCACGTAGTTCGCATTCAGCGTCTTGCCGTCAAAAATGACTTTGCCGAGAAGGGGAGAGATCACAGGTACTCTAGGCTCCTGGAAAATGACGCCTGTTGTTGCAATGGCCTCGAAATCATCCAAAATAGGGTCCATCTGCTCGGAGTGGAAGGCAAATGCAACGTCCAGCTTGATACACTGGTAGCCGGCCTTCTGAAGGGAGACTGCGATATCATCTATCTGCTTCTTCGTCCCGCTAAGTACCGTATCTGACGGGCTGTTGATACAAGCGACTGTGTACGGCTTGCCCTCTGCGCTCTTAGCAATCTGTGCAAGAGCAGCCCGAACGGCCATCATATTATGGCTGCCACTCTCAGACCTCTCCTCGAGCATCTGGGCCCGGCGTCCGACCATAAATATAGTATCACTAGCGGTGATAACACCGGCGATGTGCATTGCTGCGTACTCACCGAGGCTATGACCGATAATAACATCTGGCTCAACTCCCAGAGAAGCCCAATATTTGGCCAGAGCAATCTCAGTACAGACTAAGGCAAGTTGGGTAATGACGGCAGAGTGAGCATGGTCCTTAGGGCACGACCCGTCAAGAGCTGGAATAAAGGATGGAAAGCCCTGGCCTTGAGCGACTGAGTCAAGATGTTCAATACACTCTCGGAAGGTAGGCACATCACGGTATAGCTCCAGACTCATCGACTTGTACGACGCGCCTTGACCGGTGAAGCTAAATGCGACTAGTGGGGGGCCAGACTTTCCAACAGGTTTAATTGAATCCACTTTCTCCAAAATAGCATTCAACTGCTTCTTCAGATGGGGGACGTTAGAGGTGGTGATCGCGACACGGTGCGTGTGATGATAGCGGCGGGCAGTCGTTGTGTACGATAGGTCAGCCAGGCTAACATCAGGATGGACATTAAGATGGGCAATCAAGCGCTCAATATTCCCCGCTAAGGACGTCTTGACCTTGGCAGAGACAGTGATAATGTGAGTCTGGCGCGGGTCTGCCTCAGTGATATCGCGAACCGGCGCCTCCTCTAGGAGCATAGCGGTGTTGCCACCCGCGGCGCCGAAATTGTTGACTGCTACTATGCGCTTCTTTCCAGACACTTGGGGCCAAGATGTCATCTTTGTTGGAATATGGAGATTGCGCTTATCAAAGTCCTGAGGGAACCGGGGGTTAATCTCCGTTTTGATGCCGATATGTGGCGGAATGGCGCTCTTTTGGAGCATCAGAAGCACCTTGATTAATGCAGTGGTCCCCGCGACAGACTCGCCGTGGCCGACATTTGCCTTAACCGCACCAATATGCAAGGGCTGATCCTTGCTGCGACGCCGGACGAGTGGAGCATATACGTCTAGGATGCCCTGCATCTCCTCATGGTCGCCAGCTTGGGTGCCGGTGCCGTGGAGCTCGATGTAGGACACATCCAAGGGGTCTATGCCAGCCTGTCGAAGAACCTGACGAGATAGATAGGCTTGGTGGCCGCTATGCGGGTGGGTAATAGAGACTGCCTCTGCAGAATGGTTTGTGCCGGCGCCGAGAATGACGCCCAAGATATTATCATTGTCTGCTTCGGCGTCTTCGAGTCGCTTAATAACAAGACTTCCAATGCCATCCGCACGGCAGTACCCATCGGCAGTGGCATCCCATGTCTTACACGCGTTGTGTCCCTTGGTGAGGAAGTGGCCGTTGCACAGTCCAGTAAAGCCGTCGGGGTTAGTCAACACGTTGACGCCTCCTGTGAGAGCAGTATCCACGGCACCGTTCCAAAGGGCTTGGCAGGCAACCTGAAGATAGTTTATTGGTTAGTTTCTCTCCTATGCATATGGATCAGTGCATATATTACCTCGATCGCTGCAAGGCCTGAAGAGCATGCAGTATCAATGCTGTAGCTGGGACCAGCAAACTTGAAGAAGTAGTTGATACGGCCAGGGCCAAAGGCTCGACAACCACCTGGGATATAGTAGGTGCTAACCTCTTGGCCTTGATTTACCTCACGATAATCATCTGCGGCTTGGCCGTAGAATGTACCGATGCGCTGCGACTGTGTGGCCGCAGTTCGATTCCCAACATACCCAGCACGCTCTAGCGCCTCGTACGCCGTGACAAGAGCCAAACGCATCTGTGGATCTGCAACCTGAGATTCACGGGGGGACATGTTGAAGAACGGCGCGTCGAACAAACCAGGCTCATCAATAAAGCAGCCATACTGGGTCGTCGTCTTATTGAGATCCTTGCCGGTTGGGTCGTAGTGTGTCTCCACATCGAACCGGTCTGCTGGGATTTGCCGCGAGACATCCAACCCCTTCTCTAAAATCTCCCAGAACTTCTCGGTGTTTGTCGCACCCCCAGGGAGTCTGCACGACATGCCGACGATGGCGAGCTTGGACTGTGCAGGGCTGCGTGGCATTTTGTCTGCTGGCGCGACCTGGGTGACCCATGTCATAAGGTTGTTAACGGAGACTTCGGGGTTTGTGATACTACTTTGCAACGCCGTGGTTAGGTCGTTGAGAGGAATCGAGTTGCCAAAGCTATACAGCGCTAGTTCCGAGGCACCCGCGGTTTCAACTCTCTGGACCGCACCAAATATGACACGGTCCCAGGAGATGGCCTGGGTGAGAAGCTCCGAGACTACAGCTTCGAACAGCTCGGTGGCGTTCTTGGCTTGGTAGTATAGACCAGTACTAGTAGAGTATACTGGTGTCGCCGGCCAAGAATTTGTGCTAACTGTGCTCAAGGAGCTGCGCTGGACGATGATCTGCGTATCCCGCAGGCTGTAGACATGTGATGCATGGCAGAGGCCGCCATAGACTGGCAGTGGAATGAACTTGGAGTCCCGGAAGAAGTCCGACGTGTTGAACAGCGCATTTAACCTGGCTGGTGGACCGCTCACCGTGACCGAAGTCCGGCTGACGGCGCTGACAAAGATCTTGCCGGTTTCGGGAATCTCCTGTGCAGAGTGGATGGTATCGAGCTCCTTTTGCGCGACATCTGGGTCCACATTATGGACGACATATGCCCACGTGGCTGGACGCTCTGACAGCTCACGGGCTTCCAGGTTTGCAGAGACACCCTGGACGTGGATTCCCAGACGGAAGGCTAGGCGGACGGCGTCTGCCCCCGCGCGAGGCAAATCAGCCAACGTTGAGGACAATGAGACAGCAGTCGATGCCAGAAGGCCGATACCCAGACCAGCGAGACCCGTGTTTGAAAAGTCAGTCAGCAGCTCTTCCGGATGCTTCTCTGCATAACTGATAGCGGAGAATAGTTAGCAATGGAACAGACATGTTAAGCTGTATGGTTGATCTATACTACTTACCCAATGTAAGTCGCCAGTTGAACGACAACTAGCAGCACCCCATCGACGGCGCCGCAGATCAAGCCTTCCCGAAGCTCTGTGTCTTCTGCCCAGCTTAAGAGGGTATCAAATGGTGGGATCAGCCCCTTCAGCTCGGTAGATAGCTGCCGAACTTCGTCTTTGATGGCCCAAGTGGCCCTAGATATAAATTCGGCCAAAGTCTGCTGGTCATGAGATTTGCTGTGGTTGTGTAGACGACGGAATATGTCCATCAGGTCGTCCCTTGGGAATTCGTTGCTGAAATAGACGAGCCTCATCCTGTGAGGGTCCCTGTCGGAATCTGAACTGATAGTCGGGGTATAGATGGGCATCATACCAGGGTATGAAGAGGTTTTCTGACTACCAATTGGTTGAAACAGAAAGAAAAGGCTAAGGTGTCCAATATGGGTGAATCACCTCCTGGGCCAGCTGGATGCAAATGAGAGAGACCTCTAAAGACTGGACGTTTTTGAGAGAAAGGGTGGCAAACCGATTATGATACTGTTAGAGCGCTTCCATTAAGCCATACCTAAGTACAAGTGATCACTTCGGGGCTAACTACGCCACTCAGCTCCCAGTTGTCATCTCTCCAATTCACCCGCCCCGAAATGCCCGTGGTTCATCCCGAGCATCGATTACTATCCGAGAGTTGGCCCTAGTTGCCTTTGTGGCCTTCCAGGAGAACAGAGCAGAGACTCCCTCAGCACGCTGTTTATTGATATTCCTTCGTCAGCACCACTGTCTCTACGTGACGCTGCTTGTCCTGGTATTGTCTGTGTTATAAATCATTGTAAGTTACTGCGTCTCGACATTTTGCTCGTGAAATTATCTGTGTTGTGTCTCTCGGCCTTGATAATATATTTTCACCATCCTTTTTTCTATATCAACGGCACAAATTAAGGACCCGTGTTAGTATTAATACTAGGTGGTGGTGGTAGTCGTATATGAAGATGAAGATGCCTGTAGTTGAGGATTTTTACGTGCTCGAAGTTCTTTCCTAACCTCCCCCTATCTCATCGTGACAAAGGCTTCCAATACGTTCATATATCCCACCCTCCTCGCACCCAACTCATTTCAAGGCTGTGGTAAACGTCTGGTCTCATCCTCATATGTGCCGAGGAATACGAGAAGGGCTCGAAATCCCGATCGTTAACACCTTACTAATACCCAGGACCTCCGCTCATGGTGTTACTAATTGTGTCAAATAAACCCCAGAACAAACATAATTTTCTTCTTCCTGATATGGATCCCCTAGTCTCGACCATGTGGGCGTTCATAAAGAACCTTGGTATCCTTGATGTCCGCCATATCCAGTATAGGAGGAATATACACAGTGAGTGCCCTCACAGAGAAGAGAATCGATGAAGGTACCCAACAGCCCAGAATCAATCAAGAGAGAGCCAATGGTTACCGTGACGGCATCCAGGAAGTACGTATAGTCCGAGAGGGTCCTTAATCCGCACATATTCGGCCGTTTAGCCCGAGAGTTGAGATACGTACAAAGACAGTAATGCCGTGAAGCGCCTATAATTGCAAATAAAATTTCGGGCATAAATAAGGGGAGCCTAGGATAACTCTGAAGATGTTCGATGCGAACCTCGGGTGATTCGGCGCGATTCGGTGCAATTCCAACAGGATTCATTCTTCTACACCTTCATTTATCCGGTGCCGTTTAGGAGTCAGTATGTACTATTAGTAATATTCAGGCCAACCGGGGGTCGGCTTACTATGGGACCCCTAGATCAGATCTAAGGGTATGCTTAGGATGATTGTGGAACCGGGAGATAGAGATATGATATACTATAATATTGAAAGAACTACTAGCTGCTTCTTCGAGGAGCAGCTATAATATGTAGATTTATAGGTTACATAACTTATATAAAGTAATTTTACTACCCAACGTATTTCACAAGCGAGCCGGCCACCTCAAAATGCATAGTGAATGGGATATTTATATATGAAGCAGAAGGCTATATGTCAAATACCGAGTCTGAATACACGGTACAATACACAGGTAATATATGCTACGCCAAGCATACCAGAGGATTTATGAATCCTCTATTGTTTTGATTAGATAATCATGCTCCATATAAATTGTAAGGAGCGCGTATACAGAAATACAGAGAGTTCCATATACTCAGTTCATACCATACATTTCCATACAGACTGATTTTGTCACTATATTATCATCATTTTGAAAGCTGTTGGAAAGTGGGATCACGTGCTGTTTCACGTGATCCACTCCGAGCCCAGGACTTCCAGTAGGTAGTTTCCATAGGATCTCTCTTCTCTTTTCCTCCTCCCAGAGTCCATAGTGAATACAACCGTATTCCCTTCCTTTTCCCTTCCTGCAGTAGCTTTCTCTTCCGCTCACAAAAGGTACCGAAAACTACGTTGTTGAAGACTAGAAATATATATTTCGAAATCATAAAGTTATGAAATTTCTTCAAACTCCCTAAAGAGACTAGCTATCACCTAGAAAGCAGGAAACTATACGGAGAAGATTCTATGGGCCATAGTTGCTGAAGTATCAAGTTATAATTACTACGATGGGAAAAAAGCAGAAGAAGTGAACCTCGGGAGTAAGTAGTGTGCCATCTCCCGCGCGGCCCCGCGGCCCCCCGGCCCTCGAAAACTACAGGATTTTCACACCGGCACAAGTAGTTGTACCGGGCTACTCTGGAGAATATAGCTGTTCCGTGCTCAAGTGGATGACGGGGCTAAAACTAGCCCCAAGATGGTTATTGGCTCGTCTGGTTAACCCTTCACGCTAGCGAAGGTGGATCCATTTCACTTCCTTACCATGATACAGCGGACTCCGTAGCCTCCAACCGATGCACTGCACATTCCGCCTTGCACTTGGCAAATTCCAGTCCTCGCAGTTTCTTGGAATCTTGGATGAACATGTAGGTAGTCATTGATCTGCACCTCACATGGCATTTGCCCCGTAAGCCCTAAGCCAAAAATGCCACGGGTCCGAAGTCAAACAATTCAAAATTGGACATACAAAGACCCCATTCAACCCGATACGCACTCTGCAGAATGTAGACTCATTGAATGAAGTCTGTGGAGATACATCGTTTTGGAAAGCCTCGGGGCTTATGCTAAGAGACGGGAACGGCCCGTTGCGCTCTTGGACCCCTTCACTGCACATATATCACCTAGTCTTGCAAATTAACGCAATTCGGGATTATGTGGCAAGGTAATGTCTTTTCCATCCCCACTCTTTATCTGATTCTCGCCGGGCCGCGATACCGCACCGGAGTACGCGTAACTACCTTGGTAGGTATACATTTATCTTGGGTTGCATTCTGAGGATAATATTCCCTGCAAGTGACATTGGCGCCATTGGGGGCTAATAAAAGCGAATATCTCCCAAACTGCAAGAATTGCATGTGCGGTGCAAGGCTTACTCCAAATCTAGGAGCACGGATTATACTTTAGGTAAATTGCCACCGGAGAATCTAGAACCGAGAGAGGACCACGCTAGATTGTAGAGTTGTATCTGACATGGGGAGAACCGGTTTTGGCAAGCCCCTGAAGAATTTATCCTGGACTATGTATACATGTATTTGACAATCAAAGCACATGTCTCGCTATAGGAGTATTTGGCAAAGTCTGACATTTGAACATAGAGAAAACACATTTGTAAGCTACACGTTGAGCCCCTGCCCATGAGGAGATCCAGCCCTCCAGACGGCTTATATATCCCGTATCAACAATCGCTAGGGAACAAGGACCTGGCCTCCCGTGCCTAAATCATAGATATGGGCTCTGAAATAAAAAAAATCCAAGCTGTGAACTATATTTGCGTGTGGTTCTTAGGAAGATCACGGCGATCTCCCAAGCCACATCATGAACATCAAGGTCGCACCGGCCACAGGCGCAATACTAATATAGGACCCTCAGTGGAAGCTTGGCGTCTGGGAATGAAGATGACGGTGTCAAATGGGAAAGCCCCCGATGCAATCGGGTGGGTACTATCTGCGGGGCGGCACAGTAATGAGTAGGTATCGAGCTAAATGGGTAGAGTTTAATGTATTTTATGCTGAAAAGGTCGAACAGGGCCTTGAGAAAAACCGTCGAAATCCAGCCTCGTCAATGTGAGATAACTGTGGTCCACCCCTCCCTCAGGATGAGCCCAGCATTGCAGCCGCTGTTGAGAGGGGTGATCGAGAGATACCTGGTACCCACAGGAATCTATATAGTGACTCAAATCGAGAGTAATAGTAGATCTAACTAAATTGATTGACCATTAGTGATCCCCTCTTGGCGTATTTGGCGATTTTGACAGCTGCAGCTGCATGTTCCTCCGTTTGAGACAAGGGCAGCGGATAAATGGAATGTGTCGGAGGTGGCAGATCCCCCCCGCAAAGACATGATAAGGAAGAACGCAGCTCAATGTTCGACCTTTTCTCTTCTCGGGAATATCCATATACCTCGCACGAGCTCATCATGATGAACATTTTCGAAGAAACTTGGAGCTCTGCAATACCGCGATATTCAGAATTAATCGCAATGCCAAGTTCTATGTCGATTCGACCTATGACCGGCCGAGGCCGAGAGATACTGAAATCGTGAAGTTATCCCGTGCTTACTCTTACGGCCCGACCAATTTGAATGAAGAGAGGGGCAGGCGAAGGATATGACTGCATATGTCCGTGGTAATAATAGCTAAAAGACATGAGTCGGGAGGCGTTACTGGGTGTTACCTAGATATTCATTACGACTAGTGAGGATGCTGGGCACTACCCTCACAGCCCCAGTACTTTGGTAAGTAGCTCAATAGTCAAATCTCGAAATTATGACAGCGAATATTTCCACAATTTCAAACCTCGCTCACATTTACATTGGTGGCGGCCCATTTGATGTTTCCAAGCTTGATCCCGACCTATGTTGACCAACGTCTACTACCCTGATGCCGCACCAGGGTAACCCCCATCAATCTAAAGCAGACAAAAACAGCAACAATGTCAGCCCTAGACCTCGGAGACCAGGTGCTGGACCGGACCACGCCGCCCTCCCCCGTGATGACCCCCTCCCGCCCCAGCGCCGGGGGTACCAAGCTGCGAGATAGCTGCCACGCGTGTGCCACATCCAAGATCAAATGCCCCAAGGAGAAGCCGGCATGCTCCAAGTGTGAGGCACGAGGCATCAAGTGCCAATACTTTTTTGCAAAGCGCCCGGGGCGGAGGCGCGAGAACAGCACCGGTGGTCATCCAAACGGCTCTACCGGCAAAGATAACACCAACTTCCACATCTCCTCATCCAACTTCAAGCCTAGCACCCGAGATGGGGACACAATCGAAATCACAGAATGTTCTCCCGGGGCTGCCGCAGCTCCCCCCATCGGTTTACCGGAGACCATCAGCTTTCCCGATACACCTCCAAACTTCACGATTTCGATTTCTCCCATGACAGATACTCCTCTTGGAACGTTCTCATCAAACCTCTTTTCCGTGATTGGGGACTCGGGTCTGTTCGCAAATTTACCAGATTTTGATCCTGACATCGACGACATGGATTTCGTTATTGCGGATCCCTTGAATTTTGAACGTCCTCTCGTAGACGGTGAAACCGCTACCCGACCCCCAAATGACATTGGTTCACTTCTCATGCCGGACGAGAGCGTGGATTTTAGCCTTGGCACGTCGGAAATCGATGAGCTCGCCAGTGCATTTTTTACGGGATCCTCAGGGGCATCCTCGCTTACCTCTAGTAGCGTTCAAACGCCGTCCATTGCAAGGTCGAGTGCGGTACGTGCCACTACCGCCACCAACTCGCCATGTGGCTGCGTGGCACAGGCACTTGATCTTTTAAAAACGCTTTCTTCGACTCACTCCAAGTTCGCCGGCACGGATCTGGCGTCCTCGTGGTCAAACGTCAACGATTCGGGCATTGTCGAGAGTGTACTGTCCGAGAACAAAAACCATATCGAGACAGTAACCAGCATGCTTTCATGCATTTCATGCATTGAGAATGCCTTCCTACTTGCTATCATCTCCATGATCGGGCTCAAAATTTTGGAGCGATACGCCAGTGAGGCACGAATACAAAGTTCTGGCTCAAGAGCGGGCAGCGTGGAGCCTGACACGGGACTGAGGTCAGCCAGCAGCATTATATCGAGCAGCAGCATGGACCATTATATTAGGGCGCTGGGCCGTACATATAACAAAGACAGCGCTGCCAATGGTCGCATACCCGCCCAACTTGTACTCAGCGAACTGCACCGCGTGCAACGACTGGTGAATCAGCTATCATCAAAACTTATAGGTCCTAGAGGGAATGGCCGTGGCCTGGGTCAAGAATGTTCAGACCGCCACAGCGGAGCAGAAGATAATGACAGGGCGGTAGCAACGTTCTTTTCTTCTAGTACGTTAGCTCAGATGGAGAGCGACTTGCGCAAAAGCCTTAGTTCGTTGTCCGCGGATATCATCAACCGATTGCGACAAAATTAATGCGAACGGGCTTTTCTTTTTCTTAAGGAGGGGGCATAATGATTTTGGACCATGCATTTCCCGAGGCTTTAGAGGACTATTTGTGCTTGATATAGTGTGGTTAAAGAGCTTAGTAGACGGTGTATATAGTCATCCATCACTCATCACTTCACCGACTTTTCAAATCAACCAGACATTCAAATTAAGAGGTATCTGATTGATGGGATCAGAGCTATAATTACAAATTGTTGCACCTCTGCTTGCGTAGTCTCCTGCTCAACCCATCTCCCCCCAATACATTCTACAGCTTGAGCTTCTCTGTCTGTCTCACCTGCGAATGGACGGGGAGTTTAGGGCTTACGGGCTGGGGATCGCAGACTCACACCGCATGACGTGCATCGGGGTATTTGGCTAATCTGCATGTCGGGTCTGTTTATTGGTCGCTGTGTGCCTCGTCCTCCAATCGGGCCAGTGATGGTGGTGGCCTGACGTCCCCGTCTGATGTCGATACAACTTATAACCCGAGTGAGTTCTTTGAGTATAGGGCGTCTTTTCCTATAAAAAAACGTGAGTTCGTTTGCAAAGGTGGCGGTCATCTAACTCTTTTGATCCCGTTATCTGGTACATCACTCGAAATCAGTAGCGATCATGACAGTCGTCCAAGCCTCACAAGTGAAATTGTCCCCCGAGCACCTAGGGTTTGGTCGCATCGACACCGCCAGTCCTACCGGGGTAATCGAGACAGCTAACGAGCTGCTGCAACATAACCACGATAAATACCACATGTATTTCCGCGATGTCGGAGGCCACAACCACATCGCACACTCGGTACTGACGGTCCTCGCCATGGGCGGCGGCCCCAAGCAGCTGCAGCGGGCCTACGACGATGGATACGGCTACCAACGTCCCCTACCACCCTTGGACCCGGCCGTCGTCCAGTCCCTCCACGACCAGGAGCAGTTCCGCGCCCGAATGTTCGATTTGGCCGAATACACCAACTTCCTACACTTCTTCCAGACCGAAATCGAAGCCAAGGGCTGGCAGGCCGTCCTACAGGAATACTGCTTCAGCCGCACGCCCCTTGCCGAAGTCATGTTCTCCCAGCTGTACGAGGGACTCCTACACCCGATCATCCACCTCGGCTTCGGCATCGAGTTCGAGCAACCTAGCATCATCGCTGAGGGCCTTGCCCACGCAGCCTCCCACGACTCTGGCAACATCGACACCTTCTTCCACCACGCCGAGCAGCTCGCGCAGTCTGGCTCTGTGCCTGCGAAACCGCTCGTCGAGCTCTACGAGCAGGTCCGGGCCAACGACAAGACCCGTACTGCGGGCCGCATGCAAGACGGGCCGTTCCGACTGCGCGACGGCCCGCTGGCCCGCGCCATGGACGAGATAGTGGCCATCGCCGCACAATTTCAGATCGTTCCCGAGGATGAGACAGAACTCGAGCGTCGCACGGCGGAGATGATCAACTGCGCTGCGTACAGCGCGGGCGCGGCGCAAAGACCCGGCAAGGTGCGCAAGGTGGACTTCTTTATCATGCACGACGTGACATGTTCGATTTTCCTCAGCGTGTTGATCCGCCAGGCCTGGATTTCTCTTGAGGACCGCGCGCGACTGGTGGAGTGGAAGGCGCGACTAGACCTTGCGTGGTACGCGGGGAATGGGGCAGCGGAGCTGCGTCTGGAGGATATCGCGGGGTACGAGCCGACGGCGAGTAAGGGGATGGACTGGCGGGATTTGTATGCGGCTGTTAACGAGGTGCATGACGACGGACACATTGCCAAGTTTGTGCGGGCATTGAAAAATGGGGAGGAGGCGTCGAGCTCGTTTGAGGGCGAAGGGGGGGATTCATTTCCGGTCAAGGGTGAGCTGTGGTTGAGGATTGCGCAGATGGGGTACGATACTACAAAGGATGGTGTGGATAATAGTGATAAATGGGTTTGGGGGTCTGGGTTTGATCTGGCCTGGATGAAGGTGCCGCAGTTGAAGGAGTAGAATGTGGTCTATTGGTAGTACAATTTGCCAGAGCTCCTTATTCTTAATGTAAACACGGTGATTTTCCAAAACTTAAACGTTATATTATACACAAATAGAGTATCCTCCTCGCTGTTCTAATCGAACCTTTAGTAATAACAGCCCGAAAGCGAACGTCGCTACTTGGTGGAATTTCTGTGGAATCGGGCAGTAGGCAACGTCGCGTAATCTTATGACTGCTTGCTCTTTGGTGATGATTTGAGTGTGGATACTGACATTGCCATATCCCTGAATTGGAACCTTTGAGTAATTTGCCAACAAAAAGTCTCCTGGTGATGCTATCCGAAACCCTTCGAACCAGGATAACTTGTTGAAGATATAAATTGTGGTTCCAAAATCAAGAATTGCTTATGCATATGTAGATACCCTTTACTTTTGGAGACTCAATGGCCTTATAATAGGTCTTTTAAGCCAGTTCTATGACTATAGATTCATCAATCTCAACATTCGTTTTGAGATTCCCATACAATTCCAAAGATTGAGATTGAATACAGCAAAATCCATAGACCTGTGATGATATAATCTTCTGGATCAAATCTCCCATCCTATTTAACTCCGGTTTCTGTTTATTTTATTCCTCTAAATTGATTCGATAGAACGTCCAAGCCAGTTGATACTCCGCATGGTGATCCCGTGGAAGTACTTCGGGTGCTGTTAGCAGGTAATAGAAGATAGTTCTCTGCGTTAGGCGTACTTTTCTTTGGTAACTCCTGTCCATCACCAGTAATGATATCCCAAAGACCTGTGCCTCTAGCTAGGCCTTCCAATTGGGGTCTGCCACTGCATCCCCAGAGTGGAAGCGAATGGTTGAATAAGGGTTTCGGATTATGGCAAATTTTTCAATTTATAGAATTTGGATCAAGTAATAATAGTAATAATAGAGATAGTTGTAGATGTGCATATTTTAGAGATTGAGACTCTTAATCGTTAGAATTAACACTACATTACACAATGTAGCGCTGTGACAATTTGCATGTAATAATGATAAATCTGCCTATTCTAGCACCACTCAACATTAATCTACATGCTGCTGTTTCACAAAGGGGATGGAGGAGTAAAATATTGGAAAATGAAACACCCTGGGATAGTTTGGGACGATGGCTCAGATATGCAACCTACGAACTCGCCTACTATTCTGGGGGCCCGAGCGAGGGTGTAAAATGTCTAGAGACCATGTTGCCGATTACTGGCACTGATTCTACCATAGGCAGGGATGTTCCTACAAAAAGGGTACTACATACTACCAGGCCCACTCTTTATTCTTCTCGCTCCTAACGTCCTTTAGTAATAGGATACTGACGGGCATTAAAAACCACTATCTCCCCTGTGCACAAATAATAATTGCACCGCGTATGCGATCTATAGCATAAGCATGATAAGACTAAGGCTCTTTGGTCCGATGCCCGATACCGAAATCGACCCGAAGACCTTCTCGGCGCAAATATGATATACTTCAAATGGTGCATACCGAGCCTCCCTGTCTCACTAACCATAAACCCAACCAACAGTGTAGCAATTCCCAATATGCCGCCTGGGGAAGGAGGTTATCGCCAGATAAACAAGGCTCTCAACATATGCGTTTTTAAAGATTACCTAGAGAGCCAGCAGAGATGTCTGCCCACACTGCTCGATGTGGAGGAGCTTAGCCCGCGAGTCATTCGAATCCTCGGTCAGAATCCAGGAAAGGCAAGCTCTCTCTCTCTCTCTCTCTCTCTCTCTCCCCCTTTTCAAACTCTAGCTAGGACGAACCCAGGCTGATCTATTCGAACAGTTCACTCTACAAGGAACAAACACATTTATAGTCGGGACGGGTCCCAAACGCCTCCTCATCGACACCGGCCAAGGCATCCCAGATTGGGCCGATCTGATCTCTCGCACTCTGTCGGCCAGCGGGATTTCCCTCTCACACGTCCTTCTCACTCACTGGCACGGTGACCACACCGGCGGGGTCCCCGACCTCATCCGCATGTATCCAGATCTGGCCTCGTCGATCTACAAGCACACGCCGAGCACCACGCAGCAGCCCATCGCAGATGGCCAGATCTTCCACGTCGAGGGCGCTACCGTGCGTGCGGTTTACACCCCGGGTCACACCGACGATCATATGTGCTTCATCCTCGAGGAGGAGAGCGCCATGTTCACGGGTGACAACATCCTTGGCCACGGCACCTCTGCCGTGGAGCACCTGAGGACGTGGATGGAAACTCTGCGCAAGATGCAGGCCCAGGACTGTAGACAGGGTTACCCGGCACACGGCATTGTGATTGCCGACCTGCGGGCCAAGATCGCCGGCGAGCTAGCGCAAAAGCTGCGACGCGAGCGACAGGTCTTGAAGGCGCTGGTGCAGACCAAGCGGGACGAGAGAGGCACCGGTCAGGGACAGGGACAGGGACGAGGCAAGGGCAGCGTCACGGTCCAGCAGCTCGTGGCGGCTATATATGGCGAGGGAGTGGAGGCAGGGCTTAGGGAGTTGGCGCTGGAGCCGTTCATGGACGAGGTTCTGCGGAAACTAGCCGAGGATGGCATTGTGGCATTTGAGGTGAGAAAAGGAGTGAAGAAGTGGTTTGCGCTTGAGGACTTTAGAACCAATTAAGACTACAGAACGAGCTAGGACATGGTGGTTTGTTATTTCAGATTCATTTACTAAGGAAAGTAGTATAGTTTAAAAATATCATCCTTCTACACATATCTGGTCATACTCCCTAGGGGGATCCCTTCCTGCTCCCACCTGTTGATGTTGATGTGCTGTGGTTTTGTTATTACTGGAGCTAGACCTCCGCAGAGCCGATAAATGGGGCCTAAGACCCAACCAGCAGTGGGCTATGGGCTATGATGGCCTATCAATAGGGGACCATAATAGCCAACCATAGCCCATTAATGGGGTCTTGGCGCTTGTAAACTGGCGGCTTGTAAACGCTATATTCTGGCCTTCTATTGATTTTATAGAGCTCAAATTCGCAATATAGAGTAACGATAGTGATATAAGTATAAATTTGGATTTTGAACAAAACCTAACGGGTGGAGATCGAGATATCGCGAAAGAGTTTTGATATTGGATGTATATTTAGGACTTTTCCAGGACTACCATTACTTTCTGAATGAACCTCTGTAATTTAAAGCTTATCTGAATAACACGTTTTCTCGTGTATTTAGACGTGATACATAAATATTACTAATCATTAAGTATATATCAATTAGAATAACAAAATTTTACCCCGATATAAGGCCTAGAACCGGGGTCTGAACACAAGGCAATTAATTTTTTAAATTGTGTGTATTGTTTAGGGCCAATTCGGCCCAATAGGCCCATAATGGGGGCCCAAAGCCCAGCCCATTTGTGGGTTAGGTTGCGTGTGGCTATGGGCTTTGCGGAGGTCTAGCTGGATCAACCCGCACGTCCGCCAGCGTACGTTCCCCTCTTCCCTAGATATGTAGCCAAGACAGATGAGGCCTTCCATTAACCCGATACCATTAACCCGATACCATTACCACGATACCATTACCACGATACCATTACCCCGATACCATTACCCCGAAGACAAGGAACATCGGGTTATTGATTTCCAATCTACACCCCCAGGTCCTGCAGTAACCCCCGGAGCCCCACGATTGCCCCGAGAAGAGGGAACAGCGACCGAGTAACATGCAGCCAGGACCATGTCACCACGAGCTGCCGCACGGCCCCCAATCCCTCCGCAGTCTCGGACGACGCCTTCTCCAGCCCAAACAACGTGTTGTTGGTGGGTGTCATGAGCAACCAGGTGAAGGGCACCATGGCTAATGTGGTCACCCCCGCTGCCGCGTAGGTGGGCCAATGCTTCCTGTTCGTGGCGCGTTTGTTCAAGGTGATATAACCATAAAGCCCGCAGGTGGCAATGCACATCGCCGGGAGGATGATGTGGCCGTAGTAGTAGGTCCGGGCCCATTGGCGGACAAGGTGGCTCGAGGTGTCGTCAGTGTCGAGGAAAACGGGGACAGCGATGGCTGAAAGGCACAGCATGGCGCCTGTTTGAATCAATGAAATATGTCAGTAGGGATCTTCTTTCAAGGCTCAAATCATAGCTGCTTGCCTGACAGTGCGGAACCAGTAATTACAGCAGTCGCTTGCACGCCAATCTGGTTCGGCGCCATGGTTTCCGGTCGACCCAAGAATGAAACAATGAATTGATTCAAATTCCGTACACTTGATTAGGAGCAGTAGCCGTGGGCAATGAGTTATAGGTTTCAGATTCCCAGTCTCGGTCCGAAGAGTCGTACGATTGCTTGCATATCTCGGGAGGAATCAGATAATCATGCCGGGGCTCTTCCTCTTTTCTTTCACGCTCTTTTCCAGAATCTATCCTTCGTCTCACTTTTTCGCGCCCCTCGAACCCAAGGAACTAATCATGACATTCGTTGAGCCCGAAATCCTGGAGCAGCCGTCTGGCGCAACAGCCGGCATGTATCTCTGTCTGACCATCTGCGGGTATCGCAAGCCTGGTATGAGTGAGGAAGACTACCGCAACCACATGGTGAATATCTCGGCGCCAATGACTAAAGGCCTAATGGTTAAGTATGGAGTGAAAAGATGGACTCAGGTAAGTTCCTAAGAAGCTGTCAATGGCATTTGCTGGTCTTGCCCAGTCGGTTAAGCTATGTTTAGATTCACAACTCAAGTTCAACTCGGGCCTTGATGCCGCAGCTATTTGACCCACAGATGGCCAATGTTGCCGACTTTGACTGCTTCAGCCAGGTGGTGTTCAATGACATTGACGACTACAAACGGATGAAACAGGACCCATGGTACAAGGAGCATCTTGTTGGTGATCATGAGAAGTTTGCTGATACCAAGAGGAGTATGTAAGTATTTGATGTTCTTCCTGCTCGACATGAGCATCTTGTTGATCCAACGTAGGATGACCATAGGGTGGGTTGAGGAGTTCGTGAGAGATGGGAAGGTCGTCGATGGCTTCAAGGACTGCTAGTGGTCGATCGAGGTACAGATTGCAGTGGTCATTTCATTCAACCTAAGGCAGTATATAGGCTACTAGGTATAACTATCAAGACACTCCCCGGAGTATATGTAGACGAATGCAGAGGCTTCCATTAAATACAATAAGCTTCATGTTTAATAGTCAGACCTATGATTAAACTATTAGGCGAACGTAGCTGCTTCGTGATAACAAGCCTCCCAAGACCATCCCGGATTGTCTGTATCACACTTATCAACTCCGTCATTTCGATCTCACCCTCATTCGCCAACTGGAGCATACTGAGGTCATGGGCCCGCGCTACAGCCTCCAGTATAGGATCGACGAGGCTCCCAGGCTCAGGAAGTAGATTTGCTGTAGGGATTAGCAAGATACCACCGCTGGAGCGCAGGACGCCCAGATAATCTTGCAGTTCAACTCTGACCATATCTATCCGGTTGATCCCTTCCACCCCCGCAGAGGGGCTCAGGTGAAGAATGTAAACGGCCGCATCTATCACCGGCTGAGGCGTGCCCGCCGCGCGGTATGTGACAGTGATACGACCGCCGGCCGAGCTAGGTCGAGAGCTAGAGCTAGAGCTAGAATCTGATTCCACGCCCCCCATCATCTCAATCAGTCGCAAATGCTCGAGATTATGTAGCGAAGAGGATGACCGCGTGTGAGTGATCTGCACGATTAGGCGCAGAGTTGGGAATTCTTGGGCGAGATGCTGCGCCATGAAAGTCGACTGGGCACCAACCTATTAGCTGATGTTAGGGTGGTCTAATTCAATTGAATCCATAGGTACAAGTTGCTTCAATCCGCTCTTACCTCGACGATGAATGCGTTACCAAGGTTAGACCATTTCAGCTGTGAGAGCATCTCCACGATTTCCTTCTCCTGATGCCATCCCACCGTATGGCGCAAATACGCCGACCATTGGCGGCCCAGCTTCGGCTGCTCCTGGATTGCGACCCCAAACGGCTGGATCGTACGTAGCGCCAGGCTATACGCTGTCTCTGTTGGGTTCTGCGGGCTTCCGAAGCGCTGGGTCGCTGTCGGCATCTGTAATGCCGTCGGGGCGGCCACATCGGCCATGAAAACCGCGGCGTCGAGCCAGGATTGGTTGGTGACGAACTGTGCTGACAAGGGGGTGTGAGATACATAGTTTGTGATGGGCTCCTGGAGAATCCCCGATGTCGCCACGAGGCGAATGACACGACCTAGTTGGGTTTCTGAAACCCCGGCGAGGTCCGCGAGGTCCTTGATGGCCATGCTCTCATCCGGCGGGATACACGCCAGGATCTGGAATTCCGCAAGCCACTTAAGGCAGGCCATGATCTCGACCTAGAGTTCACCATCATCAGAGGGGAACGAATGTAGAGAAGAACAGAGCCAACTACAAACCTGGCGGGCAAGATCCTGCAGCAAGTCGACCGGTCCATCGAGTACTGCTTTCATCTTCGCCATACTGGCATAAATGCCCGTTTTGGCTTTGCTGGGCTCCTTTTCCGCGTCCGAGTTGACCCCGGAAGATTGGGCATCGCGACGACGACGCTCGATATGGCTCTTGATCGCAGCGGCGAGATCGTCGCTCCGCGCTTCGAGTTCGGTTAATTCATCCATTGCGGCGGTCAGCACGGAAAGACCAGGGTAGGGAAAGGATTATGTCTCCCTAACTTGGTATGTATAACTTCGAGAGCTGGGATCTACCATTTGTCCGCCCCCAATTTATAACGTCCCGGTGCTAGCAAGCCCCCAATATGTATACATGCCGGGGATTCCTAAATGGGGCGAGACTGGACAGCTGTCAACTTTGATGTGAGATTGATGTTGCATAGGATTGGCCGAATATCAGCCTTGATATGTTATCTCGGTACATTGGCAGTCGTTCGCAATTTCGGAATAATGGCGATTTACAGCTAGTCGACTTGAGGATAGCTTAGATACACTTGTCTGTTGAGTGCAAATATTAATACACTTATGTTAGTATAGTTATAAGTTTTGTATAATTTTACAAGGTATCTTTGTTAAATTACATTGAAATAAAGTAGTCGTGGTAGTATTCAATTGCACCAATCTACCTTTACATACTGTCAAAGGAGACGAACCTGTCTGCGAACTAGGTACGTCATCCGGGGGCAGTGGGATATATAAGAGAAAAGCCCCAGGGGTGATAGGAAGAAGAAAGATAGTCTGAATTGATTAGTAGCGAGCGGGGTAGCCCTGGAGCTTGGAGGTTACCTGGTTATATGGATATCACATCATATCCTTCGTCATCGCTGCATGGTACTATGGGGTCCTCAGCACCCGGGAAATTCAAGCCTCCGAGCCTCCGAGACCCCCAGCCTATCGCCAGTGAGAATAGTAGTACAGAAAAGGACGCAGTAAAAGGGTGCCAAACCAGGCCGAAGCCAGTCCAAAACCAACAAAACAAAGGAAATATTAGAAGAAAGTAGGATCTCGGGGTCCTGAGGTTCGTTGTCCCCACTGACAATATGATGCACGTCCTCAATATGACCCGCGCGTCGAATCAATATCTTCCTTAGACGTGTACGCTGGCTTGATGAGTCTCCTCTGGAGTCTATATTTGTCCATGTTCAACTGTCGGCCACAGCATAACCTGCTGACTGGAAAAGACTACATGCTTGTACATAGGATCAGATGACCGCAGAATTTGTGGTATGCTCTCATCCTCCGATACTAATCCCAATCGTCCCGATTGGGCCAAGATCCACAGCAGCAGACTCGAAGAAAACAAGACAATCACCCCATGAGTAATCCGTGTTGTGAAATGTAATCCAATCAATGGTATTCAACTCTCTGTATTTCTGTATCCACTATTTTGGCAATTTATACTATCCCGATTACATACGGAATATTACTGCATAGGTACTTATAATAAATCCTCCGGTATTCCGGCGTAACTGCGCCGACAAATAAACCCAGACAGGAAATCAAGCTCATCAACAGTACCCCAGCCCGCATCTCCAGTTGGGAAATACCAATCCCCCTTGTGGGAATTTCCTCGTGACACCTGAAAAATTAGTCAATGGTCTACTTATGTTTCAATCTGTTGCACTAACCTTATGACCAATCTCCATCCAACAACTGCTCAATTTTCTTTCCTTCTCCAATATCCTTATAGACGTCTTCAATTGTCCAGGGTACAAACTTATGTCCGGGGGGAAGTTGGTATTCTCAAACTTAGCACCAGTGACAAGATGCGCAAAAGCCTGCCCATATTTCTCATAGACATAGGCTTCGGGGTCATGGTTGAATACCCACTTGGGAAAGCGCAGGCGCACCGTCTTCGGATCCTTCATGATGGCATCCCAGTCGCTAGTGGCGTTCAGGAGCTGTGAGTTTACAAAGGCCATCTTTTGCGTGCAGCTGACACGCTGGTATCGTAAAAGATTGTAAACTTTGGCTCCAAGAGGTGCACCACTGGGCCCCCCATGAGATGCTAATTGCAAGCTTGATGCCAGCGTTATTGCATCCTCGAGAGCTAGAGTTCCACCGCTGACTGATGCTGGAATTGTGGAATGTGCGCAATCTCCCACCTGGACGACTCGCCCCCCTCTAGACGTCCACTCCTGACGCAGATTGCGCCATAGCAGTGGCCAGTGGATCAACCTTCCCCTAGGGGTAGCACGTATCAGTGCCTCAACTGCCGGATGCCAGCCAGGCAAGCGACGGAGTAATTCAATCACCTCTTCAGGGTCGACGTCCGGATCCCACGACTCCTTGGCCTTGGCACTCCCCTCCACCAAGAACTCATCTCGTGGAGTGATCCCGAAGGCTACTAGATCTGGTGATACGTACAGTCCGATATGCATGCCAGCTCCCAGCCAGAACTCATTTGCCGTGACACCTTCCCACCGCTTCCGGACTTCTTCGTCTTGCATAGCAAGGTGGGCTGGGAAGGATACACGGTAGACGGACATGCCGCTTGACTGCGTGGGCATGTGTTTTCCAGCGATTAGAAGTTCGGATCGAGACTTGAAGGCATCAGCTGCAACGACTATATCGGCCACTCGAACTGAGCCACCTTCTATCACGACTCCGCCCACACCAGCCTGTTCATCCTCGAAGTATTGATCAACACGTTGCCCATAGTCAACTTTGATGCCTATTTTGGCTGCCTGACGCAACAACATTGTGTAGAACTTCTTTCGGATCTGTACAGGACCCACATACGGGAAGTTCTCTCGCTCCGCTAGGTGCTCGGGATCATTGTAGCTGGGTTCTGAAGGCCCGTAGATGAGATCACTGGTGTGCCTATAGTAATAGGTTGGGGCTGTCACTTTGTCTTCTTCGAGCTCACGAAGCATGTCGGGCCAGTGACGGAAGACGGCAATCGCCGAGGGCTGGATGATAATAAGATCTCCTATAAATCCGGTACCGTTAGAAGCTGATGTTCTCTTCATTCCATTTACCTCGGCAGGAGCATGGAAATCGGGATAGGACGAACCGCTGTAATTAGGGCCATCGTTCCGCTCTAGAATTCCCACGACATTATGCCCTTTTCTCCAGCACTCCAACGCTGTCATCAGGCCAGCGAAACCGGCTCCAACAATCAGCACTTTGACATGCGTCTCTGGGTCACGCTCAGGCAGCTCATTTGGAGTACTGGACGTCCACTTCTCGGGGTCAAATTCATCTTTGTCGCCCACCGTGTAGAACTTTTGCACTGCTGGTGCAGTTGCTTCCCCCATTCTGTGGACTACCCAGAAAGTTAGGCTGAAGTCTAGAAGTCGAATTGGAATTCAAATCAGGTATTACAAAGTTAGCATGCATCCATTGTTATATTTAAATAGTAGAGAATGATCTTTAGCAATCACGTACACCTGTTCGACTTGCCAATATCGGGTATCGGGCTTCGGAAGACAACCGATTCGGTCATTTCTATGATGCCTCGGGTGATTTTCATACCTTACGATTCTATGAAATGGGAACAACATGAAATTCGGTGTTTTGATTTTTTAATTAGCATTTGCGTACCTATTTGCCCGATAATATATACTCCAATATCCCGTTCCGATTCTACAATCCGCCAAGGACTCATATCGGACTATTCAGTTCAATGAGCTTAGCTTCTATCATCAAGGCATTTCGGTACAATGACTTGAGCTGTGACTCTTAGGCATTTCAAGAGATTATGTGATACTTAGTCCATCAATAAATTAAGTAGTACTGACACTTTATATTTAAACATATATCCCACTTCTTCATTTTTTTAATTTTGTTTAAACACATCGTTTGGAACCTTGTTGATTCCAGCGGAGTATCTTTTATTCTGTCCCAACAACGCGGCACCACCACCACCAATCCAATGGCACCAGACACTCTTTCTCTTGCTGGCAAGGTGGCCATTATCACGGGTTCCGGTCGTGAAAATGGTATAGGAGGCAAGATTGCTAGGACGCTTGCCCTCAACGGTGCTGCTGTTACCATAAACTATGTTTCTGAGAAATCAACTTCTCGTGCAGAAGAAGTTGCTCAATCGATCCGTGATCTAGGTGCTCGGGTCGCTATCATAAGAGGTAGCATTGAAACTCAGGAAGGGGCCTCCAAGATTGTGTCTGATACAATGGAGGCTTTTGGTGTTGACCATGTCGATATCCTAGGTAAGTAACGCTCAAAACAAAGCAGAGATGCTATGATTTCTTTTGCTAATATGTGTGTATATAGTGAACAATGCCGGGGTTGGGAGCGTCCATTTCCTGACTGAGATGACTCCAGAGCATCTCCAGAACCATTTCGGCATTAACGTGTTTGGGACTCTCTTTATGACCCAGGCAGTTGTTACTTTGGGAAATATGCCTCGTGGTGGTCGGATCATCAATATTGGATCTTGTGCGTCAAAGATGGGCGTAGGAGATGGTATGGGCGTGTACGGCGCAACAAAAGCAGCAACAGATTACCTTTCTGCATCATGGGCCTGGGAGGTAAGTTCATTGCAGCAGAAAAATTTTCCCTTTTGTTGGTTATATAGGTCTCACTAACCGGGTTATTATATACAGCTCGGACGCAGCCGCGGGATCACCATCAACAGTATTGGACCTGGTCCAGTTGATACTGATATAATTGGCGACGGTGTTGCACATGTGACAGACCCGTCAATTCACAAAGATCTATTCATCACTCCATTTGTCAATCTGACCAGGGCTGAAGAGCGTGTGGGCACGACTGATGACGTTGCTGATGCCGTCCTTCTACTCGTCAATGAGAAGAGCCGTTGGATCACCGGTCAATTCATCTCGGTGAGCGGAGGTATCAACGTCATGTAGGAGGGTAACAGAGAGGCTATGGGGACATACAAATCATCGTCTACATGTACACCTCCATTTAGTTACATATAGGGTAGAACAATTTTCAACTACCTTCTACCTTTTTGACAGATGTATTTCCTTCAAATATGCACTACATGACTTTAAGATTCAATATTACATGTACCATGACACTAAATCGGGTTTATCCCTGTTCTTGTACAATATTAAATTACAGCACGCAACAACTGTCCGTTATAGTAGCCACAAATCACTTAACTCGAATATTTCGTTCGAGGGCTCGGATGGAGTGCTGCGCTGCGTATCATAGATTATCCCATTAGAGAGAGAGATTGCTATACAGAGCTCCGCAGATATATATTGCAGTACTTATCTGACGTTCGGGAGTGAGTCAATACGTATTGAGATAAGCATACATTGATCGCTTATTATGATTCGCGGCTGTACTGTAACCTGTACAATATCCTGGAACAGTGTGATCTTATCTCGTCGCGATCCTGAAATACTTGAAGACTTAGTTTGGCATTCCACCATAATTCAGTCGTTGTTAAACAAAAGAGGGGTACTATATTGTGCTAGTAATATTTTCATTCCACCGAAAGGGCTTTGGGGAAATTATACTAATCAGTTGATGTCAAGAAACTAATATTGAAAAAAGGAGTGTCCACAAAAAACATAAGAAAGGATTCTATTACGTATTACACTCAGGTAACTTCAAAAAAAGAAAGAGAAAGAAAGAGAAAGAAAGAGAAAGAAAAGATGCGAAGTCTAGAGCAACTAAGCCCATCACCACAGACAAACCTGAGCCACCTCAACCACAGATCTAAGTATGCCACATAAAGTAGAAAGACCTTGACAAGGGCGCGACGATTACACAGCCACACTGGCTGCTGCATGGGCGTCAATTTTCTTGAAATTGTTGAAAAAGCTGAAGCAGAGAGCGATTCCCGCCGCAGCGATCCCAATGGCATAGGAGACCTTGAGACCGGTCATGTAAGCAGGCAAAATAACAGTCATCTGCTCAGTTGTAAAGACATCTCGCAGCTCGCTCGCACCAGTCGCGACCACCAAGGCTGAGTTGATTCCAGATGCGGCTGCGTCAATGTGGACGATAATTTGGTTGACGAAGGCAGATTGTGCTGCAGTCACGAAAACCGCACCTCCGACAGTTTGGAAGACTGAGAGATGAGGTGTGTTAGCAGGTTTTTCATCGGATAATCAAGAAGTAGCAGGCGAAATACTCACAGACAATGATACCCGTCACGGTTGCAATATCACTGGGAACCACTGCACCATGCACCGCATTGATGGGAACCTGGTAAGCCAATCCCCATCCCACTCCACCGATGATTTGGTATCCAATCCACTTGCCTGTGCTTGTACCGATGTCCAGCGAGTACAACAGCCCCGCACCGAGCGTCGCAAGGACTCCACCGATAACCATAAGAGGAGCAGTATGACCAGTTTTGGTGATGCTGCCACCAGAGACAACGATAGCCAACGACATCGAGACAATCAAAGGAAGATTTCGTACACCAGACATGGTAGGATTGACGTTTTGAACGCTCTGGAAGTAGTAAGGAAGGTAATAGACGAATATAAAGTACGAACCCGCGAAAAGAAACGCGTAGATTGCATTCACAAGGATGAGGTGGTTCCACATCAAGCGCGGCGGGAAAGCAGCCCGTTCTCCTTGGAACCACTCCCACACCATAAAGGTAATAATCATGAGGGGGAAGCCGACAAGAAGACCGATGACAGTACTAGAGTTCCATGCCCTCGTCTGTCCACCAAATTGCAGTGGCAATATGTATGAAGTGATGGTACAGATTAGAAGGATGGTTCCGATAGGATCTATCTGCAGGAGCTTCTCCTTCATTGTAGCCGGGGTTGTCGAAGCTCTGACAGGCGTATGGAAGAAGAAAAGAATGGAAGCGGCTGCGAGGCCTCCAATGGGCAAATTGATGTAAAAGCCTAGATGAAAAGAAAAATTGGAAAGGGTCAGCGAAGTCCAGTTAAGAACAACTACTTTAGTTGATTAAGTGAATAGCAGAAGTACTCACACCACCTCCAAGTTATTTTATCGGCGAATGCACCACCAACAAGGGGGCCAACGACCGACGCTATGCCGTAAGACATGCCAATAATACCGGTGAAGAGTGGCCGCCTTTTTGGACTAGCAATGAAAGCGATGATAATGAAGGCTCCACTCCCAATACCAGCTGCACCGACTCCAGAAATTGCACGACCGATAATCAGTGCCACGGAATTTGGAGCCACACCACAAATCAAGCTTCCAAGCTCGAAAATGAAAACCGCAAGCAGGAACGAGATTTTCAGAGGGAAAAATTTGTACACCTTTCCCCAGGTCGACTGGAAGCCTCCGGTAGTCATAAAGAAAGCCGAGCCATACCAACTAGCATCATTAAGGCTGTGAAACTGATCGGTAATTTTTGGAATAGCCGTCGCTACAATCGTCTATTTGTTTAACATTAACGTTAGATGATGATGGCACTTTGAAGAGAGGCTCCTCTCCTCACTGAGGGATTGGGGACATACCATGTCGAGAGCAACCAAAAAGATGCTCATACCAAGAGCCGCGACAATGATGAGTAGCTTGATACCATGAGGATACTGTGATTCGTCGTCCGCGTCCGGTTCTTCAGAATCTACCTTTTCCGGTAGGTAAGAAGTCTCTTGGCCATTTGGAGCATTATGATTCTCGCTCTCTAAATCGGCTTCAGAAGGAGCGTTGGTTATTGATGACTGCAGGCTCGAGTCTGTAGTCTGGCGCTCCTTTTCCAAGTCGAAGGTTGAACCCATTTCGGCGAATAGTAATGGAATGTTCCCGGTCGATAATTGCGGAATAATGTCCCTGACACGACGGGATATCTTTAAAGTAAAATAAGAATAGTTTCACATGGAGACCAGAAGGTCTTTAGAACTTGCTTGATAATTTTGAAAAGCATTCTTACAAATGCCGGCCCAATTTGAGCCTGTTATGTCCGGTCGGAGGAACGAGTAAGTAAACAGTCGCCCAGCACGGTTTGACCGCCGTACGGGGGACTCGGGGATACGCCCCTAGCGGCAAGTACTAATGCTCACATCCCTGTGGATTTTACTACAACATACTCCGTAATATACTCCGTACAACATAGGCAGATCCCTGAAATTGAAGTGAGAATTACTTGCCGCTGTGGGCCTCCGTAATTGGGACATATGGGATATATGATAAAGGTCCGTATAGCGTCTAAAGTGTCTAATTTCTGACTAGGTATGAAGTTGTTACTACTTACCTAGGTAAGTACTAGTAGTAGTTACTATGAACACATCTCCTCCCGTATTACTCCTCAATGATGGAGTATCAGAACGCACCCGGAACAAAATCATTCACCTGCGCCGACTCGAACAAAGGTCCCACAATATTCCCAAACTCCGCATGTGCCGCATCCTTTCTCAGATAATAATCTCTATCCTCCTCGTTGTCGAATTGCGTAACATAAACATGAGTGAATCCCCCCTATAACTTCCCAAATGAACCTGATATCACCAAGTGTTATAGATACGTTACTTACTGCTCTGTTTTCAACACTGATATCTTTGCCTGCCATTTGGTTGGTGATATATGGTGTTTCGGACTCGGCGCGTACACATTGGTCCTTGAGGGAGAGAAAGCGACGGTTTACCTAAATTTCAAAGATTTACCACCTGCTTTCCAAAAAAAAAAATACTCAACTTGCGAGAAACAAGACTTACGCCTTCCACTTGTTCCGGCGTCACCTCTTCTTTGAACGAGATCATCACAATATGGACAAGTCCCATTTTGAAGTTAACGAACAGATTTTGTTAGAAAAAAAAGTAGTATAGGTAGATCACTGTGTTGTACATTAGCTACGTGCTAAACAGCTATTTGTAGTTTAACTGTTGGAGATATACCCCGAGGTCATCCTCCTTGGCCCCGAATTGTCCGAGCCGCCGATGCTATTTCTAACTTACCAGTCATTCTTTGAGCTATGTCCAAATGGGAATTCTTATCTGTTTCATATTTCACGCTAAATGTAAGATGTAATATTATTCATGTAAATTCAAACTTTTGTCCGCCGCATTTGCATTTCGCGGCGGTCGAATGACATCCGCTGATTCAGCTGTCCCCAAGCATTCCCCCCGCCCGGCGGTCCGATTGCTCTGTTCACCTTCCATATCATCTTTTACGGCCTCCGCAGCCAAAACACCGTGACGGACTGACTGACAATCTATGTATGGAGATGGATATGGACTACGATATTATTGCCGAATCAGAGGCGAAGCGGAGGAAGATCCGCAAAGGGACTAAAAGTTGCTGGGAATGCAAAAAGCGCAAGATGAAATGCGTGTATGCGGACCCTCCCTCTCCAGCCGATGCCAATGCCGTTTGTATTGGCTGCCAGCGGCGAGGGTCCAAATGCGTGAGCCAGGAATTTGAGTTTATTGGCGGAAGAGAGAATGCAGGACATCTCGAGAGGAAGGGACGACACCGCACGAGCGGTAACGATGAAGATCGTGTTGCGAGGGTTGAGGCCTTGGTTGAACAACTGATCAAGAAAGTGGACCGTCATGGGGGAGTAGGAGTACCCGGAACTAGCGAAATTCCGACTCCTAGTTATGGAATCCTTACTCCGGATGCTGCATCAATAGACCAAGAATCTTCACGTTTCTTGTCTGTATGCAAACCTTCCGATGTATGTATATATCTATTGAAGTCCAGTGTATAATGAACTGTCACTGATTTTATCAGGATCATGGCCCGGCTGAAGCTGAGGGGAGATATGAAAATCTATCTCAAAGATTGCACGAGTCCTTACCCTCACGACAAGTTATCGAGATGATATACAATGCCCGCGGTAGAAAAGCCATACTTTTTTATGAGATGCTAAACGCTCCATATGCTGTCCTCGAGCAGAACGGCCTCAAATCGCCAGACAGTTTACTCGAAATACCTAGTCCGAGTTCGCATCCAGTGCTGATCGCAAGACATATGCTTTATATTGCTACTTTCCTCCAGCATCTTCACCCTAAGTCCCTTGGGGCGATAAACGGTTTGCTGGAACCACTCCCCGCCCTGATGGAACGATTAGCAGGAACTGCTATTAATTTGGTCACGACAAACGACGAATTCTTTGGCAGCATTGAAGGACTGGAGTGTGTTATGATGGAAAGCATGTACTACCATAATGGTGGAAATCTACGACGAAGCTGGATAGCGAACCGGAGGGCTATGGCTATTGCGCAAATGATGAATCTCCACCAAAATCAAAGCCGAGCAAAGTACAAGGTTCTTGACCACAAAACGAAAGCTTATCCACAGTTCATGTGGTTTCGAATTGTCTCCCTCGACCGTAACTTGTGTCTCATGCTGGGTCTTACGCAAGGCTCCTTTGATCAGAGCATGGCCACTGGCACAGCATTCAGAGATGACATTCCTATGGGCCGCCTCGAGCGGATGCACTGTACCCTCGCGTCTCGCATATTGGAGCGCAACGAGTCTGACTTGTCCGACCCGTCCGCTGATGACTTTGCCCTGACACAAAACCTCGACTTGGAGCTACAGAAAGCGGGCAGAACTATGCCCAGCAAATGGTGGCTTATGCCGAACCTAGACAGTGTCACGGATGACCCACAGGCTCTCTTTCTAGATATGGGACGACTGTTTAACCAGTTGTATCATTACAACTTGCTCAATCAGCTCCATCTGCCTTACATGCTTCGTTCATCACCTGAACAAAAGTACGAATATTCCAGAATGACCTGCGTGAATGCCTCAAGGGAGGTCCTCTTGCGATTTATCATGTTTCGTGGCTACAACAGGAATAATTTTTGCTGTCGGACAGTCGACTTTTTTGCACTCATGGCGGCCATTACTCTACTTCTGGCGCATCTCAACAGCCACCATTTTTCACAAGTCAGCAACCTCTTAGGGCACCAATATCTTGGCGACCGTGCCATGATAGAGCAGGCACAGGTGAACATGGAAGAAATCAGTCGTGTGAACGGAGATACTTTAAGTGCCCAAAGTGCGGACTTATTACATAAGTTGCTGGCCATTGATTCCGAAACAGCAGATGGCGTCAGTACGGAGAGCGTCAGCGTTCAGACACCAGAAAGTGTAGTATTCCAGTCAAGCGAAAACGACAATGGCGTTGTTCGGGTGCAAATACCTTACTTTGGCATTGTCAGGATTGCCCGTCAGGGCGTTATTTCCAAGGAAATCGGTAACGCACAACCTCTCTTAACTAATGGCCAACCCTACACCCCGGTGATTAGTATGCATCACACTGAGAGCTCGGAAGCTGCAATGCGTGATCTTGGCTCTGGTCGCTTCGATGGAAATGCATTTCCCAGATCAATGACCGAAGCGGATTACAACTCTGTCGATAGTGTTAATGGTCCGCCTGCGCAGCTCACATCGCGATATCAAGATGCCATTTCCGATACCCTCCTGCAGAACTATCAGGATCCTGGGCTAACTGCCGGGGTGCACGACTGGGCATTCCAGGGTGTCGATATGGCTTTTTTTGACAGCATAATGAGAGGCCTCGATAACGGAAATAGTTCAGAAACCTGGGATAGTGGCCCTTAGTCTTAAAGATATAATAGTGTTTTATTGATACTAAGTGGTTTATTTGATTGACAATTTGTTCAACAATTCATCTGCGAATTCAATGATGGTGCACGGAATCCTTAACATATATCTTAAGATCACTGTTCTTTATTCCATTGCCTAATCTCATACCATCACGTCTCCTTTAAAGGCAGCGAGGTTGTCATTCTACCCGTTGTAATTGGAAAGCCCATTTCAACTCTGCTACGGTATCTATTTTGCATTGGAAGCGATTTTTGCTCAAAGCTGTGATAAATTCAATGGGTACAACCGACTTGAACTGCGGGCTTTCGGAACGCTCTTTGGCCTCTATTGGTGTGTTGTAGCTATAATGTAGGCGGTGAAATTACAAGCTCTCATTTCCCCTACCACGAGGAATGGAAAGGGTACCTTTCTTCGTCGCGACCCCAAGATCTGGTCCCGGGGATGGTGAGCTCTTGTACGAGTTCCGAAGTCAGAACTTACATCACTCTTTGCCTAACTACTGAGCGATGTCGTCGCAAGGGCTCTCACTTGTTTAGAGGGGGGGGGGGGGGGGGGGGGGCAGTGTCAAGGATATACATGAGGCATACATGAGAAGTGGAGAGATACATCTATATGCAGAGCCCACGTAGTGTATCTAAGTTCCCACGACACGCGAAGCCGCCTTGATTCTTCTTCCTCACGCTACATCTTGTACCTAAGTCAACTATAATTGTTTGTAATATTGATAATTTATCACGAGACACTATCCACCTTTACGTATACGTGGGACCCACACAATACTTTTCCAGAGGGCCTACTGCTCCCAAAAGTCCATCATAAAGCTGTCAGGAATGAAAAGTATTAAAAGGATTACCTACTGAAACCCAAAGGACTATATGTACATGACCATTTATTAAGAAATTTTAGTTAGTGTTTCATACATGTTCTCTCGCAGTCCACTGAGCCACGTCCCCGAAATCAGTCTCCATTGTCGTACTTGTAACCTCGAATGTCTGGCGAATACCCACTTCCATTCTTCCTGGACATGAAGGCGGCATAGTCAATCTTTTCTCGCTACTGCTGGGGCTGGATGGCTGAGGCCATGAATTTTCCAAGTCTCTCTGACTTTCGATGTTTGTCACCATGACAGCCAATCTATCAGCTCTTAGCTCACCCCGCTCGGTCCCATTAATCGAGCTCAAAGGCACAGGGTGATGCTGACTTGGACCAGTGCGACGCCCGTAGCTCGCTTTTGGGAACCCAGCGGAATAGGATGGATCAGCGCGCGTACCAAACCAGTGGCGAAGCAGGGGACGAAGGGTTGCGAGACAGCCGGCAGTAATACCGAGGCCGGCCTCGAGGTTCGACCAGTAGGCGATTTGGACAGTAGCATCTTTGGTGGATCAGCATTGTTGGAGCATGAAAATTTAAAGGTGAGAAAGGAACGTACACAAAAAGTCGTTCAAATCATCAAAGGTTTTCACAAACGGAATACGGACAATCACGGCAGAAGAAGCACTGCAAAAGGAATTAGCTGAGTATTCGCAAAAAAAAATGGGCAGTCACATACATGCATGCCATGCTCAAGATTCCGACCACAGCCATCTTCGTCTGTGTCTTCATTTGCAGTTTGTGCACAACGAAGATTGGCAAAATTCCCACAGTGAAGTCACACATCGCGGCAAAAGCACTGTAAATGTATGTCATGGCGATAATGATTTCCATGTTGATACAAGAGCCTTCCCCTTCGATGTTGCGAACGGGGTGATGCGCCATTCGGGTCCAGAAATAGGACAATGGCTTGCATTGCAATAGCATCAGGAACATGAAAACCAGGCCAGCAAGAACTGTCAGGACCATGACGGAATAGAGAAGTAGAATGTGCGTCCGGTTGATACAGATACGCATCAGGAAAATACAAATTGAGATCTTGCAGAAAATCGATGCGAAACAGAATCCAATTTCGCAGAGCCACCAGTACTATTAGAAGATTGAGTGAGGGTTCTTAGAAATATTTTGGGGTCTGTTTACCTTCATGGCGAGTACTCGGTCCTCTGTTTCCACGTTATACCAGTGTCGCCCATTGCCATGTACCCCCGCTCCAATCATGGATCCGCAGAACATTGCATACCAGGCCTATCTCGAGGTAAGTAGGCAGCAAAAAACAATTAACCAACAGGGGCAACTTACCATAGCCATCACCATCGCACCGTCATCCCATCCGAACGCTTTAACCAAAAAGCCACGGACATAGCATCGGAGCATCACGGCCACACTTGCTATGGACATGAACAGCCCCGCGATGACCTTGATGGCCATGTTCCTTGAATCCTCATCGCTAACCATTTTGAAAGTCGAGATGAGACGTGACAGAAAACGGTTGCATTATTTTGATTCAAAGTGAAAATCTCAAAAGTGGACAGCGCGGAGATCAAGTAAAAGTAAGCCCGTCAGGGGCATTTTAGGTACGCCGAGGCTACTCACCAAATCTTGTCACCAGCTAATGATAGGAAAGGATCAACAAAGCCAACGCTACCTAGTCAACGGTATTGCGGGAGCCGCACAAGAGATCATCGCAATCAATTTAACGAAATGCCGGCCTGTGGAGATTTCGAACTGTCCGGAACCTATGCCCCGTTCCGCCCACAAACATCAGGGATATTCACCCCGAGCCCTGTAGCCAAAAGGGTAAAATCTTTCAGGAGCATTAAGCTAACACCCACTGTTCAGACTAGCGTGATTTGACGAAACGTACATATCCACCAGACGCGGGACAGGCTCCACAAGTGGGCAGCTAGCCAACTTACTGGGAATCAAGGAAATTTAAGTCTCGACTTTCCCCTGCATATGTTTCCACGTGTGGTTCCAAAACCAAAGACATTATTTGGCGATCTAGTTTTTGACCTATTGTTTTGACTCGGGTTGATCCATGGGAATGACTAGTTCGGTCTATTCTAAATGATCTGGCAACCGTTACTCGACACCCACCGTTGTCAGTTCAGGACCAATTGATAATTAGTTGCCGTAATTCCCGAGCGAACTGGGCCCAGCCCGAAAAAAAAAAATGGTTGAAAGTGGCAGTGTTACAAGGACGCGCAGCGGCTCGACTACCAAACATGGTGTCGATTCTAAGAATGATCAACAGGCAAATATATAGTTATAATCGAGAACTATACTTCAGAAAGTTTCAAACCCACGATATGTGATATCCAAGAGACTCTTGTCTGTCGGGGATTTCTCGTACCAGTCGGGTCCGAGGAGACAACAATGAAAAGTTGCATTGCTGTTAATTCTATTATTCGATTAAAAAATATGACTTTATTGATATCCCCAAAGTCATGGTGATAACGCTTAAATGGACCGTTATTCATAACACCTTACTACTGGTCGTGTGACATATGACCCTAACCGTTGTCTAATTTCAATATCCATAACAAGTGATACGGTCGCTAAGCTGAGTGGTAGCGGTAATACATATCTCTAATACACTACCTGTCTCGATACCGGAAAAGAATCCATTGTCTGTAGTAGACCCAATGGCCGACAAACCGATACTCACCCGCGCGGTTTAGAATTCGACTTGCCGCACGCTCAATCGGTGATAGGTCAGGGGGGAGATACGGTGAAGAGAATTGATCCTATTAAGGTTTTTTCTGAATTTGGATTTTATGCTTTGTTGGCATGCTGAGCATCAAACTTATTCAATTTTCCCGGACAGAGTTTAGCGAGAAATACCGAGTTCCCCAATAGTAGGCCTGTCAGACATTTGAAGTTTTGTCAGAAGAATTTTCGGAATTTTTTGGAAGTAAGAATAGGTAGGGAGTTGACCCGATGGTGGGACCAGCCCTGAAAAAGGGTGGGGCTAGTTGGGGCTAGTTGGGGGCGACTAGCCAACTGCGCTGCACGTTACGTACCTGGCGCTAAGCGTGCCAAAAACACACTGGGTTAATTCCCAGTCAATTTTGAAATTAGGTATTTGTAGGGGCTTATCATATAAAAGGTACAAAAGGCTACAAAGTCGATATTTTTTTTTCTAGGGTAATTATAGGTGTACACATATTTTGTAAAAGAGCTGTTAACTTGATATGGATAATGTCAAGTATATGCTGGAACCGTTTTAAGTTCCACATACAATTTTTATATATGGTACTTTTTTAATCTGCTTTCCACATTTTGACACTAATTATTTAGAATTGACGCTAGTAGTAGAATGATCTAACCATACTTATATTATAATACTCTTGTGTGAATTTTCAGCTAGTCCAAGGGTTAACAAAAATGGATATTCTCAATTTTGTGGCCTGTATGCCTTTTGTATGATAAGCCCATACAAGAGTTACCTAACTTCAAAATTCATTGTTGACCGGGAATTATCGTTGACTGGGGCGCATCAACACAGGGTGTGTTGGGCCCTTGGCACGATTCTTGGTCAATATAAAGGTGATATCACTCGCAGAAGGCAATCTCATTGTGTATGGTTGTGATGGGCATCCGTCTTGGCTGTGGAATGTTGCTTCGGCGTTTCTTTTTCGTCGTTTTAGGGTCAAAGGCCGGAAGAGATTTCGACTTCATTAGTTAGCTGGTTAAGTGAAAGACACAATTGGGAACCTTGAACGTGTATCCATCGGAAGAGGTGATATCTTACCACCAAGGTCGTCGCTGGATCAGCTCATCCCGGCCACACCCAGAAGTGTTACATAAGCCGCAACAGTAAGGGGTTTAGTTAGGTAGCATTAATAACGTATTTCACAAGCCAGCTGCGCACACAAGCGAGTTGCGCAGCCCAAAACACATAGTAAAAGCGATAAATTACAACTTGATATTTCAACAACGGTTGTTTATATAAACTTTCTTTGTAGCCTAATGCTTTTTTATATGATATCTAGCCATTTGTTAGAGGTTAAAGAAATTTTATAATATTATGATTCCGGTATATATATTTCTAGTTTTTCGCAACGTAATTTTCGGTAATTTTCCATGATAACATAGCCTTCTATTCTCTTCGAAATTAATATATGAAGCTAATGAGTCTTATCGATGGCTATCGACAAATAGGGAGCTAAAATAAAAACATCGTTGTTGAGATATAAACGCAGAATATATCGTATTTACTATGTGTTTTGGGCTGCGCAGCTCGCTTGTGTGCGCAGCTGGCTTGTGAAATACGTTATTGATCCTATTAATTGACACACTCTAACTAGTAAGCCTAACCGCTCGATCCAATGTCAACATGTATTTGGATGTTCCTCGGTCGAGGTCTTGGTCGCAATATTTCTGACCGGTGAAATCAGTCGCTAGTTCTGACGAAACGTTGCTCACCAGCAACGGACGTTAGGTATGAGTAGCATACTCTACTAGTCTTCCAGCAAAGCGTCTGCATACCCTACTAGGTAAGTTGGATCCATCTCGTTGAACAAGGTATGAGAATCATTCCCCTCCCAGATTGGTGCGTCCTCGGGTTTCTCATCGTTATTTACATCATTGTTCCAAAAGGAAATTGTAGATTGGAGGTTTCTGGAGGCATCAAGGGATGGTCTATTGCGATCGTTGAACGCATCGGGCGACAATTGAGATTCATCGATGGGTGACTGATTACTGGGCATACTACCGGGGTATCCTTCATCTCCGTTATCGGAAAAGAAGGGCTCTTGTTGGTATTCACGAGAAATTTCTTTCAAACGGTCGCCCTCTATTCCGTTGAGAATACCAAGGCGAGCGAGCAAATCGTGAGTCAGTGGAAGACCGTTAGCCATAGTCTTCAGTCGGCCACCAGGCCACTCTTCGCCATTGATAGTCCGTCGATAGAATTCTCGGAGCCCAAGGATAAGGTACTTTTGTTGCTGTTCGAGTAGTTCGACGTAACTACCAGAGACCGGATGAGCAGGAATGACAGGTATGTCAGGTTGTCAATGAATCAACAACCTACCCTTTCGGATAAATCTTTTCTTGGGCTTTCTTCCGGTCACCAAAAATGCATATCGCATTGTATACTTGACATCTTGAACAAGGGTGAGCACCATCACACTAACAATATACTTAGTAAAGCTATAGGGTAGGAATCTGGAAACCCACCTTGGTTTTCCTCAGTCGACATTGGTCACATGCCTTGGGCACTCTCTTCCGAACATTATCATTCAAATGTGAGTGCACTGACTCCAAGGATGGCGCTGACTCCGACATGTCGAATGGGAAGATTGCGCTTCGTTTTCCAGGAGGTGGGGGAGCTATGTTCAATGAATTATTTTAGTCACGAGGCACGACAATAGAAATCGCAGACGGCAAAAAATGTCGGCTGTGAAAGCAAGCTCACTTCGCTGATCAAATATATTGGGCTTGATCCTCGGGATTGTGAGCACTTGCAGATATTCAGACTTGTATTGCTTTGAATATATATATATATATATATATATATTTTAGCCCAACCGTGACAGGGTGAGGGATTTTGATTAAACACAACTATGTCGATTACCTGATCGCCAGCATGGTTTGAACATATCTTGCCAAGGCCATGTGTATTGAATTACAAACCTCTTCACGAAGTCCTTTCTATTGGTCACAGGAACATTTCAATATTCTGTTCGTCTTTCAGCATGCCGGCTCTAAGACCATTGCACCCCTCGCATTATGACCCCACGGAATATGCACCTAGATATATCGCTCATCGATTTGCTATCATTTTTGTATGCTAGTCCAGAACATACGTAATACTATTAAATTAGAAGGGGCCGTTTTATGCGATTATATAGCGTTCTAGATCCAGCATGTTTTCAGCTTGTTTGAATGGAAGGCCCGCGGAAAACAACAAACAGCAGAGGTTCGTTTTTGGCCAATGTTGTACCTGTGCCCGGCGACCTGTGCGCCCAACCTCTCACGAGCAAATTAATGATTAAAAGATTACCAACGCTTACCCTTGTGATGTGATCGAATTTTAGTAAAGCATGCCTACCGAAGTAAGTTATGAGGTCGGGTTAATCTCTTACATAGTATTCGTGTGGGGTGGGAGCTTTCATTTTCCCCGCTGACGCATGCAAAAAGAGCTGTTTTCATTTAAAGTAATAATTACGTCCGGTAAACACAAATATTGAAGTTAGATTTAGATCTATCTACTCACATTGTCGTGGAAATTTCCAAAATTCTCAAGAGTTATCATAAGAACACGTTAAACAATCAGAGCAACAGTATAGACCGCGCGAGATCTATCATCTTTCGGATTGAACACCCGAGTAACTTATGAAGAACAAAGCCCTAATGGGAAACTTTAGGCACATGATTTGGAACATTCTACAAAGACCGCTTCAATGTTATTTTCTGCCGGTAAAACTCTGAAGTATCAGACATCCACTTACGGTAATTGTAACTTGATACTTAATTTCCTTTTGCTTAGGCCTGTCAAAGCTAGGGATTACCTCGCCCCTGATGCCGGTTACCTGAATATGGAAACCGAACGATACGGTTTTACCTCTTCCGAATGTAAGACGGCAAATATCATGTTTGGATGATCCTTGAAGTTAGCCTATGTAACTGTGCCAAGCGTCAACTAGTTGCGTAGTTAGTCACCATGTACTCTGTAAGTAGTTAGTGTTATATTGGTGGGCCTTGGCACGGTTGGTGGCTGTCATGTGACCTGTGCCGTCTTCTGTTTGTGAAGTGAAGTAATTCTGTTACTAAAATTATCGGACATTAGCCTCTTTCAAGACATATTTTGAGTCGGAGGCGATTCCGAACACGGGGTATATTTAATTTATTAAAGAGCCTGGGTCCCCCCTTTTTGACTTTAAAAACTTCACCCTGCGTCATACCCCACACACCGCGTCTTCTACTCCTCAAAAATCCCCCTTGAAAAGCGGGTTTGACGTTGAAAGCTCATAGTCAATACAGAATGCGCTGCCAGGATGGGAAAATACCTAATGGGAGTTCCATGACCTGATTTTAGCGTCTGCTAATGGAGTGATCCTACGAAAAGCCCGAGGCAAAAGCAAATTTTTTTAAACTTTGGGCCTTGGCAAAACGGGCCACGCCAAGGCTTAGCTCTGTATATAAATAGCCTAAAGGGGTAATTTCTGCATGGGCCTTAAATTTCAAGACACCGACGATATCGCCGTCTAATATAGACCTAAGGCGGCACAATCCGAAATGCTGGTACTGGATATTGCACAAGCGGGTCCCCCCCCGACAAATAAACTGACAGGCTGTAGGAGTCTGTTGATGAATCATGATTCAGGCTAGCTTACTAATCCAGATTATCTATCGCCTATCACCACATTCGTTTAAGAACACTGAAGTCAAAATAGTGTCATTATAGAGGGAGTAAAAAACAGATAGATGGTGGAGATGATGTGAACATGTGGTATTTGGCTTCGGTAGTTTCTATTGAGTCGCGGTGCGCATTATACAGGGACTGAAATCAAACTTGACCCGAAAAGAAATCGTACGGCTCAAACAAAATACCCAAGTCCGTGTAGTTTTAAAAGCAGCTTATTAGGCACCGGCACCTGTATCCCAATTTGGTTGCATGTGGATTCCTGCTGAACAGGGTCAAAATACCAGGCGACAGCTGGCATGGGTGTAGTTATAAGAGCTGTGATCCTGAAATACTGTGTAAGTGTTGTATTCACATTTTCTGGTTCTCGCTTTTGCTGCTTCTGTTTCTGTTTCTCATTGCCATCAAACAACTCACCGCTGCTACCTCCTCTCTTCCTCGGCCCCAATATGGACGATATATACCTTGTTGATGATCATATCACACCGCTTCAGGTAGTCGAGTTTACCATATGCGCGAACATTTCACGCCACGGCGAGACGGTTGACATTCCAATGGATACGCATGACGAGTCGGGCGAAGAAGACAACCAAGGCTTGGTGAAGGAGCAGAAGCTCTCGCGGTGGTTCGGCCTGCTTTTGGTTCCGGCCTTGGGGCCTATGCCAATACGTGCTTTACAGAGTCCGCTATTGACTCTTCTAGCGAGTCTGTCGAAGGAGCCAGCGCCAAAGAAAATCCTCCCCGCACACTAACACCAAGACCAAAAACCAGAACTGCCAACAATACAACAAACCACCGCCTGTACCAATAAACGCCCTAACCCAATCCCGCATCAACAAAGTCCTCCAAACCGCAATAATCGAAATCCTCATAATCATCTGGTCGACTCACTGGTCCACACCCATATCCTCCATAACCACGACGATCGCCCCATTCGTCTCGCACTGGGAAAGGCAAAGCAAAGTGAGCCTGCTGGCAGTGGAAATACACTCGCGGGACACATACGCAGCAATTGATATTAACAACCATAGACACAGTTTCAAGACCGCCCACAAACAGAATTTCGTCTTCCCGGTTATGTGCGGAAGGTGGCGCGGAGGAGTCTTAGGTGGGGATTTTATTGAGCTCCAGCTGGGGATGTGAGAGTTATGAATGAGGTTGAGATGGTGCATTAGAGGCCGTCATCATCCTCCATATCATCGACTATTTCCACGAAACGGAAAACTAAGGTTACAATTCTCGGTCGATTTGTGCTGTGACAAAAGAAAAGGCTCAGAATTAACCCGCTATCTGTATGCTGCAATTCTATATTATTACTCTCTTCTATAACGATCTAAACACTGCCAAACGGTAATCAACAACTTGACCATCAGCTCCCTGAACCAAAACTAAATAAGCGCAATTTAAACAACTAAGACGATAGTGAGATCATCATCCCCAATCGGATCTCGTTCCCCCCTTAGTTCTCAGCCTTTTTGGTGGCCTTGGTCCGAAGCTTCATCATTAAGAACACGAGCCCGTAGATACCGACCACAAACACAACGACAATGCCCGCATTCCTCCATCCGTAGTATTCTTCTTTCAATTCCAGCGTATGGAGGTAATCTCGACCGGTAGTGTATTGGCAGACACGGCATCCTAGAGTGTCATTTGGGTTCAGAAGGTTCGTACCCTTTCCCATGCCACGCTGGTAAACGTCGAGATATTCACCACAGGTTTGGTTGGTAGCGGGATCAAACACAGCTAGCTCCTCGGGCTTGCAGTGCACGGGCTTGTCCCAAGTAGTAAACACTAGCAGAGAACTCATGAGATAATTGAAGGGGTCGAGGTAGTACATCCTAAAGTAAACGGGCGTTAGAGTATGCTCAACTGCATGATTGAGGAATATGCAGGGACATCTTACCAGTATCGCCAGAAGGCTACGATTTGGCTATATGGGATCATCACGCCGCAGAAAGAGACGAGAGTGGTGATCACCAGAGGGTTGACTAGAGACGCAAACACGGCGTTCGGTGTGTAGGCGGCAATCATCTGCCCGATGCCGGTGTAAAGACACTCGTACATTACCTGAGAAGGTGTTAGCCATCGCACGCGAAAGATAGCGAAGTAAGAATACGGATGGGTGGGCTTACTGCAACGAAAAAGACACTTCCAGCGTGCTCAGCGGAGGTAGGGAGGCCGCTGGTGAAGTACCAGCAAACGAAATACAACACCGCACAGACAAGCAAGTAAGGAAACTCCGAGACTATAAGACCACCCACGAAGGGTGCCCAGTGGTACATCTTGCTTTTCTTCTCTCGTCCTTCGAAAATGTCTCGGCGGTCAATAAAGAGCGGCTGCAGTTGAGAGATCACACCTGGCGCGACAAAGATGAAGTTGAACACAGTGAAAAGGTTTTGCTGCAGATCGGCAAGTGAGTCTCCAATTTTCCAAAAGGTAAAGCCGTTTAGCAGCGCTAGGCTGATATGCATGGCGAATTTGTTATTGAGATATTCCGTATTCCGGAAAAGAGAAACGTTCATGCGATGCGTCACGAGCTTGAACTGGGTCCAGAGCGAAGTAGCAAACTCATGCGGATCCTCGTTCGCTCCTGTGGATCGAGCCGCAGCTTCGCTGACCATGTCATCCAATTCCTTGGAGACGTTGTCATGTTCAGTGGACTCTAACCAGACTTGGTTCCAATCAAGAGTGTCCTTTGCTGACACCACATCAATAATGTACTCAGCAGGATTCACTTCAGGAGGGCAAAGTGCGCCGTGGCGACCAAAGTATTCCTTCACAGTGTTCGCATTCTGGCCAATATCCCCAAAGTACACAGTTTTTCCACCGGCTGCCAGCAGCAAAAGTTTATCGAATTGCGCAAACAACTGTGCCGACGGTTGATGAATAGTGACGAGGATAGCTTGGCCCGCTTCTGCGAGCTTGCGTAGGAAGCGAACGGTATTGTAGGCAGCCTGACCATCAAGCCCTGACGTAGGTTCATCAAGGAAGATCAAGATACTAGGCTTTGCCACGAGTTCAACGCCAATAGTAAGACGTTTACGTTGCTCCACTGAAAGTCCAGCACCTGGTCGACCAATGAGGGTGTGTTCCAAGTCGTTCAGTTCGAGAAGATCAACAATAGTATCCACGTATCGCAACTTTTCTTCGGCGGGTATCTCGCGAGGTTGGCGCAGTAGTGCTGAGAACTCGAGAGCCTCACGGACAGTTGCATGGGGCTCGTGAATATCGAGCTGTTCGACATAACCAGCAGACCGTTGGAAGGAAATTGGAAGGGGACGCCCATCCACCAAGACAGATCCATGAATAGTGCCCGAAGTTTTACGTTGTGCGAGAACGTCCAGCAGAGTTGTCTTACCGGCACCAGAGGAACCCATCAAAGCTCCGAGCATACCAGGTTTGACATAACCTTGAACGTTGTTGAGTAGGACGCGGTCCCCATCAGGCGTTTTGACGGAGTAAGTCAGGTTTTTCCAGGTGAATACGCTCTTGTTGCGGAGGAGGTCATATTCGAGGTTGCCCCCTGATGTATCAGATCCGTTGATGACAGATTTCTCCGTGGGTTGCCCTTCCTCATCTCTGGCTTTCAAGAGATGCTTCGATTTATGCTGTAGCTCTCGCGGGACCAGGAGGCTGCGGCCTCCTTCTCCAAGTAGCTTCCACCTCGAGGTGAAAAATATGGTGAGCGCAACAAAGAGCACCCACCAGGCACAGATTATTCCAAAGTTACGCCATACGTGACTATGGCTAAACGACATGGCCGCGAGATATTCATCTCCAGTCAGGCTCGTGGCACCAGGCATCGCACCGACAACACCCGCACATGATTGCCCACCTTCACCTATATAGCCAGGGCCGCTAGGGATGAGGTTGGGGCCGTAACATGGAATAACCTGGTCATGGAATTCATTTCCAAGAAGAGCTTCAAATCCATAGGCCATAGGGTTGATCCAAAAGATCCATACAAACCACGGATGCATGACAGGCTTGATGATCATATATCCCATGTAGACAAACAGCGCTACAATCGAAAGACCCGAGACTTTGGTTGCAGCGTCGAAGGTAGGGAATGCGGCACCAATGAGTCGAAAGAAAGCTGTCATGGACATGGCAGTCATGAAGTTGGTGACTAAATAAGTGAAGAATGCCGCTGCCGTAGTCTTGAGGCCAACCATGAAATATAGTATTAGGCCAAAATGCGTGACCTGGAACAAGAGTATTGGGAAATCGGCAGCAACCTGGGCAGTGCAGATAGCCGCTGGATGATACAATGCGAACGCGCGGTGTTTGGCGAGAATAGGTCGTCCTGTGAACGAATCGGTAACCTCCGATAGGGCGATAAGGGCATTGTAAAGAATGGAGAAGAACAGGGCACCGCCCTTGATAAAAAGACCGATAGAATTGCTAGGGGCCGAATAGAAGAGAGAACCACCAAGAAGTGCCTGAATCACTGTAGCGCCTTGTTTCATGATCAGAGTCGCCTTGTCACCCCACATCAACTGGTATTGCCTGATTACAGCGGTAATGATTTGAGTGATTAAACCAGTAGTGACAGAAGACTTCTCGGACACACCGCTGTGCTTTTCACGCGCAACCATTTCTTTGAACACGGTTGTGTTTTCAGCCGCCTCTCTGCTTGCTGGGTAACTCTGGGACTCTACCAGCAGCCTGGGCTTGATTTGGGACTGTTCGTACGCAGCGCGGATTTCGCTGGCGGTTCGTGGGAACTTGTCTTCATATCCAGGGGCAATGATGCGCTCAGTAGGAACTGTCACGCCCGTTAAGAAATCTCCCCGGTTGGAACCGGGAGCCAGCATAAAGCCCAGGCTCTCCATGAAGGGAACAGCATCCTTTTGAGGTCCGTAGAAGATTTGTTCTCCCTCATCGAGAACCAATACCTTATCAAAATGGTCGTAGATCCCGTTGCCCGCCTGATAGAGGGTGACAATCGTACTGAGCCCGAGGATATCCGTCATCACCCTGATGGCCTTGATCCATTCAAGTGCTGTGCTGGCATCAAGGCCTCTGGTCGAGTTGTCCCAACAGAAGACACTGGCACGGGTAGTGAGACACTCCAGAATTGAGACACGTTTCCTCTCTCCTCCCGAAACACCCCTGATGAAGGCATCGCCGACCTTTGTCTGTGCCGTATGAGAAATTCCAACTGAGCGTAGGAGGAAATCCTTATAGGACTGGGCATATTCTTCGTGTGTTGCAACCCCCGGTGGTAGATGGTAAGGGACTTTCATGCGAGCGGCAAAGTCGATCGTATCTTCCACGGTCAGGGTTGGGAAAAAGATCTCCTCCTCGGTGTTCATGACAATTTGGCCACGGTATTGCTTGGCTTGTACAGCAGACATGCTGCCGTAGCTAACATCTCCGGTGACTTCTTCGTAGCCGCGGCGGTTGTTTGAGAGGACGTTTAGCAGGCTAGTACAACCCGCTCCAGGCCTTCCTAGAACGAGCAACATCTCCCCTGGTTTGACACATCCAAACGAATTGTTGATGATGGTCTTGTTTTTGCTTCCTTTCCCACTTTGGTGAAAAGGGAAAAGCTGGGAGAGAACGTTCTCATTGAACGTTACATCACCACCAACACCTGTAACAGTAAGGTTCTGCCAGGCCACGCCAAGCATTTTGGGCTTCGCTCCATCAGCTTCATCTCGTTCCTGCATCTGGCGCAATTCAGGTGCCATATGCCATGTCGCTGTAGTAGGTGAGATCGATGCATTGTTTGTATATTCCTTGACATCCAGGGTCTTTACACCGTCGTCAGCGATCGTGGAATCTGCATCTGTTGATGAACCAGAGGCCATTTTTGAGGGTAGGCGGACGTGGTGAAGGTGCGGGCGTGTGGACTGTTCAAGAAAGCATCAAGGTGCACAGCATAAGTCAATGTCCAACAATTTATAAAGATAATAAATCAAGTGAAATCAGGGGTATCACACCTTTTACATTGCTTTCTGGAGACAATTCAGATCTCAATTCCATGTGTATATTCGGCGCAAAAAGGCAAGAGAATTTGCTGGTCGCATGAATAAAATTGGTGGATTATTCAACATCAAATCTCCTTGCGGCGTTATGGGTTCTTAGATCGTCCTTATCTGAATTATGGAACATATCCGATCGGAGTGATTACTATACATTCCACACTTTAAATGCGATTACGAGTGGACCCGCAGGGTTTAATAATCTTTCTTGGGCTCCCCGACACTTACGTGGAATCTACTAAAATCTTTCATAGGACCTCTCGAGACTTGGCGTTCTCGGGTCGAATTTATTTTGGAGTGATCAGCCTAGCTCGGTATAAATGATCGTGGTTCCGAGGAATATTGTTACTCTTGTGGCATGTGTATGATGAATTGTTATGGAGTTCTGTGGATCATGGCCCGGTACTATGAATACAGGTTTGATTGATAACTCCTAGCTGTATGAATTCTGATGGAAGTTTCGATGAGCTCTTCGTAACATTTTGCTCGTGGAGTAGTATCATTCTTCTATGGTCGAGGTAGGCACAAAGATTGTCGTCTTTCGGACGAGGGCGCTGATGTTAGGCAGTCTACCTGGCCCAGAAGGGCGATTACTTCCCGGATCGATAGAACTTCCTTTGGAGCTTGTTAGGCCCGTTTAGAGCAGCAAAGCGCTGTGGCGAGACCCAAACTTAAACTTCTAGCACCTCTTGGCTACCATCTACATTTATTGGAACTGCAGCGGAACGCTCGGCCATCCACGGGTATGTGCACTCTTTACATAAGGATATATTATCGAAGTTGAACAACATACTTATTGGCAAGGAGCTGTTGGGACAACATTACTGACCCGAAAATACGACAGGGCAAATATATTTGATACTATGCGATAACAGAGAGGTGGATACCTAGTCAGCACCTCATCGCTTTTCAATCCCAACATCTCCTCGAACATACAAACTTAGGTGTCTTTGGGGGCGATAAAATAGATGATTCGAAGCAAAAGCGTCCATCAGAGGGCAGAGCTACAATGGGAGACGTCCCTGTGCAGTGGCTTCTGGGAAACTAATTTCCTTGTGTGAAGACATTGGACCAATCCTGCTTCCTGAAGTACTCCACCACACTGTCCAACTGCAGGGACGAGTCCAACTGGATTGAAATATCAGCAATGTGCAATTAAAAAAGCGAAAATACTGCCAATGAACTCACGTCTTTGGGGTGGATGATTGAGGGATCATCTCGGCCCTCGTATCCAAACTCGTTGCAATAAGCCCAATTGTCGTCCAATTCAAGTTGGAGTTCACTCGGAAGGGGGACTTTCGATTGCCCTTTTGGCAAAAGAATGCATTCTGTTTCAACCCCAGTAGCTTGAGAAAATGCCTTCGAAATTTCGCGCAAGGAGCTCCATTCCCGATAGCCGATGAGGTTCTTCCCAGCAGGCTCTTGCACAAGGGCCTTGACAATTGCACCGGTATCTTCTTCCGCGGCGATGAAAGGTAGTTTAAGGTCAGGATCTAGATTGCCAACGAACTGGACTGTACCATGCGCTGTCTAGAGGGAGTTAGAGATAATTTTGCGGGTTAAGGCGATCAGTAAGCCTACCATCACGGGCTGGAACATTGGATTCAAGACAAAATTGCTCAAGAAAAACCCAGCCTGGAAAATACTTGTCTTCTTCCACAGGTCGGGGTATGTTTCTCTTCCGTACTCCTCTGCCTTGGCTTTCGAGTCGAAGTGGTAGACGTGCGTGTATTTTCCCCGGGACCACTTCGTCGCGTCGGAAAGAGACGACAACACGAAGCGCTCTAGCGTAGGAATCTTCGCGGCAACATCGATGACTGCCTTCAGTTGCTCGGTCTCATGATTGGCAGCCCAAACATTGAGCGGCTGACCCTTTGCCTTGGCTTCGTTGGCAGGATTACCAAATAAACCCCAGAAGTCACTGACAGCGAAAATAGCATTCGCGTTCTCAAAGGCCGACGAGAGAGTCGATGGCGAATCCAAGTCCGCCTGGACCACTTCCGCACCGCGAGCAGCTAAAGATTGGGCTTTTGTGCTGGCCGGGTTCCTGGTCACTGCACGGACACGCCATTGCGGCTCCTGGAGGAAAACTTCTGCAACTGAGCCACCCTGGTTTCCCGTAGCTCCGAGGATAACAATAAGTTTCTTGGATTCCATGATGAATATCTTACGAGCAGATGCTTAACCTTGATTTCATGGGAAAAAAAACGTGCGGCCTGCGAGTCCATTTATAGTCGACATTCCTGCTGGACGGAGCACGTCCTAGAAATACCGAGTGAACGAACCATGGAAGAGGCCCGGAAGCTTCGGCGACTATTTTGATTGAATTGCTTTGAGGATGATATATCGGCCCGTGTATGGTTGAAGGCGATGTTTAATCTCTGTGGATCGTCACCACCCTACTTGACGCCATATGATGTCAGCAGATATCCTTAGTCATCGACCAGGACACCATTTCTCTGTTCCCTGAATAATGCTGATCAATGCTGATATAAATTAATGATTAGTGAACATTCCCCACGCAAGCTCGAATGCAATTTGAGTTCACTGCCGTTTTATGTCGGCATGCTGCTCCTTAGTACACATAAACGAGTCGACACAACATTTATCAAACTCTTGGCGAGTTTGCATCACTGTAGATATTTTTGATTTTTCATCAGCCGAACGGTCTCCCTTAGAGAGCATTTCTAAACTCTCCGCCGAGACATAGCTGTTCGGAAGCAGGTATTAATTTGTATGAAGTTCAATATTTTTTGGTTGCGTAGCTTTGTTATCCAAAAGAAAACTTCTTTCATAGCCTACCAAACAAAGAATCAACATTCAATTTCTCGCAGCTGATGCACAATGGCTTTCCCTAATCGCCTCTTCACTCGTTCAACATGGCGCTTTATTGGCCTAGGTCTTACTACGACTGTCTTTTCTCTCGGAGCCATGGCCTGTCTATCTCCGTCCGTTGCTGCAGGGTCTCTCGGAGTCATTCCTACCACGCCAGAAGGCCGCGACATATCTGAAAAGGGAATGATATTCCTTGGAATACGTGACATTGCCGTGGCAAGTGCCCTGTTTTGGTTTTGGAGTGAAGGAAAATGGAAGGAAATGGGAGTTATTTTGACCGCGTGGACTGCTGTATGTGTAGTGGATACATGGGTTACGATACAGGGGCCAAGAGGATGGGACCTCGGGGTTTGGGGACTGTGTGGAGGGGCAGCGGCGGTGGCTCTTGCGGGGTTGGGGCTGTTGCAATTGTAAGGCCTCGGGATTGACGGGGTGCTGGGGAATGTCGCGGTATGAGGAGAGCAAGAGAGAAAACACCGCCTCATACCTACTCAGATAGGTCAATAATTTGGGACATTCCGAGACTGTTGGCCGGTATTCCGTCACCATTACCCTTGGATACTCTGTGTCCTCGGAAATCATTGACCATGTAAATGGTTCTACTGACCAACTTTTCCGCGAGGAATTCTAGCCACAAACAGGGTCGAAGGGGGCGGAGGCTTAGAGCTTGAGTATCACCTGCTTCATCAATTGTTTTAATTTACAAGATCGTAAATTGAGTGAGGCCATGTTTCAACCGAGCATCGGGGCATAGTGGGAATTGCACAATCGAAAGGAATAGAATTAATGAGGCCAGAATACTAGCCTCGCTGTTAGGGCTATTGGTAATAGTCAGCTAGCATTAATCCATTGAATCACCTAAGAAAGAAATTGAAAATGTCCAAGGACCGAAATACAGATCGATTACAAGCAATATCCACGTGAGGAGGTCAAGTGAAAAGCTGCAAGAATCTCTTGGACTTCATGAATCACTTCCTCTTTGTTACCTGTCAGGAACCACTAGCCCCAACCGTCCGGCAGTCGTACCGAAGTCCACGCCACGCGAAACCTGCGTATCATCGGGAGCATCCGCTGCGTAGAGGTTCACATTTCCGGTCGAATCCCAGTACGCCTTGTAGAAATAAACTCCAGCCTCGGAGACAAACTTGGCGCGATCGAGGACAACTGTGAACAGACGATATGGGATACGCGTCACTGAGTTGTGGCGTCATGTGGTGTTCTGCAGGGGATTGTTCGTCGCCTGCATAGAAGGTGTGTAGCGCGCCGATAGGGAAGTGATCTTCTCGGTTCTCTTCTTTGGCTGATTGAGAGGATAGAGCTTTAATAACTTCACTTTGAGCGGGGCGGATGGCCGCCCAAGTAGGGGACTTTGGGATAAAGAACTTGAGAGTGAGGGTTTCATTGGCCGGTAGGTGAGAGACAACTGATGCCGTGAAGAGGCGCGCTGTGCCTTCTAAAAGGGAGGACCCTGCTGTATCGCGGATAGAGCTGAGAAAAAGCACATGGATAATGTATTGAATATCCGAGATGTTTTCCTTAGGATTATTACTGACTGTTATAATATCGGCATCCTCAGTAACCTGATATACCGGATCAAGAGAGAAGCCGCCAACTATAGTTTCCTGACTAAGTTGGTCGCGGATTTGCTCTTTTACTTTGTCGCTTTTGTCTCTTATCAGCATCGATAGCGTGAAAGACAATCGGTATGCCTTCATCTTGACAGTCATCATTGTCTGTCAAGTAACGGTGATATTGCGAGAAGGCTTTGTTGTCAAAGAGGAAAATGTTCACCCAAGATGATATTCGCAGGGGCGTTCTTCATAATGTGAAAGTCGAGAGAGTAAGGTAAACTAAATTCACCATCGCGACCGAAACACCATTAGTTAACCCTAACTCGGCATTCATTCTGGCTTGCCAAGAATCTTGAATTCCTACGGAATCAAGATTAGCGTCTGCAATACAGTTTGATTTTATTACAAATTGAAATTTAACAGATAAGGACTTTTATTTACCGACAGGGCTGGAGAAAGCGTCCATGTGTCTTCCTATTCTGACTATAAAGAGATCAGACAGCTTTACAATTCATTTCTGGTACAACTTTATAGACACAGCCTGGGGATGGCTAAAGCGGAAGTGTTTGTAACACGATTACTGTGTATAATTAGAAATAATAGTCTGAAAGCTATATTTCAAAGAACGTATCGGAAGTTCGGGTTCTATCAACTGGTCAGTAAAGAGTTCACAGAAATAAATAAATGATATGCAGTCACTAACCTCAAAATCGGTTAGATCTGCTCCAGCGCTCTCGTCGGTGGATGACTCGATCTGACCAATAGCAGCAGATGCGGCATCTCGGTGCTTGTTTCTGCGAGCCAGCATAAAACGCAGAAGAACAGCTAAAGCTGCTTGCGCAGACGAGCATGCTAGGATGAGCTTGACTCCAGTCTGGTATGTGGGCGCTTCCTCTGCGAGAAACGCGTGAGGTCCAATGATATTGCCGGCACAGTATGCCAAAAACACCAAGGCAACACTGGTTGTACGTTTTGTATAACCACCTAGGTTTGTCGCCGGCATTTGCAAAGCCAGTACCAGAGAGCAGACATAGGCGCCAATGATATAATAACCAAATAACACACCGACCTTGTGTGTTTCATGGTCCAACTTCCATAGGAGACAGGCGCCGATGACAGTCGGCATCAAGTAAACGAACATGACGACAGTTCGGAAGTTTTTGACTCTAGATGCAAGATACGTTCCTCCTAGGACATAGAAGATCTGGAATCCTCCAAAGGGAATACCCAAAGCAACAGCAGTAGCTGAATTATCGGTTAACCCCTTAATGATCAGTTTTCCGAAGCCCGCGATCCCACCATTTACGACCTCGTTCAGAAGAGTGAACAAGAACAAGATCCAGACTTGTGGATCTAGCAGTGCTTCGCGTATCTGATACCATTTGATTTGGTGATTGATGATCCCAGTGTGACCGAGTCGGCCGCGGCCAATGAGGAGGGCCTTTTCGTCCAAAGTGAAACGCTTCGATGAGACAACGTCATCTGGGAGGAAGAGAAGCATCACAACTCCCCAGACGAGGGTAATGCCGCCCAGAATCAGATAGATGGCTCTCCATACGGCGATGGTGTGGATTTGTCCAATTCCATATGTGAGAATGCCACCCACCATAGCCCCCAGTCCGTTGCAGCTGTAGAAGACACCGGCACGGAAAGGTTGTTGAGCACGTGTGTACCACATTCCAATCATCATCATAAAACAAGGGGTGATGGGGGCCTCGAAAACTCCCAGAAGGAAGCGACAGATAGCCATTCCCGTGAAGGAGGAAGAGGCGGCAGTAATCATGAGCATCGCTCCCCAGGCAATAATATTCCCAGACACGACTTTCGCAAGCTTTGTTTTCTGAGCGAGAATACCCCATGGGTATTCGGCAACGAGGTATGCGAAATAGAAGATACTGGCAAGCCAGCTGTATTGGTCGCTTGTCATATGCGTCGAAGGAAGAAGGTCAAACACGGCAGAGTAGGCGAGAGCTGATTTATCGATATACTGGAGCATATATGTCCCGGAAAGTAAAGGCAGCAACACGAGATCTACCTTTCGGACCAGGGCGTTGTTGCGTGGCTCGTCATCCAGGAGTGTCTGGATAGCCTCTTGATTGAATCCATGTTGGCGGAGGAAGACCTCTCCTTCATCGAGGTCCGTTATAATGCCAATTTGCACATCTTTCTCGTTGATGGTATCGTCTGCGGTTACTTTCTTGTCGATCTCCATGTTCGTAATTCAATCCGTAATGACGAACAAAAAGATAGGGACTTGTCCCATATATAAAGTTCACATACCCCTCAATGCCTTTCAAGCCGGCCATTTTCCCGTTATCTCTGAGGTTTGCCGACACAAAGTTAATCCACAAATTTGCTCCACCAAGATAGTCCTCCATAGTTCCCCCGCACGATATACCTTCGGCGCCACTTTTGAGCACCGGAGAGATAGCGGAGAGATACCGACCCCCAACGGTGCTATATCTTACTCCCGATCCCCAAACTCTTCTCTTATCGCTCTTGATTTCTCTTGATTTCTCTTGGTTTGCCATTGCACCGTCATACATAATGATAACTTCTGATACCAAGCCTTCTGTCACCCTGGTGCAAGGCCATGTGGTGGGGACCCAGCTTAACGACTCTTTTCCCCAACCTGTCGACGCATTCTTGGGAGTCCCGTATGCCCTTCCTCCTGTGGCGGATCGACGTTTCAGACCAGCAGCGAAGGTTGCGAGCTCAACGAATACCATCGATGCCTCCAAATATGGTCCCGCAGCTCCTGGGAAGGCACTTCTCTCGGGAGGACCGAAACTCGTGCAGAGTGAGGACTGCTTGACGGCGAATATCTTTCGACCGGCTGGCACCAATCAGGCAGACAAGGTCCCTGTCGCGGTTTATCTACACGGTGGTGCTTTCAATCGGGGGTCGGCAGCTATGCACAATACTGCATCCATGGTAGCGTGGTCAGAACGTCCGTTCGTTGCCGTGAGCTTCGGTTATCGCATTGGAGCTCTTGGATTCTTACCTTCGAGTCTGTCGCAGAAGGAGGGGGTGCTAAATCTCGGATTGCGTGATCAGGTGCATTTGTTGGAGTGGGTCCAAGAGAACATCGCCAACTTTGGCGGTGATCCTGCCAATGTCACTTTGTTTGGTCTTTCTGCGGGGGCACATTCAGTGAGTCTCCCGGTTTCTGACTTTCTTTTTTCAAATATTCCATTCTAACCAAAACCTAGATTGGCCACCACCTCCTCAATTACGACGAGCACAAATCGCCGTTATTCCATCGTGTGATTATCGAGTCTGGAGCACCTACTTCGCGCGCTGTTCGCCCATATAATGCCAAGGTTCATGAGGACCAATTTGCAGACTTCCTCCACGAAGTCGGTTGCCCAGCCGATCTAGCTGAAGCAGAAATCTTCCCATTCCTACGTTCGCTCCCCAGTTTGACTGTTACAAATGCCCAAACGGCTGTTTTTGACAAGTACAACCCTTCCCTTCGGTGGGCATTCCAGCCCGTGATTGACGGAGATATTATTTCTCGCAAGCCCCTCGAGGCATGGAAATCACAAGTCTGGAATAAAGTACCCATTATGACCGGGTTCAACAGCAATGAGGGAACAATGTACGTCGACAAGAAAATGTCGGACGCCTCCCAGTTTCGCGAGTTCTGGCACAGTCTTCTGCCCGAACTCTCGTCGTCAGATCTCGACACAATCGAAAGTCTGTATCCTAACCCCGCCGTTGATTCCACATCGCCCTATGTAGAGAACAGACAGGGCGAGGGTCTCGGACCTCAATTTAAGCGCATTGAAGCTGCCTACGGACACTATGCGTATGTGGCACCAGTCCGCCAGACAGCACAATTTGCGTCATCCCAAGGTGCGCCAGTTTACCTTTACCGCTGGGCGCTACCTCGAACAATCGTTGGTCGAGCAAACCATGCCGATAATATGTACTACGAGACCTATAACAGTGCCATTACGGGAATTTCAGAATCGCAGAAAGAGCTGTCTGGCACACTTCATGCCTACTTGACTAGTTTCATCACGACTGGTGATCCTAATGCCGTGACTGGTCGATATGTCCTCCCAGAGTGGAAGCCCTTCCAGTCAGCAGATAAGAAGATTATGATCTTTGGAGAGGGGAATGACGAACTGATCGGAGGGGATGTAGCCTCTCCTGCGAAATGCGTTGCGGATGATTGGGCAAGAAAAGAGACAGAATTTTGGTGGTCAAAGGTTCCGATTTCCCAGCTTGCTTGAGGAATATAAGCATAGACATTTCATGTATAGAGCTCCGTTACAAGGCCCAATTCAATTTCTTCTGTTTGAGCTTTTCCTTTTTCTGACAGTCACCTCCCACTCGGGAGCTTGGTGAGCTTGGCAAGGTTATGCGAGGAAGACGCTAAAGATATTCCGTGTTAGTGCAGATACGAGGTCGCCAAGAACAGCCTCGGAGTCTAAACGAGTGCTATGACCCGTCGCGGGGCTACATGCCACGAACATAATAAATTAATCTTCCGGCTGCCCTGCATTACAATATTCTCTCAGCTCTATCAGACGGTGCCTGCAATGGACCCCCTTTCTGTCGCCGCTTCTTTGGCTGGTCTGATCACCATATCAACCCAGATCGTCAATATCATCTACACCATAAAATCAAAAAACAACAAAGAGCTGCACTCGCTCTCCAGAGAGATTCACGCTGTGAGGGGAATCCTATCACAGATCCACCAAATTGTTCAATTCCAGTCCACCAAACTCGCTAAGAACTCAGAATGGCTTGACGCACTCGGCGCTACTTTGGATGACTGTGGTGATACGTACCTACAGCTGCAGAAATCTTTGCAAGCACTGGTGTCAAGCTCGAGACTCGAGGCGCTAAAAAAGAAAGTTAAGTGGACGTTCAAAGAGAAGGATATCCAGGACTCGTTGAGAAAGGTCGAGAGCTATAAGCTTTCTCTAGACTTGTTATTATCTGTTCAAACGAGGTATGTGATCTCAATCATCGATATGACATTTACTAACAACACTCGAAAGTACTACAACGACCAACATTGAAGAGGTCCTGGTTCAACTCCAAAAGAAGTTACGCCTCACATCCCCCGCTACCATCACGACTCGGACACCCTTGTCGTGGAGAAAGAAACTAGCGGGCTTTGGGGCAGATCATCCACCACTGCAAACAGGCGATCTCGAAGAGACGCAGTCAGATGCAGAAAACTCCACAGCTGATGTTTCATACATCATTCCAGGGCCAAATACCACTGGCTGGACTGATCCTGGGATTTTCGGAATAAAGCAGGACGAAGGCAAAGATTCCCCTGATCTCAATAGCCCAGGACTTGCTTGTATCTGTGAAATGTGAGACAGCCACATCGCTTATATCCATTATTGCCTAACTTGTTACTTTTCAGATCTGTCGGACAGAAGAAAATCAGCCTCCTCTGTAGCTGGGAGAGACACCCAGCGAACGAGATGCTCACTCCTCTTCGAGCACATATTTTGTTTAAAGGGCCCACAGCTAGAGAGTTATATTTTATGGAACTGGAAGAATGTAAGTCTTTGTCTGCCTATTATGTTTACTGCTGACATTCTGGAGCTTTGATGTTACAACCGATCGAGCGCTTTGTTGTCCCAGTAGGGAAATGCAGTCTTATTATTGCGCAATGTAACATCAAGGGTGGCGTGTGTCCCCTGAGCGAGGTTGACAAATGTGATGATAATGACGAGTTCAATCTCGCCCTTGGAGACTTTGCATTGAAATCCAACGCAAACTTTCAACAGGTGCTCGTAAACTTTGACAGTGTCCAAGGTAGAGGGAATGCTCAAATTCGATGGTCTGGAAAGGAACTAATCCTGATTAGATAGGGAGAAATTCTTAGCCCACCTCTATGGTGTCCGATACCTTCAGCGGATGGATCTTGGATTTGCCATGTCCAACCAGTTCTATCATCATTCGCCCTATCAAAAAAGGTATACCTAAAATATTCTGCCTTGGTAACCAGATTTTGCTGACCTAGGTAGGATTCAAAATGTGCAAATAGGGTACGCGGATGGGACTGAAAAGTCATACATCTATCCATATATATACCTTGATTATCCTATAGAGGGTGGATCTCTCATGCTTGTGTGTGGGACCAAACCGAATAATGCGAAAGCGGTCGTATTCAGGGAAAACAGTACGCGACTTCCAAAGATCAAGCATAAGCTGATTCAATCTCACACTTACAGTCCTTGAACTCGATATCCAGATAGTGGGATCTGAAGTGCTTGCGTTCACAAATCAGGATGGTAAAGACATACATACCATATCGGCAACTCCGGGCTCTCTAAACGGTGAGATAATTATACGTTACTGTATATTGCTTTACTAACTGGATGATAGAGCTTCTTGGTTTGTATCACCACCTACAAGACGTCACCAGAGAATGGAAATCAATCGTAGCAAAAGGTGTGGATAACTTCGAGACTAAAGCTGAATGGTAGGTTGGGCTCTTTCTTATACTTACTCTGATGAATATTAATCCTCTTCAATGATCTAGGCTGGTTGAGAATCTTCAGTTTCTCAAGGATTCTCTAGTCACTACCAGTTCCTTTGATAATGTTCTGGTGTCCGTTAAAGTAGATTGCTTCTTAAAGCGAATGAAGCTGGAAATCTCGAGAAAGGATTTACAAGAGAGATTGGCCTCCTGTCACGGTATTTTCTATATCCTTACTGATAGGCACGCGTTTGTCGGGTAATGCTGACCTCTGATCTATCTAGTCATGACTTCATCTGTCCTGTTCTATAAAGAGCACTTCAGAAAAGACTCACCGGACTTCTTTACTGATCCCGTCATGCAGACTGGTTTCTGGGACTTGACAAATGGCACTGCTACGGTTGACAACTTCCAAGCAGGACAAGTAAAGATTCACGGCGCTAAGGCAAAGAAAATATGTGACGAGCTGGAAGACATTGTGGAAAATTGCAAAAGGGATACCGAGGATGCACAAAAGAAATTCTTAAAAACGCTTGCTTGAGCATAAGAGTTTGTTAGGGCACGATCCATCATGTGGCTCTATTTGTCCTAGTACTACAGAGTAGTGAATCATATTTCTACTTTGAATTCGAATTATATAACCTTGCCCTAATTGATTACTATTATACAATCCCCCATTTTAGACCAGTCGATATATGTACTTGTGATTGATGATGGCTTAAAACGAAATTGACAGTGTCGACCCAACCAATTAGTACATGAAAGAGAATATACACGGAAGGCAGAAAAGAACCATCAACATCCTGTGTATTATTCGCGTAGGATCCCAATTGCATAGACATAGTAAGGAAATTATGGCTTCTATAAGGGTGGTCTTAGCTAGCACTCTCGAAACTTTCATCTTCTCGAACCATGCATCCATACTCTCCACAGGCTGCGTTATTGGTAGGTATCAGGCCCAGCGTATAGTTCGGAAACCTGTTGTTGCTTCCGGGCGTCGAGCTCCGACGGAGGTTGGCGCTCATTATGCGATTGCGAGAAATATTCTTGTGCTTGAGGGTGATTTGTAGAGGGGGCAGGCATAGATTGTGACTCATTTCTTCGTTGTTTGTTTCGTCGACGCAAAAAGAACCACACAAGTGCAATCAATATCGCTACACCAGCCACACCCCCGACCGCGCCGCCTGCAATGGCCCCGGTATTGGTTGACGACGCTGGCTTTGCTTCATTAGTCCTCATGGGTGTTGAAGATGCGATGGTGCTTGTGGTTCTTGAAGAAGTACTCGTTGTAGATGCAGTGGTAAAGCTAGATATCGAACTAGGCGTGGGTGTAGCTGTATATCATCACAATATCAGCGAATCATCCACACAGAAGAAGAACGATATGCCGATTTGTACCTGTAGCAGAAGAGATAACCTGCAGCTGGCGCATGCTGACTTGTAGATCAGACAAATCGTCTGCACATCCGACCGACGTGTCATTTTTATCCCTCATTCCGAAGGCATGTTTGCCTCGTTCACAGCAAAACCCTTCATTTGGTATGTCGAACGGATCAGTCGAATAGAGATCTGCCTTGCTATCAGCGCAGCTTTCGCCAAGTAAATCACTGCAATCGGCATTGGATGGGCAGCAGATCACGTTGTATTGAGGTCCTGGGCAAAAGGTATGCCCAGGACAGCAAGCATAAAATGGAGGTATCGTTGCACCGCAATTCGTTTCGGTACTCAGACAAGAGCCATTTCTGCGCAGTGCAAAGCCGGCCATCCCAGACATCACAGCAGTTCTAAAGTTGGAAAACAAAAGGCGTCACTGTCGAGGTAAAAGAGCAAAATATATGCATAAATCTCCTAGCCAAGAAGGAAGCCCGAGGGGGGACTCGCTGAGTGTTGAAGAGGATACTAGGCGAAAGGGACCTCCATCAGAATGAAATGAATAGGATGGAATGTTCAGGTAAAGGGGGAAGAGCCTATTTCTCTCATATGAATTTAATTCAGAGGTATGATCAACAGGGGTGTCAGGCCCGAATCAACCTGTGGACTTGTTATGGTATTACTACAACATACAATATACGCAACAGATGTAACGAACCCTACGAGTAATTTGTACGTCCATGCGTCGCTTGGACCATTTATTCATGCCTTTAATATGTAGTGTAGGATCCTCATGAATCGTCTATAACCCACAATGAACTCTCAATTCTAGGAATTGCTCGCCCTCGAAATTCACTTTGATTAATAGCAATGGTACATAGGCCAAACGGTTGTTGGGATTGAACTTCAACGGTACTCAGCCTCATACCTTTATCTCCGCAGAAATGACTGCCAGTTATTATCACGAGCGAAGAGGCAGCCCTAAGCCATTTTCGTCTCAGTTGTATTAATTGACCCCAGCGGATCGCCATTTTTGGGTACGAATACGGATAACTAGCATGCGCCCCCATGCCAAGCGGGATACGGAGCTAGCCGTAGTATAAACAAAAACCCTGTTGCCCCAATATTGTTGGCTATCACAATGGGTCCAATGCGTAGTCGATTTACTAGCCGCATACGGAGTGCGTATCTGTATATTGCTTTAAATAACTAATACTAGACATATACAAAAGACTTAAAATTACGAAGTATTCCGTCTCAGGCAGATTAATCAGTCGGTTCTCGCTGACCAGATGAAGCCCATCTTTAAACACAACACGCTTGTTTCATCACTTTGGTTTATTCGAAGCTGTCGATATGAGGCATGTAGATTTGGAATTCGTGAAAACATTATTTTACAGTAATATACACAACTGCATACTCATCGCGAAGTTGTGCTCAATGATTCAAGTAGGCAATCATCTCATCCATTGACATCGCGATACGATCCCCTATAAAATCGTCTGGGAAAGGGCGCCACCATTTATGATTGATTGATTTCAATCCTTTTTCATAATCAGACTGGCTTGCATCTTTCAGATTCCACCCAGAACCGAGGGGTTGCCAAGGCATGGGACCGTCTGCTCGATGAGCGTAGGTAAGAAGATTTTGTTCATGACGAACCGAGCCATCTGTATCCAGTATGTGATGCAGATTGACGTAGTAGTTGTAGAGATCATGTGAGGGATGTAGAATAAAGAACCCATTATCCATGTGGCTCTTCTGGTAAAACTCCTGACCGGACACGAGTTGCGTATTCAATTTCATCCGAGTGTCTTGTGGTGCGGCGATCATATAGTACTTTGGTATTTTACCGGTAGGGTTGGTAGCGGCACGCATGGTTGTCGCAGGATCTTCAAAGATTTCATAGATTGGACGGAGTATGACAGAGTCCACGTTCAGAAATGCGATTTTGTCGTATTCGTCAAGCTTCCATAGATTTAACTTGGCGAGAACGGTATCCCAGTGTTGCGAGGAACCCCAATCATAGTCAAGATTCTCTACCGGAACTACGGTAGCTCCTTCTCTGCTCAGGATATCGCGATGCTTTTGAGATATATCCGGTGTGACCAGGATCAGAAATGGTACATTATCGATCCTATTTCGCGTGCGTGGGTTTCGGAGTAGTTGAAAGGTGAGTAGTCGTGCTGCTTGAAGATAAGGCTCTTCTATATCCGGATACTCCAAGTCATTTCCCGCCGTTAAAACGGTGGCAAAGGCATAGCGCGGCGGCTTGGAGTCATCTGTTGATCCACAAAAGCTGAAGGTACTAGAAGCCCAAAGGAAAAGGACCAGGCAAACGACGATTGCAGTAAATTTCCTTAAATAAGGAGTAAATGTGGACTTTCTATGCACCATAACCATTGTTGGTGAAGGGATATATGAGGAAGCCGATTAGGAAAAGTAGTCAATCTTTGGATAGATGGATTCTAAGGATGGCAAGTTAGAAGAGCGAGATCAGAGAACAAACAAAATACTCACGTGATATGACTCCGAACAGTTGATAGGCAAGAAAGCCTGACAGAACTTAGGCTTTGAGTTCGAGAAAGGTTGGGAATGCTAAGTTGTGATAGACTCGGTTACGATAGAGGATTATTAGCGTTCGTGCCCAAGGAGAGTAAGGAGACACGTGATAATTAGTACTAGACTCATATTGCTCATGTGTTTCGGGATCAAAAATCGGGGCACGTTAGATCAGAGGCGGTTCTTTGGAAGCAATGAGAGGCACGCGACAAGGATTCAGCGGTAGGGACCCGCTTCGGATGAGACACACATACAAGTCTGTAAAACCAAATACATGAAAGACCAATAGGCAAACCGATGACCCTGCTAGCGTGGGCGGCAAGGATGAATCAAAAGTACGCTGATAAATTAATAATTTACCCGTGCTGCGAGTCGCTAGAAATAGTGCTTGTAGGCTTCAACCTGAGCGCCTAATTCTCCCCAAAAACAAACGCCAGTTTACTATTGAACCGTTGGTTTGGTAATTCACTATCCGGAGAACCCCTCAACTCGGATGAAGTCCTCCTTTATACGGTCGGATTATTAAGGAGTGTGGAGCTCACTATGTACATAGTCTGGAGTAGTGCGATTAATAGGAAGATCTTTACTTTTTAGGGTTAAAAATTATACGTCGGACTTGTCAAGCTGGAAATTTGCACTGTCGATACGGGCCGTCGCGATCTAGAGGTAATTTTGTTGTTCAATGCTGAATTGTATTGGTGTTAATATAATCAAGGGATATCCCGTGGACCTCATTGGACTATGTTTATCATGTGCTAATGGTGTCTACCTGATATAGTTATCGCACGTCAGACCAGGATTGAATGAGAGGCAAAGAAACGATCACTATAATGAACCTTTAAGCAGCCCAAAAAAAATTTAGCGCTGGTCGTGCAGGCCACCATGGAATGACAGAGGTTAAACGGCCTGGTCTACTCCGCAGAAACCCTTAAATTATTTGTCTCCCATGATTTCATGTAATACCAGAGAATTTGTACTTCATCACTTCTGTCTTACCTAAACCCCTTTACCCCCCAATTACAGTAATGCCCTTATAGACCACTGATCAGCCGCACCCTACAGGCCACTCGGGAGAGCCCCTCCAATATGCACCCCACACCTTTTATACTTTTATGGTCCCACAAACCATAAAGTTTGTATTAAAGTGCTTTATGTCAACTTCCTATATTGTACCCGTTTTTATACTACGCCACGATCTCAAAACAATAAACCGAAAATTTACACTATTAGAGCGATAATTCTCGGTTCCTTACTCGAAGTTTTACGCTCTCTCATGGTTGTAAGATTTATTCCGAGCATACACTGGAAAGCTGACCCAAATCAAGAGAAAGCAATAACACCCATATTCAAACTCATCCGTACTGTATCCAGCCTTGCAAATACCTTTAGAAGTCGAGTTGTTCACCTAGACCTCGGCCCTGAGCCATAGATAACATAACAGCTAGTGTTAGAATGGCAGTTTGTAGTTGCGCGTGATGAGTAGCCAGGCTAGATAATCAATGAACCTCCATACACGTGAGTAACTGAATAACATTATTCATCTATCCATCCAGAAAAATGTGCAAGAATCCAAATACCAATGAATGTAATAGAGCATCACGCATATGTTGTTGCAAAGCCTGTCGGTCACCAAAAGATCGACCACATAAGTCGTAGCGTTCCATAGCTAATCGAGTGATGATGGATTATTAGGTGTGCTTTGAAACAGATCCATGAGTAGTGTGGGTGGCATTCAGCTTAGTATGCAATAATGAGCTGGCAGACCCGGCATGGCTACCTAAAGCCTACCTGGCTTCTGATGGCAGCGTGATAGTTTCTCTCATAGCCTGTTATAATCCATGGTTCTTTTGCCTGGTCTACGAAAGTAGGTACAAGGATAGAGCAAGCTGAAAGTTTACCGAACTTTTGATCGATCAAAGTTGAAGATTTGCCTAATACACATTGGATGATTCTATAACGACTTTCAATAGTTCTCTGCATAATGAATATTTCCACATCGAGGGACCAACGCGGGCAACGGAGGGCCCCAAACCCACCTGTAAGTTCTCGATTCCCGAGATTGGGATTGGCGATGATGGGGGTCTCGATGAGAATAATACTGGTCCTCTACAAGGGGTGGGGTATGATGTATGGAACGATTGAAATCGTGTGTCTCGCCATATTCTAGCATTCTATCATCCTCTTCGAATCTAACGACTTTTATGTTGTTTCCGCACCCCTCCTCGTGTGACTTACACACGGTAACACCAGCACCGGTGCCTCGATCTGGTGGTGCAGCGTGATGGTGGATGCCGTCAAACGGGTCATTTGAGCCTTTCGGGTGGAAGTGCTTGACTGCTGGTGCATGATGTTGTTGCTCGTTGGAGTGGATTGCTTGGGTATGGTAATGGCCAGTGTGGTAGTTGTGCTCTTCGTATTCACTCGACTCTGGAGATCGAAGTCGGGGTTTGTGCTGAATACATTGGCTTTCGTGTTGATTATGACAGCAGACCTTGTGGTGTGGGATATGGAGGTTGGATTCGACGTTTTTCCTGTAATTCGTTCAGTGGCGAGGAAATATATATAGAATCAAGTACATGTTAACCCTTACATTTTGAGGTCGGGATTCTGACCTTGAAAGTGAGGACAAAAATAACAATGAACCGTCTCCTTTGCTCTTGGGGCTTGTCGCAGGTGACATGGCTGAAGTTCGACAGTATTACTCCCATTCTCATTGAGATGAAGGTGACGGTTGTCCCTTGGGTAGGGCGTGAGTTGCTGGACGTGACACAGGTGATGATGAGCGTAACCTTCGCCCTTTTGTCGCATCCCTGTTCGATGACATTGAGAAGGGAGAATATTCCTTCTCACTTTGCTGTGCTGATACATATGAGGATGATGCATGACGGGTGAATAAAGAGACTGGCCTGCCCAAGACCGAGAGATATATTCGGCCATAAAGGCGGACTCCAAGTTTAGATATTCTTCCTAGCATCCAAGGTCACTGATTCCCCTCACACAAGGCTTGAGTGACGATGAAGTGCAAACAGCCTGTGAAATACTTCGAATCGTGACTAGGTGGATAGCCGCTTCATCTTATGATTTTTGAACTCCTTGAGTCCCCTACCAGTGACCTGTCTGAGCCGACCTTGCTTTTTTCTCTTCTTCTTGCTTGATGAGTGGTCCCATTCAAAATGTACGTTCTCGAATATTCCGAAGATTTTGGTGGTCCCGAAGATGACTTTGCATTCCAAAAAACCACCATAGTCTACGAAATGTCCGGCTCAATCTACAGAGCATACTCTCGAAAGCGATATGCATCAAAAGAAGAGATCCAGTTCAGCGACATGTTCAGCACCAACAAAATCAAAGGGGCTCTCATTTTCCCGGAATTCTCAGACAAGTTCACAAAGGCAGAACGGCCCTTGGATTGTTCGACCTGGTATCTAAAAAAGCCAAGCCTTTCGTCCTACAGCCCCCAATACCCAGCCCTGATCAGAGAAACCTGGATCGAAGAAGTGAAGACCTGCGAACTTCTGAAGAAAAACCCGCATCTGAATATCGCCCAATACCACGGTTGCGCTGTCGTTAACGATGGTTCAATCAGAGGCATATATTTCACAAAGTACGATGAGACGCTTATGACCAGAGTAAACCCTGCCAGTCGCAATAAGACCGACTTTGCATACGAGAGACAGGGGGCTGACCGAGACGAGGTCGACCGTTGGGTGGAGGGAATTGCACGGGGCCTAAAACATCTCCATGGGCTGGGGATTGTCCACAATGATATCAACCCGTGTAACATCATGTTTCAAGGTGACACCCCGGTCATTATTGATTTTGACTCCGCTCGGCCTCATGGTCATGATTTGAGCCTGGTCAAACGCACGCATGGGTGGCATAATGAAAAAGCCAAAGCCGCTTTGCCAATGAATGATGTCGCTGCGCTACTTGAAATACAGCTATGGCTCTTAGGGGAGACTGACCAGTTCCAATTTTAAAGTCTGGAGCTTGAAGTTGTTTGCCTCAGAATGCAGTTTGATGGCTTTGCTTGAGGTCGTGGTCCGCTTGAGTAATTTGGGGGAATTGACGATCAGCCATTGGCTGATATGCTGGAATGACCTGCAGCTTATGGCCGTATCGGATCTATGGTCTCATTGGCAGGAACAGTCGATGGGAAACAATATCTCTCATCCAGAACAGTCGACGAGATGATCCAAGAACGGATCCACGGCCAAGACCTCGTCCTTTCGTCAGTCTTGCGATTCGGCTTGGGAGTTGGCTTGCCCGTGCCGCAGACAGTCCCGTGGGTTCTGGAAGGTCGTGTTTGCTTTTGGTGTGGCTGGGGGGGAGCAACGATAGTCATGGATTTGGATCGGTGGATGACTATTGGATATGCTATGAACAAGATGGGGAGCGGGACTTTGGGAAATGCAAATACCGAAGCCTATGTCAACGCAGTGTATGCAGTTATTGACGGAAAATCGCCTCCAGTTTTGTGATTGCCCAGGCCTCAACCGTCGATACGTCCTTATTGATTTGACAGGAAATACACTTTATTTTTATTTGATGTTATTAGGTCACTTGATACACTTTTTCCTAATTTTTGTGACACAAAACTTTACACGGAACTTTAAGGTCGATAAAATGCATGTGTTCCTGCTTGTGGTCAATATATCGGTGGCCACAAAAGCGATTGAAGACTTAATGGAGTAGATAAAACCTGGGCCTTGTTTTTTCCGCTCGGGGAGGGGGTGTAGTTTGAATCTACTTGCTTCAATTTGTGGAGTATAAATCACTATTCAACTGGAAAATAGGTAGCTGTGGAACATTCTTTTTTTAACATCCCTAGCCATTTGAGGCCGTTCATCGTAAGTGTTTGGTATGGGTCATAAATTGAGTGCGTGAGAGAACTTCTACCCCACCGAGCTCATCCTCGACAGTGCTATAAAGCTGTGATCAGGCTGGTTTTGAGGTATTTTTATCATTCCCAACGGGTCTCGTGAAAAGTCGTCCGTTGACTTCACCTCGCTCTAGGCGATTAAAACCCTCGGTCAGGTGAGTGAAAGGTATATCTTCCAAGATAGGACAAATATCGCCAGATGCAATGAGCGCCATGGCAGAATGGAAATCCTGCAAACTTGCCCCGCTCGAACCTTTCAATTCAATGCCGCGAGTGACAAGACTGAAAAGCGGTAAGTTTGTCTCGGTTTCACCTAAACCTACGGCCACAATCCGCCCTCCTAGCTTGACGGAGGTGATCGCTTCGGATAATGTGGCACTCAAACCAACAAAATCCACAACCACGTCAATCATCACATCCTTGATCGAGGCAAGGCTGACAAAGCATTCAACTGCTCCGAGTTTCTTTGCTGCGGCGCATTTCTTGGGATCGATGTCGATTCCATAGACACGGGCTCCCTGAAGCGCCGCAATGCGAAGACCATTCAATCCCAACCCGCCCAGTCCCACGATCGCAACTGTGGTTGATGCGGTCACCTTGGCCTCGGCTAGAATAGCGTGGTACGCGGTCGATATTGAGTCAGTGGCGACAGCAGCTTGCTCATAGCTGACTCCATGCGGAATCGGAACAATATGTGTAATAGGAGCTGCGACATATTCGGCAAAACCCCCATCGAATCCGAGTCCAATTGATGCGGACAATTGCATTTCTTCTATCGGGTGGCTAATCAGAGCGACGGCGACTCTGTCACTAATTTGAACATTGAGCGCCTCATCGCCGAGTGCGATGATGTTTCCGGCTACTTCGTGCCCAAGGGTAATCGGACGTTTCCCGACCCAGTTATTTTCTTTCAAGATATGACAGTCAGAATGACATAGGCCAGCAGCTTTGACTGCGATGAGAACCTCGCCCGGAGAAGCTTGTGGCATATCAATATCTTCCAGCTGGAGGCCAGCGTCAACGTTGTCAAATCGATATGCTTTCATGGCGAACTAAGAATGATCCGGCGGACTTGAGGTTGTAGTAAATCGTGGCAGTAAAAGGTTTCCACGTTGAGTGGAATGAATGTGTAGGTAGGTGTCTCTGGTATGGTAAAGTTTGTCTCTTCTTGGACAGTGACATTAATCTCCGAAATATAAATGCAAAACGGAACAACAACATTGGCAGAGTGGCCTAGTCAGGTGTAAATAGTTTCGAGCCGTCATCGACCTTGTCGAGACTGCCCAAGGCTTTTGCGGGGAAGAGTGACATACAGCCCTGGAGTGATCGAGTCGATCAAACCTTAAGAAAAATGTCGAGGCGATCTCTCTCGACTCGATCATTCCAAACACAAATCTTAAACTAACTTGAGTAATCTCAGGAAACTTACTACCAAGAACAATTATTACCTAGATCACTAGTTCTTTGGGACCGATTACTATTATATAACTATTTCTCATTGAGCGCAACAGCTGCGAAACAACTTCCCAGTTTTTCATGTCATTTCTTCTGTTACGAACTGTTGGAATACAACCCATGAAAGTATAACTCTTAGGGATGGAGACCAAAGAAATTGCCCTGCGGGACAATGTGCATCACGAGGGACATTCTTCGCCCGGGATTCAAATTTCAGATGAAATTGAAGAATTTGAAAATCGTCCGATGAACCTTCGAACCATCCTAGCCATTGTCGTTGGTCTCTCAAGATACTCTATTTGTAATGGAGCCCTTTCTCACACCGTTTTCTAGGCACTGGCATTTAGCTACGAAGCTTCATTGTTTTCTTTTGTGCTTCCCGCTGCAATTCTTCTCACCATCAATAAGGAAGTTAGGCCTTCACCTCATACCAACTGGATTGCAACAGCTTGGCAGCTTGCAACAGCTATAACCCAAACTGTAGCAGGACGGTGCAGCGATATTTTTGGACGAAGGAATTTCATGATTGTAGGGAACATGTTGGGCTTGATTGGTTAATTGACAATTTAACTAGCGGTTAAAAATGCATCACTTCTAATCTGGATATAGGTAGTTGTATTGGTTCACGGTTCGTTATTGAATAATAACAAGTGTCCTCCATATACTTATGCATTTTCTAGGGCCGAGTCTATAAATACTATCATCGCAGGAACCGCGTTAATGGTGAGTACTTTTCCTCTAGGCGAACTAGTAACTATGGGACGTTAAGTTGAATTTCAGGGTATCGGTGCCGGGCCTCAATTACTTGCTTTTGCAGCTGCCAACGAGATCGTGCCGAAAAGATCCAGAGGCAATGCTCTGGCGTTTCTCAGTCTAGCAGCTCTGCCGGGCTCTGCCTTCGGATCTGTCATAGGTCGGTTGACTCAGCTTCGTTGCTACAATTCTCTAGCTAATTTATAATGAGCTTCCAATAGCCTACGCCATTATCTCACACTTGTCTTGGCGTTGGACGTTCTACATCGGTATTCTCTCAAATGGATGGGCCTTACTGCTCGTTATACTCTTCTATTGGCCTCCCAATTTCTTTGGTTTGCATACAGAAGGCAAAACCCGATGGCAGCAATTAAAGCAGCTCGACTTCATTGGGTTGCTCCTCTTTGGCGGTGGGCTAACAAGCTTCATTTTGGGAGTGTCTTTCGCGAATAATCCATTCCCTTGGCTCAGTGTCCCAGTCTTGGTTCCATTGATTCTTGGAGGTAAATCGCCCTTGCAATTCTTTTTACCAACTAGAAAACTAAAATTGCTCTAGCAGTTACAGCTTTCATTGCTCTTCCGATTTGGGAGATATTTGGTTCCGATAATATCTCCAAGTTGTGCCCCCCAAGCATTTTCAAGAACGTCAGAGGGTTTGTCATGCCCCTGATGGCTAATTTTGTCTCCGGGATGTTGGTATGTAGCCCACATGCTGTCCCAGTTCAATAATTAAACAATCACTAATGCTTTACCCAGCTCATCAGCCTTCAGGTTTGGTGGCCGCAGGGTAGGAATATTAAAATCAAACGGCATGCCAAACTCTTCACTAATCGATGCACTTCTAGAGGTACAACTCTTGTTTACGACGTCACTTTCTAAGGTCGGTTGGTATAGCTTCGCATACAATGGACCGGCAAGTAGTAAGTGTTCAATATAGGCTTGTTGTCAAGCCTGATGGAATACTAACCTCTACTCAGTTGGTGCATTTGTGGGCGGTGCGTTGTTCGCTAAAATCGGCAAGACAAAGTGGCAGTTCGTCGCTATTACGGTGCTACAGACTGTGTTGGTTGCAGCGATGTCGACCATTAATCAACATAGACCACAGGATGCAATTGGAATTATGACTGCCGCTGCTTTCTGTCTCGGTGCAGCTCAGATCATCACCGTGCTCGTTATACAATTCGGAGCTGCCGACACTCATATAGGTATCGCTACTGGGTATGTCTTGACCTTGCGGAAACTAAATTCTGGGAGGAAGTTCTGACTGGTTCAAAATAGCCGAACAGGTTCGTCCCGAGCTACAGGCGGCGCCGTCGCCTTCGCTATATATGGGAGTATCTTCAGTTCGAAAGTGTCGACGAATATGACACCTGCAGTCACCAAAGCTGTGATTGAGGCTGGCTTGAAGGATTCATCAGTTCCTTCTTTCATTGGTAACACATTAAAGTCGCCTGAGTACGAGCGGAGTGGCTAACTTGAATGTTAGAGTCTTTGATGTCTGGATCTGTCGGCGCGATGAGTTCTGTGAAAGACGTAACACCAGCAATTATTGCCACGGGAGAAGATGCCTTAAGGTCTGTCTATGCGGATGCATTTAGACTGATTTACCTCGTCAGTATAGTCTTTGGAGGTAATGCGCAACCAGAATCGTATGTCCTTTGTCTAGAACCGTGTGACTAATGTCATTTTTAACAGGGCTTGCCTGCTTTGCAAGTTTGCTCCTTCGGAATGTCGATGACGCTCTCACAAAGTACATATCCCATTTAAGAATACTACTAGAAGTCTTGCTAATCTGGGCACGCAGGCAAACCGTCATAAAATTGAACTCGCCATACAAGTTCGGTTACTCGAAGAGAAATGGATGAGAGCTACTTAGGGTTTATGAAGCACACGGGAAAGAAGAGAGAATTGAGTTGTGAAAATCCGGCGGCTTAACAATGTTTGGTAAATTCAGTGATATGTAACTCTCTAACTAACAACAGTGACAAAACAGACAATTTTTTTGAAAGTGAAGAGTTAGGATACTGCTTTTCCTTGAAAAAACAGGAGAACGGACCATATCTTCTGAGGGCTTACTTTGTATATTTATAGACTGCTGAGTGCACTCATTTCTCGATCTCAGACCAATAGTTTTGCAAGTTTTACGCAGATAAACACATTAATGATTGTTCTATTCTTTGACCATCACATTGCAAAAACCTTCCACTAACTCATTGTAAGAAAAAGACGTAAACTGGAGTTTTCAATAATGAACTAAAGCCCTACCTATATACAGGCCGCCCACTTCGTTTGCATCCCCTAGCATCACCTCCTAACCCTCCTGAAATATTCTGGTACGGCTGAAATTCATTGATTCAATAGTATGGAGCTGCTGTCTACCGAAGTTCTCTTCGACATTGTGAAGTGTCTTGACAATCGAGAAATCAAACAGCTTTCACTCACCAGCAGGCGAATGAGGGACGTCTGCTTACCTGTCCTATTTTGCAAAATCAGCATTGAATTTTCGAATGAGGGATTTGACTTGTTGGAAAGTATTCTGGAATTAAACTTGCGTCGATATATCGTCTCCTTCGAATACGTCGCCCCAATGCTAAATCCTGGTAAGGATCCATGGACGAATCATCTATGGAATCAAAGACTGACCTTGAGCTAGAGATACGAAATTATGATGTTTTCTGTTGGTCTCACCAGCTAGGTACTGTGTACACAGTTAAGTGAACAGGGTATTTGCCTTGAGGCGAATAAGTAGATTAGTTCATAGATAGATGTCTCTTCTGGAGTTCTATGGGTAACGACCCCAGTACTACATACGGGTCTAGCCCTAGTGCATGAGTAGTGCATATCAGGGTGACAAGACAATACCAAAGTGACAGGTGCTCCAACGCATATGTTCCAACATTTTCAAAACGTAGATCCTCACTCCTGATGCTTATGTCGATATATGCGAAGGTTACGATGACGTGGACGGTCGTGAGGACTGGGACAAATTGGAATATCTTTCAAGCGATCCCCCTTTATACACGCGTGTTTATAAGACGATACGACGGACATGTGCTGAGCAACAAGAGACCATAGAAGTAGAAGAGATTCAACTTTGATAAACCTTGCTTTTAATCTCCTCTTTAACTTGAAAGAATTGGTATTAGGGTTTCGTGACACGAAGGGCCACGAGGATTCGGAGAGGTATTACCACTGGATGTTTGATATGACAGAACCAAGGTCTTATGAGCACTATATTTAACTAGTACTAGCTGCTCTAAAAGGTTGCAGCTTGACTTTAAAGGCTATTCAGCTAACCTATCTCGAACCTCCTAATGATTCTCTATAGTAGTGTAAAAGGCTACAGTCGAATTGATTCAATTGAACGGTGCCTGCATGCTGTTTAACTAAAGCTTAAGGAGTTATACTGTGTGGTTGTTCGACAGTGATGTCGTGTTCTTCTAAGGCGGTGAACACTGGCAGATACTCCTAGTTTCTGACCGCGGTCAGAGACCCTGGCTGCGGTGAGCGCGGAGCCGCCTCGATGAGAAACTCTGGCTGAGTTTAGTAGTGAGCCCGGGCAGAGCCCGTTACAGGGGTTTAGATTTAGCTAAAGGGGAGCCATTTTCGGCGTCGTTTTAGTCGCTAGTGGAAACGAGGGGAATAACTATATGTAAGTCGAGCGTTAATATTAACTAGGACCGGAGGATGACTAAAAGTGCTAGGCGGGTGCAGAATAGTGGTGTTATAGGGTAGTGGGCGGTCAAGGGGCGGCTGGACGTCCAAAGTTACGGGTGGAAAGGCAGCCGTTTCTAGCCTCAAAAGCTGTCATTTTCGGCGACAATCCCACAGGTCCTCATATTCTAGTTGTAATATTTCAATAACGAGTAGTGCAGGTGCAGCTACTTTAGACACGGGTTCATTCAACGTTCAAAATATTACCAGATGACGTGGAAAGCTGCTTGCTATATGTCATCGAAGGCGTAAAGCGCTGTACCCATTCTTCCCGAATAGTGAGGAATGCATCGCAGACTGCTTTGACGGCGTCTTCGCGAGAGTCTCCACAACTCTCGATATAAACTATATTAATCTGTCAGTGGCTGATTCGTTTGTAAGAGAGTGGGAAAACGTACATTTGACCTTGGGCTCTGTCCCCGAACCTCGGAATGTGAAGCGAACCCCACCGGCCAGCCACAGCGTAAGCATCTGGCTTGTTGGATCTTCAGGTAGGTCTGGCTTGTTATCAGGGGTGCTGGAGTCGTAGCCTTCGGTCAAATCTCTCCATCGCAAGATCTTAAAGGGACCAAACTGCATATTCGCAAGGCCTGCGCTGCCTCGGATGCCCTGGAACAATGTTGAGGTGAGCTGTGGATTAGGCGATCGGAAGTAGTTATTCAAGGTCTCGTGGTGGCCGAATTCACCGAACAGTTGCTGCAGCTTGGCATATGCGGTCAACCCCTGTGCTCTCCATTTCGCCTCCGCTGCAAGGAAGACTGCAGCTGCCGTAATGCCGTCTTTGTCATAGCACACAGCTGGGAACATGTATCCCAGTGCCTCCTCGTATGCAAAAGGAATCGTCTTTCCCTTTTTCTCTAGGTCCCGGGCAACATTAGCCATCCACTTGAACCCTGTCAATGTCTCCTCGAAGTGCATTCCCTTTGCAGCTGCCATCTTTCCGAGCATCCCACTCGACACCGTTGTAGTCAATACCGCGACGTGGGACCAATCTTTGCTAGCATCGTAGGAATCCAATAAATGGGATGCTAAAAGGACACCAACGTGGTTTCCAGTCAAAGTATGCCATTTCCCACTGGAAAGCACATTAGTTAAGCCCAATTTATGGCATTCGGCAAAGTAAGACTCACTCCACTTTCTCCGCTACGGCAAAGCGGTCCGCGTCGGGGTCGTTTGCGATGATCAAGGTCTTTCCTTCTTGGTCTGCAGTCTCAATAGCAAGATCTAAAGCCCCAGCCTCTTCCGGGTTGGGGAACTTCACGGTGGGGAAGTCAGGATCGGGCTTTTCTTGGGTAACAACAGATACAAAGTCGCTAATCCCAAGTGAGCGGCACAGATTTGGGAGAACCAAACCTCCCACGCCGTGCAGGGGTGTATAAACGAATGGTCTCGGGGGTTGCCAGTCTGTCACAGTAGTTTTCTAGGATAGGCTCGTTAGATTGGCTACCTTAAAGAACACACCACAACACACCATGAATTCTGCGACTTGGCTGCTGTAGTGAGGTAGCAATTTCTGGTAAGAGTCCGCGCGCAGGAATTCGCCTGGGCTCAATTCCGACCATGCGGTCGGCCATGGCTCAAGATTCTCTTGAATCAACTGTGCTATTTGTCCGTCCTCGGGTCGGTTGATCTGGGCACCATTGCTCGAGTAGCTACAAGATGATTTTGTCAGCAGTCTCCCTGATATAGATCCACGATTCTTACACTTTGTAGCCTATGAAACTTTTAGCAATTATATTACAGCGTCAGAGATGAGTAACATACCATTGTCCTGGGGTGGGTTCTTCGAGCCAATTAGCTAATACATCTATAAAAGTAATTTCAGGGAAGACCTACGTGGCTCGCCGTCACCATAATACCTGCTGCAGCACCGAAATGAATTACACCAAACGCCACCATCGGTGTTGGTCCTTCCTCATTGAAGAACCAAACGGGGATACGTTGCGCGATGAAAGCGTTGGCAGCGAGTGCGGCGAATTTCGCAGAATTGTGACGCGCATCATGTCCAATGACCACACCGTTCGAGGCAATCTCAGGACGTTTGTCTCGAATGAACTTGGCCAGCCCCTGTGAGGCTTGTATGACTATCAAAGAATTCATGCAGGAGAACCCTGCGGCCATGCAGCCTCGCAGACCAGCTGTTCCGAACTCAATACCTAAATGCATACACAGATTAGATACGCACTGACAAAGGCATTAAAAAGTACGTACGATTCCGAAGGCGCTTTTCCAGCTCCTCAGTGGCGTTGGAGTCCCGCAATTTTTCTATTTCTGCGCGAGTCGTAGGATCCTATATATCCGAATCAGCGGGGTCATGCCACGAGATGAAACATGAATCATATTGACCTGGTCCCATTGGAGCCATTGCTCTGTCAAGGAGGAAAGTGATTGCTATGACATAGTTAGATCAATATAATCAATACCATAGAGTTACGACTCACGGCCATCGAGTTAAATTTATGTGCCTGGAGGTACTCGAGTATGTGGTGTGAAAGGTGGACAATCACATGGGCTGATCGGTCCCGCTGTTATCCACTTCCGCCCCATAGCCCTTGCAACGCTTCTGCCTTTAATCTCATTCTTTCTTTTGTTTATTTGCATCTTACATTCTGCCTTTTGCATTTTGTGGGTTTCTTAGTTCGACTAGCAATGTCATTGTAAACCCACCATTGTTGTTATTGGACCCCTACACACCCCCTCTCACCGAACCTCACACCATGGAGAAGACCGCCGCGTTCCGACCGTCCCGGAAGGACACCCTCTTGACTCGACGATATATCGAAGGCCTCATTGCGGAGGGCAAACATATCATAATCTACCAGGACCGTGTCCTAAAGGTAGACCCATTCATTAAATACCATCCCGGAGGGGAGAAGCCAATCAAGCATATGGTGGGCAGGGATGCGACAGATGAGATCAACGCGTATGTTCTTAGAACGGCAAATATCACAACCTCTGATCAGTCTAACTGAAACCGGCCACATGCAGTTTACACTCCGAAGAAGCCCGCCACCGCATGCCCTCATACCAGATCGGACGAATTGAAGGAACATGGATCAACTTCCTACCCCCAATCCAGGGCGGCAAGTTCCGTGCCTATACCGAAGACACGTGCTTGAGTGATGAGGATTCAACAACTCAAGAAAGCTCTGGTAACTCCAGTCAAGAAGGATCAACTCCTCCCTCGCCGATATTCGATGCCGTCGACTCGAAATCTACAGTTCGTCAACGGAAATCGACTGGAACCACTGTGACCGACCAAACTCCGGCCAAGCCTGCCTTTTTGGATGCGAGAACACGGGAGGAAATCGTTTTCGACACTGCTAAGTATCCCTCCTTGGATACCGCAAATCAGGAAGAGATCAAACGAAAATATCGCGCACTGCACGAGCGTATCAAAGCTGAGGGACTTTACGACTGCAACTACTCTTGTTACTTCATCGAATGCTGCCGATATACACTTTTTGCAGGTCTTTCCTACATATTTCTCCGCATGGGATGGTGGGCTACCTCGGCATTCTTCCTCGGCTGTTTCTGGCATCAGCTTGTTTTCACCGCCCATGATGCTGGTCATATGGGCATTACACACAACTTCCATGTGGATACTGTCATTGGTATGCTCATCGCAGACTATCTCGGAGGATTAAGTCTCGGGTGGTGGAAACGAAGCCACAACGTTCACCACATTGTGACCAATGAGCCAGAGCATGATCCGGATATCGAGCATATACCATTCTTCGCTATCTCGCATCGCTTCCTCACGAGCCTTCGGAGTACTTATTACGATCGAATCATGACCTTCGACGCCCCAGCTCGATTTTTACTCAAATTTCAGAATTACTCTTACTACCCTATTATGATGCTCGCACGGTTCAATCTCTACGCCTTGAGTTGGGAGTATCTGCTAAAGGGGCAAGCTCCTAAAAGAGGTCCCGCTTGGTGGCATGTTTGGTTTGAGCTTGTCGGACAGGTCTTTTTCTGGACCTGGTTTGGCTATGGTGTTATGTACAAGACGATTCCTGATGCAAGCAGCCGTATCATCTTCCTCCTCGTCTCACACATTGTCTCCTCCCCACTACACGTCCAAATCACATTATCGCACTTCGCTATGTCGACCGCCGACCTAGGTGTTGGTGAGTCCTTCGCGCAGAAGATGCTTCGGACCACTATGGACGTCGACTGCCCTACATGGCTGGATTTCTTCCACGGTGGCTTGCAATTCCAGGCCATTCACCATCTTTACCCGCGGATCCCGCGCCACAACCTGCGCCGTACGCAGAAGTTCGTCATAGAGTTCTGCCGCGATACTGGTATTCCCTATGCCATCTTCACCTTCTACGATGGTAACAAGGAGGTTATCAGCCACCTTGGTGAAGTCGCGAAGCAGGTCCGCCTCATGGAGGAGTGCCGCAAATCTATTTCCGAGGGCGGAGTCTTCTCCGATCACCACTGATACGAATTGTCAGTTCCTTGCTGGCCAAGTACGACTTTCCCTGTGTACACATGTTATCACGACTGCCTATACCGCATTTTATATGTGCCGAGGTATATTAATGAATCAACTGAATGCTTTCTTTTCGATGCGTCGTGGCTCTTGTTGTACAAGCCAAACAAATTTTGTGTAAATTACATCCATGATCATTACCAGATAGAAAGAAAATGATAAATGCTCTTATGCCGCATTGTATCCATATATAACCAACTCAATCCCTTCATATGCTTAGCCAGGCAACCCACCGCCACGTGCCATCTTCTTCGCACGCTGTTGTCGACGGTTGTGATTTGCCTGACTACTCTTGTTCTCTTCCTTCCTCTGTCTCGATGCCGCACTATCCGGCGCCTGGCCGCCAGACGGAGGGCCACCACCACGGCCTCCACGACCACGACCGCCGCCACCCCGCCCTCGTCCACCACTTCCACCGCCTCCTCTGCCACCCCGTGAACCAGCATGGCCAGAGGACTCGCCCTCGTCAGAACCATCCCCATCTTCACGAGGCTGCGGCCTCCTGTAAGATGTAGGACGCAACTCAGGCTGATTAAGTGGCCCAGCACCAGCCGACCCGCCAGCGTCCATAGCCAGCCGGGCTTCGAGTTTAGCGAGACGCCTCGGATCACGCGCTAGCATGACAGCCCAGCCCTCGATAGCCTCGTCGGTCATTTCGGTCTCGCGCTTCAACGACGCGCGCGGCTGTGAGCGGCGAGTCGCTGAATCGCGGGCGAAGAGTCCTGGATTGGACTTGTATGTTCGGAAGAGGACTGTTTCCATATCAGCTGCACGGCGTTCGCGCTGAGCTGCTTCCGCTTCGCCGTCTGCGCCACCTGTGGCTCCGTCAATGGCGCCGCCTACATCGGCTGTGTCGTAGGTATCGTCGCGCTCGTCGTCGTCTGAGTCGAAGGTTGCTAGGGCAGAGAGGATTGCTGCTTTGTTTGCTGCGTGTTTGCTGTGATCTGAGAGGAGTGTGTCGGCTGTTTGGTCTGCGTCGGCACGGCCGAAGTGTAGTTTGCCTTTCGCTTCGCCAGAGCGGCTTAGTTCCGCGATGTCCACGTCTTCATCGAAGATATTCTTGCGGGTTGGGAGTGGTGCGAATTTAGGTGATGGTATGGCGGGTGGTGTTGGCTGTGGTGCGAGATGGCTATGGTGAGGTTCCGCTGGGGCAGGCAGTTGCTCGGATCGATCTAGAGACTGGAGTTCCATGGGAAGTGAGTCGTCGAGAAGGTGGGCGACGATAGTCTCAGGGTTATCGTTGTAGAAGTCCAGTAGCCGTACAACAAAGGCTGAACCAAGATCGGGGAAGAGGTCTTGTACTTGAGTGACTAGTGACATCTTGTGTGCGTGAAGTTCTCCTAAAACAATCGGATCCGAGGACACTGCTTTTCCTTTGTCCACTTTCTTGCGCTTTTGATACCGATGGTGTAGCGACTTTGATTCCACCTGATACGTGCGCAAGCTGGCAAGGAGGTCTTGCCCCCGTTTCTGGGGGTGAATGCTCAGATACTTCTCCAGCCGAATAAGCAAGTCTGAGCTGCAAATGACATCAGATAGTAGAGTTGGTTCCTTCTTCATTTTCGGTGCTCCCACTCGAGCAGTGGCTTTGAGGCTGAATAGCTGATCCAATAACGAAGACAAATTGACAGGCTCCTTCAGTAATGAAACGAGTCCGACGTACATGTTAGCAACGAGAATCTTACGGAACTCCTCCCGGGCACCTTTTGACTGATACGCTTCCGCTATCGTATCCAGGAAGTCGGAGCCCGCCATGACCTCCTGGCCACATGCTGGCAGCACTGAAGCAAGGATGGTCAGACGGCGGATGTCAGAAATGACTTCGGGGTTTGAGGATGAGTTGGGTGAAGAGATGTTCTTGATCACAACAGCTTTTGCTCTCTCGATACTGGAAGTGATCTTGTCACGGTGTAGATCCCAGGCACTTGATAATGACGTCTTCAAGGCCGCGCTTGAAGGGTAACAGCACGATAGATTGCCAAGAAGTCTCCAGTCCAGAATTCCGTCTGGGGGGTTGGAGAGATCCAGTATATATCTCCTTGTCGCCAGGAAGCAGAGCTTCCGAAGTTGTCGAGCTTTAGGTCCACTTTGTAGACTAGAATCCCCCGCAGCCGTGTATTGATAATAAGATCCCAGGAATGGGGGTATTGATACATCTTCGGGGGCTGCAACCTTAAATTGTTGATCTGACGCATTCAGGCGGATCCCCAACAGGGCCATCCATGCATCTAGACAAGCTTCCCAGTCATTTGATGGGATTGTCCTCCGCACTGCGGGGGAGGGCACTGGAGCCAGCGGCGGGAACTCCGCCATTGGGGTGAACTAAGGTGGTTGTGATTGGAGATATAGGAAGAATCTTAAAAGAGAAAGAAGCAAGAACTAGAGGAAAAAACACGCAACCACCCGTCAGCTCATGATTATCATCTCGAATGCCATCACTTGGCGGTCTCATGTCCTTATTGAGAGATGACATAAGCAATCACTGAAAGGGGACCCAAAGGGGTTTAGTGTTTGATAACCGAAGCGCCAAGAATTTCGCACTGAACTTTTTGGATATGGAATTCTCGATCCACATCACTTCAACAGCCATCATCACTTTACCGAGCCTAGTAGTTCAGGTCTTGACGGCAATCGCCTTTTAAATTGTGCGCGCTCCCTTTTTCTAACTCTTGAAATTCCCGAATCGAATTACTAACCCGTTTCAGTCCATTCAAATTCAAGATGTCTTTCCAGAAGCCCGAGAAGGAGTTCGGCGAGGGCCCTGTACGTTGTCCCTGATCCAATGGTCACTGTCGCACATCGCTGCTGTGCCTCGCTGTCGCTGTCGCTGTGTGCAATGTGTCATTGGACTTCGCCAATACAAGCTTAGTACTAATTGTCTCTCGTCTGCTCTACAGAAGGTCCACAAGATCCGCATCACCCTCACCTCCCGCAAGGTTGCCTCCCTCGAGAAGGTCTGCCAGGAGCTGATTGACCGTGCTCGCTCCAAGTCCCTCCAGGTCAAGGGCCCCGTCCGTCTTCCCACCAAGACCCTCCAGATCTCCACCCGTAAGACCCCCAACGGTGAGGGTTCCAAGACCTGGGACAAGTACGAGATGCGCATCCACAAGCGTCTCATTGAGTAAGTTTTTGCCCCGCCCTATTTAGTTGTGGCAATATCGCTACGGCACCTAGAAGATGCAGTTGCTGACATGATATCTTAGTCTCCTCGCCCCCACCGAGACCGTCAAGCAGATCATCATCAACATCGAGGCCGGTGTTGAGGTTGAGGTCACCATTGCCGCATAAATGCGCTAGGCTGGGCTTGCCTCAGGGAGGGATCGTGGATTGGCCAATTTGGAGTGCACAGCGCGACCTTTGAGCCGGTTCTGGCCCGCATGTCTTGTTGCGCGCTGCGGGAGATCCCGCTGGGACCTGAAATATTTAAAATAAAAAATGGAAACATCTTGAAACCTAAAACACCCTCAGTAGTGGTCTACAGACCATAATTTTGTTCATATTAACAGTGAAAATAAAGCACTTGCAATTGCTACATTCGTAATTGAGTATTGTTGAGCTCCTAGGCGCCATTCCCCATGTTCTACACGCTGGGAACATGTTGCTCGTTGTGATAAAATGAAAAAGAAATGCACGTCATCTCAACCCATGAGACGCGGTAAAATAACAAACAAAAAGCAGAAGACAAAGACAAATAAATGCTCTAGCTTCGGGGGTTAAAAATCGAAACTGAGCCACTCCTGCTTAGGAGGTACTGCAGGAATGTTGCCGTCCTTGAAGTAGCCATTCTGGAGGAAAAATTGATATGCTTCAGCGACCTCTGGTGTGTATTCCTCAGGCTTGGCGTGTGCGTCTTTCAAACTAGCTGGATCAGGTGGCCCGTTAGGGAAGTGAACTCGGACAAAGGTTTTGTTGTCTTGTGGGTGAAGGTAGCACGGGTGATCGTTGATATACTTGACGGGCCGGCCCTTCCACATCACTAGTTGTTTGGTGGATGGGTTATGTCGAGTTTCACCCTCCAGTTGTGGAAGTGGGTTGAGATCTTGTGGATTGTCGATTTTGAAGAACGCACGTGGTCCGGCGTTGGCATTCTGCACCGGCACGCCTTGGACTGCGGGCTGGCCGAAGGGAGACGGAGCAGGTTGTGAAGCACTCTGGCCAAACCCACCGGCAGCAGTCTGGTTCTGAGATACTTGGGTGAAGGGGGAAGCGGTAGATGGAGCACCGAATGGGGCGGCGCCTGTCGGGCCCGAGGGCTGACCGAATGGGGCAGCGCCTGCCGGAGCTGGTGGTTGACCGAACGGAGCAGCGCCTGCCGGGGCTGATGGTTGACCGAACGGAGAAGCGCCTACCGGTGCTGATGGCTGACCAAATGGGCTCGGTTTGACGGCTGGTTGGCCAAATGGCGACGGGGCAGATTGTCCAGCATTCTGACCGAAAGGTGACGGGGCAGGTTGTCCAGCGACCTGGCCAAACCCACCGGCGGCCGGCTGGCTTTGTGCCACTTGGGTGAAGGGAGAGGCGACAGATGGAGCGCCAAACGGGGCGGCGCCGCCCGGGGCTGCCGGCTTGCCGAATGGGTTCGGATTAACTCCTGGCTGAGAAAGAGCTGGCTGGCCGAAAGGTGTTTTGTTGAAGGCTGACTGCCCTCCTAGTGTGGAGGTTTGACCGAAGGCGGAACCCAAGGCAGAAGTCTGTCCGAAGGCCGTAGACTGGCCCATACCCATGCCAGCAGGCTGCGCTGGTACTGAAGCCCTACCGAATCCACCTGACTGGCCAAGTCCTGAAGACTGGCCAAAGGTCGAGGAAGGAGCGCCGAACGCTCCAGGCGCAGGACCGGTATTCGGTGACGGTGCGACATTTTGCTGACCAAATGGAGAGGGTTGGCCAAATGGTGCTGGAGCTTGGTTCATACCAGTCTGAGTCTTCCCCTCGATGATGTCGATTCGATTGGGGTGTTCATTCCTGCCATCATTGACATATTTGACGGCACCATTCAGGTCATTCAGCGAGACCTCCATCTGTTGCACGCACTCTTGCCATAAAGCCGAGGCTTCTTGGACTGCCTGGTTCAGGTTGCCGGCTGCTGCTAATTCATAATGGCGAAGGCGCATCTCTTCCATGCTCCGCTCGCGGTGAGCACCGCCGAACAGCTGGCGCGCAACATCCTTGTGGGGCGCATATGCGGAGAAGATCCATTCCGGGCGGCCCTGGCCTGCGGTCAAGTCTGACTTGATGTCGCTTGCCTTAACTGCTGGGCTGCCTTTTTGTCAGTTCTGTTCCAACTTAAGGCGCAGGCATGTGACTTACTCGGGTCCTTGTAGAGTCTGGTTTTGACCTGTCGTAAACTTGCCGTTAGGCTTTGAAAAAAGGCTAGCCCGGAGGGGCGCATAATTCACAGGGTATATCATAGTTTTGCAGGGAATATCTCCTACACCTCGAGACTCGAAGTAGGATAGGTTGGAGTAGGATGGGTAGAAAGCAGGAGAAGGATATTGGGGGGGGGGGGGGGGGGGCACAAGTGAACATAGAGATCGAACATTTGATCTCACTATACAATAGATTTCCAATAAAAATAAACGGACTCTTCAGATTGAGTAGCGCTAGATCAAAACAATTCAATTGACGTACCTCCAAACCCTCCGGATAAAGCACCGAATCGATTCCCCGATGGGCCAGCAGTAGGTTTGCCAGGGTGCTCGAACTTGCAGCGATCTGAAAATATATTAGCGACTTGATTTCTTTATACTCGAAATATTCATACCTCCGAACTTGCAGCGACCTTGCTGAAAAAAGGTGCATACCACCATCTTTGCGGTGGTGTTTGCTCAACTGCCTTCAAAGCAACGTTGGAAGGCCTAGATCTCGACTTTTCTCAAATGAATAAGTGTCCTTCGATATATCACCAAGCAACTTGAGAGAAAAGCAAGAATAAGGTTGGTTGTCGCGAAGAGAGAAACTCCTGTCGTTGGGACTTTTCGGAATTGGTCCGTATCTTATCGGAACATCTGCAAAGGGCAATCCCAGCACTCTTGTATAGCTCGCTTTAATATTTGAGAGTACGATATTGGATTTATATCACTTTATCCTTTGCCTTGAGATGAGATTAAAGGGATCTAGGATTAGAAGTTCATTTACTTAGTCCAGCCCACAAACCGGATGTAATTCGATCGACAAAGCGTTATATATATTGGTACCGGACGCTGACAGAATAACAAAATATTTATAGAACGCCATTTAAAACCATTAAAGCCATTAACTCTCATTGCTATTTCAATTTTAAGCAATCAATAAACATTGAATCCAGTACGGATCACTGGTTGGGTATATCATCTACGTGTGTCGTATGCTCCCCCGAAGGTCATCCCAATTCAACCCATCGACCTTTTTGCCACCCAAGGATTCGAGCTCCGGGGCGAGTTCCCCAGTTCGCCCAGTTGCAAGGCGTCGCATCATCACAGTATCCTTAGCCCCAGGAAGGGTACTGGCATTGCCCTGCAGTAAAACATGCTCAAACCACTGTTCCTCATCCTCGTCAAGCGGAAGACCGACGAGTTCCATCGCACGTCTGCTTCTGGTTTGGCCAGGGGTGGCCCTGTGAACAAACTCCACCAACTGCTCGAAAAAGCTCTGACGGAGAGTGTCATCATGCTTGCGCGTGAAGTAGAATGCCTCGGTAACGTTGGATCGGGCGAGTGTGTCTAAGAAAGCTTTGCGGATCTTTGCGCTTGCAAGAGGAGGAGCAGCGGTGAGGTAGTATGCAATGGCGAGGCTATCATCATGCTTGGGAAGCTTTGTGAGGGTAAGGACGTAGAGGATCTCATCCGGGAAGGTAGGAATGAGTGAGGGTTCAGCAAGGAATTCCACTGCTCGCTATTATATCATGCAATTGTTAGAATATGGCCGTCTTGAAAGATCGTTCACAACTCACCCTAAAATCGAGTCGATCCAAATGCCAAAGACCTTCAATGAAGAAACGGTACTTTTCTGGGAGGTGGCATTGTTGCGCAAACTGAGACGAGGCTTCTGGCGCAGTGCGACAGTCCTTGAGGATGTAATAGATCAAGGATTGTTTGTGATGGATATCGAGTTCTGAAGAAACGATGTGGTTGAACAGTGTTCGGAGATCGGGATTGGACTTTGGCGGGTAGATCTTGGTCACTAACAGAGAAGTGATTGATTAGCATGAGGCTTCAAGAGCAGAGCTTCAAATCACAATACCTCCTTGGATGCCGAGCAGTCCCAAGAGTCGATCGGCAAAGAGTTGGTCCAACGCCTGTCGGCTGGATAGGATCTGGTCAAGAACCTTGGGTTCATATGAATATTTCTTATTAAATGAGAAGACTTGGTCGAAACTCTCCCAAGGAGCCATGCTGGGCATAATGAGAGAAGTGATAAGTTATGTGAACAACCTTCAACTGATCTCCATGAAGCTCCGCGGAGGAGTAATTACCGTACGGTAAATTACAGCGGGACATGGCGGTGAAAGGCTTGTTGTGGCAGAACAACCGCCACTTTACCCGTTTGGGCACGAGGTAAACAACCCACTTTCAAGCGACAAAACCTCCGACAAAACCTCTCGCCCCTCTCCATGCAGCAGACATCCCACTGATCTGCACAACATGGCATCAGTTGTAAAGGGCAGGGCTTCGCGCCGCTCTGCTGCCCGCCGGAGTTATGTCGTTGAAGATACATCTGAATCGGAGGACCCCGGCAATGTGACACCAACACCCGATGCGCACGATGACGATGACGAAGTTGAGGAGGATTACACCCCAGTTCCTAAGAAGGCAAAGAGGGCATCGAGCAAAAGGATGACACTAGACCCTGTGACACCTTCTACTGTGCGTCCTGCCAGCAAGACCCAAGAAGCGACAACAGATGATTCCGATGGGATGGACACCGATACCGACGCGATGGACACTGATACCATGGACATCGATGACGAAAACGAGGAGAACGAGGCCGTGAGCATGGCGTTAATGGAGGCTGATCCAGAATCTCCTTCCGGGAAAGCGGCGTTGAAAAGAAAAAGTATGGCTCACCCCCGCAAGAGTCGCGGCTCAATCACACCCAAACCGGCACAGGGCTCACTTCCAACTCCAGAGCCATCCCAGTCGCCAGAGCCTCAAGAAAGAGTGCATCGAACAAGCGTGCCACCTTTGTCTGACATCACCAAATCCGCCGTGAATCAGTCACCATCGAAACAATTGGAAGAGCCCAAATCGCAGATTTCCATTATAAACCCGAACTCGACAGTCTTGGAGAGGCCTATGGACATTGTGGCCAAGTCCAGAACGCAGGCCCCTCAAGCGCCCGAGGAGCCTGCGGCGCCCAAGCCCCGAATGATTATTGAGAACCTTATTCTGACAAACTTCAAGAGTTACGCCGGCCAACAGATTGTTGGTCCCTTCCACGCCTCCTTTTCGTCTGTCGTTGGACCGAACGGCTCCGGAAAGTCCAATGTGATTGACTCGCTCCTATTTGTATTTGGCTTCCGCGCCAGCAAGATGCGACAGGGCAAAATCTCCGCACTGATCCATAACTCTGCTCAGTACCCCAACCTTGCATTCTGTGAAGTCGAGGTTCATTTCTCAGAAGTTCTCGATTTACCCGACGGTAGCCAGGAAGTGGTCCCAGATTCCCAACTAATTGTTTCGCGACGAGCATTCAAGAATAACACCAGTAAATACTACATGAACAAAAAGGAGACCAACTTCACCACTGTCACAACTTTCCTCCGTGATCGCGGAATTGATCTCGATCACAAGCGGTTCCTGATTTTGCAGGGTGAGGTCGAGTCGATCGCTCAGATGAAGCCGAAAGCCTCCAACGAACACGACGAAGGCCTTTTGGAATACTTGGAAGACATTATTGGAACCTCCAAGTACAAGACCCCCATCGATGAAGCCGCAACCGAGCTCGAAGCTCTGAACGATGTATGCGTGGAGAAGAATAACCGTGTCCAGCATGTGGAGAAGGAGAAGATGGCCTTGGAGGACAAGAAAGACAAGGCTCTGGCTTACATCCGCGAGGAGAACGAATTGGCCCAAAAACAATCAGCGCTCTATCAGATCTACATCGATGAGTGTGCTGATAATGTTCGTGTCACGGAAGAGGCCATTCTCCAAATGCAGGAGCTACTCAATATGGAACTCGAGAAACACGAGGGAAATGAATCCGGCATCAAAGAGCTCGAAAAGGCCTACAAAAAGGGTGTTCGTCACTACGAGTCGATAGAGAAAGAGACTCAAATTTTGCTCAAGGAGATGGCCAAGTACGACAAGGAGTCTGTTAAGTTTGAGGAGAAGAAGAAATTCTTACTCGGCAAACAAAAGAAGCTAGAGAAAGCCATGCACACTAGCCGTCTTGCTGCTTCTGAATGCCAGAGCTTGGTCGAGAAGTTTACCTCCGACATTGAGAAGAAGACTGCCGAAACCACTCAATTCGAGAAGGAGATGGTTACGGAAGAAAAGGAACTGAACTCGATTCGTGAGGGGCTAAAAGGCAAGACGCAAGGCCTATCTGATCAGATTGCCGAGAAGCAGAAGTCTCTGGAGCCATGGAATGCGAAAATCAACGAGAAACAGTCCGCAGTCGCAGTAGCTCAAAGTGAGCTGGATATCCTGCGCGAGCGTGGTAATGCTGGCGCTGTTCTCCTTGAAGAGGCACAGGCCAAGATTGTTACAATCAAAGATAGTCTACAAACCAAGCAAACTGAGCTCGAAGAGCGACAAGCCCAAAAGGAGACACTGGAATATGAAGTGGAGAAGCTCAAACACGACTTGAAGAAATACGCCGGCCGTGAACCCGAGGTTCGTTCACACGTCTCAAGTGCCCGTCAGAAAGCAGATGAGGCTCGAGTCAGCCTTGCAAGCACACAAAACCGTGGAAGTGTCTTGACTGGGTTGATGCGTCTCAAGGAGTCTGGCCGTATCGATGGTTTCCATGGCCGACTTGGTAACCTGGGCACTATTGATGAGAAGTATGATGTTGCCATTTCTACGGCTTGTCCTGCTCTCGATAACATGGTTGTTGAAACCGTTGAAGTCGGCCAACAATGCATCGACTATTTGCGCAAGAACAATCTTGGTCGAGCGAATTTCATTCTTCTTGACCGCCTTCCTCGCCGTGACATGGCCTCAATCTACTCCCCCGAAAGCGTTCCCCGTCTCTTTGATCTTGTCAAGCCGAAGGACCCCAAGTTCGCCCCAGCTTTCTACAGCGTGATGCAAAACACGTTGGTTGCTAAGGACTTGGACCAGGCAAACCGTATTGCCTATGGTGCTCGCCGGTGGCGAGTGGTGACAGAAGACGGCCAGTTGATTGATGTGTCGGGAACAATGAGCGGTGGTGGCACCCGTGTCGCCCGAGGTGGTATGTCGTCAAAACAAGTCGCAGACACCACAAAGGAGCAGGTGTCTCGCTTGGAATCAGATCTCGAGGAACTGGAAAGGAAATTCCAGGCTTTCCAGGAGAAGCAGCGCCACGTGGAGGCTCAGATGAAGGAAAGATCAGAGGAAATCCCACGCGTGGAGACTAAGATCCAAAAGATTATGATCGAGATTGAGAGCACCAAGCGTAGTCTTGCTGATGCCCAGCGACGTGTGAAGGAGCTGGGCGTGCAGCATCAGCCGTCTGATTCTGATGAAGTCCAAATTGCTGCCCTCGAAAAACAGATTTCCAAAGCCCAAAAGGAGATCGCTAAACTCAATGACGAGAAGAGTGGCATCGAGGAAGAGATCCAGACCCTGCAGAGCACGATTATGGAGGTCGGTGGTGTTAGGCTTCGCGGCCAAAAGGCGAAGGTGGATGGTTTGAAAGAGCAGATCGGCATGCTTGCCGATGAGATTTCAAACGCGGAGGGGCAACAGTCCAAGAACGAAAAACTCATCAAGAAGCACTCTAAAGCTCGCGATGCTTCAGAGAAGGAGATTGCTCAGATCGCAGATGAGTTGGAGAAACTAGAAGAAGATGTTGCCAACCAGACCAATGAATCTGCCGATTGGAGACAGAAGGCCGATGAAGCCCAGGAGGTAACTTGTCCAAGATCCACGAGTATATCGAAATTGCTGCTGACCATTCATAGGCTTTGGAATCCAAAAAGGGCGAGCTGAAGGCCATGAAGGACGAACTTGACGCAAAGGTGGCTGAGCTTAATGAGACGAGAGCTGCTGAGATCGAGATGCGCAATAAACTGGAAGAGAACCAGAAGGCTTTGGTGGAGAACCAAAAGCGCAGTCATTACTGGGAGGAGAAGCTTTCGAAGCTGACTGTCCAGAACATTAGCGATATTGGCGAAGAGCAGGAGCCCACAGAGCTTCAGATGTACACCAAGGATGAGCTAGAGGCTATGAACAAGGATTCTCTTAAAGCGGTCATTGCTGCTTTGGAGGAGAAGGTTCAGAATGCCTCTATCGATTTGTCAGTTATCGAGGAGTATCGCCGCCGAGCCGCCGAGCATGAATCACGCTCAGCAGATCTGACCACCGCTTTGACATCACGAGACGGTGCCAAGGCACGTCTGGACGGGCTTCGATCTTCTCGCTTGAATGGATTCATGGAAGGATTTGGCATTATCTCATTGCGCCTTAAGGAAATGTACCAGATGATCACCATGGGCGGTAACGCCGAGTTGGAGCTCGTTGACTCGTTGGACCCCTTCTCGGAAGGCATCTTGTTCTCGGTCATGCCCCCCAAGAAGAGCTGGAAGAACATTGGTAACCTGTCTGGTGGAGAGAAAACTTTGTCCAGTTTGGCGCTGGTCTTCGCTCTTCACCACTACAAGCCTACTCCGCTCTATGTCATGGACGAGATCGATGCCGCCTTGGACTTCCGAAACGTGAGTTGGTCTTATACAAATTGTGATGGACACGTGTGCTAACTTTCTTTTCAAGGTTTCCATTGTCGCCTCATACATCAAGGAACGAACGAAGAATGCCCAATTCATTGTCATTTCATTGAGAAACAATATGGTAGGTGTCGTTAATTTTCCCTCCCAAGTTGACATAACTAACATGTTTTCTAGTTCGAGCTTGCTGCCCGACTTGTCGGTGTCTACAAGGTCAACCACATGACCAAGAGTGTGACGATTGAGAACCGGGATTATATCACGGGTCGATAATGACTGATGGTTCTTGACTTTCAGCCTCTTGCCTGGATGAATAGGTTGTATGCTGCTGCTTTTGATGATATCATGGGTCGGGGAGTTTTGGACATTTTTTTTACAATCATGCTCGTGCACTTTAGAAATGAGAACCTGAGTACATTTTTACATGGATATGTCTCCTCATTGGTGTTATGGCACTGGATTGGTATTCACATAAAACAATCAATTTACATATATCTACCTCCGGTACATTCAATACAAGTCGCCGTCACGTAGGATGACATAGGACTAGCCAAAAACAGCATAACATTGGCCGCATCGTCGACAGTACCCGGCCGTCCAAGAGGGATATCCGACGTATCCCTAAACTTCCGCGCGTTGGCAGGGATACCCGTGACGATACTCTGCCCAGCAAGCACAACCTTTTCCTCTGTGGGCGGCCTGGTCAACCGCGTATCCATCCAGCCATAAGCGACGGCATTGCAGCGGACATTGTATCTTTACCATGTTAGCGATGTGAATCCAGCCCAGAGGCGAAGCTATCTGCACACACCTAGCCCACTCTGCCGCAACGGTCTTGGTAAGTCCCAAAATCCCCGACTTCGCTGTTGAATAGTTAATCTGGCCCATTTGACCGTGTAGTCCGGACGTCGAGGACACATTGATGACGGTTTTGGGCATATCGGCCGTCTGAGGGTTCATCCAGTGAGTAGACAAGGCGCGGATCATTCGAAAAGGAACGTAGTTGTGGATTTTCATGACCGTGTCCCATTTTTCGTCACTCATTTTGTGAATCGCGCTATCATAACAGAACCCTGCAATTGTTAGCATTGTATATTGTGGTATGGCGCTCGTCGTGTACCGGCATTGTTGATTAGACAGTTGACCTTCCCGAACGCCTTCAACGCTGCCGCGACTGCTTTTGCTGGGAACGCTTCGTCCAGGGCGTCTCCTACAACGCAAGCCGCCTCGTATCCTTCGAGTCGCAGCTCCTTGACGGCCTCATTGGCTTTCGTCTCGTCTACATCCGCAAGCACGATTTTGGCTCCTTTGGATGCAAGAAGAGTTGCCGCTGCCCGCCCAATTCCTGTGGAATGTCAGTCAGGCATGCGAGGTAGTTCATGGAGCCTAACAGACCTTGTGCGCCGCCTGTAATAAAAACGACGTGTCCATCAATCCTACGTAACTGATCAGATTTGTCTCCTTTTGAAGGACTAGAAAAGCGAATATACCTAGATGGATCATGTGGTTGGTTATTATGAGCCAACTGGTTGGAGATTTGTTGCAGTCGCTGAGCCATTCCGATGATTCTTTTTAGCTTCTGTTTTAGAATTGAGAATTAATCCTCTGGCATAGTACTCCAGAGCGCCTTTTCTGTACCCTGACTTTGTGACTCTCGATGCTGGTATCAAATTCCGCGGAATTATCGAGTAATTCGGAATTAACTTCGGAATCAACGATCTAGAATACTATTGCAGTTCATGAGCCCAGCTTTCTCGGCCCCTCGGAAATAAAGAGACCTTCGATATTGGGAAAAATGGCGAGGGAGATGCGGCATGATACTCGCTCGCCAGAATCGATTGAAGACTTAAATACAACAGTCCGCTACTGATAACGACTTCTCTAATTCCTTGACAATTTTGTTAGAATACGATATCTACACAACATGACTTCATCTGCTTTAACTTCCAACATTCCCTTTGCCGATCCATCCTGGCACAGTGATACAGCTCACCCATACTACAAGGATTCTCACCGCAAGCTGCAGCGCTTTATCCGAGAGTACGTCGACAGTGAAGTCACGCCCAATGCAGGCGAATGGGAGATACAAGGATATGTCCCTGATGAGGCCTTCCAGCGTCACGCTCAACTGGGCTTCTTGGCCGCTGCAGTGTTCCCACTGCCGAAAGATTGTATTGAAGGGCTGACATTGCCCGCGGGAATTCCGGCGGATGGTACGTAGAGACGAATTAACTCACCAAGCACTACTGACAGTATTTACTAGAGTGGGACGAGTTCCATGATGCTATTGTGAGATTTCCAAGGAGGCCTCGTATTTTCAAGGTTGAAACGAAGCGCTGACCCAGAACGTAATCCGATAGCTCATCGACGAGATCGCCCGCTGCGGATATTTGGGCGTTGTTTGGGGAATCAATGGTGGAGCTACCACTGGTGGAGCACCCATCGCCTCTTATGGAACACCAGAGCAAAAGAGAAAGTACTTAGCACCGTTGTTGCGAGGACAGCAGAAGCACTGTCTTATGGTGACAGAGCCAGATGGTAAGCCAAGCGGGGAATATTCGACTGTATGAGACGCTAATGTTGTGTAATCATAGCTGGTTCTGATGTGGCTGGTCTGACCACCACGGCCGAAAAGTCCAAGGACGGCAAACACTGGATTATCAACGGAGAGAAGAAGTGGATCACGCAGGGCCAGTTGGCTTCACACGCTCTCTGTGCTGCTAGAACTGGTCCCCCGGGCGCCAAGGGCATCACAGTCTTTATCTTGGATATGAAGATGCCAGGAATCACTGGAAAAAAGATGTACAACTCAGGTGTCAGCAGCAGTGGCTCGACGTTTATCGACCTACAGGACGTTGTGGTTCCTGTAGAGAATATTCTCGGCAAGGAAAACCAAGGGTTTGAGATTATCATGTCGAGTATGTTCTCCAGTTCCTAGACAAGGACGAATTAGATGGTTACTGACCAAGAAAAGCCTTCACCCACGAGCGCTTGTGGGTTGGTATTACCGCCCTCCGCCTGGGTCGTGTCGCTCTGGAGGACAGCTACCGCCATGCGCTACGACGCGAGACCTTTGGCAAGAAGTTGTTTGAGAACCAGGCTGTTCGGCTCAAGTTCAGCAAGATGGCGGGTCTTATTGAACCCGTTCATTGTTTGATGGAGGATATTGTACACCGGTCGACACGCACTGCGCCCCTCAACTTCTCGCCGTGGACTGCGCTGCTTAAATTCCAGGCTGCACAGAATCTTGAGAGCATCTCTCGCGAAGCACAGCAGGTCTTTGGTGGATTGGGATACTCAAGGGGTGGTCTTGGTGGGAGGGTTGAGCAGATTAGTCGAGATGTGCGTGTGTTGGTTGTGTCGGGAGGAAGCGAGGAGATCCTTATGGACATGATTGCCAAACAGCAGAAGAAACTGGCGAAACTGTAGATTTAGATAGATGAGGTGGCAGCGTGTCTTTGCCTATCAATGCTCGACTAGTGTGACATATTCGGGATTTCATACTTTATTAAATTTTTAGCTGACTTCATATTATCTAAATCTATTCTTCTAAGGATTATAGGTTGAGTCCATAGAGTGGATCTTCAGTCTCCCAGTTCCCAAAATTCATCTGTGAGGGTTGCGCATAGAAACCTGTGAGGCTGATGTTGTGAACGTCATATACTGAATCGAACGGAAATTCGAGGTCAAATGCAAAATCCGCATCGGTGTTCCAGTCGGTCCCCGATGGATCTGTTGGATGACTGGGCAGCATTGCAACTGGGACATTTCGTGACTTTGTTGCAAGCTGTTTGACAATATCTGACAGCCCACAGGTGTTCATAATGGCGGCCAACGTGTTGCGACTTCGTTCCGCAACTGGATACCAGGGTATAATCGCGTCCAATGTCTCCATAATAGCAGACAGCCACGTTTTTTCTGCCTCTTTATCCTCATCTGACCCAGCACTCACAATATCCGATATCAGAGCCACGGCAGCCGAAAGGCAGGTAGGGTTGATGGTAGAGAAAATCTTAGAAGCACCATGGTGTTGCCTGTAGGCCAGGAGTAATTTTGACACTCTGATCGCATTCGCCGTGCAGATTTGCTGTGAAACTTTAGTTGTCTGCCCTTCTAGGCATCGTCGCCTCGGCGCCGATTTGGGGCCGCGGTTGAATATATAAGTTGCAAATGGACGGTTTAGGAGGATAGTTGTAGATAGAAACTGGAGGTGAAGAGCGCAGACGCTCGGTGATATTGAACGATTTGCATCCCATTGCAGCTCTGGCGCGAGATTTAAGAACCAGGCGAGCAGCTTCCGGCTCACATCGGAGAGTTTGCTCACAGAAGAGTCTTGGTATATTCTTTCCGGGGGACCGTTGATCACGGATAGTACGTCATTTAGTAGAGATGCTAGCTCGACCCAGGTAGCCACGAGTTGGTTGCTTGTACTCAAACCTTTCGCGGAGATTCGGGTCATATTGAGGTCGTCTAGACGAATGGCGGTCGGTCGACCCTGGAACGAGCTGTACAATCTTCAAAGCTGTTAGCACCATCGGGCAGGCATAGCAGGGGAAGAAACTTGCTTGTCAAGGACGTAACATCCGTAAAGTGTCGTCTGTCGGACCCGTTGATCAACCTCAGTGAGCAGCCCAGCAGCTACCAGGTTTTTGCAGTCTTCATGTAAACCAAAATCAAAGACAAGACGGTACGCTATGCCTGCAGAATAGTTAGCAAGTCTTGCGCTGATATCCGCCATATCAGCATTGGAATGACAAACCTGGGTAAAGCCAACACGCCCTGTCACTTCCTAACCCCGCCAAATAGTAACCAAACAGACACAAACCGGGGATTGTGGAAAGAGTGGGATTCTCCATCTCAAATAGTAGTTCAGCTTTTGCCCGGCGGGTATAGATGGTTGCCAGTGTTTCCCGGTGGACTAGATCATCATCGAAATTCAATGACCTGAGAAGCAGCGAATATAGCAGAAACCGTGAGAAGTAATCTGATCTTTCCCCTGAAGAATATCCTTGTCGGAAAGCCTCTTCGTCGAGAATTGGTATTGCGGCATTCTGGTACTTGAAGAACAACCCAATCAAGTGACTTTGAGTTTGGGGGCTATCGGCCATTGCCTCTCCATCGATATCGATAGAGTTATCCCCCGGCGAAAATGGATCCCTTTGTTTCTGAGGCGATTTTGCTTTTGCTTGAGGAAGAACAGACACCATTCTCATGTATGAAGAGTACCCGAAGTATCTTAATTGACCGTTGTCGTCTACTGTGAGGGGAGAATTGTCCGTTTCTTCCAACGGGTCCTCAAGCTGATTCGATGGAGTTCCGCGAGTGGATGAGTGGCGAGAGCTAGACTGGGACAGCCTTCTGACATGCCCTGCTGGTCGCAAACCCATTTCGCTCTCCATGATATGGAGATTCAGAACAACCTCACTCTCCACTGACGCGGGAGATTGACCCTCATGGAATACTTTCGGGGTCGATGGAACCACATGATAGGAGGATTCAGTAGGAAGGCCGAGGGAAGAACGCCTGACCAACTGTAGGCGATCGCGAAGATTCATTATACCAGAATCATGTCTGCCCAGCCCATGAGAATTGTGTCTACGGCTTTTGCTGATACGATCACCGCAAGGACTGGAGCCATGGCTAGCAGTTGAGAGTTTCCGTCTGGGACAATTGGCACTCGACATTCTTGAGATGAAAATTCTCAACACAATGGTTATTAAGAAGAACGAAATTCCGATCTACCGATTTGCGTTGCCGGGGGGCGGGGGATCATCCTATCCCCGCGTTGTTTGGCCAATGGGGGCGGTGGTCTTGGAAATATCTTGAAGGTCCGGCCTTCCTCCGATATTCACTTCTGAGCACACACCATGAGCACTCGATCTAATGCTCCGAAAAGGCCCAGGAGGGACAAATATATCTCTCGCGCATGGTAAGCTCCCATTTCCCCTTTGTATTCTCCAGTGACTAATAGCCATCTGTAGTCAAGCGTGCCAGCGCCGGAAAAGCAAGGTATGATCTAAATCAATAAACAAAACAAATTCGTCTGATTTAGATTGCAGTGCTCTGGTCACGATCCTTGTCTCAGTTGTCAAGCTCGAGACCTCACATGCATTTACAACACCGAGAGACGGCGTCCAAGAAAGCCAACTTTGAGAGGGCGGCGGATTCCGCGAACGATAACACCAGATGGAGCAAGAGACTCTCCTAGCTCTATACCAGGATATATAGCACCGTAATCATCACCCCTCTCAGGCAGCGAACAAAAAGACGTCTAATGCTCAATTAGGCTAGAGAATCTGGAAACTGGTGATGCGCCAGAAAAGGAATCGCTATTTCACCCACCGGTACATGCAAACACATCCCCCGAACCACGGACTAGGACTAGTCTGTATAGGTGTGTTGAAACGGACCCCAACCTCGTCTCTTTACGATCCCAAATCTCAAAAGCACGAGCTTTGTTTAACCCCAGCAAAGACGCTGGATCTGAAAAAGGCAAGGACTTGTACAGTCGCAGGGAGACGTATTCTGTGGAACTGCCTGCTTTCTCTAAAATTCAAGGATCGCTACAGATATACTTCGAGACCGTGGGCAGACACTATCCCGCAATTCAACCCGAAAGGGCCTGGTCTCGCATGCAGGAGACTCTTGTGGACTTGGGATATCCCTTACCTGGTTGCAGAATAAATGTTCACTATATTGCCGCACCAACTGTTGCGTTGTTGTGCATTATCATCGCCATTGCCGAAATGACTGAGAACAATACCTCGTCTTTTGACACCCGAGCTACGCATTTCGCAAACCATGCCCGCAGCTTGCTACAAACCTTTGAAAACCTCCCTCCAAGCCTGGAAGCCCTTCGGTGCCATACTCTGATCACGATATACTTTCTTCACATGGACTTTCTGGATCTTGCCCTGCAGTCTATTTCTGTCACGGCTCGACTAGCAATGGCCCTTCAGCTTCATCGAAAATCGTCGTCTCTTACAAAAGGAAGCGATTCTTATGATAAGAATCTGTGGTGGACAATCTACGCCCTGGATCGTAACCTCGCATGCCTTGGTGGGATACCTTATCTCATCAGAGACGAGGAGATTGACGAGCCGAGACCAGCACGGGATGGAAAATTCAAAAGGTTCTCCAGTGTGACATACACCAATTGCCAGAACGAACTCGTCCACCAAGATGGACTGATAGAGGGAAGCCTTCATCAGGAAGCGATGTACTTGGAAGTCCTAGCGTATTTGGGCCGCATTTGGGCTTGCATATGGAACGATTTAGTTACTGATAGCTCAGAGCCCGACTGTCAGTGGCAAGCGACAGAAATATTGGATGCCCAGCTTCGCATTCTTCAACAACAGCTCCCGGCTGAACTCCTCTGGAGGAGCCCCTCAAACCTGGGGAGAGATTTAGAAAATATTCAGGAAACTGCGATGCAGAGACAGCTTATCATTCTGATGGTGAGATATTCCTGTCTCCTCAGCCTTTACATATCCCTCATATCCACAAGGCTCTAACTTTGGCAATAACAATCAGCGTATCAATACCCTCCGACTCTTCATTCGACGAAATCCCGCTTCGAACTGTACCTGTCTAGACAGGAAATCCCCGCACGATGATGGTGCAGCCATTTCAGCGCAAACTATTGGAGCCATAGTGAATTTCAGCTCACGCCATGAAGGCCTATTGCCAATCGGCCACTCTATCAGCACGACTCTCGTCCAATGCATTCTATACCTAATAAACATCATCAGCGAGTCCTCCAATATGAGTGGAACAGAATCAGCCTCCTCTTCTGTTGTGTCAGCTTACCAGGAGTTGGTCAATTTGTCTAACCATTGCGTATCTGCAGGAAATGCACTTGAGACACTTGATGAGGCATTCTTCCGCTACGGAGACGGCCCGGCGCGGCCTGAAATGACAACCATACCACAGGTACATCGTGCAAGTATTAGCCATTCAAATGGGCTGGAAGGTGCCCGAGGACACGGACGGTGTGAGCAAGGAAGGAAAAGTGGTACTCCCACTCTCGGCGAGGACAGTCCCGGCGGGAGCGATCTTTTCGATCGCCTACAAAAGAGCTACGAGAGCCTGGACAGCTTGCTACCGAGTTAGAAATCTACTCTATAGATTCTACACATACAGGCTGTGGAGAAGAGGCTGCCAGGATCTGGCAAAGTATCATAACAACTCAAATCCATGGCCATTTTCAGGACAACAGAAAACAATATATTGACTCCTATGATCAATTGGCTCTATAGTTTTGCCTGCAGAGGAGTAGACCTAGACCCGGTATCATCTATGTCTTTGAGAAGCCGTCTCAGTAGCTTCCCAGTCGGGCTCTTGGGCAACGAATCGACAAAAATCACTCCTCCCTTCAATTGTTTATAACCAGCCACCTGGTTCGCGACAAACCCGGCTACCGATCGCGCGGCTTCTTCCGTATCGCGCCCAGCCTTTGCCAGCGGCTGCTCGGATACAATATACGCACGTAGGAGATCGGTTGCGTTAGACTCGCTCCAGATACCGTGTACGGCCGCCTCCTTGACGAGTGGATGATGGACGAGTATTTCTTCAAGCTCCAAGGGCGAGACTTGGAATCTGTTGTCAAAGAGTTAGCCTTGATTCTCGTATAGATATGAGGAGGTAATGGTAACAGTACCCATTCGACTTAATAATGTCTTTTATACGACCATTGACAAAGAGAAAGCCTTGTGCATCCAAGTATCCTATGTCTCCTGTCTTGTACCAGCCACCATCAAGCATATGCTCTCTTGTGGCTTTGGGGTCTCCTAAATAACCCCTGGTGAGTGAGTGTCAGACTCAATCCTAGAGAAAGTTCAAGAGTTCTTACATCATGATATGCGGGCCACGCAAGGTGATCTCGCCCGGTGCACCATCGCCCACATCAGCGCCGGTGGAATCGATAAATCTCACCTCGGCGTTGGCAATGAGCTTTCCTGTCGCATTCAACGGCATGTCTTTGTCTCGAGTACCCGATTGCACGCATGCACCGGAGGCTTCAGTACACCCGTATGCTAGAGCCCGATTAGCGTTTGCTGTTAGGTAATAAATGGGGATAAATTTGTACAAGAACATACTCTGACATAGCTTTACACCGGGGAATACTGTTCTCAAGTCGGCAGCAGTTTTCTCCTATAGGGCTGTCAGTTACTCGGTTTCGACTTGGGCTAAGACAGCAGAGGCCCTACACTCAAAGGAGCGGCCGAGCACGTAAAATACTCCAAAGCCGGATATGTGTATTGGCGAGTCACCGGGCTTTCGGCAAGCATCTTGGCAACAGGGGGAACCAATCTAGCCAATGTTGCTTTTCGCTCGGACAGAAGGCGACAATATGTTTCCAATTCGAACCGGGGCATTAGACAGACGTAGTAGCCTAGCCAAGGAGCCCCGGTAATGGCGACATATAATGCATAGACGTGGGATAAGGGTGGGAAGAAAATCTCGCGCATGTCACTCCTCCAGTTGTCAACGTTGTCCGCGCGCAATTGGTAGTTCACGGCGATCAGGTTGTAGTGAGAGAGAACAACTGCCTTGGGATGACCAGTGGTTCCGCTGGACAGAATGATTGCCGCAGGTACCTGTCGGTTATCGCCATTTGCAAACGAGTGAGCCTCAATCTCCTGCAAATTCCCACCCACATTCGGTTTTGGCCAACTGGGCCACTGTGGATGAGATTCCCCAAGCGCAACAATCTTGATGGTTGAGCTCGCTGGTCGGTTTAGACTGAGACTCTTAGGAAGTTTGGCAGAAGCGGAGCTGCCGACAACGATATAGTCTGGTTTGACAAGCTGGATACCATACGCAATCTCAGTTGGGGACAGAGAATCGTTTATCAAAGATACAACACCGCCAGCCCACCAAACAGAGTGTACAGCGATGATATAGTCGATGCAGCTGGACGATATCACGCTTACCACTTGCCCCGGCTTCAGTGCGAGATCTTGCCGTAACCAGGCCGCCCCACGCTTGACCAGGCCATTGAATTCACCGTATGAAAGTGTTCTACCGCTCAGAGCTTCCTCGAATATGATTTTGCTCGGAGATATGGTGGCTGACTTGTCCAGCAGCGTTGCTTCCGTTATACTGAGGTGAGTTGGGATCCGTACCCGGGTTTTGGAGCGGAAGATGCGAGACATGGCTTTGAGTATTCTTTTGCTAACTTGGCTAGAACAATGTGAAAATAACCTCCTAAAAGCACAAATCCTGAATCATAAATCATAACCTCACTAAGCGTGTCCCCCAAGCCCGGAATAGCCAACACTTGCGATATCCCCATTTCCGAGTACGAAGAAGCTTTTCAATAGCCGAACCTCCGAATGACTCTTTCATTTGAATTATGTACAGCCGGTCAATGGTTTTCCTGACTTTGTCAAATTCCGAGATTCCTCCAATTCCGCGAAATGTACCTGAGCGCGGTAATCCCGAGCGTCAGTGTCTCTCGACAGTCCCCTTTTTTTGATTCGGAAGAATAAAGAAGAAACCCCATTCCATGCAGTAAAAGTTAATATTCAACGCAGATAGTCCTGATGTTCCTTAGTCATTACATCGCTTATTACCTCGAGCAGATAATCAGGCCACGAGCAGATAACTACAACGCTCTAATCTCGGCGTTCACTCTTCTACTCTGTAGTGTCTATATGCGTTTTGAAGCAGAGCAGAGTACGAGATATCCTCAAGAAGGATTTTCATAGGTCCAGACTGATTTGAAACTGATCTATGGACGTCTGGGGACGCACACTCGTGATATGCTTGACCAAACCTGTCACGCTTGCTCTTTCACATTTTCTACTTCCTGGACCCCAGCAGTCTCCTTCCGAGGCTCAATTTCCATATCATCTATAGTAATCCCTTTTCTGTCCAACTCTTGTTGATACACGGCCACTTGGTTCGCATCCCCAAACAAGGCCGCAATCTCCTCCAGCGGCTTATGTCTAGTGTCATGATAGGTGAAGGTGATTATGACAGCGGCGATGGCCGGAACGACGACAAAAATCGTGTAGAATTTCCAACCAATAGCTTCGAAGGCGTATGGTGCCGCCTCCAGCCACATCAGGTTAGTTAGGGCAAATGTGCACATGGCGAGAGCCAGACCCTGAGAACGGGCGTAGCTCGGCCATATCTCGGTGATATAGAAATAGGTCGGTCCATCCAAGAATGCACAAAAGGTAGCTTGGAATAGCATAATAATGGTAGCGCTAGCGATGAGCCCACCCCGATTCGTGCCTTCTAGGTAGAAACTCTGTAGAGCGGCTTCGATGGCCATAAGGACTGCGCAGGCCCCAAGCCCGAAAGAAATGAACCAATGTCGGGGCACACGATCAACCCATAGCATGGAAAGAGCGTTGGTGACAAGACCGATGGATTGGAATCCGACTTGGAATCCCAGGATCTGGACCGTGTCAAAGCCAAGGCTTGCCCATACGACGGATCCATAGTCTGAATAAAGCGATTTCGCATTAGTCCCAATGTAGCATATGGCCGCTACTCGCCCCAATTCACTTGCGTGTTTGACTCACTCAAAATGACTAGAACTCCACAACTGTAAATACTAAATTCCAAAAATACCGTCATGATAGCTCGCTTGCGTAGGGACGCGTTCGTAAAAATACCCCAGTATGAGGTCCGGAAGCGAATATCAAGCTCGATCTGCTTCCTCATCTGATAGAATTCCCTGGTAGCAGATTCATGAGTACCGGGATCATTCTTATCGGCATGGAGTCGCTTCACAATTTCCCACGCCTCCTCGGTTCGATCACGAGAAAGCAAATAGCGAGGGGACTCGGGCATCCAGTAAATCCCACACAAAATAATTGTTGGAAGTAGCATTTGAATTCCGACGATCCCTCTCCACTGGCTCTCTCCAGGGACAAAATAGAATCCCAGCCCTACAAAACTTGCAATGCAATATCCAAATAGCATCAGAAGAGCATGCGCATCAGAGACAGCGCCACGGATCCCGGGAGGTGCAAGCTCAGCAATCCAAACTGGAACGCTATTCTGGATAAGGAAAGATCTAAGCCCAAGTAATCAGCTTTGAAGGGTGGAATGTGCGGTCTTCAAGCTCATACCCCAATCCGTTGAAAAAGCGGAAGACAATGAACATAGCCGGATTGACTGAACCCGTGAGCAAAGCACCAGAGACAAGAATAATTGCGTTTCCGATTGCCGCAGTGAACTTTCGGCCAAATCTATCGCTCATCCACCCCGCCAAGAAAGCCCCAAAGACGGCGCCTGCTTGGTATATGCCTGTGAGATCATGTTAACTACTGATAACTACCCCCTCCCATCCTATGATAATTGGTAGTTAGCTTACCGTTGATTGTTCCCGTAATAGTACTAGCATTCGGGTTATTCACGAGCCCCATATCTTCTTGGAAGGATGGCTGGGTCAGAGTTGTGGCAATATTCGCAGCTGTGTAGCCATAAGCCGCCGAGCTGAGGGCAATGAAGCCAATGACAACAATACTGTATGCATTGACATGATTTTGGCCTCGAGAAAAATTCGCATCAGCCATTGCAATGTTCACACAAGAGGGCAATATAATGTCACTTGCAATATCTCAATAGCGGTTATATTGATCCCAACTGGCAAAGTCATCCTTTTATTGAACAGCGAGCTCGGGATATGGATATTAATCCATGGATCTGTGAACCTTGTTCGAGTCCAGGAATCTTATTACCCCGCATCCCCACGTTTTCTTTCATGTATCCATGGATTTGGTAAGCTTTGATAATTCCGAGATATAGTAAATTCCGACAATCACCACTATGCGATTTATAAAGCAACTTATATGTGTGGTGGGTATAATCGGCAGGTTCAATCGGTGACATTATATTGCTAATGGTTTCGAAAACATAGACAAAGCAGCCCAGTTGATTTTACATGGAGCGCTTGTAGTTTCACTAAGGCTGACACTTCAACTCCGATCCCTACGGAAACACGAGAGCAAATAGCGACTTTATATCGCGTTTCCTCCCTCCCTTGTATTGTGTGACCATTCGTGCCTCTAAAAAGGGAAATGAAGAGGTTTTGGAGTTGATCGTTATTCTACTCAATGCTAGCTTCCCATAATTGAAATACTACCCCGATATAAAAGCCCCTACTTTGTCCCAATAGTATGAGGTGCCGGGGTCAACTTCACATTCAAACTGCCTTTCTCCCAGACCACGTATGAGGGTTGCTTGATCCATTGTTTAGAATCGGGAGCAAGTTCCATATCAAAGTTCCAGATCATCCGCGCCAGGATCAATCGCATCTCCGCGTATGCAAGACTGACTGGGGTCAGTAACTAGGCATATTGCACTCATGGGACTTAACTTACTTGCGACCGAGGCAGTTTCGTGGCCCCACGCTGAATGCTTGCACTGCATTTCTCTTGTCGGATTCAAATTCGGAGGCACCCATGAACCTCTCTGGAATGAAAGTGTCGGGGTCCTTGAAGTTTTCTGTGGAACGGTGAGCTGCCAGTATCGGTACTCCAACAGCCGTCTAAAATTTGTCAGCCTTGTGATATAACTTCGTTGCCTCGAGGTTAACTTACTCCTCCAGGGACCCATCTCCCGCAGATGAAATCCCCTTTGCCCTCTACCATGCGTGGGAACCCGTACGGCACAGGAGGGTACATCCGCAGACCTTCATTCAAAACAGCGAGGGTGTATTTGAGCTGATTAACAGCAGACCAAGTTATCTTGTCCTCGGAAGTGAATGCACCCCGGATCTCTGCTTTGAGTTTGTCGAGAACACCAGGAACAGTAAGGATATAATATGTCACACCAGACAATAAAGTAGCGGTAGTCTCTGAGCCCGCAATAATGAGCACGTAAGAGTTGCTGACAAGCTCATCTTCAGTCATTCCCTTCTCAAGCGATTGCTTCAACACGTTACTGAGGAAGTCTGGGCGCCCGTTGTCTCCATTTTCCATGCGTGCCTGTACTTTATCCTTTGTCATCTGATTCTGATGTTTCTTTTGCTCTTGAACCTCTTTGGGAACGATCCATTTCATGAGGAAGTTCCCGGCGGGGACACGTCGCAGAACGTTCGCCCATGCGGCCGTGCGGAAATGGCTGAAGATGACCGAAACCCAGAAATGGTATTGCGAATTCTGAAGACACCCGAATGATTCGCCAAATGCGAGGTCGCCGATAATATCGAATGTAGTATAGTTATACCAGCATGTCATGTCGACAGTGGCACTGCCAGACTCGGCAAGTCCATGAAGGCGTTGAACCAACAAGTCAACATAGCCCTTGACAATAACTTCCTGACGCTGAAGACTGCCTTCTGAAAACCCATGTGACAGTGAACGTCGATATCGGGCGTGGGTTTGATCATCGGTTCGAAGGATGCTGGGGATGTGGTTTGGCCCAACGGATACATGACGCTGATCCTTTGGGCGCTGTGGCATTCCGGGGCGAATGGCATATATTTCTTTCCAGGCTTCGGGGTTTGTGAAAGTCACTTCATTTGGAGCGATGCGGACTACATCGCCGTATTTTTCGTGTAGCCTTTGTGCGTCCATCGGCAGACTACCGCCTAATACAGATCGAAAGAAAGGGAGCCATGTGGCTGCATTGGATTTGGGGCCAGGAAATGATGCTAGAGGGTGAAAGTAAAGGTTGTAAATGATCCATCCGGTCGAATAACAAGCGCCCTGTAAATATCAGTGTGTTGAAATCACAGTTTTCCGTGATAACTGACAAGTAGCACCAAAAGTATAAACCAGCTAATCAATGGGTTGACGTTTGCAAATGATGAAGGTGCTGATGGGACCAATCCCAGTGAAAACGTCATTTTGGTTGCTCTGTTCTCCCAAAGTTGTCAAAAGAGTAATTTGGCAATTTCAGCGTGCGAAGAAATACAGCCATGTTGAACCATTGGACTATGAATTACATCATGGGATACACCCCGCAATATCTACAGGGGTTCCAATATCGCTTTTGGAGCACCTTCGGAATTTCAAGTCGGAATACTTCTCCGGAAATTAATTCGGAATTGCTGACATTATTAGCTATCGGCTGTGACTTCTGATGACTGCACTATGGCGGTTGCTGCACCAACCAGGATGGGCATTCATTCAATATAAATCAATAACCAACCCTCTTCGTACATGCCCTGTGAGCCTAAAAGCAGGGCCAAGGCTGCGGTGGTCTATCACTATAGGATATTCCGGCTTACAGAATGGAACAGAGTGGCATAACAGAGGGGGTCAGTAGTATACATTGAAGAAATTTTGATTCAAATAGGCCAAATTGAATAGAAAGGCCAATAATTCAGACAAGCAATATTTTAAACAAAGACAAAAGAACAAATTTGTTACTAAGTGGATTCTACGTAGATCATATGAAGTTGCGGGGAGTTGAAGCGTGTTACTACTGTAAGCAGGCTGGATACGGTCATTTTTCTCCTTAACTAGTTAATGAATTGCTGTTGTTCAGTCTCGCGCGGTATGGTAATGCATAGTTCGATTTCGACTTTAGACGAAGAAACGAGTAGGTATCTTCATCAACCTTCCTTCTTTTCCTTCCCCTCATTTTCGTTGGATTTGATATTTATCAACTACTTACGTTACTCGTGATATTTATTGTCAAAGTCGAGATGGAAGCCACCATGTAGAAGTTCATCGATAAGCATTTTTCCACAGAGATGATACTGGCAGTATGGTGCTTATCCTTTGTCCATTTCCATGTTGGGTCCTCACCTGTACGTAATACTGATGAAGATCCAACGAGACTAGTTAGTTCATAGTTATATGAGTTTGCAGTATATATAAAATCAATACACTGGTCAACATATTCTGCACGAATAGGCCACTTGTTTTTAGGAAATGCTACGGTAGATCCCAATTTAACAACCTAAGCACTAAGATATAGTTATGTCTCTACCAGCACGACATACAAATCAAGGGGCCACGGTCTAGAACCGAGAATTCAACTATGCATGAAAGGGGCAGAAACCATGCAAGGCTTAGGCCATTTGAAATATGACGCGGGCTTCCCCCTTCTTTTTATTTATCCGCATAGATCGTCATCAAAGCACCACTTATTCGCTGAGTGCTGCTAACTTCGGGACTTCCATGTCCGAACAAGGTCTGTATGTTGCCAAATGTAACATTTCCGTGAATCCTTGCCGATCAAACATGTTATGAAGCGCATCGACCCCAAAGCACAGATATTTGTCACTACAGACGACTACACTCATCCAATAAATTGATGCGGGGTATGCTGTTGGCACAGGAATATGAAGCTCTCATGAGCTATCCCATTTTTCGTGTTAATCTCCAAAGGTCCTTACCCTGGTTTCGAGCATCATGTTACATCGCTCTTCATGAATCGCGCGGCAGAATGTATAAAAGCAAATGCAGCGCAACATCAATTTTCTACCTGTTTACCACTTCTTGAATATGAGACTATAGATCCTATCTCGTAGTCTCCGATCTCAATCGCAAATATAAAGCGCAACATGCATCTTCGGCCTGTAGCGCCATTCATCACGGGCGTGTTATCTCTCTACACCATCTCCGCAACAGCAACCCAGGTAGACCTCTCACAGTATGTGAATCCACTAATCGGCTCCGAAGGCCCCGAGCCAGGAACATCATTCGGAGGGGGCGATATATTTGTGGGCGGTGCACTGCCATTCAGCGTGGCCAAGGTTGGGATTGGCTCGACAGCCGCAAACTGGAACACCGCTACTCTGAATGGCGGGTGGACTCCCGATGGGAATGTCACGGGTATAAGTATGATGTATGAGAGTGGAACCGGCGGTTCGCCAAAGTATGGGCTAGTCTCGCAGATGCCGTTGACGTATGTGGGCTCGCCGGTCAACGTGCTTGATAATTTGACATACAGTCAGCCGAGAGTATGTGGTCTTTGTTCATAATTCGTGTTGATTAAGGTGGCAAATGGGACTGACCTGGGGATAGGTGGGTAAAGATATCGCTAAAGTGGGATATTTCATGACTCATTTGGAGAATGAAATTACGGTAGAATCGTCGGCGTCGCGCCATGCTGGAATCATAGAGTTTTCTTTCCCAGATGGGGAGAGACACATCCTTGTAGATATTTCCCATGTATGTTGATTTGGATTTTCTGTTGAAGTGGCCCTTTGCTGACACTAATAGTATCTCCCTAGTAACGCTGGTGATGCGAATGGCCAATTTTTTGCTGGAGGTGAGATTCAGATGGAAGCCGACGGCAAGGCGTACAGTGGGTATGGAACATATGTTGGGGGCTGGAATAATGGTGAGTCCCACGATTATGCACACACAACGGTACCTCATTAGATGACAGGTGCCCCATTCACTGTGTACTTCTATGGAGAATTTTCCAAGTTCCCAGACAGTTCGCAGACATTCTCTGGCGCGAACACAGATCACATGCCACGATATCAAAATTTAGGCAATGGTGGCATGAGTGAGCCAAAATTCAGAAACACATCGAGCAAAGTCACATCCGGACCTATGAACAAACGGATTGGGTTGCTGTTGAGCTGGAACGATGGCCCTGCCTCACACGTTACCTCGCGTGTCGGTATCTCGTCTATGTCCACTGACCGGGCTCGTTCATATATACAAGCAGAGATTCCCTCGCGGAAACTGAATGACACAGTAGCTGCTGCTGTCAAGGAGTGGAATGAAAATATCTTCGATAAGGTTCAAGTGTCGCTGGATGACTCTGCCAACATGACTCATGTCAGGTTGCTGTATAGCTCTTTGTATTTCATCCATCTGATGCCTTCCGACCGAACGGGGGAGAATCCTTTGTAGGACTCGGATGAGCCTTACTGGGATGACTTTTATACAATGTGTGAGTAGGCCCATCATAATTTCAATGGCGAATACTGACTGATTATCGGGGGGGGCATCTTCCGCTGCACGATTAGCTTCTACCATATCTTCCAGCCCGAATACTACAAGTCAATGATACGGGCCTTGATTGATATCTGGAAGGAAGGAGATATAAATAACATTAAACCATCTAACACTAATGTTGATCTTTCAGGCACTCTGGATACATGCCAGAAGGGCGTTCGGGAAACTGGAACGGACTAGTTCAAGGTGGCTCTGATGCAGATAAAGTGCTAGCATATGCTTATGTTAAAGGACTGAGAGGCCCAATCAACTGGACGGAAGGGTATGCAGCCATGAAAAAGACGCAGAAGTAACGCCATACAATACATTTGACCCAACAGACCTTACGGCAAGCACGAAAGAAGGCCGCGGTGCACTCGATGACTAGAAGGAGCTCGGATACGTGTCACAAGATCAAAACACGCGCTCCATCTCACGCACAGTTGAATACAGCCTCAATGATTTTGCAGTCAGCCAGGTCGCCGCTGGAGAAATGCCTAGTGACCGGGAGAAGTATCTTAATTGATCTGCTGGATGGCAGAATATCTGGATTTCGCAGGTGAAGAGCTTAGACTTCACTGGATTCATGGCACCTCGCTTCTCAAATGGGTCTTTCTATAACAGCGGGTATGATCTGCTTTATTGCTATGAGTGCGAGTGGCAGGATTATACCTATGAGGGTACTCCATGGGGTCAGTCCTAATAACATATTCTGCTTTCAAACATAGTTAATATTGGTCTATTAGAATACTCTTTCGTCATGCCTCACGATGTGAGGACTCTCATCGAATTCATGGGAGGCCCAAGACTTTCGAATCTCGACTGGACCTGATGGTAAGCCAAACCAATATTCCGACAGGATCAACCACTTACTGATTCTACTCCAGTTCAAACCAAACATGTCTGTTCAAAATCTTAGGGCAAATGGCACCGGCATTACCACATTGATGAATATTGGGTATAGACTGGAGAAACCACTGGCAGGCAAAATACTAATTTATTATGGTGTAGAAACGAACCTGACTTCGCCACGCCCTATCTTTACAACTACATCAACAAGCAAGCCAAGAGTGTTCACCAGTCACGCAGCCTGGCTACTCAATAGTCAGTCTACTTGCCTCCCCTACTATGTAGACCCTTGCTGACAACTCATTCGCATGAATAATTTCAAGGATACCGCCTACGGGATCCCCGGAAACAGCGACGCTGGCGCCATGAATTCCTGGCTCCTATGGCAAATGCTCGGGATCTATCCGATTGCTACACAGCCCGTATATCTTCTCTTATCGCCGTGATCCCCGGATCTATCTCAACATGACGATCAATGGAAATAAGACACTGCGCATCTCCGCAACCGATTTAGAGAGCGGGTACTACGTGCAGAGTGTCAAGATAAATGGCAAACAGTGGGAAAAGAACTGGTTCAAGCACGACGAGATTATGACGACTGGTGGCACGATTGAATTCGAGCTTGGGGAGAATGCAAAGGCATGGGAGACTGGGGATGTTCCGCCTTCTCCCGGACACGTGCGATTGAACAGGGATTAGGTCTTCGGATGTTTTAGAATAGGCTGGGCAGTGTTTCATACTTGAGCCTGTTTTGATTGAGCCGGAAAATTATTATCAGCGACAGATAGTAATAGTATTCAAATATACTACAATGGTAACTCATTTAGTCTCTCGGGCCATTTCTGGGCATTGCTCCACCACATGGCCCAAATAATAGTCCGTTGCATTCCTTCCCTGCACGTCAGGCTAGCAAGAATTTTCATGGTGTGACATGCATAGCAAGTGCATATGGGTTTGCTGCAAGGCTAAGTATTGCGCATAAGTCCGCCCAATATCCTCAATTGAAAGCATCTAACCTGGAATTTTACGAGGATAATCAAAGTAAGCAGCCAATAATAGCACTAGACATGAGCTACTTGAGCGAAATTTCAAGTTTGTGCTGTGTGAAAGGGAAGATCGCTGCTCTTTCAGGCCGCCAAGAGCGACGTCCCCTTGACGTCAGAAGCGGGATAAGAGGAGGTTGGGACAATCAAGAGGGGAATTGTGAACTTCGGGTCCGGTTTCAATAAGATGTGAGGCTCTAGCTCTGGCTCTGATTTTTCTTTTCTCTTTTCCATCTTCTGTGTGGGTGATTTCGTCTCAATCATCTCTACCCACCCTTTTTTCTTGGGTGCTGGAGTCAAGATCGCATCGAGCCCCACTGTTTTGCATTCTGCATACTATTGCCAGCCACCAGGGACTGAAAATCCAATTCTCCGATATCAGATCAAAGGAATTGCCAAATAGATAGTCCACACATTGCAGTTATGGTAAGTGCATATCCCATGGACGTTGCCAAAGTCCTCTTCCGTGGCTCACTCAAGCAACACCCGCGCGGGCCGAATAGAGAACCACGGATCGCACTCTCTGGAACTTATAAAAGCTAACAATTTCGCTTCCCCAGGCTCCTATAAATTCTATGCTCGAGCCACGGCAGTCAACAGGCGGCGAGAGCTGCCCAAGCACAATCTCGAGCGGTGGCATTGCGGGTATCGTGATCGGCTCGATTGCAGGGACTCTCCTCATCCTCTGGCTGTGGCGAATCTTCCGACTTCCCGGTGCGTGGAGCGGTGGCGATACACCTGATGTTGGCTACCGGCCTCCGATTACTCGCAGCAGCACGAGTAGCCGCGGACGGAAAAAGCGCCGTCGCCCGTCTGCGTACGGCAGCTATGTTGAGAAGCCGACTACTGTACGCAGTGTACGCCGGTATAGTAATCGCGATGATTTGCGCCGGCCAGCTAAGGTTTACATGACGGAAGTGTGAATAGCCGGTGAAGATTATACTTAAGATATGTGAAAATGGCTGGCGTTAGTGGATTGGCTTGACTATTGGTCTTGAACATATCAATTGGCAACGGGACATGCCTGACGGAGCCAAGTAATTATGAGACATGACATATGACTGTGAGCTTTAACGACTTGATGAGAAATATATTTTGACCTGGTCTGTGCATTTTATGATCCCTTTGTTTCTGAATTTGAAATATGGACGCCAACCCCCTATGTTTGGATTCCGGTGTATGGTCAAGAACAATCTGTTTCACCTTTTCATGCACAAGGCACATGTGGCTGAATAATCCAGTCGGACAGCTTGCTGACGGATACCTGAGTGCTGAGGGAGTGTATGCCTTGATCTGGTCCAGCGTGACTTGGCTGCGTGTCACCGCCGAGCAGTGGCGTTCGATCGATCAGAATTACCGAGGTCTCCCCTGATAAAAATTCGAGCCGGGAAAGCTGAGTCTATCAACAGATATCATCGCAAGATAAAGCCGCACCCGTCATTTTGCAGTTTCGACGAATAAGACGGCGTAAGGGTGTGGTTCATGAAGCTAGCATCGGTGATAGGAAAGGTGCATTAATGGGGTGTGCAGGTAAGACAGGGGAAAGGGCCCACCGGGGAAAACCATAAAAAAATAACAGAACAAAAGAAAAACTTGGGTTAGACATATCCACTCATTGACTGGGGGGCGGACTTAGCTTCTTGGTGGTTTTGTGATTGGACCTCCTGAGCGGAGCATTCCTCGAATTTAGTTTGCTAGGTCTGAGGAACTGGATGTACTCTGAAAATACTACCGAGAATGTGCATGTTACCTAATGTTGATTTTCAAAATGATGCTTTCAAGGGGGGTGCATGACGATCTGTAAGTCTAATCTTGGAAGTATTTCCCCGTGGCGATTATCAATTGAGTTCCTGATCTTCATTGCAGAAGTCTCAAATGGCCTAGGCCAGAGGTAAACAGGGTCTTATTCCTACATTTGAGTCAAGGGAAGAAAACAAAAGATACCTAGTGTAGCACATATTGAATCTATAAACCAGTTACAAATTCCCCAGTATGTATATTGTACCTGGCGTGTTCGATCCTTATCAGGGTTCTTTGCGATCAGCCAATCGGTGGGTAATCAGCAACCAATCACGATCGTCCGCCCAGAAATATTCTTGGTGAAAAACACTGGGTAAACCCAAACAGGTTTAGCATCAGGCACGGGGCCCCTGGGGATGGCTTGATCTGGTTAGTATGATGCGCCAGAATGGAACCCCCTAACCTAGACTGGCTAGTCAACTCGACCATAATCTCTGCAGTTTTTCCCCTTACGCCCCTACAACGGTGGCACACAAAAATAATCAGACCCCAAAACATCACTAGCCTATAATGCCCTCCACTCTGCACCTAAATTGGTCCGTCGTGACTGATTTCCCCTTCCCTTGGTGTTCTTCTTCCCACACTCTTAGGATCTTGCTGCTGGCAGACTTGCCTCACACTCATTATCGTGCACTCGCACATCCACTCTTTATTGAATCTCGAGTAGTCTCGAGTCCATTCCCTTTTTTTTGGGATCCAAGAGCACCCTGAGCAATCATTTATATACATCAACCCGCCATGTTTTTCCCACGCATTGCCATTTTAGCGGCTTTGGCTAGCTATGCCACCGCTCAAACCTCGACCGACTGTGACCCCACGAAGAAGGATTGTCCTGCGGATCCCGCCCTGGGCACCGAACACACATGGAACTTCAACACGACCTTGGACGAAAAGATCTGGAATATGACCACTGGAACCTACGATCACGATGAAGACGGAGCCAAATTTACCCTCTCCAAGGAAGGAGAGTCCACCCTCCTACAGTCCAACTTCTACATCTTCTTCGGTGTCGTCGAAGCCCACGTCAAGATGGCCAAGGGCGCAGGCCTGATCAGCAGTGTGGTCTTGGAGTCTGATGATCTCGATGAGATCGATTGGGAATGGGTAGGATACAACACTACCCAAGTGCAGTCCAACTTCTTTGGCAAGGGTAACGATAGCTCCTTTGATCGCGGCGGCTACCACGACGTGATGAACGCAGACACCGAGTTCCACAACTACACCACATACTGGGACCAGGATAAACTTCAATGGTGGATTAACGGCGATATGGTTCGCGAACTCAAATACACCGATGAGAAAGCCTTGTTTGGCAAGAACTACCCGCAGACCCCCTGTCGTGTCCAATTTAGTCTCTGGCCCGCTGGTTCGCGCGACGCGAGAAAGGGTACTATTGAGTGGGCCGGTGGACTTGTCGACTGGGATAACGCGCCTTTCACTATGACCCTTGGCAAGCTGCGTGTTAAAGATTTCCACTCTGGCAAGGAGTACAGCTATGGGGACCGCACGGGTTCATGGGAGAGCATCGATGTGGCGGGGTAAGTGCTCCCCACAATATAACCACTCAGGATACCACTAATAAAACGTAACAGAGGAAATTCGACTGCACTAAACGAACTGAACAAACCTGAGCCTCTGTCTCTGTCAGAGAAATGGGATAATCTCGGATCGGGAGCCCACATTGGAGTCTACATTGGCGCCGCTGTTGCCGTTGTGCTGGCTATCGCAGCCTTCATATTCTTCTGCCTGCGCCAGCGTCGCAAGGGTCGTCTCGAGAACGCATTGGGTAACAACCCGGTTCCCCTTAACCGTGACGAGATGCAGAATTTCCAAAAAGACTGGAGGCAGAGCGAGTGGAAGCAGAACGGCGGTTACCAGCAGGTCAACAACTAGCCGGCTTGTCGAGTACGGACACCAGTAACCCCACGAACTCGCTTTTTTGGTCCTCTATAATGAACAGTTCTGTGACTATTTTTCGTTTCGCGCCGTGCCTGGTCTTGCAGATTGCCGCCATGACGACTTCGATATTGGGCGTCTGTGAAGGCTGACGGAGTCGGAATAATGTCCACTTTCCTTTCGTCCTGGCTTTCCAGCTTGCCGTTATTTTTTTTTATACTGTCATATCTCTCGCGTATACGCAGAGCCACTCGCTCTGATCCCCTTTTCTGTTGATATCCCCCCTTTTGATCCTCGGATCACAATTCCCTTCGTTGGCGTTGTTCAGGTCACCTTTTACTTTACAATCTGCTCCTCTATACACTTGTAAATATCTTGCCATATAAACGCCCTTCTTTTAATACTTGATCTTAGTGAGAAACTGACGTATCTTACCCGTTGACAACGCCACACTGAATCCAATATTTGGCGTTGCGAGGGTCTGCAATAGAATATTTGTGACCTTGGTGAAGTCACTCGATGACAGTTCATCTTGCAGGTGCAGCCCGTGTTGTGTCACATTTTGTCTCACAAAGTTTCTCATGCAGAATTACCTCACAAACCTGCACACGGTCTCGAGCGAGTTCATGAACACGACTTAAAAGTCAAGACACCGAGTTCAATCGGAGTCGGAGCCACTATGGTCCGCCCAGCAGTCAGGGTCTTCCCGAAAAGGATATTCCCGCGAGGCGGAGCATCTATTGTGTGGATATAGTGGATTTTGTACTGAATATGCCCCTTCTAAAGTCCGCGTCTTCGGGATTCGCGTCAACTCCGACGGGCGGTGGAATTAAAAATGGTGGCTAAAAATCTCGGCGTGGCCGATCGATACATGGCGATCGTGATTGGACTTTACTGCCAGGTTCCACTCGCATTCCGATGGGAAACAAATGGAATAAATGAAGTTTGTGCAAGTTTTCATTTATGAACTTGCGATTATACACTTCTAAAAAAAAAGGGACCGAGGCTTGTTAATGGGTGAGGTCACCCTTTTTTTTATATAAACGTTTGGAACCCCTCCCGACCTCATTCTTTTCCACTTTGAAGCTTCTCCAAGGTACATTTTAGCTGTACAGTGTACCTTACTCAAATCTGCATCACGAGGTTTAATACAAACTCATTACCCCGCCATTACTATCGTGCATTCTTGTCCAACTTCAACACTTCATTCAACACAAAAGCGAACATCATACGCCATGACTTCGACCAAACAGGTCCCAATTCCGGGTCCTAAGGGCGTCCCATTCTTGGGCAACATCTATGACATCGAGCCCGAGGTGCCCGTGAACAGCTTCGAGCTGATGGCCGATAACTATGGTATGGATCTAGGCCTTGCACGACCAGGGATATAGACTGCGAATTAATAGACTAATCTCTTTCTGTGTTTATCACCTTTCAGGCCCAATCTATCGATTAACCACATTTGGGAGAGCACGAGTATTCGTCAGCTCCCACGAGCTAGTAGACGAAGTATGCGACGAGGAACGCTTCAGCAAAATGGTTTCTGCTGGTCTGAATGAGATCCGCAATGGCGTTCATGACGGTCTCTTCACTGCAAACTATCCCGGTGAAGAGAATTGGGCTATTGCGCATCGCATTCTTGTTCCTGCGTTCGGTCCGCTGATGATTCGCGGCATGTTTGATGGTAGGTGTCCCCTTTCTGTCGGATTTGAGACATGCGCCAGACAAGGAAAGGAACGAGTTTGGCTAATTTTTGTATGCAGAAATGTATGATATTGCTACTCAACTGGTTATGAAATGGGCTCGGATTGGCCCTACAGTTCCTATCCAGGTTACGGATGACTTCACACGTCTGACGCTGGATACGATTGCTCTTTGCGCTATGGGCACTCGCTTTAACTCGTTCTATCATGACGAGATGCACCCATTCGTTGAGGCAATGGTTGGCTTGCTGGCCGGGTCTGGAAACCGATCGCTTCGACCTGCTTTGTTCAACAGCTTGCCCACTTCAGAAAACAACAAGTACTGGAGTGATATCGAGTATCTGCGGAACCTAGCCCGGGAATTAGTCGACTCACGGAAGGAGAACCCCGTTGAGAAGAAGGACCTTCTCAACGCACTCATCCTGGGTCGGGACCCCCAGACTGGCCAGGGTATGACAGATGACTCCATTATAAATAACATGATAACATTCCTCATCGCTGGTAAGTGAACAAGTCCTGCAATTAGCGCATTATATCGTTCTGACTTGGAACTTTATAGGTCACGAGACCACCTCCGGCATGTTGTCGTTCCTGTTCTACTATCTTCTCAAGAGCCCGAGCGCATACAAGAAGGCCCAAGAGGAAGTCGACCGTGTGATTGGTAAACGCAAGATCACCGTCGATGACATGTCCAAGCTGCCATACATTACCGCCGTTATGCGCGAGACGCTGCGTCTGAGACCAACCGCCCCGATGATTGCCCTACACCCCCACCCCACCAAGAACAAGGAAGATCCTGTCACACTAGGAGGTGGCAAATATGTGCTTCAAGAGGATGAGACGATTGCGCTCATGCTTGGAAAAATGCAGCGCGACCCGAAGGTCTACGGCGCCGACGCCGATGAGTTCAAACCAGAGCGAATGCTCGATGAAAACTTCGAGAAGCTGCCCAAGAACGCATGGAAGCCATTTGGAAACGGCATGCGAGGCTGTATTGGACGGCCGTTCGCATGGCAGGAGGCTCTCCTTGTGGTTGCGATCTTGCTCCAGAACTTCAACTTCCAGATGGACAACCCTAGCTACGACCTCCGCATTAAGCAGACACTTACCATCAAGCCCAAGGACTTCCAAATGAAGGCTACCCTGAGAGATGGACTCGATCCTACGCAGCTCACCACTGCCCTCAGTGGCTCTACTGCTCTACCCACAGAGACTGGCGCCGGCAGCCGGGATCGCAAGCCCAAGGTTGCACCAGTGGACGGTACGCTGAAGCCAATGCACGTGTTCTACGGCAGCAACACAGGAACTTGTGAGGCATTCGCCCGCAGGTTGGCTGATGATGCCACTGCATATGGGTACGTTGCGCAGACAAGCTCTTTGGATTCGGCCATGCAGAATATCCCGAAGAACGACCCTGTCGTCTTCATCTCGGCGTCTTACGAAGGACAGCCTCCGGATAATGCGGCTCACTTCTTCCAGTGGCTCAGTGAGCTGAAAGACAACGACCTAGAAGGCGTCAACTACGCAACATTCGGTTGTGGCCATCATGATTGGTCGTCCACTTTCTATCGTATTCCCAAGGCCATTGATCAACTCGCCAAGGACAATGGTGCTACCCAGCTCTGTGGTATCGGTCTTGCCGATGCAGCTCACTCAGACATGTTCACCGACTTCGATAGCTGGGGTGAGACCTCATTCTGGCCGGCCGTCATGGCCAAATTCGGTGGAGCTAGCCCTGATCAAGCTATCAAGCCGAAGTCTTCATTGCAGGTCGAAGTGAGCTCGGGTATGCGCGCATCCACCCTTGGTCTTCAGCTCGAAGAAGGCTTCGTCATCGAAAACCAGCTCCTTACACCACCCGGGGCCCCAGCGAAACGATTGGTCAAGTTCAAGCTGCCATCGGACATGACCTACCAGTGCGGTGATTACCTCGCAGTGCTGCCCGTGAACCCAAGCTCAATCGTCCGTCGCGCAATCCGCCGCTTCGACCTCCCCTGGGACGCCGTAATGAAAGTTCAGAAGCCCTCAGGCTCCACAGCCTCCCCCTCAATCCCCATCGACACGCCGATCTCAGCCTTCGAGCTCCTATCCACCTACATCGAGCTATCCCAACCCGCCTCGAAGCGCGATCTCAATGTCCTAGCCGATGCTGCCATCTCAGACGCGGAGATCCAAGCCGAACTACGCTACATCGCCTCCAGCCCCAGCCGCTTCACTGAAGAAATCGTCAAGAAGCGCGTCAGCCCACTGGACCTGCTAACCCGCTATCCAACAATCAAGCTCCCCATCGGCGATTTCCTCGCAATGCTGCCCCCGATGCGCGTGCGCCAATACTCTATCTCCTCCTCGCCGCTAGTTGACCCATCCGAGTGCTCGATCACTTTCAGCGTTCTCAGCGCTCCCGCACTCGCCAGCGCCGCCCCAGAAGGCAACGAAAGCGTCGAGCAATACCTAGGCGTCGCATCCAACTACCTCTCCGAGCTTCAAGCCGGTGAACGCGCCCACATCACCGTCCGCCCCTCACACTCAGGCTTCAAGCCACCAATTGACCTTGAAACACCGATGATCATGGCCTGCGCGGGTAGCGGTCTCGCGCCGTTCCGTGGATTCGTCATGGACCGCGCGGAGAGGATCCGTGGCCGTCGCAGCTCGCCTGATTCGGACGAATTGCATGACAACGCGACTGTCAAGCCTGCCAAGGCGGTGCTTTATATCGGCTGTCGCACGAAGGGCCAGGATGATATCCACTCTGCTGAACTTGCAGAGTGGGCTGCGCTGGGCGCCGTCGATGTCCGCTGGGCGTATAGTCGGCCTACTGATGGAAGCAAGGGACGGCATGTTCAAGATCTCATGCTTGATGACCGCGAAGAGCTGGTGAAGCTGTTTGAGGAAGGTGCGAATATTTATGTTTGCGGCAGTACTGGTGTTGGTGCTGGTATTCGCGAGGCTTGCAGAGAGATGTATCTCGAGAAGCGCCGTGCGGTGCTCGCCGAGCTTAAGGAGAAGGGGGAGACTCCTCCTAGTGCTGAGCTCGATGAGGATCAGGCTGCTGACAAGTTCTTTGATAATTTGCGGACAAAGGAGCGGTTCGCGACCGATGTGTTTACTTAGTCTAGCCGTATTTGCATCTTCGCTTTGGTTTGGGTTGTATCATCATCATTTGCCATACACTAATTGCATCACCTGTTGTTACTTCGCTGAACTAAATATGCTGGCCATGTGGATTGTTAGCCTGAATCCCAAGGAAGAAATCATCAACCAATCGGAATGCAGTTCCTGACGAACCCCGGCTCATCTCCACGTGACCGTAAAACTTCAATGCCGACAGCCAATCAGATCAACGGCCGAGATGTTTGGCCGATGGGAGAAAGATCGAAACTTTGAGTTTTAAGTGTCTCGCAGAATTCTGCATTGATGTATTAAAAGGAAAGCTGTTCTCCTGTATATATTTTGTATGACTCCGATTTCGGCTATCTATACCTTTCACCCGGTGTTTCCATTGGATGCCAATATCAAATTTGCGCTAAAATAGAGTCGGATGGCGTGATAGAGTCAAGTCCACCCCAGATATTCTCATTTTTAACCTCGGCCGAGACAGCTTTGATGAAGAGCTGCTATATACCCAAACTCTTGCCAATCACCAAAAATATATAGTGTCATACTATGCCTCAAATCAAAAGCATAGCCGTCATCGGGGCCGGCCCAGCTGGCGCTATTGCAGTCGATGCACTGGCACAAGAGAAAGCATTTGATGTCATCCGTGTATTTGAAAGACAAGAGACAGCCGGCGGATGCTGGTATGTTACTATATTACTCTAATATCTCCACCAATTCCTAACCCTAACAAAAAACAACAGGGTATCAAGAGACGATGAGCCGCCGCAGCAGCTCGACTTTGACGGTCTAGCTGCGCGAACAGCCGATGCGCCTCTCAAAATCCCCGAGCACCTCCCGTGCCGGACGCCCGTAGTCTCCCAGGACCGATTCATGGACTCCGCTGTGTACCCGGCGCTGGAGACTAACGTGAACGCGGGAGCCATGTCATTTTCTCAAGAGGAGATTCCCGAAGTTCGATCCCAGTGGTCGATCGAGCGTCATGGCTCTGACACGCCTTTCCGACACCATTCGGTTATCCGCAAGTATATTGAGGACCTGTTTAACCGGAACGGGTATCAAGATCTTGTCCAGTATAACACTACTGTTGAACGCGCAATCAAAGACCCCAGCAGTCAGAAATGGGTGCTTACATTCCGCCGAACGGAAGTTGTGGACGGTGCCAAGTCAGACTACTGGTGGGCTGAGGAGTATGATGCCGTTGTGGTGGCTTCGGGGCATTACGCGGTGCCGTTTATTCCTGTGATTCCAGGGTTGAAGGAGTTTGCTGCGAGGTATCCCGGTAGTGTTCAACATACAAAGCATTACCGTGGGCCTGAGAAATATCAGGGAAAGGTAAATGAAGCTCCAACCATATTATTTTACCATCCGCTTACACATCGTAGAAAGTCATCACCGTCGGCGCGTCTGTTTCCGCCGCTGATACTGCGGTGAGTTTGGTTGGTAGCGCCCAGACACCAGTCATTGCTGTGGTCCGTGGTCGTTACAACGCCTATTTCGGAGATCTCGCTTTCCAGCACCCTAAAATCCAGCGTTGCCCGCCCATCTCACACATTACGAGTAATGATGAAGGCGAACGGACCGTGCATTTCGAAGACAATACCTCTGAAACCGGTGTCGACCATCTGATTTTCGGAACTGGCTTCAGCTGGACTCTTCCGTTCTTGCCTGAGGTCGCCACACGGAACAATCGTGTGCCGGATCTCTACCAACATGTCTTTTATAGACATGATCCATCCCTCGTTTTTGTAGGCGCTGTGAGTCTCTCGAGCCGGAAAAACAATTCCCCGAATCGAATGCTAACAAAGTATCCCCAGGTTGGTGCGGGATTGACCTTCAAAGTTTTTGAATGGCAGGCCGTCGCAGCCGCGCGTGTTCTCGCGGGCAAAGCAAATCTGCCCTCGATTGCCGAGCAGGAAAAATGGGAAACCGACCGTATTGCACAGAAGAGCGATGGCCCCGGATTCACAGTGCTCAACCCGGAATTTGAGCCCTACTTCGAGAGCCTCCGCCATCTTGCAGGGGAACCTCGTGGTGCAGGACGGTGCCTACCTAGGTTCGAGCAGAAATGGTTGGCGGATTTCAACGAAGGACACGAACGCCGAAAGAAAATGTGGCGACGAGTCAATCAAATGGCTCGATTGTAAATTTGACCGTAAGGGTTATTTTCTCCGTATTAGAAAGACAATATACAGATCACAAAACTAAGCAAGGAGAAACTGAATTATGAGATTGCACTTTCCCTTGTCTCACTTTGGCTCTAAAGACCAAATGCCAAAAAGGAAAAGGACGAAAAAGGGCCAAAGAGATCGACGAACGAATGAGTCCTTGCCATCCCTTCCCGCAGATGGCAGGTCCTGAACACCCGTCAGCTACTCCACTTCTCAGGCCAATATCTCCAACGATAGTGGCTTGGCACTTTTCCCACCTTCAGGAGGTTAAGGCCGTGGGATGATTTTCATAATAAAACCCCTGGATTTCCCTGCTGTCAAACATCCCACCGATCGACCGCACATCCTCACCCTAAATAACGCCTGTCCTATTTCGCGTTTCGCGTTTCGCGTCGCGTCACAATATCTCGGACCGGACCATCCCGGCAAACACACAATTCACCATGACACCTCCTATAAGCGATTCCAACGGCACACAATTCACACAACCGGCCGAATGCTCCAACTTGCGCGATGCAATGCCTCCGCTGCCCTCCAATATCCAATATTATAACCAAGTCCCGCTGTACCAGCCACAACATCCGCACCGAGATATGAAGGCTCTTTTGCAGGATTGTTGTCCGAATGGGGTGTGGACTTTTGCGGACCCGGATCCTTGTACGGCTATTTGTGATACGCGCACTTCGGCTGAGGCGAAAAAGGTCATGTACTGCTTGAATGCTCAAGATGTTGTACATGGGACCAAAACGGAGAAAAGTTCGGGGGCAAGGGGTCCGGCGGTGGGATGGGTTTCTTTGCTGGTTGGGGCAATGCTTTTATCGGGGATGTTTTTTTGATGGCATTGGGGTGTTGAGTTTTGCATTTTGAGATACCTATTTGCGGTTTATGGAGTTTCGATGCATATTGTACGTGTACATATATTCAATTAATATGGCTCCGGCCAGAAGTCAATCCATCAACCTTGGATCTGAGAGTTACATATATGCTTATTATATGAACCAACTGGGGCCAATTCTTCTACCATTTATCAAGTTAGGATCTTTTGCACAATGGACGTCTTGGCAAGCCTTAGATCAACTTGGCAATTACAAGCAACTGATGCATTGACATCAGAGCTCAATAAGCGCTTTCGTCCTTATAATGCAAGCATATCGGCAGCCTGCATAACGCAGGGTTGATTCGAAGGATCCGATTGGATTATCAAAGTTCCATAAGTGGCAAAATTTTCCAATACACGAGAATTCCCCACGGAGAATCTGCGTGATGCCTGATGCGTAATACACAGCCTCAGGCACCACGATGGGACAGAATCCAGATAGATAGATAGCTCTCTCTCTCTCTCTCCTTCTTCCTGTCCTCTAAAACTAAGATAGTCTAAGAAAGACATCTAAGGGATGCTAGGATACAGTACTATTTGAAGACTTAAACGTGTCTTCAAGCTATTGTACTCATTCCCCATCCTTTCTATATGTTACAATAACAACTACTACATTCAGCATATAGAATTCCAGGAAGATTAAAGGGTGCTTCAGATAAATTTTATTACTTGAATAAGATAAAAGCAAGAACCGATTATAGCCTAGTGACTCGAAGGAGAAGCAGAGTATAACAAGAGAAAAAGTAGCGGTCCAAAGGAGAAGTATAGCATGATAAGAACGATCCGAGATGAAGGCTAAGAGAACCCGCAGACGTATATAAGCGAAAAGAAATATTGTTGTGATATCTTCCCTTCAAGCTTAATTGCCGAGTTGTGGTATCTCTATGGTCGCGGCTTTCATATTGCGAATTGAGGAATGAACGAACTCTTCGCCGGTGCCCCGGGGGTGTGGAATATGCAGATGGGCATGGAAAAGAAATATGTCTAGATAGACCAATTTCTAGTTGAATTGATTTAATTACGTTTGGTTGAGTTATATGTATTTAAAATTAATCGGGTAGGTGGGGTGTCCAGCTACGAGGTTTGTCCAGCTCGGTGGTGAAATACGTTAACTAGTTAGTTACAACTGTCCAACTTGGTGGGATTCACTTACCTCCACAGTGGATCTACTAGCGTCAAAGGTCTCTGCCCATGTTTTATGCATGTTTATCCCCCACGTATTATCCCACACTTTTTGTTTAATCAAAACTCAGCCCTAGGTAGTAACAGGCAAGGAGTCATGGATCTGAATTGCAATAGAGTACTGCCTAGATACAAAAGAAAATTCCAACATTTGCAGGGTATATCGAGCAATTTGTAATGTTGTTCAACCCTAGATGACCTTAAAGGGGCCCTCGCCCTCACTGACAGGGCAGCCAGCACTGTCAGAATCAAATTCGATGGCACAGGAAGCATCTGTACCAATGGCGATGCCAATGAATTTTGTGTTCTTTATTCCCACACCTTTGCCAATGGCTATGCCTTGATCGTTCTTGACCTCGCACTCCTCAGGGGTGCCTGCGAAGTCGGCCTTGCAGTAGAACTTGAGTGCTTTATTCCAGCAGGCGCCCTCCATAGTCCACTCGCGGCCGTCGTATTGTTGACAGGCTGAATGATCGCCGGGCCAGCCGTTTTCATAAATGGCGTTGCCATCCTTGTTGAGGATTGCGAAGCCCGAGTCATAGTTAGACCCGGAACTGCCACCGTCAGGGCCGGAGATTGATGCGAATGAACCAGATGACCAGACGGCCCTCAGGCGTTCGCCGTACACGGTTCCAGAGGTAGCCATCAGGCAAAGAAGAGTGACACGGAGAGAAAGCATGATTATGTTGTGAAATTTGAGATTTGAGGATTAAAGTGCTGTAGTTTGTAGTTTGTTGGGATAGGTTGTTGTTGATACCCTCATCTTGATGGTGCTGTTCAGGGGTTTTTATACTTCCTCGACTTCCAAGATTTATGCATTGCCTCTGAAAGCTGCCTTGCATCCTACATTGCTTTCATATCAAGATGACATCATGAGTTGACAATATTTAACAGATAGCGTAGTAGAATAAAGCAGTGAAGCAGTGTCCATTATATCGCCCCAACCCAATTAAAACCCCTAGTACCGACATGGCCCCAAGGCCCATATTAACTCCCATGTCCGCCAAGTTCTACTTGAGGAATTTTCAATAGATAATCTGCAATGCTCTCTCCTTCGTCCGCGAAAGCTGAATGCCAAGTTAATGGGGAAGCAGCTAAGCCGAACGCCACCAACAGCAGGCGTTTTTAGGTGAACTCTAACGTCCATTTAATGGCAGCTCATCGTCCTCCGTCCCCCAAAATGATCCAAAGAGGCAGCTACCCCGGGAAAACCCCACTATCACGAGGCCCGCTTTGGAGACTGTGGAAACTGAGACATTCTGCTTGACTGTCCCGAGAGATCTAAGTGGAGACTATAATTAAAATACTTCATATATTGCATAGCGTTGTAATCGACCCCAAGCCAAATGATCTACCCAACTCGACTCATCACCTCCTGGCCGCAAGCAATTGTACAATGGAAGATTTAGTATTTACAGCATCGTTTCTTCAAGAATTCCCCGGCCTCAGAGCCCTTCATACGTCGCGAGCTGCAGAGATTACCAAACCAGGTAAGATCATCCACTGGGCCGCTCTTGGCGAACAATATGAATTCATATTTTCGTTGCCATCCATGGATGTTTGTCAGGATCCTGAGATAAATTACATGGTTGGAACAGGGTATTTTTACCCCGAAAATCATGTGCCACCTGGTACCCGGCATACCTTGCAAAAGTGCATTATATGCTCCCTTCTAAGTCACATAGTGTACCTCTAAAGTGGTTACTATATAGTAAAGCTTGGAGCCTGGTTATCGGACCCTATAGGCGTTGTCGTTAAAAATATAGGGTAGAACAATATGTCTGGAAACAAGTAAAAAAGACGTGGGATAAATATAAACTTAATCACTTGCCCTAAATATTTTAACTGAAAGTAAAAGTGCTAAGCCGGCGGCGATATAGATATAAATCAGAAATCCATCTAATTTGCAAGACCTGAGATAATAAAGAATCGATTTTTAGGCAATTTATAATTTTGAAAAGATCACGATTGTATGATAGAACATATATCGTAGTATGCACTCGTGCACAGTCCAACAAGTCAGAATAGTGGCACGGCTATATTATTTAAACTCCGTCTCCCTAGAGCTGTTGGCAAATTTCATAGTAGTAACTAGTCTGCCAAGATGCTGAAGCTATTCTCACCTGTCGCCCGGAAATTCGGCCTGTTAGCAGTCCATATGACAGTTATTCGACAGAATCGGGGGTCCATGCGTGTAGTTGATCTTCCCATCTGACTCACTGATAGATGTACCTTACCGCTCCGGTCACATATTCATGCCATTATTAGAGCTCATACAATTTATAGGTCGATGTACACGTTTCTATACCGCACGAATGCGACAGACAGATTTACAAATAGCTCGATGCACTTTATTCCGCGATACCATCTCAGTGCTGAAAATCAATATGCAGGATACGTAGGTCTGAAAGGCTAAGTTGCTGATATCTATAACTAACACAAAATAGCGAAGACCTTGGTTGAAATTTAAGCTCCGTAAATACCGACATACCTCTGAATATGAAATCTTTCACTTACAGTGATGCGTAAGTTTCGGATTCTTGGTGTCACCTTGCCCTCGTAATCTCTAAGGCTACTCACTTCCTGTTTCCCCCTAAGGGTATCAGGAACCCTAGTCGATCTAAGCTAGCTGACCACCACCACCAGCCGCATTTGATACGAGGCGTATTTTTCCATTGGCTTCGAGTCACTACTTAGCTTCCAGCCACGATTTTACATATCTATGTACCTTGCTGTACCAGGTTCTAGTACCTTCGTATTTGAATCTCTCACAGTACATGATTATCCCTATAGTAGACTAATATAGTCTTCAGCTTCGTTCTCATAATCTTTACTAGCTAGTACTACATTAAGCGACAGAACTTTGGATGGCATTTGCACGCTTCATCCCGTTATACCCACAAATACAAACATAGCGGCGCCGTCAAAGTAGAGAGATATCATTATGTCTATACGTGCTCATTCTATTGTTACAAGCAGCTATTTGGCAAATAAACCTGTAGGCACATCCCCACCTTGCCCCTTCCTTGATAGTACCTAGTTGTGATGGCGCTTTGCCACAGTGGTATAATAAGCTCCCCTATAAAGCATTCGATTGTAATTCTAATAGAGATCGATGTAAACACGAATACTTATTCTTTATTTAAAAGGTGGCACACTACTTCCAGTAAATCCGTATATCCTTCCTGTAAAGGATATGCCTGGGTGCACATTCTCTAACCCGGCCAAAAGGACCACTATGTCAGAGCTCTCGCTCTGATGGATATGCCCAGGACCAATATATATAGTAGCGCAGATAGTTCATCCGTGATAAGTACTTTGGACTTCTACCATGATTTTACCGGAACTCCAGCCAATCTCATACGAGATGGGCCATCAACTCCGATATCTAGACCTGGAGGCATTCCAGATGACTCGCGGCCAGAGTGTAGAGGAATATATAATTCCAATTATCCAATATGGCTTAGGGGCTATGCGGGTGTTCAAGGAGACCCTAACCACACCATTTAGCCGATGAATGCAACTTGAATATACCCGACCATGTTAGATTGGCCACGGAGTATCTCCGACCCCACGTTATCCCACGTTATCCCACGTTATCCCCCGCCATTATCCAAAGTAACCGTCACATCCATGGATCCCACATATACAAATAATCAAAGCTACTCTCTCAATTCATAACATCCCTACCCCACAAATTCCAAACTCAAAAAACCCCATACCCAACCAACACACATCAACAATGGACTCCGTCAAAGGCAGGGTATACGCCGTGACCGGTCTGGGCGGAATCGGACTCGCCGTGGCACGTCAATTACACTCGCAGGGAGCCCTCCTTTCTCTTGCAGATCTGAGCGAGAAAGTCCTCGCCACAGCACGGGAGACAATCGAAGCCGAGTTCGGATCCTCAACAGCCGAGACAATCACCACAACCGCACTGGATATCAGCAATGCGAGCGCGGTAAAAGACTGGATCGACAGTACTATCTCGCGCTTCGGACGATTGGATGGCGCGGCAAATATGGCTGGCACGATTGGCAAGAACCATGGCACTGGCAAGTTCGTTGACCAGGATGATGCCGAGTGGGATATGTTGATGCGTGTCAATGTCACCGGATTAATGTACTGTCTGCGGGCGCAGCTGAAGGCGATTACCGCGACTGCGCCTGGTGGAAAGGGCAGCATTGTTAATGCATCGAGTATTCAGGGGATTAAGGGGTTTCCGTTGCATGCTGGGTATTCGACTACGAAGCATGCTGTTACCGGGTTGACGAAGTCGGTTTCGAAGGAGGTTGGGCCTGAGATTAGGGTTAACGCTGTTGCGCCGTGAGTATCTGTGTTTGGTTATTTTTTTTTTTGGTGGATCTGACTGATTCGTTTGTGTTAGTGGTTCTATTCAGACTCCTCTGCTGGAGATGGCGAAGGAAATCCAGGGCGGAATGAGTATTCCGCCCGTTAGTATCCCACGCGTCGGGACCAGTGACGAGGTTGCTCAGACGGTTATTTTCTTGCTCAGTGATGCTTCCTCGTATACGACTGGACAGATTCTCAGTGTTGATGGTGGGTGGGAATAACTGTGTTGTTTCAAGGGCATGTATTGGGTTTATCGCCACGGCTTGATATGCCAATGACATCCATTGATGGAGAACAAAATGAAACGCTTGCTAGATGATAGACATAATGCCGGGAATTCAATCAAACGCCGCCATGATAGATGAATGCAATCGCTGAAATACACGAAAGGAACATGAGGGAGCGAGAAACGGGGTAGGGCCACGGTTATAATCACCTGCATATGGACAGCCATAAACCTATACACGTATCAGCATCAACACACATGATCATGAATGTTTTCATACCGAAAATGATTGTGATATAACCCCAACTAGGAGGTCCATGGACAAAGGCGACATTGGCTGTGGGATTTTGGCCTGCAAAAGGCACCGGCCACCCATCCTCATAGTCGAGATAGTTCCAGCCGAGCTGAGCTTGCTGCGAGAACAGTCAGTTCAAACCCAAAAGCGAAAACGAACACAACCAAAACTCACCTTGTGTTCAAACCCAATGGACGTATTCAAATAATGATAGTAAAGAATATCCGGCATGGAATCATTCTTCCCATCCAAAATACCCAAGCCACCAGGCGCGTACACAACGCCATTATTAGAACCATAAACCACCGTTCCACCGCCCTCGACCAACGATTTCCCCTTTTTATCCTCAAAAGGCCCACGCACATTCTTCGACCTCCCAACACGAATACTATACTCCTTCCCACGCTTAGGGAACCCCTTCCGGAAGTTACAACAATTCCCATGACTAAACCAAACATAATAATATCCCTTCCGGAAACTCATCCAAACACCCTCCTCGGGCTTGGTCTTTGCGCCCGGCATAAACGTCAATTGAACCGCATCTGGCCCACTCGCATCCTTAACAGAAAGCAAATCATCCGTCAACGGCACCTGCCATATATTATGCCAAAAGCTTCCGTAATTGAGATAACTCTGTCCGGAATCCTGGTCAACGATCACAGATGCATCGATGGCGTTTGTGATCGTGTACGGCCACAGCGCGGACCCTAAACCCTTGCTTGTATTAATGACAACGCCGTGGTCGGTCCAGGGACTACCGTCAAGGGCTGTTGTCGTCGCGATGCCGATTGCGCTATTGCGGGACCCCTTTGCGCTCAGCGTGTAGTAACAGTAGAAGGTGCCGTTTTTTTCAATTGTTGTTGGGGCCCATGGTCGGGAGGGATTGCCTTTGTTTATTATGCTGTCGCCGGCTAGAACTGTGCCGAGCTTTTCCCATGGACCGGATATATTGGCTGATTTGAAGATTGGGATGTTGATTCCGCCCTTGAACAGGTAATAGTTGTCGTTGTGCAGGATGATGTTTGGGTCGTGGGCTGGAATGTTTCCTGGGTTTGCGAGGGGGAACTTGTCCGTTGTTTTGTATACTTGCTTCGGGTTGTGACCCCGGGCTTCGGTTGGGACGGATCCCGCCAGTGGGGCTGCAATCGCGATGATTATTGAGAGGAGTAGGAGGCGATGCATCGTCGAGTTGAGTATGTATATGGGGTTATATCCGAGGATGTAGGGATTATATGAGGGGGATTGGCCTGGTTGACCGGGTTGGGAGTTATCAAATGATAGACATGCCTCCATTCTAGTCTTTAATGTTTGATGCAGTGAAAAGGGGTAGAGGATAGGAGTAAAAACGGAGATATAGAAAGAAAGAAACACATGGTACAAGTGTGCAAAGGAAAGAAAAAGAAGCACAGCAAAGCATAGCAAAGCATAGCAAAGCACAGCCCTTATCGAAGTCAATTGCAAAGCCAAATATTTTAGTTTTTTTATTTTTACTTTTTCATGTCATGGACAGATCGAGATCAAATCCACTTCTGTATTTGGACGGGTACATAAAGATACCTAATCTCACAGCCAGAATCTCCCTTGTACAGATGTACCTTCAAGTACTAAACCGGGTCTACATATCGATGGCTTATATTTCCGGTTCCTTATTAGTATGAAATACAGCGTCCAAAGATTGCACAAAAGGTCAATTGATGAATATCCCCGTTATGACGATCAATAGCCAATAAGACTTTGCGCTATAGGCAAGGCAGCAACGCAACTGTTAGTTGAGGCTAACTAGAGAAAAATAGTTTTATATAACGTTAGGCAATAATACAAATTAATGCTGAGTGTGGCATTGTTTTCTATTTTGTTTGACCCTGCACTCCCTTGCATGCCGTCAATGCTAATCTCTCCAATCATGATCTCATGGTGGACCCAACTGAATGACAACATCATGATTACGCAACGAAATATGAATGACCGCAGTGCGACTAATTTCTTGATATTTGTGGGTATTTCCTGAGCTCAACTATATACAATGGTCGGGACACAGTAAATGCAAAAGACGTGGTATCGTACAGTGTCCGTATAAAAAGCTAAAGCCTGCTCTAAGTATGCTCAACAGGGGAACGTCATGCTTGTCAGATCCTCCCAATCGAAGATCTCCAAGAAAGGATCGAATTCATCCGGCGGCTGGGAACCCCATAGTTAGCGTTAAAAAAAAAGAGGAGAACTAAGAAAAGCATGCAACTCACTAACACGCCAGGTTGCGGCGGCGGGAGCATCCCATTAGAATCAAATTCGGGCTGCATCACAGGTACCATTGTTGGAGCCGCCATAAATGTAGCCAGCTGGTTGTTCTTGAAATTACCCACCCCCTTGTCGCCGAGGTGGTCGCAATTCATGTGCCGAGAGAAGAGAATCTGCGCAAATGACAGCACTCGTTCAACAACCTGCTGCTTATACATAGTTGCTTGTGCCGGCCAGAGTCGGGATTTGACTAGTGCGACGATCGTCGAAAGGAAATAATAGTCTTTTGCTCCCTTGGTCATTAAAAGGCAGCGCTCTTCCAAGACGATCAGGGCTGTTTCTACAAGTGATAGGAGCGATTCGGGGACTCCGGGTATATTGTGGAGAATGAAGGTTGATGAGATAGGATGGGAGGGGGTAGCTGCAAAATATGAGTTTGGGTTCTCATAGTCAAGTATTGAACCACAGGAAAGACTTACAGGCGTCAAATTCGGTTGTGTGTAGCAATTGGCAAATAGATATGTAGGCGTGGATAGTCCATTCACCAAGCATACATAGCGATAGCGTTCGCGATATCTCGTGTAGCCGGCGCTGGGTTGTCAATATTCTAGTCGCGGCATCCATGCGAGTACGCGCGGAGGGAGCAAAGAGTGATTCTCGTCGTGCTTCAATTGCGAAAGGGGTGTGGACAGACAGTAGTGTCTGGGAAAGTTTGGTCTCAATCAATCCTTTCCACAGTATGACTTTGTGTTGGGTTGCGATGTCGTTGGGGTCTACTGTCACCCACGAAGGAATCCGAGAAAGATGGCGGTTCAGCTCACCGTCCAGGCGCTGAATATCCTCATATCGACAGCTGATCCGTGGGGAGTGCATGAGAGAACATGCTTGAAGGCGGAGAGGTAGCGACCGACTCAGGATAAATTGGAAGGAGGAGTCGGTTACTTCCCACGATGGGCGGCTTTGGGGAGCCTCGGTGCTATTCTCGTGGATTTCGTCGTCGAAAATGTTCAGCCCCGGAGCCGCATCATAGTCAAAGCTTTGTACTGACGGTGGCATTCCCCGGTCAAGAGCAATCTGCAGGTCCAGTTCCACAATGGTTGTCCATATTCGCCGTCGCATCTCTTTATTGAATACAGAGATCCGCGCATACCGGCTTGGGTCGCGATGGTATCCTGCCATCATTGCTTGTTTGACCAATGTACTTGTTGTAAGCCAAGCCTGGCTGCGTTTCATGCCGTGGGCGTTGCGCGCCAAAATCAATAAGATAGATAGCCGCATTGATGTGATCTCCGGACGCTTGGTGTGAAGATTCTCGATCCATTTTTCTGCGTGCAGCGTCCACTCCATTGCAGACTGGCATTTGAGTTCGCCCACGCTTTTTGACTGCAGACTAGCAAAATCCGCGAGGTTCCATGCGCAGGCAAGGACTAACAGTACCTGAACTGTAAAGGCAGCAGATATTGAGGCCGGGCTGTCTAGCATGGCCCAGAATTGGTCGAGCTCTCGTAAGAACGATGGAACATGAAGAATGCGGTGAGTGGACTCAATATAAGTGATATATAACCCAATCAGTTCATCGACCACGCCGCGCGAGGGCAGCATGTTAATTAGCGAAGCCGTTGTAGGGTCTGGGATGGGCCGATTGAGCACCATAAGTTTGAATAGCCCGCGCTTAACCCTTCTCAGATCCGGCTGAAGTTGTGCGAAAATAGGAGTAGAAAGCCTGATCTCTTCCGCAAATGATCTTATATCCGGAAACTACGAATATGTCAGCCTCCGTGTTTTGGATGCCATTGGTGATTGAAATCTAAAGAGCAGGTGGGGGAGGAGGGGGTGCTGACCTGTGCTACTAGACTGGCAAAGATGCCCGATCCGCTGTAACGGGTTTTGGTTTCACGGCCTCTCATCATCATGCGAGGAGCGAGGTCTAGCTGGTCCGTAGGTGATAGCGGGTCCTCTTCTTCGTCAATGTGCGCATAGTCGACCTGCGACGGTGCTTGCGTATCTTGCTCTGATGCTGGCGCCGGGCGCTTCGGACGCTGTAAACCCATGTTCACGTAAGATTCCTGATTGACAGCAGCCTTAGGAGCGCCGAGAACAGTTTCCAAAAAGCAGTCCTTTCGCTCTCTGTCGTGTGGTCGACCTCTGTAGGGCGGTGCAAGAGCATGCCCCGTAAGACCATGATAGTCGTGATGCATTGGACTGCCGGCCATAGCCATACGAGGAAGTTCACTAGCTGGGAAAGGCTCCGTCCGAGTTGCCACTGTCGGTATTCCCGAATCCGGAGGTGTGTCAATTGGGGTATCTCTGGGCATAGATAGCGTGGACCTTTGGTCGGTAGCTAATGCAGTAGTCGTGACAGTGGTCGGTTGCTGCCATAAGAAGCCATCCTCATATGTGCATTTGCTCGGTGTTCTGCTCTTCAAACAGCGACTGCAAGTGGGATACTCGCGATCACATCGCAACTTGCGCGTGCGACACTGCGTGCACGCCATTGTGCGGCGGCGACGCTTGCGCACGCGATCGGGCTGGGCATTCCCTTGAACATCCATCTTATTGGCAACAAGCTCGGGTTATACTTAGGAGAGTTCTTATGTCCGAGATGTGTGGGAAGTTCTGGGAATTGGCTCAGCTCCGGCTTACGTGGTCCCGCTCTGCGCCCGTGGGACGACCCAATGCGGAAAGTCTGACCGACGTCGTGTGTTTTCTTTTTGGTTTTTTTCAATTCCCTATTTGTTTTTTTTATTTCTTTCTTTTTTTTCATTGGAATTTATCTTCTTTTTGTCCTGCATCTTCGCTTTCGGATATATTTTCCGAAAGACCCACGGAATATTAACAAACTCCGCGAAGGGGGCTATACGCTTGGTTTTAGTGTATTAAAAGGAGTATAGCTTATTATCCTTCACACTTCGAAATTGAAAATTCTCCAAGACCTACCGGGAAATATTCAAGTATTGGCAATGGGCAACTGCGTCTCTTTGCAACCTCTAGGCAACGACACAAGATTATCCCCGATGTTGGTCTAATTCCAAATCACGAGAATAGTCATCACCGACAAGAAGTTGTACGCATTTATGGGACCTGATTCACTTGGTTTACCCACCATACGGGTGCGGATAACCACGTAGCACTTATTACATAGATGTTTGTTTTATCTCGTTCTTTCTCGCAAAATAGGACTATATGAGCCTTGGAAACTGACACCAGATTTCAAAAGTCCGTTACACCAGACGGTATTTCAAAGACGTGGCGCTGAGGTTGATGGGGAGTGCTCTGCACGAGGATCTGATAAGATTAGGCTGTACGTGTCGCTGTCAACGGCCAATTGCCATGCTAGCAGAATGTGACGTGTATTTCGGGCTGATTCCACGTGGTAGATGCAGATCAAAGGGATGTAATGGCTGTAAGTCTCCGCGTTGGACTAAAAACACTAGGCCCTACAAAATAGGATAAAACGGGGTCACCAAATTAATTATCTCCACTTAACATCAGCCCTAGAGAGATCCGAGTCTGGGGATAACCCTGTCAACTCGGAGTTCGGGCTTTTCGACCGGACTCGGCGCACGTCTCGGAGATACTGAGGTTTACATCTATCTCGCCAGGCAATTTTTAACTTCAAAAACACCTAACATCTGCACTAAACTTTCAACTTCCAACCTCGTCGTAATTCAATTACACCTTCGACCATGCTACGTTCCTTGCTTTCCTTGGGCCGCACAGGCGCCAGCGCCAACGACTACGTCTTTCCTAAAGTGGATCCCAAAGAGGACGGCCCCGAATGTTTAAAAGACTGCACCGACTGCACTGTGCAGTTTCCATCAAAAGTCAAAGTCGAGGCTTCAAGACCTCTTTATGGCCAAATCAAAGAATTTCACGCGCATGTTCTCGTAGCAACGGGCCAATCCGACTGGAAGGAAAAGGATGTCGAAAATGTGACAGGAAGTTTGATGGAAGCTTTCAATGGGGCGAGGTCAGATCATGGTGTAAGTTTCGAAATTCACATCTAGCATACCTCCACTAACACCTGATCCAGCACATCAAAGTCTCAGCATCAAATCTCACTCCTCCAGAACAACCAACCACAGACGATAGTTCTAAGCAAGGTACAACAGTACTAATTCTACCATCATTCACATACGTCGACTCTGTCACACAGATAGACGTTCAGGGCCTGATCGCCAGATTCATCGACCACCCCATCGACCAGAAAAATGGAAACGGCACTATCTCTCCCACGAGTGGGATGAGCGCTCGACCCTGTGAACTCGACTATGTAATTTTACTCTGCTCGCACGGGCGCCGAGATGCGCGCTGCGGCATTACAGCACCACTCATTAAGCGCGAGCTGGAGCGACATCTCCGTCCGCTTGGACTGGATCGGGATGCGGATGACTCCCGGGCTGGTGGGGCGGGCATTTTCTTCGTGTCGCATGTCGGCGGGCATAAGTTCTCTGCGAATGTTTTGATCTATCGTAAGAAGGATCAGCAGATGATTTGGCTTGCGCGTGTACGGCCTGAGCATTGTGAGGGCATTGTTAAGTACACTATTCTACAGGGGAAAGTCGTGCATCCTGAGTCACAGTTGAGGGGTGGGTTTGATAGGGCGAAAGGGTTGACGAGCTGGTAATTGCGAGATAATAGTGCTAGACCTAGCTGTATTTTAATCGATGACCTTCAATGCGTTCATAGCGAGGGAAATGAGAAACGCCAAGGACTTTGGGCAAGAATTAGATGATCCGTACTATATACTAGATCCCTCTTGCTCGTTTTTCTTTTCCTATCCCTTGCATAGCATCATAAAGGCCTAGGAGTCACAACGATCAAACCAGAGCTTCTTATCCTTCAGAGCTGGTTCCAAAAGAAGTCCAACTCTTTTCACCACCCCCGTAGCATCAATATAAAATTCCACAGGGAAGGGCGGCAACAAATTTAATCCTGAATTATGGATGCTGCCCACGAAATGTTCCCCACTTGCATGAGCAAGAGAAAGTTCACACGGAATGACTCGATCCCGCAGGTCAACAATGAGTCCATCAATGCTTATTCGGATGAATAAAGTCACACCCATGGGGTGTCTGTATGTTCCAGCATATCCAGACAGAGGCAAGGTACATGGGATTGGAGGAGCAGGCAAAGAAGGAAACACCCGTTTCTTCGAATCCTCCACATCTTCATATTCAAGACTCGACTCCCATGTCTGAGTTTGTCTCGCAATACAAGCATCAATCTGCTGCTCGTATTTTGGATCATCTGATAGACCAAGCCGCCTGTCCAAAAGATAAGTGGCCAATCTAAACGCAGCATACCGAGCCGAAGAGGAATTGCCCATAACCACAAATCCAAACTTCTTCTCAGGGACGAATCCCACCCAGTTCCCGTAACCAGGCCAGCCACCGGCATGGCTATAGAAATGCTGCCCGCGGTAATTATCCACGACCCATCCGAGCGCATACCCATGGTACGGAGCCGGCAAATTCAAATCATCATTCTGGAAATATATCGTCCGCGGATCTGTCAAGCTGTCATGTCCTTTCAACGGCCCGGCTTTTTCAATCAACTCCCGTATCCAACGGGCGTAGTCGACAACGCTGCTGACAATAGCACCAGCACCACTGTTAGGTTTCCAGTCCAGCTGTGGCTTTGGAATGAACGTTCCGCCTTCCTCCGTAGGAGCCCAGTCGTATGCTTGCACAAGTTTTGCGGCAGTTGATGGATTTGCCTGGGCTTCGCTTGGCGAGAAGAACGTTTCGCTCATACCGAGCGGGTCCCAGATGCGTTTCTTCATGAACGCTCCCAGGGTTTCGCCGGTGTGTTGCTCCAACGCATGCGACACAGCAATAAACATGTGATTGCTATAGTGGTATTTGGTGCGCGGCGGTGTCGCAAGGGGCATATATTGCATCGCACGAACTATGGAGCGCGGCGTTTGGCCATCATTTGAGCACAAAGCCAAGGTCCAGTTATGATCTGGCATGCCCGACCGATGCGATAGCGCATCTTCAAGTGTAATGTTCTTGGTCGCGTACTCGTTCTCCAGGATAAAGTCTTCTGGGATTAGGGAAGCCAGAGATGTGTCCCAGTCGATCGGGGACTTGGTGGCCTTGCTGTCCTGGATTGCCATGGAGGTTGCAGCACTGGTAAAGGCCTTGGTGGTGCTGCATGCTGCGAACAACGTATCAGTTGTCATATCCCGGGGTGGTCGATCTGTGGTGGGATTTGGCAGTTCCGCCTTTCCATATGCCTATACTCTGTGATTATTTAATACATCAAACGGATCGACGGGATTACCTTGGTGTATGTATTAGGTCCATGAATAACTGCGATACTCAAGCCGGGGACTTTCCATTTTTCCAGTTGCTCTTTTACAAGAACATCAAACTCGGCATCGAAGGGTGACTGCTCGGGGGCCATGGTCATTGTCAAGGAAGCAATGTGATGATGGACCAGTTCGTTAGAGCCGCATTTTATCAGTGGCATCAAAGCTAAATAGAGTCATTCCGAATCATCTCACCCCCGCACGCCCAAGGCTCTACGCTAGGGGAGTCCGAGATTACTTGAACTAAGCCTATAACGTACTTTACTAGTGAGTGGGCCACACCAGCGAGTGAGCCACCCAACCCAACTTCCCGTTTTTAGACAAGATTCTACCCTCCTGCTCTGTTGAAATTTTAGAGGATTGAGACCGGATTGGTGGCATGGTGGTTGAATTTACTAGGTTCTAATTCAGGGACGCGTTCTGGGTGGGTGACTCACTAGTGAAATACTTTATTGGCATTTCTGACAGGCCAGGTTTCAAGTAAGCCGTCAGCCTAACAGGCAGACAGAATGTCATTAATGCATGGTATTCGCTTCAACGCTCATAGTAATTACAGCTCTAGCTAGATCACAAGCACATGTTCACCTAGAGATCTAAACATATCCCACCAATCACCATTATGCCGCGGTGACTTCCATAAATCCTCCAACGATGCGCGAACCAACAGCACGGCATTGAAGCGCAAATATTTGTATATAAAATCAAGTCTCTCCAAGACGAAGGCCTGTTGATCTTGTAGGAAAGTATGTGCGCCCACGATGTATAATGGAAATATTATACAGTTATGGGCCTTGGAAAGAGGTGAGATACTTTTGATGCACTCCGCACACGACTGAACATGCTGTTGTACCAAACAATGCCTTGGTGGAAGGCCACATATTGCTCGGTATAGGTAGACGAGCGCACTATGCTGAAAAGCACGCGTGAAGGAATCGGCCTGCATCCTTGATTCAAGCGTAGTTTCATGTACAGTGTAGGTATTAGGGTATTCAATATGGTCAAAGTTGAGAATCTGGAATGACGGCTGTAGAGACCGCTCAAAATCGCGCACCACTTCCATTGAGAGCGTCTCTGGATCTCCTTTGATTTGCTGGCGATATAATGACATTTCTGCCAGTATTCGAAATACTGATGCCAGTGTCGTGCCATTGTATGTTTCTTGGTCCCACCACACTGTCCCGTGCTCTATCTGTGTCCAGATTTCAGCCGGAAAGCAAGGAGCTCGGTCGTCCAGCAGAGCCTTTGTCAGGTCTGTGGATGCAAATTCTGATAGTAGCATCGTGATATCCTTTTGGCCCATTTTTATAAGAGCTGTGAAGCCTCCGAGGTGATCAACGATCGCTTGGACCCCCACGTGGTGGCTTGCCGTTGAGGCAGATGGATGGCCACACTCAATAAAACCGTCCAAAAAGTAGAGTAGAAAAACTGCGATCAGCAGGGGCGAAAGTGATGCGTGATTGGAATCATTGATTCGAAGCTGCTCCCTGACTGAAGCCAGGCAGCTCATTCTTTTATCGAACGGTGCGCTCACCGTGCTACTCCCAGCCTCGTCCCGTATTGTTCGATGCGCCTCGGCCAGTTCGCACACAGCCAGAAGTACCGGTTGACATTCCATGGCTAGAGGTATGGGTGGTGGGCAAGGATGAGCCGCGGTGGTGAAAAGAGGCCATACAGCAAATTGAAAGTATTCAAGAGCCTTGAGATCCCCAATGGCCAAGTTGTTGTCTTTCAGGTTCATATTGAGACTCAAAAATGGAGATTGGGATATAGTCAGGTTTTGTGTTGTTGGTGGAGTCTTTTTCCATCTGATCAAAAGCTTGTCGTAACAGCACTTTGCCCCAGACGAGATACATCTTTGGCATAAGGGCTTCCCAAGATCGCACTTCACCCGGCGGTGTTTACAGGGCCAGCACGAGCCTTGAACCGTACGCTCACGTTTTGGGGGCATAATTGTACAGCTCTCATTGCGGTACAATATGAAGAGACAAAATGGGAGTCAGTAAGTGTCGGGTTCGAATAGCCGAAGCGGAGACAACTGGGCACTGATAAGGACTGTGGGGAAGATCACATGACATCATGTGACTACACCTTCGTGGTACGATAAGCTTATCTTCCCCTGGATCCCTGAACCTTGAGAAGTCACCTGGGCACCTGGCAAGAGGTCCATCCCAGCATTGTATTAACAATATTTGGGTTTCGTGTAAATCTTCGACCGAAGGTATTCCCTTGTTCAAACTTCCTATCACTGGGAACTTGCTGATTATCTCGGGATACATGCAAATTGCTTTTCTTTCCCTTTGAGCACAGAGAATACGAAGTATATTCGTTTTAATTCACATATTGGGGGCTAGCAGTTTATCGTGTGATATTGCGATCGTGCACTAGACTTGTCAACTTATCCTGCCACCTCGAGTATGTCATTCCTATTTTTCTCAAAGTGAGCCTGAGTAGTCTCAAAGATCTTCGGAATCCCAGATTCGGATCCCCTTCGAAACCATGGCTGCAACACCTTTACCAGAAAGCCATGCCTGCGGCATTCCATAGCCAGTGAAACCAGCAATGATAAAACTGTCCCTTTTTCCCGGGAATTTGTCCAATATGAGGCAAAGAATCTGTGGAGTAGCCCATAACTAGCAAAAGATCATACCATGACTCTATCAATCCCGTAGGACCAATTAGATCAGGCGTATACAGTACAAAAGCCCCCACACCGTAGGACCTCTACAGTATATGTGGAAGATCGAAGGGGAAAGATAGGTAGCTTCTCTCTGCTTGAACGTGTCATCCTTTGTGCAGGGGCCATGCTAATCTTCTCTGTATATTTTCAAACTGACCATATGCCCCGAAGGGCGAAACATCCATATTCGTCGAGTTGATTATAACCCCACTTCCGGTAGATCCTGACCGCTTTCCTATTTAAGCAATATAGTTATCACTTTGACAGGATCAGACCGCCTCCTAGTTTGGTCGGATTTTTGTTAATTAGGTCGCGTCGCGTGACGCGCATCGATCGATTTACAGCCAGACTGCTCTTCTCCCAGGTTGTCTCGTAACACGTACAATGCAACAATGACCGACAACGTTCTTACTTCCAGTGCTGAGGTCGGCGCCCAAGCTATCAATGTTCGCGCAGAATTGAAAACGTGGGAGAAAGCCTTCTCGTCGACCAATGGGGGCCGCAAAGCCGGACGCGATGATATCAAACAAAACGCGGATATCGGTAAGTCGAAATTCTCGAGCCGCATAATATTTAAAATGGCATAAATCACTAATTCCAAATCTTCAATGCATTAGCGGCTAAATACAAGGAATATAGTCGCCTCAAGGCCCTCGAGGCATCCCTAAGTCGGCGCGAAAACAGTCGACAAGAGCCATATGATAGTAATTCAAAAAAGCGGAAACATGCATCTCCCCCCGATCAGGATGGTGTATTCCTTCAAGTCACACCCCGCAAATCGTCTAGAGGTCTCTTCGCGACCCCATCCAACAATCGCATCAAGCAACACCCCGCGCAACTCGATCCGTATGACTCGCCGTCGACTCTTCGCAGACTATTTAGTCCTAGCACACATCGGCAAGGACCACCAGCCCCGTCACCATTCAAAGTTGCAATTGGGCCTACGCCTCAGCGTGATGGAAGGACGTTGGGCCTGTTCGACATGCTATCCGAATCAGGTGGAAGTGGTGGAACCCCTTCGGCCACAAGGCAATCAAATAACCTAACAGCCGCGTTTCAAACACCCTCCAAACGAAGGCCTGTGAACACGATCCCTGAGGACCCGGAAGAAGAAGCTCAGCAGGAGACCCCCAGGCTTGCGCGAACCCCTGCGTCTGAAACCAAGCAGTTCTATCTTGCAAATTTATTCGCAACACCAACGACGATGCGTTATGCCGCCATAGTAGAAGCAGAGGATGACGCAGATGTGCAGAAGACAAATTCGCTAAACCCCGCGGCTGAAATATCACCACAAGAAGCGCAGTCGGGGACGCCATCTTTCCTCCGTCGCTCTAACTCCGGTCGATATCCCCCACCTAGCGCAAAGCATGATGGTCCGGGACTCAGTCCTATTGTTTCGCGCAAGCCGCAAAGATTTGCCAGCAAGGGGCTAACGCATTTGGTCCAAGGACTGCGGGACATGGAGGAGGATCGTATGGAAGATGACTGGGATGTCATGCGCGAGATGGAAGAAGAGGCAGAGGCGGAAGAAGCTGCCAGGATCCAGGTTGAGGATAGTCAAGCACCGGACGTGAACCGAAAATACAAGAAGAAGGGCCAGAAGCGGACGACACGAAGAGTGATTATGAGACCGGTTATCCATCAACCGAAGCCCAAATCGATCCCAGCCCCTACTATGGAGGACTGGGAACACGAGGATGATGTTGTAGCAGTTCCAGAGACGCAACAACCACATACTGCCAATGACGGCTGGGACGATGTCCCGAGTGATATTGAGCGGGCGGACGAGGCCGCTTCCCTTCATACCATGTCGGAGCCCGAGCTTGATACCGAGGCCGAGTTAGATCCGGACTCGGACGATGATCCCGAATTTGGAGAACAGCCAAAGCCTGTTGCTAGACCGAAGACATTCTCGGAGAGAATCAAGGAAGCTGTTTCGTCTGCCGCAAAGCCGCAGGAACAAGAACCCCTCGGCAAACCCCCGAAGAAGCCCTCAGAGACTATTGAAACGAAGAAACCTCGTGCCCGGAAGATAAACCCCGAAGCCCACGCGAACTATCGATCAATAAACATGAACAGAGGAGGTTCCTCCCGGGGTAGAGGGCGTTTCCGCCGGAAGTAAACACCGCGCAGGTCTGCTTGTGTTTCATGAAATGACGACTACATTCATACATTCATATTTAGCATAAACAGCATTTTCATTCAAGAAATCCATAGCGCATCAACATCCAGGACCGAGAATTATGTACTAAACACTGAAACGATCCCGAACAGTACCTGTCCAATTACCGATCAGATCCAACAACGAAATTTGTTGTTGGTGTCGCAAAAAAACCTAGAGCCAGTTCTTGCACGCCGATTTCCTCATGGGCCTCGCTTCCTAACGCAGACCAGTCCTCTCAGTCTCCAAAATGCATGAAGGCTATTGGAATCCGTAAGGTAGCCATAGCGGAAACTGCAGTGGAAGTCGCCGGTTCGGTTCCATCGAATCCATGATTTTGGACGGATATCCTGGCAGCTCAGGCTTCCGAGTGATGAGGATCAGCATATCGTGGACGGCACCTTCTTCCTGGCGAAATTGATGTGCAGGAGTCACACTGTGCTTGTAGCTGTTGTCGGTAAACATCAAGGTACCCAAATAGTGGCGGTGCTGCAGTCGGTCGAGGATGAAGGCGGGCTTGGCTTGATACCCCGAGATCCCCGTAGTCTCGCTGTTATCATTCACCGTAAGATGTCTCTCATCGAGATCCTGCGAGATCTTCACTATATGAAGTGGGTGCTGACTAAATTGACTCAGTTGCGTGCCCTGTGTTCATCCAGCACGGCCCAAACGGTCGATATTTGTTCAGGATGCAACTCTTATGTTGCTCAGAATATGGGTACTATCAAGGTTGAGGCGCTATACACTGGGTCTCTGCTGACATTGATTTCAATCCGGTAGGCATGTGGGTAATGTTACCAAACGACCCTCGCCCAAGATAGCGCTGGAGTCACGGAACTTATCGCCGATAGGCTCAAACGTCAGCAAGTCGTTACGATCAGGAAAGACGAGAACAACCATGTCTAACTCGAGGGCCAGCCGCTTATTATTAGCTTCGACCTTCTTCGCGCGCCGTCTTCTTTGCATCAACTCCCTAGTCGTTTTCGCCTTACATTGTTCTGCCAAATCCTCGGGGTCACATTGGAAAAATGGGAATTGACCTAGCAGCCGTACTCCGCGTAGGAGGTTTACCTCCAGTCGAGCGAGGTTATCGGGGCCTCTCTGATTATACCGTTTGATGCAATTTACGACCGACCCTCCGGGTAACAGGAACATGGTACCCTTATTCGCCTTTAGGAGCCCTCGAAGGACGTGTGCATGAAAGATGATCCTATGTCAGTCCCGTGGAGTTGTACTCTAATGCTGTTCCTATTTGCGTCCGTCATTGACTGGCACTACTACGTCTGGGAGTTCGACCAGGACGATGAATTGGCTGAGTTGGCTCCAACCAGTGCAGAAAGCGATGGAGCGTTTCACCAAGCAGTCAACAGCAACCGCGAAGTCGACTCCCCCTGGCCCCGTTAAATCCGTGTCACAGGTCTACGGGGCCGATCTGATGACTTCGAACACCATGCGGGCTATCTCTATAACGTCTCGACGTCGAAACACCACGAACATACTTACTCCCCGCCTCGAACTCGAGGACAGGGCGCGAGAGTTAGCAATAAAGAAAGAAATTATCCCTAGCCGAGAAGCAGATGTCCTGGAACTTCTAGGGATAACATGTGAACTAGAAATTGATTTATTTTCCTATACATTATGAATTTTGGAGATGTAACACCTTCATGTCAAGCTGCATGTTTAATATGGGTTATATCGCTGTTGAGCCTGCTGCAGCCTCCTAGAGCGATCAATCGCCTCTTGAGACCTAGACCTGTATGGTCTTCGAGACCGCTGTGGCCTACTCTGATTGTTCACAGGAGTCGGTCTACGACCAGAGTCATCAGAGTCCCTATACCCTCCGTCAGACGTACTCCGCGGAGTATTCGAGTACTGAACATGACGGTCCCAGTCCTCTAAAGAATTATACGGACTCCTCAGCCACGCCTGTAGCTCATGTAGGAACAGACAGGCATTCTCACGGCCAATGAAATCACGCAACAGCTCCTCCGCCTGTCCAGCACTGCCCTTGAGATCGACCGTGCGCAAGATAGCGATGACATATTCCAGCAAGAACTCGGCATTGTTCGCCCTGCGATTCTCCAGCCGTTCGGGTCCAGGGCGCGGGACCTGGTAGGTTGTCCGCTCTACTTCCTCCGGTTCCGGGTTCAAGAAAGAAAAGACTCGTAGTTCGCGGCGGATCCATTTCCGAGCGCGCGAGACGAGCTCCTCGTCACGACTGAAGAGGTCAGGCGTCAATTCTCGATACTGGGACAACCGATTGGACCCAACCCGCATGGAGTATGTATGGTTGCGATAGACATTGCGCCGGCGCTCGAGCGGGTCATCTGGCGATAGTCGTGGTGGGGGTGGAGGACGTCGCCCTCCTCGTGGGCCATAGCGATTACGAGGACGTGAGTGAACAACGGCTGGAGCTGCCGGGATTGTTGTGCTCGGCGGCGGGACCTTGTATAGCTTCGGACCTTGTGTAGCGTTGAGTTCGTATTGCACTGCTGTCAACTCGACTTTACCTGTCATATTGTCAGACCGGTCTATCCAGCGGTATGTATTTCCCGGGTGTTCTTACATAGCGGGCATTTTGGCTGCTGCTCAATCCAACTGACAAGGCATAGGAAGTCGAAGTTGACATGGTGGCATGGCTGTGCCACACAGGGCTCTGTGATAGTGTCTAGGCAAATAACACAAGGATTTGCCGACTCTTTCTCCTCATCAGCTACCTCTTTAAGTGTCCGCTGGAGGATTTCCTGTCGCAAATCGACATCATCCATACAGGCGACATGCCAGGGGTGGGTTGCAAGGTTTAGCTCCTAGATACGGTTGTCACGCTTATCACGTTCTGGGCGGCAAAACTGTTTTCTCGGGAGCTCCGTCACCGCGCTTGCTCGTCTTGCGACTTCAACTTTCTTTCTCTCGCTATGTGCTAACACCTTTGGCCTTTTTACGTGACAGAATGAGGTCTGCCAAAGCAGTTGTTTCAGAAAAACTTGCCCGCTTTGGTTCCACCAATATGTCGTACAGCACAGGAAGCGGGATTCGGCCGCCGCATACCATCACCTCACTACGGCGCTGGTCCATCGTGAATAAAGAGCTCCCAGGTTAGATATTATTACGGTCCATTACCCTGTCATGTTTTTAACAACCTTTTTGTCTCTCAGCTGTTTCTCAAATTCGCGCAATCCACGTCTACGATTTCGACAACACCTGTGAGCATATGCAAACTTAGAATGCTCCGACACTCGACCACTAACATCCACACTTCCAGTATTTCTAAGTCCCCTACCGAACCCACAATTATGGCATGGCTCGTCAATTGCCTTCCTTCAGAGCAATGATAGTTTCGCAACTGGAGGATGGTGGCACGACCCCAATATTCTCGGCGCTACAGGAAGAGGCATGGAGGCAGAAGAGCCTCGCAAATGGGAAGGCTGGTGGAATGAGCAAATTGTGTGCCTTCTATCATATATTGCATCTTCAGGGCATTTCAACTGACTTTCTGAAGCTTAGTTTGGTCAGGAATAGCATGGAGCAGAAAGATGCGCTCACGGTGTTGCTGACCGGTCGAAGTGAGGCTGGCTTTTCAGACATCATCAAACGCATGGTTGCTAGTCAGAACCTTGAGTTCGACCTCATTGGTCTCAAGCCCGACGTTGGTCCAAATGGTCAACGGTTTGCGACGACAATGAAGTTCAAACAAAACTTTCTTGAGGATCTTGTTTTCACTTACGAGCAGGCTGCGGAAATCCGCGTCTACGAGGACCGTGTCAAGCAGTAAGTCTTCTGGCAGCCGAGTTGGATAATCCAAGCGTATCAAGGTGTTAACCTTTTACTAGTGTGAAAGGGTTCCGAGACTTCTTTGAGGGTCTGAACAGAGAACTTCAAAGTGGACCCGCTGCCGCACGGATGCCCGTCCTTGCTGAAGTCATCCAGGTAACTGAGGGCTGCACATACCTCGACCCCGTAACTGAGACTGCTGAGGTGCAGCGCATGGTCAATGCCCACAACCTCACCCTGCGCAACCCTGCTTTGAACGTAACCAAGAGCCGCTGTGGGCGGATGTATATCAAGCGGGTCGTCTTCTATACGGGGTATCTGGTTACTCCAGAGATTTCAAACAGCATGACACAGAATTTGCTGGCTCCATTGCTCCCCCCAGGGCTTGCTGAATCAAATGATCTGAAGTACATGGCTAACAGCATCTTAATCACCCCACGCCCAGCGCCCCGTTCAATTCTGGACAAAGTTGGAGGCATGGGAAAGAAACTAAAGTGGCAGGTTACTGGAACCGGAAACCTGGACAACAAGATCTGGGCGGCCCGGGTAGCGCCTATTCCAGCAACGGAACCATATCACACGGAGAACCCACTGCCAATTGTAGTACTGGCTGTTCGCAAAGGTGCTCGTCTCATCGATGCAGGGAAGATCCAAAACTGGCATCCCATTCCGGCTGACAAGGCCATGACCTTTGAAACTGTGGTCGGCGAGAAGGTTGTCCTACGAGTTGAAGACAGCGGAGAACATCGCCAAGGAGAGCAGCCTATGAACAGAAGTCAAAAGAGACGCTTCCAGGATGATGACGATGTCAGTTGGCCCAATCAAAACACCGCCTATGAAGGCTCATTCCAAGGCCGCGGCAACTACCACTCCGCTCAGCGCGGTGGAGGTGACGGACGCCACCAATATGATGATAGTTCGCGAGGAAGAGGAGCTCATCGTGGTCGCGGCCGAGGTGTCGGGCGCGGGCGCGGTAACAATACCCGAGGCCGTGGCCGGGGTCGTGGTCGAGGTGAATACTACCAGTACAGGTCGCTGGATGACCATGGCAGTGGACACGATGGTGCACATGACGGCAAGAATGGATACAATGGTGGAGGAGGTGCAGGAAGAGAAGGTTACTCTATGGACTATTGATTTCAACCTGTATTCGGAATCCCCATGGCCGGAGTTTTGGCAGGCTGATCCACAGGCTGGTGGCCAGCATGATCTGTATGTTTACGAGTTTTTATTATGTCCAGGTTCGGCTTGCATCAGTAATGGATTGGCGTATAGAGCCTCACTTTTCTGAAACAACGCTTTATGGTGATATAAAATATTAGAAGAATGATGTATAGTGGATATTTGCACCTTCGGCGTATATTCTATAAATCATTTCCCCCGCAGGCAAAAATACCCCAGTGTTTGCTTTTCGTTCATTGTCAGCTTACATGCCAGGCCTCCTTTCAAACCGGCGCATAACTATAAATCCCGTTCTACTAGCTCCTATCAACTATCTTTCCTTCACTCCTCCATCCCCTCTTTCTGAAAATATCGTTATGGAGCATCATTTCTAGCACTTCACAATCTATTTGCCCTTCCCAGCTCTTACTCTACACGTTCACTGCCCAGATATGCTGGTGTGGTAGTGGCGTAGAGTTGCCAGGTGGACGATGACACCAGTGAGCGAGACGTGCAAATCCTTCAAGATCCTTGAGCGTGTGCGGTTACCATAATGTCTGTGTTGGAGTGAGGCCTCTATATCCATACCTATATATATATATAACTATAGCGGGAGATATCTATGTCATCATGGATGGATACCACGGACAACTCATAGATGACGCGAAGGACCCGCTAGACATTGAAATGTCAATCCTTCAGTGATGAGCAAGCCATCCCAGTACTCTGCACCATCTCCAGCATGAATCTGCGACAAAGAAGTGTATGATAGTGGGAACCTTTTTCGCTTTCATACTCGTCGATTCCTTTCCCGCAAATACCCATCATCAATCCTGACGAGCCCGAAGCTGTCCGTCAACAGATGCAACAAAAGAATGAAAAGGATTCTGATCTTATTGAAGGGGAATGGAAAGGAAAGCGTATCAGAAGAGCTCAATTGAGAAGAATCGTGGGTCTGCGATTCCAGAATTCCTTGAAGAGGTTATTCCTGCATCGACAAGGGCAATTCTTAGATGCTCAAAACCCACGTACGATCATGTCATGGCCCAATCTTTTTCATCAACGCATCAATGGCAAAAATATGTTTCCCATACCCGCGTGCAGAGAAGCTCGATTGTGACAACCCATTTCGAGAAGGGGTGCCAAAAGACATGATAACGGGGTGCACGATCAAGTCAAATGGTCAGACTAAATGTTCCTTGGGCATCTCAAGCTGCTGATCATTTGGTTGTTTGAAGAAGTTCAGGTAGACTCTCCCTTAACATGCCTGTTTGCATCCCTTCTCGAGGAAAACGTCTTGTCAAAGTCAAGCTCTGCGCGCAGGCATAGGAAGTTGGAAGCACTTGTTCATCCGGGGATATTATTCTCAACAATGCAAACAGGCACGTGAAGAGGGTGTATGATAAGGTCAGGTGGCGCTGTGCTACCGAGTGTGGACCCGCTCGGTATCTCGTCCGGAGGTCTACTTGGTTTTCTTCACCAGCTTCAGGCTTCAGGTGCCGGGGGAATATTTGATTTCCCCCACTGATAAACAGCGTGATGTGCCTAGCGGACTATACGGGGACTCAAGCATCAAAGGTGTTTCTGGGAATTGTGCCGGCCGTAGTGTTGAGTTCAAACAAATTGATAGCAGGGAATGACGCTCAGAGACACCTTTATGCTTGATCCCACATATAGTTCACCAGGTACCTCTGCTTATCAGTGGGGGAAATCAAATTGCTGTATTGACCATAATGTTGAATGACGCAGTGTGGAACAAATGTATACCAGAAAAGATGGTTCAAGATCTCTGATCTGTTAGAACTATGGAATCACTGGGAATTATATATGACAGCTATGAGACACGGCTGAATTCCGGGGGAAATTGGATCATGGCGGTTAACAGAAGTTATGGGATTCAATGGTTGTCTGCATATTCAGACCTGTTTGGAAAGACTGGCGGCCGTGCAAGGTCCGTATCGTTTCAATGCGGGACTCTGCCTCTCATCATTGAGTTCAAGCAAATTGACAAGAAATTACCAGTCAACATCTACCCACTGTCAACCGAGCTTGATGCTCTTCTTCGGCATCGATGAACTTTGCCAATGTTGTACTTGCTGCAGATGGCATTCAACAACGACATCGTATTCGGTCGTCAGCGTCCCTTTTGTGTCTCAGACTCAAGAGGATGTTGAAGAAAATCTTTCTTCAACTGCCTCGACTGTCTCCGAATCTCTAATACTGGTCGGAAGCACGGCATGGGCGTGACTGACCTCTTGCGGAACACCATGACTTCCTCTGACAAACCCCCACTCCTATGCCGGCAAGTGGGTTGCCAGGCTATTACGCAAAATGCTAGTGTTATAGAGGTTAGGCTACATCACTCAATAGTGTGAGAGAACCGTTTCTTGTGCCCCGTGAGCAAGGTGCTGCTCTCTGCCTCAACTGGGTTTGCCTTGTTATCCCTCGTCCTATCATCATTAGCTAGCTCCTAGTTTTTGGAATCAATTCCCAATCCTCACTGCCAAGGAAAAATCACACTGTGGAACATTCTTGATTGCGTAGATAATAAATAATGTTGAGATGAAGCCAAGTCTTGTGGCACAGTATGCGTGGACAAACAGCCTGGTTCAATTAGGGCTGCATATCTTGAACTAACCTGGATATGTAAGCGACCGTTGAACACCAGAAACATATATCCGTTGGTCGCCATGATCCAGTTTCCCCTTGAATATATCTCTGTCTCGTCGTAAGTCTGTCGTATATTATCATTACCTCTATGTTCCATAATCCCAGAAATCTAGACATTCAGAGAGATCTTGAAAGCTTGAAATATACTTTCTGCTATACCGTACTAGCATTCGTCATATAATTTCAAAGTATGTAGATAGATCACTCGATAATTACCCAAACACATTTTTGTGAACATATGGTGGTCAGGGCCATACATTGTTGCTGTGAAATGAAACAGCGTGAAAGGATCGTCGATTTTAAGGTTGTCATTGAAAGATTGAGCTATGAAGACTTGACTTTGGTATCATTTTGATATTTTGTCAGAAGGACTAAGTAGCATTTGCATTTCTGCATCAGAAGCAACAGGCGAACACAGCGTGGGAATAAACAAAAGGCTGTGGTATACATGAAGATAAAACAAACGCCGGGTGCTCAACATATAACAAAAGTCCACACAAAAAAAAACCAACACCAGCAAAAAAGATCTGTACAAAAAGTGACTCGATGGAATTGCATTCTTTCTATTCTGGCGGATCGGTAGAGCTGCCAAATATGATTTTCAAGATGAAATGACAAAGATGTTTCGTGTCAAATCCCAAGAATAGAAAGCATGCGAGTATCCATATCCTCAGATATGTTCAATAAAATTCAATGTCCCAAGTTCCCCTTGGGGAATCAAAATGTCCCAAGTGTCGTGTGTTCCGTTCCCATCCGTTCCGTGAATTGTGAGCCAGTGTCGTGTGCTCGTAGGTATTATTCATTTCCCATTTGTGTCGTCCCATTATAAGGGTAAGGTATGTCGTAGGCGAAGAAGAAGTGTAAACAAGTCGCGAGAAGAAAAAGCAAAGCAAAGAGGGTAAGTGTTCCTTGCTTCGGCGCTGATGAATCAATGTGATTATTCATCGTCGGTCAGTTTGCGGAGCAGACTTAGACTCAAGATCATGATCAGCAAACCAACAGTTACTATGACCAATAGGACAAAGCCAAACCAGCCGAGCACCATTGCAGAAGAACCGACACCGCTCCTTACACTTCCATTACCCATGTCTTGGGCTATCGTACTGGCAGCGACGGATGCTGTGTGCTGCCATAGTACCGACACAAGGACGAACACGGAGGAGACGAAAATGAGGGCTAGCGCAACCTGGCATACGGGGCGCGAGGGGAAAGGCTTGACTTCACGCTCGGATCCAGTGTCGTCAATTTCCTCGTGCCAGCCAGGGAATGTCGCCAGAAGGATGAAACAGAAGAATGCGAGAATGACGGCAACAATCCTACACCAGTATTAGTGTTGTCCGGCAATCAGAAATTGCAGGTTACTCACAGGAGATAAGGGAACACAACGGCATCTTTAAACGTCGAAGCAACCCAGATCAGGTTCAGTGGATCCTGGTCGACAGTGACAATCTCTGCCAGCGCCGTCGCATTGGCATTGCAAATGAAAGAACCTTTATCAGGCTGCACACAGATACCAAAGTATCCCACTCGAACTTCCAACTCTGCGCCTCCGACAATGTTGGAGATGGCAGTCACAACATTTGGCGCGACTTGTGCGAGATCCCGAATGGGGTTGTACTTTTCATAGTATAGAGAGATAAGGAAAATGTTAGGCATCTGTGGGGATGACGAAGAACAGCCGGCCAGCAGGAGTGCTGCAATCTGTTAGTTACATTCCAGCAGAGAGATCAATGATCGACAGGCACTCACATAATAGGATAATAGCAACTGCGATGATAATCATCAACACATGGTGGTACCCGATCATTGGCACGAACCCTGAATGAAGATAAGCGACAATGCCATTGTATTTTCTCTTAGTATGTCGTCACTTACGGGACCATTTTTGAGCAAAAGGAGAAGCCATTGTGTACAACTATGACCACGTCGAGGTCAAACTCCTTCACTTCTTGTTGACTCGCTTCTCGGGTCTCCGAGAAGGAGATACCTAAAGTAAATGCGATCGGGGAATTCAATCGTACACCCGGTGGCGCACTTCTCGATTCGTGTGATTGGGATGACAAGCGAATCGATATCTAGATCGTTGGAATGGAATGTAGATGGGGAATGTGGAGCGTAGGATAAAGATCGGATCCTCCAGGACGTATTCAATGCTGAGAATACTTTGAAAAATAACCAAAATATTTGATAATACTGTGGAATCCGGATCGCACCTAGAGTGGATTATGCAGATGGGTCAGAGATGTGACTTGACGCCTGTGTAGTACAGGTGGGAAGTATATGAAAGAGACAGAATGTGTAGAAAGAATGGAAGGGAGAGATGGGATCGTAGTAGGCACAAAACTCAACGTCAGACTAATTGACAGATTCTCCGAACCACTTTGGAGGCTGGGAATGAGGCAAGAGTATAGTAAATGTAGGAGGCTGGGCCAACCGCTCTTGTTTACTCTCCCGCTTCCCCGGTAACCAGTTCAGACCGCCTCCTCAGTGGGTAATTCTGCCCACTCAGACGGGAAAGTCTGGGCCTGACTAGTCCCGATATGTACTAGTGCAGATCCTGATACCCTTCGCCCCACTTCACAAACCACGCGATTCACCCAGCCTCTTTGATATTGGGCCGTCTAGGTACAACTACTCCGTACACTTCGATGTTACAATCTACTATGCATTGGGCACGTTTCAATGTTTCCGACGTTTCGGTATGCTGTGATTTTCAAACCCTAACCAACGCTATGTCAAACAATAATCCCAATTAAAAAAAAGTATTAACACCACAGGTTACGCGCCAAAGTGGAACCCACCAAACCAGTGGTCCAATGCTACCCCGGATACCAAGATCCGATGATCCAATCCTAATGCTCCGTAATCAAATATGCTGCCTAATTTGCGGCAAAAGAAAAGCGTTTGAGATCAAGAGTAGTCGAGTGCCCTGTGCTGGGCTCGTCCTCGTCCTCTTCATCCTCACTGTCCGGGACAATGAGATCTTCGCTGCCTTGGGTTCCCGCAAAGGAGGACTCCTTCATGACAAGAGAAGAAGTCGGACTCCGAGGTGCAGCAGCTTTGGCATCCCGGAGTTTAGTAGGAATGTTGATACTGTTAGACCGACTGAGAGCGGACTGCCCCATCCGCTGGAGTGGTGTCAGGCGTCGTTGAGAAATGTTACCCCGTGCAATCGCAGCTGGGCTTCTTGGAGTCGAGGGTATTGAAGATCTATGAGAAGTCTGAACCGCAGGAATCTTAGTCATGATGGAGCTAGCCGCGCTTATTTCGGATTTTTGCCCCGCTTGAAAAGTAAACTTGGAAAGTACATTCGAGTTTTGTCGGTCAACGTGATAGTCAAGAGCCTGACTGAAACCGGGGAGTCCGGTGTGGTATCCTTGGGAGTATTCTGGGATACTTCGAGGTTCCCAGTCACTGGGGCTTTGCTAGAAGTAGGGCTGGGAGGGGTCTCAACTTCACTGGGCCTGCTAGATATCTCAAGGTTGCTCTCGGCTCTAGATCCCGCAGGCCCAGGGGTAGTACTAGGATTGGGAATGCTGGACATTATCTCTTCTGCCACTTCATCGGAGAAGACACCGATCACTGATTTGCGTGACCGCTTTGAGCGAAAGAGCTTTTGGTCGCTAGGGCTACCTTGTTCAGAAGTAGGAGCAAAGAAGCGACTGCGAGCAGGGGAACAAGCAGGTAGAGAATCTCCTTCGGTTTCAGAGCAGAGTCTCTGCCTCTTTGTGGACTGCAAGGTCGTCGATCTTGTAGTTTGGGCCAGAAACGATGAGCGTTCCACACTCCGAACCATAGGGCTGAGGCCTCGTCCAGAAAAGGCCCCAAGAGGCGTGGATCTGACCGAGTTGGAGCGAAAGGGCGCTGCATTGGCCTGCCAGCTGTTGTTTGCATTGCGCTCCAGGAGTAGCTGCTGGCTCGGAGACGGAGTTAGGGTGTTAGGGTCCAGCTCGGCCAGCGGCGTCCTCTTCGGGGTGAAGAACGAATTGATGGACTTCTTTGGCTTCAACTCAGAGGAAGTACCCAGTGTCTGGCGGCGATTGATCCCAAGGGTCCATCTACTTGCGACTAGCGGCTTCAGGATGATTGGTTCCTTGGTGGTTGGATCTAGATCACCACGAGAAACCCCAACGGCAATTTCCGGCTCCATATCGGCGCCGATAAATGGCAGTGCGGCCAAATTGACATCCTTATCAGGCAGTGTCAAAGTCACTAGCCTTTCAGCTTTGCGGCAGTAGACCCGTTGGTAAAGGAACGTTAACTCGGCCTGTTTGAAGTTGGCGAGGTAGTCGGCTGGGACCCGAAAATTGCCTTCAAATTGAAGCATGCGCAGGGCTTTTTCAACGTTGCGATATTTGCGAATAATCCGGTAGGCAGTCTTCAGCCCCAGCTTAGGAATATTTGCCAAATAATCACAACCACTCAAGATGCACATGTTTCTGAAGTCCGGATCACTGAAGCCAACCAAGCTAACCTCACGGCAAGCAGTAAAATCGGCGCGGTTTATCTCAATGCATTCCCCGTGTTGGTCCAATTTCGAAAGCAACCGCTTTGCTCCAAAGACAAGCAAATCCGAGTCCTCGGAGATGATTCCATGAATGTCGCCCTGTTGCTCCATGTACACCAACTGGGCATCTGCCTCATACGGAGCCACCACATACTGCACATTCATTTGCTTCAGTTCCTCAATCAACTCGCGGGCCATGTAGGGTGTGACATCGACGGCCTTTTGGAACTCCTGGTATGCTTCTGGGGTCCTTCCCTTACGTTGTAGTTCCAGTCCAAGGGCCTTGCTTTCCTGACGCCGTCTGTGGCGATCCTGTTCAGTTCCTGCCTTACTGGGCAGATTGTCGCCATCGAAAACAAGGTACGGTTTCACTCCAAAGAAAAGAAGCATGCGGACTCGGTTGAGGACGAAATCAATGTGTCTGCCATAGATAGTGTTGTTAGTTAAGTGTGCATGGGCGGAGATACCGAAAATACATACTTCCTGGTTGGATTGTTCAGGACCAGATCCACTGAACAGGCAACAGTTCCTCGGTGCAGCCATCCATATGCATCGACCCCAAGTGTTTGTCCACTGAAATTCTTAATATGACATGGTTTTTGGATGGACTTGAGAAGCCCGTGGAGTCCTGGTTGTCTGCGTTAAAATCACCATTCAACTCCCCCTCCCCTAGATAATCACAAGACAACATACCTTTGATGCCCATGGTGGACACCGTTCGAGGGACAGACGGGTCCTCGTATTCAAGCAATAAATGATAACATAAGTTGAGATTTTCACAAACAAGAGACTAATGAATATGGAATACAATGTGAGGTCCAAATTAATTGTCAGTTAAAGAATTGAGGGAGTAAATAACTCCTGGAATGTCCCTATATCGACGCGCAGACGCGCTTTCCTCGAGTGGGGAAGGCGGTGATTTGGGGGTCACCGCCTAATTATGCCGGTACATCCACGAAAATTATCATCGAAATCTACGGCGGAGTGTTTGGAGTAATTCTTATCATCAGCCTGCAACCATGCCTGTTACTTTGGAAAAGGTGCACAAGCAGATTTCCAAGAAGCGCAGTTCGACTAATGCGCTTCATGAGAACAGTCGCGATGCCCATCGACTCCGCAAGGCTGGTGCTCGCGACGATCGCTTGTCCCGCCATAACGCTACTGTGAACCGTGCAAGACAGCCATACAGTAAGACAGCTGCCCATTTCAATTGAAGGCCACCCAGCTGACTCAACTAGTCGACCGAATTGATTACATCCACGAGGCTATTCAAGAGCTTACTGAGGCCCTCTCGACCGAAGAGATTTCCGAGTTCGTCGCCAAGTATGTAACACCAAGGATCCACTACCAAACACGAGACTAACCCAGACCAGGTACATTGACCGTGATACCGAGGAGATCAAACAGCTTGAGTCAGAGCGCCGGAAAGGACGTCCTCCTAGCAAGCGCGAAGAGGCCCTGAAACAACGGGTGCAAACCGAGGATCGGGAGTACTCGACTGGATTGTGGATGCCCGATCTAAGCGATCAATATGCAATGACCGCAATGAAGAAATGGAATGGACACTGGTCAGGTCTCAGTGCGATCAAGTTTATGCGGTTCACAAAAGCCGGAGAGAAACTCCCGTCTACTTTCCCACCCAAGAGCATGTCATGATCACGATTACCATTTTTTCTCTATATTTCTTGTCTGGTGTCTTAAAAAGACTGGTTGGCGCATTATGGGTACATTGGTTCTCCTCTAGATTCTGTACAGCCGAATATTCTCGAATATACCATTTCAATTCATCGCGGTTGTATCGTCCATCTACATAGTTTCTCTCATGCGCCAGGCCTTCCAGCCGTTGCACATATAGTAGAGCGAGTCGTGATATGTATTTCAAACCCAAATTACTCCTTATCGTCTTCAATTAAAATCAATGAAGACTATAATTGCATTTAATATAGAATCGAATTGCGTGGTGCAATGTCGGCCAAAACAGAAGCGCCGGTCTTGGCACTCGTAATAACTTAGCTCATTTACTTTTTCCCCAAGCTCTCATCTTCATCAACTTTAGACCATCCACATTCACAATGCTTTCTCTTCGCACAATCACCCGCTCTATCCCGCGCACTTTCTCGCGCTCCATTACTACTTCCGCTCTGCGCCCAGCATTCCCCAAGCCAGCTCTCCAGTCCTGGAAGCAGGCCAATAAGCCCACCTACGCTGCGTTCTCTACCTCTAGCGTCTTTAAGGCTCCTTCATCCGAAGGTAAGATGCATTGACTGATATCTGAAAGAATCCGCCGAGATCCGATCCAATCTGGTGGACTCTGTATGTGGCCTTGCGCTGATTTTGGATTTTCTTTTTTTACAGTCGACATCGACCTTCTCGCCAAGCTCGAGGATGAGTTGAGACACGAGAAGTCTTCCGAGATCCCCGAATTTGAGGAGCAACAGGAAGCCATTGATGATGTTGTTAAGCACGGCGAGTGGCAGGTGAAGGATGTTGCCGGCGAACAGGAGGTTATCCTCACCAAGAAGTTCGGCACCGAGAAGTACGATTCATACCACCCCGTTCCACTATATCTTTTATTTCAATGTTGATGATGAATGCTAATAAATATCATTGTTCAGCATCCGCGTCAGCTTTACCGTCGCCGATATCCAGAACATCAGCGAACAGGAGGACTTTGACGACGCCTCCCTGACCGACGAGATGGACTTCCAGAACCAGTCCCGCGGCCAGGATGCCGAGGCCTCCGCCGAGGAGGACCTTGAGCACCCCGAGCCCAGCTTCCCTGCCCGTGTTACCATCACTGTTGAGAAGCCCAACAACGGTGCCCTTCTCATCCAGACCGTTGTCCAGGACGGTGTCTTCCAGATCGAGGAGGTCTCCCACTTCGCCAAGGCTGAGCTCGCTCAGTCCCTGACTGCTGAGAAGGACTGGGCTCGCCAGAGCCTCTACGCCGGTCCCCCCTTCGAGAACCTCGATGAGGACCTCCAGGGTCTCTGGGACCGCTACCTCGAGGACCGTGGCCTTAACGCCGAGTTCGCTAACATGGTTCCTGACTACATCTCCGTCAAGGAGCAGAAGGAGTACATGCGCTGGTTGGAGAGTATGTTTTCCCTTTTTATACAATATTTCTTGACTCATGCTAACAATACCTTTCTCTTCTAGCCGTCAAGAACTTCATTGGTGCTTAAATTAACTACCCCATTCAACCTTTGACTCATTTCTTAATCCTGTCGGATATGCCTTTTGTTAATGAGAAGTTTGCCTGATACGGAGGTATTACCCTTGTGCCTCCATGTCATGGTTAGCTTCAGAGCAACTACTTGTGTGACTCTATTTGTACCAATACTTCCAATATACAATCACTTCACTTACTACATGGCCGTGCTCCTGGCTCTAGGTTACTTTTCACATCCGAGCGATCATCTTGATTCAAAAGGTTCAAACGAGAATAAGGTAATATATGTAGAATCAGGCTGATTGATAACAAATGACTCGGTTCGATGCACAATAAACCCCAACTCCTCGAAAGCGCAATCCCTTGATATAAGTCCAAAATGAAATGGGTGGAGGTAGTTAACAGAACATAAAGTCATAATTCTATGAGGCAAAGTGGGCAAAGGGAACAAACATGAACATGGTGCGGTTAGAATTCCATAGGATCAGCCTTTACAGCAGGGCCACTGTCATCGCGTTCACGCTTGCCAGCACGCTCTTCTTTTATGAGGCCTGCGACGAAGGAACGGAAGAAATCGATATAAGGTTTCAGGCTGGTCTTTTCATAGTCCTGCACCTTACGACCACCCTTCATGTCGGAGCCATTCATCGCACTAGCTTCAACATCAGGGATATCTGCCTCCGCTGTGCCGGTAGGGTGTTTTGCGTCATATTCGTCAATTTCAGCGAGCAGGTCCATTACCGTCGGGACGGTGATGGGATCAAAGTTTTCGGCGTTGCGAGGATCGATGGGAACACAAATACGGCCAGTACCGGGGTGAATAACAAAAGGACTCTTAAGCAAATGAATCATCTTCTTGCTAACCTCGGCATCAAGACGTGGATAGGTATATTCCAAGACAATATCTTGCTTCGCATCTCGGAGCGTCGCCGGGTTAAGCGTGCTGCTCTTACCAGTCTTTGCGAGTGAATCGATATCAGCCCATTTACTGGTGCTGGCGCGATCTGGAGAGGAGTCCCACTTCCTCCGTAGGGATTCGTTCAATGTCTTGTCGGGCAACAAGGACAGAAGGCGTTCTGCCTGCTCGGCAGATTCAAATGTGTCTTGGTCGCCGAGCGTGGTCCGGGCAAAGTCGTGCTTGAGCAGCTCAAGACTGCGTACGATATGGGGGTGTAGTGGCCGTTTGATGTTGACTTTCTTCCCGCTTTGCGACCCTCCGCGGACCATCTCAAGATAACCAGCAATGGCTCGACGTCGATCATCCGGTAGATTGCGTGCACGGGGATCGCATACCCAGGCGTGAGCACCACGACGACCCGAGTAAACCCAGAGGATGTGTTCAAATCCAAAGTCCTCCCGTAGTGCGGTATCAATGACCTTGATTGCCATTGTCACAAATGACCAGCACTTGGCGCAGATATTCGCTTTAACACAACATGTACGGATGTCATCATAATCAGTCAAATCTATATCGAAAACCAATTCCTTGGAGACAGGCTTCATTTGGCCGCCTCGTAGCGTTTTGCGATCGCGTGGGTTGGTGCTGTAAACAGGTCCGATTTCGAAACGAGAAGGGTTCATTTTAAGTATGTCTTTGCGGAACCTGGACATAAGTTTTAGCTCAAGAGGATTCAACAATAAAAGTTGAAATGAGTCTTACAGGTCTGCAGTCGGATATGATTGGTATCGGAGATAGGCGTCATTTTGCAGTGTCAGTGCAAATTCTCGGTTGCCGAAATCTTTTGTTGGTACAATTCCATGATTCAGCCATTGGAAAAGGTATCGGAAGGGGAAAAGTCGTTGGTAGAAGGCGAGCATGACATCTGGGTCCACGCCCGAGGGTGTGGGTGCTGGAGGCCTGCAAGCATTCGGTCAGCAGTCAAGTCCAGACGTGACTGCAGGAGGGCTTATCACTCACTCTTCCTTTGCTGGAGAGTCCATTTTTACATCTCCAGAAGCCGGGAACTCCTCGTCATCGTCATCATCGTTGAACATGTCCTCGAGTTTGACACCAGTTTCAGTCGGGGTCACGACCGGAGAGGCATCTGGCATCTCATCGTCATTTTGCGCAGAGCCAGATGATATGGAATCAGGCATTGTGGGCGAGTCTGGTGATGGGCAAAACAACCTTGAAAATGCTCCAAGTTTCTCTGGGGTTTAATTGAACCCAAACAGGAAGGCGCGACGCGTGACGCGCGATGGCTCGTGCACGCGTCCGCCCTAAGCCCTATGTCACGTGCTATCCTCAATTGGGACAGCCATCTATGAACGAAAACGGATTGCCTCGACACTGTTCCTCACATTTACTGGGGAGAGCCCTGACTAGTCGCAAAGTCAGTCGCAAGATGCTGGGGTACTACGTCCATCCCCTTGCCGCTTGCGGCCAAAATCTCTGTACCTCAACGCTGTACCTCTCGCCCACCAGGATCCTTGGATGACATGTAGACTGCCCTGCCGTTCCAAAACAACGAGCGTGCAGGCTGCACAGATTGGTTGAAGGATTCTCTGAGTCAATGTCCTACAGAAACCCCATTGTTATTTTGCGGCAAAAGTCCCATCTTCGCGCAGTGGGGTTGGCCTAGTGCAGTGCTGGCTTGAGATGTCCCCGTCATTGATTACAGTTGCCAATGTTACGATAAGCCACATCCGGATTAATCCCTCAAAAAAGGATGTCTTGCGAGGATGTTGAGATCCTCTTGCTACGGGAATACCTCGGATTCACGCGTACATTTTTCGAAACTGACACCTACCAATGGAACGCCCCTACACTCAATCGAATGTTATTCCCACATTCCACAGAGCCAAGAAAACACCTCAAATCGCACTTGGGGATTTCTGGCTGCTTCTGGTCGATTTGTTTATTTTCTCACTGCAAGCCCATGCGATTCCGTGAGGTTTTCGTCCTCAAACAGAGGAGCCTCATCGTATCAAGTATGGTCCCTTTCGAATATGATTACCCAACAATCGCACTACCGACCAAATCGAGGTCTGAAGGGTGTCATGTCTACTTCCCTACTAACACTGGTCCGGATGGTCCTTTTGCTGGCCATATACTCCAAAATAAACATATTCTTGAACAATCATTGAGCGATTTTCTCCATCTAAATGAACCAATGTACAGTCACTCCAGTGATTTGCTTACTACTTTTGCGGATTGTGACCTCGGGAGAGACTACAAAGATTGCCAAGATATTCTTTTGTTTCCGCATTAGGTTACCCTAGTGGATGAAGATGGAGACCCCTTGCACTACTTACCCTAATGATACTACAGTCTGTCACGTTTGCATCTGAGTTGCCAGATGAATGGATCACTGCACCAATTGTTGTCCAATGGCCTTACTTCTGTGCCTTTCTCATCAATCAGTAAGCTAACCTAGTACCTGCATTCGGCCTCCTATGTCACATTGTGAATCAGGTCTACCTTTCTGTCCTGGACACGACCGTGGCACCCACGTCCGTCATGACTTGGAACCAGTCTTTTCGAAAAGGGCATATAAGATCGTTCATGTCTGTCCTGATTCCAGACTTTTTATTATCAACCCTTCACTCGTTATCTCAAGTCTGTTTGATAAGACTTTGATCTCTCGAAATGATCAACTCCGTTGCTCTTCTGGCTCTTGCCAGCCCGGCCTTTGCCGGTATCATGCAGGCTCGTGGCGAGGAGTTCGTTCGTCCCGCCGCTCAGAGCTCTGCTGCCGTCGCTGCCCCTGGCCAGGCTGAAGGCTGGGGCGAGAGCTGGTCCAAGCCGGCCGAGCACGTCTCGACCCATGACTCCTGGAGCAAGTCCACCGAGTCTGCTGAGTCGTGGACCACCCCGTGCACCACCTCGACCACCGCCACCCCTGTGCCTGAGCACACCACCACTCACCCGGTGCATGATCATACTACCACCCACCCGGTGCATGATCATACTACCACCCACCCGGTGCATGATCATACTACCACTCACCCGGTGCATGATCATACTACCACCACCCCGTGCACCACCTCGACCACCCCGGTGCACGAGCACAGCACTACCCCGGTGCCTGAGCATACCACCACCCCGGTGCACAATAGCACCACCCCGGTCGGAAACACCACCACCCCCTGCACCACTTCGACCGCCCCGGTGTCTGAGCACACCACTATCCCGGTGCACAATACCACCACCCCGGTGTGGGAGCACACCACCAAGCCTCACGTCCCCGTGAATCCTGGTACCACCAAGACGCTCACCTTCGTGACCACCACCTGCCCTGGTAAGCCCTAAAATCTCTACCAAATTGTGCCACTTGACCATACATTCTAACAATACCTAGTCACCTCGTCTACGATCACCTCTGGCTCTAAGACTTGGACCGTTCCCGTGACCGGAACAAGCACCATCACCATCACCAAGACTACCGTCTGCACTATGTGCGAGAACGAGAAGCCTCTGACCTTCTACAATGCCACTGAGCCCGCCACCGGACATCCCACCGCAGGCCCTACCGCCCCCATTCTGAAGCCCACCGGAGAGGTCGTGGTTCCCCAGAAGCCCGGTCACTCCAAGTCCACTCACAGCTACCCTGTTGAGACCAAGCCCGCTGAGACCAAGCCCATTGGAACGCAGCCCATTGGAACGCAGCCCATCGGTACCCAGCCCGTCGCGACCAAGCCCGTCGAGACCAAGCCCGTCGAGACCAAGCCCGCTGAGACCAAGCCCGCTGAGACCAAGCCTGTCGTCCCCGGCGAGACCAAGCCCGTCGAGAGCCACCCTGCCGAGACCAAGCCCGCTGAGACCAAGCCTGTTGTCCCCGGCGAGACCAAGCCCGCTGTCCCCGCTGAGACCAAGCCTGTTGTCCCCGGCGAGACCAAGCCTGCTGTCCCCGGCGAGACCAAGCCCGCTGTCCCCGGCGAGACCAAGCCTGCCGTCCCTGCTGAGTCCAAGCCCGGTGTCCCTGCTGAGACCAAGCCCGCTGTCCCCGGCGAGACCAAGCCTGCCGTCCCTGCTGAGTCCAAGCCCGGTGTTCCTGCTGAGACCAAGCCTGCCGTCCCTGCTGAGTCCAAGCCCGGTGTTCCTGCTGAGACCAAGCCCGCTGTTCCTGGCGAGACCAAGCCTGCCGTCCCTGCTGAGTCCAAGCCCGGTGTTCCTGCTGAGACCAAGCCCGCTGTTCCTGGCGAGACCAAGCCTGCCGTCCCTGCTGAGTCCAAGCCCGGTGTCCCTGCTGAGACCAAGCCCGCTGTTCCTGGCGAGACCAAGCCTGCCGTCCCTGCTGAGTCCAAGCCCGGTGTTCCTGCTGAGACCAAGCCCGCTGTTCCTGGCGAGACTAAGCCTGCCGTCCCTGCTGAGTCTAAGCCCGGTGTCCCCGCTGAGACCAAGCCCGCTGTTCCTGGCGAGACCAAGCCCGCCGTCCCCGCTGAGTCCAAGCCCGGTGTCCCCGCTGAGACCAAGCCCGCCGTCCCTGCCCAGTCCAAGCCCGGTGTCCCCGCTGAGACCAAGCCCGCTGTCCCCGCTGAGACCAAGCCCGCTGTCCCCGGCGAGACCAAGCCCGCCGTCCCTGCCCAGTCCCAGCCCGGTGTCCCCGCTGCCTCCAACCCCGTCGTCCCTGCTCAGTCCCAGCCCGCTGTCTCCAAGCCTGCCCACAGCGAGCCCGCTGCCCCCAAGAAGACTCAGCCCGCTGCCAACCCCTCCACCCCCGAGGAGCACCCCTCCACACCCGAGCAGCACGGTGCTTCTCCCTCTTCCAACGAGTTCACCGGTGCCGCCTCCAGCGTCAAGCCCGCTGTCGGCCTCCTTGCCGGTGTTGTTGCCCTCATGGCTCTCCTGTAAATCAGTTGAGAACCATCGACGGCCGATCCATCTCTTCATTGGGATCTGGATCCCTCTCGGTTCCTGAGAACCCTGCTCTTCAGTGGTGCGGATTAGAGAGGCCCCATGGTACCTTGAGTATTTTTGAGATTGTCCGACCTTCGCTCCGCTTAGAATTTCTTCCTTCTGCTTTTTACTAACAAGACTGGAGGATTAAAGAAAAACGGTTGCTTGGCCATTTCGAGATTTCTTTTTACTTTGTCAGACCTGTTTTCAATATACTAATAGTAATATATAGTGTCTTTATCGCTTGGATTTTTTGACTCATTCGATGTTTTAAGATTTTACTTGTCCTAGAGATAGCATTTGCATTGAATCAAAAGTCAATCTATCTTTTTTTTTCACAAATTCTCAAGGAAAATAGCTGTAACCCTTAAGATAGTTTCGCTCCCTAAAGCGCTTGATATTTCCAGATCCTGTTGTTCGATAGTAGAGGTTCTGTCTCACTACGGCTCACCTTAGCCCTAAGTCTAGGAAGTTTCAAAAGCAACGATTACAACGGAAACACGAGTGTTCTGTCTATTTACAATTTTTACCTCTTATTTATTCGTCTTAATTACCTAGCTCCATCCTTAGGCTATGTTCACTTGATGTATTTGTATAGTCTATATTTGAACTTGATATTGACTATGTAACAACAACAAAAAAAAGACACATATTTAGGTAGAAGAGAGAGAATAGTAAAACCAAACGTTTCCAACACGTCTATACTACAACAGCAGATTTTCTCGGCGTACAGGTTCCACCCTCCTCCCGTTAAACCTCTCCAGTTCAGTGTATCCCAAGACATGTTTTATTATCTTGCCAGGTTCAGAATCTACCGCAAACCCTGCAGCTCCTGCTCAAGCTCTGCCTTGACAATCTCCTTAACACCCTGCCAGCCAGCACTCTCGCCGACGGGGGTGACTCGGCTCTCACGCTGCTCCAGACCAATGAACTCTTGGGGCAAGATCTCGGTGAAGTCGTAACCATCCTCCGCACGCAGAGCAAGGTCAACAGCGCTAGCAAACTTAGCCGGGTGGGCAGTGGACAGAGAGATATGGACAGCATCTGGGTTACGTGCCAAAGAGCGGCGGGTGGCAGCAACACCAACAGCAGTGTGAGGGTCAAGGATGTAACCACCGGTCTTGGAGCTCTTGGCAGAGCCAGGGCCAAGACCCTTGGGGAAGGAGGTCTTGTAGATATCACGGATCATAGAGATAGTCTCCTCGTTGCTAACGCGCTCACTCTCGAAATCGACCTTGGCGGCCTCGAGGACGGCGCTAGGGACTTGGAAGCCTCCCTCCGTCTTGAGCTGGTTGAGCCATCCGCTGACGCTTTCGCAGGCGTGCTTGCGGCGCTCGGCTTCGCTCCCATTGGCTGTTTGGTAGGAAAGGAACCAGAGGAGGCGCTCGAAGTTGCTGCTGACGAGGATGTCCATGGCTGGGCTGTGGGTTTCCTTAACGCCGTGGTCGGAGGTTGCGTTGAGGGCCTTCTTCGTGTAGTGGCCACCACTGCGGAAGAAGCGGTCGAGAATGTCATTGGCGTTGGTGGCAATCACCAGTTTCTCGATGGGAACACCCATCTGCTTGGCGAACCAACCAGCAAGGATATCGCCGAAGTTGCCGGACGGGACAACCACTCGGACCTTGGAATCCTTGTTGAACGAGTCGGTTTTGGTGAGGGAGAAGTAGGAGTAGAAGTAGTAGGTAATCTGAGCCAAAATTCTGGCCATATTAATGCTGTTGACCGCGGCGATGTTGTGGGTAGAGTTAAGGTCTTCATCAGCGAAGAGGGCCTTGACGATATCCTGGCAGTGATCGAACGAGCCCGCGACGGTGAGGTTGTGAACATTAGGGTCCAAGATAGTTGTCATTTGCTTTTCTTGGATGGGCGAGACTCGGCCGCCATCAGGGAAGAGAATGAATACCGAGACGTCCTTCTTGCCGCGAAGTCCGTAGATGGCAGCCGAACCAGTATCACCGCTAGTGGCACCAACAACGGTCAGGTGGTGTCTATCCTTGCCAGTCTTTCCGGCATTCTTGCGAACAAGGAAATACTCGAACAGATTTCCGAGGAAGCTGAGCGCAACATCCTTGAACGCAAAGGTCGGGCCGTGGAATAGCTCTAGCAAGTAGAGGTTCTTTTCGAGGGGGACGGAAGGAGTGCGCTCGGGGTGACGAAAAGTCGAGTATGACTTATAGATAATGGTCTTGAGATCTTCCCGGGGAATCTCGTCGGTAGAGATATAGAGCGACATGATTTCGAGCGCCAGATCCTCGAAGCTCAGATCCCGCCATTCCGTCTCCCACGATTTGGGGAGGCTAGGGATTTCCTCGGGTATGAAGAGACCTCCGTCCGAGGCTAGGCCCTGAAGAACAACATCTTCAAAGGATCTCTAGAGAGACAGAGTTGTTAGTAACATGTTTGCAATGAATAGTTTTTTCGACTCACCTTGTACTCAGCACCGCGAGTACTTAGGTATTGTTGTGAGAGTGTAGGAGACATGATTAAAAAGTCAATTGACTCAATAGAAATTGCTTGAAACCGAAGTAGAGAAGAAGAGAGGCAGAATGATTCATCCCACCGCGGGGGAAATCTGAATGTCCCAAAATGGATTAGTGCCTCCGAGAACGGCCCTCACGTGCGTAATTTGATTGGCTCACATCTATACAGTGTATATTTTGAATCTTCAATTTTTCAGACTTCATGGGCACATCTCTATATTTGATCATATTCTAGATTTTTTTAGTTATAGGTGTCTACTCGTTGACCAGCACATATCTGTAGCGGGCCTTTCCATCCTCCATATCCACAATCGCCTTGTTCGCATCCTTCATCGGGATTTCCTCCACCCAAGGGCGGATTCCCTTTTCAGCAACAAGCTCAAACATCTCCCGGATCTCACTGGGGCTACCAACAAGGGAGCTGGAGAGATTTATGCGACGCATCAAGCTCCGAACAGGAGCAAACAGTCCACCATCCTCAGGGAGACCCACCTGCACAAAAGATCCACCGGTCTTCAAAAGACCCAGGTAGTCATTAAAAGGCATCTTAGTAGACGAGACAGTGGAAACAATCAAATCCAAAGACCGAGTATGAACGGTGGCCCAGTCAGTCTCATCATCTGTCGCAATATAAAGATCCGCCCCCATCTTCAACGAATCCTCCTTCTTAGCCATCTTCCGCGAGATAGCAACAACCCGATCAGCCCCCATAGCCTTAGCAAACAGCAAGCCAAAGTGACCCAGACCTCCAACGCCAATAATGCCAACGCGCTTGCCAGGACCACAGCCATTGTGCTTGAGCGGGCTGTAGAGGGTAGCGCCGCCGCACAGCATAGGCGCAGCATCAGCCGACGGGATAGCATCGGGGATCTTGATGGCAAAGTGGCCGGGCACCCGGTTGTACCGCGCATACCCGCCGTACGACTTGCTGCCATCGTAGTGGATGCTGTTGTACGTGCCGACGACCTTCTTGGTGCAGTAGTTCTCCATACCGGAGGCGCACTCCTCGCAGTCGCCTAGGCGGCCGAGACAGGACTCGCTCTGGGCGCCGACTCCGACGCGGTCGCCGATCTGGATGTCGGAGACCTTGCTGCCCACGCGCACGGCTGTGCCAACAATCTCATGGCCTACGCAGCAGGGGTAGGCGGTGGGTCTCTGTGGCGAATGTTAGTTTTTTTTTTTCCCGTTTTTTATGGGGATGTATACAACGTTGTATATCAGTGAGTTTTCCCATGCTGAGATCTCGTTGATACAAACTAAATACGTACCCAGCCACTCCGGAGAGTGTGTAAATCGGAACCACAGATGCCGCAGTGAGATACTTTGATATCAACATCGGTCTCCTCCCACTCTTTCGGCTGGAATTCTTGCCAAACCATGTTGCCCTCGCCGGCACTGGGGTCAAGACCCATCCAGCCTTCGAATTTGTAGTCTGTTTGAGCCATGTTGTGAATTTGGAGAATTGTTCACTGTACACATCTTTCCTGGGGGTATGCCCCATTTATATCTCTTGGAAGCGGGCCACGTCCGGAGTCCCACTCGGTTTTGCACACTGAAAACTTCGGTTTGAATAATTGGTAAGCAGCCTTGATGGATCCGTTTGAAGATTTAGACTTGTAAGCTATAAAGTGTGCATTTTACCTGGTTGGAGTATTTGCTTAGAGAAAATTGGGTTGTTGATACCCTAGCATCTACATCCATTACCTTGCCTATTTAAACAGGCTCTGCTCTGTTAATACAGCTTGAACTATGTTTTGTGTGGTCAATGCCTAGGTGTATTTTTCTTGGTTTTTTTTTTTCTATGGAGCCAGTTGCATTGGCCGGGAAAAAGCGGAAGTTTATTTCCATCTCGACATAGGGCTACGTGGTATATACATGTTGTACGGGGCAGGGAGTGTATGTCTCTTAATATATATCAAATTCCACACTACAAAGCTTGGCTGCATTGCCAAGATATGCCTAATCCAAGCCCCAAGTCCAAAAACATCACAATAAAAGAAATTGACATTCGAGGCAGAAATGTACAGGCCTTTTGAAGTCCGTTTAGGTAGACATGCAAGCAAAATTAAACAAGTAAAAGAAAAACACCAATCTATCTCTGTCAGTTCAGATTCTCGCTTGCGAAAACACCCGAATATAACACCAGCCGGTATGGTCAGCTAGACACACTTGGCTATACCATCAATGTCATTGCTCTAGAAGAGCGACAAGATGTCGTCGTTGGATTTCTTGGACTGGTTGTTTTGAGAAGGACCCGCATTGCTGGAGAGATCAAGACCAGAGAAGCCGTTCATGAGGTCGGCACTACCACCACCGCTCGACGAGGGCTGGGCGGCACCGGAGTCTCCGAACACACCCAAGAGATCGTCTAGGTTGTTGCTTGCTTGGGCGGTCGGGGTACCAGCTGCAGGGGACGCTACCCGTACGGGGGTGCCAGCCAGACCCTCGAGGCCGGACATGCCGCTGGAAGGCTCGGTTTGTGCGGAGGCAGGAGCACCGCCGTCGAAATCGATGTCCAGCAGGTTCTCGACGTTGTTTTGCGCCTGCGCAGGTGCTGTGTTGCCACCAGCGGCAGCGGCAGCAGCCGCAGCCAGTGGGTTCTCGCGCGCGTTCTGGATTTGTTCCCTGTGGATTGGTTAGTAATATGGTCGACGAATACAGGGGATTTAGTACATACTCGATAGCAGCGCGCATGACGGCATCTGCACCGAACCGGCCGTGCCCAACAAACTGCTCGGGGGGCTTGTGGTAGACGGAAGAAAGAGTAGACAGTTCGGAAAGGAGTTGGTCGAGAAGGGCCGGTGGCAGTGAGTGGATGGTGGTGACGATAGGGGGCTTGTCCGAGAGAACGATGTTCTTTGTCGCGTTTGAATCGCTGGTGTTGGACAGAAGACGCCAGTAGATATATGCTCGGTCACGGACATCTGGGTTGTCGTTCTCGGATGTCGCGGCCTGGAGTACCCGCTGCACCAGGCCCTGTGCTTTGTCGGGACGCTTGAGGAAGAGTTTGACGACAGCTGTGAGGATTTGCAATTGGGTCTAGATCTAGAGGTTAGTCAAGATCGTAGCATATACCAGGAAGGAAGAACAAACCGCAGAGAATTCTTCGTTGAAACCATCCACAAAGCCACCCAAGATATCACCCGCGTTGCTGATCTTCTCAGCATACTCTCCTACAATCCAGATGATTGCCGCTCTAGCATTGGGCTCATCTAACTCATCAATGCACTGGCATAGAGTCGGGATGATACCTTCATAGCCAGGGTATTTCCGGAAGATGTCCTTGATAACAACAATCGCCTCCTGAACGACATAGTTCACCTTAGTATTGATGAGATCCAACAGTGTGTTAACGCATCGCTCGCTGGCGCTCTCAATCTTGATGGCAACCTGGCCGATTGCCTTGACAGCTCGGCGGACAAAGTCCATATCGACTTCAAGGGCATACTCCTTCAACTCAGCGAGGAGCTGGTCCACATTGCGGTCGTTCGCTATGCGGACCATGATCTCAAGTTTCTGGAACTTGACATATTGCGGGTCATTGTATTTGCAGAAGAAAACACGGAGTTCTTTGTTGAGAATGTCAGGCTCCTTTTGCAGCAGAAGGTCGATATTTCTTAACGCAACATATTGCACTTCGGGGGCTGACGAAACCAATGTAACTATATAAAATTAGCAAAAAGAAGTGTACTGAGAGCAGCGAGGGTGCATACCCAATGGCGGAGCCATCTTCTTGAGGTAGGCCTTCGACAATTCAGGGCTGACATTCTTCATATGTAAGAACACAGCCTTGACTGCCGCAAGGACCACACCGGAATTAACATGCTGGAACTGAGGAGCGACTCGTTCGCAAATGTGCTCCGACTCCTTCACGTCAGAGGTCTTATACTCAGCCAAAGTTGAGAGAATAGTGACGCGGCCCCATTCTGTGCACTCATTCAAAGCCATCAGCATCTTCCGTAGGGAGTTAGCATTAATATGTAGAGCCTGTGTCTCGGGTGCCGTGTGGTGAATCTCCTGAAGTGCAGTCACCGAATTGGCCACGACCATGGGGTTGGGGTCTCCGATCATCTCCTGGAGCGTCTCCAGGAATCCGTTCTCAAGGGCCATTGTTGGGTTCAGATCGAAAAGCTTGGCCACACAGATTGCAGCTGTCTTGCGGACATACGGCGACTCGTCTCGGAGGGTCTTGCGCAGCGGTTCTTCCATGTAGTCCACCATCTTCTCTACCCGAATACAACCCATTGTCCGGATTGCCAACGCACGAATCAGTGGGTTAGGATCTTCCGAGTCTTGTACGAAGGTGTTCACGGCGAGAATACATAGATCGGGGTGCGATTTAGCGTAGTTCCTGAAAGTGAGATTCGACCGATTAGCATACGTAGCCAAGTTCAGTTGTACAGTGGTACCCACATGAGATAGAGGTAGACCAATTTCTTCTGCTCAAGATCGGCGGTAGCAATGTTCTTGAGAACATCTGGGAACAGGGCCGAAACATCCTTTCCTAGGGTCATGGCCATAATTGTCTTTTGAATGGATTCCTTCCTGTTATATCGTCAGCCATACCATCTCTTTGTCATACACTCCCAGCCCGGATGGAGGGCTTCACTACTGTACATACCGTTCGTAGGCATACTGGGAACTATAATAATAGTTAATATCATTCGTCATTCGCTATGGCGAGGTAACCAGCGCATGGTGGAGGGGGCCGCATACACAAGTCCAGCTCGCAATTCAAATGTCTCTCCTTTCCGAGGCACCGTAAAGGCGCCGCGGATTTTGTTCATCGCCATGGCGAGGATGTATAAGCTTCAGCAACGACTAGGTCGTGCCTCCGCCTAGAGATATCGGGATGGGAGTGGGAATGGAGTAGCGTTGGGCGACTGCGGGGGATTGGGAGCTTCGCGGTCGCGCGAGATCGGGGAATGGAATCTGTTGAGATTGTTTGTGACTTTGTTCGCAAACTCAGAAAGTATGTGAACAATCTGGGTTGGGGAGATTGCGAGGAAGAATGGGGGCGAAGAGGGAGAGAAAGGGTGTTTCGGACGATCAAAAGTTGTCCACAAATGGTGGCTTCTGGACTCTCCCGCTCTACGGTCATCGACTCTCTCCTTTATTTTACCCTCGAATCTAGACACTCTCGCTGTCATAATGGTATTTATTCTACATCTGCCAGAACTGTCAAATTGCCAAGACTAACACATCTGCAGGCTAATCTCCCTAACTTGCGACGCCTGTTTGTGGAGGCTAGAACAGAGGCGGAGGAGAACGAGTACTCGCGGAAGGCTGTATGTCATTGGACCACTCAAGTCGATTGAATAAAGCTAACAGGTATAGTTCTACAATCTTGTCCTCTTCATATCTTCTGTTGCCATCTTTAGCTTGACTGCTCAACGCATGAGTGGACCGAAGGCTGGACGATGATAGCGACTCTTATTACCATATATTTGGACATTATGAAGTATGAAATACAAAGTGACAAGAACGCATAATCCGATTTCCTGGCATCCCAGCCGCTGGTCCGACGAACTCTTTCATTCCGAGCCCTATGCTATCCATCAATCGGTCTCTTCGCCCTCACTCTCTAAGAACGCAAGCGACTGTCGCCCTCGATTCGGCCTACGCCGAGGTTTCGAATCCTCATCATTCTCCTCGTCACTCTTAGCACCCCATTGCTTTGCGCCTTGCTGGATCTGCTCTAGATCTGCTTTCAGCTCCCGTTCTTCGCGGATCTGGTTTGCCTTCTCTTGGGATGGCCGGCCAGTCATTCCAGCATCCTCCAGCATCCCCTTGAGATGCTTGATTTTGGCCTTGGAGGTGTCATAAGACGCCAGCTCTTTACCCCATAGCTTACGGATCCCGCATTTGATGAGCCATCCTTGCAGTCGTTTGATTTCAGCCTGGTCCGGGCTAATATCCTCATCCTTGGCTTTGGAAGTTTTCTTCGTCTTGGTTGCAGTTCCCCCAGCAGTTTTCTGTCGCTTGCGGGGAGCCTTAAGCTGAGGTTCTTCGTCAAGCACCACCGACATCTCGCTTTCGGAATCATCCTTGGTATCTCTATTGGGTTCATCGGGAACATCGGACGCGTCTGATGCTTCCTTCGTGGGGGCCTTTCGCACAGATGCCTTCTTCTCTGGCGACTTCTTCAATGGCGCTTTCGAGCGTTTCTTTGGTTTTGTGACATCGTCGTCATCACTCTCATTACCGGATAAATCAGAAGCGTCTGACATATCTTTCTTGGGTTTCTGCACGGAGACCTTCTTCATTGAGGACTTCTTCATCGGCGACTCCTTCACTGGTGCTTTGGATCGACTGTTAGGCTTTGTGACCTCGTCACTCTCGTCGTCCGACGGGACTGATAGCTCAACTTCCTCGTCGGGCACTGGCGTCTTAGTCTTCTGGCGCTTCCTAGAATTTGGCGCGGTCTCGGATTTTGCTCGCTTCGCAGGGGCAGTAGGCTTAGGCTTTGGAAGAGGAGAGGATTGTGGATTTTGTATCGCCTGATCTTGTATTTCCTGTAAAAGCATCGCAATCAGTGTCTTTTCCTGAAGCTGGCTGAAGCTGCCGAAGGAGCACAGTAAATTCAAAGACTCACCACCTCGTCCTTGATTATATTCTCACTCCGCGCTTTCCAATCATCTGTAGACTTAAAGTACCCAGCTGAAAGACCTAATGTAGCTTCCACCGCAAGTCGTACACGCTTCACAGTCAATTCCTCCATGTTCCCCGACTTGAAGATTGCAGCCACTTGGTCGCGAAGACTCCTCTCAAGAGTCTGGTCAGAGGGAGCGTTGAGTACCTGACTCTCAGCTTCAGACTCGGAGTCGGACATTGTATACTTCGGCGGCATGCTGATGTCGTTCTATGACGATTGAAAGGATGTTAATAGTATGAGTGAGTTTGCATGAATGAATAGTCTAGCTGCTCGGAGTATATATGGGAATATAAGGACCAAAGAGCAAAGTAATGGAAGAAAAATATTGATGTATCGCAGTCAAACTGCGAACCTGATCGCGTCTGCGTTGAGCGCGCGGGAATGGATGACAAAGCAGGATCGAGATTGATCGGCGTTACATTTCACTATGTCATTTGCGACTCTTGCTCTGAAAGCTCAACTTCTGGATCTTTGACATATTCAAAGCTCATTGATCTTGAGGATATTTCTCACTTCTTTTTGAGTGTCTCCTTGGAGACTGCTACGCTAAATATCGGTCACTATCACCTCTTTTTCCCCTCCGCTGTTTCTCCGCAATCTATTAGAAATCAACTCCGAATCACTCTCACGACTCCAAATATTCAATATCCCCAGGCAATCAAATACCTACAAGGGAAAACATGTCCTCTGTTCCACCGGAGCAAGTTACTAGTGAATATAAAGGCACAAGGTCAATATTCAACCAGCAAAACCTCGCGACCTCCGCAAGCTCCTCCAAGCCAGCCGGAAACGATGACTCGAAAGCTCCATTGCCCAAAGGCGTAGTTCTGGACAAAGACGGAAAGCCGTACGTATCTACAACTAGCAGCATCCAGACTCAACCGTTCTCCTTGTTGAGCCGCGTCTACAGAACAAGCTAACATATCCACCTCACAGCTGCCGCACCTGCACCTCCGTCGCCTCATGGCGAGCATTGACCAAGCAAGCCGACCTCAAAAGCGCAAACTCAAACCCTATCTCGAGCACAGGCAAAATGACAGCCTCAACGGCCGCCTTCGCCGCAGCCACAACACCCTCCCTCAGCGAAAGACCCTCAGACTGCCCGCCAGACGTCGAAGAGCTAGGTCGTTCGACATGGACACTATTACACTCGATGGCAGCTACATACCCCGAAAAGGCAAACGCAGAACACCAAGCTAATATGAGCGGGTTCTTGAAGTTCTTTTCAAAGCTATACCCGTGCTGGGTATGTGCGGATGATTTCCAGACATGGATGGCGCATCCCAGTGGGCAGAATCAGCCGAAACTGGGGAGTCGGAAGGAGTTTGGATGGTGGATGTGTGAGGCGCATAATGAGGTTAATCGGAAGCTTGGGAAGAAGGAGTTTGATTGTCGACTTTGGGAGGAGAGGTGGCGGACTGGGTGGAAGGATGGTCGGTGTGATTGAGCTGTATGTTTGCGGTGTTTTGGTTGAAGTGGTTTTCTCTCTGCTCTTCAGTTTCGGACATCTCCCTTGTACATTAGATATGCATTGTTTGGCGAATAAATATAGATTGTACTTTTATCACTACTTACTAGGCCAGGTAATATGAACTAGGCGACTAGAGGCATTGCCTTCAGGTGATGACTATAAGAGATCTTGTGGACAAAACATGTTCGCATACAAACTAGATCGCTAAGCAATTATAATCTTGGATACAAAAAGACATCTAGACAAGGGGACTGTGTGCAGGAAGTTTTGTCTTTCTCCCAGCCGAAAAAAAAAAATGAAAAGCGCCGCCAAACACAACTTCTCCTCGTGCAGATGAAAAATGTACCCGTTTTGTAACTTCATATCAGGAAGAAGAGAAAAAAAGGCAGAAAACCGTTATGCTTCGTCATGCGGCAATTAGAATTGACTGGGGACGAACAGGCGCAGGCCACTGGCCGGGGCACCGATCTCCGTAACATCCGCTATCCGGTCGACACTTCCCTTGTACTGAGGGTGGTATTTAGCACCGGTGAAGGGGTCTGAGACACTGGGAGAGCCGCTGTAGATAGGAGTGAAGGAGGCAGCGCAGATATCGAACTCGGCGAAGGGGTCGAAGTCGATATCGATCTGGTCTTGAGGGTTGCGTTCGCATTGAGCTTTGATCTTCTTGGCCTGTTTATCATGGTTAGTATTGGCATATCCCAAAATATGAACTTCCAATTAAAAGAAAAGTCTTACCTGCTCCAAAAGCTTAGCGGAGCCTCCATTGGCCAGCATCCGGTTGGCAAAGCTCAAGGCTGAGCCGTAGTTCTTGTTGGCAAAGGCCAACTTCATAGCAGCCATCAATGCTAATTGTCGGTGAGCGACCTCGAGCTTAGGGATCGTGAAGTAGGCGGACAGCTCAAGGCTGCGCTTGAGGTCCTCGGGAGAGTCGGTGGAGAGAGTACGGCGCTCGAGCTCGATCGACATGGCGAGGATGTATTCACGAGCAGTGGCAATGACCTTCTTTGCCTCCTCCACATCGGCTTCTGATGAGACGGTGTTGACGAGAACAGTGTGAAGAATGCGCTTGAAGATTGCTACACCATCCTCCAATCTGTTGGACCGCATAGCGGCATAACCCTCTTGCAAGTCAGCACTGGCAATAGTCTCTAGGTCTCGAGGAATGATGGGAAGCATTTTCCGGGAGTCAGTTTCGTCAACGGTCCGGCGCACATAGTTGACCAAAGGCGGCAGACCAGCAGTCGCCGGGAGATAGGTCTTGGTTGCCTTGTAAACTTCGAGGAAGCGAGGCTTGAGAGGAGCGAACTGAACGGCACCAACTTGACGGTTCAACAGCTGCATCGCAGTGTCGAAAGAGCCAGCGGCGACGTGATCAGCAGCAAGCGGGGAGTTACGAGCCCACAAATCGGCCTCAGAACCTCCTGCGCCAGCTTCGGCACTTTCCACGTTGACAAAGTCGACCTCTTCCTCAACATTGACATCATCACCCATATCCCAGCCGGAAACTTCCTCCTCGTCATCATCAAGGGTTTCCCGAGCAAGAGCAGCCTCTTGCTCCTCTTCCTCAATCTCGAATCCATCAGCACCAGCCTCGTCATCGGCAGCACCAACCTCTCCAAGAAGAGCCTTCTCAAAGGAGGAGTGGCCAGCAGCCTTAACAGGCCAGTTTGACTTGAAAGTGGGCACAATGGGATGGGGAACCTTCAGAGGGTGCTCGAGTGTAGGCAGGCCGATCTGGTCTTCGGTGAGACCAACAGCCTCCAAAATGGACTCGGCCTCTTCAATCAGACCATGTGACTTGGCAGTGAGATAAGCGAGCGGGTCTAGCGAAATTAGCATTAAGGAAATAATTGCCACCAGGGTGAATACTTACACAAGTCCACTTCCTTGAACATCTGGATTCGATCCTCAACGTCCCCGCGGTAGATAGCGTTTTGGAAGCGAGAGGTGAAGTCGCCACGGTGTTCAGCAATCTTAGCCATACGAGCAAGCTTCTCCTGGTCGCCGGTACAGAGGTAAAGGAAAGAGAGCTTGTCGAAGTTGCGCTGCTTTTGGTAAGTCATTTCGACGGTCTGGTGGTTACCGTGAGCCAATGCTTCGGCTCCAAGTCTGCTCCAAAAGTTGGGGCGGTCGAGTTCCCGTGCCATTTCATTGGCAACCTCGAGGTTACCACATTCAAGGGCAAGGTCGAAGCGGGTCTGGGGGTCTTGCACGAATTGCAGAGCAATCTCCGGGTAGCCCTTCTTCTGCAGGTAAGAAATGATGCTCTGGCCAACCAAACTGGAGGTCTTGATAATCTGAAGCATTTCGTCGTAATTCCGCTTCACGAGGGCGAGCTTGAAACGGTACTCAGTCGGGTCAATCTCTAAGACGCGTGGCTGGGCGTTGCGGTCAAGGGCATAGACGCTGCGTCCCTTGACACGCACGAGGTATACTGTCTGATCAAGGGTGCGGATAATACCGTTGTCGCCGTTGAGAAGGGAGTACTTCACATGGTTGAGGGTAGAGTAGAGCAGGACACCGGCGTCATCCCAGGTAGCACTCTTGATGCGAATAGTCTCGTGCAAGGTACTGACCTGCTCGAGGGTCTTGGTTACGATAGTGACATTATGTTTGCTGAGCAAAGCGCAGTACAAGCCATCGTTAGACCACACCACATACTTCACTCCGCTGACAGCAAGCTCCGCAAGCTGCTTCTTTTGTTGGATGTCGAACAGAGTAACATGTGTAGGGGTGATGAAGAGCAGACATCCGGTACCACCAAAGTAGATATCGGTCGTGCCGGCCGGTGGCTTGATTGTCTTCGTTGTGGAGTTGCTAAGGTCCTTGATATCGACCTGCTGACTCGAAGGGTTGAAGACAGCGAAGCGGTTGCGGGCGACGAAAACTGCCGAAGTGGCCTGTCCACGCTTAACATCTGTAGGCTCAACGGCTCCAGTGGCATCTCTAGGAAGATGAATCAATTCATAAGTTCCATTATCAGCGGGCGTGGTAACCAGAATAGCACGCTCGGCGGGGTTGTAAGAGAGGGTACGCGGAGGGACCCATGGGGAACCCAGCTTGCGCAGCGAAAGCATCGGCGGCGACTCGACGTTCTTGCCGAAGTCATATGACTTGACGTGCTTATCCTTTGTGATGTAGAACAGTTGGTTCTGGTAGATAGCAGACGCAGGACGCTCTCGCTCGAGCTTGAAGACCATAACACCAGTATCATGGCCTGCGGCGAACAGGTTCATCTCGGGATGAGCAGCGATAACCCAGAATCGATCAAGATCGCGCTTAAAGGACTGAACGGAGGTACGCTTGTTAAGATCCCATGCACGAATCGTCTTATCTTCGCCGACGGAAAGGATGAGGTCCTGGTGTGGGTGGAACAGAGCGGCGGAGGCATTTTGGAAATGGCCGCGGCAAGTATCGACTTCCCAAGCCTTGGTATCACTCATCCGCCAGAGCTTAACCAACCGATCGTCACCGGCGGACACTAGCAAAGGTAGTGTGGGGTGGAATGACACCCAGTTCACACCACGGTCATGACCTTCCAGCACAAACTTAACGACTGCATCGGTGTTTCCAAACATATCAGCTTGGTTTGAATTGGCTCTTGCCAATTGATCTTCGAACGAAACCGAGGTTGGGGCTGAGTGCTTCTTCCGCAGGCCGGAGATGTCCCAAATGCGAACTGACTGATCCAACGAGGCCGAGGCAATGAGATCCTCGGTGGGGTGGAACTGAGCGCACATAACATAATGGTTGTGACCGGTCATCGTACAGACTAAAAGCAATTGAAGCATTAGTTGATGTTAATATAGGTGGCTCCAATGCATCTTACTGAGTGACCGATTTTGCCAGTTCCAGATTCTGATGGTCTGGTCATCGGACGCAGATAGAATCCAAGGCAGCTCGGGGTGGAAGAAAACTGTTCGCACATAATCCAGGTGGCCATTCAATGTGAACAAACACCTCCGGGTCTGGTAGTTCCAGACCTTGATCTTGTAATCGTCACCTCCGGACACAAACAGGGGCTGGGTTGGGTGAAAGTCAACGCCGCGAACTGGGCCATCGTGTTCTTCGAATCGGTCGATAAGAGTTCCCATGCGGTAGTCCCACAGTTGAATGGTAGAGGAGTGAAGGGAGACGAGGATCCATGGCCTGTTTTGAGGTCAGATTGGGTGCTTTGAGGTGTTAGGTGTCCCTCCGCGGGATTGACTGACCGTTTGGGATGGAATGCGATTCCTTTGGCTCTGGAGGATTTCGACTCAAACTGCTCGAGAGAGAATTATTAGCATCTTCAATTGAGTCCCGTTGTTTGATGGCGCATTAAGATGCCCGAGGGGGGTGTACCTTGGTGAGCATGTTTGGGGAGGACTGCATCTTGAAGATTTGGCCGGAGCCGCACTGTAAAGTAGCAAGCTCCGCACACTAGAGAGCAATATAAGGCAGAGGCGACCACCGCATCCACCGGAAATAAAGAAAAGAGCGAAAGGTAAACACTTGGTGCTTGTGTTGGTGTAGCAGTAAACTAAACGTGGACTCTATTGTGGAAGCGAATGACATCGGCCAATCGCTGCCAGGCGGTGAGCGGTCAGGGGGATAGCTGGTCTCGACCTTGATTTTGTACAACGTAGACTGTTTTAGATCATCAATATGGAAATATTTTGATATATTCTGATATGAATTGAATTAGTCTATTTTTCCTTGACTATACATCCAAATTTCAACTTCGAGTGGAGATATATGTTGTTCTCCATATACCCCCGCGTTGGAAGCATCTGGAAGTCCATGATGTTATGACGACCATATCTTTCTTGCCAGTTCCATTCCCTTTTACTAGTCTTTCTCTTGTATTTATATCTTTTAATAGATATTTTTTTGATCACATACTCCATCCTTCCTCGGAAGCCTGCTTACGTATTTTGGGACTTGACCATCTATCTACCTTGGAACTACATATACCTTGGATTGGGATGTGAACACTTTTTGGGTTCAACTTTGGAAGGCTTGATATAAAAATATGGAAGACCTCCCAATGGATGACAGTCCTGCCAAGCCACACCAGCCACACCAGCCCTTTGATTACTCCGGGTTTACTTCTTTTGATACTGCAGACCCCCAGCTGGGGGAAATTGAGCATAGCACAGACGACTCGGGACCCTCAACGCCTACCCAGGATACGCATCCGTTCGACGATAGTAATGATAACATTCGAGTTATCAAGCCCTATGATATTGAAGAACCCGACGATGAGTTAGAATCTAGCGTGCAAAAGGTAGATCGATTGTGTCTACCAGATCGGTTCGAACGATGGCAGCGTGACTTGACAGACTACCTCGATGACATGGACGATCAACCAGTTGGGTCTAATCGCAATGCAATCCGCCCAATGCGAAAGAGAGGACAGAAGAGAAAGCCAGCCTACAGCACTCTCGCTACACAGCAGTACAATCCGCCCTTCAAACAAAGATACGCATCGGCCGAGACCCAGCCTCAAGTGGATGAGCACCCCCCAAAAAGCGAAGGGTTAGCGAACCCCCACAATTGCATACTTCAATCATGGACTCGTTTGGCGATTTCCGGGAGCCTAGCGCGAATAAAAGCTCAAGTTCCGATTCCGAGACACAATCAATGGACCTGAGTGGCAACGAGACCGGGAACAACTCACCCATGGCCGATGAGATGGATCTCGATTGAGATCTATTTTACGAGATCTATTTTACAAGTAATTCTCGGCCGTCATTGTCAAGGTCACGCAGAATATGTGGACGGATTTGGTTGAGTATAACATGACGTCATGTATATATCATCGCAGGCTGAAAACGCTTCGCTGGATCGGATCTGTCTTGGTCCTTACCACCATCCAGGAAAGACCAAGGGCAAAATCAACCCATCATTATGGCTACACGAACATCCTCACGACATGCCGCCCAGAAGGCCAAGGAAGCCATTGCAACTTCTGCCGAGCCGACTGGTAAGACTCCTAAGGGAACAAAGCGGAAAGGTCCTACTGAAGAAGCTCCCCACCCCAAAAAGGAGAAAACGGAGGACATAAAGCCCGACGAGGAGAAAGCGGAGCAGGCGCCAGGCACATCGGAAGACGGTCCAGTGCCCAAGACAGAGGAACCACCTGTCGAGAAAGAGGAACCACCTGTCGAGAAAGAGGAACCACCTGTCGAGAAAGAGGAACCACCTGTCGAGAAAGAGGAACCACCTGTCGAGAAAGAGGAACCACCTGTCGAGAAAGAGGAACCACCTGTCGAGAAAGAGGAATCACCTGTCGAGAAAGAGGAACCACCTGTCGAGAAAGAGGAACCACCTGTCGAGAAAGAGGAACCACCTGTCGAGAAAGAGGAACCATCAAAGGAGAATACCGCCGAAATCGCTCCGGAGAAACCTCAAGGAGTTGAGGGAGGCCTTCGCAAGTCCGAGGAGAGGGAGAACGTGGTATCCTCCACCATCCTTGAAAAAGGTTTCATCTACTTCTTCTTCCGCCCACGCGTCAATGTAGAGGACCCTCAAAGTATCGGCGACGTCGCCCGAAGCTTCTTTGTCCTCCGGCCCACCGTTCTTGGGGCGGAATTCAACCAAGGTCAAGGGGCCGTCGACAAAGATGCCTCGTGTCGTTTAATGATGCTCCCGAAAAAGAAGTTCCCGACCTCACCCAAAGAACGAGATATGGGATTTGTGGAGAAGGCCGGACAGTCTATGCAATCTCTCCATGAGAAGTTCATCGCTGGTACCACATACCAGACTGCCACCCGAGGTGAACGGCATACCGAGGAAGCTAGACCTTACGCAGAAGGTGTCTACGCGATCACCTCTACACCGCGGGCATCCCATCTCGCCTATATCTTGACCATCCCTGCTGAGGTGGGTGATCTTCAAGAGGACTTCGGTCTGCGAGAACGCGGGAGTTGGATTATTCAGTCCAAGAATCCCAAGTTCGCCGGTCCACCAGTCGGTCGATTACCGAAAGAGCCAGAATTTCCTCCATCGTGAGTAGTCTCCCGCAGAGAGTGTGTATTATTCCCATATTAACGTTGTTTTCGTTAGGGTTCTCGAGAAATTCGGAGATCTTCGATGGGTGCCTCTGCAGCCCGAGTTCCTGGACTATCCTAATTCTCAGTTCCTCATGATCGGCGAGGCGCAGAATCACCTTGGCAAGGCTGCATCTTCTGAGGGAGGTAAACAGCCTCACGAGGAAGAGCCTGGTCAGGAATTAGAGAAACTGGAAGACGAAAACGAGCATCGGGTTGATGCTCTCGAAGGTATGTTGCTGTGTTTTTTTAAATTGATCAGGCTGAGACTGACCTAAAAACTTAGGAGATGAAACAATTTATGAAGACCTGGGCTTCCACGCGAACAATTACCCCAAATTGCCCACAACTTGGAATACGTAAGTCCTAGACTTTGGACCACAGGGACTCTGACTATCCCTCAAAAGTAATGCTACCGATCATACTTATACATGAACAACAATTATATATCTTAAGTTGTAGTTTGCCAATTATCTTCATCCCTCTAGCTACAACACTAATAATACCCCCCAAACCCATCGAAGTATGTATTATCTCTTAAGTGTAAGATTCCAATGCCATCTCAAGTCGAGTGTTAAGAGTTTCTACCAGATGTATATGATATGCCTGATAACCTATGATTTCTTGGAACACCTGAATTTTGGCAAGGTCGGTTAGAAGGATGCATCCAGCTACATCATTGACATTTAAATCGAAGTTTTAGGCTTCAGAGCATGATTTGCCTTTAAAGCTGTTATAAAAAAGAACTAGCAAATTAGTCTGTGCTCCTCCGTCAATCTCTTGTATTTCTGTGTGTAGCTACAAGTACATAGCGAGGGTACACGTGAATAGCCAAGCTGAGTTTTGAGTCCTTCCCAAATTCAAAGATTGCAAAAGCCGTAATCGATCATGGTGGCGTCAAGAAAAAAGAGTAAAAGTTATGATAATTTGAAGTAGAAATAGCGTTGTCAATCGCATAGGCGCATGATGAGAACCAATATCAAGGATGCGTCCTGTAGTAACATGTCCATGCAAGTAGGAAGCAAGACATTGATCGATCGAGCGGCGAAAACTAATTTTAGGATACTTTGATAGCGTGCAAGATATCCTCAAGAGACCATCCCGGCCCGCCGGGAACAATCTCTGCCCAGACCTCTTCTGGAACGGCATCGTTGGGGTCCAGTAGACTCCAGTTTGGACTAGGCTCCGGCTTGATCCATTTGAAATCTTCGACCTGGCTCCAGCGGTCTTCGTGATCGGGACGGTCATGGTTCAAGGCCTAGGTAGAAGAATGTAAGTACAAAACCAAAGAGGGAAGGTAGCCACAGGGAGAACACTGACATAGGCCTTCGGGATCCGACCAAACCGAATATTGGAACAGTCCTCGATAATGGGGTTGCTAGAGCAGCTGAGATAGACATCAACGTCACTGCAGTTGTGCATACGGAACTGACGGCATGATACCACCATCACGCTACGCTCAACGCCGGTGATGTGTGCAGGGCCATTAACTTGACCGCAGACCAATAGGCTTTGTTTGATCCCCTTGGCAGTCAGACTCGTATATGGCTTTCCGTTAGCAGTGGGAATGGACATGTCAACGATACAGCGATCCAGTGAGGTAATAGACACCGGGACTGTGGATGTCGAGCCGGAGGCTGGAAGCATAATGTGAAGTCCATGGTGATCATCGACCGACACAGAGGATACGCCGGTGGCCGCAAACGTACCAGCAGGCTCCTCCGGTGTGGATTTTGTGGCAAAGTCTCCGACCGAGACACCTGGGAATGAAGTCGGCGCAAGCTCCGGTCGTTCTTGTTGCTGCCTATCCGGCTCATTCAGTGGGGTGGAAGGGTAGTTGGGTGTATGGTTCGTGGACGAGCCGACGGACGAGGCACCCAGAGAGTGGTAACCAGGGATGCTAAGCCGTCCTTCAGCTGCCAACACCGCAGCATCTGATAAAGAAATAGCAGAGGTGTTTTTCTTGGTCTTGAAGCTAAACTTTGATCGGGGCTCGAATGCGGCACGTATCTCGCTCAATCGATCCTGCAAAGCTTTGATCGCCTGTAAAGATGTCAGCTCTGCTCTATTAAGATAGAGTATGAGTAGCGTATACCTCTGCGTATACCCTCTGATCATATGTGGGGATATAGCTCGCTGCATCCTTGACCTCATTGGATAACCGCACGATCCCGGCAAGGGAGTGGTCTGTTGCATCGGCACGTTCACCACCCACGAGCGATGTATCTGCGAGCCGATCCATCTCCTCCTGCAAATCTATAATCGTAACGTTATTAGTAATGGCCGTTGTGATTGTGTTGAGGTATAATGAGGTGGCGTTTGCCCAAGGTTAACGGGGACATACCGGTGATCTCATGCTGAAAGTAGCGGAAGAAGCGTTCATTCAAGGGGATATCGGCCTTTGAGACTGTCTGGTTATCCGCCGACAGTCGACGGGGTTGTAACCCTGCCTCAGCCATGATGTAAAAGGTTTAGGATGGAAAGAGATGAAAGAGGGAGCGAGAGAGGTGGAATGTAGAAATGACGTCGATTCGATCCCCAGTTTGATCATGCCACCCCGCACGGTACTGAAGGCAAATAATAGAGCTCTGCTCTGGTCCTTATTTGCGGCAGATGATTGGCACTGTAAGATAGCTATGCAGATATGAGCGAAAAATCGCCGTATTTCCCTTCAAATATTTATATCACTTTCCTTGCTCGAGTTCCAAAGGAAGTTCGGATATTCGGAAGCTCAGGCTATACTGGAGTCAATTCCCCAGTATCCAGTTATAAATTTTGATTATTATTATTTTTTGAAGTGATTGGTCTCAGACCTCACAGATTGACGCGATAATCGACTGCAGCTTCATTGTGACGTCGATCATCCCGCATTTCACGGAGGTCGGAAATCAAATGATCCGCATTTTCAGGCGACAAGGCACCAACTTGACTTGAATTAACGTAACTATTCGGTAAGGGAGTGGCCATCTCCAAAATACATAGTAAATGCGATAAATTACAGCATCATATCTCAACAATCACGTCTTTATTTTATTTCATTACCTGTAGATAGCTTTTGATAAGCCTTGCTAACACGATATATCAATTTTAAGAAACCTTAAAAGTTACATCATTATTATGGTATCGAAAGTTACATCCCCGAAGTTGTAAAGTAGAAATATATATATCAATCACTCTACTACAAAAATTCTCTAAACTCAAAGTAGCTAGCTGTTATCTAAAAAGCATTAGACTACAAGAGAAAACGCCTACAGACCTTCGTTGTTAATATCTAACGTTGTAATTTATCGCATCTACTATGTGTTTTGGAGATGGCCACTCCCTTACAATGGCCACTCGCTTACCGAATAACTAGTAAACCATAACTATTTACTTCGTCTTTCCGTGTTGTACCACATACATTGTTCTTATCCTTTGAGCTAGAAATTTGGAGGAAGATTAGAGATATAAGCTCCTCTAAGGATGGCACAATCAAGGCCCACAATCTACTTTCTGGTCCACTGAGGGATATGGACCTTGAGGGCCGAGGATGTAAACTCCATTTTCCCATGGGGTAATACAGCGGAAGCACTGGGCTGAGCTATTGCAACCTAAGCTTATTCAGTCGTACAGCCACAAGCTGACCAAATGAGACTGCCCACGAGGTCACCTCAGCTGAGAAGCTCCTATAACGAGATTTACACAGATCAGGCTCGGTGTACGGCAGATGTCGGTGACTCTCATGTTAATGTGCAACGTTGTACTGTTGTATTTGCACTTGTGTCAATCCTATGTCCACTTAGTACCTAGCTCGGATGATTCTAATCACTTAGCAGATGACATTCTTGGTTTCCTCGTGAATGTCGATATTTCTCCAACTCGTCTAGAAAGTGATATATCTCGCCTGATGGCCTCGGTGTGGTGTTTATTCATAGTGCTACTTTAGCAAGTACTTGACAATATGAGACTTCAATTTTTGCTTCTCCAGAACCTGGCCCTTGTGCTGTGCTATATCCGGTTGGCGTTTGCCGTTGATTCCAGCTACCATGAGGTTGAACAGCTAGACAAGATCCCGGATGGCTGGTCACGAGGAGATAGACCGTTGGCCTCTAAACTTATAAAATTCCAATTAGCGATTTCCCAGCGTAACGCCGGAGAGTTCGAGCAAAAGGTTATCGAGCTTTCGACCCCTGACCACGCCAGCTATGGTCAACATATGAAAAGAGACGAAGTGAAGAAGTTCTTGAGCCCACCTCCTGCTGTTTCTGACCGGATTATGGCATGGTTGCATTCAGAAAATGTCACCGCCAGTTCTATCAATTTAGATGGCCATTGGATCTCGTTCACTGTCCCGATTTCCCAGGCCGAGCAAATGCTGAAGACACAGTTTTTCTACTTTCATCAACAAGCCCAGCAAACCATCGCTATTCGAACATTAGGTTACTCTGTGCCTAGGGATTTATATCCTTACATTCAATTGATCCAACCTACAACTCGATTCGGCAATCTCATTCCCCAAAGAAGATCCACTCTCGAACAGAAGCCAGTGACTGCCGAGCAACTAGCCGCTGGATGCAATACAACTATCACGCCAGACTGCCTTCGGGATCTGTATGGAATTGATAACACAACCACCCAACCCGAGTGGCGGAATCGACTCGGGATATCTGGTTTCCTGGAACAATACGCTCGCCACGCTGATTTCGATGAGTTTATGCATCACTACGTCAAAAGCCACACGGGTACAAACTTCAGTGTCATCTCGATCAACGGTGGCCAAGACGACCAACACTCCATGTCTGATAGCGTGGAAGCAAATCTAGATGTACAGTATTCCATTTCGCTGGCGGATGAAGTGCTAGCAACATTTTATAGCACTGGGGGACGGGGTCCTGTTGTCCCCGAAATAAATCATCCAGACCCCACCGAATCGACAAATGAGCCATATCTTGAACAGCTCCATTACTTCTTGAATCTCCCAGATGAAGAGCTCCCCGCGGTGCTTTCCAACTCCTATGGAGAAGACGAGCAGAGTCTTCCGCCGTCGTACGTAAACGCGACTTGCAACCTATTTGCCCAACTCGCTGCCCGGGGAGTTTCAATACTTTTCAGTAGCGGAGATGAGGGCCCGGGACGTTCTTGTGTGAGTAATGACGGGACGAACCAAACCAGATTTCTTCCCGGATATCCAGCTTCTTGTCCATTTGTTACCGCGGTGGGTGGAACATACGGCATCAATCCCGAAAGAGCGGTTTACTTCTCTGGAGGTGGGTTTTCAGAGGTGTTCCCTCGTCCCCAATACCAGGACCAGGCAGTGAAAGACTACCTTCATCATCTTGGAAGTCAATGGAATGGGCTGTATAATGCTACGGGAAGAGGATATCCTGATGTATCAGCCCAGGCCACGAGTTTCATTGTTCGAGACCATGGCGAGTGGGTCTCGGTCCGCGGATCGAGGTTTGTCTTCAGTAGATTTGCAGAGAGAACATACTGACGGTATACATACAGTGCTTCAGCACCCGTGATTGCGGGTATTGTGTCTCGGCTCAACTCTGCCCGTCTTGCCCAAGGTAAGCCTCGTATGGGCTTCCTGAACCCATGGCTTTATAGCCACGGGCAAACCGGGTTCACGGATATAGTTCTGGGAAGCTCCTCAGGCTGTAACTGGACTGCTGGAAATGCTACTATTCAGGTACATGATGCGAGCTGGGATGCCACCGAAGGGTGGGATCCAGTGACAGGGCTAGGCACGCCCTTATTCCGTACACTTGTGAAATTGACATTGTCAGATGATGGGTAGGCGTATGAACTTGAGTAATATATAGCTATCATGAACACTGAGTGACACGCTGTGGTTCACTAATAACTAACAAACAAAAATTAAATAGCCTGGCTTGTGGTAGTTGGAAGTAGAAGGGTCAGCATCCAGACCGGCGATTATAGAAGTGCCCACACGTGATCTCAAGCTGACCGCCTACCGCAGCTCCGTCATGAGCATCGGAATGTCACCAACAATCATCACTTGAAACCCAAACTCTCTATCGTCTCCGCTATTTCAATTACTGTCTTGGTCCTCCTACGGCTAGGCTGCCTTATTTTATTTAAGAATTGTCCTAAACCCACACAACCTCCACCATGTCCGATCTACAGTCTCTCGTGTCAGAGCTGCACGGTGCTATCGAGCGCAAACAGTTCGAGGCCGCCAACGAACTCCTCAGCCGTTCCAAGCGAGCTCTCCTTATGCAAAATGCCTTGATTCCGACTCCCTCCACACCTCCCCAGCTTGTCGTCCTTGCCCGCCAAGTCCTCGAACTCGGAGCACTTGCCTCCATCCGCCAGACCGACGCGCAGCTATTCACACGGTACTACCAGCAACTGCAGCCATTCTACGATCTCGAGAGACATGCTGGTATGCCCGGGCAGAGCTCTTCGGAGGTCGACTTTAGCACTAGCCAACGTAGCAAGATTACAGGGCTTTATCTGCTTCTTCTTTTGAGCATGGGCGACAGTGCCAACTTCCACACAGTGCTAGAGGGATTGGTGGAAGAGGCGAGCTTGAAGGGTGGACGTGTTGAGGATGATGCATGCATCAAGTACCCCGTTGAGCTGGAGCGCAATTTGATGGAGGGAAGCTACGACAAGGTGTGGAGGGAGACGAAGTCCGAGCGTGTTCCGTCGGAAGACTTTGGTCTGTTTTCGAATGTAAGTTGCATGCGTGCTCAGCTCGAAATGAATGTCTTCGTCGTCAGGAATACTAATCACAAGCTTAATAGGTTCTCGTCGGCACTATTCGCAATGAAATCGCAGGCTGCTCAGAGAAAGCATACCCCTCCCTCCCCATTTCCAATGCCAAGAACCTCCTCTTCCTCGACTCTGAGGGTGCAGTGATCGAATTTGCCAAGGAGCGTGGCTGGATCCTCCGAGACGGCCGGATATACTTCCCTGTTGAGCCCGAGGCGACTGCTAGGTCTGAGAGGGATATCCTGGTAGCCAGCGGCACCGTTATTGAGAATGCTTTGGGTTATGCTCGCGAGCTGGAGACTATTGTCTAATTACACGCTCAAAGGATCAATGGGAACGATATACTTTCTTCGGATATGAATGGCTCTTTTCTTGTCTTCGGGCGCGGATGTACTTGTATACCTGTCGCTTATGCATTGTGCTTTCTCTAGCGTGTTCATGACCACAATCATGTTAGAATAATTTCGGCTTGCGAATTTCCAGTAGCATTCTAGTCAACATAGACAACCGGAGACCTGCATGTGGTAAGGTATCAGCGAGCGTCTGGATGGACTTGCATATTGCCATGGCTTTTTTATTCGACTATAGATCAACGGTCCAGACACAGAGCCTCCTATCATAGAAACTGCTCGAGACACACAAAACCTCAGAAGACTGAATCGTTTCCTGTCCACCCTCCCACACGCCACTAGCATAATTCATACTCTCATGCTCGGTGAACTTCGCCAGAACCTCAATCCCCCAATTCGGAACCCCATCTTCGTGCTTGCAAGTAACCCGTACAAGCCTCGTCCCGGCATGCATACAGCTCGCCAGCACCAAAAATCGGTATTCAGATACATTCGACGGGTCATCCGAGTCGGCAATATTCCTCGTATCTAGTAACTGCAGTCGCCAAACTCCACCATCAAGACCTTCCTCGGCGAGAACCTCTCCCCTCCGTGTAGCATGGTACACACGAAGACTCTCGTCATAACTTCCCGTCAGAAGAACCGGGGCATCATCGACCACGGGAACATCAAGAGGCAAGATAGCAGTGACACCGGCGGTGTGGTGGCGAGCTCGATCATCATGCTCGAGTAGCATAGGCGAGATATGCTCGTCTGGATCATCCAAATCAGTGGAATTATCGAATCGGCGGGTGTGTAGCGAGCCAAAGTCATTACCCGTGAACATGAACGGGATCGCAGATGGGTTTGGGGTCTCGGAATCTGGGGTTCCCGGTCTTGTTGACAATGCAACGAACCAGACTTCGATCATCTGTTTGGCTTCATATGTGCCCCATTCTGTCACACTATCTTCTTGGCGGATATCGTTCTCTGTCCCGAAGACGGCTGTCCGGCTATCTGAGAATGTGACGGCGAAGCCATCTGCTGCTGACTGGGGGAACCAGTTTTGTGGTGCCCAGGCGAGGAATAGTGCTGGGATCGATGGGTCTTCGTGTACTTGCTTTGTCCATAATTCGGTGATGCTTGGGGATGCAGATGCATCCCCAGTAGAGTTGTTGGACACTTGGAATAGAGCCACTGATCCCACGCTGGTTGCAATTGCAAATAGGTTCTTGTGTCTTGGGTGGAAGTGTAGGTCAAAGACAGCGTATGGGACGGCAATTCTTTGGATTTGAGATCTAAGGGCTGTTAGTGACTTATGAGTGTGTTATACTCGCTCATGGGCTGAGTAATATTATTGTGATTGGCTTACAATTCTTTGCTAACAGGGTCTAATTTCCATAGCTGTAGACTCCCAGTTTTGGACTGCTCGATTTCTCCATCTTCTGTTTTGTTCTCTGACAGAAGGTAGGTGCCCACGATGAAATGGTCTGGGGCCTCAGGGCAGAACTCCAGGCAACTGGGTGGCTGATCTAGAAAGACCGTAGTCGCTGACTGGGGGTGTTGAATGCTTGCCATTTTGATATAGTCCGAGGTGGAATGATTTTACCTGCAACCCTCGGAGTTTAGTTGATGAATCTGAAGGGCGGGATGTGGCGTCTGAATATGCTCGAAGGTATGGGCACATATGGGTTCTATCAATAACCCGGCGTAACGCACTATTCCCTTTCAGATGACGGGGAATGAAATGATTTGCTATTTATTACCTGTAGACATTGATGGGATTCGGACTCAAAAACCACAGGGCGGTGAGAATCCACGAAGTCAGGATACTGCAGAGAAACACAAAAGACGACAATATTCAGAAACTTGAAAGTCTTTTGAGGTTAAGTCTGAGAGAGACGTCAGTTTTCTCTGCAAAGTGCCTGCATATTGTGACAAAGTCGATCGACCATCAAATCCGCATTCTTCTGTAGATAGATAGATTTGGGTCACAAAGTCCATGCGAACAAAAGCCCATCTTCGACCTTATTCACCACAATATCGGGGATTTCAAAGAGTAGATCATTGGGTGCATCGATTCTTGTTTGCATGGGAACCCCGCCTAGAGAGCAGGCGGGTGTGGCTGAGAAGCTGTGATAACGAATGTAGCTCGTGAGCACTGTGTCTGAAGACCACGGAGTGCAGTTCTTGCGAATTTCAGCAAAGCCCATATTTTTCGCGAACACGGCATCGACGTGTTGCTGCTGGACTTGATGTAGGAGATCCAAAGAAGGCGTCGTCTGGGAGAAGCGAACTCGGACTGGTATTACGTTTAAGGATGCTCTGACCATCCTGTCTTCACACATAAATCCTAATCCTCGAGTGTTGACAGCTTGTGCGAAGATGATATCCCTCAATTCGGGGTAGTCGACACCCAAGCAGTTTGTTGTTGAAGTAAACAATTCTCCAACAACGATTGCCCATGCTGTCTTGACCACTGTGGCCAAGGTAATATTCGCCGGTGGATAGAGATACGGAATTAGTCTGGATGCTGGTAAGCATTGTGCTTCATATTGCCTTTCTTCGCCCGTTTGGTGCAAACAAACTACTTGAGAGTCTGACTGCATCCGGACAGACGCATCGGATTGTTGTAATCCGGGTCAGGTGAAATCGGGTACCTTGGCTCCGTGGAGAAGGGCTCGCCACATAGTATGCGCTTTGTCCTTTGATTCAATTAAGATATGATGTATGTGACTCGAAAAAAAGGGCAGCAGTAGGCAGATCACGGCCCTGATATCCGGCGGCAAGATCCTCACAAGGAAGGCTCTCCCAAGACCATGTTGAGATCTAGTCCCCAAGCAGGCGGCGATCAGCCTTCCCACTTGGATTGAGGGGGACGGCCGACAGCGGAATAAACCCCCTGGAATCATGTATATTGGTAGAGCCCACTGCATGTAGGACTCAATCACCGTGATATCTCGGTAGAATATATCGTTAGGCTGTTCAATTAACTCGTTGGAAGCATCGAACGGCAGCTCGGGGTCTAGTCTTGCTACTCAAGTAAAGTAGTGTGACAAATTTTGAATAATGGTGGGGATATCTAATAAGCAATGTTTAGCGATGGCTTTAACCACATGGACCTAATCATATGTCTTGCGATTAATGCATGAAATGCCATCCATCTAAGTTACTAGTGGCCGACAAAGACTTGCTTCTGGCTACCAGTAATCCTCCGAAAGGTACTTAGCTGAGGTCGACCCTCTCTCGGACGAGTTCACCTTTTAGTTGATGCACTTCGTGGACTGTTGTCTAGCTATATTGTACATAGAAGGAGATAGAGCCATGAAGAGGTGGCTCGATCAGCAAGAGTGTCTCACACTACTCTCCACAAAACTCTAGAATCACCACTTTGGCCGCTTTCCAGTGACTCGGGGCTAAATTCTTAGATCCACCACGTAGCCATAACAATGAAACCAAGCACCCTGAGCCAAATAATTAGGGGACAAATACCCCAGATGGGTTCCTGGGGTTTCTGGGGTCACTTATACATCCATGTTGGGTGCCATAATAGTCAATAGGACAAATTCCGAGGTGATAGGCGCTTGGCACAATTAGTGCTGATTTTATTGCCATTTGCCTATCCGTAGTCATATGGAATGGTCATAGCCATTTCGGAGTATCCAACCAATAAATCTCGCTATTTATGGAAATTGCCTAGAGCCGATACTACATTATAATCGCTATATATAATTCCTATTAGTGTCGGATTGGCTGCATTTTGTGGAGCTATTAACCAATTGTCAACGAGAGAATATTAAATAAAACAATACAATCCCATATGAAGATTAACAGATATATACCCTTTTGGTTGGAGTTGCAGCAATGAGATTGGTCTCACACTATGCCTTATCCTTCGAACTATTGATTCACTGCATTTCATGGCAGACCCCATTTTTATTACTGTGTGAGACATTCAGCCTTTTAACAAATTCGGATCAAAGGGGCCGGACACGCAAGTGATGGTGGTGATAGTACTATCATCTGCCAATATACTCCGTACGATATACTGATCCCTGTCACGTTTTCGCGTTCTCTTTCCGTTTTAGTACCCAGACCTTGCCGCTTTTTGCTCACTAAGTCCAACTGAGCACCTGGGCATGCCTGGCCGCCACTGAGCATCACATAAGCACACTGTCCAGCCCCGAAGGTGCTCACTGAGCCTGCTAGTCACCTAATGCCCAAACCCACGGCTGGCGAGGTCTGCCTGGCATCCACAGGTATTATAGGAAAAGAGAAACCGAGGGGTAATACGAAAGTATATGAGATCTTACATTAATCGTCTATCACCTCAGCGAAACGGGCAACTCGATGTCAAAACTCAAACATTCTAGGATCAAGGAATATGCCAATTGAGCATGTAAGCTAGTGACAGACACTCGGAAGCATGATCGGATTATTCAGTCCGCTTTCACTGAAACCCCTTCTACCGTAGTGAAAAGTGTTTCCCCTCGAATAGTTTTGTCTGTGCAGAGCCGGAGATATTTACTCAATCTGCTTTTGATGGCAAAGTCCTAGACCTTGAGGATTCGGATGAAGGTGATACACCGGTGTGATGGATGTTCGTTCTCTTTCTCTAGTTATGGAGGAGGACCTATGGTAGTTTTGTTTTATCTCCTAGGTTCCTGGCTTACTGATAAATGCACATCTGAGTATATTGTGGAGACCTGATGGTAGGTAGGATATTAAATTATTCACTGCGCAAGAGCCATTGTTTCCGAATTATTTTCTATTTGTTCGAAAATTGTTATGGTTACAAAACGATAGTAGACGCCAGTTAACAGATCGGAGGCCTCTATCGACAAAACGCTGTGGCGTACAGCCGGTCTAATTGCACATCCACAGTCATCAAGTACTTAGCCCAAATTCAACTAACCTAAGGCGTTTGGAGGCCACAGCCTTATTATAGCTTTCCACGCCCAAGAAACTATATCATCATTAGCTTAACCTCCCCCAGCACAGAGGAATGCTCGTACTCGTCGCATCTGTTTATTGGCGCCTTCGTAGACACGGCGACGGGCAAACAGCTCGAAATATTGACATAGCACTAGTACTAACCATCAGACTGCAGCCTTTTCTTTTCCCCATAATGGGCTAGGCATCGAGTTGAAAAAGGTTCATATCGATTGCGTGGACCTCTAGAAGAAGGTAGTAGTCCATATAGGCATCATTTTACTAAATATAAAACCCATTCTCGCGCGTTATTCCCTACTCAATATGTCATGTTCTGCAATGTGTCCACATTAATCTTCGCTAGTAGCGCTCAACAACAGCAATATCTAGCAAAGTCTTCGGTGTGAAGCTTGAAGGTAGCCATCCAGGACTAGAGCATAGGTGCCATTGTGTCTCCAAACACGGAACAAGGTTGATCAATATTCGAAATATTCATGCTCTAGATCGAATAGAGCGGAGGCGGATCCTTAGGTATAGGTTGAGAAATGCCATTTAAAAAGTGTTTGATAAACAGTGGGCAAAGGCTTAGAGACCGAACATGGTGCTCAAGGCCTAGGTCTGAGTAATTGATCAGTAGCCAATCAAAGTGAGCTTGAGCCCGGACTCAAATTTACTGAGACAGACTCCGTAAAAGCGGCGGCTGAGATAGGTAAGCCCCGGGGAAATTTGATACTACATAGGACTTCTGTCCGACGGTTGCCGACGGGATATCGACTACACAGATTCGCGTAATAGCTATGGACTCATCGGGTGGATCAATCTTGTATACAAATGTTCCGTAAACTTGAGGCTCCAGCTCCATTCGGGATACTCGTGCAGGTTGTGTGTGTGCCGTACGTAAGACTTCTGATATGCAAATGGCGTAAACTCTAAGGATGACACACAAATTGTTATTTTTGTATTGTCTTCCTTGTAGATGCAGTAGAGTGCATTATAGGTCCAATGGAAGTCCAATGGAGATCCGTTGGAGGTGCATTGAGGCGTTGATCACGTTGTTCAGCTCAGATGCGAGGTCGATCCGAATTGACTCATTGCCCATATAACCTATCAACGCTAGCAGAGAATCAACATACCTGGTGTTCCTCGCGGCCAGGGTAAAAGAAATCCATTATAATAAGCTAGCTTAATTTCATAGTATTCCACTTGCGATCCTACCGCCTGGAAAGTATTTAACTAATTTCTTTTCTTCCCCCCCCCCCCCCCCTTTTCGTTCTTCTCTTGTCAAGCCCTCAATAAATTAAAATGGACGACACAAAGCCATGGGGCTATAGATGGCGTTCGTCTCGACTTTTGGTGGTTTCGTCTATTACTGTGGCTTTATTCGCAGGTATGTGTGGTTGTTTCAATTTTCTCCCATCTTGACCCATACTAACAACCTGTCAGAGACATTTCTCTACGGGTTTCTTACTCCAATTTTGAGTTATATGCTTGAAGAACGACTGCATCTTGACCCATCACAAACTCAGACGTACACCACAGCCTTACTCACCATCCATGGGTTCATCGGTCTCATCTCTGCTCCGATTGTCGCTCATCTTGCCGAGAAGACTCCGAGCCAAAAGAAACCACTATTGATTTCTCTGGCAGGATGCTTTATAGGAACTCTTCTCATTGCTCTTGCCCCGTCTGGTATGAGTATCTCTAATCTTGACGACGACTATCTAAAGCTGATTACCGTGAACAGTTTGGGCCCTCTTCCTTGGTCGCATCCTGCAATCTATGGCAGGTGCCGGCACTTGGGTGGTTGGATTTGCTCTATTGGCAAATAACGTGGACAAGAAACACCTCGGACAGTCCATGGGGATGGCCATGTCATTCGTAACTGCAGGTATGGTCGGCGGACCAACAGTGAGTGGCGCATTGCTCCAGTTATTTGGCTACTGGGCTGCCTGGTCACTTCCCTTGGTCGTACTTGTCTTGGATATCATTGCCCGTCTGGTCATGATTGAGCCTGGACTCGGATCTCCCAAGAGCGTTGAGTCTTTGAGCAAGCCTGCTGGCACGTCAGTTCTCATCACGGATGGGAGCCCAGAAGAATCGACTGCTCTACTTTCTGATACACAGTCTACCCTCAAGCCGGATGACTGTACCGTGGAGCACAAGCATGACCTCAAACACGAATACTATAGAGCTATGCTCTCTGATCCCCGTGTGTTGACCGCATTGGCCAACGTTGTTGTCGTCTCCTCTCTCATGTCTGGCATTAACAACACCCTCCCCGTCCACCTGAGAGAAGCATTCGGTTGGAAGAGCTTACTCATTAGTATGATGTTCTTTTGTCTTCAAGTCCCGAATATCGTTCTCAGCGGCCCATCTGGATGGCTTCGCGATCGAATTGGAATACGGGGACCTACCGTTTTCGGCTGGCTTGCGATGATTCCTCTAATCTTACTTCTGGGAATTCCCGGAGACCCCCACTTCCCATGGGCCGCCGGAGATGCAGCTGGCAAGTCTATCTTCACCAGCAGTTTGATTGCTCTGGGTAGTATTCTACCTCTTGTGCGCGGTGTAGGAGCTGTGCAACTGGCCTGTGAGTGATTCCATTTTATCTTATGTTTTCCGTTCCCCACTAACAAATGTCATTTTTAATATAGATGTGGTCAAGGATATGGAAGCCAAAGACGCGCATCTATTCGAGGCCAACAGAAGTAACCTGCGAGTCTTTTCCATGACGGAAGTGGGATATAGTCTCGGGATGATGTTCGGGCCTATGTTAACAGGCTCGCTCTTTGAAGGCGTTGGATTCTTTTACATGACTGTGGCACTAGGTGAGTCATACCGTCTAATAACCTATTGTTCAGCTTACTCACCCGATGCAGCTATTACCTGCCTCATCCAGGCCGTGGTTTCCTGGCGTTGGTTGGATACCTTGCCTGAGCCCGAAGCTCCCGAAGCTTCAGTTTAAACATTCGCATTGGGAAATATCCGTTATATTGGAATGAGCCCCAGAAAGCGTTTATTGTGATACGAGTACTTTCAAGTTGATTAATATATGCCTCATGGCACATTTGGGGTAGAATATGAAATGCATAAATATTAGTCAACAACCTGCGAAGATTAGATTAATATTTCGATTAGAATCCCGCAGTTGTACAATCGGCGATTCGTGGTTGGTGAAGATAACAGCGGGGGATCTACCCCGCGAGGTATAAAGCGGCAGTTCCTCTTCTCTCTCGAAGCACCACGCAAGGCAGAATGACCGAGTCAAAGACCGAGAGCTCACAGCTTGTAGATTGTGATCATATCCCGATTATCGACCTATCAGCTTTAGATAGTCGGAATTTCGATGAACGACGGAAACTTGCTCAATCAATCTATGACGCTTGCACTCAGGCTGGCTTCTTTTACATCAAGGTATGTAGCTCTCTACTTTGGCGCCTCAGGTACTAACGCTGCCCTTGCAGAACCATGGAATTTCAGAGGAGAAAATCAATGGTATACACAGCTCCGCAAAGCGGTTCTTCGACCTCCCCGATTCGCAAAAGATGAAGTTCTATATTGGAAACTCTTCCGTACGCCTGCAAAATTGTACATTCAAAAGGACACACTAAGACTATACTAGAAATTCCGCGGCTACAGCCCCCTAGGTTCCGAGAAATCTACAGGGACAGAGGATGATCCCATTGCCGAAGAAGACGCAGTCGGTGCTCTCTCTGAAGCATTTGACATCGGATACGAAACTGCAATGGATCCTCAAAAACCAAAAGATGACCCTCTTCCTCGTGATCCCTATGGGTTGTATGGAGATAACCAATTGCCCGGCCCAGATATACTTCCAGGCTTCACAGAGACATACATAGAATATTGTGCCATGATGCTAGGACTCTGTCGAAAACTGATGAGAATATTCGCGCTCGCTTTAGACTTGCCCGAAGAACACTTTGATTCGATGACTCAGAACCCAGGTGTCACGTCTAGGATGATGCATTACCCGCCTCAGCCGGTGGAAGAAGAGGTTCGTGAAGGGCTTGGGGCTCATACGGTAAGCAATTGAGCAAAATATAGAAAAATATACCACAGACTGAACTCATTATTTGCTATCAGGACTTCGAATGTTTCACTATCCTCTCTCAGGGCAGTGTCCCGGGGCTGCAGGTGTTGAGTCACAGCGGCGAGTGGATACTGGCGCCACCGTTGCCAGGGACATTGGTCGTCAACATTGCAGATTGCTTGTCAATTTGGTAAGGTTGATTGAGTGATTCATCTGGAGAGATGTGCTGACTTGTTTAGGACGAATAAAAAGTTCAAGTCGACTATTCATCGTGTGACAAACCTGACCGGACAAGAACGTTACTCCATACCCTTTTTCTTTGGAGTCGACTATGATACAACAGTGTCAGTTTTACCGAATCATATTTCGGATGATAGGCCTGCGTGTAAAGAGCCCTTCAAAGCAGGCGAGGTAAGTGGTATAATCCCGTCCCGGTGTGGTAACTGACGAGGGAATAGTGGGTTCGTGAAAAGCTATCAAAGGCGTATGTTGGTTATGAAGGTTAGGGGATTGTAGTAGATATTGGAACTCATTGAAATAGTATTTCTAACTGGGCTGTTCTGCTAGTTATAGTTCAAGTACACCCTAATATTTATTCAAATCAGAACTAAGACACGTATACTCACCATATATATGTTTGTAGATCTGATGATGAAAAGCTAGCATAACTAATCATCTTCAACTAATCACCACTAGCCGAGCGCTACCAAATCAAGGAAGCAGAATAGTTTGTAAGCGTGCAGGTCGATCTACCTAAAAAACCCCGCACATTGCCTGAGCGAGTTCTGAATATATTAAAAGTGCCAACGTCCAGACGATTGAATATAATTTCATTTACTTCGCCATGTTACCTTTCAGTACCCCGTCCACAGCAACGGCGTCTCTTACACCATTCAAGGCCAACATCCCCGACGCCAAACTCGGCGAGCTCGAAACGTTGATAAAACTAGCGAAATTTGCACCTCCCACTTATGAGAATTCCCAACTTGACCGTCGCTATGGTGTCTCTACGGACTGGCTGGTGACCATGCGGGATCTTTGGCTGAGGTCTTATCACTGGTAATGACATCACAGACAATGCATATGTGCATGTTCGCCGCATTGCATATTGGACACAGGACTAAATTGTCACAGGAAATCCACGGAGAATCGAATTAATACTTTCCCTCAGTATACCACCGAGATTGAAGGTCTTACGATTCATTTTGTAGGGTTGTTTTCGGAAAGGAAGGATGCCGTTCCTCTGTTGTTGTTGCATGGATGGCCTGGTAGGTCACAAGCAGATAATGCATGGAAAGTGAGCTGATTGTATTATAGGGAGCTTCCTCGAGTTTTTGCCTATGCTGCAAAAGTTCCGAGAGGAGTATACGCCAGAAACCTTGCCTTATCACTTGATTGTACCTTCCTTGCCAGGTTTCACATTTTCCTCTGGACCCCCATTGGATAGGGACTTTGAAATAGGTGACGTTGCTCGTGTGATGGATCAACTTATGAAAGGCCTGGGCTTTGGGAGCGGATATGTTGCCCAGGGGGGTGACATTGGAAGTCGGATGGCTAGGCACTTGGGCGTGGAGTATGAGAGCTGCAAAGGTATGGAACATTCATGATATTGCCACTGCGAGGAATCAGCTTTTTCTGACAAATTGTGTTATAGCTGTACACGGTGGGTCCTTTCTTCATTTGGCTTGTTCAATGACCAGAATACCAATATAAGTTAGTCAATGTGGTTTTCATGAGAAAGCCAGACGGCATGTCGGACGACCACCTGAATGCCTCTGAGAGACAGGGCATTCAGAGAATGACGAACTTTGTGACTACCGGCGCAGGCTATGCGATGGAGCAAGGCACTCGACCCAGCACCATCGGGCACGTCTTGGCATCGAGCCCTATTGCTCTACTAGCATGGTAAGCTGTTGAAGTCAGTGTAGTTGACAGAACTCCAAAGTTGACACACGCAGGATTGGAGAGAAATTCCTGGAATGGGTCGACGACCCGCTTGCCCCAGATGACATTTTGGAGTCTGTCACCTTGTACTGGCTTACCGAGACGTTCCCTCGAGCAATCTATACTTATCGAGCGGTGAGTTTCCAATGATGTTTGGTGACAGGAAGATGTCTGATGGGAATGAATAGAACTATCCTGCGCCACCGCTTCCGTCTTCCAATGACCCCCGTTGGTATATCCACAAGCCATTTGGATTTTCTTCTTTCCCAATGGAGCTTGCTCCACTGCCGCGCTCGTGGATTGAGACTACTGGAGATTTGGTTTTCTGGGAGCAGCACCCGAAGGTAGGTGATGTGGCAGTTGAATGAGAGCTCAGATCTGAGACTGACGCTGATTTGATATAGGGTGGTCATTTCGCGGCACTAGAGCAGCCTGATGAATTGAAGGCGGACCTGGTCAAGTTCGTGGATCAGGTGTGGCCGGGCATTATCGGTGCCGACTAAGCTGAGATCAATAACCAGAAGAAGAACTTTTGTCAGTGTATATGACTTGAAGGCGTTTGAAGTTGGAATGGATTTAGGGACTTGGTAGCTACCGGTAGACTGCATAAAGAAGATGTTATAACACCGAAGCCTGTCTTCGGTGCGACAATGAGAACATGGTTATTGGGCTGATAGAAACACCGCACACATTTTCCACCGACTCCAAACAAAAAAAATTCAGTGAGTAGCTCAGGTGTTGGTAGACTGTTAAGGTGCAGTTGGGAAATTCAAACGCGGGCTGTTTATCATATCGCGCCCACAATTCCCCCATCTCCAACTACATCGCAACAACTGTTCCACCAGAGCATCATATCCTCACATCGTGGCCTAAACTATGACAAAAACTACAGCAGCCGATGAAATATTCTCGGATGAATCAAGCTTCTACGGTAAACCCCATTCCATACTCTACTCCACTCAAGAACCGCAGCTAACCCACACCAGGCGACGACGATGAAAAGGCCCAACTAGAAGGCCAAGTCTCATCCTACGACCCAGAGCCATTCTGGGTAGAAACACATCAGAAGCTGCTCTCAACCATCCAGCAGCAACTGCGCGCGCCCGCTCCACGCGCAAAGGCGACATCATCCGACGTGTCTATGGATGATACATCCCCAGAACCATCCAGCGTGGAGTGTAACCAACGCGGGAAGGCCGAGCCTACAGCTCGGTTTTTATCGCGTCTTCCGCCTTCAACGACTGACTCCGCAAGCGCAGGCCCCTGGATCTGGATGTACAATCCGCATGTGCTGCCGCCGCGAAGTGGTGATGTTCCCACCCTGCTTAGGAAAGGCAGGGAGCTTCTGCAGGAGTACGAGAATGAGAGTGCTGTCCTGCGCGAAGCGCATGATAAGTCTGGTGCGAAGACTACGGCCGCTCTGACTCGTAAGCTGAATCCAATGCGGAAGGAGCTTGAGAGGGGAATTCTTGATCTGGCGAGGGAGACGGGTGTTACGGAAGGGAAGTGGATGCTTTTTCCGACTGTTGATCGGGTTGATGAGTTCTGGGGGCTTGTTGTTCGGGCGATGGAGAAGGGAGAGCTTGGGGATGTGGCGAAAGTTGCTACTGATGATGGGTCTGGCTCTGGACAGAGTCGGTTGATTTGTGTTTATACGACTGATTTTGGGGATTTTGATGATGTTAAGCGGGTTGTGAGTAGGTTGGCTGAGATTGGGCTTGTTGGGAAGGGGCCAAAGTCTGTTTACTACAAGGCCGATGCGTTTACTCATCTGGAGATTAACTCTAAGAATGAGTATGGGCTGAAAGCGAGTATGTATTCGAGTCGGGAGGTGCTTGAGGGGAAGTAGGAGGGATTATGGCTGGGGTTTGTTTATGATTGATGAGGATATGATTGATGATTAATGTGCTGTAGTGGGTATCTCTGAACGCAGTTATCTACATGTATGATACTTTATGTGTTTTCGGGCATTGGTAGCAGTAGGCTCGGTCATGGGAGGATTCCCAGAGTCGAGGGAGAGGTTTCGTGGGGGTGGTTTGTTGGAATCAGGGGTGGAGGCAGGTATCGGTTGATCATGTCTTGCATAGATCGGGAACGACTTTTCTTCATGAATGAGCCGGCTCATTCATGGCCGCAACTGTCGGTCCAGTTAGAAGTGGTAGCTCACCTCGACAGAAGTCCATTGCCGAGGAGCTCCAACCACATCGATCATGGCCGAAAGGTGTATAAGCAGGCGTTCAGTCATCGTTGCTTGACCGGTTCATGACTTTTTCACACGCTTCCCGAATCTCAGCAACCCCCTTGACAGCACCCCAGGTGTCGAGTAAATGCTGGATCTCTTTCCAGTCCTTCCCCGCATCCTCTTGTTTATCCTCCGCCACAAGCCTCTCCAATCTCTCCGGTGCAGCAAGCACCCACCGAACAGTATCCTTCTCATTCTTCTGATTCGAAGCCCCATCTTCCAGCTTCGCTTCCTTCATTCGCCGCCGCTGCTCCTCGCCTTCCTTAATGAGCCCACCGGCAGTCTCAGCAACAAAGGCAATAGCCGGACCCAGCGTTTTAGTCATGGTCAACGGCGCACCGCGATCATCCATACTGCGCCGCATTTTCCCAATTGTCTCCACAGCGCGGATCAACTTCGAGTAATTATCGTAGACCAGCGCCTTCCGCTCTCCATCGAGAGTGCGGATATCCCCGACCAATGTGTTCTCGGCCTTGAGCACTGTAGATAGCGAGGAAGTTGACAATAGATGCTCCACATATCGCTGCGGGTCGAAATCTGCACCGTCGAGCTCCGTTCCTGACGTTAGAGCGGTTGGGTCGGAGATGTCTCCTGCATCTGTGTTGCGCGGAACACTCCGGGAGCGAGATGCGTCTCGGGAGGCCGATGTGTCTGCCCCGGGCGGTTTGAGGTTGTAGTAGTCTCGCAGGGCGCTGCGATTACGTCGGAGATGGACTGAGGGGGAGACAGCTCGTGCAGTGGACGGGGTAGATGCGGCGCTGAGCCCCCCGCCGACATTGGTGTTCAAGGCATCGAGCGATGGGCGGGAGGAGGCTGGACCCGGGGAATGTGCCCGAGATGAGGCAATGGACATACGTGGGGATGATATAGTCGACATTGTGGTGTGTTGTGGGGGAGGTATGTCGGAGTTGTCGGAGGTGAGACAGTCGGGCCAGGTCAACGGGTTTAAGCGGTGGTCTGTGCTTTGTTTTTCGCGTTGAGAGCTTCTCCAAACCTCGCTTTCTTTTGATTTACCATATGCGCCAATATGATCCTAAGGGAATCCGGAACATCATGACTAGTCCTGATCAAATTTCAGCTCAGATTCTGAGCACCAAATCCCTCTCAGTCGCCCGACCCTGGCTCAATGCCTTCCTATCATCCAGCACATCACAACGCAATATCCCCGCCTCGGCTCTCACGCAGACGGCTATATTCCGTCTCCTCGCCTCTGACATCAGGGAATCACTCTCTAAACACAGATCATGCGTACTACCAGTCGATGTCCATAACCCGACAGTCCAAGAGCGACGGATACAAGGCTCAATCCCTGTGCAAGTGCTGGACATCGAAGACATCGGCACAAGTCTATGGAGTCAAATCGAAGCGATTGAGCGCGTTGAGCGCGGTGAAGCGATCCATGGCCGTGAGATTGTGCGCACAATAGCGGTAGGCGATGACTCCGAAGCGTCAGAGAACAATGGCGCGAATAACAATCCGGCGAGCGGTGCTGCGAGTGTGTCCGGGAACAGTGGGTATGGGCCGCATCGCCTGATTCTTCAAGATGCAGCGGGAACTATGGCTGTGGGTGTTGAATTGCAGCGTATTGATGGGATAGCGTTGGAGAAACTTGCTATTGGGGCGAAGCTCTTGCTCCGTAATCCGTCTGTTGCGAGAGGTATGGTGCTGCTCTCTCCGGGGTCTGTTACTCTGCTCGGGGGCAATATTGAGGCTCTGGATAAACCGTGGAGGGAGGGTAGGAAGGTTAGATTGTTGGAGAAAACTGCCGGTATCGAGAGAGAATGAGAAGAGACAGCTCATCGTGGACACAACCGCTGAATAACTTCTTTTACTTCCCACTTATTATGGTATGTAATTTGCATTTCTCTTAGTCTATTATGAATACATTTAATATATTGTTTTGAATTTAATGTTCTCATGTTCGTTCGCTAAAAGCTGATTGTGCAGTTAAAGTAAATACACTGTGCATCAAGTTCACTCAGCCATCTTGCTTGTATGGCGCTGTGGCAGGGTGGTAGGGTAATTACTTGCTTGTCCGATTACTCCGGTCCACCGCTTGTACGGCGCTTCCATAGTAGGGGAGGTTTATGAATCGTGGTCATGGTCTGCCCTGCAGCGCGTCCACATGTTCCGGGTAGGTACATTGTGGCTCAATTCCTCCCATCCATTGCGTTTCCATGGGGCAATCATGATCGCTCGGAAGGCGTCACCAAGCTTGCCAGTTTGCGCGTAGGCTTCGCTGAGATCCTCGGCTCCGAGATTGCCATAAGGAGGTACGCTCCGCAGAGCGCGTTTGATGGCCATTGCGGCTGGGTACGTCTTTCGCGACGCTGCTGACAACTCCATCCACCCGGCGGGTTGCCCGGGTGTAAGCATCACCGCAGCAGTGGCATCTCCAATGCGCCTGATTTTTTCAGGAACGGCTGCGTTATCGTTGAGTCCCATTGCTGAGATGGCACTCAAAAGTTTGATGATTTTAGCTCGGTCGTGGAGATCGATGTCATCGCGCGAGATCATGCTATTAAGATCTGATTCAACTGCTTCAATGGCGTCCTTGTCCGCATCGAGAAGAGCGATGGCACCCAAAAGGGTGACTGCTCCGATGTGGCCAGGGTGATTCATCACGCAGTCGAGCAGTTGCTCGCGAGCAACAGCCCGATTCTCCTCGCCGCCCTTGGCCCACAGGACCTGGGCAAGAAGACAGACAACATCTGGAGCATGGTCTGCTTCTTCGAGGGCATCACGGAACATATCGATAGCTTGGTCCATAGACTTCAGGTTGTAATGTGCTAGGCCAGCGGTCAGATGCGCAGAAAGACGAAGCTTCTTGCAAGCTTCGGGATCGAATTTCACCGCGTCTTCCTCCTCAGAGAGGGTGAGCGCGAGCTCAGCCTTCTCCGCGGCCTCTGCATAAGAATGGCGTGCAAGCAGGACACGAGCCATATCTGCGTTTGCTTGGGCATACCTCGAAAGGGAAGCTGGTGACTCGGTCTTTTCGAACTCGTCTTCCATGCCAGAACAGACAACCTGTAGACTAGACTCGGCATCTGCGGTCTCGCCCATTCTCTCTGCCAATAAGGCGGAAAGGTGCACAAACGGCAAGTTTGACGGGTCCTGGATGCAGAGTTGGTGCAACGCGAAGAATGGCTGAATGAGTTCGGACACCTCGGAGGCAGAAGTCGAATTAAGGTGATCAAAGTGAGTCAGACTGAACTGGCGCTTAGTGAGAATGTCGGATGAGTTTGAGATATCAAAGGCATGCTCGAAATAACCTCGCGCCTCCTGCATCTCGCGACCATTAATTGAAAGGAAACCTTGGCCCACCCAAGCCAGTGAATAGTCTGGGTCGGTGGCCTGCGCTCGCAAGAAGGTCTTGTAGGATTGCTGTCCTTCTTCGTGGAGGAGGTAGAGTGCTCCAAGATTGGTCCAAACTTGCGCGTTGCGTTCATTCAAATGCAAACTTCGTACAAACGCATGCTGGGAGACCTTGGGGCTCATGCTTGCAGTGACGACGCCCAATGCGTTCCAGAAATCAGCATTGCCCGCCTCCAATTCGATTGCTCTCTTGAAGCACCGCATGGCTGCTTTCAAGAACTTGCGAGACTTGTTACCTTTCTTGATCGAGTCCGGCTGCACACTGCGATATGCCAAATATTCAGCCCAACCAAGGTTGTACCAAGCAACTGCTTGAGAATGAGTATCATGCACGGAAACATGGAGTGCACGTTTACAGGCGATGATAGAGAGGTGAACATAGAAGTCAGATGGCAACAAGTCTTCACTTTCGTTGGCTGCGAGCCAATCAGTTCCGACGCCATCAATATCAGTCATGACATCAAGGGCCATAGGGTCGAGATCGACTGCTACTAAAGCCTTGCAGCTAGAAGTAGACACCTTTCCAGCCTTGGCCTTCATGTATGAGAAGTTGGCGAAGGCATCGCCTACAGCCTTCCACAAGTTAAAAATGTCGCTTTTGATCTGCACCAGCGAGCTAGCCACTGAGATAGCTTTGTAGGCCAGCTCTGCCGCATCGTTAAACAGACCAAGGCTAACGCTCTTTGTCGAACTTTCAGTTAGGGTCTGAAGGAGCGCGAGAGTCACACCAATGTCACCAGGACGGGATTTCAGGACATGTTCGTAAGCAGCAATGGCTTCATCGTATTGGCCAAGCTCCCGTCTGACATTTGCCAGCATATAACTTGCAAACCATACATGCTCCTTTTCTTCAGCTGAAAGCTCTGGTTCCAATGCTTGTGCGTGCTCAAATGTCTTGGTGGCGGCGTTGTACCGACCAGAGTGGTGATAGCTTTCGGCAAGACCGACCCATGAATGGTAATCTGTTGGTGTGAGTCGAAGCGCTGCTTGGAAGGACACAACACTTTTGCTGTATTCCTGTTTGTTGACCTGAACCGACCCCAATGCCGCATATGGCCAGCTGAACCCTCGGCGTTTTGATCCAGGGGCAGGCCTAGCCTTGCCGGAGTCAACTACCCGTTGTGCAATTACTTCGACGAGGTCCCATTCCTTCGAGTCAGCAAATCCCCTGGCAAGACGCTCGGCGGCTTCAATCTCAGAGGTTGACAGTTCAAATGCCTTGTGGAAACATCTTCGAGCTCTGGATTTATCCTTCTTGTAGTCTGCGTAGTAGAAACCAAGAATGGTGTATGCTGGAGCGAAGTTCATATTCGCCTGAATGGAAGCAACGAGGCTAGCATAAGCACGACTGCGATCTTTGCGCGCAGCTGGGGACGGATCAAGCTCCCACTGGCAGTAACCAATGCGGTAAAGAAGCTCAGATCTGAACTCCCTGTTGTCCGGTTGAGCTTCTTTCAGGTCCTTGAGTGTAGCCTGAAGACTGGCTAGGCCACCTTCAAGATCGCCACTCAATGCTTCACACCAAGCAAGCTCTCCACGAATCTTGAGATTAGAAGAATCGCGTTCAAGTGATCGCTGCAGGAAATCGACGGCTTCAGTGTAGTCCTGGTCCTCTTTTAAAATCAGACCAATCCCAAGCAGGCAATTAGAGGAGGTTGGGTTCCGTTCGAGAATGCCCTCGAAAATTCTTTTCGCATCTGGGTGGTGCCGGGGAGATTGATAATGAATCATGGCATTGGCAAGTGCGTTGTTCAAGGAATCAACTGTATTAGGGATCTTGACCCCACTGTACTTTACCAAGTTATCAACGTACAGTAACCCCTTACGAGCAACATTGACCACGCTCTCATACTCTTCGAAAGAGAGGTAGACATCTGCCATAATGCGGTGGGCAAGAATTGAATCTCGAGCGGAGTCCAATCCTTCGACCATAAGAGCAAAAGGGTCTTGAGGGGCAGTTGCATCGTCATCAATTTCATTATCAGGTCGAGTGGCTGCGGTTTCCTTGCCATCGTTGGCATCTTCGCCTCTTGTTTCGTCTGAGGGCTCATTGGGAAATGGCGATAATTCGCTCGATAAAAATCCATTCAGAACATGCGAGAGTCCAGATTCCGGGAAGAACTCAATGTATTCGCGCAGGTGCCCCACGTCATACTGGGAGTAATCCTCAACATCCAACCACCCCAGGAAAACCTTCCATGCGGGTTCGAACGGATGTTTGATGATCACCATGTCATGTGCTGCCTTGAAAACGGCTGCTCTCTTCGCCTCCTTCTCCCTATCAGGCAGAAATCCAAGTTCTTCATATGCACGCTGAAACAACTTCTCCTCGTATTGACGGCGTACCGTATCGTCGTTGGTCCAATCAATCATTCCTTGGTAATATTGATCCAATCGGCTCTTGTTTGCAGCTTCCCGTCGAACTTCTTGGGTCACTTGTTCGATGCGAGCACCAAGACGCGTTCTGCGCTCTCCGATTTCACGATTGATAAACTCTCTTTCTTGACGCTCGGTGATTTCGATCAATCGCTGGTATGTTTGGGATGGACGAGGCAACCGGCCCTCAAGAAAGTCGTACAGAGGCGACCCCGGTATCTGGAGTTCCAATGCATGCTTGTGTTGACTTATGGTCCCATTGTTCTTCATCGACTTTGTGTATTTGTTGACCAGATCCTGGCAGCGTTCCTTCTCGTCGCTAGAAGCCATTAGTCAATTTCCCTTCGTATACATGAATCACCGAGGAATAAAAGCATACTTGTCGGCAAATATATTTCCAAGAGCAATGACCGCCTTGTGATAACCATCATGGCTGCAGCCACCCTGTTTCTCGTACAGGGAGATCAAGCCTTGCCAAGCAGTTTTATCGTTGGGATTGATAGAGGTCGCAGCAACATAAGCGTTCTCTGCGTCATTATTCTTATTCAACCGATCGTTGGCGAGACCAAGGAAGACATTCCTAACGAGAAAAAAAACAACCCGAATTAGTCATGTTCAGTACAGGATCAGGAATTGGCATACGCATGGTAATTCTTCGGCTCGTTCTTCACAAGTTCCTTAGCTTTTTCAGCAGCCGCTTGGTAATCCTTCGATTCCAAAGCTGCTCGCACAGCTTTCAATGCCGCTTTGCTCGACATGATTCCCGTTGTGCAGAGACAGCGGGGGGAAACTGTCGTGGTGGAGCAAAGCGGTCGGCTAGCTCTCGATACGTCACTGCTTATCGTTATCGAGGGTGGACACTAGTCTGAAGGCAATGAGTCCACTGTTGCACTTGGAAGTCTGAATGAGCAGATAGAAAGAAAAGAATCACCTTGAATATCTCACGGCAGACGTGTTGAGCACAACCCTAGCAAGTCAAAACCTCCTGGAAGGTTTCTTGAAGTGGTTAGAATCACGTGTTCTGGTGATTTGTACGAAGGTATCGGACAGCTCGGGACGTGTGACCTTCGCAAGGGTTGCCAAGGCTCGTTCGCAAGCTATTGCACTACTACTAGCCGAGTTGAAGGAATAGGAACGTCGTTGCCTGGGTCCAGATATCTACTTCCTACGAACTGTGAGCTTTGTATACTTCGTTTATTGACTTGCCCACCCTTAAACCTCCCGCGCGAAACTGCGACTTCATCGACTTGACCTTCGGGGCAACAATGGCCCCTCTGCGTCTAAAGGTTGAGGGACAGTCTTTTCGAGACCCCCATAACCGGGAGATTACACTGAGGGGGATAAATGTTGCGGCCGATGCGAAATACCCCAAGACACCCGACATACCCACATACGTCGCCGAGAAGTTCTTTGATGCGAACAATGTCTCGTTTGTTGGACGGCCATTTCCACTAGATGATGCCCATCTTCATTTCAAACGCCTTCGGAAATGGGGCTATAACACAATCAGGTACATCTTTACCTGGGAAGCCATTGAGCATGCAGGACCGGGAATGTACGACGATGAGTGGGTTGCATTCACTATAGAAGTACTCAGGATAGCCAAACAATACGACTTCTGGGTCTTTATGGACCCACATCAGGATGTGGTAAGTATAGATGATCACCGGGGCAAAGAACATACAACCTCATGCTAACCCACCACCTCTTAGTGGTCTCGATTCTCAGGAGGATCTGGGGCACCAATGTGGACGCTCTATGCAGCGGGGCTAAACCCCAAAACCTTCAAAGACACGGAAGCCGCCTTGGTTCAAAACACATACGACATCCCCGCAGAATTTCCTAAGATGATCTGGAGCACGAATTATACTAGACTAGTTTGTCAAACTATGTTCACCTTATTTTGGGCTGGGCGGGACTTTGCTCCTAAAGCGGTCATTGATGGGATGAACATTCAAGACTATCTCCAGAAACACTTTATTGATGCATGTGCATACTTGGCACGGGGAATTCATGAAGCGGGTGATCTGGATGGCGAAGTTATCATTGGCTGGGAAAGCATGAATGAACCACACCGTGGTATTATTGGTGTGAAAGACATTTCAGTAATTCCGCCGGAACAACAACTCCAACTTGGTACTTCACCGACTGCATTCCAAGCAATGCTCACCGGCTCAGGCAAGGCTTGCGAGCAGACAACGTGGGCATTTGGCAACTTTGGACCTTACAAAACTGGGACAAACCTAGTGGATCCAGCAGGTGAAATAGCCTGGTTGCCAGCCGATCACGATGATGGCAAATATGGCTGGCAACGTGACCCTGGGTGGAAACTTGGAGAGTGCATATGGGCTCAGCATGGAGTCTGGGACCCGTCCACAGACACCCTTCTACAGAAGGATTACTTCTCAAAGAATCCTCGGACTGGCGAACCACTTGACTATGAGAGATTTACAAACTCATATTTCTTGGATCATTACCGAGCATACAAAAATGCCATTCGAGGAATCTGGTCCGACGCAATAATGTTTTGCCAGCCACCTGTGATGGAGGTCCCGCCTGATGTCAAAGGCACTACTGACGATGATCCAAACATGGTCCATGCGGTTCATTACTATGACGGGTTAACTCTTTTGACAAAGCATTGGTGAGATTTGGTCAAGGTTCTTCAATTAGATGTGGCCCTACTAATTTCATCTAGGAATCGACTCTACAATGTGGATGTTATTGGTGTCCTCCGGGGCAAGTACCTCACCCCTGCCTTTGCCCTCAAGATTGGCGAATCGGCCATTCGCAACTGTTTGCGTGACCAGCTTAAATTCCTCCGCGATGAAAGCCGAAATTACATGGGCAGTCATCCGGTGGTATTCACGGAGATTGGAATTCCCTATGACATGGACGACAAAAATGCATACAAGACCGGTGACTATAGTAGCCAAACCAGCGCCATGGATGCAAACCATTTTGCACTAGAAGGCAGCACTTCCAATGGCTTTACTTTGTGGGTATATGTCACACAAGTAGGTATTTTTGCTCCTCAGACCATGAATGGTACTAACACAACGTAGAACGACCACGAATGGGGTGATCAATGGAATGGCGAGGACCTGTCTATTTATTCCCGCGACGATCCAGAACTGCCAGCAGGATCCACCACTCGACCCCTTGATCCCCATTCCCCTGCCTACTCCGAAAGCCAGAGTAGCGCGGAAGAGCCAAATGTTGGACCTCATAATCTCAAAGGTGTTTTGTCAACTCCTTCGATCTCTAGTGACCACTCTCAGCCATGTCTAAAACAACAGCAAGGATATCGTGCTGCAGAGGCATACATCCGCCCGAGTCCAACATACGTCAGCGGAAAGTTGGATAGTCATGTTTTTGATCTCAAGAATTGTGCGTTTACTCTATCATTGACGGCCAAAGGAGCAACCCCCGCGAACGCCCCGACCGAAATATATCTTCCCGAGTTCCATTTCCCAGAAAGTTGCATCGTTGTTGCAGTCAGCGGTGGCAAATATGACATTGATGTTCAAGATATCCAGGGTGTCAAGCTACAGCGTCTTCGATGGTGGCATGCCGAAGGAGAACAGGATATCAAGATCGAGGGACTCAAACGCAAGCCTGGAGAGTTTGCTAATCCTGGAGGCGAAGATGTCAGTTATCTGGAACAATGTCAGAAGGGCCAATGTGTCGTAATGTGAAATTGCTATTGTGTTCTAAGTGTTAAATTGCCTAATAACCAATTCAAGATCAATTGCTTCGTTACATATCTTCCATTATTCTTGTTTCCACCACCTCTTTAAATCCTCAAAGGGTAAAAGAACCCCCGAGAAAAGACAATAAAAGACAATCGGATTGTCAAATGATACCTAATATCACTTTTTAGGTATACATGTATGTGACAGGTCTATAGTGTCGAAGTATACAACAGCCGGGGGTATGCGAGATAAGATAAACAATGATGAGGGGCATAGCTCGGGGGCATCATAGGCAGCTATGATGACACCAACAACGTACATTAGCATAAAACAAAGAAATATTATAGCAATTGTTACATAACTAATCCTCTTTAACCTTAACATATTTTCATCTAGTCTTCTATCTAGCGCACACTTAGTGAAAGAAGAGCGGAGCATCAACGGGTGAGCGGTGTGCCCTTGTTGATCTCCAGGGAAAATTCTCAGCCCGACAAGTCACCAATTGTCTTCTGCAAGTCGTCCCTTTCGTGATCTTAACCTGCGCCAACCCCCCTGCATTGCAAAAGTACCGATTCACAGCTTCAAGTTCGGTCCTCAACCTCGAACCACCCTCCCCCGGAAAGAGCGAGTGGCGCGTGCGGATGGCCGTTGCGGTGTCCGACTGCTAAGCAAACACAGGACAAGTTCAACGGCCATCGAGTCTTACCTGCCCTCTCCTGACTATGAGACGCGGTCTCCTACTGTGAAACGACACCGAGAATTTACTTTTTTGTTCACCAAATACTTCTGCAACGCATCAGCAAGATGGCTGCGGAGGAGCTGTCAGAGAGCGGCATGGCCGATATCATCCGCGCCCTGCAACTCATTCACAACCCTACATCGTCAAACGAGATCCGTAAGGAGGCTTCGCAGTTCGTGGAGAGCCTGAAAGATTCTGTTGCCGCCGCGCGAAATGGTTTCCTTTTGGCTTCTCGTATGGAACATGAGCCCGTTGTTCGATACTTCGGTCTTACTCTCCTGGATCACGTTCTTCGCCAATACAACTTCACCAATCCCGAAGAAGCCAAGTCCTTGCGCATGATGATTTTGCAACTCGCCGAGAACGTCCGCCCCGAAGACCCTGCCTATTTCCGGAACAAGATCTCCCAGCTGTGGAGCGAGGCCGCCAAGAAGACCTGGGGACTGGATTGGATGGATATGGATGCTAACCTGGTTCAGTTCTGGGGTGCATCTCTCGTTCACAAGGAGCTGGTACTCGCTGTTCTGGAGACCCTTTCCGAGGATGTATTTTTCCGAGAAGATACTGCATCGTCATTGCGGGGAGGTGAGCTCAATCGGTCGCTCATTGAGATCTTTACCCCTGCAGGAATTGTAGAGCAAATTACTGGCGATAAAAACGTCGCCACCGTTCCACGCTGTGGACAGGAGGGCTGGCTCGTTCGAATCTGCGAATTCCTCGATAACTGCGTCCAGAATGTCTCTAGCTCGGAACAGGCTCGGGATGCGGCCATAAAGGCCCTGGCAACTCTGAGATCTGCCCTGTCATGGTCTGTCTACAAAGGGGTCATTGCCTCCCAGGTTGTTCCCAGCATTTTCCGAGCTTTGCCTTGTCAAGATGACCAGGTGCTGCTCGCTGCAATTGAAGCACTTCATGCGCTCTACGGAAGAAACACCATCGGTAGCGAAGACTCCCACGAGCTAGTCTGCCTGATGTTTGAGTCAGAATACCTCGTTGTTCTTCAACGGCTTTACGAATGGTCAATCGTGGGTCCGGACGATGTCGATGATCCCAAATATCTTATCTCCAAAAAGCTTTCTGAGATGGTTTCATACATTGCAGGATGCTTGGAAGACGACAAGTTCTTAGTCTCTACCATGGACCGTTTGAATCTGCCGCCATTCCTGCAATTCATGGTCAACATCATGCAACACCAGAGCTTGACAGTCTCCATACCGTGCTTGCATCTTTGGTCCAGGCTGTTACAAAGCTCAAAAATAAGTAACCTGGGCTTTGTGCTAGAGCAAACTCCTCACTTCTTGAACATTTGCACCCAGAGGCTTCTCCGTTGGGAGTCTCTCCCGACTGAATCCGATGATCCTACCGTGCAGTTTTTGGTAGAGGACATTGATACAATTCCAGAGCGGCATGCCTTTGTTGGCAACTACCGCCGTTACTGTTCTTCGATCATCGAAACTATCACCTTCAAGCGGCCTCAAGAAGCGGTGCGTGAAATTCTGGCCCGGGTGGACACCAACCTCGACAACTTGTATAGTGGCGTTGAGCCATTTAGCAGTGAGTATCAAAAGTCCGACCAACTGTGGACTTAGAGACTGATTCATTCTACAGTGCAAACTTTTACTAAATCCTCGATTCCTCTCATGCGAGCAGATGCTCAATTCTCAGTGGTCGAGGCTGTCATCAAGGGCTACAACAAGTGGGTTTCGGCTCATGGAAAAGCACCCCAGCGTGATGTAAGAGAATGGCGCGGGAAAATGGATAATCGGTTGCTAATGTGTTGTAGGAGTCTAAACGAATGGAATTAGAACATGCGGTGGAAAACTGGGCTTCAAGTCTGATGCAAAGGTCTTTTGAGGTAAGTGATTTTGCACAAATCCAGGGAATTCCAGCCACTCATCTCTTTGCCATAGGATCCGGTCCTGAAACAGAGAGTCATCAAATTGGCTGTCGACATATCTTCAAAGGCTTTGGACAATCATCCGGGATTTGCGCTCAAAGTTCTGGAGCACATTCTCATGTCTCGTCTACCAGACCATTCTGAATACCCATTATATTCCGAGGCTGTCAAAGAACTCCATGGATTGGCAAGCTCTGAACTTCGCCGGTTGGCTATGCGCTATGCTGACTACTTCTATGTATGTCAATTCTCACATCCTGATCGTCTACTAGTCGCTAACCATGCCCACTGTAGACTTTCTACGATCTTCTTGAGCCAAAGATCAAAGAAATCACGCTGGCTAACCACGTCGATGACAAGTTGCAAATGGAACTGACTTCTATCTTGCTCATTATTATGTAAATTGCCTTCACATCCCTGTTCTCATCTAAAACTGTCCCCTACTGACACAATGCAGGCAACGCGCAATTAATGCTGATCCTTATCTGCGCCAAAATCGTCTCGCATCCTTCCTGCAGCCCATCCGAGAGTCATGGCAAGACGACGAATTTCGTCACAACAGCTCCACTTTCCCTGGGTTCTGCAATATGCTTGGATTAGAAAATGTCGGTCCATACATGCAATCCAAAGAAGCACAGAAAATTCCAGACTGGTCCGAAGTTGTCTTGGATAGCGAAGGAAGGCTAGTTCAAGAAGAGATGACCAGAAAGTTCCAGGTAAGAAACCCAACCCCTATTTCTGTGCTGTTCCAATCTGACCCAATATATTCTAGCTATTGCCATTGCGTGGTACTAAGACTATGTTGGCTGTTTCCACGGATCGAGTCAAAAAGTCCTCACCAGCTTACGTGACCGCTTGCGAGATGTGGCACGATCTGATCCCTGTGGTTCTTCCCACGTTGCTGCAGCTTGTCAGGTAATCATCTATGTTAATGCAGGTTCATGCCACCAGGCTAACTTTCAATTTCAAGACACGCCCATGCCTTCCACAATCCTGCCAATTGGAATATGGTCGAAGGTATGCAACCAGTGGTTGAACGCATCCTCACAGATCGATTTTGGCAGGCTGGTATTTCCATTGGCAGCCGCGACGAGTTTTACGCCAGAATCACATCATCGAAGTCTACACTTGAAGGGTTTGCATCATCAGTTCGAGGAAAAGTCAGAGCTGTCCGCGAAGCATGCTACTCTATGCTGTTCAGCATGAGCAGGATGCGTGAGCACTTCTATGGATTCGCCGAACTCCCAGGACCATTATCTGAAGCACTGTTTGTTGACTCACCGCATCTCTCCTCCCACCAGTTCTCGGTTCTTCTCAACATCTCACGTTGTCTGATTGATGACTGCCCCGTGCAATTCCGCAGCCAATTCCTGCCCCCCATGCTATCGACTCTATTCACCAACATTGATCGCAAAGTCACCACAGAATGGGAAATCATAGAACAACGCAGGAACGGAATTTCGGATGGCGATCTCACCACAGAGATGAAGTCCGAAAGTGTCCTTCGCCAGTTGACTTACTCTGCTGTGATCATGGTAGCCAGCCTATTCGATCCACAGAGAGGCGGTAAACAATCCCTGACCCATCGACTATGCCAAAGCTTAAACCAGCCCATACTGACGGAACGTTACCTCTCAGACCCAGATGGGACTGAATCGGATCCCAGCGCACCCCAGCCTACCCCGAACCTCTCTGATTCTATTCGCCATTTCGTTCTCTCTTCCCCCGCGATATTTGAGCCAGTCATGCTTTTCTGCACGCACGCTCTTCGCATGCGCGATACGCGTAGCGGTAGCATTATCACCCGCGTCATTCGGTCAATTCTACAAGACTTTGCGCCCACGAACGATATTCAGGACACCCAAACTATCGCGACCATACGCGAATTCATATGTACTGATGTCCTCACAGCATGCATTTCATCTGTACATGAATCATACTTTGTTGATATGCAAAAGGACCTCGCTCAGCTAATTGCATCAATTTGGTGTCTCTATGGCTTCTGTAGCGAGACGCCTCGTGCTGTTTTCCTGAGCTTGCCTGGAATCAGCGCAGAGAAAGTGGCCCAGACCGAGTCTGCACTTCATCAAACTACCTCACCAAGACAGCAGCGTGCATTAGTCTTAGAGCTTCTCGAGCCTTTGCGCGGTATCAGTGTTGCCGAGCAAGGGAAGATACTGGGTTCTCGCGAGGAACGTCGTAAGGCCCGTTCAGCATTGCAGGAGAGGTATATGACCAATGAGATGGAGACTCAGCAACAGAACCACCGTGTTGATATCAATGATGGCCCCGATCTTGGTGGTGTGGCTGATCTATTTGGATAGCCTCAGCATCATGTGCTTTTGGGTCATGAAAAATTGAAACATGTTGCGGTGCCACCGCGCTTGTTGATTCTTCATTTTACATACCATGGATGTCTATCTCCATTCTTTACACCATTGGCGACCAAACTGCCATTTTTGCAGTGTCACATTTCGCCTTGCTTGATCTTTTTGTCTGGATCTGCGTTGCAGCTTATCAACTACCCCCATCGTTAGCGAGCAGCGGCGCTTTGCAAGAGATAATATCATAGAAAAGCCACATCACATTATGCACGAATATATTACTTTCTTTACCTCAAGCCTACTTGTGATTCTGCCACGAGAAGAAGTTTTTGGAACGAGTAAAGAAATAAGACATATTGCAAAAGACTGAACTAAACCCTTCACTAGGCAAGTAATATCTACAATGTTTTCCTCGAAAAGGCTTCGAGACGGTTCAATCCAACTGCCACCACAATGTTTCTAGCTCTCCCACAACGATCAGAAAGGCCCAGTTCAGTCCGTATACCATGGAGGCAAGAGGTCACCCAACCAAGCATCCCAAAACACCAGCATCATACAGAGTCAAAAGGAGGGAAATGAGGTACAATATCGCTCAAAATAAGTGTGACATTGTCAGACTGTCTATTGAGTGAGATTGGCGGGGGTATAGGCGAAAGTAGGGCGGACAAAGCTGTTCAGACAAGCAAAATTAGTATCAATACCGGAAACAATATAGCGTCTCAACTGCGCTTGCACGGAACATACCGGTCGGAGTTGTAGACCTTGGCATCGGTGCCGAGAAGCTCCTTCTCACGCGCCTTGTCGGCGTAGTGCCGGCGGACCTGGTCGCGGTCCTCCTCTGCCTGGAGGAGAGGAGTAAGGTGCAGACGGGACCACATCTTCTCACGGGCGAGCTCGCTATCGTTCAAACACGTATCAGTCATTAAGTTCACTTCTTTTCCACTACCGGGTTTGCATTGGGTTCTAATTGCGGTTCTCTCGGGTCGATCGGAGGAAGGAAAGGTGCCTGTGGCTGGATGAAACGTACCGCTGCTCACGGACACCGTGGAAGTACTTGTAGAAACCGTAAGCCATGATGACGTGCATGCCAATCATATAGTAGGCGGGCTTGAAGCCGCGGGCAGGGACGTTCCGCTATAGAGAGTAAGAAAGGAAACGTTAGCTTGGATGTCTGTGTGCTGGGTGCGCAGGGCCATTGCGAGCCAGAAAGCCGAGTTGCAAGGCTTACCTTGTACTGGACTTGCGCGTAGCCCCCCGTTGGGGGCATATCCTGAGGCATTGTGACGGTATTGAGCGGGTTAAGGGCTTAGAGGGATACCGAGGAGCCGCTGTGACGATTGGAGAAGTTGGGTCTGGAGGGTCACGTGAAGTTTGCACAGTAATGAGGGCTGCGGCGCACGTCATTGGTCGATGAGTCTCGGAGCGCTTTTTGAACTTTTGATCTACAATCGACAGCCCACCTTTATCTTTTGTTTGCCAATTCCACTAAACTACTATGGAGGAGCAAGAACGGCCTCGGAAATTAGCCAAACTGGATCACGAAGATATCACCCACGAGGTGCCCGCCCCTGCCATGACTGGAGCTGGTGATGTTGCCGGCAACAAAGCGCAGCCCGCGACCGCTCAGATTGGCAACGAACCTCTCGATCTCTCAGAATTTACGGTTCATAAGGAGACACAAACTGCCGATGAATCTGCAACTCAAGATGGCGCCGAGGGAGCCGCGCCTGTTATGTCGAAAAACCAAATGAAGAAATTGCGCCGCGCGGAAGCTCACCAGCAAAAGCGCGCGCTTCAAAAGGCCCAGAAGAAGGAAAAGCTCGTACAAAAGCGAGAACGTCGCCATGCTATGATTGTGGAGGCAAGGGAAAAAGGCGGCGAGGAAGCTGTCAAAGAGCTACGGGTGTTATGGCGAGGCAACAAAGCCAAGCACACCCGGTCAACACTCTTACCTTTAACGATCGTGATGGATTGCGGTTACGACGAGCTGATGTCTGACAGAGAGCGCATCTCATTGGCCGGTCAGCTTACACGGTCCTACTCAGACAACAGCCGCGCACCCTTCAATGCGCACATGATGTTCTCGTCATTCGACAGATTACTGAAAGAGCGATTTGACACCGTGTTAGCGAGTCACAAGAACTGGAAGCGTATTCGCTTTTTGCAGGAAGACTTTGTGCATGCTGCTGAGCTGGCCAAAGAACAGATGGCGTCCGCGCGAGGAGGTCAGCTCGCTGGGCCGTTTGCTGAACAAACTGATGCGAAGCCCGAGGATGGGGAAATCATCTATCTCAGCAGCGATAGTGAGAATACTTTGACCGAGCTGAAGCCTTACAGCACTTATATTGTTGGAGCGCTAGTGGATAAGAACCGACACAAGGCAGTCTGCTACAATCAGGCGGTTTCAAAGGGCATCAAAACTGCCAAATTGCCGATCGGCCAGTACATTCAAATGGCGCATCGTCCGGTCCTAGCCACCAACCATGTCATTGAGATTATGCTTCAATGGTTGGAGCTTCGTGACTGGGGCAAGGCGTTCATGAAGGTTATTCCTACCCGGAAAGGTGGCGCTTTGAAGCAAAACCAGAATGAGGGCGAGGATGATGCCGAGAATGATGATGGAGATGGGAATGAGGATGAACTCGAAGCAGACCAGAAGAAGCAGCTGGAAGAGATTGCAGCTTTCGAGGAAGGAAGCGAGGACGAAAACGAAGAAAAGGAATAGCTTGAGCTATCCAATGAATACCTTGTACATATTTACAACGCCAAAAGGGAGACAATCATCAATTGAGGTGTGAAAATACCCTTGTATCAATCATCTCACATTGATTATCGTCTGCACGGAGTTTTTTTTTATCTGGTTGAGCATTGCTATGAATGTAGAAAAGCATAGTGCCTATTTCGGCATATTGACGAAATCGACCGCTTACCTAAGCCAATTAGCCACAACAGCCACAATCTATGACGGAGGCGACTTTCATTGTGATTATTGCACTTGAAGACTTGCTTTCGCTTCTTTCTCGCTATCCTCTTCATATAGGCAGAAGAGCCTTTGCCACTGAGCCTATCTTTTTCGCTCTTTCCCACATTACCTTCTCTTCACTTCTTCTTCCTACTCCTTCCCATTTAACCGCCTCTAGAATTTTTGTTTGGCAGCTGCCCCTCGCAACCATGTTTATGCTCCGCAACGGTAAGCAACACGGTCTTCATGCCCCGCCAAACCCCTCCATACAAGGGCAATTTTTGCTTCTTTACCGTTTTGAACTAGGAAACTAATCTTTCGTCTTCTCTTAATTTGATAGTGAGCAAATTCCTGTTTGGTGATGCTTCGAAAGAATCCATCATCGAAATACCGCAAGGCGAGCTGTACCTGGTCCGCCCACAGTCGCCCAAAGGTTACTCTGAGCTTATCTTCAAGGACGCCGCTGCGACGATCCGACGGACCGGACAGGACTTTCAGTACCAACTTGTAATTCAAAGAGCCTACGAAGAGGGCGAGGAAGAACTTGCGGACGACGACGGTGAGCAAGGCGCAGGCGACGGCCTAGATAAGGACGAGAAAGTTTTCCTCTTGGACCAAACCCTGCACTTCCGCTCTGAACTCCGTGAAGGAGGCGCAAAGATATTGGCCTGGGATGACCTGAGCGGCGACGCTGGTGATATCTTTGAATTCATCTGTGACTCTTCGGTCCCATCGGATAAAGTTGCCACTTTCGAGCTTGCTGCCCTCCAGTGTCAGTACGAACGCAAACACCGCCGCAGCGCACAGAAGGCCACCGAGGCAGAGTTGGAGGAGTTCTCATACCACGAGGAAAACCCCCTTCCGTCTGCCAGTCCAGTCTCTTCGCCAACCATAAAGGCACGCGGAAATTCCGTGTCGGCAGAAGATTCAGCTGCAGCCATGGCACGAGACGTGGAATATGCTCAGTCCAAAGGACAAATCAAGACTGCCACTCTCGAGGAGCAACCGACTACTGCCCCGCCGTCTGTAGCCCATCCCGAAGCGAAGGAGATTCTCTGCAAGGAGAATGCTGAGCTGCATTTGTTCGACTTTTCCACTGGAACCTTCGTGCTCCAAGAATCGGACATCGTTGCGACTGTCTCGGAGGTTGGTACTTGGCAGTACTGGCTCCAGATTGCCGGCAAGGACAAGGAGTGGCTAGGACAGGCTGTCGTCGCCGATATCAACCCCGTCTTTAACTTCGAATATCTTTCGTTCATCTTCAACCACTACGGTGAAGATGGTTCGGCCTACTCATGGCTCCTGCGGTTCAAGGACCAAGCCTCGGAAGAACGGTTCCAGGAAGGTCTGATGCAGGCGCTATGGGAACAGCTCAATGAGCTGAAGTGGACCAAGGTCAAGGAGAATGATCGAGACTATGTTCTTGATGCCTTCCAGGATCTTACCATGGAAGATGCTGACGCCAAGGAATCGGAAGAAGCTGAGGAGGAGGAAGAAGAAGATGTGGAAGAAGAATACGATGGCGAGCAGGACGATGCTCAGCGCAGTGAGCATTATGACAGCGATGAAGAGGAAGAAGATGTTGTCACTCGTGATTCAGATGGAAACGTCAACTCGCAACTGGCAGTCGGCTACAAGCATGATCGATCATTCGTTGTGCGCGGGTCCAAGATCGGTGTCTTCAAGCACACCGCTCACAACAACCTTGAATTCTCCACGACTATTTCAAAGGTCGAGACCCCTAAGGGCAACCTGTTCAGCCCCAAGAAGGTCATGCTCCATGCCGAGGATCAGAATATGATTCTTCAGAATGGAGACGATCCCAACTCGCTGTACAAGATGGATCTGGAGTACGGCAAAATCGTCGACGAATGGAAGGTCCATGACGATATTGCCGTGGAGACATTTGCTCCCGAAAATGTAAGTTATCTCGCAGGGTTTGAAATCTTTCTCTGGATACACTAACAAAGCTCGCAGAAATTCGCACAAATGACCGCGGCGCAGCCATTCGTTGGTGTCTCCAAGAACGCCCTTTACCGCATCGATCCTCGTCTTTCTGGCAACAAGCTTGTTGATTCTGATCTGAAGCAGTACGCCAGCAAGAATGACTTCTCGGCTATGGCTACTACCGAGAAGGGATACCTAGCTGTCGCATCTAACAAGGGTGACATCCGCATGTTCGACCGTCTGGGCATCAATGCGAAGACTCATATCCCGGCTCTCGGCGAGCCTATCATCGGCCTTGATGTGTCTGCAGATGGACGCTGGGTGCTGGCAACTTGCCGCACCTACCTTCTCCTCATCGATTCATTGCAGAAGGAAGGCAAGAACGAGGGCAAGCTCGGATTCGAGCGTGCTTTCGCGAAGGACTCGAAGCCTCAGCCCCGCCGTCTCGGCTTGCAGCCCGCGCACGTTGCCCAGTTCCAGCACGAGACCAAACAACCTCTCTCGTTCACCACTGCACGCTTCAACACTGGTGTCGACTCTACGGAAACTAGCATTGTCACCGCTACCGGTCCTTTCATCATTACATGGAGTATGAAGAAGGTTATTGCCAACCGCAAGGACCCGTACACTATCAAGCGGTACGGTGAGAATGTCATGGCAGATAACTTCCGATTCGGCTCTGACAAGAATGTCATTGTTGCTCTGCCAAACGAGGTCAACATGGTCGCCAAGCGTACCTTCCAGAAGCCCACGCGCGAGAGCATCGCTGGTCCCTCCACACCAAACCGTGCGCGCAGCAGATGGAGCAGTCGTCTTAACAAGGATGACATTGTCAACTCACCTTATTAGTCTTCACACCCCTTCCCCCTACCGGCCCTCGATTTTCCTCTCTTTTTGTATTATTACCCATACCCCCTGATGTTTTGTGCTTTTCCATCTTTCCTAATGTTGTGGCTTTATTTGCGGGGTCTTCACTATTCTGACGCCGCTGGAGATCTCTATATTGAGGTCTTCTTCACATTCACTACTTTGTTTCTCCCGTTCTTTGTGGCGCGTTTCTTAGGGGATACTAATTTGCAGCTAACGGGTGGCACTCGTTAGACGAGATCTTATTTTTCAAAGTAGCTAGCTAGTTCAGACAATTCACAAATGAGATATCCAACAATCAGTCAAATGTCCCACAACTATATGCTACTACTACATACAAAAAAGGTTCTCAGAATGATATCAGAACATCTCTCACAACCGAGTTGACATAGGTCACTTGCATCCAAATTAAGGTAGCTAAACCCTTGTCAATAACAAGATTTAATCGACAAGATCATTCATTATAATCATGCATCGAACTCGTTTCAAATCCTGCTCGGTGTTCCACACCCGTGTAGTGAAAATGGCAGTAAGCTGGATCTTTGTGTTTGGGGAGTGAAGGGAAGGAGTAGAGAAGGTATGGATTCATAGGCTTACAGACGCACATGATAGCACATGATATTGCTAGGTGACGGCTCTTTGGAACTTTGTTGATATTAGGTAGCCTAAGGATGTTGTTTGCTCTATAACATCCGCTCTCCTTCCATTTCCTTTTTTCTTCCCATATTCCCATCTTCTCATATTCTTTATCCATCCTGCTATCCCCGAAAGATAGCTCGTTCTATCTTTATTCCTACCTGCTACCTATCTACTACATCTAAGCCTTACCATGTCTAATCCAGCCGAGCCTGGCGGGACACTGCCTCAGCTACACCAGGTCCAGCTCCTTGATACGATCGATAGACTCCGTACCCTCGGTGTCGGCGAGCTCGTTAGTTTGCCACAGATGATTGTCTGTGGTTCCAAGTCCAACGGCAAACGCTCCATTATTGAGGCAATTTCTCGCGTGGGATTTCCAGTGAAGAATGATCTTTACACTGGGTTTGTTACAGAGATAATACTACGCCGCCGTCCAACAACCTGCTTTAAAGTGAGCATCGAACCTGGCCCGTCCAAGAAAAGCGACAAAGATCTCCAGAGAATCAAGGCTTTCGAGTCCACTGCTCATCCCAATACTGAGCAGTCAGCATCACTGATTGGGAAAGCTATGGAATTTCTTGGACCTTCAATTGAGAATGGATTCACTGACGATATCATCAAAGTCGAGGTTTCTGGACCCGAGCACCCAGACCTGACCCTTATCGATATGCCTGGGCGCTATTTTACAGAAGGCACGGGTGACAGAAGTCGTGCAAAGGATCCTACCCTTCTTCACATGGAAAAATACATGCTGAATGCGCGCAGTATCATTCTCCCGGTGGTATCGGCAAAAATCGACATTTGTGTCCAGAAGATCCTCGATTTTGCAGACAAATATGACAGAGAACGAAAGCGGATTATGGGGATTGTTACTCACCTCGATACACTCGAAGCATCATCAGACGAGGAAATGTTATGGCAGAAGGCTATCAAAGACACAACCTCCGAATTGCCGATGGGGTTACATTTAGTGTGCACCCGATCGTACGAGACACGCGATGTGCCAGACGACGAAAGAGATGAGAGGGAGAAAGAATTCTTCGAGCGAGGAGATTGGAAAACCGTGGGAAGACAATCCACAGGGACTAGCAACCTGCGACGTCGACTCAGCACTCTCCTTGTGAATCATGTCCAGAGCAACCTTCCTGGCCTGATTTCTGAATTCGACAAAATCATTATGAAAAACCAATCGAGACTAGCTAAGCTCAGTGTTCCTCGACAGACTATCGATCAACAGAAAGCATTACTTTTCAATCTGAGCAGTGCTTTCCAGCGCATAACCGAACAAGCACTGAGTGGCATGTACACTGACAACTTCTTTGCTACATCGGTGGATGGGGATGGAGCTAAATCCAAGTCTCACGACCCTCGACGTCTTCGTGCTGTCATTCGTGACTTGAACGAGGATTTTGCAGATATTATGGAAATTGCCGGGTGTCGTCAATTCATTCATGGAGTCAACAACCAGATAATGTCGTTACTACACCCTTGCAACCCTTATTCAAATATCAGACAGCCGGTTCACAGAAGCCGGTCAGAGTTCGAACTTGAGGTCAGTGAGCAAATGCGCCGCGATCGAGGAATTGAACTTCCAGGGAGTGGAAATCAGCTACTAGCGGGTAGCCTATTCCGGGACCAGTCGCGACCCTGGGAGGAGATTGCTCGAGTCCATCTGATGAAATCATGGGAGTACGCCCTGGACTTTGTGACCCTTCTGTTGAACCATCTTGCGGATGAACGCACGTCTGTGGTGATAATGCGGACCATCATTTGCCCCCAGTTTGACAAAATGGAAGAAGACCTACTGATAAAGCTACTTGAGCTGACTACTTATTACAAGCGAGGCCACCCAATGCCTATGAGTCGAAGCTTTCTTCGAGGTCACCCATTGCCTCTTGATCGAAGCTTTGTTGCCAGGATACAGAAATCCAGGAATGATCGACTGCTGGACAACCTCCAACAGATGTTTCCTTCGATTCCGAACAATAATTTCAATATTGAAGCGCTCAAGGTGGCTACTCAGCATGTGGATTCATCAAGTAATCAGTCTACAGCCTCGGACATTGTTGACCAGATGCAGGCATACTACAACGTGAGTTACGATAACCAATCAATTATGATATACTTTTATTGTCTACATGATACTGACGAGAGATAGAACGCGCTTCTAATCTTCATGGACAACGTTGCAACTCTCGGGATCGAAAATTGCCTTCTCAGCCCTCTGGGTGATGTCTTGACAACCCAAACAATCACCAACATGGAGAACAAGCAAATCGAGGAACTATTCGCTGATGTGCACGATGGTGTAAAGAAATCGCATGAAGGCCTGGCTCACGAACTAGAAAATTTGCTGGCTGGAGTGCGAGCATTGACGAAATTCATCGTTGCGAAGAAAGCCACACCATTTACTGGAACAATCAAGGATTCTGGAACAGTCTCGGCTCATGGATGCCCATCCCCTCAATTGTTCCTCATGCCTCAAGGTATTTTATGCAGTGGTGCATCTTCCAACCCTTTCGGAGTATTATGCATGGATTCTACACTTCGAGGCCCGAACGACACGCCCAGGTACCAACTTTCGTGGCCCTACAACTCGGCATCCGACAAGCAGGGCTCAATCTCACTTTGCCCCAGTGGTCCATTTGGCTTGAACTTCAGTACGGTCAATCCAGGGGTGACGGGTTCGCCATCTGTATCTTTCCCAACTGCGAACCCTGAGCCAAGCCCTCGTGATTCCAATGCACCTGCGTCCTTTAAGGCTGTACTTCCCATTCGATCGACACTCCAACCTGGCACTTTCTGGTCTTCACTGGTTTCCCCTACACCAGATACCCGTTGTTATGATCGGTGAGTATATGGTAGTTTCCCTATCTTACATGCCCCCTTCTCTAACTCTTGTTCTTCCTATCCCTTTCTTGCTGTATAGCGTGTCTTGTTTTGGCTTATTGTTCGTTTCTAAGAAACTGGCTAACATGGTTTGTTTACTCGATAGGAATTGGTATTGGGAGGAGAAGGATGTCCATCATGGTAGCATCATGACCAATCGATACTATTCGATATGTTACCACGATAAGTTCAAATCTTATTCACCAGAGGTAGCGAGCTCAGATTCATTAATGCGAATTTACACTGACTGTGATATAGGAGTTGCGACTGGCTGGCTACCAGCTCAGCATGACGTTTAACGGCGTCTTACCGGCCGCCAAAGGAACGAAGAGACCACCAGCTTTCCCTTGAGAATTGAAGAAAGCCAGCACAAAGGAAAATGAGGGAAAATCCAAAAAAAGGGATGACGAAGAAAGTGGGATATCTACGGGTTGACCAACGTGGCTGCAATCTAGGGATTGCTTTTGAAAAATGAAAATGAAAAACAAATAGCTTGTATGTGCTAATAGCAAGAAACTCTTCAGGTAATTGTTCTATCAAACTTCATAATATCCCTATATGTATTATTACCAAATGTAGATCATTAGACAAGACACCAAACAAGTACTAAATTAAGGTAAATGACAAAACAGAACCAACAATGCAGAGATGCCAGCACCACATAGTTGTCTGAGTATTTGGAAAGTCGTTAAGATAAACTAAATAAACCCGAAGACCATTTTCCTGAGATATCCGGGTATTCTATCTCGATGAATGCCCGAGTCCGATCCTGTCGGCCCTGTTTATATCGAAACAGATCCCCTCTCAATACATATATCCACACTGACACAGGCAGCTCCTTTATACATCCAGTGCAAGGTGCCAGGCTATACATCTTCTTCAAGAACCCACATACCACACTTCGACGCCAAGAACATCGAACTTGACGCCTTCATCGGAAAGAGGCTCATTGCCAAAGGTCTGGCAGGATGCACTAACACCCTTTTCGAGACTGCTATCAAGCCACAATCCATAGTGACCGTCACTATTCCCATATATTAGCCAAGAACAATATCTTCTTCCGTAACATAAAACACTTACCCGCCTCCTAGACTGAGAAATCCGGTTTCACAGAAGATCATATAATCATTAACTCCACTGTAGGGGAAAGCCTTGAAGCGAATTCGTTCGGGGGTACTCGCACCACTCCGCGAAGGGGTATTAATGGAAGAAGGCGAAGGCGGTGCCAGAACACCACCGCTTGCAGCGGCGAGATTGGTTTTAATATTCATATTGAGATTATGAGCCGGCGATTCCGCGTGCGCAGGTTTCGACTTGTCATTGCGGAAAGTACTCCAGCGGGCAGCGGTGGTGGTATCCGCAGATGGTGGAGGAGGAAGACCCGCACGCTCAAGGACTTCCTCTGATTGGGGTCCTTCACCGGGTAGGGCGAAGCTAGCCGGAGGTGGGAGCACGCTAGCACGCCAGAGGAAACACTCTCCTGTGCCGAAGAACTGCGAGTCCGGGTGTGGGGCGTCTGTCATGTAGGCACCGAAGACGGAGCTGTAGGGCGAGGAGTCTCTGACGACGAGGACGTAGCCCGCCCGCGGGCTGCGGTAGGAGAACTCGGCGCAGTTCTCGTAGAGGGTTGAGAGGGAGGCGCCGTCGCGGTCGAGGCTGTAGGCTAGACGCCATGTTTCGACGAGTTGGAGGCGGGGCGGGACTAGCAGTCTTATCTCTTCTGCTAGGGCGCGGGTTAGGAGTTGTTGTTGGAGGAGGTGTGCTGCTGTGGGGATTTCGAGGTTTAGGGGTGTGAGTGGTGGTGGTTGGAAGGGTGAGGCTGTTCGGCGTGGTGTGAACACTTCAGATGAGGAGGAGGAGCGTGACCAGGGCATGACGGAGGGCATTTCTTTGGATATGTCTGGGTCTGTGATGCGACGGTACAGTCCTGAGACGACGTGGCTGACTGGGTAGGAGAAGTAGGAGGCGGCGGATTGGTAGTGTGGTTTTTGGGTGGATGTCTGAGCTGATCCCGGGGTGGAGGAGGTGGGGGGGTCGGAGGCGGTATTTTCTTGTGACGCGGACGACATGCGAGCAATTCAAAATCAATTGACGAAGTTGCTAAGTGAAGGAAGTAAAGGAAGTACGAATGCGGAGTGGAAGTTGAGACGGCTATCGCTTATCAGGTGGGGAAATAAGCCAAGTCGGCCTGGTAGGGCGCATGAGTTTTTGGCTCTTAGCCAGTATGTTGTATTTGGAGGATCAAATAAGTGCCAATTATCTTGTTAAAATAGCTAGAGATACTTCAAATGTTGCTGAGATGATACTCGATGGCCAACTAAAGCTTAACTTTGTTATAGATCCCAGTATAAAACGTCAAATACATCTTTAATTTACAAACTATTTCAATTGGAACCCCATGTAAGTAGTAAAAGGTAGAATTCAACGCTATTGACATAATTGGCAATGTGGCCCTTCTAGAAAGGAAAGAAGCTTATTGATATGAAATGTCACATAAAAAAGCCAGATCAATGCAGACGATGATGGTATCTTAGTGTGTATGAAACAATCAAAACGCAGGCAATTAGTTCTTTAAGGACGAAGATCCACTGTCTCAAATTCTAACCCACTGGCTTCGAAAACATGCCCTGGTCGCAAAGCCCCAGTGTAGATATTCTCCTCAGCATGTGGATGGAACAGGCCAGTCTGGCTGCAGTTTAGAACCGTCTTTAAACCCGGAGGATCAGTCAGTCGGAATGTGCCCCAATCGGGGGTTTTGCTTGGAGCGCATACGATGGCAATGCTCTCGGGCAGCATCACTTGGTAACCGCAGTGCGTGTGTAGATCACGGGAGCTCATGAAACAGGTCTGTGACGGATGTGTGTGGATCCAGCCGAGCGTCATCAAATCCTCAGAGTCACAGTAATCGAAAAGAGCCGATTCATTAACCGTTTCGCAGGTGTCTGATGTTGATGTCTGCTCGGGAATAACCAGTTTGGATATGAAAAGGGCGTTGGAAACAAGGGTACCACACAGGATACCGCATGTCTCAAGGTTGGCGCGCGTGTTAGGAGCAGCCAGAGATAAAAATCGGGATCGGAGGTTCGCTGGCAAGAACACCGAGCGCAAGGGAGTGCCATTTTCGAGATAGGCTGAGGGTTTGAAGGTGTAACTCGAGGGATCGAGATCTGAACGCGTAGTTTCTTCGGAAGGTTGGATCTTCGCAGGCAGCGCCGGAGCTGGCGATACCTTTGCCGGCCGCGAGGGCGCTACAGCTGTTGCAGAATCGCCGACAATAGATGCCCTGCTAGGCTCAAGATGCTCTTTCGGAGGCAATATCGGAGGCGCATGGCGTTCGGCATTCTTGTCAAGGATAGCAATTTGGCCTGGAGACACAGTGGGCTCCAGGGGCTTTTGACGTGGCACCGTTGGATACTTGTACGCAGAAGTAACCGACGAAGGAACCTCGGCCTCTTTGGCACGTTGGCCATAAGGTTGATTTGTGTGAACGAAATTGGACGGGATGTTCTGAACACGTCGACTGAGGTCACGATCACCCAAACTAAGATCCGAATTCATAGAATGATCCCAGTCCCCCCCATACCCCAGCTGCGCGACGAGTTTCCAGCTCTTCGGCAGATGGCCCAGAAAGACCCTTTGAGCCTCGGACGGTGGCTCGGCGATTGAGCTCTGATTGGGCTAACTGCACGGCGAGATCTCGATTCGCTCCAGCTTCCAAAGGTTCTGCCACGCCGGAGAGAGCGGGATCCGGGACTTGTTCTCGTGGCTCGACAATTTTGGCTCGTGAGGGCTGTTTCCGAGATTCACGCTCCTGCATCAACTGAGTGTAACGCTCATACCGCTTATTGATGCGCGGCCTCAGGATTTCCAGCTTGCTGAGGTTTTTCTCAACCTCCTTCTCGGCTGCCACCAAGGCCTTGCGATCTTCCTCACTCTTTTTGATATCGGGGTGCTTGGAAAGATGGACCAGGATCAACTGAGCGTGTCGGAATAGAATAAGATAGGCTTGTTCATCGTGTCCTTCGCGTTCGTAAATGTGGGCCTAGCAAGTTAAGAGTTAACAAGTCTGAGGTGATTCAAATGCAGGCAACAGTTATAACCAACCTCACGTAAGAGCGTCGCGGCAGTTCTCAGCCAATACCGCAATGGAACGGAAGAGTTGTACTCGTAGTTCTGTGCTATCCGTGTAATATGTTCAACACTTTGAGGGGCAGTACCTCCAGTGGCCATCGGAGAAGCCATGGTAAAGAAGGGAGTAGAAAGCCAAGATGAATTCAAGCATCAAGCATCAAATAGCATACTGAGGGAATCTCCGAAAGGAAAGACCGGCGTGAGAGCCGCATCTAGGCGACCTGGAAGATAAACGTGTGAGGGAGATAGGTGGGATGAGAGCGGGAAGCTTGGGGTCTCTCCGCTCTCCGCTCCAAAAAAAAAGTTACATTCTACACAACTCACATTATCTCTCACATTATCTCCATTGATATTATCTACCCATGTCATAATCAAAATAGCTTGGCATTCGCCAGATCTTAAATAATGAGAGTCAGCACACGAACGCCGCTGGCGCAGTTTCCGATGACGAAGACTCTTTACCCAGTGCTCATGAAACAACGCGGGAAAGTTAAGCCTCGACCGCAGCTCGTGAGTGAAGACCTACTAGGTAAGTGAGCCTCAGCTCTGATATATACAAATATACTTATGCGCTTGGATCTTTGTAGATAATGTTCTCGAACGCGTATCGCCCTACCTTCGTCGAAACCAACCGGTAGACATTCTGGACCTTTGGCCTGGGGGTGGTCTGTTGTCATCTAAAGTGAATAAATTTCTTCAACCACGTCGCCATGTGCTTGTTGAACCAAATCTTAACTTCCACCCTCTTCTCACTGCGATCATCGAGAAGAAGCCGTGTTATAAGATCGTCAAAGAAAGCATATACGGGAAATGTGACTGGTCTGATTTCTTCGCAGAGTATTTACCAGAACAAGGCCCTGAAAACCGAGACAGCTCCGGGCTTATACCAAAAAACCATACACTCCTCGTCCTGGCCAATCTGCCTGAAGCTGTCAGTTCGGTTGATCATTTCAAACCCAGCCGCTGGTTTCTGAACTTCATGAATAGCTGCTTAAAACAAACTGAACTGAACATGTACGGGGCCGTGCGAGTCCTTGTCACGCTGCCCTTCAGTGAAGTCTCGAGCATGTTACCGCGGTCCGTTACGGAGCGCACCCGAACTGGCATGTTCGCGGAGACCATGGGCTTGCACAACATAGAGCTTGCTAGTCCAGCCGAAAATGAACGCTCTGCTCAATGGCGGGGCTTCAAAACCTTAGAAGACAATAGGAAACGTGTGGCCGAAAGGGCTGCGGCACATGGCATTGCCACTCCACCCACCAGAGAGCTTCCCCCTTTGGAGGCAGTACCACAAATTGCGCACCGCGCGAGAAAGGAATCACCATATCAGCTTCGAGTGCGTACTCCTCTTCACAACAGTATCTTTGCGGCCATCGCGGCAGCAGATGAATTGGGTATCAAGTCAGCCGTGGAAACCACAGACCCCAAAGCCAAAGAAGTATGTCGGAAGCGAGGAATAGCACTCACACAGCTTGCCAGAGACAATACATCGTATTACCACCGGAAAAGGCTTGTCGACATAGTACTTGAGATTGACGAAGTGAGCCGGACATTTGCACGTGCGGCTGCGGATCCCAAGGAGACCGTTGAGAGGCTAAAGGCTCTGGAAGATCAAATGACATCTCTCAAATCGAGTTTTGCCACTTTGTCATCTGGGCTTCACTTCACCGTGTGGGAAAGATATGAACATTCAACCGATGATGCCCGGTTAACTATAACCTCCAACAATTTCGATGATGCCGTCCTGGTACATGATCGACGACCATTTGAGCCCTTATACCTCCACCCCGATGAGATTTACCCTCGCGAAAACCCGCTTGGAATGATATATTTCGAGGCAAACCCCAACCCGCCTCTTCTGAAAACCATCTTTGACCCCCGGGGCGAGACGGCACCAGAAGTCCTCGACCGGTATTTTGCACTGCTAGGCTGTGTGGGATTCCGCGGTAAAATGACGGTCACTGAACTTCTTCAAACCCTTTTCCCGCTAGAGGCCATCAATGATCATGTGCGAGATATTCCGAGCCTTACGACCTTTGCCAGAAGAGGACTCAAGGCTGGCTATGGGCCGATGCCCTTGCCGGAGGGTTCGACGTCGGACCCAGCTTTCACCTACCAGGAGAACGTGGACTATGATTTGAGTGATGTTCGACTCCGCACTCTTTCTGCGAAAACCCTGCTTGATATTGCGGTCAAGTACGAGAAGATTCCGGGGAAGCTCGGTATCATTGCTTTCAGCCGAGCCCTAGGCGCGGCAGTGACTCAGGCTCAGCTAGGGGAGGATATTGTTAAGCCGAAGATGAGATAGGCTTTGTATGTATAATAGGATGTGTAGTATGTATAGTATGTATAGTATGTATAGTATGTATAGTATGTATAGTATTTTGTATATCGGTATATCGGTATATTATGATATAACCGATTATAGACTTTTAGTGTTAATCTGACTCGGAGTATTTAGGGTTACATGTGGTTGGTTGCATCCGACACGAGGCCGAAGGATTGGATGTTGAGTCATATAGGCCAACATAAAGATTGTAAGAGTGTAAGATTATAAGAAATAAAAAACATAACAACACTAAAAATAACCCACTATAAAAGGTTGACAGCCGTTGGCAGCCGTTGAGACGCATGCGGATGCTCCAGGGCTTGAATTCGGCTATAACTATTTACGGAATTCGTATTCCTATAGCTATCGAAGTAAATAAAACTAAAAGTAAAGTAAATAATACGAAGTCGGTTTTAATAAAAGGAAATGAGCTGGCGTATATTAATTTCCCACGCTTTACGGTCCCACTGGCACCGTAGTATTTTACTGTCACCTGTCGATCTCTAGTTTATCTTCTATCATTTTTGTTTTTGGTCGAGACCGGAAGTGGGCCAAGGTTGTTTTTTTTTTCTCTTTGCTTTTTATTCGCTTTATTACTTTGAGCTATTTCCTAATTATTCTTTGTATCCATGGATTGTACGGCCAACACCTAATTTTTCTCTTCCAAAAGTGCCTTCGCCACCCTGTTATAGATCCAACCGTGGGTGAGGCTTAATTTGCCTATCGCGAGTGCCGGCGCTGATATCAGAACGATTTCACTGATCTCGGCTGATCCTTCGACACCATATAGGGACCTGAGTCTGCTCGAAAATCCCTCAACATTGCGCGAAACTATGGTCAATCCCCCATTCCCGTTGTCAGTCCAGACAACCCCAGGCAAAAGCCCACCACTATCTGCTCAAGTCCCAACGAGTCTCACGCCACCCGTGACTCCTATAGCCAGGGAAAGGCCATCCGAGGACTCCAAGGCAAAGCAAGCGGCCCCCATATCCAAGGACAATGCCGGAACTCGCCTCTTCACAGATGACCTCGAGATCTGCCACGATGACAACAATCGCTCCTTCGAGTTCGGCCGCGGCGTCTGGAGCATAGTATACAAAGCGCGTTCATTGTCGCGCCCCCAACAAAATCTCCCAGGCACACCCCCAAGCTCCCCAGTTTCAACGTCGCAAGTGTTAGCCGTGAAAGCGCCATTGCGCCGCGACGCGCGCCCAGTCCTCAACGCCGAAGCAATAACCCTAACTCGCCTCACTCAAACCCAAGGCCACGAGAAATACATCGTCCCTTTCCACGGCTACCACGCCGAACTAGGCGCACTGGTAATGAGCGCCGTCCCCAACTCACTGGCAACCTACATTGAAGAGCAATCCAAGCTCGCGCGCACCCGCCAACCAGTAACAGCAACAATGTTCGAGCCAGTCCAAGGCCCAGCCTCGTACCAGGATCTCGCGCGCAAGCTAATCGCCGGCCTGAACTGGCTGCATCAAGTCGGCGGCGTCGTGCACGGTGATATAAAACCACACAATATTCTCCTCAGAGCGATCGACACGGAAGATAGCGAAGAACACGCTTTCCCTTACGAGCCTCTGTTTGCGGATTTCTCTGCCACGGTTGATATCCCGACTGATGCGGATGCGCCGGTTGATACCACGCGCGCGTCGATGTCGTCGTTCACGCCGCCGTTCACGGCGCCGGAAATGCTTGCTTCGTTGACATCGACTGAAATGGCGCCGACGCCTTCGTCGGATGTTTTCTCGTTGGCGGCTACGCTGCTTGCGGCTGCGACGGGTGATTTGTTACTTTATCCGAATATGAATCATCGGCTGCGGTTGGAGATGGCCAGGGCTGGACACCAGATTATTGATTTCACGAGGTCTGGGATGAGTGGGAGTCGGGTTCCGAGGAATGGGTTCGTTGAGCGCATTGTTAAGCCGGCTGTTGTCAAGGATCCCGCGCAGCGGATTGCGACGTCGGACTGGGTGGAGCTTGCGTCTGCTTGATGTTGGGGATCTGTTGGAATCTTTTTGGTTATTTGTTTTTTTTTTTCTTTGCATTGTCCATATACCCTGTTTAGATGGAGTTTGGCGGGATGTATGATATCAGGAACATGTGGAGGAATTAGTATAATATTTATCATATCAAATAATACCTGGTGTGGCATGGGGATATCAGTGTTTCATTCAAACAATATCAATCTCATAGAGTAGTGAGTTTGGAGCAGAGTGGTGATTCTCGAGTAGGGTAGCGAGCATAAACAAACAACGCCAACACCTAAAAACAAACCCACGTGTAACATGCAACTCGAGTTAATCAGGCAGAAGCAGTATTACTGCCCTCAACAAACTTCTTCAAATCAGCAACCCACACCTCGAAACACCCCTGCAGCTTAGTTTGATACATCCACCGCACCACATAAGCCAACCACCCATTTTGCGCCTCCCAATTCCGCACCACCGTCCCACCCTCCACAGCCGTAAACTCATGCACCCGCTCCGGCTGCAAAAGCGATGGCGAAAACGCACCCGGCGCTTCGGTGTCAGCGACCCACACGATGCGGCCGCCCTGGCCAGTCTCCGCGTCTGGTGCACTGTATTCGCTGATGAGGGCATGTACGTCTGTTGAGGGCTGTGGCTTGGTGGAGGTTGGGTCCATGCGGACATGTAGAGTGAATTTTGTTCCTTTTTGGAGAACTGGAGATAGGGTTGTGTCTGTTGATTGAGGTGTAGGTGTGGATGTTGATGCTGCTGGTGTTGGGTCGGGTGCGGAGGTGGATGGAGATGGGTCTGGCGTTGGCTGGGAGCGGATGGTTACACGTGGCACGAAGTTATTCCAGCTCGGCCAGGTTGAGGTGTTTGTTAAGGCAGCCCAGACGTCTTGGGAGGGAGCGCTGATGAAGGTTGAGCTGCCGATGTGAAGGATTGCTTTCTCAACGGGGATATTTGGGGTTGCGCGCGTGGCATTTGTTGGGCCTGTGAGGGTTGCCATGATGGATTGAGGTTTGGTGGCGGAGGGTTGGAATTGAGAAAGAAGTTGAGGAGGAAGTGAAGATAAACAGGAAAGGAAGGTAAGCAGGTAAGAGTAGAATTATATACAGCGCTAGGCTGTCGGAATAACGCAGGTTGTTTGGATCTGGGCCGGTAGCTTTCCAAAATATGCGATAAGATAAGACGATTGAAGAAAATAGCCCTACTATGACCTTTTTAAATACCTTGAGCTTGCTTGGAGCCAAGTACTTAACTGCGTTGTAGTATTTCTCACAAAAATCTTCAGTTGAGCGCCAAGTGCACCGTCTATATATAAAAGTTGGCGAGCACACCTTGATAGAAAGTGTAGACTGGGCTACAATCAGTAGACCACGCCTTGATAGTTTCTAGCCTAGGTACTGATATATTATAGCCAGTCAGCAGCTATCATAGCTGCAAGGGTAAGACACAAAGTTCCCAGCCGCATGTATGCACGGTCGATCGGTTGAGTGAAACATTGTTGAAACCCATCTATAGTTTCCAACAAACATGCCATATCTTCAACGTCGGTACTCAAACCATAGCTTCATGAGTAGTGATCCGAAACTCAGTATATCGTGTTTCCTAGGCCCAATTTGGCGGGGGAGTGATTACTTGAAAGGTGACAGTGTGATGCTAAGACCCACCCTGGAAGAATATGGGGATTTAGCGCTATGTCTATTACAGACTAGCGTATATAGATATGTAAACAAATGCATCATTCCAATATTGATCTTGATGATCTCTCTTCCGTTCACATGTATGCTTTTGGGCCCGATATGTGTCGTCAAGCAGTAACACACAGCCTTAATGAATGCATGTAGTTATCATACTCTAGATTTGGCTAAAGCTCTTCTCTGGAGTCATTCCATCTCTCTGTCAGTACTCACATGGAAGTATAGCATCTCAATAAACAGCCACACTGTTTAGCTCTAAGATGCAGGAAATGATAGGATCAGTTCCAGTATGTCTTAAATTGTTCCTGTTTATCAGTCCCTCGAACTGTCAGAGAGTTACAAATGCAAGCATCAAGCTGCACAACTTTGAAATTGCCAGATCAATGGATCACCTCGTTTGAAGAGGCTAGTCAACTATGACAATACCTGCTACAAATCAGATAGACTAACCAATGGAAAATTTGTATTAATCAGAAGATCAGAGGCACATTAAATGGTCATCTCTCTCATCCTTTCAATACCAAAGGTTCTATGCTCTTTCCATCTCCGCTCCTTCCTGTAATGCTGCACCTTCCTCAGAACTCCTGCCATGAACAAAACTCCATTGTCCCCCTTTTCCTATTCTTCTCTTCTTCTCTTCTTCCTCTTCCAGACTCCATACATTCTTTCATCCAACACTCTCTATACACTCATTGTTTCACTACACTCATTTTCATCTTCTTTCAGTCTCTTCAACATGCAGTATACTACCCCGGTTCCGGTTTTTGTCCAGACTTCTCGTCACCCTGCTCTTACGCTTCATGCCCGTCCACGACCCCGGTTTTGCATCCTGCGTCCCGGGGGATTTTGGACGCCGCTGATTCCACTTGACGAGCTGCCTTCTTGGTTAGAAATTTGCAACTGGGCTCCTGACATGTATACGGGAATGTACCCGGCATCAATGACTTTTATACCACGAGAAGGGGAATATGACATCGTCTGTCATCACTGCTCGCATCGAGTGGACTCGCTGCACCAGAGCGTCTCAGAACGAGAAGCTCCTTCTGTGGCTGCCGCCAGTAATGGCACCTCGACCAAAGACAGTCCTGAACAGCGCGTCTCGCCAAACGCTTACCACTCTGATGCTGTTTCCTTGCCTACGGTGCTCCATCATGGCTCCTCGGAGAATTTCTTGGAACAGCCTCCTTTCGGTGCAATGCTCCAGGCCCCTTTTGTTGGAATGTGTGTGGTCGACATGAATTCACAGTATCCGGATACTTCCCAAGACCCTGCTGGGCCAAAACGACGCATGAGCATCGAGAACCCGATTCCTCCTCAGATCTTTGGTGCAGTTGGTATTGGCAGCCCTCCTCTTTCTGTGGCCAATTCGGGGAATGCTCGCCGGCCGGACTCCCTTTATCCACATGCACACGATACTGGATCGTTTGGCAAGCCCAAGCGTGTTGAATCACTGCGAAATGAAAGCGTTGCATCAATGCAAAGTGGCAGCGTTGCGTCCACTCGATCTCTCACAGTTGCTGCCATCGAGCAAATGAAGAGGATTCGGAGAAGAAGGCTCTCTCGCGGAAGCAGTTTGATTGCAAGCATCAGCGTCGCAGAAGCACCGGATCTGTCTCAGGTCTCAAGCTCAAAGATTTCAAAGGTCTCAAAGGTTTCCTCTATCCGTGTTATCTCAAAGCATCGCCGAAAGGTTATCCTGCGTCGTCGGCGCGCAGAAGGAAGGGAAGTCCCCAAACCACAGTTAGAGATCTCAATGGAGGCGGCAAAGATCACTCCGGAGCAACCTAATTCTGCTACCAAGAGACGTGATCGTCGCGAGCGCATGATGCAACGCAGAAAGCAATCTGATCGGGGCAAGCAACCTTATCGAAACATGATGCAGATTCCTCATTGGAGCCCGGGTAAGTGCAAGCACTGAGTTGTGATTGAAAGTGACCACTGTCATGGTTGTTAGTAATATTCACACAAGTTCGCTTTGACTGGGTTTTGGTTTATAGATAGATATCCTTCTTTTCCACTTCTTGTTTGCTGGGTTTGGCTTTGTCGTTCTTCCATTCGTGCTTTTCCCGGGTGAATGCGTCTCTTGTTCCCCTTCACGTTCTTTTCTCTGTTCTTGCTTTCGGCGAGGTTTCGTTTTCATTGGGCCATTTTGCCTTTCTCCACTGGCTACCCGTATATAGTTGACGACTTTGCCTCGTCCCCCTTCTTTTGTTGTTTTGAGCTGCCCTCGGTGATTTCGTCTCTCGTTTCCTTTGGCTGTTCACAACCGACTTCAGGTTAATGAATTCCTCTTTCGTTTTCTTGTGTTATTCTCAACTGGCTCTTGGTTGACGATACTGTCTGTCGCTTTCCTTCACAGGATGTGTACTTCACTTGAACCCAATCAGAATTGCATTCGATTATTCCACCTTTCCACCTTTTCGGGGTCATGGATAAAATGCAGACGCCTTTTTCTTACGGCCTGAAACCTGAAACCACCTTAAAACCGCCCCCAAAAGGATTGAAATGCGAGATCCACTTCGGCCCGGACAACCCCCGCACTTATAGTTGATAGCCTTCCCAGCCAGGTAACTTCACACACACCATGAAAGTGAAAAAGCCCCGTGGCATCCGGCATGACCGGGACTGTGGTCACTGCAAACTCCGAGGTGTCAAATGTGACCTGAACCGCCCTCGATGTTCAGGCTGTCTCCAGGGTGGAGAAACATGCAACTATCCACAACGAGTTGTATGGGTAGATGATAAGAAGAAGTCCAAATCACCAAAAGGCACTTCACCCCAGATTCCCGAAGAAATTCCAGATGGTTTTGCCAAGTCAGCATCTATCAATCTATATGGCTTTGTCGACCTCCTCGACACTTTTTGCCAACAAATCCAATCCAGCAGCCGCGACATCCCAGAAGAAGGAATCCAGCTGATTACACGCACGCTAAGCTTTGCCCGCTCGCGCATCCACGATGCAAACAATAAAGAATCCCTCCAGTCGCATCTGGTCGCCTTGACGAATCTGAGCCAAGTCATCCAATCCGCACACCCAATTGCACTCTTCGGCATCGCCACTTTCGCCATGTTCGAAGTATGCTGCGGCTCCTTTGGCAACTGGCATTGTCATCTCCAAGGCGCACGCTCCCTGCTCGATCTCCACTGCCAACACAAAGCCGATCTCGACGACCTCTGCGGCGAGATGTCCGGTCTAGCTGATGTCCTCGCCTATCTAGTGTGGTTTGATGTTACAGGTGCCCTCGTCCGAGAAAGTTCATTAATTTTCGAAGACTGGCATCGCGAGACCTTATCAGCTGGCTTCTTCGACTCAGTCGGTTGTCCAGCAGATACATTCGATCTTTTTGTTTATCTCGCGAGACACCGCGACGGCGATGGAATCCGCACTATAGACCTGAGTTCTCGAGCAATGGCTCAAATCCTACAACTCAACCCGGGCGACTCGACGGACCAGAATTTGGCTGCGACCGTGTATAGAGGTGCCGCGGCAATCATGGCTTTCAGTCGCGCGGGAATGACTGCGGGCAGCGACCCGTCTTCATCGACATATCATTCGAACGTAGTCTCGTCCATGGTCGATCGAGCTTGTCAGGCTATCGCGGATATCCCTTCTTCGTCGAGATTCTACGTGCATCTAGCTACTCCCGCGTACCTGATAGCAATGAGTGCCTCAACAGCACGACAATGCGAGATAATCAGATGGTACTGGCGAAACTGTCAATCGTGTGAATTTCCCCGTTATCCGGACGCGGAGGCGCAGTGCGAGCGGAGGTGGAGGATATGCGGTGTGGGGTTTAGCGTCGATTAGATTGCCTTCCTATTCGGGACATATCCCACTTCTTATCTAGGTCTTGCATATAAAAGGTCCTAGAATCCAGCTTCCTAGCCTTGCAGTTCTCGTTGAATAAATATATCCCGTCATGGCCTCGTACCAAGACCGTTGCGCTAAAAAGCGCGCCGACCAGCTCGCCCTCATCCTCCCCGAATGGCGCTTAGATCCCGTTCCCTCAATAGAATCTACGCCAAACGCCCTGGCATATCTCCGTCGCATTCTCAGTCCAGAGGAACTAGATCTGACAGAAGAAACTGATATCGCCGTTCTTCTCCGAAAGCTTTCATCTGGAGAGCTCTCGTCTCTAAAGCTGACTCGAGTCTTCGCTAAGCGCGCTGCCCTCGCCCACCAACTCACAACATGCTGCACGGAGATCTTCTTCGAAGAGGCTTTCGCCGTCGCCAAGGAACTAGATGACCACCTCGCCAAGACGGGCAAGACTGTCGGCCCTCTACACGGCTTACCAGTATCCATCAAAGATCTATTCTCCGTTGAAGGAGTAGATACTTCAATCGGTAATCCGCCCCATCCTTCTTCCAAAATGATACCTTTCTCCATGTATAGCTGTTTCTTTACTAACAAATTCAAATCCAGGCTGGGTCGGCCTCACAAATAACCCAGCACCAGGAGACAAGTCCGTAGCACGCACCCTCCGCCGTCTCGGCGCAGTCCTCTACGTGAAAACCAATCTGCCCCAATCAATGATGATGTCAGACTCCTATAACCACGTCTTCGGGCAATGCGTGAACCCTTTCAACCGCGAGCTGATTTCCGGTGGGAGTTCCGGCGGTGAAGGATCGCTTGTTGCGGCGCGCGGAAGCGTGCTTGGGATTGGTACTGACTTGGGCGGCTCGATTCGGATTCCGGCGGGGCTTTGTGGTCTTTATGGACTTTCGCCTAGTCCTGGTAGGCATCCTTATGAGAGGGGGAAGTAAGTTTTATTCTAAATTTTGCTTTTTGCTTTTTTTTTTGATGTCGGGTGGGAGTAAGGTGATAAAGAAATAGAAGTGCTTATGCTAACGTGAATGGTTTATAGCCCCGGGCAGGATATTGTGAGATCCGTTGCTGGGCCGATGGCCTGTACTCTTGCGACTGTTGAGAGGTACATGGAGGTTTTGCCGGAGGCGAAGCCGTGGGAGGTTGATCAGCATGTTGCGCCTGTGGCGTGGCGGAAGGAATTGGCTTCTCCTGGGGTGAAGAGGTTGAGGATTGGGTTTTTGGTTGATGATGGTGTTGTTAAGGTTCAACCGCCGGTTGCGAGGGCTATGCGTGAGGTTGTTGAGGCACTGAGAGCGGCAGGGCATGAAGGTATGATTACTGACAAACTCTCCCAATGGCTATTTAGGACATATACTGACAACACTCAGTGTTTGAATGGGATGCCTCCTCGCATAAATATGCATACGATCTCTGGGCAAAGGCTATCTTCTCTGATGGCGGCGAGGGCTGTCGGAGACAGATTGAAAAGACTGGCGAACCGCTTGTTGAGGGTATGCTCGTTGGTAAACCCGAGGATACTTTGACTACCAGTCAAACACACCAAGTGAGCAAACTCCCTTTTATGTACCGTTACTACTACTCCCTGCTCACATATATCGAAGCTCAATGCGGACAAATACAATTACGAATCAGCATATCTTGACAAATGGATATCATCCGATATCGACGCATTGATCATGCCCAATACCCCCTGGGTGGGATACAAGCCGTGGACGTGGGTGAAGTCCAGTGCATATGTGGGCTACACTAGTATCTGGAATTTGCTTGGGTATGCCGCATTAGCAACTCCTGTGACTACTGCCTCGAAGACGAAGGATATTCCCGATGAAGAGTGGCTGGCCCATGTTCCCAGGAATGATGGTGATAAATTTAATAAGGAGCAGTGTGAGTACTTCCTATATTGTAGTGACCTCTTCCAAAGATGCTGATTCGTGTTTAGATGATCCTAACCTAGTTGATGGTATGCCTGTCGGAATACAGGTTGTTGGTGGCCGGTTTGGGGAAGAGAAGTGCGTTGCTGTGGCTAAGGCGATTGAGCTGGCTATGCAAAGGGATATTACCTTGCGGGCAAGTCTTTGATTCATTACGACAGGTAAATGAGGAATATATATCATACATATCTCCATACTCATTTTCCTTCTCATCCGCACTAGTCACTAGTTATGCTTGGTACTGTTGACATTTCCGTATAGTTCCTTACCTAGTCTCGGCAAGGGTATAAAAGAACACCATATATAGCACACACTAAATATTCAATATTCAACGCCAATCTAATCCAAGATAGAAAATAATCGTTATTCGTATCGTCACTACATAAATTAACATCACAGGCCGTTCCTGTTGCTCAATATATACAATCCAATTCCCAAGTTCAAACCGGGGAATTCATTTTATTCTTATAGTCTGGGAACTCGAAATCCCCAAAATCCCTCTCAGTACTGAGCGTCACACGTGGATTGTCATGCACAATACTACCCCTCACCCTCTCCCCCGTCTCCAGATCTATATGGGGAGTATTGGCAGAAGGAATAGAAGGAATAGAAGGAATAGAAGGAATAGAAGGAATAGAAGGAGGAATAGAAGCAGCAGGGACCGAGGGAGGAATAGAATCAGACTGCATCCTCAACTCCCGCACAACACGGATTCCCTCTTCATTCTCTTCTGCTTCATTCGTATCGACCTTGGAAATGCTAGCAGAGTAACCCCCTGGTGTGGGATTGAACAGATCGTTGCACCAGATCCCGTCATCCCGTTGGGGAGGCTCGTTCAACGAAGCTTTAGTTGAAAGTCGCCGCTTTGAAGATGATGAGCGCACTGGTCGGGGGAGGAAGAAGTATGAGAAGATGCGCGAGAGGAGGGGGTGGAGCGGTGGTAGGCAGATGCAGATGATGGATACATTTGCTTCGAGGGAGGACCAGAGGGCTGCTTGGGAATTTGCTTCTGTTGGTTTGTTAGTTTTGTTCTTGTATGTTGCAGGGTGTGAACAAGGGGGTGTGCTTACCAGTAAAGTCTCCTCCACTAACCATGATATTCAATTCATACAAGCGACCGGCACTGGTGGCAACAATGCTATAAACAAAAAGAAAAGTCAGCTCCGTGTCCAAGATCAACCAGCACTGTGTACTTGACGTACAAGATTCCAATACTAAAAACCACAATTACTCCCCACTTTTGTCTTTTGGGTAGTTGCAACTTCCACAATAGCGGAATGGGCATAGCCACAATCACCAGATCGGTAAAAGTCTGGATTCCGGCATTGGTGAACCAGGTAGGCGCATCAGGTAGACAATGTTCCTTTCGGACCTCCAGGGATGGGTTCCAGAAATCGTGGACAGGAACGCAGTAGACAAAACCGCTCAGAGTCGTCCATAAACCAAATAAGGCCAGGAAACCTATCAATATGTAGGTGATTATGAGGAAAGAACGAGGATGAAAGACGCGGGTGAAGAGGGTCAGGGCGGAGACCTTGGCTAAGATCATGGTGATGTTGTAGAAAGGGACGGAAAGCCATAGCCACTGTTTATTTTCATCAGTGACTTTATCCCCATGATCCGGTGGAGCAATTTTTGTACATATAATTGGCGCTGGTATATTTCTGTGGGAAGTTCTGTTGTGGGTGTCCCGAGGCCATATTTTCGTTCTATGGAGAAACTTGTTAGATATGTGTGCTGGTTGCGGAGCATTGCTGAGATGGACCACTTACCAAGAAGTATAAAGACATAGAATGACACGTCGCAGGCCTAGAATAATTAGACACCTTGTCTGAAGGGCGTATACCGCTCGTGGTGTACATGACAGGGAGAAGTACATACCAACGCAAATGATATAATCAAATCATCTAGCCCAGCAGCCTTCACCAGGTGGAACCGAGTATATAGCCGGAGAGCGACGATAAGAACCGCCAGACCCGTAAAGATCGACGTGATGCTTACAACATACATTGGGTCGGATAGAAACAACTAGTCTCAAAGATGTCGATAGAAACCAAGTAGAAAGCCGGAGACAGTCATTGTTGTGAACGGAATACAGTGGAATAGTGCCACCATCACAGACTGGATGTCAAGTAAAAGAGTAGAAAGTAGGAAAGTTTTTGCAAATCCAAGTCATGGATATTGCTTACAAGTCTTCCCACAGATCAAATGGCACAAGTGAGATGGCCGCTTGCGTCAAGACCTCGAACCAGATCGACCGCTAACCCAAGCCAGAGAGAGATGTGATTGGCTGGCAGAATAAGGTTGTGGACTTCATTGGATTCCATTGCCTCCGACTCACATTCTGATTGGCTGGGTTGTTCCAAACTCTGAAAAGAAAAAAGAAAATCAGATTCTCGAATGAGAAGGATCTTTGGTTCTTAGTTGGGTCATCTCATGTATGGCTGGTTTCTAGGGGTCTGCCGGCTCCGAGGAATAGTGTTCCCTCCGATTGTGTGGGGTTTCTTTTTGAGGCGATTGTGTGACGTTTTTAGACAAATGAAATATTTGAAGGGCGCTTCATCCCCGAGGTGAGATAGGGAATGGTCGAGGCGGGTTAATAGGTAACTCCTGAAGGTGAAACGAGGTGATCGGGATCTGGTGAAAATTAGGAGACTGTGACCGAAACAAGCATATGAACCTAAAAATAGACGTGACACTGCTTCGACTGGTTGTCTACGGACTGGGAGAAAAAAGAGTGTACAGAATGACAATTCAATTGCGAACTATACAACAAAAATTACCAATCAAAGTCAGGCCAATGCCTTTCCACTAGGGATTCTAAATCGGGAGTATCTCATCAAATTTTGCAGCAAATGGGAAAACGATCTACAGGCGAGCCTTGAGGTTGGCCTTCAGCCTCCGCTCAACGGCAGCCATGTACTCGCCAGTGGTAACCCAAGCCTCACGGTCCTTGCGACCACAGGCAAGAGCCAGATCCTTAGTCATGATAGCCTCATCGTTGACAACTTCAACGCAGGCACGCTCGAGCTCCTCGGCGAAGGTGACAACGTCAGGGGTGTTGTCGAGCTGACCACGCTGGACGAGACCACGGGTCCAGGCGAAGATAGAGGCGATGGGGTTGGTGGAGGTCTCGTTACCCTTCTGGTGCTCGCGGTAGTGACGGGTGACGGTTCCGTGGGCGGCCTCGGACTCGTAGGCATCGCCGTTGGGGGTGGCCAGGGCGGAGGTCATCAGACCGAGAGAGCCGAAGCCCTGGGCAACGATATCGGACTGGACATCACCGTCGTAGTCTGATATGAGTTAGATAAGAGATAAAAACCAAGATGGGATGGACGAGAAACTCACTCTTAAGAGCCATGACGAAGCCACCCTCGGACTTGATCATCTGAGCGACCATGTCGTCAATGAGACGGTGCTCGTACCAGATGCCCTTGGCATCAAAGTCCTTCTTGTATTCCTTCTGGAAGATCTCCTCGAAGATATCCTTGAAGCGGCCATCGTACTTCTTGAGGATAGTGTTCTTGGTACTCATGTAGAGGGGAAGACCCTTCATGAGAGCCATCTTGAAGGAAGAGTGGGCGAAGCCAGCGATGGACTCATCAGTGTTGTACTGGCACTGGGTGATACCACCACCCTGGAAATCGAAGACCTGGATGTGCTCGGGCTTACCACCGACGGGGGTGTAGACCAACTCGAGCTTACCAGGGCCAGGGATGACACGGTCCTGGGCACGGTACTGGTCACCGAAAGCGTGACGGCCAATAATAATAGGCTTGGTCCAACCAGGGACCAGGCGGGGAATACGGGGAATGACAATGGGCTCACGGAACACGGTACCGCCACTGAATAGAGTGTCAGTGGATGAACAGTCAAAGCCAATCGGATTGGATTTACTCACAGGATGTTACGGATAGTGCCGTTGGGGGAGAGCCACACTAGATATAATTAGCTTTGGTGTTACGCAACACGGACTTCCGATGAGCTTGATGAGCTTACTCTTCTTCAGCTTGAACTCCTCAACGCGGGCCTCATCGGGGGTGATGGTGGCACACTTGACACCGACACCGTACTTCTTAATAGCCTCGGCAGCATCAATGGTAACCTGGTCATTGGTCTCATCACGGTACTCAATACCCAAATCGTAGTACTTGAGATCGATATCGAGATAAGGCAGAATCAACTATAGGCAGCGAATTAGTGTCAAGCAATGAATCCGGGTCGACATGTAATATGATGTATCCACTGCATGCATCCTGCAACGGTGGCGCTCATGCAGGTCTAGCCGGGGTAAGGAGGGGACGATAAGCTTACCTTTTCTCTGATTTCTTGCCAGATAATACGGGTCATCTATGATTCACGAAGATGATTCGGTTAGCACATGTCAAAAGATGACTTTCGAAGCCTTGGGGCAGCGTCATCAAGAGGATTGACACATGAATATGATAATGTTCCCCGTGTTTCCCCGCGTTTTCGACGAAAACGCAACCGCGGAGCACGATAATATGCAGGCTTGTGAAACAGGCCGATTGAAAGTTTGAACTATAAAAAGGGGGAGTTGTCCCATACCTCATCACCATCCAACTCGACCAAAGGGGTCTTGACCTTGATCTTGGTTTCGGAAGCCATAGTGCGGGTTTGAGTGAGATACGTAGGGATCGATCCGGACCAGCGGGAAGAAGCAGCAACTCGAGTAGTGCGTTGAGAGAGGGAGATAGATGAGATGGATCTCTTGGAAGGAGAAGTAAAGGAAGAGGAAGAAATAAGACGAGAAGTAGAAGAGAGAGGGGCAGGAGGGGTCGCAAGAGACCGACGAGCGACTGCGGAACTGGACCGGAGAGCGTTCATCGTGGAATAATGCCTAAGGACGTCAGCGCCAGTTTCGGTGTTTCTGTTTGGCTGAGCGGGTTGTAGGTCGCCTCAACCGCCTGGTTACAACCGAGGGAATGAAGTTCGGCAGAAAGGAAAGTGTGGAGTCGGGAAATTTCCCGGAGAAAGGGTAGAGTGCTATATTGCGATTTCCGGGAGTTTGGGGGTGAATGACCGGGGCAATACGGGATTTATTCGGGAATATGATGAGTAAGGCAAATAAGAAAGGGATAATTACCGAATAGCAAAGAGACTGGATAGTTAAAAGATGGGTAGAAGGAAAAAGCCTTGTCCGGTGCAATGGAGGTTGGGGATCTTATTAACTCCGCAAAAAGAAGCGCCGAAGCCGGAAGAGTCACGAGATATTTTGGAGACTTTTGGTTGGAATATTTTTCGTAAATTCTCGTGGATGTCTCATTTTTTTATATCTTCCTCTTAAAGGTCTACTGACTCATCGATCTAACCCTTTCTCAGGTAAAATTCGTTCTGAAGCTCCATCAACCGACCCGCTGAAGAATGGCCTATACGTGAATAGAGCGGTTCCCGGAGAACGGAGCTCAACTCCGGCCTTGACCGGCCCTCCCTTTTTGACCCCGGAAAAGCTCCAACCGAATTGTACGATCTAAATAAAATGTATATATATTGATTATGACGAAATAATGTATCAAAATGAATTTCCAATTGCCCCGGATTGGTGTTGAAAAAATCTCCATCTAAGGGCCCGCTCCGATCAGACGCCAATTATGGTATGTGTTGAAGAATCGAAATTCAAACCGTATATACAAGTTCCAAATATCTCCTATACTCTAGAACAACCCGTCGATATCGCCAGTCTCGGTGTCAATATCCACATTAAGGTAACCGGGGGCGGTGGGTAGTCCGGGAATGGTCTGGATATCGGCAGCCAGTGCGTAGCTATAGCTATGTTAGCGTGATCAATTCCCAATTGCGGGGATAAAAAAAAAACTTACAGGTATCCAGCGCCCACAGCCAATCTAACATCCCGAATCGGTACAGTGAAGTCGGTTGGGGCACCCTTGAGGGCTGGATCGTGACTGAGTGAGTACTGAGTCTTGGCGATACAGATCGGCAGGTTAGAGAATCCTTGCTTGGTGTAGGTGTCGACCTTCTTCTGGGCCAATTCACTGAATTCGACCTTCTCAGCACCATACATGGCCTGACCAATGCGCTCAATGCGCTCCTGAATAGTACCATCCAGTCCGTAGAGAAGCTGGAAGTTCTTTTCCTTGGAGCTAGCAGTCATGACAGCCTTGGCCAGATCAACGGCGCCGGCTCCACCCTCAGCCCAATGATTGGCAGGGACAGCATCCTCGGCGCCAGCAGCGATGGCCTCCTCCCTGATGACAGCGATTTCAGCCTCGGTATCAGTCTCGAACTTATTGATCGCGACCACCACCGGAACGCCGTACTGCTTGGCGTTGGCAATGTGCTTCCGTAGGTTGACACAACCCTTGCGGAGAACATCCACGTTTTCGGTGCGGTAGACCTCCTGCAGAGGGGCACCGGGCTTGATCTCAGGGCCGCCGCCGTGAACCTTCAGTGCACGGACAGTAGCCACAATAACGACAGTGTCCGGGACCAGACCGGAGGAGCGGCACTTAATGTTAAAGAAGCGCTCACCACCCATTGTGAAGTCAAAGCCAGCCTCGGTGACCACGAAACCGGTCTTGGCTTCGTGATCCTCATCAGGCTCAGTACCGGCAAGCTTCAGGGCAAGCTTATCGGCAATGGCAGAGCTGGCGCCAATGCTGATGTTGGCAAATGGACCAGCGTGAACCATGACAGGAGTGCCTTCCAAACTCTGCATCAAGTTTGGCTTGATGGCATCCTTCATCAAGGCGGCGAGGGCACCACCGGCACCAATATCGTCGCAAGTCACGGGGTCGCCGTTTCTAGAAGTGGCAACCACCATACGACCCAGTCGCTCACGCATATCATCCAAGTCGTTGCTCAAGGCAAGAATGGCCATGCACTCACTGGCGACGGAAATATCGAATCCAGTCTCGCGGGAGTGGCCTTTCTCAGTGGCAGCCTGGCCGACAGTGATACCACGCAAGTGACGGTCATTGACATCGAGAACGCGGCGCCATGTGATGGTCTCTGGGTCGATATCTAGGCGGGCAAAGCGGGTAATTTCCTCCTCGGTGAGGTCGTCTGGGTTGGTCTTCTCGATTCCCAACTTCTTCAGACGTCGGAACATGATGGGCTTGAATTCACGCGTGCCCTTGCTGGCAGGGACAAGACGCTTGTAGAGAGCTGCGTCTTTCTGCGTAGACTCGTGGAACATGCGAGTCTCAATAGCCGCAGCGAGAAGGTTGTTTGCGGCGGTGATGGCGTGGATGTCACCCGTAAGGTGGAGATTGAACTCATCCATAGGAATGACCTGACTGTAGCCTCCACCAGCGGCGCCACCCTTGATGCCGAATGTAGGGCCTTGGCTAGGCTGTCGGACGTTGGCAAAGGAAATGCGGTTCAGGTGGGCACCAAGCGCTTGAGTGAGACCTAATGTGGTGGTAGACTTGCCCTCACCAAGAGGGGTGGGTGTGATACCGCAGACCAAGATGTATCTTCCGTTGCGGCGATGGGAGAGGCGGTCCAGCACACTGAGGCTGATTTTGGCCTTGGTGTGGCCGTATGGCTCCAACTCATGAGGGGCAATGCCGACCTCAGTGGCAACCTGGGTGATGGGCTTGGGGTACTGGGCCCGCGAGATAGCAATGTCGGAAGGCACGGGGGTTTGTAGGTGAAGGGGAAGGGGAGTGACATGGCGGTCCTTCTGTTTCTCAAAGTAGGTCTTGGTGGAATGAACCACGTTCTTCAACAACATAGCCACTGTCATGGGACCAACACCACCGGGGACGGGAGTGATCTGCGAGGCCACTGCGGAAGCAGACTCAAACTCCACATCACCGACCAACCGCTCGCCGGACTTCTTAGTCGCATCGGGCTTGTAGTTGATACCAACATCAATAACCACGGCACCGGGCTTCAACCAGTCACCCTTCACAAGCTCAGTCTGGCCAATGGCCGCCACAACAATGTCAGCGTTCTTGACAATGCGGGGAATATCCGGTGTCTTGGAGTGGCAGACAGTGACGGTAGCATCGGCGTTCTTGAGCAAATAGCTCACAGGGCTACCGACAATGTCGCTGCGTCCCAGGACCACTGCCTCCTTGCCAGCGGGGTCTACGCCGCTTGCCTTGAGTAATTCCATAACCGCCAGAGGGGTGCAGGGAGTGAACAACGGGCGACCGCCTCGCTTAGCTAACTCGCCGATATTAATTGCGCCAAAACCGTCGACATCCTTCTCATCTGCAACAGTCGATGTGATTGCATGCTCAGACATGTGGCTTGGGAGAGGCAATTGAACGAGAATGCCGTGGATCGCGGGGTCATTGTTGGCTTTAGTGATTTCCTGGATGAGCTCCAGCTCTGTGCTCGATTCGGAAACATTGATCAAGGTGCAGATGATGTTGGCCTGGTAAATAAGGTTAGAGAATGTTCCGAATATCCCAAACAACAAGTCATACCTCTTGCGCGGCCTTCAGCTTCATGCGCACATAGGTACCTAAGTAGCATTAGTCTGAATGATTCCTCAATACTGTTTGTAGATAAACCAACTAGAATCTGATCGATTGCCGACTAGATAGAATTAACATGTTAGTATACAACCCTCCTATGGTCATAATCAAAGATGGACATCCTTACCCTGGAAGATGACCAGGTTGGGCTTGAATCTAGGGTTGGTCACTTGAATCTGCTCGATCTCGGACTTCAACCCCTGGCGAATGCTCTTCGCGATGGCAGTGCCATCAATCTTGGCGGCAGCCATTGCTAACCCGGAAAACGTTCGAGATGGTGAGACAGCGGGGTTGATAGAAGAAAAGTTGACGTTCACTGGAGACTCAATGGACGATGAAAGCTGTCTGACACCTTGGACAGAGTGAAAAAAAGAACGAGATAGGAAAGAAAGATTTCGGACAGTGCCCGCATGCACTTGGAGATAAAAAGTGCAGCGGGGTAGGGCAGCGGGGACGAATGGCATGAATTGCTTGGGGCGAACCCGCGGACTTGCTGCCGGCGTTGTGACAAGCAATCAACAATTAGGCCTCGATTTCACACGCAACCCTCTGGAGATATACCGGAATTAGATCCAGCCCTGTTAATTCCGAATTATTATCCTAACATTCACCTGATCTCTTCCTTTGTCTGTAATTAAGCTCATGCGGAGAGTCGGCGAGTTTCCCGGTTTCCCGAAGATCTCCTTAATTCTGCCTGAGGCATGTTTACCTATCTAAGCCGCATGAGTCATCCAAAACGCATTTTAACCTTTTCGGGAGCACCAGTTAGGGCTTAGGGTATTCAGGTACCAGATCACGTGTAGATATCGGAATACGGAATATCCTAGCCTCCGATAAAGGCTTGGCATTGAGGGCCGAGTGTGCGATGAAATTCACTAGTCAAAGAAAGTGAGGTTGACGAGGTTGACCCCCCCAAAAAGCCACTCCGCCTTACCCATTCTGAGCCGAGCGTCTCAGATTTTTCCCCTCCGATACTCCATCTCGAATTTCCTATCATCTACCCGTCGAAATGCGCCCTATTTTGCTTTCCGGCCATGTGCGTTGACTTCCTCGAAATCTTGCTGGATCCACAGAGACTGACCGCAGCCCATCTATAATAACAGGAGCGGTCCCTGACCCAAATCAAGTTCAACAGCGATGGTGATCTCCTCTTCTCCGTCTCGAAGGATAAGATTGTGTGCGCATGGTGGTCCGCCAACGGCGAGCGTCTCGGTACTTACAACGGCCACCAGGGTGCTGTCTGGACAGTCGACGTCAGCCCCAACACCATTCTTCTTGCAACCGGATCAGCAGACAACACCGTGCGTCTATGGAACATCAAGACTGGCGAGTGCGTGAAGGTCTGGGAATTCTCGACAGCCGTTAAGCGCGTGGCATTCTCCCCCGATGGAAGCAGACTTTTGGCCGTGACGGAAAAGCGCATGGGTTTCAACGGTACTATCGCCATTCTCGATATCAACTACGGCGAAAACCTCAGCGCGCAGGCCGCCGAGCCCACCCTGACCATCGTTTGTGAGGAGAGCAAGGCCACCGTGGCGGGGTGGAGTTTCTTGAGCAAGTACATCATTGCGGGGCACGAGGATGGCAGCGTCAGCCAGTATGATCCTAAGGTATGTTTTTATGGAGGTGATTTTGAGGAGCGTGGAGATGCTAATACCATCTCTAGTCTGGAGAACAACTCGAGAACGTGCAAATCCACGAATTCGATAGCCAAATAACCGACATCCAATTCGCACCCGATCGTCTGTCTTTCATCACCGCGTCGAAAGACAAGTCAGCCAAGGTATGTTTTTTTCTTGCAGATCATTCTATAAGGCAATCCCCGCTGATAACATGCAGCTCCTGTCCTCCCGCAACCTCGCCATCCTCAAAACCTATATCTCCGACACTCCTCTCAACACTGCTTCCGTGACACCGAAGAAGGACTTTGTCATCCTTGGTGGTGGTCAAGCCGCCATGGATGTCACCACCACCTCCGCCCGCCAGGGTAAATTCGAAGCCCGATTCTACCACAGAGTGAGTACAAACACGCGTTTTGACTTTGCTCGCCACATACTAATAATTATATTAGGTTTTCGAAGATGAAGTCGGTCGCGTTCGTGGCCATTTCGGTCCCCTTAACACCATCGACGTTCACCCCGCCGGTACCGCATACGCCTCCGGTGGTGAGGACGGATACGTCCGTGTCCACCACTTCGACAAGTCATACTTCGACTTCATGTACGAGGTCGAGCGGGAGCAAGCGCGGAAGTAAAAGAGCGGATGTGGTGAAGAAAGTTGGAATGCGTCGTGTGTATGTGTTTACGAGGCGAAAAGACTTGGGACAGATCCCCCGAGTCCCGCATACGGAATGGGATGACCTTCCGGTCCACGATTTTCTCATTTCATTGATTCCATGATCAATCGGAGTTGGTACCTTGTGTTTGTGTCTTTGTTTAATAAAAAGATGACATGGTTCATTTTTTGAGCTCTTATGTCTGTCCTGGTCCTCCGCAAAAGAGATGAAAATCGGGTAAATAGACAAAATCAAAGCTTTGCAAATCTTCAAACCCGTTCAGACAGCCTAGCTAACATTAAAAAGAACACGACGGCGGGAATCGCCTCTGTAGGTAGGAAAGCACTACGTATATACCTACCCCAGTACCTACATACGCTAGTTCGTATACAAAAATATTATCCAAGGTATGAAACAACATCCATTTACTCAAATTTACTCTTGGATGCCAATTATAAGAGGAAAAAAAAAACATATGATAATATCAAAACCTGAGGTATCTCATTTATACAATTTTTTTTTCGTGATATCTTCTCTAAACCCGTTTCCCATGCAAGGCCAGCGCTAATCTGACCAGCAGAAAAAGAAACCCGTAGAAAAAAACAAAAAAAAAAAAGTGACGTCTCATGAAAACGGAGAAGGAACATGACAGTCATAGAGCGCAAAAAAGCAGAATGCAGAAAACTTGAGATTTGCCCCCGGCCTCATTTCCGTAAGGGATGAAACCACGGACTCAACCCCGATTGTTTATTTCTTCTTGGGGAACTTTTCTGAGCCGATGTCTGAACCACGCAGCTTAATGTTCAGCACACGCTCCATGGATCCGAGGACCTTCTGGTCGGGGGCGGCAGTGCCACGCTCGAAATCCTGCACAATGGTAATGGTGGTGTTGCACTTGGTGGCGAGTTCCTTCTGGGTCATCTTGTAGCCCTCCTCGGTACGGCGTCTCTTGATAGCGTCAGCGACGGCGTGGCCAATGGTCTTGGGCTTGACGATATCGTCGCTGCGGTCGACCTTGGTCAAGTGTTGGCCTTCGGGGGCACCTGCCTTGGCGCCCTGGAGAGGGTGTTAGTAACGATTCATTGTTTTTTTTTTCGAGGTTTCAATGGAGATTTCACGTACAAGGTTACCGGTGGTGTACTTCTTCTCGGTGATGACACCGCCGGAGCGCTGGGCAGCGTTCAGGGCACTCTTGCCCTTGACGACGGTCTCGCGGGGGGCAGCGCCTGCTCCGCGGAACTTGCTGCCGATCTTGGTGGTGCTTTCCCAGTCAGACATTTTGAAATTTGAATTTAGTGTGGGTGGTTGAAGTAGGTAGGAATAATCGTTGAGTAGGGAGATGACGTTGGTCGTGTGAGGGTGAAGACAGAAATGCAATTTATATCGATGACACAGAAGCTTCTCGAGGGAGGGGAGCCCGCGCTAGTCCGCTTTAGGGCTAGCGCATATCTGGTTCAAAAGCGTCTGTTCATCTTGTGGCTCGACTTGGTTTTACATTTGAAATCATTTCCTATTTCTATCAGTTCTGTATGGCTGATTGCAGATTTCTGCAGGATTTCGCCTCTTTCGCCTCTTTTCTAAATTTCAATGGGGGTCTTGGGCGTTCACTATACTCGTCGGCAAATCCCCCACCATCGATTGCCACAGCCACCTCCAATTATGCACACTATCACATACATTCCAGATTCACATTACGGCCATTTAGAGTTCAATAGTATAAATAGTTCAACAATACTACCTCCCTGGTCATTTACATATACTGCATGGAGATATAGTCCGCTTCAAATCATCACCAAGACAATGATGTTAGTCGACCCACAAGTTGATGTCATAAGGCTTTATGTGTGTGGACATTTTCAGCCCTAATCATTGATATCATAGAGATGGGCAAGAAAATATATGTTCAAGAAACCAATCGCCGTTCTCAAAAGGCATATCAGGTACAGTGCTGTACCAAAGTAAGCACAAGAGTCACAATGAGTCTTCAAGAATCCCCACGATGAGGCTGGGCACATGGTCGGGCACCAGGATAGGTTTAGCCTCCCTACATATTATTGTATAACCCTAGAGACAAGTTGGACAGACCCTTGGGCTGGCAACTCAATCTAAGAATCAAGTAACTAGAAGACATTACTTTTTGTTTCTTGTCCGCTTAAGCAAATCTCCCTGGCTTTATATATACAATATCCTGTATCGATTGCGCTGGCATATCCTCAAGATAACGGCCTTCTGCGGGTTTCGTATAAAGCATTGCATCTCAGTCGTCTGAGTTGGGTCAGATACGTATATAGCAATCTGAAGTTATTCTCAACCTAAAAGTCATACTTTCTATTTTTTTTTCTCGATTCATGTCGGAGTCATGGAGTAAACTTGTAGCATCTACCGATTTAGTTAGCTTCCATTGGGTGCTCTAGTGACCTACATAGGTAAAATCTTCGTATCTATGATTCAAGCTCAGGGCAAATTCGGATGTGATCCAGAACATCAGGAAAGGCATTGACTGAAATATGTATGTATCCCTAGGTCGGGATCGTATCGCAATAAGCTAATTAGGATTTGAAACTAGGGACCCTAAAATGTGTGGCCATAAGTCCGCCACTAAGCGATGCTGATTGAACCGAGTCAATCCATTCAAAGCAAAAATTCAAGCCACCAACGCCATATCAATGAGAGTGAATATGAAGCAAAATGCCCAGCATAATAGCCCGGCCGTATGATTAGAAGATGCTGTTCACGATGTTGGAGCCAACAGTAGCACCGGCACCGAAGATTGCTAATGTCAAGTTAGAAACCAAACGAGTACCAAAAGTATATAAAACTTACCGGCATTGCCCAGTTTCTTTCCGAACTTCTTGCCTCCTTCCTCGAACTTGCTCTTCTTTGGGTCCTCGGGGTTTTCAGAATGTCCACTCTGGCTGACATCAAGAGGCATGTTTCCATAGTTTGTAGGCGGAGGCGAAGAAACACCAGCCTTCTCATTCACAATGTTCACGTAGCTACGAGGGAAGATACCCTCCTGGCCAGTGCGCTCGTTGCGACCACGCCACCCTATTTATCATTAGCTGCTATCCATATCAGATCAAAGGGGAATATCATACAGTCGTCATTCATGTGCTCGATGATCTGGATGCGATCTTGCGGCTGCAAGGCCAAGTCACCAGCATCGGTAGGTGTGTATGCGTACATGGCTGAGGCGAGACCGAGGACAGGCGGGACTTGGGGATAAGCTGGAGGGGCCGCAGGGGGCGGGGTTGCATATTGATTGTGCAGTGTATCTTTTTCATTCAGTGACGCATTGGACATCTGTGAGACAGGCGGCGAGTATGAGGGTGTGTAGGGGCCCGGAGGAGGCTGTGCTTGCACTGGAACATGCTGAACAGGCACAGGTTGTGCCTGCTGTCGGGGCGGCGATGATGCATTCACCGCTCGAGAGGCCTCGGAATCGCTGGGTAGCTGTGATAGAATGGAGGAGAGCTGGCGGGGAGTGATCACACCGGAATCGGCAAGAAATTCCAGTTCCTAGATGATGCTGAATTAGTACCTGGATCGCATTTCAGGAACACGAAGCCGGGAAGCCATACCGTCCGGACCATGCGGAGCGACCGGGTGGTCATGGCAGACGCGAACTCGCTGGAGGCGGCCATTATGAAAGAGCAGGGGTCGTATGGATTGAAGAAGACAATTCCACAATGACAAGAGAAGTTTTAAAAAAAAACCGGAGTAGGGAGAGTCAGGAGAGACAAGGGGTTGCGTCGGGTGTTATTAAGTAGCCTAAATCACCTAGACACCTGGGCAACATCTTCGAATCTCCGCCCTGACATCAAATATAACATTTACATCCACCATACGCGATCACAAATTCCCTATTTGATTCAAGATTCTGTTTAGATTGGATTGCCCCCTATACGCAATCCCAGCCTTTCTTTTCTGGATTTGATTGATTGATCCGAAAATATATATAAACGGGTCAACAAGTGAAACTGGACCTCAACACAGAGATCAACATACTACAACGCACCTCTTCTATCAGAATTTCAACCCTAGGAGGGTCAATTTCTTGAAAACTCCAGCATTCTATAACAGCAGGCGTCTCCATTTATCTGCAACGAGGTCACTATCATCGCCATGCCAAGGTAGGCTGTGGTTGTCCTAGCCGCGAGTTCCGCAGATTTCACACATGTTCCATACTACCGGCCCTAGCGCAGAAGAAAATGCATATTCCTGATCCTAAACTTGTCCTGCCCTTTGTCTCTTTGCTCGGATTCGATCAATCCTGCATTACAGAGCCCCAGCATAAGAAGCGAAAGTGCCAAACAAAAACATGACAATAGCATAACATACATCCTATATAATATAACTTCACATAAGCTACTTATGCATCAAGAATAAGTTGCGCCGGCCAAAGAACAGCCCCCCATCTAGACCCGCAGTCTGTGCTATAGCGCGATGCAGGTCGCAGCTAGTGCAGTGACAACGGGGACTTTCGCCGGCGCAGCGCTTATACGCCAGCAGTAGGCACCCTAGTGTGTTTCATACCCCCACAAAATTGCAGGCATGATCATAATGTTTTTGATATCATTAGTTGGAGTTCTATTCTTGCCACAGCGGAGGCGCTTCGCGAGCATGTAGGCTCTGTACTTTGCTCTGAATCGAGTGGGGATCGGCAAAATATGCCTGTCGATGGCGGATGGAAGATCGAGAGGGCTGTTTTCTTAAGATAGCGCTCGTTGGGCATTTGCTGGAGGATGCTCTGCTGATTCTGTTCTATGGTCTATGTTTTATTATGAATTGATGTGTTGCTGATTTACGATGTTTTCTATGACATTTTCTATACTGCTTTTTATATCTTTGTTTCCTTTTGCTAAGGCCGATGATAACTGGGATGATTTCACGAATAATCTTGCTACGGACTTGGTATGCTTCTATTCATATTGTCTGCATTAGGTTCCGAGTGGGTGTGCTGATATTTCGATCAAAGGCTCCTTTAATCACCTTGTTTGGTGAACGACTTACAAAACAATTTCTCTCCGAGTCTATCAGTATTCTCGATAATGTCATCTTTGCCCTTTCCCCGCTAGGGGTCTTGACTGCTGTCGTGTCGGTGATCAGGATCTGCGGAGGTTCTTCTCTCAGGGCATTCGTCGGACGAGCACAAGAGGGTCCTGCTGAAGCCGAGAGCGAACTACTTCCTTGTGTCTCGGAATCCACTGCGGAGCTCTTCAACGATGGTGGCATTACACGAGTCTTTGGCCGGCCCAAGATCGTGGAGATAGTTGCTTGGGAGGATGTGGACCCTAAGACTGGAGAAAAAGGGACAAAAATTGGCACCTTGAAAGATGCCCTCGGAGAAAAAGCTTGGTCATGCAATGGCAAAGTTCCTCCTAGTGGTCTGCCTAAACTGGACATTCCTAATCTGTCATTGAACAAAGGAATCAAGAGGAGAGACCAATTTTGGTTTCATTGTGCTGCAATACTTGGTGGAGTACTGCAGGCTGGTCAGTACTTGTCCTTCCTTGAGCCTAAGATTAGACTGACGATCTTCCCAAGGCACTGTTATGTACGCTACACTCACGGTGTTTGTATATCCGCAGCATTTCAAGAAGGACGACAAAGCTGTCGCCTCATATGCATACCCGCTCTATCTCATCGGGACAACCTTTCTGTTTCTCGGAATGTTCTTCTGTGCATTTATCATAGAGCGTTCGTCAAAGGAGTTCTACCTCAAAGCAGAAAAGCCAAGCAAGATATACTGGCTGCAGCCCGGTAATCAATATGTTGGTGACCAGATTTTCAATGCTTTCTTGGCTGTCAATGAGGGACCCGACTCTTCAATGACCAAGAAACTTCGTTACATCAAATCGGTCAGAGATCGAAGATTTCACAGGAAGTATTTGGAGATTTACTCTACCCTCGTATCAACAATTATGGGATTCATCTTCCAGTTCATCGGACTGAGAGGTCTTCATGCATCTGTCATCCTAGCCCAGCTGGGATCGACATTCCTAATGTCTATTATACGTACTTGTCTACGCACAGAAAGAATGAAACCGGACGAAAATAAGATGAAACACGCCCGGGGGCTCACGTCTCACAAGCAGCAAGAGATGGATTATTTTGCATTTTATCTTGAGAAAGTGGAAACTTTTGATCTCGCCTCGATGCCTGATCGGCCAGCAAATATGCCTTTACCAAGATCCACCCCCCATCTTGGAACTCCTTTGGCCAAACACTTAATCCAAACTAGAACCCAGCTCGCAAAGCTCACGACTAGCTCAAAACAGAGCACAGGGGTTGATTGGAACGGAATGCCTATTCGCCAAATGGCCCATAACCTCGCAGAGACAATCGAGTCTACCATGGATTTGATGTCTAGTTGGGGAGTGGACCTCGGAAAGACCTTTGGGTTCCGACTTGCCTTTAAGTGCAAGGAATCCTCTCCAGGCTCTGTTACTCAAGCTCCAGGAACATATTCCATCGGTCTCATGCGATGCGGCGACGCTCTGAGGTGGAGATTGGATGCCAGCGAGCTGGAAGCGATTCTAGGCTTGTGGACTTGGTCACTTTACAAGTCAGATAAAAATTGGCAGAACTCTACTATTTGCCGCCTCATTGGATTGAGCGAAGACGAGGCAAGTAGAGAAGAAACATTCCTCTACTTTCACAAATGGATCTTCAGGCAAACGGAAGCGAGACTAGTACCATCTACAGGTTATAATAATTCATCACGCCTTTTCAGTTTCGAGCCCAAGGATGTTCCCTACGATGGGAAAGTCCTGGCTGTCAGAACGGCGAATGAGCTCGAAGCCATGGTAGCCCAGGATATTTACATCCAATTTCTCAAGGAACTGTTCCTCAACTTGCATGATCTGGGCGGGGAGGTTGATGTTATTCCTGGGTTGCAAAACTCATTTTTAGCATCAAGTACTCGCATCGATGATCTAATACGTTGCTTTGAGAATAGCAACTTGGGCTCAAGAGAGGATGCATTGCTATGTATTGTTCCCGTTCTCAGACATCGAGGCCTCTTACCAGATCTTGCGGCAGACTCGGCCAAGATCAGGGCGCGCACGGAGCGGTTAATTGGGCAAGGTGATTGGAGAAGGGCCTTTACGCTTCTACATTGGATCTGCCAGCGGTCAGAGGGTTCACAGTTTGAGCGATCAGTCTATGAACTAGGTTTCCTTTGCCGTCGAGCACTTTTGGATACACATAAACATGTTCTCGAAGAAGGACTCGCACAGATATCCTTGCTTCTCAGGCACGACATCAGAGATCAATTCACTAAAGCCCACATAAGTCTGCCTCCCTTAGACAGCTCCGTATCCCAGGATCGTGTCGAATGGTGGAGCTCGTTCTCGCGCCAGCTTGGATGGATTGCGTGGAACATTTCAGCCAATGTTCCAGGCACTGCATTTTGCCAACCCACTTTGAAATTGCTCAATGCGTGTCAGGATCTGCAAGGATCACAAGATCAGAATGAAGACCCGAAGGAAGTCCAAAAGGGTGTTCGTGCTGTGAAAGATTGGCTCATGCTGCGTAAGGTCGATGACATTAATCGCGAAGAATACTCCGAGGACGAAGCTCTGGGCTTTGAATGGGTGACCAGGAACAACTTCGACGCTTTGTTGTATTTCATTTTGTTGCGATGGGTGGAGCTTGGTGAAGACTTTCCCGTCCTTGTTCGGATTGGGTACAGCCTTGCAGCAAGGACTAAATCTCACCGAGTATTTGATATACTTCGTCGACATGGCGCGGACATCGAGGCAACAGGTCCAGACAATCGTTCAGCATTAAACGATCAGGTCTGTTCCAATGACATCGAGGGAAGCCGACTGCTACTGAAGAATGGAGCCGACCCAAACGGCAACATACAACAGATGAAGATCAGTTTAGTTGCAATCGCTGCCCATGAAGGATTTGACGACATTGTGAAATTGCTTATAAAATTTGGAGCAAACATTGAGATCCCAGACCATGCTGGCCTCCGTCCCATACATTGGGCAACCAAAAACAACCATCCTGATACGGTCCGGCTGCTATTATCCCATGGCGCAGAAATCGACCCGCGGGGGTCAGACGACTTAACACCATTCCTTTCAGCCGTCTCAAATAATCAGGTTCAGATGGCTGAATTCCTCATCAAAGAAGGAGCAAATGTCCATGCTAGAGGTCAATTTGATCGTACTGCAATGATGCTATCCATTCACGAAGAGAACCCGATCCCGATGTTGCAATTGCTCGTGGATAACGGAGCCAGACTTGATTTGCGTGATGATAGTGGATTAACAGTTTTGGACCATGCCTTGCAATCTGATTATACTGAGGTAATATCGTTCTTGTCTCGGACATTAGAAGACGGTATCAAACAGCCATGAGGTATCACGTTGTGCCACTCACTACCTTCCAGAGAGATTAGTAACATCTAGGAACTTGTGTATAACAGCGAATATTCTACATCGACTTTATAAATCTGTTCATGTTGCCCTCTAATTGCCTGTAAATCGAATGTTTGGTAATTGCTAATCTCTTCACACTCTAGACGCGACATCGAGTCTGCTGATGCGTAAATCAGCCCCTCATATTTTGCCGAGCCCTGGGCAAAGTCTCTTTTGGACTTGGTAGCTTGGTGGCATACATTGTATGATATTCCGACGAATGAGCTACATTAACGTATTCGGCGAAAAGATATTCGGCGAAAAAGGATGCATAGCATGCGCCTATCAAGTCGCCCACATGCATTTAGCGCCCGGTGGGGATTAGTAGTGTGTATTGACTGTGAGCTGCAAGCCTCGTCACACGGCCGAATTGCTCTCGAGAACTTCTAAGAATAGTATGAGGGGAAGCTAATAGCTCCCCTTTAAAAAGAGATGACCCCGCGAAACCCGCTTGGATTCGATTTTACGCGTTCTTACAACTCGCCATTTTAATAGCCATTGATCCTCCATTGCCTCAAAATAATACAGGAAAAGCTATAAATTTCCAGCTTGTCAACATTCTACCCCACAGTGAGTTTGATCTCTAATGCTTTGTGCCTATGCACACTTGTATTCTAATTCCAGAAGTACCTTTGTAGGAAACCAGACATCTCGGTGTTTAGATCTAAACTGTATACCAAAATTGTCCAAACGAAATGTCTCAACAACACTACCCTCCGCCACCCATGACAGGTCAGTGCTTCTATAAACTATAGGAACCCGTATACTGACCATCTGTTTAGCTCCGGCCCATATAACCAGTAATTAATTCCAATCGTGTCCCTACTGCCCTAGTACTGAACATTTTAGCCTTTGCACAATCCCAGAACCCAACAGTTGCGGCTCCCACCCCCTACTATGCACCCCCGCCAGGGCAACCGCCTCAAAATGGAGGATATCCCTCGCCCACTCCACCGGTAGGCAACCCACAAATTCATCGACACACCCCTAGTGGGGGATATGCAGCCCCTCCAATTGGGGTATATGCAGCTCCCCCGAAGTCAGTGAGCCCACCTCAGGATCCAATCACCAGGCACAATAATGCTGCTTTCGAACAAAATCAAGTTCTTGGAATGCAAAAAATGCCCGGAGGAGCCCCGGCATATGGAGAATTTAGTGGAGCAAAGGAAACCAACCAAGATGATACTGGGGTTTTCAACGGCGGAAGTTTCAGGATCAGCCACCGAGATACCAACTCTGTTTTGACAGTGCAACTGGCAATGGGTTGTCCTTTGACTATGAGACCTGGTAAGCTCATTCCTACCACCCTTAGACACAGATGTGCTCTGGTTGCTATCTTCGGTCGAATTATGTGTTGAGGAGGAACTAATCTGGCTTGATTTCTTAGGTGCGATGATTGCAATGTCTCCAACGCTTACATTGAGAGGAAACGTCTCGTTTTCATGGAAGAAACTCATCATTGGGGGCAGTATGACCATGTCCCATTACACCGGTCCCGGTGAACTCCTGGTGGCACCTTCAATGTTGGGAGATATCATGGTTATTCGGATGGAGGAACCGGATGAATGGAAAATCGGACGTGACGCCTTCCTTGGACATACCGCTGGTATCGAACATAAGTACCAGGCCCAAGGTTTATCCAAAGGTGTTTTCTCCGGGGAGGGACTTTTCGTCTACAAGATAACAGGAACCGGACTACTTTGGGTCCAGAGCTTTGGTGCAATCATCCAGAAAGACGTAAGTCAATCATACCCGGTGACCTTGACAAAAGGAATTTCGTCTAACTCTCCTTCTCTACAAAGCTTCGCGAAGACGAGTCATACTTCGTCGATAATGGCCATCTTGTGGCGTGGAACTGCAAGTACAAGATGGAGCGTGTGGCCTCTGGCGGTATCATCTCCGGTATTACCTCTGGAGAGGGTCTTGCGTGTAGGTTTACGGGGCCTGGAACTGTTTATCTACAGACCAGAAACCTGAATGCCTTCGCTGCCCAGATGAAAATGAGCACTGGAGGTGCTTGATTCTGGTGCGCTCAGTCCACCAGAACAAAGTAGTTCCAGCGAATTCCGATTTGCTAAATCCATACCTCGACTTTTACTCTCATGAGAAACGAAGTTGCATCCTAACTTGTCATCATGTCTTTTTGTTGTATACTTATTCGATGCATCGGACACAGGCCCAATCGCGAGCAGGTCTCCATTTTATACCAATTTGCTATGTTATAGGCGGATGCCCTGGTCATATCAGTGCATTTCATGTGGAATTATTGTGTGGAACTATTATGTATTTTTGCAGCGTTACCGTCCAAATTTCAAATGAGTTTGACATACTATATACTCACCAGCCTATATTGTTAGACCTTTCATCCGTGCATGTCTGGTCAACTAGGTCAAGGGACAGAGCAATAGTCAGATACTGGCTAGTCCATGACCTATGAACCGAAGAGCAGGATTAGACCCATATGTGTCAATTCTCTGGACGAGTTTAACCAAAGATGAAATAATCGTGAAGAGTGGCTGGCGATTCAACCAAAATCCCAAACATTCTAGATACAAGATCATACAGCCTCAAAAGGCAAGATAAAATGACACCAGTCCATTTCATGCGAAACTACTTTTTATTCTTCAAATCGTTTGCTCATCTCAAGCACCTCAGGGTAAAAAGCAAAGCAACAGCGCCTTGTTTCCACCCCGCAAAAGCCCTAGTAAGTGACACGTCATAAGGAAGAGATAAAAACAAGCCCTTCCTTCGCAAATTTCCAGTACAGCTCCATCCGCTTAGCCCACACGCTTTCTGCGGCCGATCTGGGAACGGAAACCGGTCTTGATGGCGGCGACGGAACGACGGGATCCGCAGGAGTTGCAAGTAACGAAATAGAGACGGTTCTCTCCCTTGTTGAGCTCGGTGTCGGGGCTGCGGCAGGTCTTGCATGTGACGTACTCAACAATATAGCGACGCAGAACCGACTCGATACCCTTCTGTTGGAATCTTCCCTTGATGACCAGGCGACGGGAACCGTCGACACTGCCTGATGTACCGAGTTCGGCGAACAGGAATTGGGTGCAGTGTTCCTCGCTGATTGAGAAAGAAAGTTAGAGGAGATCTCAACGGATAAATGGGTGAGGGCATAACGAACCTTCGCTTCATGCGCTTGCAGATATCGGCAATGTTGGCGAAAATGGTACGACGGTTACCTTCACGCAGGCACTGGGGCGGGGGAATCTTGTAGGACTTGGCGCCGCTGGACAGAAGGTCGGGGTGGTGGCTCTCGATGAGGGAGAAGAAGCGGGAGACGAGGAGCGAGTAGGGGATGGCTTGTGTGGCGTCGTGTGCCCAGATACCGGTACCGGCCTCGAGGTCGCCCTCGGGCAGCTCCTCGGGCTGATCATCGCCAGCCTCCTCAGCGATACCAGCCTCAGCGAGCTTGGCATCGAAGTCGTTGGGGTCGACCTTCTTGGTCTTTTTGCTGCTCTTCTTCTTCTTCAGCGCGGAGGGATCGAATTCGCCATCGGCGGCGGCGGGGGCTTCGTCGTCATCGCCAGCTTCAGCGGACTTAGACTTCTTGGAGGACTTCTTCTTTTTTGAGAGACCCTTGAACATCTCGGTGACCTCGTCGACATCCTTCTCTGTACATTCCAGATCGTTAGTGGGGCTGAGGCAAAGGCGACCGGGGGACTGAGGCTGGGATCGGAGAGCTATTGCATACCGCCTGTGGGGTTCTCAGCCGGAGGGGTGTCTGTGACTTGGCCATTGGTATCCATGATGACCGATCCTTCGCTGAATGCGACCGACTTGCGCTGCTTAGTTTCGATATCCTGAGCGGAGCGGGAAAAAGAGGCGTTAGTGATGGGAAAAAAGAGAATGAGTAGAAGAAATCGTATAGCCTGGCTTTTCAATAAAAAGTACCAGTTCTAACCCCGGGCTCAACAATATGTGTTCTTGAATCACTGTGGTTGGCGGCCGAGGGGTCGATATTGTGCAGACTCAAAGAAATTGTGGGAGGGTCGGTAAAAAGACAAGGGTGTGACGTACAGCGTCCGCCATGTTTATAGGCTTCAAAGATGCTATTCACTCAACCACGGTTTGTTGGAGACGAGATAAGGTTGTCGGGAATTCGAGTAGCTAGAGCAAGAGTTTAAAATGGCAAAATTGTCGCTGGAATCTGATATCGCCAGGCCTGAAGGCGATTCTGTTATCGCCGTACGGGCACGTGACTCCCAACTGAGTCACAGAGATTACATGTCACGTGGCTGATTAGGTACGGAGCTTGGCTGTGCCGGTCGATCAACCTTGGAAGGCAAACAGTTGCTCTCTCATTTACGTATAACCGCAGTAGGCAGGCCGCTGCTTGATCAACATCGCTTCCCTTCACTCACGCACCTTCCTCTCTTTACAAAAATCTTCATGATGTCTTTCCCTTCTCCAGACAGCTCGAATCCCTCCTTCTCGATGTCCGCGTACATGGTCCCCTCCAGGAACTCATACTCCGAGTCCGACGACGAGCTTGCCTCCCTCCCTTCAGAAACTACAAATGACTCCGACCTCGATACCTTGTCTGAATATTCATCTGATGCCGAGGCAGAATGGCAAGAAAGCATTGAACAACTGGAGCTGCTTTTGAGTATGGTCCTGGTACCCTTCATTGGGAAATACCTGGGTCGACGATGCGCATATTGGAGTATGTGACACCGACGAGCTTCATGATCTATATGTGAAATGTAACTTGCTAATTGGTTAACCTTTTAGGTTGGACGCGATTCATGCAGTGGCAGTACCCGGTTGAGGTGGTGATGCAGAACCCGGCTGCATTCAAGGCAGCCGGTGTGATCGAGGCGGCTGCGACTCTATGATAGATTATAGTCCCAATCGCCTTGTAAGCACTTGCTGCATGTCATTTTTCTCAAGCGTGCCAGCGTCAACCGTACGACACCCACCTCTCAGCGTTCGAATCACTATACAAGACCGACCCGACTTATTTTTGTGGACTCCGCAACATATCCACGACCCAAAAGTTACAAGATTGATTCAAATCCAATCCAAACTCCCAATAACTCTTGCGCTGGTTGTATCTAGCGTTGCATGGGGACCCGGAATCGAATCCAGTGTTGTTTTCCCTGGCTTTCGATCCCCCGTGATTTGCAATTGTTCTTCGTCCAACGGCGGCATATATGGATAGGTCAATTCCATAGCTTGAATAGAGACAAGCATTTGGATTTGAGCCATCTGATGATGTGTTTAATTTCCTTATCCAAGACTGTTATATACCCAATGAATTCAACAACCCTCATCAAGATTAATAAGCCAGCGCAGCAGTGTGCCTTCTAGACCATTATTGACTTGTAGATCCTTTGGGGGATGAGATGTTGAGGGACCTGGTTGAGATGAACTGTGTTGAGTCAATATTGGGCTGAATTAGTTCGATCACTGTTACAGGCTCTGGCCTGATCATACAAGTTCGAAGGGAAGGTTGCCCTCGTTCACGCTATCTTGTATGTCATGGTACTCACAATATCTATTGACAGCTAAATTTAAGCTAACTACATAGATATGTACATGAAGCTGGCGATACTTTGTCTTGATATGATTCGTGATTGATGCAAATATGATCACGTTGCTATTGACACTTTCGACTGTCCAAATCAATAAACATGCTGTTGTTGAAGATCAATACAATTTGTTCTGTCGCCAGAAATCAGATAATCCTGGAGGTTGACTCTGTCGCGCATCAAATTCAGTTGACCCACGCGGTTGTAACTGGCCGTATCCAGTAGTCAGCCATGGCAAATCATTGTTCTGGCCAACCCAAGGATCGTCCGAATGACCCGTGGAGAGCTTTTGTTGACAAGAAGGGGCAGGTGGTCTTTCATCAAACCGTTCTTGTATGATGGCTTGGGAGACCGTTGCCAAACACTCTGGCTCTCCCACTTTTACTCGCCGGGATGGAATATCGGAGTCCCGAACACCAGTCAATTCTGGGGTATTAGGAAGATCGGCGCCATTTAGTTCGGGGGATTCAAGTAGCTGCTGTAAATTTAATGCAACTTCTGCCGCAACCCCAGGGTGCACGATGGCGTGGTAAGCAGCATCAAGCGTGCGATAGAACAGATCATCATCATCATCATCAACTCGATCTAGCTCATAAAACTCGATGCCAGACATATGCGGCTGTTCGACCTCTGGTACGGATGTAGGAAAAATGATTTCATCCTCGATCAATTCCTGAGACAAGGGTTCACACTGATCTTCATTCAAGATGTCTATGAAACGACCTTGGCTTGATGTGCTGTCAGCCTGAGAATTTAGACCCCTCGGTTTATCTGAAGCTTGACATGGCCCGTCTTGTTGTCGCTCGAGGACTGAAGGTTGTTGTGGTAGACCGTTGTTCACACGGCAAGTTGTCTCACAAGCGACATTCGAATCCGGGGATTGTTTAGACGTTTGATTTTGTACACTACCAACATTGACAACGTCCAAACTATCAGGTGCAATGATCTCGGGAACCTCCTGTGGAGCGGCTTCGGCTACAGCTCGGTGTCTTATGTCGGCTTCACTTGACCATGATGCCTTTCTCTCCTCCAACAGTGCCCGTAATTCAGCGAGACTCCAATACCGTCTGGTCAAGACAGTGTTTGTGATCTCAGAGCATAGCGCTTGGGGATATAGTCCGACACGCAGCAAGTTCAGCAGGTGTTGTTCGAGGGCATGACTGTGTTCCGTGGTGTCCACCTCAGTTTCGGTCCAAGTGTATGGAATAGATGATGATTGTTTTGCTGTCTTTCTTCTTTTATGGGGGCATTCGGGGGAACCACCCCGAGAGTGGCTGGAAACTGGGGAGATCTCGCTGACGGGAGCCTTTTCAAATATGAACAGCGGTGTGACCGAGGAGTCAAGTTGGCGTTCCACATCAAGCAACTTGCTGTTTGAGTGAGAGAGTCTGGAGTCATGTGCAGGATCATTGAACTGTTGCTTTTGTGGATGGTACTCTCTCTCATGCTGTCCATCGAAAGTGTCTCTGGCGGTCGACGGTGGATACGGGCTGAGATTATTCCTCCGGGACAGAAAGTTCATCTCAGAAAAGGAAAGGTCGGATTCTACGGCATGCTTATGAGGCTTGACACTTGGTGTGGGCTTTGCAAGAGCTGTTGACGGGCTGTGTCCGTGGTGATTGGTTGTAGAAGACCGTCCCTTGCTGAATATACCCAGATTCGTATTGCTGCGCAGCTATTTGGCATAAGTAATATGCAGTAAAAATTTGCAAAACCCTACTTACCGTCAATCTGTTTCCTGTGACATTGATGGCATGGAAGTCATCATTCAAGGTGTGTCTCCTGCCCTGGAGTTTCTTGGCTCTTCTCTTGCGATGTGTCTCCATAGCTGATGATGGGCCTTTGTACTCGTATCGATCCTCGCGCGTCTTGTGTCGAGGCCCTAGTTCGTAGCAATTTCGAGATCTCTTATGACTTTCGCTTCCAGGTATGTTCCCGTGAGCGGACGATGCTTTGGTTTCATCGAGCTGACATGAATTTCTTTTCCTGCTAGCTGAATGTCCATTCCCACGCACGTTCTCAGATATCTCAAGTGGGATGCGAACTCGTGGTATGCTCGTTGTGAGAGTGGTGTCATTCGCTTGTTCCTGGCTCTCAGCTAAAGCTCTGTTAGTGCGGAAGCTTCATAGTTCTTGCGGCAGCAACATGCCTTCATCTTGATGACCCCTTTGTTCATGGTCTTGCACAGTGGAAAGCCACTGGTAAATTGGATTATTGTTCTCCATTGAAGAAGTCCCTATGAGACTGGGCTGTGTTCAGAAATGAAGACTGGAAGGGCAACTAGACAGAGTAAAGGTGACCTGAAAGCACATAACTTCAGTCACCGCCGAAGAAAGCGCGACCAGCTCAACTTTGTCCCGCTCATCCTATCTTTTCATTCTTTCTTTGTCTCTCATATTTGCTAATGTTTGCTCTCTTGGTGCTCTTTTAACACACACACACACACACTCTCTCTCTCTCTCAAGGCTTACATGTAGGTGGGAATTAATGCCTGAGTCAACTATGAATTGCGTCCAAGGTTCTAATCAGAGACTTTGTTATTCTCCCATACCTTCTCTTCCATCAACGCCAACACTGTATAGACGCAATCCTTGTGCCGATCGTCGCCATTTCATGGGGTCTCTCCCGGCATACAGTACACGGCCCACGGCGCAAGCCGCATGTGGGCCCACGGAGCACTATCTGCCCGGATACATGCACGCGCAAAACCTCTTTTGGGGCTGATGGCCAGAACTGGAACAGACCCATTGTGGTAATCAAATGCAGATCAGTGTACATGGCTAAACCAACTTTTAGCAGTCAATTTCCGACCGAATGAGAAGAATCCATGCATAAACTCGCATACAACCAATCACGCATAGACATGCGAGGTACGGGCAATCTACCCAAAATTCCAGTCCATGCGTGGAGACCCCACTCAAGATGGCGTTTTCAAGAACGGACTTGCTAAAGAAATACGGAGTGGTAATTCTTACCACCCCGTACTCCGTACAAGGATTCTCAATAGAATCCAGGTGCTATTTTCGGTGCTATCCCTGCTCTATGCAATCCAGCCCAGAATCCCTCGCATTTCCAAGTGAGGGGCAAGCAAAGGTACATCAGCCGTTGGTCTTAGTGCCGCCAATTCCGATGGAGCCTTGGATACCATCTGATTGACTGCTGAAGCCCGACAAGACCCGCAATTCCATCAGCTCAAGGTTTAGCCCGTGGGACTGGATTTGGCGTATCTCTGTATCATCTCTCACCCCACTTCGGAGTACTCTTGGGCCTGAGCCCGGACTTTGCTCACTATAGTCAAGCTCCCAGCCGAAACAAAGACACAGTAAGCATTATATTCGTTGTGGACTTGCCGTTTCCGACCAGTGGAAAAGTCCCATCAATGTAGCCCTAACGCAGTGTGATTGTTACACGGGACTGGCTGACTCGCCTCTTAACCACTAGGATCTCTTATTCCGTAACCCGGACTGAATCTGATTTTTATCCTTCCCTTCTTTTTGATCATCTCCTTCCACCCTCATCTTCTAGTGATCACGCCTCAAGCGTTGTCTCTCTTCCAAATTCCTCGGTTAGACATTTAACACGATGTCTAAGCTCTTTGTTCAGTGTGTATTATCTATCTGAGAACATAGTCATGCTAGTACAAGCCAGTCTAACCGTTGCTACGATGGAAATTAGCGGCCTTTCTTGGCATACTAGCGATGACACCTTGCGCGAGGGGTTCCAGCAATTTGGAGAGATCCAAGAAGCCGTCAGTCTGCCTTGATTAAAGTACATGTCATGTTTCTTGGGCTTTCACTGACTCGACTGGCTACAGATTGTTGTGAAGGACCGTGCGACTTTGCGCAGCCGCGGCTTCGGATTTGTCCGCTTTGCTACTGACGCGGAGGCGGACGCTGCTTTGAACGCCATGAACAACCAAGAGTAATCATTCAACCTCACATTCGTCTTACTTCAAGAGAAATCTCATCCGTTGTTCAGATTCGACGGACGGGTCATTCGCGTTGACAAGGCGTTTGACCGCCCCCAACGCACCGAAGGTGGCTTCCAGGGCCGCGGTGGATACAATTCCCAGCCCCAATCTACTTATCAGGGTGGTGCGGCAGGTGGCTACGCTGGATACAATAACGGCGGGTATAATAACGGAGCCGCTGGTGGATACAATGGCGGGGGCGGCTACAACCGTGGGTACAACAACAACTTCGCCCCTAGCGGTCCCGCTGGCTACGGCGCAGGTCCCGGTGGTTATGGTTAGTTCTTTTTTATGCCAACGTTTGTTGTTGTTTTACTAATCAATTATATAGGTGGTGGCCCAAATACCGGGTATGGCGGTGGTGGAGGTGAGCGATCGTGATATCTTGATAGCGATATTAGCTGACATCCAAAGGCTGGCGCGGGAACAACCACGAGCAGGCTCCTCAAGACGGTCAACATTAGATGATTGAGGTCCTTTCAGTCCTTCCCTATGCGTCTTCTTTCTTCGGCGATTCCTTCTAAAAGAAGTGACGGTCTATAACGGCTGGAATATGGTGGAAGATGAAGAACAGCGCGTGCTACCCTGGTATTGAATTTTTTAACGGGGGATTTGTTATTTTTCTTTGCGCTCGACTTGTTAGGAAAGTAACATGGGTCTCTTGCTCTAATTTGACTTTATTGGATGCAGATTTGAGGTTTTACACGGCTGCATTTCGCTCTATCTCACCTGCAAATGTTTTGAGGCTTTTTTTCTCGCTTTGGCAGAATGACCCGTGTGGTTTCATATCTGCAATGTCTGTTTGTGTTCCACGGCATATTCTTCCTATTACGAAGCATACGAGCCGAGACTGGTGATTTGATGAATATTTAAGCATAATCTGAATATGTATCCAGCAAGGGTTACGGGTGATCAACCGAACTACCACGATCACGAGGTTTTTTCCGGGGAGAAGATCAGACATCTCCTGCTACTACTACTATTACTACCTAATATTCTATTATATTTGGCGACCTTTATACTCATGCGAGATGCGATTCTCACTGGGTATCCTTGCTTTATAGAGAATCAATTCCCGCCCAAGAAGAACAGGAATCCTCTACAGCGAGAAATACCTCAAACTACTCTATAATAAGATCAGACGAAACCAGGATTACACCAACTCCCATGCCCTCTATATTATGAAAACAATCTATTTTCCATTGCTAAAAGCATACACAACTAACAAGATAGTACACACTTCATGTAGGTTTCCAGATTGTAGTGGTTCGATTCACCACTATAAAGGATATCGATAGATTCCCTCACTATCTTTCGGAGAAAAGAGGGCCTACATCATTTGATCGATCGCCTCTTTCGCTATCTATATATTCTACCGGGCAAATTCGTATGTATATTATATCCAACAAAAAGCATCAAACTCATCAACACATCCTCAACGCATATACCTCATTCAATGGTCCCACGACCATCCCCACGACCCGACTCTTCAGCCGAGCCCAAAGACCTAGTGACCTTCAATCCAGCCTCCTCCTCCTCAACTTCCGCAAGTCCTTCAGCCTCAATAGCCTTGACCCTCTTAACCAAATCGGTAACATGAACATCCGCAGTCCCAAGTCCAAGACCCTCAAGAGCCTTCTCCAACAAGAACAAATACTCAGAACCCTTCCCACTCAATCCATGCCCAGCGCTGATAACCTGCGCCACATGCTGCGGCTCGCGATGAGCTGCGTCACGCAGGAACTGCGGGTTAGTCGGCTGGCCGATGTAAACCATGCAGATGATTGGAGAGGACCCGGATCCGTCGACATCCACTGTCGGGTGGAAGGGCGTGTAGTGCGCGCTGTACCCGTCGATCTCCCGCTCGTCAAGGTAGTCGTGGACTTCTTCGGCGTGCGAGGCTGGGATGTGGTATGCTGCGCCCCAGACTTTGCCTGTGGTAGATAATTCGGATTCTAGGTGGGCGAGCTGAGGGGAAATGTTAATGCGGTGGTGTGAATAGGAGCGGGTGTAGAACATACCGGGTCGTCCAGGGTCTCCCAGAAGGTTCGCTCAATTACGGTGACTACTCGGCCTGGTTGCTCGGGGGTGCCGCGGTGATCGGTACTTGGGGAGTAAGTTAGTGATTGCGATTCTCAGTACGTAGGATTTAATGGCAATATCTGCATATTAAACACGGTGGACAACATACCTAGCCTGGAATTCATGGACAATAACCACATGTTAGTCTGGCCGTTTCGAACACGGGCATGTATAAAGCCCTTCCCTCAAGTCAATGGTTCACGCACCTGCCAGAAACGCCGCACATAGCCACTAATATAGCCCGGTACGCGCTGGTCTAGACGATATAGTTAGTTGATTGATGCTCTGATCAGAAGCGAGAAATACGATGTCTCGTTTTAGTGCTGTCATTGAGCAATCGCGTACCATAATGTGGAGGTGGTTTCCAGATCAAGCTCCTATAAACATGATCAGTATTTGATGTTCGATATTCGACAGCTCAGTGACACCATTTTGGAACAATGAGTTAACGCACCCATAACCAAATACCCAGAGATCACCCTTGGGAAAATGACTCTTCCACGTCCGACCATCCGGATGGACCTGATGTCCTTGTGCAACGGCAGCCATATTAAATATGCGAATAACAAATGCGCTCCAATGGGTTTATTGGCTGCACTTTTTGACCTTCCGGAGAAGGGATGGATTAATAATTCGATCCGGTGACGGCTCCAAGGCTGATTTTTGTGGGAGACCAGCGAGCCACCTTTAGAGAAGAAAACTAGGGACTCGAGCTGTCTGCTAAAGACTGGATGCTGTTATAAATTGGATTTGATCACAATTGTATGAACATTCTAAATGTTGAAGTTGGCCAAAATTGATCATACACAAATTGTTTGCATTGTTTGTTCTTCGATATCCCGCCACCTGCATGGTGGATGAGACATCGATTGCCAACGATTTGAGAATATGTGGGATGGAAAAGTGTTGATTTGGTCTATACATAGACCAAATATGTATAGACCAAATCAATTCTCACATCCATTACCGACAAAGTGGGATCCTATTCATGTGAGACGCTGTCTCCTGTCTTGAAATGTCTCAATCTCCTTTTAACGGAAGGGCCAAGTCCGAGTAAAACATGGTAGAAATGAAGAATACAGGTGTATATTCTCATGAGACGGATGAAGGGGTATAGGCGCAGCGTACGAACTTAACAGTCTTCGAAAGCTGCCTGTTGCTGCTCGGCTTGCCAACCTTGCTCTTTCATACATCATAGCATGCGTTCACCAAGCGTCCAAACACCCCTGGGAGCCAATGAGTCTGAGACTGAGACTTTCAGGTCCTCGTACTACTGGTCTGGTATAAGCCCTGGAACCTTGGAAGCCTCATGGCTACATAAGCCAATGGCTCCTGTCGCGGAGACTTCCTGATGTACAAATCCCCTATATCTTCCTCACTTAACGGAAAAAAGGCCATATCGATCAAAATTCCTTCTCTGAGCAAGATGCTTAATCTGAGCTGCAAATTCGAGGATCCTTCATCCCAATTGCAACAGATCGAACATAAGATATCTGGATGGCGACCTTCCTACCTTCGGCGACGGGTGTTGATCGTGTTCGTGGTCGTATTCTGTGGAGTCATAGCTGCCCTTGAAGTACTTAACTATGTCTCTCAAGCTCCTGATGACATTATCTCTTCTGTCAAAAGCCGCCATTACCTCTGGACTTACGGACCCACTGCCGTATTCACTGTTATCGCTACCTTCTGGTCGCGTGTTGAATTTCAAGTGAAGCAAAGAGCGCCATGGAAATCGATGGCTGCGAATCCCGGCCATGCCAGGGAATCCATGCTCTTGGACTATATATCCGAATTCCAGCTGGCATCGATCGTCAAAGCCATAAGAAACAAGCACTTTGATGTGGCTGCTGGAGTTGCCTGCTCTATGATTCTGCGTCTCTTGATCATTTTCTCGACCGGCCTGTTTTCATTGCAAACGGTGCAAGTGCATCGATCATCGGACCCAGTTCACTCAGTCATCGGACAGGCTGTTATCAATGAAAATCGAATTGCCATGACACAGCTATCCCTCCGTGTGATGGAGGTCTGCCTGATACTAGGGATCTTGCTAGCGGTTTTCATGATCTTTCTGGGGCCACACATGACTATCGCACCTTGGAACCCAACTTCCATCTCATCTGTTGCCGCAATCATGGCAAAAAGCGACGAAATTTGTCGATCCCTTCGCGGGACCAGTGTGGCTCCATCAGATGCGCTTCACGATAGTCTGAAAGAGCGGCGCTACTATTCCCAAGTTGCGCCCAAGGGCTTCTTGATCAAAACAGAAGGAAATAATCACATAACCCTCGACGACCAAGAAACCCAAATTCCGGCATGGGCACCATTTCCTGATCTTATTGCTCGCGTTGTAATCTTCATTGCAATCGCATTGCTTATTGCGGCCTTGGAGATTGCATTGCATATCTCGCAAAAGAACGATGGACTGGGGAAAGTCTCCAATGCATATCACCATTACCTGTGGACGATAATTCCCTCGCTAGTCATGATTAGCATTGGTCTTTTGCTCGGGAGGATGGACTTCAACACCCGGAGCCTAGCACCCTACGCACAGTTGCAACGGCCTGCCGGCGCGCTATTTGAGGAATCCATGACGGTGAACTATCTAGATTCACTCGTTATCACCAGCATCATCCGTTCAATCCGTACAAGACACTTTGCTGTTCTAGCTACTGCATTGGCTACCTTGATCACCTCGTTCCTAGTCATCGTTGCAAGCGGTTTATACTCTGCAATCGAGGTTCCCCACCAAATCAGTATGAATTTCACACAAGAGACCACTTTTTACAGAGGTAATTCAGCAGACGCTGATCAAAGTCCCAGCATGGTTGTTGCCAAACACGTCTTTCACAAAATTCAGAATTTCCCCCGCTGGACCTACGAAGAGCTTGCTTTCCCTGAGCTTTTCGTGGATACGCCATTGTCCAGCAATGAGACAGAGGGTTTATTCATAGACATTCGGATGCCTGCCTTAAGAGCCACTCCCGCCTGTTATTTTCAAACAGGCCGCCAACTGCAGTGGAATTTCACGAAGGTCAACTATGGCAACGAGTCAATCTACCAACTCAGCGTCCTTGCGCCTAGCATGCCCTGTTCTCTGGCAGATGAGGACATGGGATCAACTTCCTTGGCTCCTTCACTGGCCGTTCTCAACTCCCATGGTCTTTTCGGGCAATCAAGCATGCTTTCATGCGGCAGCCACAGTTCCAAACCCGCAACCTTGTATATCTGGGGAAATATCCAAAACGACTCCATCGGGGACATAAGTGCGATGACTTGTATTGAAGCCGTCGAAACAGTCGACACTGCGACACGGTTCCTGCTGCCTGGTTTTGACATCACCGATGACCATCCCCCAATTCCTGACGAGTCATCTGCGAGATCAAGCGAAGATGTTAATGTCCCGCGGATCAGTTGGAACAATTTTAACGTCACGGATGCTATAACCGAGAACTCAAACCTGGATGGGTTCTTCAGAGCACTGGTTATGGGCAAACATGCCATCCCAGCAGAGAATCTCGTGAACCCAGACTCCATCGATATGGTCATCAAGGCAATCAAGCACCAGGATAGGATTCTCAAAGCACAGATATTTAACAAGTACTCTCGCAGTGCAGCAGACAACGGGAAAGACCATACCCCTCTGCCAGGGAATATCACCGTGCCAAACCGACTGCGCCTGTTGCAAGACGCAGCGTCAACACGTGTTCTTGAAGCGCTTCTCGCTTCTATCCTCGTGCTGAGTATCGTCAGTTCCATGCTCATGAACACGGATCACATCTTGCCAAAGAACCCATCCAGCATTGCCGCCGTCGCGAGTCTTCTTGCTGACTCAAATATCCTCGCTCAATACGAGAAGGCTATGGGTGATCCGAATGAACATTCGCTTGGTCAGGCATTTTTTTCCCGATGTCGCTTCTTTCTCGGATTCCAGGGGGATTTGTCTGGTCAGAAAGATCCTTGGCTGTTGTCAGAAGATCAGGGTTGTGAGAAGTACTGTGTGTACTTCTCGGAGTGGGATGGTAAGATGATGCTGGGTAACGGGTCGATGTGGTTGAGGAAGGAATCCCGGGCAAAAGAAACAAGAATTGAAGAACAGTCGGTATGAGACTTCTGCTTTGAAGAACCTGGGACAGGACTTACTACTCACTCATATATACATCATGAGATTTATCATACCCAAACGGGAATATTTCCTTCCTGTTTATCCTGGCATCTATGAATGATTTACACTATGGCAAGGCATCAGCGTAAAAGGAGGCCAACTAGGCCCCGCCATGATTGATCTACAGCTGTAAGTGTTAATGGGCCATTTTTAGTGCTTGTGCCATATAATATACATAGTCTATGGGCGTGTATGTATTTACATACACTGACTGTCCAGGTGCTTTCGTGCCTTCCTGCACTCCCTTATCTGTATCCTTATCGCTATCATTATCTGTTTATCGCTTATCGACCCGTGCTATCGGCCACTTTTTCTCCCGCAAACAATCATCAGACGCGCCTCGGAAGCTTGGTATTTTGTTTGAATTTCTTTCTTGAAGCTTTTGAATCAAGGTTTCAATATGGCCGGCCTTCTTCGTCTCCTCAAGATGCAGTACACCCCTCCCGTCGATCCCAAAAGTGTGTCCTTCGCTGGCAAGATCGTCATTTTGACAGGTGCTACCTCGGGTCTTGGCTTCGAAGCTGCCATCAAAATGCTCAATCTCGGTGTCGAGTCTCTCATCATCGGGTCTCGCAGCTTGGAAAAAGGCAATCAGGCCAAAGCCGATCTCGAAAAGGCCACTAACCGACGCAACGTGGTCAAAGTGTGGCAGCTCGAGATGAACAGCTTCCAGAGCGTCAAAGGATTCGCTGAACGCGTCAATCGCGAGCTTGACCGGGTCGACATCGCTTTACTTAATGCTGGTCTTTGGAATCGAGAATACAATCAATCCCCCGAGGGCTGGGAGGAGAGCCTACAAGTCAACACACTATCGACCTCGATGCTGGCCTTACTGCTACTTCCCAAGCTAAAGAAAAGCTCCTATGTCGAAAACCCCGCCCACCTGACCGTCGTTTCAAGTCAACAATTCGTTCGAGTTAAGGCTGAAAGCGTCCGGACTGATGACTCGCTGCTCGCTCACGTGAACGACCCGGCCAACTTCAAGGGTCCCAAGCAGTACGGCATTTCAAAACTTTTGCTTGAACTCATGATCAAGAATATTGCCAATATGGTGCGCGATGATGATGGTACTCATACCCTTATCGTTAATACCGTCAGCCCCGGTCTATGCGTCTCGTCTTTGGGCCGCCAATACACTCATTGGTGGGAGAAGTGTTTCGTTTGGGTTATGCACAAATTGTTCGCACGGACTACAGAGCAAGGAAGCCGCTCGCTGGTTAGCGCGACTATCCAAGGGATTGAATCACAGGGGAAATGCTGGCGCAGTGAGGGATATCTTGAGTAAGACAGTCTGTCACCATGTTTCAGTGTCACCATTGCTAATAACTTTACAGTGAGTCAGCTGCGCTTACCACTGGCCCAGAGAGTGAAGAGCTCCAGGAAAAGACTTGGGAGGAGATTATTGCCGTGCTAGAGGAGGAAGCGCCGGAGGTTTCACTCGTATCCCGTGGTCTGTACCAAGGCGTTTAGATGTTATGACGCTGGCGAGCCAGCAAGATTCGTCAAAAAAGTGGTTTGTACATGCGACTAGCACATCTTTGCAGAAAATCAAGCGTTCTTGCTTCTTTGAGATACCCCTGTTAATATTAATATTCCATTACTGAAATCCTTTGGGCTTATACTTTTGATTTCTACAATATACAACATACACCTAAATTACATGAGCAGGTTGCCTATTCGCATACAGGATCACCCATGCTTAGTGAGTGCTCGTTGCAATGGATGCTCGCTCTCACTGGCTACACAGTGACCCCGGTTTCCTCTAAAGCACTTTGCCCACAGTAAGCTATACATACCCAAAAGGTTCTCTTAGTTTCCAACTTTCCTAAGCCCCATTCTAAGATGCACAATTTAGTTTATTCCACACTTTGAAAGGCACTATAGGGGGCGGGCAGAAGATAATACATAGTTGTGTATGGAATGGGATTATTTACTTGAATACACAAGGCAAAGAACACAGACATTTATCAAGCTCGTTTCGGATCCGGGCCCGTTTTAGCGCAAGGAACTCCAGATGCGATAGAAAACAAATCCGGCATATTCAAAGAATCTTTCCGAGATATGGGAAATGCTGCAATTGAAGGTTTCGAAGTGGAGTGAACACCAGTGGAAAGATGACTACAGTGTTAGCGGGGCCGCCCAACAGGGGTTGGGCCGCACGGTTCAGCCTCTTCGTACTAAATGTTGTATTTCACTCCAAAACTTGTAGGATCGCCTCTCTGGCACTATTCAAACTTACTATAAGATACCCACTGTTAGCATTAATGCGGGAATTTGGAGTTCTGTACTAAATCTTATGGGACAGAATCCACTTTTCAACCCCCGTATTCGTATTAGTCCTAATAAAGCGCAAGAACTCGAGCAATATGCTAATTCAGACTATTAATTGAGTATAGAAGGCTATTCAGAAGTAGCTACACCTAGTGATCTTACTAGACATATATGTATATAAATCCAAAACGCTTTAACGAATATTGAGCTCTCAATAGGTTCGTTATAAATGGGGTTGCTGTATTTACACACATCGTCATCCCCGACTTTATCACTTGGCACGCTAAAAATCAATGCCCCACGGCTCCGCTTTGAATCTCTGCCTCTCCTTTTATTTCTTCCTTCTTCTGCTTCACGATATACCTTTGTTGCTCTTTACCAGAGTACGTGTCGCATTCTTTCTCTCGATTGCGTCACCTCCAGGACTCCAACCATGGCTTACAACAAGTCCTACAACCCCGATGCGCTTCCAGCGTAAGTGCATACAACATACTCGATCTAGGAGAATCTGCAGTTACTGACCTGGAAAATACTCAGTCACGCCGAGCCAGAACAGGTGCAACACTCGCTACACAGCTTATCTGCCTTTGGCTAACCGTCAATTAGGTTGCGCAGATGTTAGGCAACATGAATGTATCCGGGCAAAGCCACACCCCGAGCCACGCCCCGAGCCTCAACCAAAAACCGCTCCCGTCTCGCCCACCACCACAAACAGCTCACAGCAGTGGTGTTCCTTCCCGCGTTCCTGTATCCAGCGCTCCCCCGCAACACGCATACGCCGCAGCACCACGCCTCGACCCTCAACCCCACCACTCCCACTCCCACTCCCATAGCGGCCGCCCCTCTTCAGCAACCGCGCCTCTCCCAAGCCAACTCCCCAGCCAGTCTCAGTCTCGCCCTCACCCCCTCCATCCCTCTCCGCCACCCCAGAACTATGGCTTCGGGCCCCCGCCAGTGCAGCCCCAGCGCAGCCGACCCCCGTCCTCATCGCGGCCTCCCCAGTCACCCGTCCCACCGCCATTGACCGCACCCAGCAGTGACCCGCAACAACTTTTCCCCCTCTTCCGCGCCGCGAACGCCTCCAACTCCGGCACCCTCACTGAAGGGGAGCTCGGCAGTGCGCTTGTGAACGGCGACTATACGTCCTTCCACCCGCGGACGGTCAGACTGATGATCCGGATGTTCGACCGTGACGGCAGCGGGACAATCAACTTCGACGAATTCGTCTCGTTGTGGCGGTATTTGGCTGCGTGGAGGGAGCTATTTGATCGTTTCGACGAGGACCGCAGTGGACGTGTCAGCCAGCCGGAGTTTGAGAAGGCGCTTGTTGCGTTCGGGTACCGTCTTAGTGGGAAGTTTATTTCTACTATCTTTGGTGTCTTTGAAGCCAAGGGAAAGCAGATGAGCAATGCCCCTAAGGATCCTAGGTCTGCTGGGATGAGCTTTGATCTATTTGTTCAGGCTTGTATTAGTCTGAAGCGTATGACGGATGTCTTTAAGCGGTATGATGAGGATCGGGATGGGTACATTACTCTGAGCTTTGAAGAGGCTTTGACTGGTAAGTCTTGCTGTTGTTTGAGTGGCTTTTGGGAATCGGTGGCTAATTGGTATTGTTTTTACAGAGATTCTTCTATTGCAAGAGTAAAGCATTCTGCCACATTACCATACGTATTATTCTGCTCGATTTTCTCTCTAGTTGTGACCTACGCACTCGCTATAATCATTATACCCCCCAACTCCCCATTTGCTTTTGTCATAGAATTGCCAAGGAACAACACTGGTTATTGCATGTTCATCGAGGAGTTATTGAGCCAGGAATATGCTTGGAATACGAATGCATTCAAATTTTCAAAGTATTGCCCATTTCTCCAGATAAGGTATGCACTGCTCAAAGTAAGGTATTATGAAAAATCAGCAAGCCGTAGTCAATTTACATATTATTATATTATAGCAGAATCAATGGTTGCATGAACTGGACTAGTTGGCTCAATCGCTGTCATCAGTTTCCCATGAATCATCATCACTACCCTCATCTGGGCGAAGGTGTGCAAAATCAGGGTCCATCAAAGCCCGCTGCATAAGCAAATCGAGAAGCTGTGGTGGGATTGGACCCATGCCGGGATCTTCTCCAGATGGATAGTCTTCGAAACCCGGTTCTTGGAAATCTTCCTCAAAACCGAGGTCTTCATCATAATCATCGAGGTCATCGTAATCATCAAAATCAGGTAATTCATACGGCAAGATCTGGAAATTCACTTTGGTTCCTTTGAACATATCCCTCAAAGCAAGGAAACATTCTTCTGGTGTTTTCCCTTCTGGAACACGCTGTCCAGGAAGCTTAATGGGCTGGGTGATATCGATTGCGAATACCTTGAAGTTAGTCAACTTCGGATAAAGACCATTTTTACAATCTGTCGCGACATTCTGAGCCAACTCCCGGATAGACGAGTTGCAGTCGGTGATATGGAGTGTCTCTAACGAGCTGGGGAATTCAGGGTGTGGTGGGAGATAAGCGTGTGGGATGAGGATGGTCTCAAGCACGGAGAACTCGCGGAATGAGCCAACCTTGACGTGGCTAGAAATGTTTTCTTCGGCACTATCGGCATCCCATACTGCCATTGAGAACTCGAGGTGGAAGAGTTCGAGGGTGTCTTTGTGTAGGAGGACGGCTTCCTGGGCCTGTTTAGCATTAAACTCGGGCTCGGTCCCCGCACGCAGGATCCGTCGGTCGTTAGGATCCAAGCTGAAGTTGTTGTAAGTAAACGTTTTCAGCTTCTTGCACGCTTGCATGAACTTGTTGATGGCACCAGCATCGATGTGACAGTGGTGGAAGGAGAGTTCCTTCGTCTCTAATGTCCCAGGCAACCAGGTAGATGGGAATGATGCATCAAAGAGATCGCCGTACTCAAAGGCCGAAAATGTGACCTTAGGAAGGGTGAGGAATTTCTCGTAAAAAGCGATATCGAAGCCGGAAAGTTCGTCATCACTTTCAATCCAGATAGACTCCAGGTTCGACAAAAATTGCGGATTACGACGGAAAAGTTGGATAAACGGCTCGGTCCAGAACTGGCGCACTGGTAAATGTAGTCCACGAAGATTGGGAGCCCTGTTGGCTAGTAATGCTGCGAAAACGCCAAGGTCGGATTTCTCCATGGCTGAGATCCAGGCTTCCTCCTGATCGGCCAATTGAAGGCCCTTAAGTATGTTTTTGAAGAACTCGGAGTCCTCTGCGGAAAGAGGTCTACGACCCCCTGGGTTGAATGGCAGAGGCATGATGGAGATTTGATGCACATGTCTTTCGAGGTCTGGACGTTGATATATTGTTCTGGTGAAAGAGATGGTTGGGTTTGGGTCGTCTCCAGCCAAACCATCATCATAAAGATCACGGAAGAGAACAGGTTGGGCTAGCTCCCGGAATTTCCGTGAAACTAAGCAAACATTGCGCAAAGTCTCAATCCCATCAGCTTCATCGTCATATTCGTCATCCAATTCGTTCGCATTGCCGTCTTTGGCATCCGTGCTTGGATCTCTGATCGGTTCGAGATCGCCTGGGCTAATAAAAACAGACAAAATGAGATGTAGGATCTCTATGGGGAGGCCCTGGATGTCTACCATGATTGAAGATAAGCACTCAAGATGAGCTGAGTTGAACGCTACACCTAAGTTAAGGTTGAAGGTGGGGAAGCCAAAGAAATTATCTTCACGCGTTCTGGCGCGTGAAGATCCATCACATTATCCCGGAAAGGCAGTTAGGGCTAATATAATAGGGCTTTAGTCATGTCCTATTTCAGGTTTAGCGCCAAATCTGGCGTTTACCCCGCATACGTTAGCTGCCCTCTATGTATACGCATGGTCGGATATATATGCAATCTAAGATATCGCCATGCTGAATGCGACATGCACTGATTACTCTGGATAAGAGAAAGGATTTTTTGTGCTCCTCTTACTTCTCTGTAAGGGGATCGTAGCGTTTCCGCAACCAAGCCAGCATCCAGATACCACAAAACTCGCAACTCATGTTACGCCCTGTGGGTGATCTATTATCGCCCATAATCTGTGTGATTTCAGATTGTCTTATAGTAGGTAGTTTATCTAAGAGAAGCGGGTTGTAATAAGGGTAGCAAGACTGTTAGTTCATCTCATCCTCCGTAAAATGCAGATGAAAGACAGGTCCCTACCTGTCTTTCCTATATGAAAGTCGGAAAAACCAGGCCCAATAGCAGTGGCAGAGCAACGAGCCAAAGGAAAGGGATAGAAAGGAAGACATCCGAATTGGATTTCCTCCAAGGGCGTAACGGGCATAATCATAGCTTCTATAAACACAAATATTGAAGGGTTGGAGAGAATACGTGAAAGATCCATTTGAATCGCCTGATGCAATTATGTACAATTTAGGCAACCGTGAACCTCCAACAGGAATAGTCATCCAATCATGGAAAGAACGACCCAGGCCTCTCTGCCTAAAATCCGTCGACACTCCCATCTTCCAACATCAATTCGCCAAAACTCCTCTCGACACACTCCTTGGCGCATCGAAGAACCCTCCCTATGCTTCAGACGCGCTTTATAAATACCGAAAAGTGCCTAACTCTAACATCTACTTGGTCATCGCTTTCTTGAAGCCTCCTGGGGTGTGGCCTAGAAAGTCAACTACCCAAACCACGGCCAAGAATGCCCCAAACAATCCGAACCACGATCATGGATTCACCAAAAGGGACTCCATTTACGTTTCCCTGACTCCTCTATCGCCCCGAAAAATTCCATCTGTCATAAATAAGCTCGGAAATTCTCTTACGCTCCGAGTAATCCTTCATAGCTTCGCTTCTGCACTTCCTTTTCCAATGCGCGGTGTCCGCTTAGTTTGATTGCTATGGTCCGTGTGTTACAACATGTCACACCCATCATCAAACATCACTGTGAGCATTCCGAGCCCAAGGCGCATATATACGCGATGATTCTTACCCTTCTAGTCTGCAAAATCGTGGTCACCAAGGTGGCATGCCTCGGTATCCTTCAAGGTTGCGGTTGCCACTTTCATCCCAATACCTCCTATGTTGTCGAGGATAATCCGAATCCCCTCGCTATGGACACGACTTCACTGGATTCAAACACCCTCTTTCAGTTTCGGATACCTCGCATTGATTCCCTCGACTGGCATTGAGCTCCGGCATTCGGAATCCATTTCCTAGCTACACTTTTCGATCTTGCTGGCCTCCAACAAGGACTTCTAACTACGATTTTACGAGCTCTCCGACTAATTCGCTAACACGAGCTAAGTTCAATATTCACAATGTTTCTCGTATTTGGACAGTGAAGCATGTGGTCAAATGGTGGGCACTGTGATGGGTGCCACCTACAGGGTTGCGCTATGTGGAAGAGATGCAAAATGGCCGATTGGCCATCCAGTGATCTTGTGGAAGAATGGCTTCCCACCTTATTTGTGGCGATCTTCTCAGATTACTATGTCATGCCCGGTTTGGCACGCCGATCCTACTTCTGGCTGCTCGAAAACCCCCACGCCCAAGGAGTTGACCCATGACGGACTCCACTTCATGAAGATTATGCTTTTGAGCTTAAACAATCAAAGGAAGAATAGAGGCGGTAACCAATGAGTTATCGCTCTCGAACTATCTCGTCATTCGTTACGGATTTCAGTGGGAGGGAACCACCGGTCTAATCAAAGGGATCCTGTCAGAACCCCATGAGACAATTACACCATAGTATAAAGGCCAGAAAAAGCCCGTGTCAGAAAAATACCTACAATGGACTCAAACTCGCGACGGAGCATACGTGATTGTCATTTGCGAACAGAATTTCCCCGTAGTCGTAACAATGTAGAGAATCAGAAGACTTCCAGTGTTTGAGTTAAAATAACAAAGTATAAGCATGTCCTGACACCTTAATACTTTAAATTTGACTTGGAGGCTACCTCTCTAGCGTCATTTCAATTCCTAGCCCTGCATTCGGCCTTGTGCTTTAGGGCGAAATGTTTCCACGTTGACAAGAAAAGTACCTTTTGGCCCGTCACCGTGCATCTTTAGGCTGAAACATATGGCTACTCGTGTTTAACGTTCCCTTTGGAACCCCGTCTTACAGCCAGACATTAGTAAGCCGTCTTACAGCCAGCCATTAACGTGTTTGGTAAGCCATCTCCAAAACACATAGCGTTAAAAAACTCTAGCGAATGACAAAATCAAATCATGTGGTGAGATATAATCCTGATGTGTTCTGGAGATGCGAATATGTTAACTCCGCAAAACTCGGAGGTAAGATCTCACTTAATGTGGAGGTATTTTCGGGGATTTATGCGTCAGTCGCATTTTTCGAGTTCCATTTGAGGTTGATGCTTTTTTTCACTGTGGTATGGGAGATGCTGGAATACATTTTGTCGCAAATTTAAGTAATAGATGATAAAATGAATCTATATAAAAACAAGCTCTGGACGGGCTCGGCGCTTCTCCCAGGCCCGACGCCGATTCACTCCAGATCCAAATTAAATTTCTTCGGCCTCGCTTTATTCTTCTAAACCCCGAAAATACGAAATCCGAGCTGCTGACCCCTTTAAATAGATATTGATTCTACCATTTTAGCAAAAAAATATTCGATCGATCACGATCGGGAAACTCTTAATTAGCTTGTTTGCCTAGAACGGGCCTTTTATCTCCGAATTCTTTCTAAAGAATTTTTCTTCCCTTCTATTTCCCCCAACATAGGCATCATGAGTGAGCGCCATCAACCAGACTCCTCGAGCAGTAATACAGATCTCGATCAACCCCAAGCGGAGAAGCCCCTTGATACACGCGCCGAACAGGAAACGGTAGCCGACCAACCTGATGCGGAGAATGTGACGGAAAAGACAACGGAGGGTGCGCCTTTGGATCGCGCACCCTCACAGGCAGCGAAAATGGGCAAGAAGAAGATCATAGTCGTGATGACGGCGCTTTGTGTAAGAAAATCTTTATAAGCGGAGAAATGGCTCGGGAAGTACAGGCAGCTAACTCGGGGTGACATTGCAGTTGGCGCTATTCTTGGCAGCTTTGGATATGGTACGTCTCATTTCTTTCTTTTTTCTATTTCACGTGCTCGGGGCATTTCTAACGTTCTTGCAGACTATTATTTCCACGGCCCTCCCCACTATCGCCGCGCAGTTCGGTGCCTCCGAGAGCGGTTTCTCATGGATCGCATCGTCATATCTCCTCGCAAATGCCGCCTGCATCCCCCTGTGGGGCAAGATCAGTGATATCTGGGGAAGAAAGTCTATTATTGTCTTGGCAAATGTTGTCTTTCTAGTTGGCAGTTTGATCTGTGCCTTGGCACATAATATGGCCACCATCCTCGCAGGTCGGGCGATTCAGGGTGTCGGTGGTGGTGGTATTATTATCCTGGCGAATATCAGTGTTTCGGATCTCTTCAGCTTGAGGTATGATGACTTGTTGGTGTGGGGATGGAATGAGGCTAACTTCTATACAGAGATCGCCCGATGTACTATGGTCTTTTCGGTGCAGTCTGGGCTGTCGCAGGCGCTCTTGGTCCGGTTGTAGGTGGAGCGTTCACTACAAATGTGTCTTGGCGCTGGTGTTTCTGGCTCAACCTTCCTGTCGGAGGTGTCTCACTGTGTATCCTTATCCTCTTCCTTCACATTGAGTCGCCCAAGACTCCCTTCTGGGCTGGTGTGCGCTGCATTGATTGGACAGGAACATTCTTGATCATCGGTGGAACCCTGATGTTCCTCTTCGGGTTGGAGTTCGGAGGCGTCAACTATCCCTGGGCCTCACCTACTGTCATTTGCCTGATTGTCTTTGGCGTGCTCACTTGGGCGCTGGCAATGTTCCTGGAATGGAAGGTTGCCAAGTTCCCGATTATTCCCCCACGGCTGTTCAACGAGTGGTACAACATCCTCATCCTGCTCGTTTGTTTCTGCCACGGTGCCACCTTCATCGCCGCTACCTACTATCTGCCGCTTTACTTCCAAACAGTCATCCAGTCAACTCCCATCATGAGTGGTGTGTACGTCTTGCCCCTGGTTCTGTCTCTTGCCCTCGGCTCCGCGGGTACGGGTGTCGTTATGAAAAAGACTGGCCGTTACCGCGAGCTGATTATCGGTGGTATGTCCTGCATGGCCCTTGGATTCGGTCTTTTCATCGATCTCAAGCCCTACGCTTCATGGCCCCGTATCATCATCTACCAGTTAATCGCCGGTATCGGTATTGGTCCCAACTTCCAGGCACCTTTGGTCGCTTTCCAGGCCAACATTCGCCCCTCCGACATGGCCACAGCAACAGCCACTTTCGGCTTCATCCGTCAACTTTCCACGTCGATGTCCGTCGTTCTGGGCACCGTCATTTACCAAAACATCATGAGCAAACAATCAGCCGAGATTATCGCTGCGGTCGGCCCCAAGACCGCTGCGATTGTTTCTTCTTCCTTTGGCGGCGCCTCCAAGTCCCTCCTCCAGAGCCTTACTCCCTCCCAGCGCACGGTCATCCTAGGCGCCTACACACATTCCCTGAACCGCATGTGGATCTTCTATACTTGCATTGCTTGTACTGGCCTTATTCTCGCTTTGTTCATCCGCCCTCGTGAGCTGACTCGCCATCACACGGTCCAGAAGACGGGTCTTGCTGAGCAAGAGCGTGCCCGTCAGGAGCGTGTCGATTCTGAGCGCAATGCTGCGTCGAAGCCTGAAATCGAGGTTTAATCTCTACCCTCTGGATACATTATTAATTTCTCAACTCTGTGGTTCTTGGTACATATTTTTCTCAAAAGTTAATGCATATTGTTTAATCGGGTCTTGCCATTGCAGCCTCAAACGCCTCTCACTTGGTTTATTCTGGAGTTATATTTTGTTGCTGCTTGCAAATGAGTTACGATGCATGTTGAGCCTTTGTGTACAAAGATAGAGCTAATCGCACAGAAATGCATAGAAATCTATGCAAAGTTTGACCCCTGAGTGCCTTGTTTGTCCGCTGGTTCCTGGACTCACCTCTATAAGTACATGTCGACATATCAGAATTTTTGACTCACAGATGATATCTCTTAGCCTATAGGCATCCAGCTGCCCTCTGTCCATGACTTGATTTATACCATCGTAGGCTGAGAAACCTTAAACTTATAGTACTGCTATGGGAGACCTGGTCAAGCCATGCATAGGGTCGTGGCGTTCAAAATTTTCATCTCTCCCTCCAGCTTCGTTCTAGAACCACCTGACTTCCTCCTACATAAGCTTGCTCTCGCATCGCATTCTCCATCTCTCTCTTGGCGATCAACGTAGCTCCATCCAAGGTCTTACTCCACTTTTGCTTCACCGTTATATCTCCAACCTTACTTGAGATTCGCGTCTTTAACGTACGATCGGGTCCCAATACGGTTCCCCTAGCAATCCCTCAGCCGCGCCTGCTCCATCGGCCGTGTCGACTGGCAGCCCTGCAACCATGAACTGGGTCACGTTCCGCATGCTCTGCCATCTTGACATGTCACTAAAGCTCGATCCAGTATTGGTCATCTCAGGTCATCAGCAAGCACATCTCTCTTGAGCTTCACTTCTTATTTCTCTTTCTCTCTATTCTCCTTCTGTCTTTCTTTACTTCTTTCTCGAAATCACCTCTCTCTTTTTCTTACTTTCTTTTCATTTCTCCATCATTCAAGCATACCAACTGGTTTCTGCCCCTGCTTCTCTTTGGCCCCTACTTCTCTATTGACCCTTCTTATCCATGGCCCCGTATTTTAGCATACCCATGGTACGTTCTGAAAGAATTTACTCTCTAGCCTTTTGCTAAAACTGACAATGACTTGGCAACTATAGTCAAACATAGCCTGCCTACTCCTTCATCCATACGCTGTAGGTCACGAGGTCGCAATTCCAAGAGATCCAGGAGCTATCGAAGAAGACCTATGGAGAATCCTTCACCAGAATGAGGACAGGAAGACCCAAAGCCAGCTGCTCAGAATGAGGCGACCTACAGGGATATCACATCGAATGCGCAGATCCCACTGACAAAGCGAAACTCGAAGTCAATATCGCTCCACCACATGATTCAGGGTATATTTCTCAGACATTACTAACGTACATCATTGTGACAGCTGCACAGCTATGGATATTACCTAGATGGGCTTAGTAGCTGTTAAACTTTACGGGTGACAGTAACACAGGTATTCTCTTTCCTCGAAACTCGAATATCTCTGAAAGTCGAATCTCCTCGCTACAGCCAACCTGAATCTCCTTGCAACTTGAACTTAAACTCTGACAAGTCGAATCTCAAGACTTTGAACCTGAATCCTGAAGACCAGAATTTCCAAACTTCAACCTAAACGTCCAATGTCTACATCGACATCATCATGGGTGTTCTGAAGATCTGTGAAGATAGGGTTGCCCAGCTGAAGACCTCCCACCTCGTAGGGGTCTGAGGGCATCCTTTATGAAACTCTTCACGAATGGCCATCAAGGGTATAGATGCAGGAGGTGGAGCTGAGGCCACCTCATATGAGAACACCCGTAGCCCTTGATTGACCTGACCAAGCAACAAGCGAGTATGTCCCGGGGATTCCTTGAATTCCTACGTGCGAAGAAGGTCATAGTCTATGGAAGGATCACAATGGCTTGCTCGAGGACCTGGAAGACCTACAACAACAGGCCTAGGAAAATCCCAATCGCGGGATAAAGGCTCCGTGTGGACCGTAAACAAGATCTTGCGGACCTTTCTGATTATTGGGAGGCTATATTAGCAGATCCAAGGCCACTTGAAGCCTGTTATGATGCTTGGCTAGCACTGCGGGTGTGCCAGCTCGTATTTATGAAATACGGGGTAGGAAGCAAGAACGTGGTCGACCGGCAAGGAGTTCTCTCTCATCACACCGATGGCTATTGACAATGCAGCTTGGTAGTCGAAGAAGGTCAGATTTGTGAGTGGCAGATTCGTTCTCGTCACGACGCCGCCACCTCGCTCAGCGAATATTACAAGTATCTCTACGTGCAAATGCAAGGCAATCATCGGCAATCCTCGACCTCGGTCCTCACGAGCTATCCAACTACCAAGTGTGAAACATTCACTCAAGCACGTCCTGCAATTGGGCATTAACATCAAGATAGAGCTTCTTGTCATCTCACCTTTCTGGTAGCGAGCGCCTTTGTTTAGCGAAACTGGAAGTGATGGAGGTCGTCTGCCGAGTTACGGGGCTATATCTTTTAGTTTCTAACCTAGTGAATGCGATCATCTTTCCAGAAGGTTAAATAAAATCACATAGGCCCAATTAAAAAAGCAATATAGATAGAGAGGCATAAAACAAAATATGCAAAAAGAAATCGACAGTTGCAGGGTTCGAACCTGCGCCCCCGAAAGGACTAGATAGCATGAAAAGTATTCAAGTCTAGCGCGTTAGACCACTCCGCCAAACTGCCGGTGATATTGGAATTTTGTTGTAAAATTGAAATGATATGCCAATTCAGAATCAACTCTTCTAGGGCAATCCGATTCGAAAAATATCGGCGTTTGAACACCAACTCCGCTGGGTACCTGCGAGTGAATTGTGCTTGGTAACCCAGATAAAACGAATGTGAATGATACATCTAAGCCGGGAGAACGTATCATCCGAACAATCCCTATCATCATACAGGATCTCTAAAGAGGCAAAGAATATGTCAAATACCAAGTCCCAATACGTCTCTGGATACAAGGTAAACCCACAATATCCACGGTACCGAGGGTCCGGAAAAACACCCACATTGTATATTGATCAGTCATTTTGGTCTATTTATCTACGCGCGTTTATCATGGTATGTTCTATTAGATAGAAAGTTTCATAGTACTGGATTTGAGCATACTTTTCATTCAGGTTTCTGTCATATTAAATCATTGGAATCAAGTCTTACTATAAGAATAGGGGTTAATAAGCAATAGCCAATTTAGTACTAAAACTAATACTTGAGAAAATCTGACTCGAGGCATGCCAGATGGTACACAACAATTTTGTTAGAATCATTCAAGCTTCCCCTCAGCCTGGAGACCGTTAAAGACTTTGTCAATGAGCTCCTTTTCTTTGACACCGGTTGGGTAGACTCTTTTCCGTTTAACTCGCTTCTCCCAGCCGTCGAGCATGGGTATCCTCATGCATCTTTCAGGTGGGACGTCGACAACTTCTGGCTTTGACCAGACGTTGTAGCGTAAAAGCGTGTTAGCCAGTCTATCCGTAGTGGCTTTGTCCCCATAAAGTGTGATGCCGTTGCTCAAAGTCGCTTCCTTGGTGTTTGCTGGTCTCCTTTTCCTCTGGATTTTTGGGGTCACTTCTCCGTTGTCATCAGTGTATGCCCCGCCAATAAAGTCTTTCAATATTAGTCCGGTCTCAATGATTCGGTCTTGCTCTTCAAGTTTGGTGGTAGTTGACTGAAACCATGTTTCAAGGTCCAATAGCTCGCCTTCTAGCTGTGCCCAATCGTCTAGTTTCAAAGTGAGTGATTGATCGAGGACTGGATTCGTCTGAATTGCTCGGCGAAGCGTCTTTTGATAGTCATCAATGTTCATTCGCCATCTAGTGGGTATACTACCGTGCTGATGAGTGTGACGATCTTGCGCAGCGCGAACATTTGGCCAGCTGCTAATCTCTGGATCTGTGGACCGAGATCTCGCCCTTTCAGTAAGGCTGACACAACATTCAGCCCCATTCCTGAATAGTGGCCTTGATTCTGGGCTTGTGGGCAAAGCCCAAAGATCTCTTCCAAGGTCAATGAGGGAAGCGATTGAAACGATCGACATATGATCATTTCCAAGTAGTTTTGGAAAACTAATTTGACCATTGCATCGGTTCCTACAGGAAAAGGGATGGTCCAGAGTCGGATGAAATTTGCACGTCTTAGTCCATGGCCCTACTTAACGATTCAGTAATGAAGCGATTTCTCGGATCCATTTCGGCGTTGTGCTGAGGTAGCCGGTATTTTTGTTCGCTGGCCTGTCCCACATAAGGACGCCAGTAATCAAGTCTTTGGATGTGTGTCACAAAGGCGAGGTATCCGCCGTGACGAGTAGCCCGTTTCATCTCGACTGAGGTTTACTTCAAATGAATATGTTCAAGCCTAGGCAGTCAAAGCATAAGTGATCAAAGCGTAAGTGATTAGACGAGTAGTTATTTCAAGGAAAAGATCTTAACTTTTACCTCCATAGTGATAGCTCTGCCTAGTAGATCCTTAACTTCTCGTGGCACCGTATCAAAGACCATATCAATAAACGCGTATTGGCCTCCAACGGCTTGAACACCATCTTGTAAGGAGCACGGGCGAAATCGACTGGTAGGGTTCGATCCGAGATGATGAAGTCACAAAGTGCGCGCATAATGGGCTTTAACTCTGGAAAAACAACCTTGAAAAGGAAGAACAGTGTTAGTGGCATAGGCTTGACATACGCGGTATTTGGATCCTACAACCATGACTGGTAGCTCATCAAGGCTGAACACAACGGGTGAAGGCGCGGTTGGCGTTTCGTCAATATTGGGAGTAGTCAGATTTTGATCACAAGAACCGCAACAGGGAGTTGCATCGGACAAGTCTGGACATCCAGTTCTGGGGACAAAGTGGGCATTGCACCTTTTGCAGGTTGGGTCCCAATTGTGATCAGGAAGCATGAGTCGGCGACAATCGAGGCAGCAGAACCTTTGGCTAGCCTACATCTAAGCCTGGTCATCGTCCTCCATCCCCCCCCCCTATACTATCCTTCCCGCGTAGTGTTGCTTCGGCGACGCCCGGCCTTGGGTCGCGTTGGAGGTGATCTACGATAATAGCGACCAGGCATGGCTGATACACAAGTGTGCATAGACAAGGATGTAATAAAAGAGAGTTAGAGCGACATAGGTAGAAGGCAGAAGAAAGGCGAAAGCGAAGAGAGAGAGAAGGAATCTGCTATTCTCTGTAAACAAACCCAGTCTAGCTGATTAGCCTTGTGAAAACTCAACATGAGAAAATAAAAGAGGGAGACAACACCTCCCAAAAACGAAAGAAGGCCTTTGGCATTGGTCTGTCTAATGTTAAATTGATCTACATCCAGTATCCCGAATCTTATGGGAAGACCACCTTTCCTATTCGCGCTATTCGCGCATTTTCATCAATTACTATAGACACTGCTTCAAATAGCTACACGTTGATAAGGCTTATGACAGAAAGATGAAAGTAAAATGAAGGTGAGATTAAAGCGAACTGAGAGAAAAGTCAGAACCTAAGATAAATATGAGTTAGAGGATTATGAAATAGTTTGGAGCCGACAATGCATACCTATGCCAACGGTGTATACATCTCGATATCTTATCGATTTTATTGAATTTCATCACGGATGACCCTTTGGAGTGTTATGTCTTCAAGAAAGACCCCATTTCCAAGTCTATTCTTCAAGTGGGAGAACTAATCATTTTTATCGACATGCCAGGTGAGGTGTTGGATGATCCCATCTCCTTCCTTGCTAGTAGACTCAGCGATCGTTTGCTAGACTTCGGGGGTATAAATTCCCTACTTTTTCATAGATTGATGAATCAAGGCTTCTTCCTTCTTCATCCCTCGCCTAGTAGCCACAACAAAGCAAGTGGTTCCTGGAAATCACGCAGGGGTGGGGGAGGTTCTACGCGGCCTTTCGAAGCGCACCTAGTGACTACACCCGTCTTCGTTATCTACGGGGGGCAACGCTCAATGCATACATGTAACGGTGCAAAGGACATTCCCACTGATGACAATGATGATGACGGTGGTCCCCACCGTGCAGTCCAGCTGTCGACTGATAGCCGCGTTATGATGCTCGAAAGTCTTCTGGACGGAGCATGGGCTGGTGAACGGGTACTCGAAGGCTTCTGATGATATTGTGGTCCGGCATACCAATTAAGATGCCAGTCTGTCCCTATGCATTCACGGTCAATCTTCCATACCAGCAAGAAATGAGCTATTCGAACAATACTATCGAGTCAGAAGCGAGATAACCGACAAGGGCAATCCTTGGGTGCTCTACGCGCTTGCAGTTCCTATTGTTGTTAGCCGCTATCACGGTCCACAAATCCCACGGAATTTCTGTTGATCGGGCCGTGATAAATCTCTCCCAGAATCCACAAGCTTCGGGGCTTCATTATGGGGAAATTTCCGTCTCCCGTGTCCGAAACTAGTTCCAGACAGCGACGCGGAATAAGTCGCACCGCTGAACGAAATCAAGCTCTCCGATGAAGGAGTCTATCTACATGGCATCCAAAACACTTAGAGCTGTGGAGCACGGCGAGAAATACTCAGTCAACTTCTATAAAAATGGCCACGTTCGCGCTAGACGAACCCAAGCTGAAGATGAGCGAGCTCTTAACGCTGGCGTCCGTTTTGAGAGTCCGATTTCCTAGCTTTGTCGTGTGCTTTCAGCCAACTAGTGGGATGCCGCCGCAGGCGACCGTCATAAGAGGCAAGCCGTGGGTCCAGCTGAGGCTGGATCTTCCGGGGAGCAGTCATTGCCTTGAACTCTTTCGTCAGAATGGACAAAGCGGTCGAATACACACAGTATTGTCTCATTTTTATGATCTGTGCCAGCCAGTAGTACATTCAAACATTATAGCTCCAGGTAGTCGCCCATTTCAAATTGTTGGTCGGCCTTTTTTCTCTGCATAGTTTTTGCGGCACCTTTATGATTTTAGCCTTATTGATGTCGCTCGGTAGTATAAGTACATACATGTACGTAGTGACCGGTCATCGTCCCCTGCCAACTCGCTCCCACGGTGTGTAAATCTCTAGAACCTTAGGTTGGAAGCCGTCGGTTATTCAGCACAGACTTGTCAAGTTGTCAACACGAAGCAAAAGATAAGGTCGCAAGAACAAAGATCCTGATACAGCTGGTCTGTAAATCGATGTATTGTCTTCGTCCTACCGGATAAACATGTCAAGGCGGGGTTGGGCGTGTTATACTGAGTCAATTCGTCGCCCAGGTGTTCCACCCATCCACAATACAAAGGAATGATTCGGTGGATAACACAGCTCGGGCACGGAGGATCAATATGAAGCAGGGAGCAATGAAACATGCTAATGCATGGAAACATCCGTATGCCGCACTGCCACGTTCAGACTTTAACATGGAGGCTCAATATGAGGCTGATTTCATCGGCCCGAGCACATGGAGCAAAATGCCGATCTACCTACTCCGGTTTCCCCCTTCCCCCTCTGTTCACCCTCATCAAGTAATATCCAAGTCACATCTTATTCGTCTAGCCTGTATACTATCTATTATTCGGGAAGACTTGGGATCGACTCAACCGTCTAGACCTCGACTCCACTGCCCAGTTCACTTTCCTCTACTCTTATTGGCATACATCTCGTACTGAAATCTGTAGAACACTGTGGCTTGTAATAAGGTGCAGCAAAGTCAAATTTTCATGCACTCACTAGTTGGGCACTTAACGTAATATCGCCATTAGTTTTCGGATTTATAAATCTCATATCCCCATCCGACTGATCTAACCCACCAGCAGTGTCCTACATGCTACTTTGCTTCCATAGTATCATCTTTTACGAAGTCCCCCGTCACTGTTCCCATATCACCATGGATTGGTCTCCATACGACGCCTCCTCGAACGCTTCCAGTACGCCTGTCTACGGTCAGAGTGCCGGAGATCTGCATTACCCTTATGGGTCCATAGCTCATCAGTATCGTCCCTCGCTGGCGACAGAGTCATCGATGTTCTCCAATAACCAATTTCCGTCCAATACCCTCATGCAACACCCCTCCACACCAGTCCATCCCAGCTACTCCACGTATTTTACCCAAGCGCATGCCGACTTCAATCCGCCCAATCAGAACACGGTACACCATCCCTCGATTGGGAACAATAGACCTGGTCAGACCTCAACCATGGGCTATCTCAGCTCTGGATATAGTACTATGTGTTCCACACCATCGGCATTGGGAGTATCCACCCCCGCTATACAAGCCACCCCCGAACCAGGTGTGAGTAGACGTAAAGTCCAGACTCTCTGTGGCGGTGGACGACCACTCAAACGGAAACACTCGCAAGCCTTCCTTCTATTGTCAAGCTAGCATAATATCGCAAGCTAACATCATACTTGTATTCTAGGGAACTTCACCGCACGTACCAATGCAACTGGAAAGACTGCAAATACCGCGGCGTCTTCTCCCGTAAGGGAGTCCTTATGCGTCATATAGAAACGCAGCATGTCGCACCACGCTCATTCGACTGCCCAGTCTGTGGCCAGCTATTCTGTCGACGGGATAACATGACCGAGCACCTAGGAAGAGTTCATCTGAAGCGAGCCTAATTGAAATATTCAATTTGTGGCATAGCAGCCACTGGGAGGATTTGAGTTGATTTTGAATTATGGCGGATCGGGTGTTGGGGATATTCGATGATACCCGGAGCGTAAGTATTTGGCACGATCTTCTCGATTGGGAGCAAGCGATAGTGGAATAGGCGTGAAGTAGGATAATGATAATAATAGGACATATCAGCTGAGCTGCGCCCCATTGTGTGCGTATACGAGCCCAGCATATGTAGCTCCCGTCACATGCAACAGGCGCTTAAGCCCCAATATTTGAGCCTCTTTTTATAACTTCTGGGGTAAAGCGGGGACCGTCCGTTCTGTAAATTGAAAACTTCCCGGAACCCTAACTTGACGGTACAACGTTTCTAGCATCAATATCGGACATTTAATGTCTCGTCATGCTATGGCTACTTGGTCTCTCTAGAATAGATGTGGTAATGAGTTTCTGATATTATAATATTCCAATCGCCCTGGAGCGCTAGACCTCTTTGGTGCAATGTAACCTTGATCCCTGTCACACATCCATGTTCAATCTATATAGATTGTTCACACAGTGAGGCTTTTTTGAACAAATCTTCTATTTCCATCAGATTCTAACGGCATGATGAAACAACCGTAAAGAGAAAAAAGACATTAAAAGTGTCAAAAAGTGTCAAGAAAAAAGAAAACTGAATGAACATGTGCCGATCGCTCGTATAACCAATCAACCGTGGGACTTTGCGAGGATGTTGATCTACAGTTTTAGGCAAGACGAGTCTGCCAAGCAGGTCAAGTTCGTGCTATTGGACAGGACCTGAACCCCACAAAGTACGCCCGGGTTTATGGAAAATGCGTCAACACTTCAGCTGCGTGTTTATTTTACAAGCCAGAGTAAAATACACTGTATACCCCATAAGAGCTAGTAACGACCTAACCAAGTTCGAGGATCATTATACGTGTTGATCACGCTTCGCCCTTCGTTTTCAATTTCTTTCAGTGTCAATGCTGTTTCGATTTGGTTGGCTTGCAGTCTGCAGGATTATCACACTTCAAATTATCCTGCCACTTTGGTTTCCCAATTCTCCGGAAGAGTGAGAGAGCTAGGTCACAAATGACGAGTTTCCTGTAGCCAGGATCTGAGATACCAGGGTGTTATACTCAGCCCACTAAAAGAAAGCCACGACCAATTATGCCCGTTCTATTTGGAATCATCCTTGTCTGCATTTAGAAATGTTGGACATCGACCCGGGGAAGAGACCATGATCCCTGTTTCTAGAACGTAAGATAAGTTTTCTAGAATAATATGGGTCTTCTGGAACAAATCCGGGGGTCAATCCAGTTGCGTCCGTCTGGTCAAGTTTGTTTCCACCCTTGTTTCCTTTTTCTCGTTGTTTTTTTGCCCATCTACACTATCAGTGGTGTGTAGTCTTCCAGAGTGCGGCTTTTAGTAAAGTGAGCCTACCGTGTGCCCAGGGCCACATTGACGTAAATAGTATAAATATCCACATATTCTTCATCAACTCAAAGAAACACTTTTCTATCTAACCGCCCACTTATCACTCCTATGACAAGATTGTCTCCACCTTCTCAACGCTTACTCTCTACATTCAGGTCGCCAATTATACATATGATGGCATGGTCCACACGCAACAACTCAACTATCCCGGGGGCCGAATTTCCGTGGCCCAATGCAGAGTTGGAGAATTGGAGTACCGAGTATCTCAATCTCAAACAGCCCGAGGCCCTTTTCATTCCTCCTTCGCCTAGTCCATTGATCAACGCGAAAACGCTCACTGCTGGACCCTCCTCGTACAGCTATCCGCTACGACTTTCCTCCATGCAGTACCCCTCCACCCCGGTTGCCCTCCGGGCTATGACATCCCCCACTCCTTCGTTGTCGTACCTAGACCCAGGAACCATCAGGCAGCCCATCAACAACCACAGTCCAAGAGCTGTCCCAGCCCCCGCAATCTGCACCGTACCTGCACTCTCGCCGGAAAGCCTCTACGACCCTGGATATCCCAGTCCCTGGGATGATCTTCCAGTCTCAACTCCCATCATACGAGAGACCCTTGAGTCGGATGAGGCAAGCACAGAGCCTAGCCGAACCAAACGGCCCTATCGTTCTCGCCGCCGTGGAGGCAAAATAAAGTGTGTATTTTATTCCTATGTTCTTTTTCCGAATCGTAATCATCGTATGCAAATACTGAACGCAATTCGTCTAGGGACAGAGACAGCGAGAGTTACGGAACATTCAAATGTGAATGGAAGGACTGTCCGTATGACCGTCTGTTCTCGCGCAAAGGCGTCCTCATGCGGCACATCCAGACTCAGCATGTTAATCCACGGGCTTTCAAGTGTCCCAATCCCTGGTGTGGCCATGCTTCGAGTCGACGGGAGAATTTGAAAGCGCATAGACAATCTATTCACAATGAGATCTTGTAAGACTCGTGATAGGATATGATGAAATGTCTTGGTGTTGGGGGTTTAGAATACCTGGTGTTCTTTTTTGCTTTTATATACTCGGGGATATATATACTTCGGCTAGAGTGGAGTTCGGATCGGATTTTATGGCAGAATATATATTGAATTTTTTCCCCCCTGTGGAATTTGTAGGCAATTTTATAGAGAATAGTGTGTGGCAATGAAATGGAAATTGGAATAAGATAAAAACATAAAACACCGATATAATACTTGATAGAGCGACAAAAGAGTGCCCTCTATTTCCAAGTTCAGGTGGTTCACGACATGGGGAGGATCCACACCACAACCTGGGGAATCAGGCCGAATAAGGCCGCGCAGGGTCTATGGGTGCTGGAGCTATAGCTAATTTGAAAATATTACGGTCTGTTTATCCTGTTGCCAAGGGAGTATAATTTATGTCCGCAAAAAAACAAGCATGCCATGGTATATTGGAGCCAGAGCAATGAAATACAATTTCTTCTAAAACAATAGACGGACGGACGCAAAGAACGCACGAAGAAGCGGATCGATTGACCGGTCTGTTGAAATTTGAAATGGTATGGAATTTGGTGCGTTTAAGCGTCAGATACACAATGGGAGAAGTGACGCTGCGCGACCAGACACATCATGCTCGCCAATTGTAAGAACAAGGAGAAATATCGAGACGAAGCTCGTTCCCAGCATCTTGGGGTCGACACAGCTATGAAAGTGTAAATTTTTTTTGATTCGTAGGGCTTTGTTGGCCCTGCCTTCTCCCACGAACAAAACGTTATCAACCCGCCAACTCCATCACCTCAAATCAACATCGGCTCGTTCCGTCGACTTTTCCTTGCCTGACCGACCGTCTGTGCGAAGAAGGGAATCGCCCACTAAAAACAACACATAGAAGCCGTTTAGATGTTGGAGGGGTAGAGCATAACGCGGACGGTAGCGCCGAGGGACTTGGGGGGGAGGTTGTTGCGGAACTTGGCGCGCACAACACCGGAGTTGCCTGGAACGAGTCAGATAAAACGAAATTCGAGTTCGAGATGGCCAGACTCAAGAGGGTCCATTTTCGAGATGGTTCTTGAGACTGGCTCCAATTCACGTACCGTGCGGCCGGGTGACCTTGCCCCAGATCACCCGAATGTTGGAGCCGCGGACCTCACGCTTAGCACGGTAAACGAAAGCGACCTTCTTGCCAAGGTAGAACTTGGCGGACTTGGTGTCATCAACACCCTCGATCTTGACCAAGCTGTATAACCATATATCAGATTCCATTCATCGTATTCAGTTTTTGTGCGCAGGGTATAGATACCTGGTGTTGGGGGTGAGGGCGTGCTTGCTGCGCTGGAAGCTCAGGTGACGTCCCCTGTGAAAAAGAAATTCGTATTAATGCTCTGTTCATATCGTGTGTTGCTTCGATTTGAGTGGCGATGTCTTGTGTCCCCCAAATCGGTCCTCCATGTCGAACTGGTGTATCCTTTTGAATGCGATGATGAAAGTGCGGTGGTAACTTACTTGACGTAGACTAGAAGAGAATAAATAGTTAGCACATGATTTTTTTTAATCCGTCGTCGCACACAAGGTGCCTGCTCGAGATGCGGCTTTGCGAATTCGAGACCACCAAAACGACGATCGATAAGAACTTCGAGGGATTCACTCACGGCGGTGTCCTTGTTCCGAAGGCATTGTGTCGGCGTTTCTCTGGGGAGCGGGCAAGGAAAGAAAGTCGAAGGAATGACCCGCAAGATCAAAAGTCGTTCCCGTTTGTCGTGGTTGTCGTCGCTTCGATAGAGTCAGGCGCACAATCAATTTCCAGCCGGTGTGTTGGCTTTCGCCCTAGCCCAAACGGGATCTTAGCGAGCCACATTTTCACGTGACAAGTCAGGGCTAAGCGAGATCCCGTGATAGTCACACCGCTTTGTCGGCGATTAGATAGGCAGAATCTGAGATGAGATAAGCTTTGGACTTTTGTTTCTCCGATCCAAATTTACCCACCTTTGTTTCTGCTCGGGCTACAGTAGTCCGACTCGGCTCTCCAATGCAGCTTTCCAGCTGACAAACCTAATGACGACAGGGGTTCCAACTTTGGAAGGTTGGAAGGGTTCAAAAACGCAATATGCACAAGGCCACCGGCAGATCTACGTAGCATATTGTATGGAGTAGACAGTGAACGCTTTTTCATCCCACCTTGAGAACACAGAGTAATTATCGATATCTTCAACCTGGAGATGACATGATCCGGGTAGCATTCCGGTGCATATACTTCAGACCGAGACCAGATTGGGAACTCTAGAAGTTCCTGTATCCAGCCCCACCACGTCGGATCGATGATTACATTTGCGACCGGGTATTGATCAAAACTGGGGGCAATTTACAAGCCGACTCGTCCGAGAGACCAAAAACTAAACCAATATAATAAGAGTAATCAAGTAGTTGACTAGAGAGGGTAGTGTTCTAGGTAGTATAATAGCCCCCCGGTTAATATGCTCCGGATTCGGTGAGCCTTCAACCGTACGGGTTAATAGCCCTGAAAGAAGCGTCGGGAAAATAGAATCCGTCTGGCTCGAGAAAATGACAAATGCGCCGATCCGTCCCCACGATTTGGGTCACCGGTCGAGGTTCTTATCGAGTTGCGTGCTCAAGGTACATGGTATTGTACCTGTTCTTGCTGATTCGGTACTTTAATTTGATACCTTCGGATTTTAGTGTACTGCAACCTTCCCCTCGATGCGGTTCAAAATGCTCCGCTTTGGATACATGTACTGCATAGTATACAGGACGAGCTCTCTCTATAATTCCCGTTTAAAACATTGAACATACTACTTGGTTATGGACACGTATCACTCCATAGTCGAATCCAGCCTGTTTTGGCTGTGTGATCCCCACCTATAAGTGAACTGCATCACTATATAGTCAGATGATCTTCATCCCCTGCTTCTGAAAGCTGTTAATAAGAATAAGCGACCTCACGTCGGACTTGATAATTCCTCCGGTGTATCACCCCGAGCCCGAACCCCAGTAAGCAGCGCTGATAGCAGTGGAAGTTCTAGTCTGCGCGGGGTTGATAATCAAAACGGGTATCCCATGGGATTTCAGTAAAGTTCAAGGTCAACGAAGAAGATCGGGAAGACTCAATATAAGAAAGTTGACCTGGAATTTGCTAGGTTCCAGGGCATTAAGTAGTCAAAAGAGAAACAAAATATGACTATATCGTCATATGTAATAAAAAAATAAATGTAATCAAAAAGTGATTAATACCTTGAAGTCATAAAACACATACAATACCCAGAGCCAAAGCCCCACCAGCCGAAGCTGTGAGCGACTTCCGTTAAAAAGTACTCCGCCGGATCCTGTTGCTTCTCAACATTCTTCCTTTTCTTCTTTTCCAAACTCTCTCAAACTTCTTTGATTAAGCGGCAAGATGTCTAGTGTGATCAACCAGACCGATGACCGCCATGGTGCTGGGTGAGTTTTCCCTCCTGTATCTCTGACATCACTCCCCCCTCCTCGGGCAATGGAACACCGATTGCCTCAATTCAACCTCAACTTGCCCCCCAAGATTGCTGTTTTGGACGTTATTTGCCTTCATCCCAATAGCCAATCCATTCCTTGAACGTTTTTGCAGAATTTCTCTGCCCAGAGAGCTTCCTTGCTCAACCCCTCAATTGCCGCGATCGCAAATTCTTTTTTTTTTCGGTCAATTCGACCCGCTAACAATGGATCTCGCATTCAGCACCGTCGAACTTAAAGATGATACCATCATCGTCGTACTAGGCGCATCTGGTGATCTGGCGAAGAAGAAGACCGTTCGTACCCCTCCAGGATACGATGACTCTTTTGACGTACTAACTAATTGATAGTTCCCTGCTCTCTTTGGCCTTGTATGTGCTATTTCTACTGACTATTCTAGTTGTTATCCACTGACACTTTTGTCATAGTTCCGCAACAAATTCCTCCCCAAGGACATCAAGATCGTCGGATATGCACGAACAAAAATGGACACCGAAGAATACCTCAAGCGCGTTCGCTCGTACATCAAGATCCCCACAAAGGAGATTGAAGATCAATTAGATCAGTTCTGCAAGATGTGCACCTACGTTTCTGGCCAATACGACCAAGACGATTCGTTCATCGGCTTGAACAAGCACCTCGAGGAGATCGAGGACAAGCGCCAGTCGAAGGAGCAGAACCGCGTGTTCTACATGGCACTGCCTCCCAGTGTCTTCATTACCGTCTCCGAGCAGTTGAAGCGCAACTGCTACCCCAGGAGCGGTCTCGCTCGCATTATTGTGGGTTTCCCTGGACAAGCTTGCTCGAGACGAACCCCGTATTGATACACTATTTTTTAATAGGTCGAGAAACCCTTCGGTAAGGACCTACAGAGCTCGCGCGATCTCCAGAAGGCCTTGGAGCCTAACTGGAAGGAGGAGGAGATCTTCCGTATCGATCACTACCTTGGTAAGGAGATGGTCAAGAACATCCTAATTCTGCGATTCGGCAACGAGTTCTTCAACGCCACATGGAACCGTCACCACATCGATAACGTTCAGGTATGTGATGAGATGATCTCATTCCGGAATATGGGCTCTAACATCGGCCGCAGATTACATTCAAGGAGCCTTTCGGCACCGAGGGCCGTGGAGGTTACTTCGATGAGTTCGGTATTATCCGTGACGTTATGCAGAACCGTACGTATATTAAATCACACTGTCTAGATGTAGGAAAAGATGCTAACAATTTTATAGACCTTCTGCAAGTTCTCACATTGCTCGCCATGGAGCGCCCCATTTCCTTCTCTTCCGAGGATATTCGCGATGAGAAGGTCCGTGTTCTCCGCGCTATGGATCCTATTGAGCCCAAGAACGTCATCATCGGCCAATACGGCCGCTCCCTCGACGGCAGCAAGCCCGGTTACCTGGAGGATGATACTGTGCCCAAGGAGTCGCGTTGCCCGACTTTCTGCGCAATGGTTGCATACATTAAGAACGAGCGTTGGGACGGCGTTCCCTTCATTCTCAAGGCCGGTAAGGCCCTGAACGAGCAGAAGACCGAGGTCCGCATCCAGTTCAAGGATGTCACTTCCGGTATCTTCAAGGACATTCCCCGTAACGAGCTTGTCATTCGTGTTCAGCCGAACGAGTCCGTCTATATCAAGATGAACTCCAAGCTGCCGGGTCTCTCCATGCAGACAGTGGTTACCGAGCTGGACTTGACCTACCGCCGCCGCTTCTCCGACCTCAAGATCCCCGAGGCCTACGAGTCTCTGATTTTGGATGCCTTCAAGGGCGACCACTCCAACTTTGTCCGTGACGACGAGTTGGATGCCAGCTGGCGCATGTTCAGCCCTCTCCTGCACTACTTGGATGACAACAAGGAGATCATCCCTATGGAGTACCCTTACGGTGAGTTTACCCGCTTTTTTTTTTTCAACCATGACACATAGCTAATTTGCATTGATTCTAGGCTCTCGTGGACCTGCTGTCCTTGATGACTTCACTGCTTCATACGGCTACAAGTTCAGCGATGCTGCTGGCTACCAGTGGCCAGTCACTACCTCGACCCCCAACCGGCTGTAGGTCTTTGGAATATAGTTTACGATGATTACGGGAAGCGGATTCGGGATACGAAGAAATTAAAATCTCTATTTTCTTGACTCTGGTCGGCCGGCAGGAGTCGCGTCATATTGTGATACTTAGGTTTTCGAGACCAATTCAAAATTAGGATTGGATGCCACGCAATGAAAGATATTTACGCCCTTACTTTGTTGGATATTGACCAAATGTCATTCACCATGTTTATTTTTTATTTTTTATTTTTTATTTTTTATTTATTTATTATTTTTTGCTTGGACGACAGTAGAAAGAACTGAGCAAAAGCACTCCTAACCAGACTATGATATCAGAGCCCCTATAGAGCCCCTATACGAACTTTGCCGGGTGCACGTACATCCCGTGTCTACTATTCCCCTGTTCTATAATTGGACCCGAGCTCCTGAGCCCTGTATTACGTCATCACAGGTAGCCAATCAGAGCCAAAGGGTCCATGAGGCTGACATAAGGTTGACCTCCAGCCCTGGCTGCAAACAAACCTGTACATAAACCTAATACATATGTGTAAGAATTATATACAGAGAATAAATACCCCATGCATGGCCGATCCTGGCTGTCATAAGAAAAGCCGGATCGGCAGATGAAAGGACTCCAGGGTTAGCGGGTCTCGTAAATTAAATCGATAAGGCCGGGGGGGCCCGCATAGAGACGCTCAGGCCAAGGCGGATTTTCTCTCCTTCTTCTACGCCAACGTCTTTCTTTTAGAACTCATAGACGCATTCCGACAGCTGTATATACAGCGAAAGACACCTCCGTCGCGACTCACACGACATATCCCCGCTGTCAACAAACCACGAATCTCCAGACGTACCGTGTACGTTTTGGCCCCCGCGAGCTCACCCAACAGCCCCGAAAGGCACGCGACACAATTTCCGAACCGATCAGACCCCTACCGGCCCCTTTCTCAACACCCGGAACGCATCCCCGAACCTGCGATCACACACTTTTCTGTTCGATTCTGAACAGCGCGTCTCTTTCCCGGCTAGGCGCTTTCAACTGAATCGCCCGCTGGCTCGGCCACCTCCTGCCCCCCGACGATTTTGTTAGGCGCGGAAAAAAGCTGAGTGCATGCTAGCACGTGGATAATTAGGATGCCGCAGGCTGCGAGGTGGGCGGGGACGCCCTCCATCAAGGGGCGGAATGAGTCTACGAGGATGGCGCTTTTGACATTTAGTTTGGTGGGATTACAGTGCGTATCACCCGTTTCTGTTTTGGCGCTTGGGTATAAGGGTTTAGATGTTGCGCGACAATTTCTAGTTTGCGGGTTTTGGAGGCAATTGGAGGTTCCAGGGATTGTGGTAGTAGTGGCTAACTCGGGGTTTTGGGAATAGGTTCACGTGGGGTACTGAGATGACTTGTAAGAATCCACTCTTCAAATTGACTCCATTGTGACTTGGAAATAATTCTCGCTGACTTTATATTCATTTCCTTGTTAGATTGTACACCTTACCTTCTTCAGCTCGGGTTGACAAAGTCTAAGACTTCTTTGGTGTGGATTGCTGGCCCGTTGTCTGGGTTGATTATCCAGCCTCTTATTGGAGTTATTGCTGATCGGTCACGATCGAAATGGGGTCGGCGTAGACCTTTCATGATATTTGGATCGTTTGTTGTCGCTTCATGTCTGCTTATCTTGGGGTGGACGGCAGAGATTGTTGGTTTATTTGTTAAAGATCCGGAAAAGGTACAGATACTATTTCTTAGAACATCTGGCTAGATTTATGGTTATGTGAAAGCTAACATTGATTTTCTACAGGCTAAGAATGGCACGATTGCCCTAGCTGTGTTGAGTATTTATGCAGTGGACTTCTCCATCAACGTTGGTAAGTGGTAGACTTACTCGCATCTTGATCGGAAGTGGCTTACAATGTCTTAGTTCAAGCGTGCTGTCGCAGTCTGATTGTGGATACACTACCGATCCCATCGCAACAAGCTGGATCCGCATGGGGTATGGCCCTTCCCCATATGTCTCAGCCTCAAACCCTAAAACACAACTGACCTTTCTTGCAGCCGGGAGAATGTCTGCCATCGGCCAGCTCTTTGCTTATGTGGTCGGTGCCATCGATACCGTTGGCATCTTTGGGACTATTATTGGAGATACGCAGTTCAAGCAGATGACAGTCATTGCTGCTTTTTCATTGGTGGTGGCGGTGGCAGTCACCTCATACTCGGTGAAAGAGCGAGTTCTGATATCGGCAAGGTGGGTTGAACTCGAACCAATACGTATTGCCACCAACTAATCTTTGATAACAGGGATGACGGGAGTGCTGGTGCTATTCAAGTCCTCTCTCAACTGTTCAAAACTACTTTTGAATTGCCGCCTCGCATTCAAGCAATCTGCTGGGCTCAATTTTGGGCTTGGATTGGTATGGAAATTCCGCACCTGGGAAATCAGCAACACTAACATCAAATAGGCTGGTTCCCCTTCCTCTTCTACAGCACAACCTGGGTTGGCGAGACCTACTTCCGCTATGAAGTCCCAAAAGACGACATGGCCAAGGCAACAGATATGCTCGGTGAAGTCGGCCGCGTGGGCAGTCTTTCATTAACAGTCTTCTCGGCCATCACATTCCTCAGCTCTGTCCTCCTACCCTTTTGCATCCTATCACCGGACAGCAAACGGACACGATTCACCGCTAGACCCCCGCCAGGATTTGCATCAATCCTCAAATACGTCACCGCAATTCGACCCGACCTCCAAACCGCCTGGTTGATCTCCCAAATCATGTTCGCCGCCACAATGATCTTCGCCCCTCTAGCACACTCCCGCGCCTTCGCAACCTTTCTAGTAGCGGTCTGCGGTATCCCCTGGGCAATTAGCGGCTGGGCTCCATTCGCCTTTATGGGCGTAGAAATCAACAAACTAACAATGGGCGGCTATTCTCCCGCAATCCCATCCTCACGATCCGGCGTGACGATGATCACCTCAGCCAGTCTGCGTCACGCCGCTGCAGACAATGAACTGGATGTCCTCCGACTTAACCACCGCGATTCCTTCGACAGCGACACCGATGAGGAGGAACATTCATCCAATATTCCGTCAACAGGTGAACTGGCCGGTATCTACCTGGGCGTGCTGAACGTGTACACAACCCTACCCCAATTTGTCGGCACCTTCATCAGCTGGATTGTCTTCAGCATTCTCGAACCAGGCGCAGCGCCCGCACCCGATAACGCTGCAGACATCACATCTGATACGCAGTGGATGAATCTGGACAAGGATAGACCGAACGCTATCTCCATTTGTCTCTTTATCGGGGCGATAAGCGCCCTCATCGCGGCTGAGGCTACACGCCGACTGCGGTATGTACTATGAGCAAGCAGTGCAGAGCGAAAGCCGCGAATGCTGCAAAATTACGATCCGTTGCGATGAATAGCCATTGATTTTTGCTCGATACCCGGTGTATATTGCGAGCTTTGTCTTGACTAAAGTTAAGATTTTGTGTGCACACACTTATAGAGTATATATGTACAGTGAACCCCTTCATCTGTCTCCGCAAAAGGAGTTTTGTTTTTCTTTTTGGTTTACATCTGCACATACATAATACATAATATCTACGAAGCTATATGTACCATATTCTCTCTGCCGGATGAGACTTTGCTATCTTTAAATTTTAGCTGCCGCTTTTCTGAGCTCAAAGTCAGGCTCATGTTTCAGGTTGCCGCTAGCCAACTCCGGTGGGAATGTGCTCGGGTACCCCGGGACACTAATGCCGTTCATTTCCTCTCGGCCATGCTAGTCTACTAGGAGATCGCTAGTTTCGAGATATAGGTAGGAGGTTAATAGGCTCAAACGATTACGGTAGTTCAAGGGCTATACGGGGATAAGCCTCAAGATAAGCTATAGTAAGATAATTATTTAAAGGGGACTTGAATGGTAGCACGCGTATAGGGGAACGATGAGATGCGCCTACATTGTAGGGGACAGGAGATCACAGACTACTCCGTAAACAAGTGACAGTTATGAAACTAGTATAGTTAGAAAGAGAGCAAAAGGCGAGACTAATAAAAGGGATAAAATTCGTCTACTGATAATTTTCAGTAAGAATTGGGAAACACAGCTACCGAGTCGATGGTGATTGCAGTCAGGTCCCATTCCGAGGTGACAGCGACCTTTTCGGACCGGACAAGCTCAAAGGCTTTGCCGGATTTCCGCTGGGCAGATGCTGCCCTGCAATTGATTGGGTGTGACAGGGGCTGAGAGCCCACACCCCTGTCCCACTCCAAGCGGATTTTATGCCTTATATTCTAATAAATGTCGTCACGCTAATTACTTTAGGACATACCTATGTAATATCAAAGCGGAAGAGACTATTCCGGTATATAAACTCCAATTTTTTCTAAAATAGTACGTATGGTCACGAAAAGAATGAGTTTTCTCATTCTTTGCCCGCGCGATCTTCGACAAGTCCACCAAACTCTACTTGCATGGGGGATTTCTTAGTTTAGGCGCGCTACGATTAGAGCACCGAAAGCCTAAGTAGCGCGTTTAACTATGAGCAGGTTTCGTGGGGTTTACAGCCAGCTACGTGGGTCACCCGAGCATGTGGAATATGCATCCCAAGGCATAGAAGAGAGAGATATCCAGAAAGCGAAAGCAGCTAAATTAATTTGATGGCGTTGGGATAAATGCTTAACTGAGCACGGGCTGTGGGGCTTAATAGGGCTGAATAGGGAACCTAGTTACTGTTACAGCGACAGCGCAGCTGTTTTAATCCCTCTGCTACCGCACCCTCATAAGAAGCCAGTTTCGCACCTAGGACTCTGCAAAAAATCAAGCTAAATCACACCTCTCGAGATTGTATCCCTTTCAGCATTCGAAAATGTCCGAAGTCCAACATGGTGAATATTTGCTGGTTAGAAACATGGCCGAAAGCGAAAGGTGAAGACCTAAGCAATTTTTCATCCAATACCCTTTTAACATAGAATATAGGCTGGAGACGCAATTCAAAGCCTGGCAGGTCAGTATTGGGTATCTGCTTCATCCAGCCATCAAACAACATGATCGGATGCGCATTGCAGATGTTGGCACAGGGACTGGGTGAGTTTCAACTGCATCAGACAGGATAAATATTCTGACACTGTTTCCCAAGGATCTGGCTCCGTGAGCTCGCTGCTGTTCTCCCAGCAACTTGTCAGCTTGACGGATTTGACATCTCAGACGTCATGTTTCCCTCCAAGGATGCATTGCCAGAAAACATTACCTTCCACCATCAAAATTTCCTAGAGCCATTCCCGGAGGAGTATCTAGGAGAATATGACGTCGTCAATGTTCGAGTTATGGTGGCGGCTTTATCTCATGACGAATGGGAGCCTGCCGTGCAGAATTTGATGACACTTCTCAGTACGAAGCTTCCTATCTCAGATCCCATTGATCCAAGGTCTAACCTACCAGTGAGCAGAGCCAGGGGGTTATTTGCAATGGGTTGATTGTGCCGCACATGACTGTGTAGTCAAAGGAGAGCCCGAAGGGAAACGAGCCACCAATGCACGACATGGAATTGACTTACTCCGAAGGACTCTGAATTCGCTTGGGAAAACACCACAGTAAGTCTGATTTTTCCTATTGTTAGGTAAACTAACTGATCCCCCTTTAGTGTTGCTGCTCTTTATGGCACATTCCAGAACAGTGGACTGGAATCTTGTGAAGAGCGGATCTACACTCTTGACAACCCAGACACTCGGGAAGACGTCAATCTCACAGTTGCCGTTGCAATCCAGCATGCCCTGACTGCTGCTTTAAAAACACACAAGGTGGATGGAATACAATCCGTGGACCAGCTTACGACCCTGAGGGAGGCTATGCTAAGTGACTTGCACAGCCTTGGTTGCTATTATTGCCTTGATGTTTACGTTGTAGTTGGGAGAAAACCTTGATTGAATAGCCTAGGGATTCGTGCTACAAGGAGGTCTGTTAATATTAGGTCTCTTCAACACCAGGCAGCTTCTAGACAATTTTCTCGCTATTACTATAATTGATTTCATTCAAGGGATGTCACGATACACTCTGTTAGACGTCTCCGAATCTCGCAGAGCAGTCACTATTTGTGTTCAGGTTCGAAAGTCTCCCAAGAAAGCCCGAAGAATAGGAGAAATATAAACATAAGGGTTTGACCAAGATAGGTAAAATATATGGAACAAAAAGGGGACTAAAAGAGGCATTAATGAAAATATATAAAAGACCCGAGGACCATCTGGAGCCCGATTATGCAATCTAAAAATGTACTCTAGCTCCTACACTTATTTATCTTTTTTTTTTTTCTTTTCTTTTCTCTGTATGGTTCCTACAACACCTTCAAGCCTCAGAGTGGAGGGCTTTTCGCAAATGCCAGTTGATCCCATACCTTTGTCCAGTGGCTTAGCAAAAGTACTACATATTGCAACGTACCCCAAGCCTGAGAGCCCCCACCAGTCCCGTTCCCGATACCCAGATCTCGATCTCGGTCATTTCTCGAGAGTATCAAAAGATATCTGTCCACGTAAACGAGGGGTTAGAGGCCATAAAGGAGAAGTTTACACGTGATGTGACTAGGGTGTTGCTTTTTTGAACAAAGTACATATAGACAGGATAATGTCTGACAAGTCTTGGCTTTCCCCTTCCGTTTTAGTGCTCACCCCTTGCCGCTTTTTGCTCACTGAGTAGAACTGAGCACGCCCTGAGCATCACCTGATCGTTATGTAAGCCACATGCCACGCTCACTGAGCAATCCGATCCCGCTCACTGAGCGTGACCTGAGCGCTCTGATTTGCTCACTGAGCTGAGCGATCCCACTCACTGAGCATGACCTGAGCGCTCTGATTTGCTCACTGAGCAGCCTGATCCTACTCACTGAGCACGATCTGAGCAGAGCGCGGGAGCAGCTAAGTCAGCAGCTCACCTCAATAAAATGCACCACGCTAACCTCATCCAAATGCACTTGGTCAGCACAACTCTTGACCGTTGTCCCCTCAATGAAAGGCTGGCGTCATCAATTTGGTGGTCGATCCTGGTTGTCCCACCTCCAGCTGGGAGGCGAAAGCTGTCATAGGACCACTTTCGTTGGTTTTACCATTCTGCGGCTAATAAGCACGCAACCATGGGTATGATCATTGAAGTTTTCCCTTAGCCCATATTCATCTGAAGGACTGAGTTGCAGCCAATCATCTCTTGGGCCACTATGACTTGTTCAGGGCGGATTTTCATGTCAGAATCTATTTCTAGTAGAAGTCAATCTGGGTATGTAGTGGGACTCCAATTCCTACCACTCCAGTTGTTGTACTCTTGACAAAGCTTCCCTTCCTGTTTCCCTAAGGCTTCTTTCATTCGAATCAATTGCTGCAGCTTCACCACTTCCATCCCGTAGTCGAGTAGGGCGCCTCTCATGCCTGAGCCGAAGAAACACTGAGATGTTGACCGAAGTTGTTCCAAAATGGACGTTGGCGTCAGCACAGGCCAAAGGTTGCCAGCCTCCAACCAATAGTAGCTCACTTCACCGCGGGCCAGTGATTCGGTAATTTGACAGAAGTGGCGGTCGACAATGGTACGAGGCCTTTTGATTTTGTGATTATACCACTTGACTTCTTGCACGAAATCAAATTCAAGCATTTTCACTGCCGTAACCGTCTTTGATTGCACTCTCTTCAGAGCGCCGATGCTCTCTCTTAGATCTTGGCCGTATCTATATCTGACTGAGCAATCTGAAGATACAAAACTCGATATGATGTGCTCCAACTCTGCAACTTCGGGCGTTGTGTAAGTCTCCTGCTCTAGTGGGATCTCCGCCGGGATGGCCATCTTGCCATCCATCCAACGCTCGAGAGAGCTGAGATCATAACACAGCATGAGTCTAGAGCCAGGCTTCCGCAATAGCTGGCCCACATGGGGCGCGGAGTAGTCATGCATCGGTTCATCACCGTGTTCTTGATAGGCCGGGAGGACGTGTTCCGGTGCCACATCATTCATGTTTGCCCAATGATCGTTGAGCACTGCCTGAACTTCCTTGATGTGATCCAACAACTGTAAGTTTTTATACATCCGAAGCCACTCCAATGAAATTGCCCCTATCGCCTTGTCGGCATCTAGATAGGTTAACTGAAAGCCATCGACAGAGGGTGTAGAGCACGGCCATTGCTTGACAAGGTGATCAGCAAAAGCTTGGCACTCGTCGGTACATGCAAAATTGTGTTGCTCTTTTGCATCGTTTTGTACTTGCTCGGAATCGCTCCTCGATTTCCTTCCTCGCAAGCCTTGATAAGGCTTACAGAACGGTATGATATGGGTCAAGATATTGTCCACTGATGGTTTCTCGCCTGCTTGAATGTCGGTAAAGGAGGGAAATGGAGGATAGACTAAATCTTGGAGATCGTCTAAGAGAGCAAACGACACGAGAACTCTTAGTAGTTTCGGATCCGAACAAAACGCTGGGGTCGGTGGAAGGGCTGACACCAAACAGGGTGGAGTTGTGGTCGGTGTTCAGGACGCTGTTGAGGGAGCGGGCCTTGTGGAACTGGACGTCTGGGTAATGTGGTTCGTCTTTTAGTGCATGCAAGTACATAGACTGAAACCCACTGTGCTGCAGGCCACGCTTCTGACGGATGGCTTTGACACGGTTGGCACGGCGAACAACGTTGGCGTTCTCATGGCCACGGGCCTTGAGCTTGGAGGCACACTGGGCGAGGCTGCGCCGGTGAACGGGGGCGTTCTCTAAGAAGGAAGCACGCTCGGCAGCCTCAGCACGAATATCGTGGCCGGGATGAGCAAAGACAGCTCCTGCCAGACTGAGAATGCCTGGCGAAGGTGGAAGCAAATTGCACCATTATATAGATGTACCTTTAATGTATTGGAAGAATAGAAGGACGAATTAAGTTGAATTGATGGGGATGAAGAAAAGAGAACGCTCAGCTACTGATCCCCAGTCTTTTATGTCTATGCCATGGACATGCACAGCAAAGGCAAGAAGGAAGCCACACCATCGTGCAAAGCGCTATAAATTGGTGGAGGAATACTTTATATTTGGGTTCAGACTTAAACAATCTCGAAACCAAATGCTTACTAGCAAGCCAATTGGGGCCAATTTTATCAACACCTTCAATGAATCGTAATATATCTAAGCTAGAGCACATATCCTGATTTAATTCCCCAATTTTCTTTTAGCCTCTGAATCCACCTCTCGACCGACATAACCTGCTCTCCAACCTTGACGTTCCCGTCGCCAATTTCCTCCATCTTAACCGCATCATATGCCGGGACATGGAGCATCTCATGATCTTTTCCACATATCGAAATATCCAAAGTCCCTTCGCGCAACTTGTTCAAGCAGGCTAGGTCAAAATGTATGTAGTCGCATTGTCTGCAAGCGTATATATCGTTGGCGAACGACCACGTTGTCCCGCAGTTTCCATCGCACACGACATATAAGGGCCCTGTAGGTTCTTGAGAAGACTTGTCACCTGAGGATTCTCCGTCGTATTGGGTATCAGTGGTTGGTACAATCAATGACCATGCTGCAAGACAGTCATCGTCCTCTTCCGCATGAATCAAATACATTGCCAACTCATTGTATCCTTGCCAGTCGTTGAGGGGATCATCATCGACAAGAATATCGAGGCTAGCTTTGACATAAGGGCGCAGGGCGTCTTTAGCTTTCTCTTTGTCTCCTTGAAGTGCGTAATACCGCGCGAGCAAGCGCGTTGGATACGTCGAATAACACCAATCAGCGTCAACACTGGTGACGCTTTGCAACGCAGCAAGTTGCTCCAGTTGCTCTATGTAGGGACCTGCGGATCCTGGGTCTCGGCGTGCTTCAATAAAGCAGACACTCGCAAGCCTGGAGCGCACGTACAGCTTGGTGCTCGTGAGGTTGTAGTCACCGGCCAAGTTCTCCATTTCCAAAATGCGCACCCACTGATCGATTGCGATTACCTTTCGCTCGGGCTTATCGGTGCTATTCTCATAGCAAAGGTATGCGAAATGGTGCATGAGGGTTGCCTGGCAAGCACGGCAATATTCTTCTAATTGGCTTTCCTCTGTCTTCCTTGCCTCTGCGAGCCGTGTTTTGGCAGCAGTGATGGCTGCCTCGTAGCTTTCAAAGATGGAATCAAAGGCTGCCGCTTCGGAACCAAGGGCACAAATTGCTGCGTGATATTCCGCACTGTCGCAGTTGTAGTGGAATGCTTGTATGAGTCGGTCCTGCCCAGTCCCATCTGTAGACTCCTTGAGTGATTCTAAGAAATGAAGAAGACCGCCACGGTTTTTCTCGTTGTGAAAAAGAATCGTCAGCGAGAGTGCTGTCTCATAGTCGTTGGGATTATCCTGCAGGAGAGATTCGTATATTCCAACGGCTTCATCGATGTGTCCGGCATCGGCATTCCATCCGGCCAGGTCACGATCCAGGTCTGGAATGACCAAATGGTCTTCTTCGGTGTCTCCATCCTTGATAGTCTTCTTGGCTGCTTCCGCTATCTCGATTGCGAGTGCATAGTCCTTCTCGTGTGCATAGCAGGTTGCCAGGCCCCATTCCGAGAACCAGTTGTATGCGTCGAGCGAAGAGGCCAGCTTGAACTTTTCGATAGCCTCGGGATACAGGTGATACTTTTGAAGAGTGCGTGCTAGTCTACGGGTCTCCGTGTAGCCCAAAGTGCTAATTCCAATGTACTTTCGAGCGTATTCTGCGGTGTCCAAGATTTGGGAGGCATTGGCATCACCCGGGCTCGGGTCACTGGTAGATCTCTGGAGTGTCGGGCTTTTGCGATTCTCAATCTAAAATGCGATCGGTTACCAGGCCACTCCATACTTGTTTGCTTTTCTCTACTTTGCTTGGGCTTACCTTTGTGGCATATCCATAGAACGCAGCGAAAACATCAGTGATATCATAAACACTTGGTTGGAGCCAAATGCGAGCCAAATATCGAGCGATGTGTTCGATAATATCTGCATCGGGTTCTGATTTCGAACTCAAGCTCTTGACCCACTTGGTTTGTTCCACAGAGATATTCTTGGTGACGGCTGAGTCCTGTAGCCATTTTAGCGCAACATCAGCAAATTTATCGTTGTAGATCCAATCGTGCCTCCGCCAAGGCGTCCACCACCATCGCTTAATTATTTCATCATCAAAAAATAGGCTCACAAGTTTAGGTCCAAGGGCAGTCTTTTGTTGAGGCTGTGTCAGTGATGGATCTGTGTTTTGGAGATGCACAGCGAAATAGTCGACCGCATAATCGAGTAAAGGAGCAAGGCCGGGAGATTGCTCTGAGCAGATCACATCCAGACAAGACGTGACAATCTTAAGGTGTGCGCTCTCAATATCGACTCCGACCCTAGCAGTCTTTCCTTTCAATTTATTTTGGAAGAAATTATCGAATCCAAATTTGTTGAACAATTTCGGGTCGCAGACCGACTCAAGGAATCTCTTAACTATCCTGACCTCAACCTCATTGACATCACACGTGGGACCCATGCCCTGCTCATCGTCAGCGGTTTCAGGGTCAGGCTTGGCTCGCAAGAACTCTTCTATCGAGTCAGATACTAGCATGACTACTGAGGTGGGTGGTATGGTTTTTGTTATGGAATGCGGTTCACCAAAGATCTTGAGCAGTGATGAATACTGATCTAAAATCTTCTCGGATAGTGGGCGCAGAGAGGACTCACGGGCCTTCAGGAAGAGCACTGCCTCTAGTTCTTCCAGGGTCAGAGGACGCGAGGCAAACACCACCCAAGTGAGGAGGTCGTTCAGATCAGAGATATCTTCATCGCTGAGTGTGTCATTTAGCAGTTCCATTTTTCTCTCAATCGTGTCAGATCGGTTGCCTCCAGAACGTGACAAGATGTCTCTAATTTCCCCCGGGCGTTGTTTGCCGCTGATCTCATGCAAGATGAGGCCGACGTTGACGAAATCACCATGCGTCTGCGCCGTGAGGGCTTGCAAGATTTCGCGCCGTAGTGAAGGAAGTTGGTCCGACGAACCGCTCAAAATCTCCATCTTGTTCATGCGGTCGATGATATATTTCTCCATGTCATCGCTGTTTTTCGAAGCCACATCAATGATTGATATTCCCTCACCCATCCGAGACTTGATCTTGGTCATCGTTTGATCGCGTCCAGAGAGAAGGATACGGAGCTTGAACCGATGCCAAGTCCCAGAGATAGCTTCCAGTTCTGTCAACAGCTGCATGAAGTCCTTGAGGTGGTTCTTGTCCACCTGGTCAACGCCATCCAACAAAACGAAGAAAGTGGAGTCACTTTTGTAGGACTTGGCAAAAAGTGTTTCCCAAATGTTCTCTATCTGATTGATACCGCCAACTTTGGTGGAGCTTAGATCTTTACGATAAACGACATCTTTGTTGGCAATCTGCCATGCCAGAACCTTCAAAGCTTTGAGCAAAGAAGCATTTCCTTTCTCGTGTTCAAAAATGTGGTAGGCAGTCGAAATGCACTTGAGATCGTCGGCAACTTGTGCGTGAGCTTCTTGCAGGTGTTGGACTATCGCTGCAAAAAGGAAAGACTTGCCATATCCCTTCCCCCGGAGATACCGAGGATTGAACAAGATGAGTCTTGAGGTTTCGCCCATGCTGTGTACAGAGGATCAGTCCGAAGCCACTCTCCACTTCCGGGGACCTGGTCATTCAACAATCGCTTGTAAATTGTTTGTGAGGTTTTGTGAGTCTCACTTGGAGTATCGAGGCTTGAATCAATGCTGTTTAGTAGCCTTTTGGCCACATTATCCGCTTCTTTCTTCTTCTCAAAAGTGAGCAACCTGTCCACTGTGGCGTTGATCTTCTTGGTTCCTTCTTTGTTTTCAATGATATTCCTCTCACTGGTTTTCTGCGACTCAAAGCCCAGTGTTGCACGCATCTGAGACTCTCGCTCAACTAGCGTCGCCAGGCGACCTAGCTGGCCACTCACACCCTCGTCACTGTCGAATGCAAATACCTTCAACGCAGTGAAGACTTTGTGACCCCTCAATACCTTGATGGACAAAGCGCAAATGTCGACGAAGCATACCAGTTCCTCGTTGATAATCTTGCGAAGCGAGATGTCAACTGCGTCAGCAGGAAGACGCATATAGATTTTGCAGCGCTCCAGCACGTCGGAAATACGCCGGAACAACTCGGAAAGGCTGCTGAAGATGCGCTTGTACTTTGATCCGGTGCTAATGAGATATGAAATCGCATTGAAGCACAAACTGCTAGGAGCAAATACCTAAGATAAATCGATCAGCACCCGTTTTCTTCATATGTTTTTGACCTGTTTTGTCACCCACCATACTGGCGCCTTGGGCGGCTATGCCACCTAAGACCATGACGAAGTTCAACGTCTTGCCGATCACATCTTTTGCAGTTTTATACTTGTTATTTCGCTCGTCATCTTCATCTTGCTTCGTCCGAATCTGGTCTAGAACTTGGTCGACCGTGTACTTCGGCGTAGTAGTCAGGTCAACTTTCGCTGTCTGCGCAAACGATGTGCAAGCCCTGTCCCACGCCTCCTGCAGGTTGTAATCGTTATCTACTGGGGTAGACATCGTTTGCCTTGCCAATAGTAGTTTGAATTGTTGATAGCCACAGCCTGCGGGCCTGGTGATCCTAGCGAGTTACTTGCGGTTCTTCCCCAAAGCCTCACTGGCACGTCGTTTGCGATACAGCCGGGGCGACATGGGAATTCTTATATTGCATGGGTGAATTTTTCTTTGCGGCTGAAAAAGCGGCTTGAACCCCCACCATGTCGGAAAACGCTTCTTCGGGAAATGGGGCCGGCATTTCGCTGCTATATGAGGGGCATGCTGCGCCGATGGTCGTGATAGGGCGCCACGTCTATCCCGTGTCGCTAGTGGATTTGTTGTGAAGCGCCTATCCAAGCTAGATTCCTCAACTTCCGAGTAGGCAATAGGATATAGTCTTACTCCTAATGTTGTTACCACTTTTGAGATGCTAGGAGCAAATCGGTGAAATTTTCAGTGTCTGAAAGACCCAACTGTCCTAAGGGCTTAAGGCTTAATGATCATTGTTTTGCTGGCCAAAAGAACTGAGATATCTGGCTGGGCATTCAGTGTTCCCTTCCTTCATTACCCATTTACCTTTTCCCCTCTCGTTTCTCATACTAGCGCTGACTCGCTAGACCCTTGTTTCCGTAGGCTGTACGAGGTATCCACCTGGGGGCACACATTAGTCGGATTTTAAATGTGGGCTAGCGGGCGCTAGGTCACACGGCGCTCAGGAAGACTGGCGTTTTCCAAATGGAGGGATGTCTGCAGGAGTGGTTCCCTTGAGCTTTCCGGATTCCAGGCAATGTATTGACTGAAACGTGGACGACTCGGCGCGGCCGATGGCCAAGCAGAGGAGGAGAAACCCGGGACATGATCTAGGCATAGTGTGTTTATTAAGTGCTAAAGAAAGTTGTACTGGATGCGAGGCAAATGGCTGAACTGTACATGTATGACCAGCCTCAAGGTTTTATTAAGATCTAACAAAAACACACGAGCTAGGAATTGGCTACTTTGGTCAGAGGAACATCTGATTGTGGCTGGAAAGCGAAAAAGTAAGAATGCGGATAGAAAATGCTGGAGGCTGGTAATTTAATAGGTTAACTATCCAAATTTCACGGGAGAGAGTGGGGAGGAGATTCGACAGGTAGGCAATCTCGTCAATTGGTTTTAGGCCAACATTTATTTTCCACATACCCATTCCATGGGCCAGCCTGACAATTTGGTATATGTGGTCATCTTTTGAGATCCTTGGAGCATTTGGTGTGTAAAAGGAGTAAATACAGAGAACTGTGTACTTCAAACCCTGGAGCGGATTGGTTCATGTCGTCGAATCTACACGCCCTTCCTTGCCATTAATTAATTGCCTGTTTATTACTATAGTGCCCTCAATCAGTCTCTGTCGTCCTACAAATTTAGACGTCCAAATTGCCATCAAGCATGGCTGTTACACAAGGTAAGGCATTAAATTATCCATGATTTACCATACAATAACATTGTGTAATTGCAGCCTTCCTAAAAAGAGCGCCGTGTTCCAGTGCAAGGCTGAGGAGGACCTCGCCAGATGCGAACTGCGGTTTGCTGCTATCTCGTATACCAATTCCGAACCTTGAAACATATTAGTGCAATCAAGTGATAGTCAAGAAATTTCCAGCCTTACACTGTATATTCTGAATCTCGATTATTCTTCAGCCAAACCTGGTTGACCCTCCATCCCACTTCCCAAGGATCGGTGCGCGAAGGAAACAGAACCAAGTCGATGTGCTAATATCAGGCCTTAGAACAGAATAATCGTTAGGAATGGTAGTTCACCTACTTCGTATCGAAGGCCTCTCTGGCGTTTGTTCTCATCCGAGGGCATAAAACTTCCCACCCTTGCTCCAGTGAAAAGATATAGTTAAAGAGCAAATAGTATGTTAACTTTGATCAGCCCAGGAATGAATTTCTTATGATCAATTTGCCATATCGAGGAGACGACTTTCAAAAAGTCGTCCTTTGTAAAGTTATATTTCTGCTTTTTCTTATTCACAACAACTTTATCTACCGTTAAGGTATTCCTGATCCACTATTTCCCGTTCGATAAAGATTAATTCCGTCCATTGATTACTTCAGAAGAAAACAGGGATGGACTTACTTGGTAGACTTCCGTTCGATCCTCTGGAATGACTTCGGTTTTGGTAAATTCAGCGAAACCACCGAAGAACTGCTCAGCCCACGCCTGAGCAGACCTCACAGTTGGCTCTTTGCCCTCGGTAAGTCGACCTAATGTAGATTTTGCAAGCCAACGAATGAATTACTTCACCATGTCATGGCTCGGAGCCTCACACCCCTCAAAGGTTTTATAATCCTGATATCCATTTTCGGGATCTGCCGTGAAGCTGGGAAAAAGTCAGCAACGATTTGGCCGGCATTTTTCTCAACGTACTCGAGCCAAAGTCCCAATTTCTCTTGATGTAACCTCTTTGTCTTAGGAAGTTTTTTGTTTTTGTTTCGAATGGAATCTTCCTCCTTGTGTGCTCCGGGGACGAAGCCATTCTTCTCTCTAAGGAGTCGACGCTTCTCTTTCGCCTTTTCATCGCGCTCGGAGAAAAAGAGCTGTCCGCCCATTATCGAAGACGCTGCCTGATCTAAGCTTAGAGGCACTGCTCGAGGAAAGCGATCTGAATTCGAAAGCAGTCATGAGATATCTAGAGCTGGACATGATCCCCTTTTGTACCTGACATTTTGAGCTCGAGCCACCTCTAGAAATTGTAGACTTTGACATTATCGCCCCGTAATGCATGACTATTTCCATTTTATTCCCTGCACGACAGATATGACGCAAATCACTGATGGGGTAGGGTAGTCAGAAAACGAGGGCAGCCCAAACATGACCGACGGACTAGCCATCACGGAATAAATGGCCCTGTGGGGTCCGTCTATTTTGAGTATGGTCTATTTTGTGCTGGCAAAATCAGAGGGTGCTCACTTGAGGCTTAGTAAGGAATCACCTAGTTCGCCTGAGCACTCACTGAGCACTCACTGAGCCGACACTGAGCACGACTGAGCAATCACTGAGCAATCACTGAGCATTAGTCATCGGTCACGTGATAGGACTGAGCATGATCACTGAGTCTGAGCGCGTACTGACGTCTACTCAGTGATCCTGAGCATGAGCGCCCTCATGAAGCAGCGGCAGCCTAAATAGGAAAGGCCCCACCCGGTAGACTTTATCCTGTCTATATAGCTGCATATAACATAACTTATCTCAGGTTGGTTCATATCTAAATATACGTATGGCCCAATTCCCCAAGGGAGGATTCGGCCACCTGGTCGAATACAAAAATTATCTACTAGTAGTCTGATGCAAATCCCTTGAAATATGTTGTAGGTACCTTCCGTATGGGGCCATCGTATATAAGGTACTTAAAGTCAAAAGTTTTAACTCATCTCTCTACCATAAAATATACGCAGGGGAGATGTTGGTGTTAAGAATCGAAACAACTCTACAATTAAGAGTGAAGCTGTTTTCTAAAATCTATGTAGTAGTTGAGCAATATGATGTTTTAAAAGAAATTCGGATCGTAAGTACCTTTTGTATGGCCCCATTTGTAGACTCGTGCGGCTCAATTAAGGGATTCACTTAACCCCACCAATAACTAGTGAATAATACGATAGATTAAAAGCAGATGTCCTGTAATCCATAGACAGATATATGTTAATTAATGGTCTTATAGAGACGTCCATGTTCATAGGTATGATATCATCCCAATAACCGACCTTGGTCTTCACAATCTTCACTCTCTTACCAAAAAACAATATTAGCTGTGCGAAAATCCATTGGCCTTGGTGGAGCCGGTGACGGGATAGTGATAGTGCGGCGATGGTGATCGCCGCAAGCGGCGTGGAGGCATATAAGAATCTCAGAGCTACCCTTCGCCCTCAATTAAAACAAACATCAAACATACTATTCGATACCTTTCAGAAAAGAACAGCAAAAATGGCACCTAAAGTCCTCGTCGTCCTCACTTCCTACGACAAGATCGAAGCCACCGGTGACCCAACCGGCTGGTTCCTGGTATGTAACACCAATTATAGCTTCAAACGCCTACATACACCTACACATCTTTTTTTTCAAAATAAATCAATCACACAATAAATCCCAATGAAACCATACTAACCATCCACCAGCCCGAATTCGCCCATCCCTACGATGTCCTCCATGACAAAGTCTCCCTAACAGTCGCCTCCCCAAAAGGAGGCGAAGCCCCCCTAGATCCAAGATCAGTCAAGATGTTCGAGGGAGACGAGGTATCGCAAAAGTTCCTGAAAGAACAAAAAGCCCTATGGACGAACACGTACAAGTTGGAGGATATGCTTCCGCGCGCGGGCGAGTTTGATGCGATTTTCTACGTCGGTGGTCATGGACGTAAGTCACCATCACATTCCTTTCTCGCTACTCCCTTTTTCCAGCTGTGGCTATATTTTTGTTATCCAAACACATCCCATAAATTGCAAATCACATATTCTAACAATGGGATGTATAGCAATGTTCGACCTAACAAACGACCACATCTCGCTCGCTCTAATCCAAACCTTCGCAGCAGCCAACAAGCCCGTCGCAGCCGTCTGCCACGGTCCCTGCGTTCTACTGAACGCGACAGCACCCTCGGGCGTACCTCTTATCTCAGGCGTTGGCGTGACCGGGTTCTCGAATGCCGAGGAAGATTCCGTGCATCTGTCTTCTGCGATGCCGTTTATGCTTGAGACGGAGCTGGGTCGTGTTACGGGTGGGAAGTATGTTAAGGCCGGGGAGCCTTGGGGGGAGATGGTTGTTATTGGGAAGGCTGCTGGGACGGGGTCGACTATTATTACAGGACAGAATCCTGCGTCGGCGGCTGGGGTTGGGAAGGCGATTTTGAAAGCTTTGGGGTTGTAGTTAGGGTACATGTTACTTGTTTGCTGTTATAATAATATTCTGGGTCTGATATACTTGAGATAAGTTTCATATTGCATAGTACTTTGAAATCAAAAGCACAAAGCGATTCAATATTGGTAGCGAAACCAGAATCGATAGCAGTAGCGAAAGGGGAATAGAGCAAGACACACACAAAAAAAAACACAGATAGCCCAAATTTGATAGATGGGTGAAGGAAATAAAGCAAGACAGATTTGTCCAGTCGAGAGACCGCAGACCGGGGGCCAGAAAACATTTGAAAGAAAAGAAAAATAAACAGATGTCGCAACCAAAAAAAAAAAAAAGCCATTAATCGTATCGCAGTATTCGTCGGTCTGTTCATCTCCATCTGGAGATGTGGACCTTGTTCGGTCATCAGACTGCGCTTAAGCAAACACGACTAATGTCTGGTCGGGAGAAGGGTATACAATTAACAAAAGATACATCCTGGGTCATCACGAGCGAATAGAGAGCCAGGGGGGAATGATCAGGAAAACCGGACAAAGGAAAGCGGAAAACTGGTATGGGACATCACAGGCTAGCGTCTTTGTCCATCCTCGACGTTGCCGGTCAACTCGGCCACTCGGGCCTTGATGCGGGCGACACGGGCTTCGATGGCTGTAAAGACAATTGTTAGTGTGGAGTCAGTTTGGGGAATGAAGGTACTACTCACTTTCTTCTCCACTGGTATCTCCCTCGTCAGTGCGTTCTGACTGGCTAGTCCGGGTGTTCTCGGCCTCGTGCTCGTGCGCCTGTTCCTCCTGGGCGGCGGCAGCACGTTGGGCGGCAGCCTCACGAATCGCCTTCCAGCGATCCTGCGTAGCTTCGGTTGACTCGGGCGAAGTGGCGGTCTCAGGGCGGACACCATTGCCGTTGACTGGGGTCTGGGGAACTTCGGTCTTCTGTGCGGCAGGTGCGACGTCCACGGGAGAGGGAGAATCCTCGGGGACGAAGGCAGGCTGGTCAGTCAGAGGACCCTGATCGAACTTGGAGAACTCCTGATCGGCCGCATCGCGTTCATTGGTACCAACGCGTGAGAGGGCATCATACTCGACGGCGCGTCTGGTCTTGGGCGGCGCACCGTTCTCTTTCAGAGAGGTAGAGGGTTGAGTCGGGGTTGGGATTTTGGCTGCAGGTTCCTTGACAGTCGGTTCAACATGCTGGGGCGATGAGGGCGTTACAGCCTCAGCAGCCACGGGTGCAACGGCGACAGTGGTGGCCTTCGGGACAGGCTTCTTCTTCATGATAGTGGACTCCTGGGCTGCTTTCGTCCTAGCCTCAAGTGCCGCACGGGCAGCTGCCACATTGGAGATTTCCTTGGAATCACTGGTCTTCACGGGAGCCTGTTGCTGTTCGGGCTTCTTCTTGGCACTAAACATGGTTTTAAAGGCGGAATTGCCAGTCTTCTTCTTCAGCTTCTTGCCCGCCTCGTCCACGGAATCCCGACGCTCAGTGGGTTGTTCAACAACCGCAGGCTTTGTGGTGGGCTTCTCCTCTTCGGGTGTGGCGACATTGACAGGTTTAGTGGGCGCTTCTTTGGGAGAAGGGGGAAGAGGGGTGGCCACAGCAGCAGCAGCAGCTTCTTTGGGGAGTGGCGGGGGACCACTCTTTGCAGTGTTGGTTGGAAGAGGCGCCAATGGCGTGGCAGGCTTCTCCTCGGGATCCTTTGAAATCGGCTCGGGTGTGTCCTGGAGTTCTTCAATTTGACCAGTGCCAGCGCGGTTGTCGCTGAGATATGCCGCCCTGAAGGCACCCTTGTCGTAGTTCTTAGTCCACTTCATGGCCTGGGAGGCCTCGTTCATAATAGCAGGCTGAAGGGTCATGACAGAGTTGGTCTTGGAGTAACGGCTGTTATTCGGAGCGGCACGGTTCTCTGTCGCCTCCGCTTCTTGCTCGCGGTGCTTCTTTTGCAGAGCGGCTGCAGCTTCCTGGATCCGCTTGTGCTGGTCCGGTCCGATGCTGGTCTTGCTGTGCGGTGCCTGATTGTTGGGCCGCTTGTACGACTCTTCAATGGAGGAGGGCACCTTCTTGGCGGACGACTTGCGGCGATTGAGCTTTCCCTTACGGCTACCAAAGCTGAAGAATCGCTTCTTCTCGACAATCTGAGCACCAGCCTCAGGTTCTGGAGCAGCACCCTTGATCTGCTCTTCAAGGATCAACCATTTGGTATCCCGGATGCGGGTCTCCAGAAGCGCGCATCGACCAAACACAGCCTTGCGGGCGACCGGCTCATCACCAGACAAACTGCTGATCCAAACCCACCAGAACGAGTCGTCCATGTCTAGGGTGTTGATACTCGCCAACTCAGCAGGCTCGAGATCCGGCTCGAGATCCAAAGAGCGCTTGTGCGACTGAGAGCTCATGCCACGTACAGAGGCAATGGGAGGCAGAACCTTGTCAGGAGGCAAAAGTAGAGGGCCCACGTGGCCCTTCAATTTGTTTTCATCCGCGAATCCCGACGACATGAAGTCTGCCCATGAGGGGGTGGTAGGGCGGCCAAGGTCTCCTCCTCCGGACTGAGGAACTGATTGCAAGCCCCCGGCAGATCCACTCTTTGAGGTCCTTGCAGTCGCCGGTGGGCCATTTTCCTTAGCTTCATCCTCCGGATCAGAATCGATCGAACCACCGAATCCAATATCCTCGAAGCGAGACCAGGATGCATCCCGCAAACTGGTCGACTGCTTGGTGCTGGAGACGCTGGATTGGTTCGCAGATGAGATACACCCGAGAACACGGATACACTCGTCGGTCAATGCGCTGACAGGGTCTTCGTAGTTGGCAAACTCCTGCAGGTGCCAGTCGTCGTCGCGGTATTCAAAGTTCTTGGCGCGTCGCAACAAAGAAAATGGCGTCGGGGAAACATTCTCCACAATCATAACCACCTTGGTAGTCGTAACTTGCAGCAAAGTCGGGGTTTCAGGGGGGTATTCGGTCGCTTCAACGAGTGATTGAAGAGAAATGGGGAGTGATGAGATGCCGCTCACGCCGCGAGGGACATCGGGAGACAACGAACGAAGGTAGGCGAAGAACAAATGACTCGTAGCGTCGGCGGCACTAGTGATTGATGTTAGAATACCATCCGAAAGTATCAGATCAATGGAGGTCCATACACAGCCCAGTTTTTATAGGCGGCCTCGAAGCCATTGCCTGTATCGACGTGCTCAAAGGCCCACCATCCCGCGTATCGGGAAAGCTTGCGGCCTCCCAGTCCATTGGATTTTCCATGAGCCGCAACGGCAGCCAAAAGGTCGAAGAAGTCCAGAATAATATTGGTGCGTGCATCGGAATCGCCGCCAATCGGAATGAAAGTCGAGAAAGCGTCGCGGGCCATATCCGAATCTAATGTTTTATCAGCGCGTATGTTCCCCGCATTTCGTTCAATATCGCGTACCATGTTCGCCCATCTTGAAGGTCTCGTATGCCTCCCAAGTGACGACACCGCCAGGAAGTCTGCTCCAGCACCATTTCATCACACCACAAAGAACCTATGGAAACAAGGTTAGTCCCCTGATAACCCCTGGGAAAGACATTATCCCTCACCATCGGCTCCGTGAGCCGGAGCTCCTGCGACAAGGCATCTCCATTGACGGGCGAGCCCTTTTCGAAAGATTGATTAAAGTAATTGCGAATGAACGTGCGAGCTGCACTGGGGTCGGAGCTAGGACGGAACGGTAGGAGAAGGAATGGGGTGTCAAGAGCTGCAGCGAATGATCAGCAATCCGAACAATGGTTTCGTATCTCACGGTCAAGATATCAATCCACCTACCTCGGGCCTTGAGCTCATGCACACACCCTCGTACAAGGTCTTGGACTTCTTCCGGCGCGACCTCTGTCCGTTGCCACGCATCGGTCCATTTGGGTTTCGCAGGGGTCGGGTTCAGGGCTGTGGTAGGCTTGGCCTGCTTCTTTGTCGCAGTGGCATCCTTGCCCCGAAACACCCGAGAAAAGAAGGACATATCGGAATTGCGACTGAAAATTGACGTTGTCAGAAATCGGACTGTGGGGATAGATTGAGGGTCCGCTTTTTTTTTTTTGCTTCTGTTTAGCAACAAATTAGCAGAGGTTTCCAAGGACGACAATGCAGACAACCGACACGATAATTAGACCGAGTGAATAGTTAAAACGTCTAGACGTGTCCGGGATGTCCTGCAGCCCCGGTAACAGCAGGACAGAGCAAAGGATCCCTGGTGTGGGATCTCTGTCTCAAAGTGGGAACCACACAAGAAAAGCCTCGGAAAAGAAAAGAAAAAGAAAGGGAAAAGGAGAGACGAGAAGTGAAGGGTTAGGAGTGAAGGAAAAAAACACGAAGCGATTCACAAGCTCAGGGGTAAACGAAACTAACTTACCCGCGAGTCTCGACTCCGTTAGATGCATCCACACAAAGGATTTCAACGTTTTTGTTATATTATTTCCTTAGGATTTCACTTGCAAGGGATTCTTAAGTGAATGATACAGATAACGATCATCTCTTTGATCTGGGTTTTAGGGATCCAAGGTTATGTGCATTTTGTATATGGACTTTTAGGGCTATTTTATTGGAGGAACTGTCATTTAGACGTGTCAATATATGTCTATAGTACCTGCCCAATCTAAGAGCCAATTGAGGGAGATTATAAAGAGTTGGTACTTGGTACCTACATATGTTTTAGGTTACATATATATCCAGTACGGAGTACATATAAATTGTTTGCGTTACTATGTCAACTTCAACTTAATCTGAGATGGTGGCTTTGTCAGATTATAAGATCTGGCGCTTTACTCTTTATAGGGAGACAGGGCAGGATACCTCTAGATTAGCCTGGGTAGCCTGGATAGCCTGGTCACCCTTGGTCTGGAAATATAAATCTGACATGCCTGTGGATCTTGTTCTACATATTAAATATCCGTGCCTGAGCTTTTCCCCGGGGTAACTAACATCAAGGGCTGAGATTATCAAAAGAGCAGCTGCAAATAACTCCGTCCAATAGGAACTAAAGGAGAGCACTCCACTGTGACAACCTGCAGGGACAAGAGTGCAGTAACATGATAAATATAGAATGATGAGTCAGCAACTAAATCTTCTCTCTGTCTTTCCCTCGATTCTATCTTTAGAATCAACCTTTCCTGCATCGTCAATCATCCTTTCTCCGCCATTTACTTCGTTGGCTTTGTCTTTCCCGCTATTTCCTAATATTTCATCCAATATTCTCGGGTTCACTACTGTTTGAACGCCGGGGGGTCATTGTTTCCCAAGTCGTGTCCAGCCCCCCCCCCCCTCTTCAAGTGTCTACAGGGTTTCTTACCTTCAAAGCCCTTTTCTGGGTTCAAATACCTTTGTTGAACTAGTCCTATCCTACAGATAATCTCGTCAAAAGACGAAGATTCTCCACATATACTCGTGTGCCACTGCGTGGCTACGATCGCCATCGCGTCGATTCTACATCCTGGGTAATTAAAATATAATCGCGCAAGGTATCTCGCAAGTCGCTCCGCGGCTTGCTGTACCATTTATTCTCAATCTTGCTATCGGTGCGCAATTGATGCGCCCATAGCCGCCCATCATGGGTCGGAGAAAGATTGAGATCAAGGCCATCAAGGATGACCGCAATCGCTCAGTGTAAGTTGATCATCCCATTTGATATCATTCTAGTCGCTGATCGCAGCTTCAACTACAGCACGTTCCTGAAACGAAAGGGAGGTCTGTTCAAGAAGGCTCATGAGCTTGCTGTCCTCTGCTCCGTTGACGTAGCTGTCATCATTTTTGGCCACAACAAGAAACTATACGAGTACTCATCATGTGACATGCATGATGCCCTTGGTCGCTATCAATATGTGGGTAGAAGCTTCTTTGATTTCATCCCGAAAACCTCTAACCTGTAATTTTTCAGTTTGGCCCCCCCCCACGAGCATAAAGGTCCGGAAGATTTCGCGGGTAAGCGAGACGACGACGACGAGGAAGATGAGGTTTCACCGGCTCCCGAGGACATCCAAGCAGTTCAACAGAACCACCCCGCCATTCCCCCTCACCTCCAAAACCAGCCCGCCTTCCAGCACATAAATCATGCACCCTCCGCGTCACCCCCGATCCATGCTATGACACGTCATGGCACACCGCAACCACAGGGCACTTCGCGTCCCTCGTCAAGGAATCATGTTCGCCGAGTCAGCTCAAATTTAGGTCCCCAGCATCATGGTACACCGCCGCCCCCTGGTCCCCAAAATGGCGGGTTTACGTACATGCAGAATCCGTCTATGTACAACCCGAATGTTCATCCAATGAACCAGCAGCCTCGACCGGGACAGTTTACGCACTATGGACACCCACCGGGGCAACACCAAGGGACGCCTCCTATGCACCCTCACAGTTTGCCGCCACAGCAAATGCCGCCACAGCACCAGGCACAGCAGCAGACACAGCATCAGACACAGCACCAGGGCCAACAGCATTTCCAACAACACGGCCATGCCGTAGGAATGCCTCCGGGGCACCAGCATGTGCAGGCATATATGCAGGAACATGGGAGAAATTCGATGCCTCCAGGGTTCGCACCTGACGGTCACCAAGAACGGACTGCCTCGGAGCACCCCCAGGATGATTCCTCGGGTGCAATGAAAGCAGAGCACAGCCAATCGCCGCCGCAAATGAAGTCGTTATCTAAATCACGGAGTATTTTCACGCCTATTGATGACCGAGGATCAGTGCTCGCCCGTTTCGGGCCTGGAATGGGATCATATGAATCTCACAATAACCATTCTCTCAAGCTTGAAGCATTACCACAAGCCTCGCCTGGTTCCAAATCAATACCGGTTAGAGCTGCGACAGAGGCTCCTCGTGGAGGGCAAGTCGCTTCGACGCCAAAAATCAAACCACCATCCCGAACTAACAGTGGACCGTTGCCGTCAAAACGACCGCAGTTGAAGGTGCAGATTCCTAGCGAAACCTCCGATGGTGGCAGTGCCACGGCCGACTCGTCCCGTGATTCTACTGGGAATAAAACCTCGACGCCTGCAAAAGGAAGTGCCGAAACTGGACTCCCGGGCGTGGTCTTACCCCCTCCGTCGCCATCTGCCGGTGCAATACTGAGTGCGGGTGCGCAAGGGCCTCCAAATCCGTTTGCGCGACCGCCTCCACCCGTTTCCACAACGCGAAACGACTCTTACGGCAGTAATAGTGGGAATCAGAACAATGGGAATAACTCGAATAACATTGAAACGCCCATATCCGCCCTGCCGAGTCGCTTTGTATCCGATGCACTCCTCCCGTCACCTTCCAGCTTCTTCCCCGAATGGGGCTTCAGCCGCTCCGGCCCAGACTCCAACATGCTGCCCAGTCCCCTCACCTTCCCGACTCCGGCAGTGCAAAGCGGTCCCAGCTTTTCTCGAGAAGACGAACAAGACAAGAAGAGAAAAAGCCCCGACGGTGGATCCGCAGGGGAAGGTACACATAAAAAACCGAAAACATGAATGATGCTTGGCTTCCCTGGGGAAATTGTCCCCATACTGTAAAGTGCTGGCATTTTGATCAACTGTCCCCGTGGACATACAATCTCACTTTCTTGTCAATACCCCATAACTCTTTTTTGCCCCGGGGGCATTTGAATGTCTCAATTTCTAGTTCGATCAAGCTTCGCAGTCACGTATCCTCTCTATACCCCGGTTTTTGTCATTCTTTTTCTTTCGCCAATTTCCTTTTTTTCCTTTTTCCCTTTTCAATGATGTTTTCTCACGTGGATCTTGAAGTGATATACCTGCTATCTTGTGTCAACTTCTACCTTCATTTATTTCTTATCTCTGATCATTTAATGTCGCGTTGGTAGAGACCTGGCATTAGGTCTGACTGCTTTGATTCTTGGATGTATATAAAGCAGGTTCTTGTTTCTAGGAATGATGCCAATCTTTTTTTTTTCCTGCCATCGATTCCAATTCTAGACTAGACCATACCAACTTCGGTGTTCGATCGGATCAAACACCGAAAGGATCGAGTATAAAAGCTGACGCTAACCCCGCTTTCTCTTTGATTCCCCCAAGGTGCACCTCTTTGCATATACTATCTCAATTCAAAATGACTTTCACTGGAAGCTGCATGTGCGGCGGCGTTACTTACGCCGTCGAAGGTACATTGATCGAACCCATATACTTCCAAAGCTAACAACATCCTAGCCGACACGTATATGGCCGCTCTGTGCCACTGCACCGACTGCCAGAAGGTAAACCCAAGCCTTATCTATACCAATGAAACATTGAACATAATTTCTAAAACCAAATAGTGGTCCGGCGGCGCATTTACCTCCAACGCAGTCGTCCCACGAACCAGCATGAAAGTGACAAAGGGTAAGTCTACACGCACCACGATCAATTTCTTTTTCTGACTCTGTCTATCTTCTACAAAGGCACTCCCAATTCATACGATGGAGTTGGAAACAGTGGAAAGATCAATAAGCACTTCTTCTGTCCGACCTGCGGCTCAAGTCTCTACACAGAATTGGAAATCATGCCCGATATGACCTGCATCAAGGCTGGAACTCTTGATGGAGGCGAGGCTAATCTTAAGGGAAAGGTTGATGTCGAGTTCTATGTTAAGGATCGTCCGGCTTATCTTGCTGCTGTTGAGGGTGCTAAGCAGGAGCAATTGCTTGGTTGAGGGTTGGACGGTTGGAATTGGTATTAATTCGAGAATAATCAATTCAAACAAATATTGATCATCCATATGCCTCCTTGAGACTCTGAAAGTCCCCAATGTTTGTTCCATCACCCGGTGTCCTGAGGACTATCTAAACCCTCGAATTACCATTTCCATCCTCTTCCTCTTCCATTCCCCATCAAACAACCATCATGTCTTCCCTCAACATCACCCTCAAGAGGTCACTCCCCCAGATGTCGCTTCCCAGAACGAGCCATGGTCTATATCACCATAGAATCAACAGGTGAGTCCGAAAATACCGTCTTGCCCGGAGTCAACGGGACCGCCAGCGGCCTTCGACACTTCCTGGAACCCCTATGTCCCAGCGAAGAACACGAAACTACCCAAGCCGAAGCCGCAGTATCAGGTTTCTCCTCTAACCCCATCCTCATCGTATCCAAGAACCCTAATACAGCAGACGCGAGGGGAAACCGCCTCGGTCGACTCCGCATTTACAACACCGTCATCACGATCTTCGCCATCTTCTGTGATTTCAACGAGCTGTAAAATTTTACTGTGAGGGTCGATGAATACACAAACGCGAAACTGAATAATGTCAACTGGTTCCTAACTAATGCTACTAAGCAGAAGACAGGTGGGGAGTCGCGTAATGAGGCTGTGCTTGATGCGGTTATGGAGGCGAATCAGTACGCAAAGGCTGCTGGGTCTGAGAGGGCTACACCGGACCTCAGATGAATGCTTCGGGATATCAGCAGAGGCCGATCTATCGTCATTCTAGTGGGGTTAGTTTGACGCCTCAGGATATTGTGCTAAATTGCTGTGTGGAGGTTGCTTTTGAATGTGTGGGTGATACTTAGGCTATGGGTCGATCTGTGTTATTAGTCCAAATGCCGTGTCCGTAGTTCTCATGAATATTTCCGAACCATGGCCTTTGTAGTTCGGTGTTTGGCTTTTGATGCGGGGAGATGGGACTGCGTACGGGATATCTCCACGAAGCTTGGCAGTTGACGTCAAGGAAGAAAAAAAAAAAAAGGCTGGAAGTGGGATGGATAAGATTTAGCTGGAAGTAGAATAAAAAGAGACTTCATGCTTTACACTATGAATATCAACTCTGCTAAAATCTTGACTCCCGCTGTCACCGCCCACACCCTTCGGGGTATATAACTCAGAGTTACCATTTGCCGAAACCGGTAGGAACCGGCCGTGTGGAGATTTAAAGAACTTATCATCCTACCAACTACGATCACCCCATTATCTACACCCCAAGTGGCCTCGTGTTTTCAACCTGTGAAAACCTTTCCACCAAAATGACTCACTCAGTTCTCTCCCGCCGCGCACAAGATGTCGTAGATGCCGGATCCGAGAACCCCATGTGGGATGTGATGAAGGATACATGGGACGCATCGTCAAACCCCAATGGATACGTCAATGTGGGCGTAGCAGAGAACACACTGATGCACCACGAGCTCTTAAAATTCATCAACAAGAAGCTCGACCTCCCCGCAAAGTATCTCACATACAACGACGGCGGATGCGGTTCTTCCAGATTAAAAGCCGCTATTGCTGGCTTCTTGAATCACAATCTGAAGCCAGTCACGCCTCTCGAGCCTAGCCATATCATGGCGACCAACGGTGTCTCGTCTGCGGTTGAGCATGTTGTATGGTCATTTGCAGATCAGGGGGAGGGAATTCTTCTAGGAAGACCGTACTACGGCATGTTCATTCCTGACATCTCGCTTCGCTCGGGGAGTTGTGTGGTTCCTGTTAGTTTTGGCGAACAGGATCCTCTCAGCCTCGAGGGTGTGGATAAGTACGAAGAAGCATTGCTGGACTTTCACCGAAGAACCGGCAAGAAAGTCAAGGCTTTGATGCTTGCTCATCCTCACAATCCGCTTGGACGATGCTATTCCCGAGAAGTGCTTGTCAAGTTGATGCGGCTGTGCCAGAAATACCAGATTCATCTCATCAGTGATGAAATCTATGCTCTTTCCATCTTTGAAAATACTGTCGATGAACATCCCGCACCTGTCAAATTCGAATCCGCCCTCTCTATCGATCTGACTGGCATTATCGACCCGAGATTGGTTCATGTTCTTTGGGGTATGAGCAAAGACTTTGGCGCAAACGGTATCCGACTAGGCGTCATCATTTCCCAGGCCAATCGCGATGTTCATATGGCGTTGGCCGGGCCCGCGCTTTATTCTTATGCTTCTGGACTCACGGATTACTTGACTACTCTCTTGCTTGAAGACTTCGACTTTACCAATCGGTATATTCAGCAAAATCAGAAGTTGCTGTCAGAGTCCTATGCTTACACGGCGAACTACCTGAAAGACCACGGAATCGAATATGCAACAGGATGCAATGCTGCATTCTTCGTCTGGATGAATCTGGGAAAGAGATACCGCGAGCTTCACCCGGAGGATGAGTGTGAGGTTGTCGGGGAACGAGTCATGCAGCGCCTTTTGCAAAAGAAAGTCTTTTTAGCCAGCGGCTTTCTGTTTGGGTCAGAGAAGGATGGGTGGTTCCGAATTGTGTTTACACAGGGTCATGAATATTTGAGCGTGGCTTTAGAACGGATAATCGCAGCAATTGAGGAATAGGATAGTCTCATGTCATCACCACAAAACAATCATGCATCAGTTCAGATTTGGGCTTGTTGATTCGCGTGCTAGATCAAACCTCGGCACTCTTCTTAGCTAACATCTCTATAATCTCTGTCTCGCCTACTTCAGTTGCCGCCTCGAGCGCAGTGTCATAAAGTTCCCTTTTCATGGTGGCATCGGCTCCATGATCGAGTAGCAATGCAACAATTTCTCGATGACCATTTCGTGCAGCCATCTGAAGCGCTGTGCTCTGCTCTCCGCCTTGCAAATTGACATCACCTCTGTTCTCGGGGAACAATTCGACAATAACTTGATATCCAGAGAATGACGCGTCCTCGATTGCTGTACCATATTCGCCTCTGATGTTAGGATCGGCTCCAAGCAACAGTCAGGGTCAACAAGGTTCTCTAGCACACAAAGTACAATTTGCGATTGGTCGATATCATCGCATGTATTTGGTGGGTTGAACTTCATGCATGCTTTGTGGGGCGCCAAATTGTAAAATTCGTGTTTGACGTCGACGGCCCCGTTCTTGAGGAGGACTTTGACGATTATGGCTACCTCCACGACCTTCTTGCCTACAGTAGACACCTGCCCCCTTTCAAGGAGGGCAAGCACAACATCTAGGTAGTTGCAAGATGAGGCTATGAAAAGCGCCGTCCCGCACTGTTGGCATCGGTGCCGTTTTCGAGTAGGATAGGAACAATATCCGGGTGACCTAGGGGCAGAGCTATATTAAGAGCCCTGCCATAATGTACGTGACTGTAGGTACAATTGGCACCTTTGTTCAATAGTAGCGTGACGACATCTGATTGGCCTGCAAAGCATGCCGCGGAAAATGCCGAGAATGTACACTCGTCTCCAGTGCTGACGTCAATATGTTCCTCTGGCAAGTTGCTCCAATGTAGGTCCATTGGGGTCATTTTCGTCATTTTCGTCAAACCCATTATCGTCCCAAAAGTCCATGTCCACAGGGTCGCGGAAATCAAGGGGGATAAGAAATAGAAACAATTTCTTGACATAGTTCTGAACTCTTTAGACATGCTCAAGCGCCTTTACCATGTATCTCGACCGGAAAGGTCAATGAGGAACTCCCTTGCCGTTCGATGAATGAGGGAACAGCTTCGAATCATGAATGCTGAAGAAGAGGCCGCTTAAACCTTTGACAACGCTTTCGAAATTATTCCTAGGCCATAGATCCTGCAAGGTTGCGTACGATGTGAAACTTTCTTCTGCTAAACCAAATGTCAAAACTAGAATCCGAGTGGTGGCTGGTAGATACAGGGAGGAAGAATGCAACAGTAATGTCCTCAGATGGCCCCATTTTGGACGCCCAATGATTGGCGTAGGACTAGATTGGCCTGGCGTTTGACATTACCGCTCCCTGTCAAGATTGAGACATCGATTGGATGTACAATGTAGCCACATTGGGAGCAATCTGCAAGACATTGTAGCCCTTCTGGTGAGAGATCAAGAGCAAAGAAGAGCATCTCGGGCGCCTAGCCTTTCCACCCACAGATCGCTCAAGACTAATTGAACGTAACAAAACCCGGAGAATTCAAAAAATCATCTTCCTTTTTCCATCATAATAATCTTGAATAATGGCAAGTGTTACTGCTTCACAATTAAGGCGCTTGAATGCTCTCTAGCGCTCGGAGCGGGATGCATCTGGCAAACGCAACCACTGCCATTTCGCCGTGAAGGCTCTTCTCGGAGTCCCAGGCGAAGCTGTATTCCTCGCAAACCCATACAACAACCGCCATGAGTGCGAGAGCCGGTCTCAAATTTCCCGTCTCTCACCAGACGCTCAGGCCAAACTTATTGTGCCTTTGCTACTGGAGGCATTCATCAACCGTACGACGAGCCGGGCGTAATTCACCAGATGGGCAGCAACACGGAACCATTCGCGCCGTTTACTTAGAGCACCACCGACGAGAGCCTTGCGCAGGCTGTGTCCCGCAGGTGCCAGGAAATTGGCATCAGACGCGAGCTTTGTGATGTTGCCGTCACTACCGCTGAAGAGCTTCGCAGTGCCGAGGCGTGCTGGAGTCGATGGAGCAAGGCATTAGTGGAAGCAATGGCTGTGCTTAATATCTCGGATGACGGTGTCGAGAATGTCGAGATGGTCTGCATGAATTGTGGGTTTACTCTGTCGATGGATAAGCCCCTGCAGCCGTGTTCTCGGTGCTTGCAAGTCTCGTATTGCTCGAGGGAATGTCAAACCGTGGACGCTAAGGGTCACAGTCCGGAATGTGTGTCTGGTATTGATTGATTTTCATGACTCCTTGATCTCTTTTTCCTCTTAACATGCCTCTACGGTATTTGGAACCAATTCGTTTGGTATCCTATGTGGCGCGGCGAAAGGAGCTCATCTCTTGGCTCTATTTTGGTATTTTTGTAGTACAAGTTTTCTTGAATAGAATAGAATAGTTTATCTTATGTGATTATACCAATAATGTTGTCAAAAATACGAAGAAATAAGCCATCCAAGCCATCAGAGTGTTGTATACTGCACGAAATGAAAAATCGCCAAGCCTCGGGTTCGTAAACGGTAAGGTAAAATCTCTGGGATGCAGAGGCCCATGTTTCCGTTAAACCCAAAATTCTAGGCCGGTGAGTATAGGTAGAGGACGACAGCAGCGTATCCAGCGGCACTGTTACTGTTGTGCTTGGCAAACATGGCACTTCCAACAGTGATGGAAATGTCAATGGCCCACATGGCGACCAGGGACCGCAAGAAATGTTGCGTCGGCCTAGTTTCTGGGGAAGGGTTGCAAAGTAAAGAGCCAAGACCCATGATAACATTTGCAATGTGGCATTGATGATTGTCTGCTGGAGGTCTGGCTTTAGGTCGACAGGCGCGAGAATGGGTGACAGGAAAGGGAGGAATAAATTCCACCCAATTCACACTGACCGGGTTGGAAGGCAAGAAAGTCAAGACTCCGTATGACTGGATCGTCTACTCCATAGCGAGGCAATGACTATCCCCGCGCGAGCCGATCTGTCTTACGCAAATCGGGAATCTGAACTTACTATTGGAAGTACGGGCCCTTGTCTTTATGGGCAATATGATCACTCATGGAGCTCTGGATTTCTTTCACATGCCAGGACTTTTAGAGTGCTAACATGTTCTATTAGGGCAACATTTTTCAAACGCTGATTGTACCATGCTTGGAGAGGAGTTCTAGCGGTTCCATGTAGCACGTGGGGAGGTAACCTTGACCTTGACAGCATCTGCAGCACTGCCAGTATACCTGTGATTCTTGGACGACAAATTACTGTATCCGCGTAGTATCTCATATCTCACCAATAATACATATTTAGTTTCCCAGACCAGCAAAGCTTTTGTCACTATAAAAAGGCGCGTGGGCAGCTGTGGCAGACTTTAATGGGCCATCAATTAGAGCATATATTACACAGATGACTTAAGAAAGTCTCTACCTATTAGCTTTATTGCAATGGAGTTACTGGTGGAATGACTGCGTTTGAACGACGGTACATTTTTAGTGTCATATTTTCTACGTTACCTCACTACGCGAGGCTCCTAAAAATTTGAAAGACAAAAATACACTCACAATTCAAGTTTTCTTATGTGGACCAGAGAAGTTAATACCGTGATGCCTGATGATCGGGGAGAAAACTAGGGCTGGCATCGCACGTGACCGCTCCATCTCCGATGACTGCTCTAACCAACTAAGTTATGGAACTGCTGATTAGTTAACTATTGGTTGATTTATAACTATCCATTAAACTCTTGAGCTCTCCTCCAAGGATTAAGGCAGTTTTAGGACATTTAAACAGATTTACATGTATAAGAATGGAAATTAAAGATTTAAGAATATAAAGTAATCAGTTTTTATTTCATTTATCGTAGGAATATCATTATCATGTCTCAAAAAGTTCCCATAGTGGGCCCGAGAACTAAACTCAACTCCCTATGCACGGGAGGATGTAAATGCAAAGAGTACTTTTTGTACCATCTCTTGGAAAAAGAAAAAAAAAAATCAAACCGCTTGAAGAACAGAGACGAAAAACAGGGGAAAGCAGAGAGGTATCACGTAAGGCGCCGAGGGGTATGCAGAAAGGAGTCAGAGGAAAGATCAGACAACAGGCGTCAACTGAGTGTGCAAAGCCTGTGAGAGGGCCTCCTCTTGACGCTTGAGCTCCATCTCCATCAAGTACTGGGCATATTTGGACCGAGGGTTGTGAATACCACACTCGGTCTTTTGCTGTCCCTTCCAGCGACCAGCGCGCTCGTCCTCTCCATCGGCAACGGGCTGGGTGGAGTGCCAGTCACCAATGCTTTTGTAACCACGGTCGAGGAGCTCATTGTAGGGCACATCGTTCTCCTGGACGTACTGCTTGACCTGGTTGAAGGACCAGTTGGCCATGGGGTTGATCTTGATGAGGCCGGCCTCGTCAACCTCAATGATGTCAAGGTCACCACGCTTGCCACCTTGGCTGCGGCGGCGGCCAGTGAGAACGGCGTGGACATTCATCTCACGGTAGGCACGCTGAGCGGGCTCAACCTTGGCAACCCAGTCGTAGAGCTGGTCATCGACCTCCCAGAGCTTGGTGCCGTACTTGGCTTCGAATTCGGTAGTGGTGTCGACGCCAGCAGGCTTGTAGATATGCACATTGTTGTTGGGGTACTTGCGACGCACACGGTCGACCAGGGACATTGTCTCATCGAAGTGATAGAGAGTGTCAAGGAAGATGAGGTCAACCATCTGGGGACGAGGCACCTCGAGTTTCGATAGCATATCCAAAGTGACAAGACCTGTAAGACCGAAGGCAGTGGTCTGGAAGAGATGAGGAAGCGAAGTAATGCACCATCTCAAGATCTCTATAAGAAGGAGTCAGATAAAAGGGTCTTCGAAAAGAGGGGTTATGATTGATATGAGTACGAACCTTGGGGTTCAAGGAATTGCAACTGGCGGTTGAGGAACTGAAGATGGGGCTTGGTAAAGACAATCTCGGGAACGTAGTCCTCACTAGATCCAGAGCCAGCACTGACATAGCCTGACTCGGTCATGCCATCGTGGTTGTCAATGCCCTCCATCTCTGAAGAGTAGTTTGTGGGCATCTTGGCCGGCATAATGTAAATAGCACAGAGTAACTTTAGAAGACAAAGAAGAAAGAATTTTATGTTTGAGTGTATGAAGATGTCGAGGAGTATGAAGAACAAAGTCACTCTGGGGGCAGGAATATAAGAACACCAGAGGCAATCACATCATCCGGAGGTCCGTCCCTGGCATCCTCTTGATCCGATATTCTTCATTTCAAAGATTCAAAGATGCAATTGGTCAGTGGCCAGAGTGGAGAATGAAAACCACCCAAGCACGCCATCGACCGACGATTGCGTGCTTGAATGCTCGACCCTCACCGCCTTCCTAGAACGGAGACATTATCGTCCCAATAAGGCGGTGAGACCATATGAGGCGCAGAGTCAGACTGGCAGAATGTCAAAGTCGATTCTGCCATGGAGGGAATGGCGTAGAATGTCTTTTAGGTTGTAGCTTAGTGATTCCAACACTGGGGTGTTACCCCCAGACATTGGTAATTGGCGCTGACCAACCCAGTCGATGATAAATAACCATCAGGAGTATTCCTGGTTCCTAAAATATAATGTTAGCAGGTTGCTTAATCACCAATAAGCCCGGGCATACCTAATGGGAAATCGTGATTATCATACTATGTATAACATATATTGGGCAATTTATTATGTCCATAAATAGAATGATCCGACTTTGAAGTCATGGTGGATCTGGATGAGATGCCTATCCCAAATTGAACTCATCTTATTCCAGCCCTGAGGTCCACCACCTCATTGTCAATTCTGCCAGGCGGTAACGCACGTGAGAGGGGAGGGGCTATCACGTGAGTCTTTGGTGGGGACCGAATCCACGTGCCGATCGGCGCGAGTCGTTTTTGATCTTCGAAGTGTGGAATCTCTCAAGATAGCCTCAAACCGCAAATAACTCTTTACTAGATCCCTTCACCAGTAGTGCATTATGGCAGATTCTACCCGTCCCACGAGGCCATCCCTCGGTCAAATGCGCAGCAGCTCATTCCTGCAGGACCACCAGCAGTACAAGCCAATGGCTCCAATCAATCCAATCACTCAGACCATCGGCGAGGTTCTGTCTACCCAGATGGACGATCAACTGGTACTTAGCTCGAATCCAATCAAGCCAGATCCGGAGAGAGTCACCGACAGCGGCATCATTCACAGCATCTTCAACCACCACGCAAATCCTCTTCCCACCGGCACATCACAAATCGTCGCGACCATCTACTACAAATCTAACAACCCCGTTCACCCCCACTACCACCCCGATTCGGGGCTCCAAAATGCTCCAGGCGACAAGCTCCCAACTCCCAAGGTTCCCGAAGGCTCTGCCCCGACAGAAGACATGGATAAGTTCCCGCGGGAGCCACCTGCCCCGGAGCCGGAACCACTTGATCACCTCTACGGGCCATATGTCTCTCAGCTGTGCTTGACCAACTTCCTTCAGATCTTGGAGACCCTCCCCACTCCCTATCAGCGCATGAACACTTCGCACCGCTGTCTTGATCGCGACGAACACCCCCGTGTTGTGGAGGTCACATTTTCTCCCCCGCCGAACCCGGACTATCTCTCGTTCCCAGATCTGCGTAAGCATGAGAGCATCTGGCGCTTTGAGCGCGAGTGGAACGTCGAGGTTGTCCTGCAAAAGGAGAGCGTCTTCCGTCGCCACAAGCGCTTGGCTGTGTTCGACATGGATAGCACCTTGATCGACAATGAGTGCATCGACGAAATCGCCAAGTTCATTGGTGTCGAGAAGGAGGTGTCCGTAAGTTTTCCCCTTGTCAAGGCTTCAAGTTTCTATGCCAATGACTAACATCAACGCAGGAAATTACTGAACGTGCCATGAACGGCGAACTGGACTTTGCCGCGTCACTGAAGGAACGTGTCGGTCTTCTGAACGGTGTCACCGCAGATGTCTTCGAGAAGCTCAAGTCCGTCCTGAAAATCGCCAAGGGCGCCCGTGAGCTCTGCCGCGCATTGAAGAATCTGGGCTACAAGCTCGCGGTGGTGAGCGGCGGATTCCAGCCCCTCGCCGAGTGGCTCGCCGAGCAGCTCGGTATCGATATTGCCATTGCCAACCACGTAAGCCTCTCCTGTTTCTTATTCTTTTCATTTCATCCGATCTAACCTTTCCACCAGCTCGAAATCGACGAGGCCACCCAAACCCTGACTGGAAAACTGGTGCCTTCCTACCCCATCGTCGACGCCGCGCACAAGCGCACTCTCCTCAAGTCCATCGCCGCCGAGCACGGCATTCCCCTCTCGCAAACAATGGCCGTCGGTGATGGCGCCAACGATCTTCTCATGCTCCACGCTGCAGGCCTCGGCGTCGCCTGGCGCGCCAAGTCCAAGGTCCAGTTGGAAGCTCCCGTCCGGATCAACGGCGAGAGTCTTGTCGATATCCTCTACCTGCTCGGCATGGACAACGAGGACATCGCCGAGCTGACCTCCGACGCGCAATAAGCCCTTGAGTAGCTAAATGAGCGATGTGCCACTTTCAGTAGAGCATACACTTGTATGCTGGCGAATCCCCTTTAGTCTAACTTTTTGGATACATTATACCCCCCAGAAAGTTTAGCATGAAACGGCGTTCACAGCTGGTTGCTGGTCTCGACTTGGAGATTTCCTTTTGCTGAAGAGTTGTGGAGTTTATGTCGGTCCTTACCTTTAGCAGAGTCCGCGGGTGTGATGGACAGGTGTTGCACGATACGTAGTGCGGAGCATAGAATTTTTGTATAGCGTGTGATTTTTGTCCCTGTTCCTACCTGCGGCGGGTTCCTTTCGCCTTGAGGGCGAGATGTAGTGGATTGGGGGACGGAGCAGGCTCAGACCATGATCTATGACATTTTGATTGATATAAGAGAAGTAGCACTGAGTTGATTTCTAGTGCAGCTTGAAATTAGGAACAGACAGAAATATGCCTCGAATGACTTCTCCAATGGTGATACAAAGTACAATTCGTGTTGAAATGTTGAACTGTTGAAATGACAAACCAGCGAAAAATCCCCTTATATGAAAAACCCAAACCCGACAGCCCAGAAAGATGCAAGAAAGATAGCGCCAAGAGACATTTGCATGGAGTCAGAAGACAAGAAGACACCGGCAGAGATAAACAGGTTTATTTAGGTAGTTGATTCGGATTTTTGTTCAAATGCAAGACACCTCACCGGGTAGCCTCGTCAGTGGTAGCGGCGCTCTGATCGATAGTGCGCTCAGCGGTACCAGAGCCACCACGACGCTTCTTAAGAACGTTCTCGATGAACGCCTCACCGGCCTTGTAACTGCTTCGCACCAAGGGGCCAGAGGCACAGTACAAGAAGCCCATATCAAGGGCACGCTGGCGCCACAGCTCGAAGCGATCAGGGGTGACGTATTCATGGACAGCCATGTGGCGCTTGGTAGGGCGCATGTATTGACCGAAGGTGACGACATCAACATTGACAGCGCGGAGCTGGCGCAGGGCATCCCAGAGCTGGTCATCAGTCTCGCCAAGACCGAGCATGAGCGAAGTCTTCGTGACAAGATCCGGAACAGCCTTTTTCGCAGCATCAAGCACACGAATAGACTGCTGGAAAGTGGCGCGACGATCACGGACAAAGGGCGTAAGCTCCTCGACAGTCTCAACGTTGTGCGCATAGACATCCAGTCCAGACCGGGCAACCAATGCCGCCATCTCCGTGTCACCACGGAAGTCGCCGGTCAAACACTCGACCAGCATGCTGGGCTTCTTTTGCTTGATTTTGATGACCGTCTCGGCGAAGTGGCGCGCGCCGCCGTCCACCAGGTCGTCGCGATCCACGCTCGTCAGCACAACGTACCCCAAGCTCCAGCGGGAGATGGCCTCGGCGGTGTTCTCGGGTTCGTGCGGGTCGAGCGGGGCAGGAGTGCGGGACGTCTTGACGCTGCAGAAGCGACATCCGCGCGTGCAGGTATCGCCCATCAACATGATTGTCGCCGTGGCGGAGGCCTTGTCGCTGCCACCCCAGCAGTCAGAGATGTTGGGGCACCGGGCCTCCTCGCAGACGGTGTGCAGGTTCAATCCTCTCAGATCCTTCTTAAGGCGCTGGAAGTTCTTTGAGTCTGGGATAGGAGTCTTCAGCCATTCGGGCAGACGAGTCATTTCCTTCTTGCGGCCGGCGGGGCCGACGAGCGCGGTCTTAAGGGCGTAGGCTTCGGATGGGTCGAGGATTTCATCTTGACCTCCGGAGACAAAGTCTGAGAATGAGGGTCCTGCATTCAGCTTATCCTGGAACTTTGTTGGTTTGCGCCGTGTGGTTCCTGGTGTGTTCGTAGCGGATGATGAGTCCGTGGTAGCATAGCTTCGGCGGCCGATGGGAGCAATTACTATTGAGGCTGGGGATATGGTTTTGAAAGACGACAGGCGTCGTAGACTTCTTGTTGGAGCTGACATGATGTGTGAGTATATGTGGAATTGGAGAAAGCCGAACTGGAGTTTGTCCGCCTGGTCAATCCTCAATCCCGCGGAAAAGTATGACTAAGCAATTTCGCCATCCGCCGGGCGTCAGATCGAGCGGGAAAGTCCACAATTGTGCATGATAAGGCAAGAATATGAGATTCAAAGTTGAAATAATGCTTATAGCACTATAAGAAATTCAGTTACAGGTGCGGCCTCTGTCCTTGGTGTTGTATTGAAGATGAAGGCTACGGTCTCGTTTTGTATGTCACTTTCCTCGGTTCTCATGGCGAGAAAGATGAAAAGGCATTAAAAAACATACGTGCTGACGACTGTTCTATGTATAACTAGGAGCTGAATTAGTAATTGATTATGCCATTATATTATGGATGCTATGGATGCTAGTTCAGGACTACATATGTAATTATAGATGCTCGACCCCCAACGCACAAATTTACCGACCGATGTTCCGAGGACCGCGCAATGCAAGGGTATGAAAGGAAATATAAAAAAACCAAAAGAAACCAAGAGAAATCAAGAGAAACCAAAACAGAGTAGAAAGAGGGCGGGAAGTGTAGACAAACATATAGGAGGAAGAGAAGTCAATGATTAGAGCAAGTGGTGATAGGGGGCACAGATATGAAATGAGATAACAAAGACAGTCGATAGGAAAGGTTGTTGAAGGGAGTGCAGGATAGAATTTCAGAGAAAGGAGATATGAAAACGAAGGATAGGGTTCAGTCAGATGTAGAGAGAGAATAGGATCAACGGAGGCAAGGAAATGTTCGATGCAAGGAGTGATCAATGCTAAGCATTGGTTTCAAGCACTTGGGCGAGAACTTCAACAGCCGATTTCAAAGTAGTATCTGATCGACCACATATGGCGAATAGGAGGTTGTCCACGGTTCGGTCGAGGTGTGCCTGGAGGTCCTTGCTGCGAGAGCTGAAGAGGTGGTCCTTAGGCTTGTTGGTAGATCCAGATGGAAGCTGGATGCCTAGTGTAGTAAATGCTTTTTTCGGAACACCATCGACAGCGTATGCGTCTTTGCGCGAAGAGACTGATGGCTTAGTTCGGTGGAGGCTTGGCAGGGAAAGGAGGTAGTTTCGAGCAAGGAGCGCAGCACAGAGACAGTCGAGTAGGTTCTCTGTAACGTCGGGGAATATAGTGCGGAAGGGCCTGATGAGGGTCTTCTCGTCGTTTTTGCGAAGAAAAACAATGACCGGAGATGCGAGCCTGAGCATATGACGAGGAAAATCTTTGACAGAGTGGTCCAACTCATCCAGGGTCCATTCATGGTCGTCCAGCGTCCAGTCATGTTGCCATAGCCGTGGTTTCTCATCCTCCTTTTCGGACATGATAGATGCCCGCCCTGGTGAATGAACTGGTGGTGATGAGGCCTTTGGGCTCACGCTGCCCGATCTGATCTCAGGTTGTGGGCTTACCTCGCGCTCTCCCTGCGCAGTTTCAGGCCTTTCGCCAATCACAGTTGATCCGACGCTGTCCGAAGAGGTCAATGACCCTGGGTCGGTGTATGCATCGTCGTCGTCATCATCACCTTTACTATCATCATAGCTATCGAAGGAATATCTGGACTCGCGACTTTCGTATCCACTATCAGACAGATTAAGTGGAGTGTCCGGGCTAAACGCCGATACTTCCTCTTGACGCTGATCTGGGGTCGTTGGTACCATCTGTGGCAGCAATGACGGCGGTGGAAGCAGTGGAAGCGATGGTGATGATTGTCGAGCGATGTCGACAAGCTTCGGTCTTGTCTTGCTAGCGACAGCAAATCTCTAGATGGGAGTCAGCTTTTAACAGCATCTCATAGTTAAAGCGGGTAACTTACCACAGGTTCTTCAAGGGATTTTGCTCCCGGAATAATATCCAATTTTGGCATTGGGGGGTCATTCTCAACGATCTGGAACTTGCGTCGATTGTTGAACTCCTTTGAGGATGAGTTCCTGTCATTCACCTTGTCAACGGGTACTCCTTGCAGCCATCTTTCGCAGTACGAGAAGTTGGTTGGCACCCAGCTAGCTTCACTGGACACTGTCCCAGTCCGGGGGCGTTGGGGTCTCGGTGAGCTCCCCGGAACAAGGAGTCTTTCGGTTTTCACTGACTGCGGGGTTCCAGGCTTCTTGGGAGATTGAGCTTTTGACTCCTGTGCATTGCTAGGCTCGCACTGGCGTACAAACTCTGAGTGAGCTTCATGAACATTCATGACATCTGTTCGCGGTTGATTCTTCCAAGCTGGGGGACGGTACGCTGTATACTGTATCCTTTCCCCAATTTCGAGCGTTGCGGGTGTTGTGGAACGACCCAGTCGAGGGGTGTCAGACTCGTCCTTCTTGGCCTTCCTGTCACCTGATGGACCTGATTCATCCGACGACTGGGAATCAAAGTAAGATAACTCTGGGCCCGCACTTGCAGGGCGCGATTCTGTTATAGGCGGGCTGGGTAGAAGACCGAATCCCTCCAGGCTGCCACAAGTCAGATTTTGGTCTGAGCGCCATGTTCGTAATGTGTGATCGGCAGGCACTTTTAACGGCCTGCTTGGCTTTTCAGGAAATATAGGAGCCGGGCCATCGAGAGACGCTGGGGAAGTCGGGAGCATTAATTGAAATGGTTCTTTCATTCTTCGAACCGAGCGGAAGGGCGACACGCATGCTGGGCCACGATCTGTGGGGCGCCGTGATATTGAGGTAGAAAGGTCCTGCGACTCTCTGCGCGGCATCATTGGTGACGTTACAAATGAGAGAGAGGGCATCTGTCTGCTTCGCCTTCGGGGTACATAGGTGGGAGACCATCGGCGCGGTGATGGGATAGGCTCGGCCATTGCCATCGAATCGTGGCTCATCGAGGACGAGTTCGAGCCCTGATTTTTTATATGTGTTTGGAATTGGGCCGGAAAACATGCATGGCTAGGCAACTCGCTCACACCAGAGTCCATATTGGACAATGCTATACACGGATGGAAGTAGTCCTGGTCTGAAAGGTCGAAGCAAAAAAGCAAAATATGTTGCACAAGAGTAACCCAGATGAGATTGGAATCCAGCTTGTTTATTGTTAAAGATTGAAGACAAAAACAAATGGATCTGAGTCCCTGCAGGGGCTCGATATATCCTTATACAGCGACGGTGGCGCTAGTAAGGTAATTTAAGGTGGGTATGGTGATCGGGCTGAAGTGTACATCCCTTGACAGGACAACAACCCTGCTATGAAAGCCGGAAAATGTTCAACGGGATGATTCCCCCTTCGGGCGTGAAAAAAGGATCCGTCGTCTAGCACGAACACTTCAAGTCAGGTTGTGCTCGGCACGGGCCAGGGTAATAATAGTGGGAATGAGGTCGCGTCGTCCTTGCATTCCAAAGAAGATGAGCAACCAGGACAACGACGGACAGCAATTGGCTCCAGATCTCAATCTGTAGTCATGCAGGAGCCCGTCAACGTGGAAAGACCCCATCCGTTGCCTCATCTCGTCATAGCGAAGTTCCGACTGGGCACCTGGAATGAGACATACGGGATGCAAGAGGGAGGGGGGAAAGGAAGCCATGGCGAATCAGGCCCTTGAGAAGGGCAACAGGATCAGCCAGAGGGTGTATTAAAGCGGGTCTTCATTGGACCTTGTGTCTCGTCGCGACAGCAATCCACCCCTTCTGACCTATCCCTTGCATATATCTGGTTCATACCGATGTTATTGTACATATCGGGCTAATTTCTGGAGGTTTGGATATAAATGCCTGATGAGGGCTTGGGTTTATCGCCCTCGGCACCCAATTTGAGTCGGTATACACCGATGAAACAGCCATCATTTCCATTGACAGACTGGCGCAAAATGATCCCTCATACTTGCCGAGCTCGGTTGGTCCCAGATGGCGCTTACTAAGAATGATAGATCGAACTGCCGACGCGTCTAATATAAAACACGGCACAGTTAGTTGATAGATGAATTCAAAACAATCGCTCTGTCTATTCAAAGATCGGGGATATCTTTAGAAGGTTGCATTAGTTAGAAAGGCAAATTGGTTAAGATAGATCACATACAGCCCCGTGGAAGTCGGCGATTAGGTCCAGTCCAAACAGTGCAAACATCTCGTTATCAATCGATTAAGAAAAAAAAAACCTCGGAAGGAATGGGCAACTTGAAACCAACCTCCCATAATTCGTATGACAACCTCATTCTTCCATTCCTAATGCTTTCCGAATCATTTGTGGCGTCGACGCTGTCATCCGCCAAATCCCCGACAGCCTCGCTCAGAGATGTAGGGGTCTGCGTCCACGAACTCCAGCCCACGTCGATACTGCGATCGACTTTTAAGAAGAGCTCAACTTTGACCAATTGTCTCGCTGTCAGCCCCTCGCATATTTTCACGGCCCAAGCAGACAAGGCTGTTATTCACGTGTACAACCGGGAGAAGGGTAATCAAGAGGGCATTGTTCCGTTTCCAGAGCGGATACGCAGCATTGCTGTCGCGGGGGGCAAGTATGGTGATGTCTTGGTGTTGGGCACCGAGGGTGGTCGATTAATTGTCTGGGAGGTATGTTGGATCTGATTGACACATTTCCCCATGTTGTGCGTCTAACGGCCTTTTTTTAAGACCTGCACAGGACGCCAAGTAGCCACAACGGCCTCCCATCTGCAACCAGTAACCTCACTCGTCGTCGACCCCACGTCCAACTTTATCCTGTCCGGCTCCGCTGATGCCAGTGTACATGTCTGGTCCTTGCCTGGCATCCTCTCGTTCTCGAAACCCGCTCTTAGCGCGACTCGCCAACCCACGAACTCGCCTATCCGAACTTTCTCTAACCACCGCGCAGCTATCACCTCTCTTGCTGTTGGACATAGCAATGGCCGCCATAACATTGTGGTATCAACCGCAAAGGACAACACTGCCATCGCATGGGACTATCATACCGGCCGAGCATTGAGAACATTCCTCCTTCCCTTGTCCGCAACATCTGTGGCTCTAGACCCTGTCGACCGGGCTTTCTACGTGGGATATGAAGATGGCAGCGTGCAGTCCGTAGACTTCTACCGCAGCCAGTCTGCACAGCATCCTCTTCACGATCCTTCAGTACAATCCACACCAGCGCAGGTGCCCAATGAGGACCGCTGGCTCCCTCCCTCAGCCGAAACAGGCTCAGTCAAGACAATCTCCCTTACATATGATGGCACCACGTTACTCTCCGGCCACGCGAATGGCAAGGTGCTGTCTTGGAATGTTGCGCGACGGAAGTATACATCAGCAGTTGCTGACTACACACACCCGATCACCAATCTGGTCATGCTCCCTCCGGGTGGCATCCCTCACCCTTCCTCTGATTTGAAGAGAAAGGCCCACACCATCGTGAAGCCGCGCCATGATAGCGGCCTCTCGGCCCCGAACCATGCCCCTGGCGCCGTCCCTGCAGAATATATGTTTCACACGCACATCATCGCACCATCCGACTCCCGCAAACCAACCCAATTCTCCCAGGCGCTTACTCACTCCTCTTTCCCCACCTCCATGATCGAAGATGGTCTTGCAGAGCTCGCGGCATTCCGCCAACCTGGTAATGCGGAAGTGACCCGCATTGGCTCAGGCACTGCCCCCGCCAAGGAATCTCCTGAAGACGCAGCTGCCCGCGATTCGCAGGTCACAGAGCTAGAAAACGAGGTGTCTGTGCTCAAGAAGAAGGTTGCAGTCAATGAGACTGCTCGCCATAATGCAGATGATGAGGTTGTACAGCTGCGCTCAGACCTCGCCAATCTGCAAGATTATATCAACGAGTTGCACGAGAAGCAGGAGGCAGCACAGCAGGAGAAGGTCCTGCGGCAAGCAAGGAAGCAGGAACACGAGACGAAGAAGCGGGAAGCCTGGCTCGCTGCAGAGAAGAAGGGTCGCAATGGTGATGCAGTCGTTCAAAAAATGGACATTGATGATGCTGTGACCAGTGACTCGGATGATCAGAGCGACGAATAAAAAAAAAGCTTTGGATTTTTAGTTGGCATGTGAATGGATCGGCGCAGGGTTTTGGATTAGTATATACTATATCATTTTGGAGCTTTCAGGTCAATAATAAAATGTCCGCCACGTTCATGAATGAGTGCAATTCAATTTCCCAATCGTTATTCTCATATCGCCTTGAAGCGGTTCTCATCTTTGTCCTTGAATGGACGAGTCACCAATCCTCAACAACAGCTTGGGCCCCCCACTCCTACTAACTCGAAAGTGTACATCCAAGCTACAATGTTTCAACAATCATCCTATTCTAAACACAAGGGGTCTCGCATCTAGAAAATTGAATAAAACAGACCTTGGAGGGGATGGTTCCATTTCCTGGTGGACCAGGGTGTTCGCGAGGCAACCGCGAAGGGGTAATGCAGGGCTCGCATGGCAAGATGCGCAAGGATGTACAATTGTCTCAGACAAGCTCCGCGAGCTTCTCTTCTCTAATTCACCAAGGGCATATCTCTATGGAAACTGGGATTTAGCAAGGTCGTAATCCTTGTATATCATCCAGGCTCTTATCCCGCTCGCGCCGTTCCCTCACGCTGGGTCCTGGGTCTATGCGCAGGGAGTCGATCCCTATATAATCGCCACATACAGAGATATTTCGGCCCGAGCAAAAGGGCAAGGAATAGATGCCCATTGTGCTCATAGTATCCCTCCATTTTCACTATGAAAGCTCCACCTCCAACGTCCAACACTCCCCACAAGACAAGACGTATTCCGGGAACCTCAGAACAGCTCAAGCCACCGCATGACCACATCCCTGTTCAAGAATCTCCCCCTTATCAATCTCTTCCATAATACTAATTCCAGCACTGGTTCCAATGCGGAACGCTCCAGCCTTAAGCATGCGCAACAGAGCCTCAGCAGTGCGTATACCGCCACTAGCCTTGATCAAGCAAGAGCATCCACACATATCCGCTGCCAAGCGCATAAGCTTAACCTGCTCAACACTCGCACCGCCATTCCATCCCGTGCTAGTCTTGACGTAGTCCGCGCCAGCCAAGCAGCACACAATCGTCGCATCGAGAATCTGCGCCTCCTCGAGCACAGACGCCTCCAGAATCGTCTTGAGGATAATTGGCGCCGGGGCGGCATTGCGCACCGCGAGAACGTCCTCGTACACCTCCGTATACCGACCCTCTTTCAGCAGGTGGTACCGGATCACCATGTCTAGTTCTGTAGCGCCCTGCACAACAGCCTCTTTGGCCTCGCGCACTTTCTCAGCTGTCGGGTGCGTGCCCTCGGGGAAACCAACCACACATGCGAGCGCCGTGTTGCTGCCTTTGACGTGGCTTGCAGCGCGGGTGACGTGCTCCAGTCGCACGCATACGGCGGCGAAGTCGTATTCAAGGGCTTCTTTACACAGCTTGTCAATCTGCCAGGGGTCGACTGGGGTCGTTAGGAGGGTATGGTCTATTGTGCGGTGGATTTGTGTTGGAATTGGCGCTTGGGACAGTGAGTGCTTGGGCAGCTTCTGCTTCATGTGGGCTAACTTTTCCGCCCATTCGGCGTCTGTTGTTGGGATGGCACTCATGCTGGGCGGTTTGTGTGGTGTGTCTTTCGTTGGAGAGCACGCCGCCGGAATGGTTTTAGGGATTACTTCCGGAAATATGTTCAAGTCTCCTATCTCCTACCTTGGCATAGAGGGGAAGAGGGGTTGTCACGTGGCGCTTCTAGAATCATCATGACGACCCGTCCACGGGTGATTCATACTGACACGATGTGACCTTGAAGAGGCGGTGTTGTGGCGCTAGCGGACTAGTGTGTGTCTCGGGCAATTTCGGTAAGTTCTAGCGATATATCATGTTCAAGGGGCAAGCATCGACCTGTAGTATATGTGTATTTCGAAGGCTGTGGTAGAAAAGTACAAGTTTCCGTCGAATATCAAAAGCGCATTGCAGGATGCATTGCATATGACAAGCTTTCCAGCCAAACAGACCAAACCTAAGGACCCTAAAACTCGTCATCTTAGCCCAAATGCTAACCTATTTTCTCTCCTTGGCGCTAAATTTTAGCAGCGATTCAATCGCTTTGACTGTTCGCTTATTTGCAGCTCCCGCACTCCGGCCCACGAACATCATCCACACGTCCCACGCGACGCGGACCAGGTCCCGGACCACCGCCGCCACCTCCACCACCACCACCTCCTCCACGAGAGGTGCTGCCTCCCCAGCGAGGGCGAGTAGTATACTTGTTATTCTGGTTGTTGATGTTGAAAGAAGAGTTCTCGGCGGCAGCGTAGGAGTCGAGCTGAGATACGTCAGATTGGTCCAGTTGTGGAATATGAAAGAGCGGCGGGGCGAAACGAGGAGCAAGATGAAAAGAAAATGTCGCGTATAAAAAGGATATGAGAGCTACATACCGATAAGAGGGTAGTGAAGTACAAGCCCAAGAAGAAGTAAACGCTCTCGATGAAGCGGGTGAGCCGCACGGTGAATGGGGGGCTGTGGGCGCGCTGGTTAGCTCAGGTCTCTATCGTTGCGGAAATAAAAGAAAATCACCTCTGGAGAGCCTCCCCATTGGAGAAATAAGCTGGCCTTTGGGGTCTGGCAGACATGGTTGTTGCGGAGGATGGTTGTTAGAATTGAAGATGGGAATGAGGTGGAGTGATCAACATGGCCGGGCCGGGGTCCACTAATTTATAGCCGCACCCTTTTCTGTTCCGTGTACCAAAGCGTACAAACGTGTAAAACGTATACATCGGTCTAAATGTGTTTAGAAATACTAATTTTGGTCTTAAATGATGATATTGATATTCTTCAATGATCATGCATATCTTGTTTCTTGGGGTATCTGAATGCTGTCTATGTACATTGCTCATCATATTTACAACCATCGCTCAGAAATATATATATAAAAAGTTGCATCACTGCTTTTCGTCCCCTGACACAGCGACCGTATCCACCTCGCTTCGAAGTTCATCTAATCCATGGAAACCCTCTTCAATCACCCATCGCTGGCCTTGGGGATTGTGCAGCACGTGGCAACTGGCACCAACAACCAGCAACCCCGGTGGTCGCGACCCTGCTTCTTCAAAGGCCAAGCAGATATGCTCTAAGGTTGAGCGAATGACACGCTGATCTGGACACGATGCACGCTCAACAATCGCACAGGGTGTCTCCTTAGGCCACAGTGCGCGCGATTGTGAACGAGTGTCTTCCGCGGGGAAGGTAGTGAGGGACTCTACAAGAGCAGAGAGTCGGTGAAGAGCCATGAGGAAGACCACAGTCTGAGTAGATACGTATGTGGGGGGATTTGGAGCAGCTCCCTTTCTCCCGGTTCCTGTGCACACAAGGACCTGGTCGGAGACGCCGCGGTGGGTTGCTGGGATATCCGCGAAGAGGGCCGCGCTCATAGCGCTGGTGATACCCGGCAACACGACCGGGGAATAGCCCTCCTTCCTGAAAAACTCGAATTCTTCTGCTCCACGTCCATATAGATATGGGTCTCCCTGTTTCAAGCGAAGGACTTGCCGTCCTTGCTTCAAAGCTGCCAGACCCATCACGAGGAATTCTTCCTGGGCTTGGTCTGCATTGCCAGGGAACTTTCGTGCGATGTGAACTTCTGTTCGGCGAGGGATCAAGTCCAGAACCGGAGCAGGAACGAGCTTGTCTGCGAGGATAATATCGGCATTGTGGATTGCGTGGTAGGTAGCGCGGGTGAGTAGGTCTGGATGACCTGGGCCAGAGCCAGCGAGGACGATCTTCCCCTTCTTTGGGAGGGTATTGAGGCCATTTGCGCCATTTGTGGTGGCATTGCCAGATGTATAGGCCTTTAGGATGGCATCCATATCGGCATCGGTGATAGACACGAGCTTTCGGAGAGGCCAGTATTCACAGATTTGAGACAGCCAACGTACTCTTCTTGTCTTTGCGGCAGCAACATCGCCTTCTGTGACCAAGTTGTTGAAGGTGTGTTTTTGGCCTACACTATCGTCATCCTCTCTGTCAAATATGCCTTCTGCTAGCCCAGCAGCATTGTCCTCTTCCCACAGCCGCCTTCGCACAGCACCAAGTCTGTCGATGGCCGTTCCAAGGTTTTGGGGAAGAAAAGCAGCAATCTCCCTCCGCAACCGGGATGCAAGCTTGCACCCCCGGCCGGAAGTAGTGATTCCAATGTGAAGGGGACCGTCTGAGTAGGTGGATAGTAGGGTGAAAGAACATAGTTCGGGGGCATCTGATACGTTCACGGGGATTCTGAGGCGTCGGCAGAGCTTCGATATGTGCGCGCCTATTAGGAAGTATAAGTAAGAGTGGTTTGAGAGTTGTACAAGCAGTTCATACTTAATGAGTTGTTGCTGCCAAAAGTGACAAAGACCAAGTCCACAACGTGATCAACTTCTTCTCTACCCAGGGTTGTCAAGTCCTCGTCTTGGAACTCGTGACGAATCCATTGGGTAGAGCCATTGGCAATATGTTCGGATATAGTATAATGCATGTCGTCGGTTTCCGGCGCAATGATGATCGGCTTTGCGCCGACTTCGAGGCTCCTCGCACATCGAGCGGCGGCAAGAGGATTTGAACCGACAATCAAATGGATTTGTGAGTCGGTATTCCACGCAGCCATCAATGGCGCGGGCGAACTGGGATCGCATGAGGCGTCCTTCATGTTGAAGTATAGTGGAACAAAGTGTTGAGCCCCGCCAATGCCTCTATCAGTATGCGATATGCCGTTTTCGGAGAGGTAAGGAAGACCAAATTGCGGAAGGCTCTGGAATTCCGAGGGTTCAAGAGAGTTGCAGCTTGTATTTAACAAACAAAGCACCCAATGAGCTCACTTTCTAGATTTCCGCGGAGAAAGCGGCGAATATTAAGACTGAGTAAAAGGCCTGTCACGATTGGTGATAACGGGCGATAAGGATATCGAAGTGGGGGATGATCCTAGCACAATTGACAGGGCCCTGAGGGTTGATTTAAGGAGAGATCAAGAGTCAGACAAAAGTCCTTGAGGTCGATCTTATACCATTGACTCATATATACCAAATATAGCGGACACACAACTCTTTCCAAAAATTTCTATACATCTTTATCGCCTAAAACGGTTAAAGGCAATTGCGTGCTTGTACACCACGTGATCACATATACCGGGGAAGTGGCCATAGACTTACCTAAAATAGCTTAGCGGGGATGTGTAAGTAAAAGATGTGCGTGGTCCTTAGCTTTTTGAAAAGGCGCTATACTATTTATTTTAGGCAGTCATTCACAAGAGTATAGTTCTGTCCTTGACGACTTAGGACTTGGAAATTTGATCCATTTGGCCCAAAGTAATATTAGGGATGTTAGGTCCAACTATAACAGAACGATGTCTTTTCAGATGTCTAGTTTTATATTTGGAAGGATGAAAATGGTTGATGAAAATGGTTGATGAAATGCAGAATAAGGTGGGAAGCTCAGAGCAACTTTTCTGTGTATATGTAGCATGTAACATATACAACGTACAAAAACATCCATAGGTCTTTTACGTATAATCTGTAATATCCTTTCTTACTATTCTCTGCCGACGCTGCCTTCTGCGACTCTTCAACGTTCCTTCCAAGCTGCACCCAAGGTACAACCACGACACTTCACGATTTTTGTTTCCACTCCTGCCGTTACTTAACCTTCTCGTACTCTCCATCTGATTGGTTCGCGGCCTCTGTCACTGAAGTCGACCGCGATGAAATGAACCAATATCTTCTCCCATCCAAATCTCTACAACGAATACTTCGACTGCTGTGCGCTATCCAAAGCCCTATACAACTTGCCCAAGCGAGTTATCCTAATTCTCTCATAGTTGCCGACTTTAACCCACAGTCGCTATTCAATTATTGCAGAGAATTGAACAAATTAAAGCTGAAAATGCCCCGGAAGAAGTCCTCTCACTATTGATTAAAGGGCTGTATACCGCCAAATTGATCGCCCTTCCACATCTCGAATTATTCGGTCCACTTGACCCCTAGTCAATCTTTGCGTCAAAAGTGTACGACACGTGAAAAGAGGAAACAATGGAGCGACTAGGTCACCTCGTATGCCCGCAGGAAAACCTCGACCCACCAACCCGGGCGTGTCCATGTTGGAGATAAGCGTGGTCTGCAGGGACGCTTCCAGTAGACGGTAAGAAAATGGGTGAAAATGGCCCTACATGGCCAGTCATTCAATCAGAAGAATTTTCAGAAGGAGGCCAACAAATACTACGGTCTGACATGAGAGACATCGTGGTGCCAAATTCTCGGTTTTTACCTGCCAGCCTCTTCGATGAAGGCGGCTCATATGGTGCCCAAGACCCTAAGCCAAGAAGAGGTTTCGCATTATTTCGGGGCTGAGGATGGTGTGCGTGCTCTGTTCTGCAATAGTACGAATATCTTAGTTTCCCTTAAATAGAGATACAGCTGACCAGAGATCGACGTTCCATAGCGCTGTCGTTATGCAAAGTCGTTAAAGCTCTGCTAGAGCAAGGGGTGATTGCTGTGGTTCATGAGACAAAAAATGAAAAATTTATGTCAGGAGAAATCATCAAGATGTACTTTGCCTACTTTGAGAGAATCGGGAACAATCACTAGGACTCTGAAATATTTCGACTCCCCTAGGCCAAATGCATTCGGTTCCTCGACGCCAATAGTACCTTCACAGCCTGTGGTAATTGTCAGTGGAATAGACTAGAGAAACGATGTGACTTCTTCCAATACCCCCTCGCCCCAGATACTCCCCGCGTTCACCAGCGCGCCAGACTTCCCAGTCACCCATCAACTCCCTAGTGCTGACAACATTGTTATCGATATGCCCATAACACTATGGAATTGCGCCCTCGTGTTGGTTATGACAAACAAGTGGAGGGACATCGGGGGCCTGGGAGAACTATCTTCTCATACGGTGGAGTGACCATTGCGGGCATAGCTCCTGACTACAGTCGAAAAAGTGAGAGTTCATGTTTGAATCTCCTTACACTTTGCTTCAAATCGAAGATAATGTGTCGAATCCCTTTAAAAACCTTTGGCGCAAACTCTTGCTCCATGGAAACAGTAGTATTACAGCAGTGCTATTGATCAAGTGGCATCGGAAACGAGCTACTGCTGTTCTGTGAACAGGACTCATCCTGTCTTTATGAAGTGACCATCAATATGGAATATATTATATCATAGCCATGCCGCAGGGACTGTTGTTTAGGACGACTCTTCTACAAGGACACTCACTACTAGATAATCTCCTCTCCCTCGCAGGTTGCTATGGCTGAGCAACTCACAATTCCTCTCTGAATGAATGGTATCCTATCTCCTGCTCTTGAGTTTAATATTTGGTCTTGTCGCTCTTCTGTCGCTCATACTTTCAAATTATATATGCGTGACTGCTTTCAAGCATGTGCTTGTCAATACATGTATAGTTCGGGACATGCTGAATTTTCCACTAATCCTAACTAGGTATAGTATGGAAAACACCACGCTCCGGTGATCCAAAGGCCACGCAAAATCGTGTCCTGCCGCACTCAGACAATGTAGATTTATACGATTTACAGTATTAAGATCATTATTTATAGTCCTGGAGGTTGCTGACAGATGACCAGGTGATGTTGAAATCGCGCTAAGAACCTCATATGGTGGTCTCTATGGCATATTTAGCTTCGTGAACAGAAAACATGGGCCAGAAAACAATATGTATATTGTTGGTTCTAGCTTAAAAGGTTAGGTATTCAGAAGAGACTGATTCATACTTACTGGGAATATTCCAATTGATAGACAAGAGGACAACTGGAAGTAGAAGTCCTAGGAAGACAAATGATGTTTCGGTCACGTGGGTCAGAGCTTCCAGCTCGTAAGGGCGCGCAACACCGGAGCTACAAGCATCATCTCCATCTCATCCTCTTCCATTCCACGAATCTCACGTTGTCAAGCGCAACCAAGCGTGCTCAAAGAAATATCCTACCAACTCAACCTGTTAATCTTTTAAATTGACTCACCGGCCACCCCAGCCTCATTCGTCATCATGTCCGGCGGCCTGCTGAAGCCCGAGAAGGACTTCACCAAGGATGCCGACAAGCTCATCCCGGAGGCGGAGGATCTCGCAAAGGTACAACCAGAGTTGATATCCATATCAAAGCTGATGCTAACATACGTGGCTCTAGACCGATGTCCAGGGAGCAATCGATAAGCTGTTGGGCCTGGAGAAGCAATCCAGACAGGTACGACGCCGAGTGCCATCCCCGTTACCGATCTACCCAAACTAATCAAGACAGGCATCTGATCTTGCCACTACATCGCGACTCCTGATTGCCATTGTCACTATCAGCAAGAACTCCGGCGACTGGAACCTTCTCAACGACCAAGTACTGCTCTTATCCAAGAAACATGCCCAACTTAAGCAGGCCACAACAAAGATGGTGCAGACGGTGATGAAGTTCCTGGATGAGACACCTAGCCTGGAGGTCAAGATGTCTGTTATCGAAACTCTGCGCACAGTGACTGAGGGAAAGGTACGCTGAGAACCATTTGATATTGACCGGAGTGGCGCTGATTATCGCAAAGATCTTTGTTGAAGTAGAGCGAGCCCGCGTTACCCGCATACTTTCGAATATCAAGAAGACCCAAGGTGATCTCACTTCGGCAGCAGACATCCTGTGTGAGTTGCAGGTGGAGACATTTGGGTCAATGACGAGACGGGAAAAGACAGAATTCATCCTGGAGCAAGTCTCTTTGTGCATTGAGCGTGGAGACTGGACCCAAGCTCAAATTCTCAGCCGCAAGATCAACAAGAAGTACTTCAACCGCAAGCCGAAGAAGTCCGCCGAGGAGATCGAGAAGCTCAAGGAGCAGGCTGCGGAGCGGGAGAAGACCCGTGGGCCTGATGAGGCACCTATGGAGGTGGATGACGACGTCACAGATCTCAAGCTTCGTTACTTCGAACAGCAGATTACCTTGGCCAACCACGATAACAAATATCTCGAGGTTTGTAAGAACTATCGGGAAGTCCTGGACACGCCAGCAGTCGAGAACAACCCAGAGCACCTGCGTGCCGTAAGTAAAACCTTCCATCTCAGAATGTAGGCCACCACTAACCCCACTCTAGTCACTCGCCCGAATTGTGTACTACGTTGTCTTGTCTCCCTACGATAATGAACAATCCGACCTTTTGCACCGCATCAAGCAAGACTCACGGATGTCACAAGTCCCCGAGGAATCCCGCTTGTTGAAGCTGTTCACCATTCCCGAGCTGATGCGCTGGCCTATGGTCGCCGAGCAGTTCGGTCCCCACCTCTGCAGCACAGACGTGTTCGACGCCGAGGCGAAGCAGTCCACTGAAAACCAAGCAAACCGGAGGTGGCAAGACCTGCGGAAACGTGTCATTGAGCACAATGTCCGTGTAGTGGCCAAGTACTACACTCGCATTCAGATGGGCCGTCTGACCCAGCTTTTGGATTTGACCGAGGAAGAGACCGAGAAGTACATTAGCGACCTGGTCACGTCGAAGACCATCTACGCTAAGATCGACCGACCCGCGCGGTTGGTCAACTTTGCCAAACCCCGGGATGCCGATGACGTTCTGAACGAGTGGAGCAGTGACATGAAGAATCTACTGGGTCTGCTCGAGCGGATCGACCATCTGATTACCAAGGAGGAGATGATGGCCCGTATCCAGCCCACTCGCAGTGACATGGGCAAGGCGCATTGAGTTGTTTTGAGATGAAAGCATGTATTGGGCGCGGGGATTACTGCCACCGCGTGTAAAATAATTCGCCGGTAGGCCCATGAGTAGTGAAGTCGCAGTATTGACCTTTATATGACACATACACAACACAATCTCAGTCTCGCAACAGTAGCAATCATCAATTCGTTATTCTCAAGCGAGTATATGTGCCACATGTAATCATCGTCTATAGAATCTAATCTAATCCAGTATAGATCCAGCTCTGTCTATATACAAAGTCTTCGCTTTCAGAATGGCAAATCCATATCGTTCACGTCCTCTTCCACCTCCTTCATACCATTCAAGCCAACCTCCTTCATACCATTCAAGCCAGCACTCCGCTCCATCTGCTTCCGGATAAACAGCACAGCAGCATCAAGATACGGCCGCTGACTCGGCAAAAAGTGACCACCGGGATGCCAAACAACCAACCCGTCCTTCTCAGGTTCACCAGCACAAGCCTCAACCAAAGCCCGACTCCTCGACTCCTCAACTACAGCATCCAAAGACCCAAGCACATGCAACACAGGCGTCTGAATAGCCGGCTCCTCATAGAAAGCCCTGTACCGAGCCCCAGGCGCCCTGAATCCAGAGTAACAAACCGCAAACTTAAGCTGCGGATGCTGGAAGCTCTCCTCGCCGAATGGCGCCGGAATCACCATCCCCGCCGCACCATCAGTGCTTATCTTAGAAAAGTGCTCGAATGACTCCTTCCGGCCGGGCTCCAGTAGCGCTGCGACCATGGCGGCCAGCGCCGCGCCCTGCGAGAACCCGATCACGCCGTCGAAAGGACCTTCTTCTTTCAGCGTGCGCGCTACTGCTGCAAACCCTTCTTCAATGCCGGTGTACAGCGGCGGGTTCGCGGTGTTGGAGCGGCGCCACCAGCCGTAGGATTCGATTTCGTTGTCTGGGCTGCTTTCCGAGGAGGGCTCGTAGCCTGGGATGTCGGCGGGTCTGAGACGGATGGGGGCTGTTGGGTAGATGGCAGAGACTTCGTGGAGGGGGAAAGCTTTTTGGATGTGTTTTGTCAGGGCGCGGCTTTTGGCGTGGAAGAGGGTACCGGACTGCGTGTAGCCGTGAAGCATGAGCAGTTTGAGCGGTTGCCGCGTCGAGATCGAGGGATTGGGCGCCATTGTTGCTAGAGGTCGGGTGTGTGTGACTCTAGAAAGTAGGGAACTTAAGGGCTTGGGGGAGAGGGTTGTTCTATACATCAGAGGAAAGAGGAGAAACTAGAAGGTGACTCTTTTTCTCCCCCTCTCCGATGTAGGCGCGATAAGATAAGAGTGGAGTCTTTTTGCCAAGCGGCCCGCTAAGCCGCAACTCAACTACATAGCACTCGAAGCCGTGAGTGATTTTACAACTTTGTTCATAAATGCGGCTAATTCCGCGGCTGGTGCGTCCTTGCGTACCGTCGATGTAGGTGCATGGACACCATCGGATTCTGAAGTCTCAGAGATTGTCAACCAACGACCTGGAGTCGGAGAGTTCGAGTGAAAAATATAGGCAGAAGGCTTTCTGGGTATCTAAGCCTAAGAACGCGTTTCTAATATATGCATCCAACCTGATCAAAGACCATCATGATGGGGGGGGAGGGGGGCAAGCAAGCTCTTAAACAAATCTTCGATAGTTTAATCCAAATCTCGGTCCGGCTCGTTAGAATACCCTCGCTCGTCCACCGACCATAGAGGACGCCGAATAGAAACTGTTTAGTAGCAAACCATACACCAAGGCAACATCTATTATCTTCCATAGTAAGGTCAGTCTCCACAAAGTCCCCACAATCATTCATAGACTTCCGCACCACCCATTTTGGGTCGAAGGTCTCTACCCAGACTTACTAAAGTTATAGATAATTATATATGACTACTAGTTATCAGGCTAATTCCTGTTGGTAAGGCAAGTAGAACGATGGAGAAAGGGTATGGGATTCTTCATACAGAAACTAATTCTTGTCAGTTTCTGGCTTTGGGGGGGAGGCATCTTCTTCGTTCCTGGTACTTAAAGATGATCACATGGTTGATCGGTAGGTAACAAAGGAATTTGAGGAATAAAGAAGTTAAATATACATCATGAGCATTGGTTCCATTTCCCTTTACACCAAGGGAGAGTACAGTACGTCTCGAAACTAGTGCGACTACCTACACTCTTTGATTGATTCTCCAACCCTATTGCCAAACTAGATTCTAAATAGGAATAGTTCCGGGATATAATTCTTCCTGTATCATTGTGATAACCATATTATACTATGCTAAAAATACATAGTTGTATGAGTTATTGTAATTGTAATTGTGATCTAAAGAGTTTAGAAATTTCTATGAGCTTGCAAACAAATCAAACAAATCAAGCAGCAAAGGTCTTGCGAAGTGGATGAGGTGTCACTTTCCTCAGTTCCTCATACAACTAGGTTACGGCCTAGGGCTCATTAATTGACCACTTCTAGTAATGGAACCTGCTGGTAAATATAGATATACCTCACTCCACTCCTAAGCCTGTTTCGGACCCGCAACTCCCCACATTCGCCAGATGTCTCCTGGTAACCTGATAGGAGAAGTGGTCGCCAAGGTTCAGCACCCGACAGTCACCTGATCGTGGGGCTGAGCTTCCCTTTCTCCACGTTGGGAGCCTTCTGTGCCTGTGACAGCGTCATCGCAGACGAGCCATTGAGCATGAATTCCATATCATTTGGTAGCGAAAACTCAGGAACTCAGGTGGGGGCCAACCATGGTCCGATAACTCAAATCTATGTCTCATCTGGTGAGAGACAACATGAAACCTTTAAGCCAGGCCAAGCTGACTGAAAGCCACTTTTGCGGCCCAGACCGACAGGAGACCCCAGAGCAGAATAGAGACAATGGTTCGAATCGCTCCTTATGAGTCAAACAGATTTTCCACTCACAACTTTAACAGAGATACTTGAGTCACTGGCATTCCCGCAGATGCTTGACAGGAGGGATAACATCGAGCCATGCCACAGGAATACCTGCAAATGGATTCTAGAGCTGGAAGAGTACCAGTCTTGGAGGAACCAGTCCCACGGTCTGCTCTGGATTAAGGGCAAGCCAGGTGCAGGAAAGTCGACCTTAATGGTATTCCTGCACGACAAGCTCCAAATATCAGTAGACGATCGTCCAGGTATTCGCCTCGACTTTTTTTTCACCGCTCGGGGTACAGAGATGCAACGTACACCACTAGGAATGCTCAGATCATTACTGAACCAGATTTTCGAGCGCGACCCGGCTATACGTCCTCAGATTCGTGAGACATACGACCGGCGATGTAAGCAGTTTGGATATGGTAAACGTCAGTGGGAATGGCCACTGGTGATGCTAGAAGAGTTACTAGCAAGTGCCATCCTGGCATCAGCCAACCAGCAGCACGTGGTAGTTTTTGTGGATGCTCTAGACGAGGCTGGGGCTAAGTCTGCTCAGCAGCTGGCAGGATATTTTCATCAGCTCGTTAATCGCGCCGAGAAAAAGAAGCTATGCATCCAAGTTTGTATCTCATGTCGACACTATCCTATCATGGAAAGTGGTCAGGCTATAGAGATAAACGTCGAAGATCATACCCAGCAAGACATTGCCACATATATCCAAGATATCCTTACCAAGACAGAGGCCAACGATAACGCCAGTCAGAAGATAAGGGAAATGCTAGTCGAGCAATTAACCCAGCAAGCGAATGGAGTGTTCCAATGGGTTCATATTATAATCCCCCTCATCGAGCAGAAGGTTCGTGAAAGAGAATCGTTTAATGACATCTGTTGCTGGTTACGCGAGGTCCCGGCCGGCCTGGAAGATGTTTACACGTATATTCTGAACAACGTGATAGAGAAGAGTAACCGCGAGCAGTCATTTCTGTTCTTTCAATGGGTATGCCTGGCCGAGCGACCCCTGACTGTGGTCGAGATGCGGTATGCTTTAGCGGCTAATAATGTGCGGGTAACGCTGTCTCCAAAGAGATGGGAAAGGATCTATGGTTTCATCGAAAGCAACGAACACATGCTGCGAAGAATCAAGGCTCTTTCTGGTGGACTAGCCGAAGTAGTCCCAAGTGTGGATAGCAATGAGACTGTACAGGTGGTACACCAGTCGGTCAATGATTTCTTACGCACAAAAGGGCTTAAGGCCTTGTGTCATAATATCGACATGAGAATGTCGTGCATGAACGAGGATAAGATTCTTTCCCAATGCCAGGCAACTCTCTACCGATCGTGTTTAGTGTATCTTGCAACAGTTTATATACCGGCAGAGATCACTGAATTCAAAGGAACCAAAGAAGACCTTATCCATCGTCCGTTGCTTGAATACGCCACTACGAATCTTTTTATTCATGCGGAAAAGGCTGCCGACTCTCGATCTGGCATGTTTCAGAATGAGAAAGACATCCTACAACAAGTGCTCGGTCATTGGGTCCAGATCTACCAGAAACTAGATGGGTTTAGCAGTGTGTGCCCATCGAGAGGCACAACACTGTTACATATGGCTGCTGCTGCCAATCTAGTGGATCTCATGGAGCCTCTGGTGTCGGATATTAAGGATGTCGCGATAAGGAACAGAGATGGAGATACAGCTTTACACTTGGCAGCCCGATGGGGTCATGTAACAGCCGGACAAATACTCCTTGGGAAAGGAGCGGACCAAGAGGCAAAGAGCCACAGAGGCAAGACGCCATTATCCGAGGCAGCTAGTGGTGGACATATAAGATTTGTTGAATGGCTCCTACATGAAGGTGTGAGTCTGGAAATAAAAGGAGATGGAGGTGCGCTACAAGAAGCTTCTTTGGAAGGCTATGAGAGTGTTGTGGAGATACTACTCGGAGCGGGCGCCGATATCAATGCCCAGGGTGGTCAATACGGCAATGCCTTACAGGCCGCTGCATGGAATGGAAGCCCCGAGATAGTGCAGATACTACTCGGAGCGGGCGCCGATATCAACGCCCAGGGTGGTGAATACGGCAATGCCTTACAGGCTGCTGCATATAGAGGAAGCCCTGAGACAGTGCAGATACTACTCGGAGCGGGCGCCGATGTTAACACCCAGGGTGGTCACTTTAGCAATGCCTTACAGGCTGCTGCATATAGAGGAAGCCCTGAGAAAGTGCAGATACTACTCGGAGCGGGCGCCGATATCAACGCCCAGGGTGGTCAATACGGCAATGCCTTACAGGCTGCGGCATGGAGTGGAATCCCCGAGATAGTGCAGATACTACTCGGAGCGGGCGCCGATGTTAACACCCAGGGTGGTCACTTTAGCAATGCCTTACAGGCTGCTGCATATAGAGGAAGCCCTGAGAAAGTGCAGATACTACTCGGAGCGGGCGCCGATATCAACGCCCAGGGTGGTCAATACGGCAATGCCTTACAGGCTGCGGCATGGAGTGGAATCCCCGAGATAGTGCAGATACTACTCGGAGCGGGCGCCGATATCAACGCCCAGGGTGGTCAATACGGCAATGCCTTACAGGCTGCAGCATATAGAGGAAGCCCTGAGAAAGTGCAGATACTACTCGGAGCGGGCGCCGATGTTAACACCCAGGGTGGTCACTTTAGCAATGCCTTACAGGCTGCTGCATATAGAGGAAGCCCTGAGAAAGTGCAGATACTACTCGGAGCGGGCGCCGATGTTAACGCCCAGGGTGGTCAATACGGCAATGCCTTACAGGCCGCTGCATGGAATGGAAGCCCCGAGATAGTGCAGATACTACTCGGAGCGGGCGCCGATATCAACGCCCAGGGTGGTCAATACGGCAATGCCTTACAGGCTGCTGCATATAGAGGAAGCCCTGAGACAGTGCAGATACTACTCGGAGCGGGCGCCGATGTTAACACCCAGGGTGGTCACTTTAGCAATGCCTTACAGGCTGCTGCATATAGAGGAAGCCCTGAGACAGTGCAGATACTACTCGGAGCGGGCGCCGATATCAACGCCCAGGGTGGTCAATACGGCAATGCCTTACAGGCTGCTGCATATAGAGGAAGCCCTGAGACAGTGCAGATACTACTCGGAGCGGGCGCCGATATCAACGCCCAGGGTGGTGAATACGGCAATGCCTTACAGGCCGCTGCATGGAGTGGAATCCCCGAGATAGTGCAGATACTACTCGGAGCGGGCGCCGATATCAACGCCCAGGGTGGTCAATACGGCAATGCCTTACAGGCCGCTGCATGGAGTGGAATCCCCGAGATAGTGCAGATACTACTCGGAGCGGGCGCCGATATCAACGCCCAGGGTGGTCAATACGGCAATGCCTTACAGGCTGCAGCATATAGAGGAAGCCCTGAGACAGTGCAGATACTACTCGGAGCGGGCGCCGATGTTAACACCCAGGGTGGTCACTTTAGCAATGCCTTACAGGCTGCTGCATATAGAGGAAGCCCTGAGAAAGTGCAGATACTACTCGGAGCGGGCGCCGATATCAACGCCCAGGGTGGTGAATACGGCAATGCCTTACAGGCTGCTGCATGGAATGGAAGCCCCGAGACAGTGCAGATACTACTCGGAGCGGGCGCCGATGTTAACACCCAGGGTGGTCACTTTAGCAATGCCTTACAGGCTGCTGCATATAGAGGAAGCCCTGAGAAAGTGCAGATACTACTCGGAGCGGGCGCCGATATCAACGCCCAGGGTGGTGAATACGGCAATGCCTTACAGGGTGCTGCATATAGAGGAAGCCCTGAGACAGTGCAGATACTACTCGGAGCGGGCGCCAATGTCAACGCCCAGGGTGGTAGATATGGATCATCTCTCTTGGCGGCTATTCATGAAGGCTATGTTCATGAAGTTCAAATTCTTCTTCATGCTGGAGCAGATCCACTGCTTACAGATGAACTCGGCCGCACTCCTCTTCATATTGCAGCTTCAAAAAACCGGCTCCAAATACTGCGTCGGTTTCCACAACTGGTGTCAGCTCTCAACAAGCGTAGTGATTTCTTACAAACTCCTCTCCATCTGGCGGTTTATCATGGTCACATTAGTTTTGCTATTGCCCTTCTCAATTCTGGTGCCGATCCTTCCCTCCTAGATGGTTATGGTCGACATGTTATTGACTGGGCATCCGATCACGAAACTCTACTACAGGAAATACATAATCACTGCTCTCATCTGGTATTGACGCCTCCTGATACTCAAGAGCTAACTGTTCATCGATCACTCTTCGAACTTAGCGAGTCGCTTCCATATTCCAAATCCAAGTCTCCATGGCCTATTTTACAACAATTAGGCCGCTATTTTTTGTTTCTTGGCCAATTCGACAACGCGCGCTATCTGTTCCAGCTCCATCTGCCTCGGGATTCGTCCTCCAGAACGGATATCTGGCAGATCTCCTGCAATATCTGCAACCAGATCATCACCGGAACTCGCTTTGTATGCAGACTGTGCGCCTATATGGATCTCTGTTCCTCCTGCGTACAGAAGTACCCCGGCCATAGCCGGTTACATCCAAATCTAAAGCACAAAGTATTCGAAGTGTCCAACGTTCCTGGACAAAACTCCCAATTCACCGGGATAGCATCAGAGCGATTGACACATTTCTTAAGCAATCTCGTTCATGAACGTCTTGGGCAAAACGCCTATCAATCTGAGATAGAGCTATCAAATGATTCCGTGATTTCTATGGCACTGAGCAAACCAGCTCTTGTTCCAAAACTCCCTTTCAGCCTGGTAACAAGAATTTGTGCGATCTTATTCGGAGTTTCAGCCACTTTTTTAGGAGCTTGGTATTTGTTAACAAGTTAAAGTTATTTCATAAGCTCAATCTATCTCGGTTTTTGCAATCTATATCACTCGGCAATAAATACATTCGGATATTGCTGTACCACATGGAGCGATTCTGTTTTGTACTTGCAGCTAAATATTTTTTGGGATGCCTAATTTCAAGGGCGTATGACTTATATGCCACAGATCTGTAATGCAAGATGTGGCTACAAAGCCGAGAAAGTGGTTGGCAAAGCGGAACCTTCAAGGCTAATCTAATCAAGGCTCACGCCGAGTTGTTTCCCAAATATCAAGTTAGAGATAATAGAAAATATGAGTTCCTGGAAACCGAGTAACTAGTTTAAATCTCCTCTGCGGTCAGACCTGCGTGGCGGAAATGTCCTTCCGTGCTCTTTTCCTCGCACCAATGATATCAATACACCATCCAAGAAGTCTATCAAAGCCTTGATCCGGGTCATTTTCGTAGGACTGCCAATTGCGCCGAATAAACGCTTTTAGTTTGGCAAATAACTCTTCAATAGGATTCAAGTCAGGAAAGTACGGAGGCAGATACACTAGCTTTACGCCGGCCTTTGAACACATCGTTTCTATTCGACCGTAGTGGTGAAAAGATGCATTGTCCATGACCAGCAAAGACTTCGGGTCAGGCCACCTACCGCAGTGCTGAAGAAGCTGTTCAATGAAATCCTCGGATGCATCAGTCAAGCCGCCTCAGAACACCCGAGAGAGAACAATGCCATCTTGAGCATATGCAGGTAGTATCTGGTATCGTTGATCCCGGTGGAATTTAGAGACTTGAGCTGGTGCTATGCCAAGTATTCTTTTACCACACCCAGACTCATCCACATAGACAAGGTGGTACGACTGGAAATCCGAAATGAAATGAGAATACTCATCACGCAGATCGAAGTTGCGTCGACCACCTTTATTAAGCGGTGTTTTGACGCTGTCAAAGATTATTATATTGGAGGATACTCTTAGGAAGTTAGGATGGTACTTCTGTGGCAGCCAGCAGCCTTTGCCATCGCGAGACAGATAGTTCTCCACTGTGAATCATATCATAGGTAAGCTCAAGCTTTGACGCGGTCAGATCGGGCGCCATCGTAGTGCCGCCTACTTATGCTTATCATCAAGAGTTCGTGTACCAAAGGAGAGAGTTTTTGAGGTGAGGCACGGAGGTGTCCAGTGGATTAAAGTTACAAGCGAATATAGTCAGCTACGCCTTGAGATATTCTTGGTAAGAAACAATACGATCCCCACTGACAGGGGTATCCTGGAAAAACCCCCCAAAATATATTAGCGCCTCTTAGTCACTTGGGTTCGAGAATCAGTCAAAGAGTGTAAGTGGTCGCGCCAGTTTCGAGACGTAGACACCCTGTGCGCTCCGCTAGGGTGTCATCCCGCAGGGTTAGTGGTGACAAATCTCACTGCCGCACCACTCCAGCCAACCCTACAAGCCATGAGTATCCACACTTCCATTACCATCACTATTGAAGCACTCGGCAAGGAGCCAACTGCGGCATCAAAGCCGACCACCATGCGAGGGCGTTCAGTCCTTGGGCCGTCGGTAGGACCGCGTGACATACAAACTCCAGCTACAGCGTGGAAACTTACCCCGTAATCAACGTTCAACACCTTGAAATAGCGCTGGCTGGACCTCTTTGACAAGGAACCGCTGGATCCATAACGACGCAGGACAACAAGTCGCACACATACATTGACGTCGACATGCCACAAGAGGTGCAACCGGAACATGGCAATGCAATGCTAGGCCCAGGTCAAACAGGCCCACATGGGCAAGCTACCAACGGTCCACCGATGCAGCATACTGATTAGCAAGACAGCGACTGCCATAGAACGGAGGGTTATCGGGAAACAGTCTGGTACTGCTTGCGGTTCCCTTTCAATACTATTCCTGCAGCTGACGATATCGTTCTTCGCCCTTTCCTTTATGAGTTTAGTTTGGCCGGGCAAAACAGGGCGGTCAAATCGCCGCCCTCCGAGTCTTAGATAGGAAACTCGGACCTTAAACAGCTTCATCACATCAACAAGCATACAATTCGCGTCTCGATTACTTTCAGCTTTCACAATTAAAACAAATCTACGCAATAATGACCACCACCAACCTCCAAGATCTCAATGCCAAGATGCAGGCTCTCATCGAGCATGTCTCCCCCACCTCGCAACCCCACACCCCACCACGCAGGATCTTTCCAAACACCTCATTATCTTACCTCTCACAAACAAAGAGTATGATACTAACAATTCGAAACAGAGCCTTTGAATCACACCCCCAGTGCCGACCCCCCAACACCCACCCAACTATCTTCTTCCTGTACGACTTCGTCCGCAACTCCTTCAACCAGCTGATGGCGGTCGACGCCGACAAGTACGCTGCTGGTGATAGTGGTGCTAAGACCACTGTGGATGAAGTCGAGGGTCGCAATGGGTTTGCTAACATGCTCATTAATGACACCTCTGGCAAGCTCTCCATGATGACCGGCGGTAACCCCTCCAACCCTGCTGATTTCGGTGCGGAGATCAAGGCTAAGGCTCTCGCTTTGACTCAGTAAGCGGTTCAATGCTGGATTTTCATGTTCATTCCTACATGTTCATTCAAGGGGATGGGAAGAGCAGGACGAGCTTGGCTTGCTCTGCTTGGTCTGCGGTTTCCGTCTTTCTCTTTACTGGCATCTCTTGTCTAGTGGCTTTATGTACAAAACAAATCTTATCACGGTATACCCATATGTACATACAACCTTGGATGAACCTGGGGTTTTGCTTTCTTTTGTCCTTCGAGTTTTAATATTTCTCTTCTGGTATGCATAGACAAGGGGATGTAATCCATGGTAGATATAGCCCGAGGCTGTATAGATTCTACGAACGTTAGCTAGGATAGCCAAGCAAGATAGTGTATTTGGAAAGGCGACAAAGAAGGGTTGATTTTCAAGCTTGGTCATATTGAGCCTCACGAAATGTATACCAAAGCAGACAAGCGTAGTGCGCAATGTGGGGAACTCTCGGGACCCGCATTCTTGGGAACTTGGGGTAACAACTACATACATGTACATAGAACAGAGGCCATAGTTAAACCCTTGATTTTCAATAGTCTCTTTATGAGATTTGGATATTCCTAGCCCTTAATAAGGGCTCAAATATTGTAAAAAGTGCGCAATCTTTCCTTAATCTCAATGTTCAAGTATTGTCAAACCTAGGAGAAGTAGATAGGACAAGCCACCAAAACGTCGCAAGGGGGGATAGTGAGAGCGTAATTTGAATGGATGCGTTTTGCAAATCTCCTGCCTGACCCCATTAAGATATCCATGCGAAGAAGAAGTAGACTGAGGGAAACAGAAAAACGAGGCTATACATCGCCAGTCTGAATGCCGAACGTCTCTCTACGACGTACAGACCCCAGAAATCCTCGCTCGCGGGGACCCCTTCTTCAAGGGCGATCTCTCGTTTAGGAGTTTTCTCTTCGACCACAGCTCTGCTTCCCAGGGAGAAACACGTCTTACTTTTTGCCTCCCGCTCTATAAAACGTAGTCGGACAGAGCGGGACTAAGATCTTTTATAGAACCAATGTTCAAACTTGTGATGCCATTGGCGGCCGGGGGCGCATGGGCTTTGGCGCGTAGTGATAAAATAAATGATCCTCGTCGGGATATTCGGGTAGCAGGGGAGCGTATTCATACCCGTCGAATCTTCGAAACTAATAATGGTCAGTGGGTCAAGTATCATCTACAGCTGGGCATGTTAAAACCTGGAATTAGTATCATAAGCACTCGCCCGAAAGAATTCATAGTGCGCATATCACCGCAGGGCTAGAGACATTTACATCAGCAATAAGTTGACGACGGTTGAAGTGAGCACATACATATTCCACAACCTAATTTGGTTTTGGGTGAGTGGAGCAATATATGCCGAAAGAGGCATCAGTCAAGCCCACCGATGATTGTTTCAAACCTGCCCTTCAAAGTGTTCCAGAAGGACATCCCGTCCTTGGTTTTCAAGTATATAAGTTCGGTTGAGTATTCTTCGATTCAATAAGAATATCCTTGAGGACCTGCCTCTCGTCAGAATAAACAAAAACTGCTCGTGGACCCAATATACCAAAGTAGATCCCAGTGACGAGTAGACGCCGGAACTGGTGCTACTATACTCGAGTCGAACTGAGGATAGGCCGGAGTTTCACCTTCAGTAAGCCCCCACTTCACCAATGTAGGTATGTATAACATTACTGGGCCGCTTTGATCCACCTGAAATCCTTGGTCTGTTCGGGATTCTCGGAGGTCGAGTTCATCAGAATTGCCATTAAGTGCGCTTAAGTCAACAGTTGCTCCAGTTTTGGATGGCTGAGATATAGCGTGGCTTATTACAGTTTCTATTCAGTCAATAGCTTACTTGGGATCGTGCTTTCAATCTAGTCGGCAGATAGCACATTAGATGTTATGACAGTTCATATGTATAACATAGCGAGATGTAATGTCGGGCAGTATAGAGCTACAGCTATACATCTACAATCTACAATTGGCAGCGGTATAAGGTACAACTCGTGATATAGAGTGTATAGCCCAATATACAGTAGTCGCAGATACATTTAAACATTCAACACAAAAAAGCAGAAAATCAGAACATAAAACAGAGCACAAAGTCAAGCAAAGTGCCTTTTTTGTGCCAGATATCCGGAACTCCCTTAGCAGAATGCTGGTTGCTTTTTTTTTATAATGCTTTTGGTCGTTGACAGGATCGGGGCATTCCATCTTCTATCTGTCATCACGCGCAAGGAAATCAAGAATTCAACGCTGAGATATTAATCATCACCGTGAAATGCAAAAGAAAGAACAGGCAATGGTGGAAAATAGGATGAGAAACGGGCCCAAAAGGCCACATTCAAATTTTGTCTTCTTCAGAGGGGATCAACATACTGATACAGTATGGAAAAAGAACCATATCATATCATCTGCAAATCGCACCCCTTCTCACAACCCAACACACCATTCGAAAAAAACAGTTAATAAAAATGTCCATGTGGTTCGGTAGGGGAAGGGTGATATTGAAAAAAAAAGGGTTGTTTGGTATGTGACATTTTGAAGCCCGGTAGGAAGAGAGACAGAGAGAAAGCCCAGTATATGGAACTGGGCCAGAATAGCAACTCTCTCCCCGAAACACCGAAAACCGAAGCCGAGACGATCAAAAAAATTGTAAGAGGTCAACCCCGGGTTTTGGTATTTTCATCCTAATTTCTTCATGCTAATTCTCTCTTTGACGTTTCAACCGGAACATAACAAGAAAAAAAAGTTTTCATTCGTTTCTCGTTTACTTGCGGCGGAAAGAGCAGCCCTCGGTCAGACGGGCCTTGCCACCCGTGGGCTGGCAGAGGACAGTCGAGCAACCGGCGCAGATGACGACGGTCTGGGCGTGCGAGAAGACGGTGGTGATGGTGAAGCAACCGGGGCACTTGACGTCCATGAAGAAGGAGCGGGGCTGGGGCACGAGGGTCTGTCGAAGAGATTCCATAATCAGCTATCATTGTTCTTCCAACATTTCCATTTTCCACAAAAGATTCCATATCATCCTGTCGGTCGGTGCCTTTTCCCATTTCCTCCGTGTCGAGCATCGGAGGTCCCGGGTCCGGGTCGAATAATCCAGGTTTTCGCCACTCGGGTTGATATTTTCACAATCTTTCGTGCTTCTTTTCGGACTTCGGTGGTTTCATACCTTAAGCTTGTGCTTACGGGCCTCGGCCTGGGGGGTGGGGTTGAGGAGATCGACCGCGAGAACCTATCGAGGACAGCATGTTAGCGTCGGGTGGACGTTGAATTTTTGAATCGATAATCCGTATAGGTCTTCCATGTCCGTGTGTAATCGCATCGAACATGGACCGAGCGGAAAATCAGGGCGAAAATGGGCTTACCATCTTGACGAGTGAAAGTCGATCAGCGAGATAGTTGATTAATGGCGCTGATGGCGATGGCCTTGTGTGATGCGGATGAGGTGGTCTTCTAAGAGAAGTCTGAAGGGATTTGGACCGGTTTGGGTGGAGGTAGGGCTTTGTGCCGCTTTGTGCCCTCGCTTGTCCTTATTCGGGAAGGCGGCGAACTTTCCACCAATCAAAGCCTGATTATGTAAACCACTGAGGTAAGCACGAGCTCAATCGCTGGTTCCATGTGGAGACGTGGATTCCGCTGCGGGCAGGCAGTCAGGTGCTTCAACATTCTTCTACAACAATCCAAAACAACGGCAAAATTACAACTCTCATATTCTATCGCTAAATAGCCACTCCGAGCTATTTGCTCTGTGTTGAAGGAAAACAAAATTATGTACTGGAAAATGTCATTAGCCAGGCATTTTGTCCAACGCTCTTTTCAAGTGTCCGACTGAATCCCCGACTCTTCCACTCAGCTCGAGTGAGCTGTCTCGCCTGTGGTGATCGAGGTTGAACTGCTGTTCATCCACAAGCCCACCGAATACCCCGGGTTGCGCCAGCAATCCCTTTACTTGGTCTTCTTCGACGCGCCGATCTTGCGCTCGGTCTCCTCGACGAACGGATACTTGATGGTGAGGCACCAGATGTCGAGGTAGTCGCATATCGTGGTGATGATGTCAAACTGGAGGAAATCAAGATCAGCAATCGTCGCGCGCAGGGGAAAAGAAAAGGGGAAACATACCACGAAGCTACCGTACACACCGATGGCCAGTCCCACGCACCCGAACACGAATGCCACCTGCCCAACACCATACCCAAGCACAGGGGCGGACCACAAGCCGATCAGCGCACCCACGCTGTCCAAAACAGCCAGAGCGAGCGGGTACAGCAGGACATTTTGATAGGGGAAACTCGTCTGAGTGAGGTGGCCGATGATAATGCGGCCGACAGAGTAGGCATTGATCAGACTGACAAACAGACCGAAGGGAATGGTGTAGTTTGCCAAAATTGCCGGCTGCAGGTATAGGTAGGCTGGAATAAGAGTCCAGATGACCGCCAAGGGCAGGAGGCCATACAGCGGGGTGAAGGGGTCCTGGCCGCGCTCGCGACGCACCTGCATGACGTGCATGATACTCGAGCCGATGGCGAAGCAGAGCATGACGGAACCGTACATAAGATACCAATGCGTGAAGGGTATGTTGTACACCCAGTTTGAGAGGAAGCTGGGCTTTGACACGCCGATCGTCTCCAGCATGCCCTGGTGCCAGAAGCTGCCGCCGCCCATGTAGGCAGTGAAGAGGTAGACGAGGCAAATGGTGAGAATGCCCTCGACGGGGCCAGAGACCACCCCCAATGTGAGGATTTGCGTGTAGTATTCATCCCAGGTTTGGACGTAGAAGGTCATCGTTGCTGCAGTTGTCAGTGACGATTTATATCTGGAAGGGCTTGAAGAGGGCTGGACTTACAGCCGAATAGAGTGATGAAGGTTATCCAGGACTGGCCCATGTTCATTGCCGATGCGAAGACCAAGACGCTGAGACCGGTATTGCATGCATCAACGCCTAATAACGTAAAAGAATCAGCCATTCATGCACTTCAGTTCTTTCATACTGTCTTCGGGTACTCACTGTGATCGAAGAGTTCGCCCAGCGGACCACTCTGTCTTGTCCTCCGTCTAAAGTGCAGTCAGTATCAGTAAAGCGCCATTTAATTTTCCGACGGAAACGTGCAGACATACGCTTGCATGCCATCTACAGCATCGAAGGTCTGGTATAGGAACAAGCCAATCGCACAACTGAGATAGACCCAGGGCGGACAGTCCGTATCCAAGTTCGGGTTGTACCACATGACGGTAAGGAAATTAATTACCACAAACATGAATCCGCTGAGGGTGATCTACCGAAGTGAGGGATTAGGATATTTTCTTATACGGCAATTGTAACAGTGTCGCATGGGCAAAACTTACGGCATTGGGTCTTTAGACACGCAAAGAGTAGAAGAATAAAGTCAGCCATATTGCACTGTGTATATATCTGGAATGGGAGAATAGAAGACGGAAGGAACATGATATTCAACTTGGTGTTCAAAAAGGGACACGAGGGGAGGAGGTATATCCATGCTCACAAAATCCGGGGAATGAAAGTAAGGGGAAGAAGTATAGGAATATACTTACGCCATCCCCATGGGGAAGCAGCGAATCACACATTTGTTGTAGAACGGCTTTAGAATAAACTGACTGACAGGCGAGTGATCGACTCCAACATATTTGTAGTTCTTCAGATTCGCCAATTCATGTTGCCGGATGTAAACCATTCTGCGGTTGATTTTGCGCGTCTATGAACGCGCGGGTGTTTATTGTCCGGATATTCCGTTCTGGGGGCGAGGCTTATATTCGATGGAGTTGTCGCGTGGTGTTCGCATCTAAATACTCGCGGGCGTTTTTTCGAGTTGTCGACGCGCGATTAGAGTCGAGGCGTGATAGTGAAATGAAGGATATCGGAGAAGGTGTCGCCGGGAAAGTGAAAAAGAAAACAAAGGGAAACAAAAGAGTGTAAGAAGTGAAGAAGAAAATGAGGCCTCCGTTAGGGAGAAACAATCGTAGACGCAGGTCTATAGGGGTTTGATATTAAAGATCGGCGATGAAGAGTCAAAGAGGCCACTTGGTCTCGATGTTTTGTTGATTTTTGACTTTTTTTTTTCTGCCGGCGGAGAGGATGAGGTCTTGAATAATTGTCTATACGGAACTGATATATTACTATATTGTACATAGATGTACGTATTTACACTGTACGAGTTCGACTGCAAACTTATATATTCTTTCTTGTTAGGGACAATCCATTTGCAGACGTTCAAAACATTGCCCGAGCTTAAGCGTTGCCAATGAAATGCCCCTAAAATGTTGAGGCCAAGAAGTGGGGTTATCCGAGAGCGCTCGGGGCTAGCAGTAGGATCCGAGCTTTAACGAATATGGAGAGAGATCCCGTCTCTACTCCGTACCTAAAAGAGGTGCGATGTTTGACTTGTGAAATTGAATGCTTAATGCTTAGGTACGGAGTACACAATACAGAATCGGATGCAAAGGGCCTAGTATCCCCACAGGATGCATCCCGACAGAAAGGAAATAAGGGTATGGAGTAATAGCGAGAATTTCGGTACACCTCGCGACATCCTGATCAAACACCTGAACAATGAAGATTCCCTGGACGCCAAGATCCAAGGAAACAGGCCAAGGGAAAACGTTCCAGCTCTCACAATTTAGCCGACAGGGCTCCAGGGCATGGGAACAAGAATCCGGCTCTGCATGCTCTGGATCAAGGGAACGGTTTTGTGAACTGTCTCGGCCCAGCCTTCGACGCCCCATGACTGCTCGCGGCAGATCTTGCGCTCCTCCAAGTCGGCAAACTGCCACAGGTGGTGCACTGTGTTCAATTCGCCGATTTGCACGAACCATGCGCCTACACCCTCCATCACCTCACGACGAGCTGTGAGACCACGGCGCCAGTGTGTCTCCCACTCCAGGAGGTTGCCTGGGTGCAGTGTGTACGAACGAAGCTCAAACAGTCCACCGAGACGACGAGGCGGAGTTGTGGGCCAGAATGAGAACTCTTGCATCAACGAAGTCCTCTTGCTCTTAATCAGGCTCTTGAGTTTGCGATCAAACTCAGAGAACTCGGGGTGTTCCGAAATGCTGTGAAGAGAGGCGTGGTAGCCTTCGTAGCGCTGGTATTCCCAGATGTGGACTATTCAAGCAAAAACAAGAGTCAGCCCACAGAAAATGGTCGGGTCATTTGATCGGGACTTGCCAAAGGTATCATTGTCACCCACTTGTGTCCGCCAGCTGCCTACTAAGTTGACACGGTTCTCCTCGGTACCCGCCATACGAGGGTACCATTTGCCGACCAGCTCAACATATTCATCAACCTTGTCGGGCTTTACGTCGTGCATGACGATAGAATGGACGTATTTGCCACGGGCTAGGACCTCTGAGAAGGAGCGCTCCATATCCTTGTCGAAATGTTGGCCCTCCTTGGTGCCGTAGATTAGCGAAGACAAAGGACCACGTTTGGTCAGAGCTTCTTGGCGTTGGTCATCCCCTAGATAGCGGTGCGTTGAGAGTGAGCCCAGTCCCTTCTGGTCAAGCGCTATAGCAGCATCGAAAGTAGGGCAGATACGATCATGTCTGCTCGCATTGCTCACTTGTGGAGCAGTGGGAGCGTACTCACGGGAAGGGGGAGATGAAGAAGCAGAAGCATTGACAGACTGACTCTCTTGCTGTTCTCTTTTCAAACGAGCCTGCTCCAAGTTCTCACGGAACTCTTTCTGTCGTTTGAGGTACTCCTTAGTCGACTGGACGGTAATATCTCGAATGGAGGGAGAACGATAGGCCACGGCTGACGAGCTAAAGGGTCGCAAGAGGGAAGTTACCGAGCGCGCTGAGCGCGCTGCGCGTGGACCCAACATGATGGTATGTGGAAAGAACAAGGGACAGAAAAGTACGCTTGACAATAAATCCGAAGTTGACAATAAACTGGGGAAGGACAGTATAGAATCAAGGGAGTAGGAAAAGGAAAAGTGAAAGGTGAAGATAGAAACAAGGTGAAGAGGGGGGCCTGGAGAAAGTGGAGAGATGCAGGGATCAGGCTGGAGTTGCAGGGGAGCGTTGAAGGGGGCGATGATCGGTGATATGTGTACCGATTGGACTATGGTGAGTGACCACCGGTAATCAAAGTTAGGCAGTAACCTGAAGATACTGAAGGAAAATTGATTACAGTATAGAATACTTGATACAGTGCAAGCTTCAAATGAAGCTCATGTGCGGGGAAGGAGCTTCCCCGAGTTCTTTGGTACGGAGTAATAGTGACGGGCTGTGCTGGTACCACTTGCCTAAGTTTACAGCCAATCTACTACTAAATGTGGGTAATGATGACATCGCCGAGATGTACTCGATACCCAAGGTTTGACTCCGTTGGTACTCCGTATATCGCCACTTATTATGTGAGCTACTACAAAGAACACGGCTGTTTATCGCAAATATCATGCAATACGCAATTCGATACATCTGCCGCTATGACGTTGGTCTCCACGCGCTTGCACATCATTAATATGTGTGTTACTGAAGCACTTTCGAGTTGTACTGTGTCCACCTAAAATGAGTATAAAATCATAATAGCCGTACATCGGGATATACCCTGTAAATTAGGCAAGTTGGAAATCCATAGGCAAAGAAGTGATGACGTTACCAGATAAACAGCGATTGGGCGCCAAACCCTGTGGACACCGCCCCCGGGCAGATCTCAACTACCTCCCGAGGTCCTAACTTCATGATTACTGTTTTGGTTCTCAAATCTGAACAATGGCCGAATCAATCAACCCCCCGCTGTCTTACGAGGCATCTGCCACCACCACTCATCCCCATGTCGCTACCTCGTTGCCATCCGAGGTCATCTCGTGTCTCAAGAACTCCCGCTTCGTAAGTACAACACCGTTAAACAACCAACCCACCAAACTGACGTTTTATCGCCCCAATCAAGCTGCACCTGGCAACATGCGATGACAAAACCCCCCACATCTCACTGATGTCCTACACCTATCTTCCCTCGACCCCATTCGACCCGCACCCCACCATTATCATGACCACAAACCCCGCATCGCGGAAAACAAATCACCTGCTGTCCAACCCGCGAGTCTCACTACTGGTCCACGACTGGGTCTCGCATCGCCCGCCAACCCGGGCCTCGACGCACGGTGACCGCGATGGCTCCCCACCACCCGCCGCTACCCGTTCGTCTCTGGCCAGCCTGTTGCTCAACCTGAACACCAGTGCGCTCTCCAGCATCTCGACTACCATTACGGGCGAGGCACGGTTCCTGGATTCCGGCTCGGAGGAGGAATCGTGGTGCAAGGCTCGCCATTTGGAGAACAATACTTTTGAGGAGGAGGAGATCAATCAGTTCGGCCAGCAGCAGCAGCAACAGGATCCTAGCCAAAGACGGCCTAGCATTTCCATTGATACTGATGTGCGGGTTGTCACTGTAAGAGTCACCGAGGGTCGGATTGCGGATTGGAAGGGTGGTGTGCGCGACTGGGTTCTGCTTCCTGCTGAGCAGCAAGACTCTGGCCTGGTCAATGGCGTGGATTCTTCGTAGTTTTCATACTTTGGGGTCGATATCCTCCAGTTTCCATTTGGAATGCAAAGAATGAGTGTATAGCAATGGCTATACTTCCTGCCGCATTAGCACTATATCCTCGAAAAGCTCGGATATATAGTATATAACCTTGCCCCAATGTATCCCCCTTTGGGCTGATTGGTCTAAAATCGTCAGCTTGTCAAATGGATTGGACTTGCATAATTGAATATGAATAACTGAATTGAAATCAACACAAGTAGCTGTAGATATTAGACTCGAAGTATCACAGTGTTTAATGCATGTAGACAGTGATCGCAGAGGACCGCCACTTATCAAACCTTATCGGAGCGAGCTTGCAGCTTCTCCGCAACAACCGACCTCGTACTCCGTGGAAAACACAACCTCTCTCCCACAACCTTGCAATGCGCTTAGAGATACAATTTCTTACACGCCAAATACCTCAATTATCCCACCATCAACAAACCCACCCAAAATGAGACTCGCACACCTCCACCTCCCCCACACAACGCCCTTCAGCCACGTCTCGCAACTCCAACAAGCCCTCACAACCCGCCTCCTCACGTACAAGAAACTCGCCTCCCCAGGCTCAATATCCTCCCAAGATCCAACCATCTCAAGTGCCATATTAGCCAAAGCCCCACCCCCACCCCCAGACCCAACAATCATCACCTTCACCCCAAATCCCGTCTACACCACCGGCCGCCGCGACCTCCCACCTTCAAACACAAGCCCACCCGACACCACAAACCCCAACATCTCTCTCCCCCCACCCCTCGAACCAATCCGCTCTATCCTCACCCCACACGGCACCCAACCGCCAAAGGCAGAGTACCACCCCACTCTCCGCGGCGGACAGACAACCTACCACGGGCCGGGCCAGATGGTCGCATACACGATCCTAGATCTCAAGCGACTGGGCCTCACACCCCGGTGCCATATCCGCGTTTTGGAGAACAGCGTCATCGACCTACTAAAGAGCTACGGGGTGGGGGGATTTACAACGGAAGACCCGGGGGTGTGGGTGAAGCCAGGATCAGGATCACAGCCTAAGAAGATTACAGCTGTGGGTGTGCATCTTCGACGCAATATCAGCAGCTTTGGAATCGGGCTCAATGTTACAGACGAGCCGATGTGGTTCTTCAAGCAGATTGTGGCTTGTGGGCTTGAGGGCAAGGAGGCGACTAGTCTGCAGGGTGTTGGGGTTCCGGGATTGGAGATTGGGGATGTTGCTGATGCATTTGTGGAGAAGTTTGTTAATCGAGTGAACGCTGATTTTGCTTGTGGGGAGAATTCGACGGGGGAGAAAATTGATGAGGTTTATCGGGTTAGGGAAGAGGATTTGTTGTAGTATAGAGCTTGTGATTAAAGACACTCTGCTTGGATGCGGGGCTTGTGTTATAAGTGTCATATTTCTGTTGGTTGTTTCATGCTGATCCATCAGCTGTCGAACTTGTATAACCTATATGTATGATGATGTATGTAGCTTGGATAGCTAGAGAACTGTGGTTAGTGACTTGACTGGATGGTTTGAATCACGAGGATGCAATGTAAGGCACCCAATACGGATGTGCATTTTTGAACATAGTTGTATTCATAATGTCACTGCGAATTAGGCACATCAGGCAAGATGGAGAAAGACAAAGCGCAGGTCCTCGGAAGTTATCCAGCAACATGAATGAACAAATATTGCTGGCAGAAAAGCAACCCAACGCTAAGTATCTTTACACCAAACTTCTGTTGTCATGTACCCAATCTGATATACTTTAGGACGGTGAGGCAAAGGCGGTGATGAGAAGATCGAGAACTTTCAACTCACCAAAGAGAAGATTTTAGAACAGTCTTATGTCAAAAAAGCCCTCGCAAACTCAAATGAAAGTTACATTTGTATATCATAATTAGGACTCAAAAAAACCAACCTCGCTGAAATGCTCGGAAGAGATCCGGAGCTATGCGATCATGCGATCAACATAGACCGGTTTCTATGCGGTCTGAATGGAGCAAACATAGTCTGCCCCGATGAAGAAGAAAAGTCGAAAGCCAGCTCAAAACAAAAGCAAGCTCAAAACACCGAATGCATGGGGGAATCACCAAATCCAACCGGAACGTGGGGAGAAGCAAAAATTAACAAAGGGCGAAGTGAATATGGGAAGAAAATGGATATCCAGCGAGTAAACGAAGCCCAATATGACAAACATGAAAGGTTACCATGCGTGTCAAGAACAGGTTGCAATACATCATCTTACTGAATGATGCAGCTCGAACCGGAAGACGAGCTCCCGCCCGCGTTCACCTCGAGGGCAACCTTGGCAGCCTCGTAGAAGCTTTCTCTGATACCGCGATTTTGGACCGCAGAGCATTCTGAATAAATGAGCCGTGCGATCAGGTCTAGATCAATTGAAGAGTACTCACCCAGGTACTTCACGGCGCCAATCTCCTTTGCCTTCGCTAGGCCCTGGTCGAAGCTAATGCAGTTGGGGTTGTCGTTCATGTCTTCGTCCTTGCGCAAATCACACTTGAGTGCTGTCAGAACCACGCGTACGCCCGGGCAGTTCTCGTTAATCTCGGCGATCCATTTCGATGACACGTTCTCGAAGGAGTCAGGGCTGTCGACCTATTCATCGTACTTGTTAGCTTATATGCTGCAGTGTATGAGAGGGACCGTTGTTCTTACACTGAAGCAGAGCATGAGAACATGTGTGTCCTCGTAGGACAGTGCGCGCAGTCGGTCAAACTCTTCTTGGCCCGCGGTATCCCATAGCGAGAGCTCCACGTGAATATTGTCGACGAAGATATCTAGGGTGCGCGTGAGTTTTGAGGATCATTATCCGTGGAGAGGAGTGGGGTAATTACGTACCATGCACGTAGTTTTCTGTATTCCTCCGTCAGCGATGGTTCAAGAAATTCTATTCAACTTCGGGGAATGCGCGCATACCAAAGACCGTAGGTTCGCTGAGCACAATAAATAACTGGAGTCAGTAATCTGTACTTGAAAGTATGCTCTGAAGATAGTATAGTCCCTTACTAGACCGTCGGGAAGAATCTAGTTGTCAACATTAGCTATGCTGTCTCATCATCGGAGACGGGTGAGGGGGAAGATTGCGCACCCACGAGTAAACACATTTAGCGCAGATGTCTTGCCGCAGGCACCATCGCCTCTGTGAGAATGTCAGACCAATCGCCAATTATTAGCGGGGAAATTCCGATCAAAACTAACAGCAGCACCATCTTGCGCTGGACCACCTTCTGACGGCCGCACAGCTGCATTGCGCAAAGTGATTCAGGAGGCTTGGAGTAAAGAGATTAGGGGGGGGGGGCAATGGACAGGTATGTTCACGTATTATGTGTTAGTTCGTGAAATGGTATTCGTATGAAGGTTGGGAACAATTATGTGACAGTAGAAGAATAAGGTTGTTGTCGGGGAAAGATTCCAGGACTGGCTGAGTCGATGACATCGCGTACTGAAGGGCTAGAGGGATCGGCGAATAGCGTCAGCCCCCTTCTGGTCCACCTAGGGGAATTTTTTTTTTATAATAATTCAACTGTTAAATTCAGGTCATTTTTAAAGCTGTCTTATACTAGTTTGTTTGCGGTTCCTGATGTTTTTGGTTTGGGGGCGTTATACTCCCGCCTTTCTACAGGGGTTAAGCTGAAGAGAGACTATCAATTCATATCTAACTATCTTCTTACTCTCTTTCATGGCCTACATTGGCTATCTTTTTCTACTACATACTACATACTAGTGCTTACTGCTTACAGTTTAAGTCTCAATATGCAAAGAGTCTACTAGGACTGCAACAGTTAACATACCAAGCCCCTGACAGGTAACAAAGCTTTCCGGGATGCAAATATTCAGGTGGAACTCTTAATTTCCTTTCTTATGGGTGTCATAGGTTCAGAGGGCCTAAATTATCCGTCTAATTCATGTCGCCTGCGTCGAATAATTGTATGTTGTAGGCTCTTTAATAGTCAATAAGTAGATGGGCTCCTTCTGAGTGGAACAATAACAAACTATTCAAGTCTAGCATTGAATAAGCGTAAACCTATTGAACAATCGCTATTCAAAGTTGAATCGACATTGTTGTTAAAAAAAATGTACAATGTACAATGTACAATGTAGTTCTAACAGTCTCCTCACGATAGTCAAGGCGGAAGCTCAGCTGTTATCTGGCCGAGCTTCTCCAACACTCCAACCCCACCACTTTACGACCCTCTCTATCCAAACAACCCTTCGTCTCTTTTCAACATATTATACCGCCCAGGATGTCTGATGACGATGATTTCATGCAGGACTCTGGGGATGAGGAGTATCGGTCCCTCCCCTTCGCCTTCCAGACCGAGCTGACCGTTGAAACCGCAGTTACGACTTTGAGTATGAGGATGCAGATGACGACGACTCCGGTGACATCGGAATCGAGAACAAATACTACAATGCCAAGCAAATCAAAGTTGATAATCCGGAGGAGGCAGTCGACGAGTTCCTAGGCATAGCGCCCATGGAACAAGACAAAGGCGACTGGTAATTGTTGGCTCCTAGGCTGATCGCGACAACTGGTCCTAACTATGAAGCATAGGGGATTCAAAGGTCTCAAGCAGGCCATCAAGCTGGAATTCAAGCTCGGGCGATACAGTGATGTAAGCTCAATGTCTCAAGTTCCTCTAACTGCCCAGATACTGACTCCCATCTCTCTATTAGACTGTCGCACACTACCGGGAACTGCTCACATACGTCAAATCCGCTGTTACACGAAACTATTCAGAGAAATCGATCAACAATATGCTCGATTTTATCGAGAAAGGCTCCGACAATGCAGAGGCGTACCAATGCATGGAGGAATTCTACTCTCTGACTCTTGAATCATTCCAAAACACAAACAACGAGCGCCTTTGGCTGAAGACAAACATTAAACTGGCTCGCCTGTGGCTGGAACGCAAGCAATATGGCCAGCTGAATAAGAAGATGCGGGAATTACACCGGGCATGCCAACGAGAAGACGGATCGGACGACACCAGCAAAGGAACATACCTACTCGAGCTCTACGCGCTTGAGATCCAGATGTATGCGGAAACGAAGAATAACAAACGACTAAAGGCCTTGTACCAGCGGGCCCTCCGAGTGCGGTCGGCAGTGCCCCATCCCAAGATCATGGGTATTATCCGTGAATGTGGAGGCAAGATGCACATGAGCGAAGAGAACTGGAAGGAGGCACAAAGTGATTTCTTCGAGTCGTTTCGAAACTACGACGAGGCGGGTTCCATGCAACGAATCCAAGTCCTCAAATACCTGGTCTTAACGACCATGCTTATGAAGTCCGACATCAACCCGTTCGATTCCCAGGAAACCAAGCCATACAAGAACGATCCCCGTATTTCTGCGATGACCGACCTGGTGGATGCCTTCCAGCGGGACGACATCCATGCATATGAGGATGTGTTGAGCAAACATCCCGACGTCTTGGCGGATCCTTTCATTGCGGAGAACATCGACGAGGTGAGCCGCAACATGCGCACTAAGGCCGTTCTCAAATTAATTGCACCCTACACTCGATTCTCGCTGCAATTTATCTCCAAACACATCAAAGTCTCTGTACCCGAGGTGCTAGACATTCTCAGTTTTCTCATCCTGGACAAAAAGCTCAACGCCAAGATTGACCAGGATAATGGTACAGTGGTAGTGGAGAGTGCGAGTGACGTGGAACGGCTGCGAGCTGTGGGAGAGTGGAGCTCAGCACTGCGCACCCTCTGGCAAACAACTCTCAACGGTGAGGGATTGCGTGCAAATGATACATCTCATGGCGCCATTTTCCAGTCCAGTTTGGACGAGGGTCGACCTGGCCGTGCACGCAAGGATCGAGGCAAGATGCCAGCTAAATGGATGTTCTAGGTTGTTATTTTCTTTTTTACGAAGGACTTTTTAAGCGCCCATTTGCCCCACGTTTGCATATCCGGCCGAGCCGCGTGAGAAAAAAAGACGATCTCACACCGGTCTTTGTGTTGGGCTTTGGTACCTATGTAGCTTTCGAGAATTCAGACCCGCTATTTAGAGTTGGTCTGACAGACGCTAAAATCACGATAAGATGAACTATTTATGTTTATTATTATTTTTACAGGTGTGTATGTTGTAGTGTTAATAATAATAGCTAACTAGTAGTTCTACTGTAAATACTTCTAAGCCTCCGAGGTTCCAAGGTTCGAAGTAATCTCACGTAAGGAAGCTTAGCTTTGCCCGGGTGGAATTATATACCAGGGCTACCTAGGTACACTCAGGTGATAGGCTAGATTATAATCTAAAGACTACAAAGAAAAGAGAGAGAAAAAGCAATGACCAAGGGCATGTGAACACATATCCTGACAGGGGGACCTTATCTACTATAGGATTGCATTTATGTGCAGGTACGGAGCTCCGATTTCTTTCTTTCGGGACTACTCCGCACAGAATACATACCTACGTCGGCTCATTCGGATTCGCCTTGAGATCTGTTGAACTGCATCAAAGTTCTATACGCGCCCTGGGGATCACAAATCCCGTAACGCGTCAGAATATCCGAGCACCAGGTCGGGTGATTTGACAACTGGAGGCAAAACCTAACATGTAAGATAGAATATTACCAAAATAAAAACAAGTAATGCCACCATCGCTCGCGGAATAACGAAAAACGGAAACCAAAAAAGCAAATGCCGTCTGCATCGAATCGGGGGGCCACACCAATCAGGGGGCCAACGTAAATCGAAACGAGATATCCCAGACCTCAGCCTTGGAGTTTCCAAACCCCGCTTTTGGAGCCTTTTTTTTTTACACCTGTTATCTTTTTGGATTTCTTTTTTTTTTTGTTCCCCTGTTATACGCTCTGGCGCGTCCATGGAGAATATGGAGCTCCGATTAGTTCGAATCAATTGGAGGGTGGATATAATATGGGGTGATAGTGTACTCCGTAAGGGATTTGATAATCCGATGCATACAATAACTAGTTAGACGTATAGTCAATATGCATATAATAGAGATCAAGGCCTTCTAAATGTCCTATTAATTCCTATTATAAGGGGTTTGTGGGGTAATGGGGGATACTTGAATACGTACAACCTATGTACAACCCTAAGGATGTACATATTAACAAAAAAAAATAGGGCGTTTACGCGAGATGTTGTTCGATCAGCATCTTCAGACATCTGTATGGACGGAGAAGAGTAACTGGGGCACGGTGCATCGTTACTTCATAGTTAGCCCATTTCTTTTTTTTTTCCTCTTTTACTTTTCTTTCTTTTTATGTGACACTTTTTATTTTTTTTTTGTTTCTATCATATTCCAGTTTTCATATAGGGAAGGGTTGATATTGTCTTTAACCCAAACCTATTTGCTCCTCTCTATTTTCTCCCCCGCGAAAACCTCCTAACCTTCTAAATTCCCTAAACTCCCTAAACTCCTTTCTCTCCCCTCTCGTCAGCTCTCGACTTTATCCAACTTCTTTGATCCGAGATCATACTATTTCGGCAGCCCCTCCATGATTTATCTCGGGTAACAAGGTGAGCTCCGATTTTCTTTTATCATTGTGTGTCATACACTCCTATTTCTTGGCCCCCATGACGGCTGTCTCCTCCATTTTATAATTATCCGGAATCCATATCCGCTGGGTCAACTGGAAAAGCAGACTCTATGAATGATCCCTGTCAATTTCACACAGCGGTTCGTGCACCCCTCCTTTGGAGGATCCCCTGGCCGTTTCCAACCGACTTATAGCCGGTTGACATCATTGAATGTTTCTTTTTCCACGCGATTGTGATATTCTCCTTTGATGGCTTTCAATCTCTTCACAAAACTTATTTTATACACACAATAATGGGAGAGCTGTCTGGCCCAGAGGCTTGTGACACAACTTCCATCTGCCCCATTTTGCTCTCTGTATCCTATCGGCCTCCCCGGGTGTTGAGCTTGATCTTATCTGGCCATCAATGACTGCTATACATGTGTCTGGACCGTGCTGAGACTCTGATAGTAAGAAGCCGATCCGTTGTGTTGGGAACACACTTGAGTGTCGTACAAGGCAAAAAAGTGTGCTGCATTTCGCCCGATCCCCAGGAAATGTCCATTCGATCTGTATGTCAACTTATCTTTTTTTATATTTGGCTCTTTCTCCTCAGAGGTCGGGCTCTTTTCTAACATCGCCAGAAAACCTTAACATAACTGCCTGGGCTCTTCGACGCCTTCGAATAAGCACAACAACCGTATGCGATGTCCTTATCAAAACCTTCTTGGAATCATTTCGGTCCTCACCAGCACTTCCTGGAAAAGCAGAGTCCCGTCGATCTTTACCGGGGCGCCCTTTCCTCGTCTTTTTTTTCCCCTGTAGCACTTTCATTATCAGCCGCTTTCTCCCACCCAATCTCTTCCAACTCCGCCAACATGAATGCTCTATCCGCCGACGAGATGGAGCGCTTCCAGAAGCTTTCCAACACCTACCAGCCGGAAGTCCAGGTAATTGGTTTCGATTATCCTGGCCTGCAGCAATGGCTGACATGTCGACAGGGCCTTCTTGTCTCAACCAAACAGTCTACCCACAGCATCGCGATGGATTACGCGAATGCGGATCCTACCCTAGCTACAAAGACAAATGTAAGCTTTGGTGGCTTGAGCCTGTGTTACCCCATCTCTTGCATCTAACTTCTTACAGGCGCTTGCTATCACCCATCCCGAGTGCCGTATCATGAAGGGCGATGGGAATTGTGGTTGGAGAGGTATAGTGTGCATTCGGCATGAAATGTATCTCATGCTAATTCTATACAGCTGTGGCATTTGGTTATTTCGAGACCCTCTTCGCTCTCCGAGACACGCTCCGCATCGAGGCAGAAATTCGGAGAATGAAATCTCTCACTACGCTTTTGGAACGCGTCGGCCTGTCGGATTCCATCTACGAGCTCTTTGTCGATGCCACGGAAGAAGTCCTCAACCGAACCCATGCTGCTATCCAAAATGGTGTTCAAGACGAGTCTTTCCTGGTCGAGGCTTTTAATGATGGTTACTCCTCTGATGCTATCATTACCCACTTCCGAGTAAGTCTTTCTCGTTAGATGATGCTCGACCCTTTTACTTATCTGGACGTAAACTGATTGTCTCGCCATGCAGATTTTGACGAGTGCGTGGATGAAGCTCAATCCACACCGGTACCAAGCTTTCCTTCCTATGCCACTGGACCAGTACTGCAGCTCGCGGATAGACCCGGTGAAGACCGAAATCGACGAAGTTGGCCTCCAGGCACTGATCGACGGTGTAATCGAAGGTTCCGGCTTTTGTGTTGAAATTCTTTACCTCGACCGAAGTGAAGGCGAGGTCGTGACACCTCATCTACTGTCCTCTAATCGTCCCAGCGGTGCAACAATCCGCCTCCTATACCGACCGTGAGTTGTTTCGGCAGTTAATGTGTTTTACCAGTTCTAACATGGCACGCAGAGGCCATTATGATATCCTTTACCCAGTCGATACGACTTTGAATATGGCACCCATAGTTAACCTCCAATACGGAATGACGTCCGACTACTCCCCCTGGGATCAAGCTCTCGGATTTGATGTCAATTCCAGCTTAATGGCAATTCCCAACCTGATGCAAGACACATCATTCGTGATGGGCGCTCCCATGTCTCCCATGTCTTCTGTCTCGCCAACCCCCGCCAGTCCATTCCGCATGTCCCCGCAACAAGACATGTACCAATCGCCTATGCCAACCCACGCACCCATTCCGTCGATTCCTGTCTCCCCTCCTCCGCAAGTCACGCAATCCGCCGCCCCGCCACCAATGACTTCCCTGCCTAGTCGAACGTCAGACGGCCCGCAGATTCGCCTGAATCCATTAGTGATGAAACCGAATCTCAGTCGCTCGTTGCCGGTCACCACCCCTTTCAAAAAGTGTGTTCTGCCAACCTCATTCGCACAATCGACATTGTTACTAACTTATCTCCTAGCTCCCCATATAACCAAGCCCATTTCCAGAACTCCGACTTTGAACCCATCCATTGGGAACCACATGAACGACGATAAAATCTGTACGCTGTGCATGACAAGAACATGAATCTCGAACCTCGTTTTCTTTTTTCTTCGTAATGATCATTGTGGGTTAATTGGCTCGACTCGTATCATGTTGTCAGGCAGAAGGCCCCGGGCCAGCACTTTTCATGAAACTCACCCTCTTCCATTCTGCGTCTAGAAATAGGCATGGTTCACATTTTTCCTCTTTCTTATCCCCTTATCTTCTCTTCTCTAAGATTGTCCTCTTTAGCGTGGTGCAGCGCGTTGCATGGTACGAGCGTTCTCGCCCAGATTGTTTCGTTTTTATTTTTTTTTCTTAAGCCTCTCGGGGTCTTTGGTTTTTTGTTCTTTCGATTCTTTTTTTTTACGCTCTGGAACTGCAAGAAATGCACTACTATTGAACCGTATCCGTGTGCCTTGATCGCTTTGGCTAATTGGTAGGGTGTAAATTTGTGGACATGTGGTGCACCAAATCCACCTACTGCTAAGCCCGGGTATTTCCTATTCAGGGAGTGTGAATAATTTGATTGTATAATTTTTTATTCAATACGTTCTAACAGAAATACTGGATTTTGCATTTTATTTTGTTTAAAAAAAAATAGTCAAGAACATGGTCGATTTTGACGCATGGAGATGGCTTCGGGATGACGTCGGTGGAACGTTATGACTTCCAGCAATCACTTCCCATTAAACAACCGACTCACTGCATTCGGGAGAGCCCTAATGACCTGCCATAGCACATAGGCAGTATCATCCGTCGCAGAACTAGCATACGCCACCGGACGGGAGGGAATGTCCGCAGCGACGAGGATCGTATTCACCAGAGCGGCAGGGTAATGTTCCCGCAAGTACGCAATGACCAGATCGTGACCATTTGTGATTCCACCTGAGCCAGTCTCAGCATGCACATCCAGTTTGAACAAGACTCAACCCCAGATGTAAAAGGAAAAAAGAAAAGAAAAAGAAAGAAAAGAAAAGAAAAAAAAAAAAAAAAACATACCACTAGCCCACAAATTCCCATCCCTAGCAACCCTCACCGAATCATCCCACAACTTTGCCTCGGGAAACCTCTTCTTCATCTCGGGAATCAACAACCGCGGCGCAGTAACTTCCCTCCCCATCGCAATCCCAGAGTAGCCGATAACAAAGGCACCAGTGCAGATGCTCAAGATCGACGTACCCGCTGCGAAATGCGCGCGCACAAAGTCGAGGTATTCTTCTGCTGGCGGCATAGCTTTAGGCGGTGGACCGGGGATTACCACGACGTCTAGGTTTCCTGGAGCAACGGCAGAGTCTGTGACTGAGTCGGTCAATTGTATGGACATCTGGGAGGTCGTGTTGCCTGTTGTGTTTGGTCCGTCGTGCGCGATGTAGTGGATCTCGCAGGGCCGACCCATGTCGACTAGTGGCTGCGGGAGTGAGCATTCTTGCAGGTAATCTGGGGTTGTCATGTAAAGGAGATCGATGGCTGCTAGATCGAGGAGTTGAACAGTTCCTACGAGAAGGACGCCGATGCGGAGGGGGAGTGACATGGTGTGGAAGGTTAGGTTAGGATCTGGAAGTTTGACTTTGAGATCTGGAAGCTTGAAACCTGGAAGCTTGAAACCTGGAAGCTTGACTCCAGGAGAGCGAGGATTTATCACATCGCACTGGGCAAGTCAGATGCCAACTTGCTGCACCTGATTCCTCTTGAGAAACCACCCTCGGTGGACTATCCAGCAGCTGACATGCATCTAGATGTCCGGCTAGACGCCTGGCTGCTACTCTTTGGCACTGAATACCGATGAAATTGCACAGGATTTGGCAATTCTTGGCCAATCTGCGCATAATTGCGCAAGATGGAGGTTTTTTTTGCGGAAGATTGGTTTCACATAGGCTACACAGAGTGTTAAATCACTGTAGCAATTGTCACAATGTAGGAATTCGCTCATGAGTCATGTGATTCATCCCGATAGTTAAGATGTAGTTCAATCAATGAATTCCAATGATATTGTCAAACCCCGGTTTGAGATATCGGACTTGTCCCGAAAAAGATGAGAATTTCCCACCCGACGCCATTCCCCACAGGGCTTCGGGTTCGGGATGACGATGCCGAGTTTCTGTAGGGCTAGGATTTTGTTGAAATTTATATTACTAGAGGTAATTAATGTCTATTTATCTAAAACAGATTTACACGAATCTGTGTTTATTTCTTCGGTTTGTTTTGTTTTTTTTTTGTTTTTTTCAACTTTAAGACTTTGACAGGGGTTCCCCGCAATATCACGTCGGCCAGTCGGCCCACCAAATTCGGGGAAAAGCTCCCCCCAGTTTCGGGCCCCTTTTTTCGGTTGGTGCGGAGTAGACCACTCCGTTTTTGTACCATGTGGTTTGCATCCTTCGGAGTACTGTGTTCCTGATCTATATACCCCAGACGGAGTACTGTGTTCCTGGAGTTTAGGTGCTTAGAGTATAAATAAAGCCTAACAAACAGGGCTATCTCTTCTCATCGGAGAACTGAATATTCGCATATCATGGCTACTGTTACAACCAGCACGCCGAAGAGCGGCTATGCGCTCGTCCTGGAGAATCCCTTTCTATGTGGTGTGGCATCGGTAAGTGTTTGCTCTTGAGATGTTGCTGTTCACTCACTAATCTTGGGACAGTTCTCGACCCTAGGTGGTTTGTTATTCGGCTATGATCAAGGTGTTATTAGTGGTGTTATCACCATGGAGTCCTTTGGAGCTCGATACCCTCGTGTCTTTGCGGAAAGTGGTTTCAAGGGCTGGTTCGTGTCAACGCTGTTGATTGCTGCTTGGGCTGGTTCCTTGGTCAACGGACCTATTGCCGATCGATTTGGTCGGAAGATGTCCATCAATCTAGCAGTAGTGATCTTCGTCATTGGTTCGATCCTCCAATGCGCTGCTATGAGTGTCCCAATGCTGTTCGCTGGTCGAGCTATTACTGGTTTTGCTGTTGGTCAACTGACCATGGTCGTGCCTCTGTACATTTCTGAAGTTTCCATTCCAGAGATTCGTGGAGGTCTTGTGGTTCTACAACAATGTAAGTCGTCTGGAAAGGTTGGGGTATGACACATCAACTAATTTGTCTTTAGTATCTGTCACTATTGGAATCTTGATTAGTTACTGGATCGACTATGGAACAAACTACATCGGTGGGACTCGATGCGCTCCTGATATCCCTTACTCTGGTGGTACAAGTTCAAAGCCCATCTTTGACCCTTATCATGATGTTCCTGCTGGTGGCTGCACTGGCCAGTCCGAGGTGTCATGGCGTCTCCCCCTCGCCCTGCAGCTCGTTCCCGCCGTTATCCTCGGTGTTGGAATGCTGTTCTTCCCCGACTCCCCCCGTTGGTTGTTGATGAAGGAGCGTGATGACGATTCGCTGCACGCACTCTCAAGACTGCGTCGCCAGGATCGCAATAGTCCTGCTCTCAACAACGAATACCTCGAAATCAAAGCCTCTATCATGTTGGAAAATTCCTTTGCGAGGGACAACTTCCCTGGCCTTTCTGGATTCAAGTTGCACATTGCTCAGGTTTGTTGCCGATTCCTCCCTTATAATTCGATCTCACTAACACGTCGTAAAAGTACATGTCCTTCCTGACCAACTGGTCCCGTTTCAGACGGTTGGCTATTGGCTGCATCGTGATGTTCTTCCAGCAGTTCATGGGTTGTAATGGTATGTCATTTCCCCAACACACACTCATCCATAGTAGTATCTAATTCGTACAGCCATGATCTACTACGCACCTACCATCTTCGCTCAGCTCGGTCTGGATGGCAACACCTCCTCCCTCCTTGCTACTGGTGTCTACGGTATCGTCAACTGCCTCAGCACCCTCCCCGCACTCATCTTCATCGACAAAGTCGGTCGTCGACCTTTGCTCATGGCAGGCGCCGCGGGAACTTGCATTTCGCTGGTGATTGTGGGCGGCATCCTAGGTGGCTTTGGTTCCTCACTTGTGAGCAATAAAAGCGCCGGTTGGGCTGGTATTGCCTTTATCTACATCTACGATATCAACTTCTCCTATTCCTTCGGTAAGATCATGCCTTGTACCCCTCTTTCTTATCCTCTCCAGCACCAACTAACCATGTTTCCACTATTAGCCCCTATCGGTTGGGTTCTTCCTTCGGAGATCTTCAACCTCTCCATTCGATCCAAGGCCATCTCCATCACTACCTCGGCAACATGGATGTGCAACTTGTAAGTGACAGCGTTCCAAATCGGCCGCTGGTATTTGATTCGAATCTAACAATATCTGTCTTGCAGCATCATTGGCCTTATCACACCTGATATGCTCGAGTCCATCACCTACGGCACATACATCTTCTTTGCTGCCTTCTGTCTTCTCGCATTTGCATTCACTTTCTTCTGTATCCCCGAGACCCGAGGAAAGGTACGTTCCGCAACCCTCTGTTCCAGCGTGGGCCACATTATCCATGAAAGATTGACCATGCTAACTATCTTCCAACAGACACTCGAAGATATGGATCTCATTTTCGGCGATACAGCCGCCCACGAAGAAAAGATGCGCATCAAGCACATCGAAGCCGAGTTGCGTGGAACACCTATTGAAGAAGATATCATCAAGCCGTTCGATTCCCACGCAGAGCAGGCATGAACGCCATGAAATACAATTACGGCGTAAAGAGAACATTACGCGTACATAATAACTTATTGACATAGGATGTCACGAACTGTGTATCAAATATCAAATCCAGTCAAAATCATGCAGAAGTATTCGCTGATACCTATATGACTTCCAAAAAGTGCTAATTCCCATTTTTCATATACCCATCCTACAATGCAAGCTACTTACAGAAAAGAAAAAGAAAATAAGTAACAAAACTACAGCCATTCATTCCGCCGCGGGGAAATTCACCCATTCAGAAAAGTCCATGCCACCAGTACTGTGTATTTGCATGTGCTGCTCGACTGGGAACAAACTTCCACCGAATCCAGGATCACTGAAGAGCTGCCCGGGGAACGGCATCATGTTAGGCTGCAGCTGTGGAGACATGTGCTGGTGCTGGTGTTGCTGCTGTGCTTCGTGTTGGTCTCCTTCGGTTGGGATTCCCTGTGGTACTGGGTGCGTTGGTGGGCCGAGGAGTCGGTTGATGACTTCGAAGCAGCGGGTTGCGAAGCGGTTTGTGCCGAGCGATGGGTGGGTTAAGAGGGATTTTGTGGTTTCAATGTCCTGGAGCCAGGAGGCGGCTTCTTGGTTTGATGGGTCGGTCATTAGGAAGACTATTGGGATGAGACCTGCTTGGAAGAGGAAGTATCTATTTGTGATGTCAGATGTCGTTCTGGTGGAAAGGAATGATCCTGGGTGCGTAGATATAGGGAAATACATACAGCATATACCATGCCCCAAGTCTGGTGCACATATAGTTCTCCATGTACTCCGAGATGGAGGAGATGGTCAGACGTGCGTTCTGAAGACAGCGCAATCGGCACTCCGTCTCGAAGGGATCGTCGCACCCTGTATCTGGCGTGCCTGGGCCGCTGCCGCTAATTGGGGCCCAGCGTCTAGCGGCCCAGCGGAGTAGGATTGGTCTGTAGATCAGAATGGTGAGGTTCCAGTTTCGCCATAGCAGGCGGTTGCGCACGAGTGCGAGAGAGTCCGGGTCTGGATTGGTTGGCTGCATGGAGAGAGGCACCTGCGGGTGTTTGAGGTAGGGTGGAAGACCGTTGTACCATTCTTCGATGGGTTTTTGCAGGTTCAGCGTGTCTTCTGGGGTGAGGCTGGGGCTTGAGATGAGGCGTTGGTAGACGCTATTGGTGAGCAGGTGGAAGCTGGCCTGGGCAATTAAGCCGGAGTAGATGGTTGGGCCGGGGGATTCGGCTGGCAGAGTTGTTGTTGTGGGAGTCAAGGCCTGTAATGTATTAGTTATAGCTGCTTTTTTATGTCTCATTTTGGTTGTAAGTACCTCTTCGTGAATATTCCGAACCTGCTTCGCATCCATGACATTGTCCTCTGGGAGTAAGATCGGTCTTCCGAAGGTTTTGGCTGCGCCGCTGTCAAAGATGAAAACTCCCCACCACAATCTTCGGCGGATTTCTCTTTGTAGGAGACTGATCTTCCAGCCAGGGAACTCCTTGTGAAGACCCAAGCTCATGGCCATTCGAACTGCTAAGCCAAGATAATTCCATCCAGTGTTGGGCTTGTTCCGTTTCTGTGCATAGTTGCTCAGTAACAATAATGCTTGGACTAATGTCAGATTGCCAGTCTCAAACACAGATGCCTGCTGCAAGTATCCTCTAGCTTCTTGGTAGAATGTGATATCGAGGTCTGAGCTGTCATCGCCGATACACCAGGCTCCAAGAGCTAAGATCGTGTTGAGGAGGATATGCCAGGCCGTGCCATGCGGGCGTAGAGATGGGTCATTAAACTGCATCCGGAAGGTAGGCTCGTGAATAAATGGGTAACTAGTATGGTAATTGAGGAAGAACGCGTCGATAAACGCTTGTTCGATCAGCCCAGATGGGGCACTTTCCAGAAGCTGTGCTTTGAGAGGCACGCCTCCTGACCTTGCCGAGCGAACAGGTATATTCAGGTCAAATCCATGATCAAAAAGTGCTCGTAATGGTACGACACTTGAAGACGCTCCTGTGATCTATGTGTCAGTTTGGTAACTAAAAAGCATAATCCATAATGGCTATTGAGCGGACTAACCAAAGTAGCCAGCTCCTTCGGGTTTAATAGACAGCGCAGCCATGCCGTCTGTCAAATCGCCAAGCGTGATTTCTTTTTCAGCCCAGTCAAAGCCATCGGCTTGCTGTGGAAGAGCTTCTGGTGCTGGCTCAGCCCGTTCTGGCTCATGCTTGGCCGGGGTTGAATGCCTTGAAGAGGACTTGGACGAAGGTGCCCTTGGAACTTCTGGGTTTTGCAAAAGAGAACGAAGAGTAGCATCCAGATCACCACCTGGGAAAAGCCTTCCTAAGGCTGTTTCAAATGAGTGTAGGCGATCTTCAACATAGGTCAAGTGTCTGAAGTGGTCAGAGTCAGCCTTGTCTTCGAATACGAACCATTTTCGGCTCTGGTCACTTACTGCCGAGTCAGAGGACTTCTGCTGACTTTGGGGCTGTATATACATTCTTTGTTCAGCTGTCGGCATTGCAGGCAAACTGGTCGCTCTTTTGAGCACTATAGTACCCGGGTTAGAGGGGCCAAGGCTTGCAAGCGTTTAATACAAGAAGGTACTTACTCTTGACTTGCGCAAGCGGCATTCGTCGCACTATTTGAATGATTAGATTCAATTCTTGCATTTTATATCTCAGCTATCATGCAGACCGATGGATAGAATACATACAGCAAATGAGTGGGAATCACGAGTGCTAGCCATGTTTATCGAGGCAAGTTAGTTGTCTCGTATCTTGTATCCAGTACGCTGTGATCATGCCATACAACGGCAGTCATCTGCACAAACAGTTAGCCAATGCATTTGATATTATGAACGGAAGTTTCGCGAGAAGAACTCCACACCGGATATCAATGTATAGCATAAAAGCATGATAGGGCTAGGACGCGCATACACATGGCGGTGTAGAAGTGATCTCTAGAATGGAGAATGTACTCACGATCGGCGCTAGAGCATAGCCTCTTGCAATGCGATGGATAAGATGCATCCATCACTCCCCTCGATAGTGGGGAAACGGTCAGGTGATGCGTGCAGAAAACTCATATTGGTGCCTCAGGCAGAGATTTGGGGGGAATTTAAATCGAACCCTTATTGATTATTTTGTATGTTATTCTAAGGCTTATATGTGATTTTATTTGTATTTTGGTTCTTATTAACTGCATCGGTTGATGTTTCAGATGTATGGTGTGAACATTGAGCGGGTAGTATACAACAGGAACTATATATATTGCTTGCACACATCGTTCTAACAACCCTTAACTAACGTATTTGACGTAGCAAATTGACAGGGAGTGAGCAGCTTAGCTGTAGTATAATATTTATGCCCAACAGACAAAAAACCGAAGAACAACAAGAGAAATTAAATGCAATGCAATATCATCTCGATATCCTATGTCTTGGCATGGCTGGATACCTGAGGGGCCAATCACAAGCCGGGGACATTTTTTCTCGACATCATCTCCACGACTCGATCAGCAGCAACATTTTCAAACAAAGACTCAATAAGTGGGAAAGAAAGAGTGAAATTCGACCCAGTCCATTCTAAACCTTGCCAGGAACAACGAACAGCATCAATATCTGAATCGAGGCGCAACCATGCCCTCACAACCCCCACTGCCGCCCCTCCTCGCGTCATATGTATCAAATCTGCCCGATTCATCTCTGACACTAGTCTCTTCTATCCTTGATGCAACTTCAAACTGGCTGGTTCTGAGATTTCTTCATGCTGCACTGAGTACACCAAGCTCTAACACGGCATTTGGCTCAGACGAGCTGCACAATGGCATAAAGAAGAAAGTGGTGCTGGTGAGCTTCATGCGGAGTTATGAGTTCTGGAGGACCGAGGCAAAGCGATTGGTAAGTTTAGCCAACAGATTGATTGGTATTTGAATTTGGGACATGCATTTACGTTCGTTCCATTTAATGTTTCTTATATCATTCGTGTAATTGATACATACTTTGATCGACATCATTAACTCGGTTTATAGGGCCTTGACCTTGCACGTCTGGCAGATAAGCAACAATTTGCATTCATAGATGGATTGTCTGAGCTGTTCTACGCACCGCAAGCCACAGCCACTCCCAGTATCTCACCAGCTGGCCTGGGAAGCAGCCCACGCACAACGCTCCCAATGCGGTCTGCACCTGGTGCTGTACCTGGAAGATCACCACAGCCGGTCATGCCAACAGCTACAGGGGCGAGAGGAAACGTGACGCCGAAGCAGGCCGAACCTGGGATTGCGAAGAAGCTCCATTTCTCTGGCCGTGGTCTCGCCTCCCTTGACGCACTGGAGAAAGATATCTTATCAGTGGTCGAACAGCAAAAGAGTACGATGGAAGATGGCGATGAGCTTCTCCTCATTATAGACCAGCCAGACCTTCTTCTTGCTGCGACAGGCCCAAGTATGGGAATTGGAGCAACAGAGATGTCAGAGTGGATCACAGCACTACAACAGGTAAGGCCTTATCACTCCATGATAGGCAAAAACAAGGTTTACGGCAGAGCTGACTATTTACTCGACAGCATGCACATGCTACGGTTTTGACGTTGGCTACAGATGCCCCATTAATACACAATGCATCCACATCGGGAGGGGAGTTGGCTACGCCAATAGAGACGGAGCATGCGGCACTTGTTATTGGGATGGCGCATCGGGCTCGGTCTGTCATGCAGCTCCGTACTTTGGATACTGGAGCTGCAAAAGATGTGAGCGGGGTACTGCGGATCAGCCGAGGTGGTGGGCTGAATACAAGTGAAGAAGAGAGCCTAGAGGAGCGAGAGGCGTTGTACTTCATTCAACGGGATGGTGGTGTTAAGGTGTTTGGTCGTGGGGAATCATGAGCCGAGACTGTACTATGGGTTAGACGTTCGAGAGAGCCTATGAAGAACAGCCATTGAATCATGTCCAATCCAAGTACCCGCGTCTTTTCCGAGAGCCTCGTACTGAGTAGAACAGACCATGAAATGGTAGGAAGAGTCTTCACATTGTATCTGTCATGACATGGGATATTCGCCAGCCATAGAAAAAGGAAATTCATTCACGCTTTCCCAGGGTTTTTTAATCCAGCTCTCCTCCGTAGAAAAGAGCTCCTCAACGAAACTTTTCCAATCGTCACGCAAGTTCTACTTTGTCAACCTTGGCGTGGCAAAGAGAACCACCGTGATCAACTGTTGCACACACCAACTCCACGGGAAAGCGATAAGAGTCCGGAACTGCCATTGCATTTCGAGTAATGCTATCCCGTAATGCTAATTCATGTCATGCCAGGATCCCTCCCCTCATTCCTATTCCAGCCTCTCCGATAACGAAAACGCGACGCCGAGCAGACGAAAAAGGGAATCTAGTTGGTCACGGGGCCGCGGGCACCCTTGGGGGTACCGGTCTGGAAGCCGTTGAGGAAGCGGCGGTGAACATCACGCAGGGAGCGCATGCGGCCGGAGCCGGTGGTCTTGCGGCGCTTGGCCTTCTCACCCCAGTTGACTGTTCGTAGAAAAAAAAAACCATGTAAGCCAGAGTTCTCGTATTGGTGCCCATATTTCCAGATAATGGCCATCATTCATATCACCATTGCTTTCGGGAGGGGTATTTGCGTACACTTGCGGGTCTTAGCAGCAGGGTAGCCGCAGTTGGCACAGGTCGACTTCTGGATGTGGAAAGACCGCTTGCCTGTAGAGTCGAAGATATCACCGGTTAGCCGTTATCCTTGCTAGATTGTGTGGTTGCCTTCGCCGTAATCGCTGATTCCATCTGTCCATGTAGAAATTTGCGACTTTGGGTCGGATGGGTGGGATCGTGAAAAATAGGTGTAATACGTACCACAACGACGGCACAAAGTGTGCGTCTTGTTGTGACGCTTTCCGAAACTCGCGGTACCCTTAGCTGTGGCGGTTGTTAGTTTCAAGTTATTCGACGTTGCGGAGGATCGCGGTGCGATGTTTCGACATTGGACGTACTCATCTTGAATTATGGAACTGTGGAAGAGGATATATGTTAGTAAATTGACGGGTATGAAGTGAGCACTCGTGGAGGGACCGGCATGCGAACGTACCTGGCAATTCCGTTGAAGGGGCTGGTTGTCGGGTCGTCGTCGCTAAGCGTCTCGAAACTTGCCCAAGATCTGGCGATTGTGCTCTAAGCGAGTGCGTTAGTTAATCACGTGGACCCATCAGGGCTTAACTCGATCCCGTGACTTAAACTAACCCTCATTGGCATTTAGTGGCCCGTGCATAGGCTAAATCACGTGACAACCCCATATTGGGAAGCCAACCAATTAGAGTCGTGGATATCATTAATTCCCATTTCGATGATGTATATTATTCCCAGGTGGGATTTTACGACTACAGAGACTACACAGAAGAGGTATAAAACACAAATTATTGGGTTGTGTATTTGTTCACTGTTTAAACAGCACATCAAGAGGGTATTTTAGTACATCCGAACGCCCATGCAAGTAGTATATGGAGATCATCATCAGAATCAATCTTTCCCTATGAACTTCGCCATAGGATCCTCAGCAGCCAACCGGCTCCGCTTGTATGAGTCAAATTCCTCCTCTGTGACACCTGACTTCAATTCTTCCAGCGTCCGCTTTTTCCCATTGGCACTTGAATCTGGCTCTTGATCCCTGCCGTCGGCTTGTTCAGAGTTGCGAGAGACATCCGCATTTTCAGCACTCTCGGAAGTCTCTTCATTGTCATCGGCTGTTTCAATCATCCTCAACATGTTGCCTTCTTCCTCGAAGGCCTTCTTTCCATCTTCCCCTGTACAGTAGCTGTTCTTCACAGTGGAACAGCAGCATGCATATCCCCATTTGAATTGGTACCACCAGCTACCGAAGACCGAAGTATGATTGTTGACCATCACGTCTTCGGGGTATTTGGATTTGGTTGCGTTCTTGGGCGCGCCCTTGATGGCACCGCTCTCGTCGTATTCAATGAATCGTTCGTTTTCAACGACCATCGTATCGCGCAGCGCATTTGGCTGTGTGTGCTCCCCACCACCGTATTTTTCCAGGAGAGCTTTGCGATGCGCTTCACGCTTAGCTTCGCTATCAACCTTCTCCTTCTTTCGGAGAACTTCTCCAGATGTCGGATTGGCTTGGATGTGTAGTTGAGCGAGGCCCTTCTCTTGTGACTCCCATGCATATTGCTGGGCTTTCTCGAACTCCGCAGCATCACCCGAAGCGCGGACGAAATTCTCCTCTGCAACAAGTGCAGCGGCCTGATCGTCCTGCGCGCCCATGTCCACCATTCGACGTGTCTTCGGGTCGTATTTGGCGGAGTCAAGGTCCAGGTTAAGCAGGTATTTGGCCGTGTCTTCTCGAATACGTAGGTTGCGGGTTGCGGTACTCTGTTGTCGTCCCATATCGGATTCTTCGGCGTACCGGATATCTGAATCGGGGTCCTCATCGCCATCTTCACCGGCTTGAAGTTTCTTAAGTTGTGATTCCTCCTTCGCCATGCGCTTGATGGCCTCCATCTCTTCATACTCCTCGACGACCTGGCGATATTCGGTGGCATCGTAGCCGTTCCACCGATCTCTTTTGGCATCCCACCCCATATCGACCTTTTGGAGAAGTTCGTCTGCCTGAATATCCTTTCCAGTCCATTTGGCGCCTTGCTTTCGGGGTCGACTCAGGCACTCTTTGGTTTTGTGTGTCATCGCGCCGCAGTTTTCACATGCGCCTTTGCGGTATTTGGTGGCTGCCGGACCTGCACGCTTTCCTCGGTCATACCATTTTGACTGATCTGGAAGGGCCTTCTGGAGACGTTGATGCTCCAGGTAGTCGTTGTTTGTCTCATCGTCGACGTAGAACGGCTTTTTCGAGATGAAGGATGGAATGTACTCGTTGGGCGTTTTTGACGCCACGTCCGCGGGTTTTCGTGACATGACTGGTAGGTGCAATGGGATAGGAGCGAAGTTTGATTAGAACAGAAAGAAAAGTAACTAATCAAGTAGATTGAGCCACCTGTAGCTCTCTCCTGTTGTGAGATGAAAGATGAGTGAAGTTGCGATAGGCCCGAGCGTGGCGGGTGGAGAATTGATATGAAACACGTGACTAGGCGTTATCTCGCGTCGTCATGGACATACATCCGTCGCGTTTTCTCGACTATTCTTATTGAGGTGCCAAAAAGGACGCGCATGTGATAATCGTTGCGTGAACCATTTCTCCTTCGCAATGTTGCTGTGGCTTCTGGTTGCCACACACCCGAGCGATGGAGCCATTCCGCGTGCGTCTTAACTGTATCGATCATTATCAGGCCACCGCGTCGGAGCTGGATCCTCCACTACCTTTTCGTGATGACGTCTCAGAGAAAGATTTTAAGCCTAAAGTGCCCGTGATTCGAATATTTGGAGCCACCGAGACTGGCCAAAGAGTTTGCGTACATGTCCATGGTGCATTTCCATACCTCTACATCGAATACAACGGGTCCTTGGCGCCAGAAGATGGTTAGTGATGGTCATATTATGATATGACGGGTTGACTTACCAAAATTGTAGTAAATTCTGCCATCCGAACTCTTCATCTTTCAATCGATCATGCTCTGGCGGTCAGTTTTCGCCGAAATGCGTATGACCGGAGGACAGCGTTTGTGGCGTACATCACCTTGGTGAAAGGAGTCCCGTTCTACGGATACCATGTCGGATGGCGGTTCTTCTTCAAAATCTATCTCTTAAACCCCTTCCATACAACTCGCCTGGTCGATCTTCTGCACCAAGGAGCTGTGATGAAACGCCCGCTTCAGCCCTACGAGGCACATGTGCAATACATCCCCCAATGGATGTGTGATTACAATTTGTACGGATGTGCAACAATGAGCTGCAGTCAAGTCAAATTCCGAGCACCAGTACCTGAATATCTTGAGCTCAACAATCTAGACCATCGCTGGCACGATCGTTCAATACCACCCGAGAACATACTCGATCACCCTGCGTTACAGAAACAAAGCCATTGTGCACTGGAGGTTGATATCTGTGTTCAAGATATCCTGAACCGTCTTGATGTAAAGGAACGGCCTTTGCATCATGATTTCACCGAGCTTTTGAAACCTGTTGCAATTAATGAGCGGCTCGTTCTTAGCATGGCTGGACTGTGGCAGGATGAAACCCGCAGGCGCAAAAAGAGGATGGGCATTACTGATCCAGGAAGCACTCCGTTTGGACCCGAGGAATTGGTTTCAATGTCTGCGGATCCAAGAAATCAGTCGAGAGGTGGTTGGATACACGAGGAAGAATTTCGTGAAATGGCATCTCAGCTTGCCGCTAATGAGAAACACCAGGACAGCAACAAAGATACGACATTCGGGACATTTTTGGGTACCGATGACCATGCCAAAAATGTCAAGACTGCGTTGGATAGTGTCGAAGACTTCTTTCCTGACAAAATCAGTACTTTGACTTTTGATAGCAGCCGTTCCCAGGAATCAGCCGAGCAAAACGTACCAGAAATTTCGGTTGACGAGGGTCTCGCTCTGTCCTCTCAAGCTGACGGACGGTACTACTCGGATTCTGATCAAGGAGGGAGCTTATTGGAAGGGGGAACTGAACAGGAGCCCGAAACGAAAGAGGACCCACTGGGGGAGAGCTTTTACGATGAAGTCTTTGACGAATTGCCCTTCTCAGATGTGGCTGCACCTGCGGAGCCTACTGAAACCAGGAACCCCAAAGCGATTATGGATGGTGTCTACAAGGAAGAACACCCTGTAGCCCAAGAAAAAAGGACCAGTGGCCAGGGTCAAAGTAAAAGTATGGCCCCAAAAAGACAACACTTCGAAGCTCTCGATCTTTATCGTTCGTCTACGAAAAGACCTAGACATATGGCCACACACGCCTTGTCTGAGGGACTATTGGAACCACCTAACACACAAAAGTATCCGCAAGATGACAAACAAAAAAATGTTTCCTTTGATAGCAATGTGGATTCGCACGCGGAAACCTCGTCATCAGAACCCAAATCATCTTCCTCGCAGAGGACAGTCCGTCCAAAGGCGCATAGTTACACCAGCGGCCTGAAATTTCCGGTAGTCAAGGACCCTAATGATCCTCTGACCATTATGCGCTACAGTCAAGATGAGGCAAATCCTTCAAGAAAAGACTCCGAGTCATCCCAGCACCTCTTGGGTTCTTTCCCTTCTGGATCTGGCACGGAAATGTCAGGCAAAACTAGTGAAAATCAGAGTTCTTCAGAGCTACATTCGTCTGCAACAGTGGTGGGTCCAGCCTCCCTCGATCCACATCTCGCTGAGACCATGAAAAACCTCCATCTGTCATTCAATTTCGCACCCAACACATCATTGCGTTGTTTCAAATTCGCCAGCCCAACGTCTAGCGAAGTCAGCTCAACAATAAATGAGTATGGGCGTCCCTCGGTTGTATACCAGAAAGCATTTTACAGTGATGAAACGGATGTGCCTGAACGACCAAGAGAATATGGTGGCAGAGAATTTCGGCTAGAGAGCAACACCATTCACTATCTACCCGATTTTGACCCAATGGCAGAGTCACCTGCAATGGTTGGTGAGCAGATACCAACAGCACACGACCGACATCGTCAAGAAAAGGTTGATCAGCACCTCCGAGAAAGGTGTACCGCCAGGGTCTGGGAGTTTGCACCTGTTCCGCCAAGCCGGTCAGAAGTCATACAGTGGTTTGAAGAGCTAGAAGTCTCGCAAGCATGTAGCCAAAAAGCAGCCCAAAACATACCTGCCCAGAAATCCCACTTTCTCTCGCAGATCGAGGGCCCAACACAGAAGAACGCCCATGGCTTCAAATACTCGCAGAATGGAGTGTCCACTAGCGTGGAACACCAGGCTCAACATATGAGCACGATGAGCCTAGAAGTGCATGTGAACACGCGCGGAAACCTCATGGCCAACCCCGAGGAGGACGAGATCACTTGCATGTTCTGGTGCATCCAATCCGAAGACGAGGATCTCGAGGTCAACAGCCATCTTCCCGGAGTTCATGTTGGGATGGTTTACCATGGCGAGGACGTGAGGCCAGAAGCCAAGATCTCTAAGGCATTAATAATTGATGTCGAGCATGAGCCTACGGAGCTGGACCTGATAAACCGACTCATAGACCTTGTCCGGTACTATGATCCGGACATCATCACGGGCTACGAGGTGCACAACGCTTCCTGGGGATATGTGATTGAGCGAGCGCGCAAGAAGTACGACTTTGACATCTGCGAGGAGCTTTCAAGGACCAAATCCCAATCCAATGGACGATTTGGGAAAGAGGCAGACCAGTGGGGATTCAACCACTCATCGTCCGTTCGTATCACTGGGCGACACATATTCAATATATGGCGTGCTATGAAAGGCGAACTGAATCTGCTACAGTACACCATGGAGAACGTCGTCTTTCATGTCTTGCATCGCCGAATTCCTCACTATTCCCCTAAAGACCTGACGCAATGGCATCAAAGCGGCAAGCCTCGCAATATCCTCAAAATCGTGGAATATTTCAGTTCCCGTGTGCAAATGAATCTAGAAATTCTTGAGGCTAATGAATTGGCACCAAGGACAAGCGAGCAGGCGAGATTGCTAGGCATTGATTTTGCCTCTGTGATTTCCCGGGGATCCCAGTTCAAAGTTGAGTCCCTGATGTTCCGAATTGCGAAGCCAGAGAACTTCCTGCTCGTCTCACCAAGCAGGAAGCAGGTCGGACAGCAGAACGCATTAGAATGTTTGCCCCTGGTCATGGAACCGCAAAGTGACTTCTACACTAGCCCACTTCTAGTGCTTGATTTTCAGTCACTGTACCCAAGTGTCATGATTGCGTACAACTACTGCTACTCAACCTTCTTGGGGAGAGCCATGCACTGGCGTGGGCGAGATAAGATGGGATTCATGGATTACAAGCGACAGCCTCGGCTGCTCGAGTTACTAAAAGACAAGATCAACATCGCACCGAATGGTATGATGTATGTAAAGCAGGAAGTGCGCCAGTCACTGCTGGCCAAGATGCTTTCCGAAATCCTTGAAACCCGCGTGATGGTCAAAAATGGCATGAAAGCCGACAAAGACGACAAGGTCTTACAGCGACTTCTGAACAACAGACAGCTAGCGCTGAAGCTAATTGCAAATGTCACATACGGCTACACATCAGCCTCATTCTCAGGCCGAATGCCCTGTTCCGAGATCGCCGACAGCATTGTCCAAACTGGACGAGAAACCCTCGAAAAAGCCATCGCCTTCATCCATTCCATCGAACGCTGGGGCGCCGAAGTCGTCTACGGCGACACCGACAGTCTATTCGTGTACCTAAAAGGGCGCTCCCGCGACCAAGCCTTCGACATCGGCGAAGAAATCGCCGAAGCAGTAACAAACCTAAACCCGCGACCCATCAAACTAAAATTCGAAAAAGTCTACCACCCCTGTATCCTCCTCGCGAAGAAACGATACGTAGGTTTCAAATACGAACACCGGAATCAAAAAGAACCCGAATTCGACGCAAAGGGCATAGAAACCGTCCGACGAGACGGTACACCCGCCGAACAAAAAATAGAAGAAAAAGCCCTAAAAATACTCTTCCGCACCGCAGACCTCTCCCAGGTGAAGTCTTACTTCCAGCGCCAATGTGCAAAAATCATGCAAGGCCGCGTCTCCGTTCAAGATTTCTGCTTCGCTCGCGAAGTCAGACTAGGAACGTATTCCGAGCGCGGTGCTCTCCCCGCCGGCGCGATGATCAGCACAAAGCGCATGATGGAGGATTCGCGTTCGGAACCGCAGACTGGTGAGCGCGTTCCGTATGTTGTTGTTACCGGTGCGCCTGGGTCGAGACTTGTTGATCGATGTGTTGCGCCGCAGATGCTTTTGCATGATGCGCAGCTTGAGATTGATGCTGAGTATTATATCACGAAGAATATTATTCCGCCGCTGGAGAGGATTTTTAATCTTGTTGGTGCGAATGTTCGTCAGTGGTATGATGAGATGCCGAAGGTGCAGCGGATTCGACGGGTTGAGGGGTCGGTGCTGAGGCCGAATTCTGGGGTTGGGGTTAGTCGGAAGACTCTTGAGTCTTATATGCGCTCGTCGTCGTGTGTTGTCTGTCGGTCAAGATTGTCTGATGCTGCTGTGTCTGTGTGTGGAGATTGTCTGCAGAAGCCGCATCTTACGTTGCTTGATGTTGTTTCACGACTGCAGAGGGCGGAGAAGAGAGTTGTTGATTTGGAAGCTATCTGTCGCTCTTGTATGGGTGTTTCTCCTGGTGATGAAGCTAGCTGTGATAGTTTGGATTGCCCTGTCTTCTACTCAAGAACCAGAGATGCTGCTAACTGGAGACACTCCAAGGCTGTATTGGAACCTGTTGTTGAGTTATTGGAACGGAAGGGGGATGAAGGATTGGACTGGTAGTCTTTTGGATAGATATTTTGAAGTAATTGGTTTGACTTGGATATACCCCAGATTCTGTTAATGTTTAGTTCTACAAATTAGATAAAATTGAGCCAGTTTCATTCATATCGATGTAGACTAGAAGCTCACCACCTAACTATGCCAAACATTTTGGTATTATTTCTTTCTTTCCTTCTTTTTCCCTTTCAAAACAGCGAAATATCAGCTGTTAATCATGTTGATTAGAGCATCAAGCGCTGAAGGCTGCACATCGCCCTCCATTTCCACAATATCATCTGTTTCAGCCTCTTCCTTTTCAGTTTTCTCCTCGGCTTCCGTAGTGCCTAGTTCCACGCCTCCCTCGTTCTCATCATCCTCATCGAAACACACACCCACATCCTTGTCTTGGGGCTTGGGTTTGGCCATATCAATGCGTCGACAAGCAATGAATTCCTGATCCGGGGGCACAGAGGCAGAGCCCACCTCAGCCTTGGGCTTCATGTTCTCATGCACCTCCTTCGGCTTCACCTCCTCATCCATGCCTTCAACAATCTTGAGGATCTGCCGGTGAGTGTAGACCACGCCGTTATCGATAGGCTTTCCAGAATCGCCGCCGACCGCTCCCTCTGAGATCGGACCTTGTCGCGCCCGGCCGGTCGCAACATCACCGAGGACGTCGGGGAAAATCCAAGGGAAGCTAATAAGCGGAAGCTCAGTTGAGTTCACTTCAACAACTTTAATATCTTTTCTCTGCAGTGCCTCCTTGCATCGAGCCTCCAATGCCGCGGCTACCTGCTCCTGGGTAACACGATACATGGCAATGACCAAGGCAGGGATGTTTCCACCATAACGGCCGACTTTGTCGTAACATTGTTGGCGAAACCCACGACGGAGTGTACCCACGATTCTGCCTAGGTCTTCCTGCATCTTGTAGTCTCTAATCACAAAACCGTGGCGGAGTACAAATGTTGACCACACCTCAAACTCAGTGTTAATCTCATACTGAGCCATAATTTGTCGCATGTTCATGTCGAATTCTGCCTTGAGCTCACGGGCGTATTCCATGTAGGTTTCACTTGCTGGAGCTAGCGGGGATTCCAGGATGCGAGAGTCGAAGGGCTTCTCCAGCTTGGGAACGAAGTCAGGGGTGACCACTGCGTCGTACAGTTGACCGAGGATTTTGGTGGACCTATAAATGCTGGATGGTCTCTTAAACCTCTTCTCCATGAAATGGGGCCAGAATTTGGGATCTAGAGATCGGGCCATTCTCGCATGCGCACCGCTCTTGTTATAGTCAACTGCATCAGAATGAAGCTGAGCGAGACGAATGCACTTTTCTTCCCACACGCCTTTCGGGAGTCTGTCAGCCCAAGCCAAATGGGCATGTGCAATTCGGGGCAGACAGTCATTCTTCATATAGGTAACAAAGAATGAAGTGATTTCGTCAACTGTCACATCGTGATCAAAGTCTGGGGCTTTGGAACCCTTGTAGTCCATGCATTCGACGAACCATTTTGCTGGAATCAGATCGGGGTCCCAGATAACGAGGTAGTCATCGCCGTCAAGGTCACCCCCAGAGCACATGCTCGCGATGTCCTGGTCGCCAGTTTGGGGAAGCACAACCACGTCCCGAAGGGCTTGCAGCTCCGGTTTGTTCACTGCTCGAACCACACGAATATCTCCAGGATGAAGCGAAGGGTTGCGAGCGAGAATGCAGAGGCCTTCAATGACTTCGTACTCACCATCTCCATCTAGCCGGCAAATCTGGACAAATATTTCAGGAAGAGCGGCCAGTTTGTCTGCATAGGAGACTCTTCTGCGCGGCAACGCATTTTTATAGTACCCTTTCAAAACACCTGTCTCGTCCATGGCACCGAGAAGGTTGGCCCCTTGGTCTATGACGATCTTTGCTTTCTCTTTGAGATGCTTCAGATGCCAGGATTTCCAAAGCTCGAGCATAGTATTAGCAAATGGCTCGTCATGTCGTCGGAAGCCATCGGATACCATCTGAGCCAATTTTAGGGTCGTTTGGTTCGGGTCGATGTACTTCTGAAGAAGCTGAACAGCTTTCGAATCATTGCTCATGGCTCGATGGAAGCCACCCAGCATGCTGTTGAGTTTCTTGTGGAAGACTTCATCCGGGATATCCAGAGCAGAAAGCACAAGAATCAACTGGCGGTTTAAAGTTGCAAGAGAAAACTGGGACCAACGAATGATCTCCAAGCCGGCTTGATTGGTTTCGAACTTTTGTTGGCTTGGCCGAAGGTGTACCTCCTGAGGCAGAGGGTCTGGAGAGACAACCAGCATGCCCTTGGCTCCTCCAAGACGAAACTGGAAGGCCGAAGGTGGATCTCCAGTGAGAGTTTTAATTTTGTGCTGGGATGTGACCATTTGGGCAAGGAATTTGGAAATCTTTCCCACGCCATCTGAGAACGTGAAGCCGTTACGAATAATGTCATCACACGGAGCAGTTTGAACAGAGGATCCAGTGAAAGCTCGGGTTGTCGAAAAGCATTGTCCCAGTCTTGCAGCATATTTGGCCACATTTCGGATGTGGTTGAATTGGCCCATCCAGGCCCGGATGGTTGCCGCTGAGACACCGGCATCCGGTGCAAAGAAGTATGCGCCATGCTCGCGGAACTGGGAGTTCCCGAATGCAAGGAACTCGTACCGACGGTCTCCAATGGTGATACCGTTGGCCAATGTTCTTTTAACACGGGTGTAGATCTCGTTGTTGGAATCGCCTAGTGACGAGTTGATGCGACCTTCAGTTCTCTCATCTGTAAATCGAACTCGAAGAAAGCGCCCGGGTACACCTTTGTTCGACCATTCGCGCACGACTCGATTTGAGATGTCTACAGTTGGGGTGTTGTAGTAAATCGTAGTCGGGGTGACTCGTGCTGTGTGCATGAAGCAACAGTAGCTCGGAATCTTCGAGTCAGTCACTCCCTTGAAAAAATTGAGATTAAATATTTTCATAGGATCAAGATATTGTTTCTTCTCAGTTGCAACAAATTCTAGCAGTCTTGTAGCTTGGTCATCCCCGAGGTCCTTTATTCTCTCTACAAATTCGCGGGGCATGGTGAATTCAGAGAGATATCCCTGGGACAAACAAACCTCCAACTGATACCTGACTCTGAATGGGAGGTGCAGATAGTTCTGATCACCCAAGTCTTGCAACAATGCAGAAGCCTTGTTGGACTTGGACTCAGAAAAGTCAATCCAATTCCACACTGGCACCGGTCGGTCTAATTTCTCGACAAAGTGATTCCCATTTTGAATGGTGATGTTATAGTCCCTGAAAATATCCTCGACACGCATCAAATGGCGACTGGTATCGCCGACACGGCTCACATTGGGGTCCGCGTCGGGGACGAATGAGATCTTGAACACGTTCCATCGGCCTACCGAGAAACACCGGTAAGCTTACAGAATTACAATGGGATGACGGCACTTACCCAAGTCAATGATATGCCCCAATTTCTTCAAGCTTGTGGGGAGTGTCTTTAGTGAGTTTGGGTTATGTGTCACGGAGGTCTGGCGATACCAGCTATCCTCTTCTCTCCAGCTCAACGGCTCGGTCAATGTGGATCGAATGTCCTTGGCCTTTCGATGCCAAATGGCAGCGGAGTCTAGAACAATCAAGAAGGAGTCCTGTCTTGTGGCTTTATCGTATTGCTGATAAATCTGGGACAGTTGGAGAAAGGTGATTTTGACACGATAGTCATGTTGGGTCACATCTGCAGTCTCTGACCCCCGAATTCCCACTTTAAAGTACAGTACCAAGCACTTGCGCATGACATCGATCACACATCTGGGATATGCCAGGTTGTTGAAGCTTTGCATAGAATGGACAGTGGACCGACCTAGGAGGATACCGATATCGACTTGTATAGTTTTCAATTCCTTCAAAACAACCGTCAATATTTGAAGGTAGTCTCATAACATTCATTCACTGACCATTTCACCAGGCACCTGAACATCTGGACGGACTGGGCTCGGAATTGTCCCGTTTGAGTCACCACAGCAGATACTGAGCGATATCACTGCAACACGGCCACTCCGGAGTCTCATGCCGAAAGAGCCGGTTCTCCAGAAGTCTTCATTTGGAGGTGGTCTATGGATGGTCAGCCAACAGTTAAGCAACGTGGTGAATTGATGGGGTGCTCACTTGAAACGAATGCGTGCCCTCGAATCAGGACGCCCCGCGGCATCCTCCCAAATATCAACCGAAATCAGATTGCCATACTGATGGAAAGCCTCGTAGATGTCATGCGTGTTCATCTTTCTTGGAATATTTAACAAGTCCACCGCACAAGTTTTCCATGATGTCCAGGTTATCCAGCTCTGGACTGGCGGGGGCCGAAAAGGATGGCCAGGAGGGCCAGGAGGGTTAGGGACACCCAACCTCAAAAAGTTGGACTTTGGAATTTGCAAATTTGGAAGATCTGGGCCCGCCATCATGAAACTGGTAAGGCAAGAAAGCTTGTTAAGATGTTGAGGAGAGGAAGAGAAGAGAAGAGGAATGGTCGACGGATTATATAGGAAAGGATTGACACAAATAAAAGGAATGAATAAGAAAAACAAACGGAAGGTGAGAAATTAGGAAAGAGCAATCTTTCAAGAGTGTCTACTGTGGAAGGTACAGAAATGGATATAAGAAAAGGAGCGATCCTCTTCGAGTATTGAAGAACTGAATGTCGAATGAGAGCAGATATGACATGTGAGAGTTCACCCCATCACGTCTGTATTTAGTTAAGCGAGAATGAGCAGGCTTAAATGCAGCAAACATTTACTTACGCTTTGGGCCTTTGTAGACTATTGCTGCCATATTCTTCTTTTCAAAAACTAGTTTGATGTGAACCTAAGTCCCCCTGTACTATGTAGATCAATCAGTTAGACACACCCATTGTTCAGGGCGACCATTTCTGATCTACCCAGTGGGACTGATGGTTATATCTTTATCAAGGATAGGTTAGCTAGCACATTAAAGTGATGTCCCGATAGCGGATACATTACCTATTGCCTTTGGAAAGCAGAGGTAGTGAAACCGAATATGTGTAGTACTTGCTGTATACATCTAGCAAGCTTAATGTTGGTAAATGTCGGGGAAGATAAATTGAAAGTAGATATGGATATTCCATAATCAAGAGGGTACAAGCGAATACATCGCCGTCTAGGCCGAAGAGACTAAAACAGTGAATAATCCGAGGGAAAATGAAATGAAGGGAAGAACATACCCCAAAGCCTCAAAGAATTGCCTTGAAATAACGGCAGATAATACAGGCTTCGGGGCAGCGATGTCAGTAGTGATGCGTCCAAATAATTAAAGACAATGGTTAAGGCAGTTGGGGTTTCTAAGGTTGTGGTGTAGATTATCTACTACCTAGAAGTGTACATACAACGCATATCACGCTGAAAGACATATCAAAGGACGCTTCAAAAGGCAACTCGGAATACACATCAAATAGCATATCGAATATCACATCAGAAAACAACCGTTACGATAGGCATGATTCGATTGTCCAAGAATTATGTACATGTCAACGCCACCACTACCTAGGCAACCTTCTCACTGAGGAGCTATCTGATCCGCTGACCCCGTAAAAGCCGTACTGGAAAAGAGAAAGTCTCTAGAAAACTCCAGATCCATATCCAAATCTAGATTATGCAGCCTGCTCTCCTCAAAGTTCCTCTGAGCCTGTGTCTCCTGGAAAGAGGCATCCACCTGATTTCGTTTCGACGAAGTACTAGACTGTGATTTCGTCGGGCTGTTACGGTCAGCCTCTACCAGCGGTTTTCTGACAGAATGAGATATGCCAGTGGCTGATGGCGGGGTTTTTGTCTTAGAACCTGCAGCGGGGGAGGTGTTTAGGTCATAAGGTATGCTTGTTGATTTGCGATTTCCTCTTGGTCGTTTTGGAGTAGGACCATTAAAGTTGGAGGTCATGGATCCAAAGGGCTGTGCTGACTGTGTGTCATCTTCATCGTCGCTTATGGTGTGCAGGATCCTTGCAGCTGGAGCGGCGTCGACAGAGGACCTGGTTCGTTGGTGGGTTTGAGGGGCGTTTGACTCGGGGGCGTTGGCGGAGAAGCCCATCACGCCCATTAGACGACCGATGTGTTGTTGTGCTTCCGAGAACTCGCGGGCCTTGGCCGCACGCTCGTCTCGTAAGGCCTGCACCTAAATTCAACGTCAGGAAGTGCGGATTTTGATGGAGGTAGTGATTACCTTTCTCTCCAGGTGGTGAATCCGTTTGTCTTTCAATTGCACATCTCTAGAAGCATCAAGGGCGGCAGCTTGCATAGCTGCATGTAATCGCCGATTTTTTGTCTCGTGATTCACAATCTGAAAATGTAGGTACACGATTAGTTTCACCCATACCCAGATTTAATGCATGTGTAGACATACGTCAGATGTGGCCCGCGAACTTTCGGCTTCATGGTCATGTTTCAGCCTTTCAATCTCACTCCGCGATTTTTCCTCCGATTCTTCCAGTACACAATAAAGCCTTTTAACTTCAATGTTCTGTTGCTCAACCTGGAAAGAGTCAGTACAAACTAATTAGTCTTGATTGATGCCAGAAAACCCACCGTTGTTTCCATGCACCCCAGTTCCTTTCGCAAATCTTCCTCCTGGGCCAGAAGGCGGCTCACTTCATCTTCTTTCTCATCAGCAAGAAGCCTAGTCTGCTTCAATGCCTCTGTAGCACTAGCAAGATCTTGCTTCAGAGAGCTAGAGAGTTCAGATAACGTAGCTCTTTCGCTCGATACTTGATCGAGACTTTGGCGTATCTGTTCATTCTTCATTTGCAAACAGCACATTTCCCGCTGAAGCTCTTCCAATTGATCGTCCTTTTCAGTTAAAGTAGCCATCATCTCCAATTCCTTCGAGCGGGCCTTTTCTCTTTCCACAAGAACTGCCTTCTCGGAACTCTGTTGCTGCTGCTGAAGCTCCACGCGTGCAGATTCGAGCGACGTAGTCAGTTCGTCGGTGTATGCGCATTGCCCTTGAAGGAGCTGTTCAAGGCGTGTGTTCTCGTGACCAAGTTCAACAAAACAGTCGGATAAGCCCCTTGACTTGGTTTCGAGCTCTGTATTTTGGGTTTTCAATTGCTCGTTTTCCATCGCATATCTGTCCCGTTCTTCTTCAGCAGCTCTTAGGGGTCCTTCAACGTCGTGACAGCGACTCTCTAGGTCAAAGCACATATCCTCGATCTTTCTCATCATGCTGTCGTGAGAGGTCTGAGCATTCTGCATAAAGAGTTCGGTAACTCCAGAGCGCCAATCACGGGTTATCTGAGTCGACGAGAGATCATGTCTGTCGCGCAAGACAAGGGAGCCACGGAAAGCTTTGGGAGTTGTTGATGAGAACGCACAGTTAAGGCTCGGTATTGATTGCTCCACTCGTCCCACGAAGGATTCCATGACAATGTCAGTTTCGTTCTGCGCCGAAGCCTTGTAAAGTTTTAATAGAGATAGGAACAGCTTGTTTTGATTAGTGTATAGCTCAGATCCACACCATGCCGCACCACCGCATTGGCTTTCGCTTGGCAGCCTGGGAAAGTATTCAACCATTTCCCCAAGAGCTTCCCTCAGACGAGCCATGGAGTTGTTGACATTAGAAAATAAGAGCTCGGGATGTACTTTTTGCACACCAGCTAATACGAAATTTGCCAAGTTTAGTGCTGCAAGCTGTCTCATCCCCAACCATTTATTACCTCTTAAGACATCGGAAGTAAAGTTCAAAAGTTGACGAGTGGCAGGCTCTCCAGATTCCTATTGATGTCAGTTGTCAAAGTTGCCGACAAACAGGAGCTCTTATACTTACTGCTAAAGACTTGGCAAAGCATGGAATCAGTTGATGGGGTATCTTTTCCATAGTCTCTTGGCAATTTTCGGACAAAAGGATCTTTATGCCAAGTTCCCGTAGCTGGGATGGCAATGAATGTGCCGGGAGAAGTGTGTGCAAAAAGACAATTACCTATAATCAAGTAATTAGCAATTCGTCTCGATGCGCAAACTAGCCACAACTAACCATCGTTTGTGTTTGACCATAGAGACCGTCCCTGACAGCCTTCTCGCACAGCTTAGCAATCTTAAGCTTATTACCTGCTATCCAAGCCTGTTTCTGCTCAGGCTCAATAGCGTCAGCGATGCAAATGGCCAGCTGAATACTCTTAGCCGCCTGGGGCGGTGCCAGATTGCAACTGGATGAGCAAGCGAGTATGACACGCAAGACAACCAAGTCGAGCGTTTTGAGACCACGTTTCTGGCCAAAGAAATGCTTAATATTAAGAAGCCATGGCGCTTCCGATCCGTGTTGATTTTGGGATGCTATATTCAATGCCGTCGCAATCTGCGCAAAGGTTGCCAGACACAAGAGGTTGCCCATATGATCGTCCAAGTTGCGCAGGGTCTTGGTGAACTCCAGCTGGAGATTGGACATGACCTCGGATGGAATATCATTCAAGATCCGTGGCGAGCCTTTGAGCCCCGAGATGAGTGCGTGGAGAGGTGCTACAGTCTCAACGCAGGGATTCTCTGCCATCATACTAACTAGCTTCGTGATAAAGGGGGCAATCCTGGCTGGTGGCACAACGCCCGCTGGCAGGGGCGATGAAAATAATGCGATACATGCCGGGAAATACTACTAGAGTCAGCTGATGCGCCTCAGCGAGTATTTGTTGACTTGAAGGAACGAAGCTCACCTCGGTCCCATTAGTCTCCAGGGCCTTTTCTAGAAATGCGTCCAAAATGACCGGGTGTCGCTCCAGCAGCTCATCTCTAAAAGATGATGCAGATGCTAGATTATGTCAGACTCGTGTCCCAACAATACTTTCATTTAGCACAAACCGAATGCAGTGATCAGAGACAGAGCGATGCGTGATCGGGATAAGGCCTCGACCAAAACATCAGCCAACAACCCAGCTTGGCAGGGCTTGGATAATGCCCAGGCGCCAATTGTCGAAGATCGGCTTTGGGATACCAGATCATGGAGATCCTGCACGGGTATTATTAGCATGTATACTCCAATGCCTGTCTTGGCCGAATTACCTGTAACGAAGGTACGTAAGGCGCAGTGACTAGGCGTTCTACCTCACGCACTAATTGAGCGAGTTGCCCTTCCATTTTAAAATTGCATAGATGTTACTTTGGTGGATCCGGTTAGTACGCGATTCAGTCTGACAAAGTTGATGTCGACGTGGACGAGGTTCTCCCCACCGTTGCCCCGTCAACCATTGACATATTCACTTTTCTACTTGCTCTAAATTATCCCAATTTACACCTTTTTACCCACCTATATTTTATTCTATATTCTGCTAATTCTTCTTATTCTAGCACCAATTAGGGGAAGTATCTAAAAAAAAAAAGAGAAAAAAAGAGAGAAAAAAAAGAGAAAAAAAAAGCTCCGGAGTTCTCGCCCGACTCCGTCTTTCTTCCTCTACGGCTATTTTTATTCGCCCCCACGTTCAGGTATCTCCACAATTTCGGCAATGGCAGGTCGATGGCCTGAGGGCGGACGAGGGTGGAATTACAGTGGGATCAACTGGGATTATAGTCGCTATAGTGCGATTATTTATTACAGTGGGGGTGGAGTTTTAAGGGACCTCCGGCTAAGAGTTCGAAGAGTGACCCCCCACAGCTTTCTCGGCCGAAGTCCGACACTACAAAAGCCCGGTCACATCATGCCGGTCCGCAATATCGACATTTCTTTTCCCTTTTAACGGCTTCCTGTTCCTCTTTGAGCTTCGATTCTTATAAGCTCTTTGTATATAATTATCCACCATGCGGCCAGCTCTCCGGGTCTCCCGGGCCCTACCGGCTCCAGTTTGTCGGCCCCAGGTCTCGCGCGCCATTTTGTCTCGCGGTGCTAGATTGAACAGCTCCAATGCCGGGAAAACCGAGAACACAGAGAACACAAAAGAAAGCAATTCCTCTAACGCTCCCCCTTCACCCTTTTGGACCCCGGCCAAGGCTATCCTTGCCTCCGCATTCGCTGCGGGGTTAGGCTACGGCGTCTCCTCATATACTCAGACCTCGACACAGACACCTAAGAAGCCTCAATATGGCTCAGTGAAGGACTTTGAAAAGGTAAATCTCTCGATTGCAACATAATCGCACACTCCTCCAGGAGAACACCAGCTAACAACCCTCCCCCAGGCCATCAACGAGCTAAGAGCCAAGCTCGGTGAAGACGTAATCGGCACCGACGAAGACGAACTCCAATCACACGGCTTCTCGGAATGGTCCAGCCTAAACGCTGACCGTCTCCCCGTCGCAATCGCATACCCCAAGACCACCCAAGAAGTCTCCGAAATCGCCAAGGTATGCCACAAATACCGCATGCCGATGATCCCCTACTCCGGGGGCTCGAGTCTGGAAGCCAATTTCTCCGCCCCGCTCGGCGGCATGACAATTGACTTCGCATTCATGAACAAAGTCCTTGAAATCCACCCAGACGACATGGACATCATCGTCCAGCCTTCCATCCAGTGGATGGATCTGAACGAGCAGATCAAGGACACCGGAATGTTCTTCCCCGTCGACCCAGGCCCATCCGCCATGATCGGCGGTATGGTCGGCACAAACTGCTCCGGCACCAATGCCGTCCGCTACGGTACCATGAAGGACTGGGTGATTAACCTCACGGTCGTCCTGGCTGATGGTCGCATCATCAAGACCCGCAGACGTCCCCGCAAGACTTCCGCTGGATATAATTTGACCGGCATGTTTGTTGGCTCCGAGGGTACGCTTGGTATCGTCACTGAGGCCACGCTGAAGCTCGCGCCGCTTCCGGAGTTGACTCGCGTTGGTGTTGTCGCGTTCCCGACCATTCGGGACGCGGCCTCGACCGCCATGCAGCTCATTCGCAAGGGTGTCTCGGTGCAGTGCATGGAGATCATGGATGATGTTCAGATGGACGTTATTAACCGCGCGGGTGGAACTGGCCGTGAATGGAAGGTCTCGCCTACGCTGTTCTTCAAGTTCTCCGGAACTGTCGCCGGTGTCGCGGATAGTATCAATCTGACGACTAAGGTCGCGGAGGGTAACAATGCACAGACTTTTGAGTTCGCTCGTGATGACCGCGAAGCTCATGACCTGTGGTCTGCGCGCAAGCAGTCGCTATGGAGTATGATGGCACTGCGCAAGGAGGGATCAGAGGTGTGGTCGACTGATGTGGCTGTGCCTATCTCTCGACTGCCTGATATCATTGGTATGATCTTCAACCCGATTTACTTCTTTGTATGTATACTGACACTGAATCTTGCAGAAACCTCTAAGAAGGAATTGGTCGACCTGGGCCTTTTCGCCAGTATCCTTGGCCACATCGGCGATGGAAACTTCCATGCAAGTATTATGTACGACCGCAACGATCCTGATGAGCGGGCGCGTGTCGAGAAAGTAGTGTACGATATGGTTGATCGTGGACTAGAGATGGAGGGCTCGTGCACAGTAAGTCGTTCATCCTTGGAGATACCAGAACATCAGCTAATTCAATACTACAGGGCGAGCACGGCATTGGGCTGGGCAAGAAGGGATCTTTGAAAAAGGAAGTTGGACCGGAGACAATTAATGTCATGCGCAGTATCAAGCGCTCATTGGATCCGCACTGGCTGCTGAACCCTGGCAAGATCTTCGATTACGATGACGAGACACCGGGCCCCGGACATTGATTGTGATTTAGCATTGTATACATTATATATGAACGAACCTACGGGCTTTCCAATGGAATGGTGCAAATAGTAGAATTTCATTACCATAACGGTGGTATTTGCTCAGACTTGATGTTCTTGTCCCAACGATTTCCGCAGACGATCCATCTTGCCTTAGATCCGTACACGCATTGAATGGACCTTCTTCCTTCAGGCATTCACACTCTTCGTTATTGGGTTATTGACCCGCCCGATGCATTGAATATGCGCACCTTCAACGTTGGCAATGTTCATCCCGGTATTTTCATCGAAGCTTCAGCGTCCATTTCGCTTTGCGAAGAACTCGCTCACGCTGGAGGATCATGGTGTTTTGAATTTGCCCTATCGGGGACAAATCGTTCAGCAACGGAACTTGACTTGCACGGGCACTTGTATCAAGCTCGCTAGTACCCGATGCTGGGGCTTGGGGGGCAGGGGGTACATGCTGCCCCATGATGGAAAGCCGGGCACACACGTCGATTAATGCTAGTGTAGCCCTTATATTAGTAGCCAAGAAGTGTGTTCTTACTCCGACATAAGTGGGTGAGGTAGGAGATGGTCAATTTCAAGTTGACGAAAATGGGCGAGGAAGAAGGCCCTGACAAGAGAGACTCCAAGTCGAGATGTTCTGTCATAGAATAGAAGCTGAAATATTTGATGGTAGGATGTATTTGTAGTCGCGATAGCCTTGTTTGTCAGGCTTCTTAACAATTTGGTAATTAACCTCTGTTTGTTTGTAGAAAATCAGTCCATCTTCTTTCCTTGTCAGCTTCCAGGGTTATCTTGGGGTTTTCAGTTAATATTCATCCCTGTTTACCCAGATGTTACCTTGGAAAAATGCCTCAATAAATACCTTAGGTCCTCTACCAGGTCCATCTACTACATGGTGGTGGGTCTGCACGATTACACTGACAGTGCCGGATCTCGATATTCATGTAGATTCCCTGGAAGTCTTAGTCCGCATTAGGTGCAAATATTAGAATATTATTATCATAACGGTGATGCTTGCCCAGAGCCTAGGACCTGAAAGTATCGCTCGAACAGATTCGCACTCCACTGACAGCCAGTGCCTGAGCTGGGTATGTCTGCAGATTCACTGGCTGGTTCCATGTGAGACAAACTGTCTATAGCTGCCGGAGCAGCTGCGGCAGCATTCGCCAACGCCCACATACGAGGAATATGTTCTTGGGCTTCTAATTGCATGTTCGGCACCTCAGAACGACAGTTCGGGACTCTGGGTTCCAGCTCGCCAGGGGAAGGACAGGAAGACCCAAAAACTTCTTCTCTCTGGCGCTTTAAAGTTCCCAGACCAAGCGGCTGTGGTGATTCTGTAACCATGGTATGTGATTCTTCGAAGCCGCTGTCATCATCTGGTGATGCACCCCATTCAGATGGATTAATCTGTATCCTGTCCCGAGAAAATAGAGCTTTCGTGTGGAGTTCCTCGATATTCTCCCAGTGGCGATCACATCGGGCATCACCATCCATCTTCAAGTAATCGTATGTCTCATTCACCGCTTGCCATGCAGAATCCAACGCCTTACCTTTCGGGGCCAGAGAAAGATTAATGAGCAAACATGTCAAGGCATCCCATTCGACGTAGTTTTGGAAAGTCCAGACCCACTGTCTGCCCTTTTCATAGCGTTTCAAAGTTGAAGTTTTCTGCAGGATCTCCGTGCAAACCTTTCGGAAGTTCATATGCGTGAGTATAGACTGGTCTTGTCTCGCTCGGGGTTTGATCACTGCCAGTCTGAGCTTTCCGAGCATCAAATTGCAGGAGACAGTTGTAAAATAGTCCAACGCAATACTTTGATCTAGATGCGATAAATATTGCTGTTCGACTTTTTCTTTGAAAATATCTATCGCTGTGCATTTCTGCGAAGCTGATAAAGCTGGGTAGCAATTCTCTTCGCAGAACTGGCCAGAGAAGATAATTCGGCGGGCAAAATTGCCGATTTCAGATCTTGCGAGACTCAGCATCATCTCTGTTTTTCCGCTGCAGTTTCGGGGCGGGTCCTTCATATCAATATCAAGACTTGCATCGCTCACATTCGAAGGGAGCTTTGTGTCGAACCATGACTCCAGAATACGTGGGGTTGTGCCACAGTCCTCTGCGATATTGATATCGAGAATATAGATCTGCCACCAGAGTCGACGCCGCATTTCGGCTTGAAAGGGTGGTAGTCCTGAAGCAGATGGATCGCGATGCAAGCCGATGTTGAGGGCAATTCCAATTGCATTCCCAATAAACTTTCTAATGTCTGGTCCTTTATCATAACGCCTGCTGCAAGCCTAAAGTAATTGTCAGATAATGTCAGACATCTCCTTGTTTTAGTATCACGCACGATGTATATGACAAAAGCTTGTAGGATGGTCATGTCCGATGACTTCAATAGATCGGCTTTTGCGAGAGAGCTTTCAACTCCGGTGCGATATCTTGAAAGATTAGCAAGACACTTATGGCTTTGAGCCAGATACATACATCTTCAATGCTTTATGCTTGTCTTCATCAAGCTCAGCCCAACAATCTTCCGCCGTCATTGTTACCACAGCAGCATAACAGATGGCGGATATCAAGCATTGCGTGGGTGCTCTGAGGGTCTCTCGACATTGGGTGTTATTCAATATCTGTCTCTGGACCGTTGGTGCATGTATAATTTTGAGGATTGGCTCCACGTTTTCTAAGTACTTCTGCCATAGGAAAGATACCAGCAGTCGGGGCGGGCAAAAATATTCGAGTGCGGAAGTCGGGAGAGATTTGAATAAAGATGGACTTTGATTTAGATCCCTTCCATCATGCCCGTGATATTCATGGGACTGGTGCACCGGGTCATGACCATGACTTGCAGCAAGAGATGGCGATGAAGATTGAGTCTGCAAAATCCCTTGGAGTTGAGAGAGACTTTGCTTAAAATAATCTAATGTATGCTCAATTCTTTCGATGCGGGTTACCATATAATCGCCAGTCTGATGGCTCTTGGTAATGGTAGGTTCCGCTCTTGGTGGCGCGTAGCTGCACTGTATCTTGACTTTGACGCAGTACGAGCAAGGCAGGGATCTGTCGCATTTGATTTTTCGTCGACGACACTCAAGACAAGAGCGCACTGTGTTGGTAGGTGGATAAACCATTGACTCAAGAAAATGCTCGGAACTGTAATGATGACTGGGGAATTGTGATGGTGTAAGTCACAACATGAGCAAGTTGATGATACGAGGCTGTGAGCTGATTGGTTAGAGCGGAGCGGCGGAGGCCCCAGTCCGCATTTCTAAGCGTAAGGCAGGCGGACGATGGAGTAGATCGCATCATATTATTTCCCTTACAAAAATTGCTTCGGAGTCAACATGGGTATTGTTTGATTGGTTGAAGCGGAGGAGCGGACAGAAAGTCCGTCGTACTTCAAAGCACCATTTGCATACGCAGTCCATGATATGAAGTCAACATCAGATAGAGAGAGCGAAATAGCGCAGGACTAAAACCTATAAAGATGTCATTCCATCCAAGACTAGTACTTCATCTACAGCGCAATAATCCGATATGGCATCATACTTGAAAAACGTTGCAATTATCGGCGTACGCCAGCTCCATTCTCAAATTATACATATTACCCTAGCTAACAACTTGGCAGGCTAGCGGCACCGTTGGCAAAATCATCCTCGATGGCCTTGCATCTTCCCAGTTCGAAATTACCGTCATTTCCCGCAAGGGGAGGGAGGCGACTTTCCCATCTGGTGTGACTGTTCTCAAGACCGACTACTCGGACAACGGTCTCGAGGTTGCATTCAAGGGCCAAGACGTCGTCATTTCGGCTGTGGGTGCCAGCGCATTTGGCGAACAGAAGAAGTTCGTCGATGCTGCCATCCGTGCAGGTGTCAAGCGCTTCATCCCATCTGAGTTCTCGGCAAATAGTCAGAACGAAGCTGTGTTGCAATTGCAGCCAATATTTGGGCCGAAGAAGGAACTCGTCGAGTATCTCAAGAATAAGGAGACCGACGGGTTGACCTGGACTGGTATTGCTTCTTCCGGATTGTTTGACTGGGTAAGTCTTCCATTGCAAATTGCGAATTGCAACTTTGGCTAATCAGTGATTTTTGAATAGGGTCTTACAAACGGGTTTCTGGAATTTGACATTGCCAGTCATACGGCTACTATCTGGGATGGAGGCAACAAGAGTTTCACCCTAACCAATCAGAAGGCCCTCGGGGAGGCTGTTGCCTCTGTTCTTCTGCATCCCGATGAAACCAGAAACCAGTTTCTGTTTATTGCCTCGGTTGAAACCACTCAGAAGGACATTCTTGCTGCCTTGGAGGAGGAATTGGGAGTTAAATGGACCGTAAACGAAACTACCACAGACATTCAAGTCAACGAGGCAGCCAAGAAGCTTGCTGCTGGGGACTTTAATGGTGCTTTTGCTCTGGTTCGAGCCACTGTTTTTGGCAACACCCCGGGGCTCCATTCAAACTATGCCAAAGAGGAGAATCTGGCGAACAATGTGTTGGGACTTCACTTGGAAACTGTCAGCGATGTTGTCAAGCGTGTCCTCAATAAATAAACCAAAAGGTCCAGCCACAGGCCACTTTCTGAGTGGCCTTTTGATATTCCAACGATACATGACGTTCCATAGAAAGAAATGCAAACGAGCCAAATCTCGGGAGATTAAACTTTGACAAAGGACCCATATATTCTGACCAATCGGGGAGCCACGTTTTTGTCCGAACACAGTCGCTGACATAAGCGCGGGGCAAGGCAATTGGCTGAGAGCGATATCGCTGTCGCTGTGAATGCTACAAGCCTTCAACCCCATCACCAGCGAAGCGGTAAGTACAATTGTTGTTTTATATTGATATTTTGCTATGCCAATCCCCTGGAACTGTAAACCATGTAGTCTGTGAGGTATCGAAGCTAGCAGAGCCTCCTATATACTGCATGCGGGGCTCTGGAAACGCTTTGACTCATACAGGCCTCTGGTGGTATATGACCCACGGCATGAAGCAGTTGTTCTTTTGTATATCTGTTGATTGGTCGCTAGTTTTAACTTGTTGGAATTTCTGGTTTGCTAACCTACACAAGATATAAACTCAAAAGCAAAATGGCTCCTGAATTCCCAAAGAAGAAGTGCGGTACGTTATCAATCTTGAAAGTATTTTCATGCATCATTCAGACCTAACATGTTACAGGTGTTCTCGGTGCCACTGGCTCCGTGGGCCAGCGCTTCATCCTGCTGCTGGCAGACCACCCCTTCCTTGAGCTTCACGCTGTGGGTGCTTCTGAGCGTTCAGCCAACAAGAAGTACAAGGATGCCGTGAACTGGAAGCAATCCTCCCCCATGTCTGAGAAGCTCAGCAACCTGGTCATGCGTGACTGCAGGCCCGAACATTTCTCGGATTGTGACCTTGTCTTCTCTGGACTGAACAGCGATGTTGCTGGCGAGACTGGTATGTGATATCAGATGTATCAGATTTAACAAACAAAACTATATACTGACATTTTATGCAGAAATGGCATTCATTAAGGCTGAGATCCCCGTCTTCTCAAACGCAAAGAACTTCCGCAAGGACCCCATTGTTCCTTTGGTGGTTCCTACCGTGAACCCCCAACATCTGGATCTGATTCCTCACCAGCGTGAGAAGTACGGTCTGAAGAAGGGCTTCCTGGTCTGCAACTCCAACTGCGCTGTTATTGGCATTGTCATCCCCTTCGCGGCTCTTCAGGCCAAGTTTGGCCCAGTCGAGGAAGTCGAGGTTTTCACCGAGCAGGCAGTCTCCGGAGCCGGCTACCCCGGTGTTCCTACAATGGACATCCTGGATAATGTCATCCCCTACATCAGCGGCGAGGAGGACAAGCTCGAGAACGAAGCGCAAAAGATTCTGGGTACATTGAATGCCAGTGCCACTGGTTTCGATGAGCAGACTGGTCTCCGCATCGGAGCCACTTGCACCCGTGTTGGTGTCACTGACGGCCACATGGCATTCGTCTCCTTGCGTTTCAAGAACCGCCAGACCCCCACCGCCGAGCAGGTTAAGGAGGCTCTACGGGAGTATAAGTCCGAGGCGCAGAAGTTGGGTGCTCCTTCCGCACCAGAACCCGCGATCAAGGTGTTCGATGAGCCCGATCGTCCCCAGCCCCGCCTGGACCGCAACATCTCCGGTGGATACACAGTGAGCGTTGGCCGAGTTCGTGAGGGTGCCCCAGGTGGTCACTTTGATATCCGATTCGCTGCCCTCTCTCACAACACCGTCATTGGAGCTGCTGGATCATCTATCCTCAATGCCGAGGTTGCTGTTATCAAGGGCTACATTTAAGTCGATTACGAAAAGTGGAATTATCAGCGCATGTCAAATAGATACAAATTTTCGTACAAATGAATTAGATCTCATTGGTCTCTATTCCTAAAGCGGAAGTTCTCGGGTGGATCAGGGCCCCGAGTGGAGATGACATAAGCAAACGTAAAAGCCCACTAGTGGAGTCTGATTGGCTTGGGTGGAGAATAGGGCTCACAACGACCACACACTAAGCGAATTCTCTTCTGATTTGGATCATCACTTCGCGGTTTGAGCCTTCTCCTTCGACACTCCGACCACCTAACCTTCAGTCGACAAATCAGTCAAAATGCGCGGCCCGTAAGTGTTATGAAATCGCCCTCTACATCACTATTTTTGCACACTGGTTTCGGCTTCCTGCTGGATTTCGAGTTCAACCAGTCACTACGAGAGTGATCAAAAATTTCTCGACTTGGAACACCATCACTAACAAGCATGTTCTTCACAGCGGAAAGCACCAGAAGCGCCTCAGTGCGCCCTCGCACTGGCTCTTGGACAAAATGTCCGGAACCTACGCGCCCAAGGCCTCCCCCGGTCCCCACAAGCTCCGGGACTGCCTTCCCCTGATTGTCTTCATCCGTAACCGGTACGCACGCGACACTATAAATTCCTCGACACGCGACGAACAACCACTGACATTTCTTTCGTTGATAGTCTCAAGTACGCCCTGAACGGTCGCGAGGTCAAGGCCATCATGATGCAGCGTCTGGTCAAGGTTGACGGCAAGGTCCGCACCGACACCACCTTCCCCGCTGGATTCATGGACGTCATCTCCCTCGAGAAGACCGGCGAGCACTTCCGTCTCATCTACGATACCAAGGGCCGTTTCACCGTCCACCGCATCCAGGCTGAGGAGGCTGAGTACAAGCTCTGCAAGGTCAAGCGTGTTCAGCTCGGCAAGGGCGGGATCCCATTCTTGGTTACGCACGATGCGCGAACGTGAGTTCCACACTCCACAAGTTCCGTGTCATTCAGTCGTTGGACCAAGCTTTGGTTGATCGGCGGAGGACAAGAGAACTTGGAACATCTATTCCATCTTTCTGGAAACAGTAGGATTCCATTCGATTAGGACATGGTTTTGCTAACTTGCGTTTTTCGCTCTACAGCATCCGTTACCCCGACCCTGCCATCAAGGTCAACGACACCGTCAAGGTCGAGCTTGCCACTGGCAAGATCACTGACTTCGTCAAGTTCGACTCCGGTGTTGTCATCATGGCCACTGGTGGTCGCAACATGGGTCGTGTTGGTGTCATCACTCACCGTGAGCGTCACGATGGTGGTTTCAACATCGTCCACGTTCGCGATGCTCTTGACAACCAGTTCGCTACCCGTGAGTCCAACGTCTTCGTCATTGGACAGGACAAGCCCTGGGTTTCCCTCCCCAAGGGTAAGGGTGTCAAGGTACGTTATCATTCTCCCAACGCTGATTCTCTGAATTTATCCTAACCTTATTTTCTAGCTCTCCATTGCTGAGGAGCGTGACCGCCGCCGTGCCCACGATATCGCCAACTAAATTCACAATATCTGATATTTGTGGAATAGCTGGTCGATTAAAACAAACACTAAAAACAGTAGCTGGGAAACGGCGTCTTGTCTTGCTTAACAGGCTTGAATAATGCTTTCTCGTAGTTTTCGAACCATAGCAAACAAAACAGGAACGGGTTAACCGCTTCGTTTCCGAGTGATATGATACCATTTGACGTTACCTCTTTTTCGAACGATTTAATGAGCGTATATTGACTTTATCTCCCTTGATCTTCAACACTACTTTCTGGATGATTAGCTCTTATGCTTTTGCTGTCTGGCCGCATTGTTCCGCTATCATCCCAGGCGTACTTTTATACATGAAGATCAAGGGAAACGTAACTTTCCTAATCTGTAGTCAAGATGCGAGTCTTTCGCCACCCAGATGCTACTAAGAGTGAAAACTATTAGCAACCAATCTAGGTCGCCTTCTAGATCCAAAGCTACTGCATACTAAAGCTCTGGCTGAACCCGTGAATAAGCGTAGGCCGTTTCAAATTGAGACTTCGCATCTCAACAGCAGAGAATGATGACCCACGAGATATACCTTGATTTGGTCTACAATACCAAAGGTCCATCATTTTTGATCTAATTTTAATATCTTTGTAAATACTCAGATGTGTACTTTTGAGAGAATCTACACAAATTAAACCCTACGGTACTTGAGTACATGTGTAGATCCCGCTTCAAAAATATGTTATATATTTCCTACATACTCATCTCCGGTGCAACCCCGTTAGCTCGAATCGATGAATCCATAACACCAACGCACCACCGCACCTCGGGCTATTCAATGCAACAGTCTTCCCGTGTCGGTGTACTATGTACACGTACGGAGGAAGGTGGAAATTACCAAGTCTCCGACCCAAAGTCTGAAAATGACGATCAGAGTAGCAAATCCTAGCACTGATCTTCTCGATGGGTGTTCTAATTCGCGCCCGCTCACACACTATTACTGACCTTAACCTAAGCAGAGCGTGTCGACCGCTAGTTATAGGTAGGAGATGACAACCATCTGCAGAGGTCAGTGGCGATCATGATGAAACCAGAGGTATGGTGGCCCAGTTGATTTGAGTATGGGGTATTTGAATAATGATTAACATCCACATGCTGTGTCATGAAAATCGAGGTGTGTCCGGCATATGGAGCTAGCTTATGCGATGCAACAGCAGAAAGTGTCCGATGTGGAGTTATTGCAGGTTTGCTGTTACCGCCAGTCGACTACTCGGTCTCTTTACTACATGTATGTATATGAATCATGTGGGCGCTTGACAGGACTACTTGTGGAGAAAAGTAGGTACTTACATATACTTCCAAATTCCGTACAGTCAGGAACTATTTATAAAGGGTATATAAGCGAGCATATGCAAAACAAGCAAGACAAGCGAGAGGCCAAGAGTCTAAGAATAACTGATCTCCGGTGTCGGATTGAGGATCTTCTTATTCTCTATCGGGAAGGGCGGTTCTTAAAAGTTGTAGCGGCTCTGGAGACCATGGCTTCATAGGATGGGCGCTTGGTCCGTTCAATTCAAGCGCACCTACCGCATTCTCTCGAGGGATCACCGGGTAGATAGCAAGGGGCGAGAGAGCCAAGCGGCTCAGACATCCAGTTCTGGGAAATACATTTTCCTTAAATTTCTCCGACGGGTGGCGATCGTGGAAGCGGATGGGCGGGGAAAGAGAGGATAATCTGATAGATCCAAACTCAATCCTAGTACTCCGCCGTCCCACGTTTGGATATCTACCGGGGAAAATTTCTCCGTGTTCCAAGCGCCATACTGTTGGTAAGATGCACGACAGGACGGTGCGGTAGGATTCCTGACCCATCACTTTATGCAGCGTGGAGAAAGGTGAACTGGCCTTTTGCAGGGGGTGGGACCCGGTATCGGATCCGAGAAGGAAAAGGCAAGGCGTAATAACTAGTCACCAAGTTGCAGGGGGATCTTGCCTTGATGCGATTATATCGCTTCATGACTGCATAGGTGGCTGGCTGTACGGAGTAGTGGCTGTCATGTTAGCATGGGAATTTGGAATCTGAGCTACACAAGACGCAGAAATGGGCATACTATCTGGGGGATGCAGAACAATGCAGTTATTGTGGATCATTCTTAAGCGAGCATCCCTGGGACACCAGGTACTTTTGTTCCAATGCACAATCGATCAATCAAGCTCGTATGAAGCGCCAGCGATGTAAAGCGACAGAAGTGGAGCCCCAGTGTACAAGCTGCACTTGAAGCCAGGTATTGTATCTAATTGTAGCGAGTCGGTTCTTATGTGTCGGAAATGCAAATACTGGGTCTAGAACTTTGTCATTTTAGCAGTCTCTGCATATGCTGCACAATTATTATAGACGGAACTTTGAAATAACAATAAGATCAGCAAAACCCAGAAGCATCTTATGTTGTAGATGCTTTGAGATAATATTTTCATAAACTTTGGGGGTCTCGGGAGATCCGTCCCAGTTCCAAGGCCCTGGGTCTAGGAGAATGACATTTCACGTGGAATGACATTTTGACTGCTGAATGATTGGATTGGATACTATACCCATCGTAGAATTACTTACATAGTACTTTGTGCTCCCATTGTACTTGCTAAGAAAAACAAGCTTGGAACTGGTGGAGATTAGTTCTCACGCCGGTAGTGGGAATGTGGAACGATCATAGAAGCTAGGAATAAATTTCAATATTTAGACGTGAAATGTTTGATATAATTTGACATTACACCTCTTTGGTCTAGCGGTGTAAGGAAATCTTGCAAGGATCGAGTCAAAGGATGTGTTGAAATGAATCTTGTTTTTAATTGAACGAGAGCGGAACGCTGATCTTGGATTCTATTGTCAAAAATAATGATATAATGACATAACAATCTATTATATGATTTTAGTTCAATTCCCGATTGCCGTCTGAATTGGAGGTTTGCCTAGAACTCGGTGTGTTTATGCTTATATGGTCCACATATCATTCTCCCCGGTAATATTGACGGGCAAACCAATCGCAGACTTCCATAAAATCCATAATAAAAAGTTCTAAAACGTTCCAAGGTGTTCCATTATAGTATTGAAACTCCTTGAGATCGTCGGGACTCCACATTGGCATCTTACGGCCACTACGTTAGCGCCCATATTTGTGTACATACTAGTACATATGAAATCATTCTGGACCAATCTGGACCAATCTGTTTGAGAGATGTTAGAGATCTCCACATTCCGTTCCCCTTGACCGACTAATTATAAACTTCCCAATTTGAAACTTCCAGAATAATCCTCTATTAAGGGTTGACCGCTTCTCGATTCATGACTCTCCACTTGTCATATTGTTAATTGAGCCAAATCTATTTCCCTTTCTGCAGCCCAACGGCCAACGGGTGTTCGGCATACAATTTCGGTAACCAACAGAGAAGCCCAGCTTGCAGATCTTTGGAGTTGACCAGTTTCTCCCCGATCTCCCTGATCCTAGAGACCCGAAAAGAGTAAGCCTACAATCCCGACAATATTTCCCCCTTTCCCTTCCCGTCGGGAGCCTTCTAGCAGCCTGGAAACCGGGATTAGCGCTCCGCTTGTTAATGTGCTCAGAGTTCTCTGGCCCATTTTCGGCCCTCGTGATGTGTCGAACGTGGCGGAAGTAACAGGGATAAAGAGAATTCCATCCTGGTCTCACCTTTAAAACCAATCATCCTCATCTCTCCGGGCAACCCGCTTTATTATCCATGCGTTATTTAGTTATTTCTTTTTCTCTTTCCGTATACTCCCTACCTCCTTCTCTCACATCGCGTCTAACATACACCTCTTATCCCTGCCCTGTAATTACTCTATTCAAGCGCCGTGTTACATGAGCGTCAGCGTGTACTTTGCCTGATGTGTTGGCCTTGATTTTTTTTCTTCCCGGTGGTGACTGCATAAATGCAATCGATCAGCCCAGAAGAATCGGCTTTTGAACCGCCTCCCCAGATATTTTTCACTCCAGGGGATAGGCAATACTCGTTACTGAAGAAGACCATGTCTTCTCAATCTAGCATGACGACCTCGAACCCGGGGCTTTCTTACCCGTCAATTTTCCAACTAAACCTGGAGATTCCCTCCTTTTTCATGTCTTATCGCTGGTGGGAAGATGAAGCGACAACTGTGTTCTGGGCATTCGATATCCAAGAAATTAGTCGTGTGATCCAATTCGGACTCTTTCGTGACGAAAACTTCCCGAGGACTTCGCTTTGCGCTCGAAATGTGGACACCATTGATACCTTTTTGATCGCGCTATCCGAGCCCCATGAGTACCAGCTCCTTGGGAATCTCTCCCATATACAAAGGGTGGAGGAGATCCTACGCCGGTCGAGTATCTCTCCTTTCCAGGCAATTCCATGGAGTTGGCTTCCACCGCAATCAAGTCCTACACTAGATGCGCGGGAGATCGCTGCCGCAATTGAGGCAGAGAGCCATTTTCACTTCAAGCAGGTTGCCTTCGAAGAGTTTGTACGTGCTGCTCTCGGATACAATGCCGTCTTTGTGGAGTGGTTTCTGCAGCAGCATACGGCTCTTTATATTATTCTCCGCGACCATTTGAATGCCTATCCGGAGGACATCCCTTTGTACACAGAAGTGGAAAAGGTACGTTCTTTAATTTATTCAGCTAGAGCCTACGAATTATCATATAGAGCCTGTGCTGACTTCTATAGCATCTTCGGTCGCGGAGTCCATTTGCACACCGTGCACTGGCCCACTGCCTTCTGGCTGTGCGAACTGGCGGGAATCATGACATGTCCAAGCTCAACACCGCTGGATTTGAGTTCATCGCAGGCCCTATTCAGGCCTTATTCAAGGACCAACCAGGAAGGCTCACTGCCATGCTCAAGATGTTGAGCGTTCTGGCAATTCGATTTCGCCGACGATATATTCATGCTCCTACGATGGATTGGACGACTCCATTTGATACCTCTATTCCTTTCCTGGACGATTATCTCGAGTCGACATCTCCAACAGACTTGGCCCGCAGCATGAGAGGCCTGGACGAGCATCATTTTGCCGCATTAACAAGGGAAAGCCTGATAGCAGAAGATGCTGTCGTGAAACAATTACAGATTCAATGGTGTGTACTGAGTAATTCTGCCTGGGAATGTTGCGCGGCCCTTCCAGACCTGGTTCCATATCTGCAAGAATGTGCACAGGTAAGCGGTCTTTACCCTAAAAGTCGCCAATGTCCTAAAAGGTCAAATCCCTCTAACTGTACATCTGAACAGTCCCTCTTAACAACCAGGAATTATCATTCTCTTACGGCTATCACCAAAGGCTTACACACCTATTCCATTTTAACAACGCGCACCGCCAATACCGCTACCGCTCCAGGAAATTTAATTACACTTGAGGCGTTGATTCCACAAGAAATCATCAACCTCATGAGCCCAGCTCAAAACTTTGCCGCTTATCGCCAGCACTACCAAAAATTCCCTGGCATTCCCTTCCTGACGCCTCACATCCACGATCATAAACAAAATGGCGAATCGGCCCTCCAACCGGTTTTTCAGTACCTGCAAAGCACCCAATAAACCCAAAGAGGTAGTCACCAGATCAGCCTGCTTAGGCTTCTCTCCGGCTTGGGATCCGGTGAGAGAAAAAAAGCAACTTACCTTGGTGTGTGCTTGGCTTGTGTGGCTGCAGGGTGAGACCGCCTCGCGTGGGCCGTGGGCCGTGTGCTAAATATTGTTTCAATTATTTGTTTGTCTCTCTGGTCAGCAGCTAATGCATTGGTGGTGTGTTTTCCTTGGCAGTCTTACGATGGGGTGATCTACACCAGATGACCTCAAATGCTATATTTCATCTGTATTTCTACTCTGATACCCATGCAAGCATCGGGAAGCACCGGGGAGTCCGGCGTTGCGTTATGCTAATATGAATCTAATTTCTATTTTTTGTTTCTCGATGACATTCAAGATTCTATTTACATGCATAACAGCGAAACGCTCATTGCATTTGAAAACGTAACCAGGCCAGCCCATCTCATCCACCCTAACGCAGTCAAGCAGATCCAAGCATACCAGCAGATCCACCCAGCCACATCCCACGCACGCTCCTATCTCCTCTATGCGCCGACCAAGAATCTATGAATCAGATGAAACCCATTACATCCGAAGAGCCGCCTCAGGCAAGAGTAGGGCCCAAGTCGAACGGCGCCAATATGCAGTCTCACGCAAGGGAGAGGAGGTCGGAGCAAAAGGCCCCACCCAGAATTTCTTTGCTTTTCTTTTTGTTATACAAGAGGAGATGATAGAGTACATATATTGGTCTGGCCAACCAAAGCAGCATGTCACCTCACTCCTGTTTTGCAGCCGCCTTTGGCGCCTTCGCATAGCCAAAAATGCCCAAGAAATAAGCGATCCTATTGACGAATAGGAACGTTGTAATCCCAATGTTACCCCAGGTCAAAGCGTTCCATGCCGCAACGTCTGAAAACGCGTCCCAGCCCATCGCCAAGTATGTGGCGTAGACATGGCCTATATCGGCGATGGCCAGCCCGACCAAGTAGTTGCGTAGTACTCTTGGCTCTGTTGTGGCGTGACAAACACCTACGCCGACTAGGAAGAGAAGTGAGTAGATATTGCCGAGTTGGTAGGCGAGCGCGACGCTGCTAGGGTGCAGGGTGGCTGGGGCTGCGATGTTGGGTGTTTGCCCGGTGATAAAGCCTTGGAGGTTGTAGAGGGGGTATGCACTGCCAAGGGCTCTATGTTAAGGATAGTATGATCAGTAGTATTCTTGCGTAGGTGGAGGAAAGGGTTGGGCTGATCGTACAGTGAGATCGGCTCAAGAACGCCAAACAGGATGTGTGGCCATGTTGGGAAAATGGTGGGCATTTTGGGGACCTGGTGGCGTTCAACGTTATTCTTTGTTTATGTCTTCTTAATTGTCGTGCTTTGGCCCTGGCTGTAATTCGTTCGGAGCGGTCTGCAAAACAAAGCTTCGTAGCTTTACTTCCGCAGACAGGAAGGCAACTCACGTTTTTAGCGGACCACGACAAATACTAAGTCTAGAATTCCAATTATATGATAGAATTTGACCAAACCAAGGAGAGTCTAATGGGAGATCCTTTTGAAATGGAAGGGGTATCTCGACAGGATGGCAGCTGACGTAGACACCCCGGGGCCCGCTTTACTGGCACCCGTCACCGCCTGTGGCCGTTATCGCATGGATCTTATCAGAGCTTCATCTGTCCCCATGGATATAATGTCAGGGACATCCAGGATGCTATGAAATCTGTGATAGCTGGTCGAAATGGAATCTAGTGCCTTACGGCCTCTCGATGAATCAATACTCCGCGAACTCCCTCAACTCTCTCTGCGTATCGCCCCTCTCCGAGAACCAGTATCCTCACGAACCCTAAGCGTCCCATCACCCCTCGAACCCAATGCCAGTGGGGCACGGGACTCGAATAATATCTCCAATTCAAACAGAAATAGCGGGAAGATCTCAGCAAATGCAAAGGCAGGCCTACCGACAGTCACGGAATTTCTGAACGCTGCACGTATCAGGAAAACCGAACTTTCAGCAGACTCGCAGTCAAATGTGGAACGCCCCCCGAGGCCGATACTTCCGGCTTTTGTGAATCTTCGTGCCCTAGAGAAGTTTCATTTCTCGTCATCTTTCGACGATGACGCCCTCCAAGGGCCCCGCAAGCGTCGACGCCGAGACCCCCAGGCTGATTCATTCAGCGAGCATCTACAGTTGCCTATCCCCCAGGCCCAGAAAGAGCAGCGGCCTCCTCCATTTGGGCCATTTGCTATTTTGAATGGATTGAATGAGCCTCCGCCAAATGCTGCCCTCCTTCCACCCATTGAGGCTGGGTCCAATATCTCCCAGCTTTTGACCAAGCCCTCCGGAGGCGATGCTGGTGTTGACCCTGGGGCGTCAGTTTCGGCTCATGTCACGGTCCCAGATGGTCAACCTGCGGAAAGACGGGATGCTAGACTCGAAGAAATCCTCAGAACATCTCTCAATGGGGATGAAGACCATGATAATAATGATAATAATGAAAACGTTGAAAGTACTAACCTAGTGGACCCTGATGAGGTTGTCCTAGCTGTTCGTGAAGCAGAAATATCCAAGACCAACAAGGCATTGTCACCTCATCCTGGAGAAGATGCGCCAATGTCTCCCAAAACTCGCGGCCGGTCCCGTAAAAACTTGAGGAAGTGGTCCGAAGAAGAGACGACTACTTTACTTCGAGGAGTGGTCAAATGCGGGATTGGAAACTGGACTGCTATTCTTGCTCAACCGGAACTGGAGTTTAATCAGCGAACTGCCTCAAATTTGAAAGACAGGTATGCTCGGTTCTTGGTCAACTGTGTAGTCTTATGCTAAAGCTTCGCTATGCTGAAGATTTCGAGTTTTATGTCCATGGGCGTACCGGTAAGCAATGCCCTCTGAATTAATTCATTCAGGATAGCTAATATTACCACAGCGCATCCGATCCCAACGAAGCTGCGAAACAACTACACGACACTCTCGCTAACGCCCTACTCAAAGCCAAAGCAGAGGGCTCCGACGAAATACCGGGGAAAATCCATCTCTCCCATCTAGGGCCCTCCAGTCAAGGCTCCAAGTCAAAGTCTGGAGCAGGGAGTCCAGCTTGCAATCCACAAAAACCCTCTATCTCGAGTACCGTATCATCTACGCCCGACACAGATCCCGGTAGTAGTAGCATTGCCCAATCACAGTCACCCTCATCAGGAAATAGCACACCCGCTTCTTCAAGCAAGTCCCACATAACCCTCGCATCTCTTGGAATCCCCGAACCACATGTCGCAAAATCCAAACGTCGCTCTCGACGACCCTTCACAACCACCGAAGACGAAGCCCTCCTAAAAGGCTACGCAGTACACGGCTTCCAATGGACCCTAATCCAACAAGATGCAAGATTGAATCTAAGCCACCGCAAAGCGACAGACCTTCGCGATCGCTTCAGAACTAAGTTCCCACACGCCTATCGCGACGGCGGTTCTGTGAGCGGCAAAGCCCTCACCAACAAAAACCAGGCCCAAGAGTCGGCTGTAGGAGCGTCGACACCCCGTCCCCATCCTGTCAACACCGAACAATCCCCAAGCAAGGCTCATGCTATGACTCCGACTCCAACTCCCACTACCATTCCCCATAACTCGGCCTCGAGGGGTCGTCACGCTGCTACCCCTTCGCAGTCAAATCTCGCCCAGGTTGATCCCGCGCTCTTACCGCCGCCTCCGCAGGGGTTTCTGGAGCACCCGATGTATCTTCCTCCTGCAGCCGCGGGTGTGCTTTCTTTCTCTTTGGATGATGGCTCTGGGGCGGGTGCTTCTTCTGCGGTGGAGACACCGTGGGAAGATAATACCCTTGCTCCTATGATTTGGGATGAATTGACCTAGCCAGGGACAAGCTTTAGATGTGCCATATTGTCAACACACGTCATGAACTCTTGAATTTCTTTTGGTATTTCTCTTTTGTCGTTTCATCTTCATCTTCATTTCTTTTTTTTTTTTGCTTAGCGTTTTTGGTGCTCTGTGTGGCATTACTACATCATCTTTATCTTTCTCTGGTCTTCTGAATTGTCGATCTATATCCCACAGTACACGATGGTTTTTGCTTTTTTTTGCCAGAGTTTCTGTTCAATAAAAGTTTTCTTTTCGCAAATGTCATTGACAATCAGATTTACAAGGAGAAAGAGATGCAACAAGATAAGACCGAAATGAAACAGTAATCGTAAATTTGTGGAAGAAGAAAAACCAGGAAACAGGGCCTGTCCAATTAAGATAACAAAGAAACACTGTACTTGCTTGTATTTGCATTTGATTGGGAAGAAAGAAGCGGTAAATTCGGATATCAAACGAGCATAAAAAAAATTCAAGCAATGATCGTTACATAGCATACACTGCGGGTACCCATTTTCAATCGCGAAAGATGTTTGCCGTGGAAAGGATATGAGAGAGCGGGGAAGAAGAAGAAAGGAGGGAGAGATAGAGATAAAAGTGAGAAATGAAGTCTGAAGAGGTCGAATGAAAAGTCCAGCCAACCCCAAGAAATGAGGCATGCTTCTCGTTAATGAATTAATGGCGGAGGCAATAGTCATCTACCACGCATTGCGGTCCCAGTTGGGATCTAAAAAATGAGCATTAGCGTATGTTCAATAATACATATCCGTACAAGTGACTAGAATAACTCACCTTGTATGTAGCTGGCAAGCACCTTACTCCCCGTCTGCAGAAGAGGGTGTCCGGCGACGATCTGGAGGAAGCGCTGCAAACCCTCGCGGCGGTGCTCGATGACATCGTCACTGAAGCGGTTCGTGAACACCTTCCCGGGGAGCGGGGGTATCGTGACGCGCGTGCTCTCACGCTCCAGGATATCGCGGAAATACTCGAAATCGGAGTACCGGCGGCGCACGACGGAGTGTTTCAATTTGAAGGCGGGGATGTTGGTCCGGCACACAATCTCGTACGACGTGTACATGTTGCGAGATGTGCCATGGGTTTGCGGGTTGCGGACCTGTTGCGGTTGTTAGTTTGGGGTGCTCGTTTGGTGTTCGTTCTTGGTGCTTGATGGGGAGTGGTGACGCGGGTTTTGGGTGGGGATGTATGCTGATTAGGGGAGATAGATATGGACACGAGACTCTAGGGTATTGGGGTAGGGGATTGATTCGGGTGTGGGTATTTGGATTTATGCACCATGTAACTCACTTCTATCTCGAGGAAGTTCTCGGGAGGTCCGTAGATCTCCTCGAAGGACTGCTGTCGCGATTCTGGGACGGACTGCATCGTGGTGGGGTTGGGGTGATGCGGAGGAGAAACTGAAGGGAAGGCGAGCGGGCTTTTGTACTGTAAATGCTCAAATATGTGGTTGGCCTGGGTTATTCAATTAGACAGCTTGTCTCACTCTAATTCTCTGGAACTGAACACCACAGAGATCCAAGAACCGAGCCCGGTAGTTGGAGAAGCATCTCTATCAGTGGAGACCGGGGAAATAATTGATCCGTCCTTTTGGCTTATCTTTCTGACAGCCGTTTTCTTTGAGGCTGCTTGCTACATACTACATCTATTTCATAACTTTCAATGCACAGGATTTACTCTATAGCTTTTAGACTAAAACCCATTTAGCGTGATTATGCCATATATTGTATGACCGGTGACGACCAGTCTTTTCTTTCTAAATGATTAAGAATAACTCAACTGTCAGTTCCTATCTATATACCTTCGTCGATTTATACAATCGATGATCATTCCCCGCAATATGATGAGATCCTTGGCTTCCTTGTGTATATTCTCCAGGATGTTATAGCTGCATGTCTAACCCATTCAAGGAAGTCCTTTAAGCACCCATATGTGAAGGAAGAATCTAATGCCAGTAGCAAGATTTACCTTGACGATAATAATGACGATGATATAGCGGATGCTACCTAGCCGTTTTCTTTACAGCTCACACATAGTATAAGGCATGGTGGCTTGTTTTTATTATTATCATAGTGTTCTCAAGCTGACGTTTGCATTTGCCAACCTTTACCTGACGTCTCTACCCATGTAACCCTAAACAGCACACATATATTGTAGTAACATACAACTACTTCATAAATGTCTCTTTAGATTTAGATATCGGGAGGGAGCTTTGATCAATTACAACCGAGGGGCCTGAGCCAGAGTTTCTATCAAAACTATTCAAAGAGATTAGGATGGTGCTTTCGCTCGCCAATATAGGTATGTCTCCTGCATACCATGCATATGCAAAATTCAGAGATGGATCTACCACAGGTTTCTGCTTCCTACATATAATGTGCCCGCCCTGGTTCTTGAAGGGTAAATTGAGTGCCATACTTGCAGGAAACGATGTGATTCAATCGCACCAAAATTACAAGGATGGAGCGGGTAGCACCAAGAAAGTAGCACAGCTGGAGGCAAATCTAGAATAGTAAATCCTAGTTCGGAAAGGGTAAGTTCTGAGTCAAGTCAATGCTTCGCTTTATGCTCTGAAGATGCTTATTGCAGACATTAGGCAGTGTGCCGACTTTACATATTCATTATAACCTATAGATATTTGTAGAGGATAACCCTTTGCATTGGAGAGCAAATCCTATAAGAATATGTGGTATATTGGGGTGCTTGAAGATTAGCAACAATGTTCACCTTGGATCGGCGATAAGCCTCGGAGTTAACATGGCATGACATAACCCAAAACGACCTGGCGGTGACCGAGGTCCGGACTTATCAACTATGTATCGATAAGCACCATATCCCCTCATCTACCACTACCACAGCGATACACCATGAGTTCAAGGACACCTGATAATGGGAGAGAATCTCCAAGGGGTTCAGAAGGAATCTGGCATCCTGCCCGCGAATGGCTGGAAGAGGACGAGCTGGATACCGAATACCACACCGCGCTAGAGCCGTCCAGAGACGATGGCGCACGGGGGGACAACATATCCAATGAAGATCAGCAAATGAGGTTTGGGGTTGCAGATGGTAAGGCTAAAACCTAGGCTCTCAGATATTATACAAATGGGCTAATCATGTTGTTGTGATAGATAATTCCCACATCAGCATTGGAAACATTCAGATCGAGCTCACAGCGGACGACTCGGACGAGGGCGAGGACACAGACGACCTGAATGAGGGGCGCACGCGCGGTATGCTGCGCTGGAAATTCCCAAGATGTCTCAGTACAATTTCTCACGGATTACAGTACCAGCTTCCCGATTATTTGAGTTGCTTGCATCCAGTGGTTTACAGCATATCCTTCAAGCCAACGGCTGGCTGACCGCCATGGAAGAAGAACAAGAGCAGCTGGAGCATGAAGAGGATGAGTTAAGCGACCAGGATTTCATGCCCGGTTTCCGAAATCACCTCCGCGCCAGACGATCTGCAGAAAGGATCACACTTCCACCGGTTCCTAACCCGGAGGGCAAGAAGTTGATGAGCGAAGGCCACTTCGGAACTGACCAATTCTTCGGCGACCGCCTCAGACAGCGCAAGAAATTCTTAGCGACCAGCCTGATGTGGCGAGAACTAGGCATTGATACTGATGGAGTGCGGAAAAGAGCAGGCCAATCTATCTCACAGGTAGGCTGAGTGTATAGTCCGCGCGTGGGTAATTGTAATGAATAAGACTAACGCATACGTTTGGCGTCTGCTAGGGCCTCATTCCAAGCTCAACTGCGGACAGGATCATTCACTATGACACGCGAAGTTATTCAGGCCAGTTCTCGGACGATGGGAATTTCTTTTTCTGTTGCGCACAAGACTTCAAGGTTCGGATGTACGATACATCCAATCCGTACGACTGGAAATACTACAAAACCGTCGATTATCCGTTCGGTCAATGGACTATCACCGATGCGACGCTAAGCCCCGACAACCGCTTCCTTGTCTACAGTTCAATACGAAGTCAAGCATATATGGCCACCACAGACCCAGAGGACAATTCAGATCCTACCGTTTTAGATATGTCTACTCCGCCGGGCCAAAGTAGAAGACGAGGCTGGGGTGGCTCACACTTCGGGGTATGTGAAGATAAGCTTTAACTGGCATTTCAGTAGTTAACCTGGTGCATTTTTAATAGATCTGGTCTCTCCGTTTCTCTGGAGATGGACGCGAGGTTGTCGCTGGAACATCAGAAGATTCGGTCATCGTTTACGATCTGGAAACACGACAACCAGTTCTAAACCTACGAGATCGGCACCAACACCATGTTAATGCTGTGTGTTACGGTGACACATCATCGCCGCACATTCTGTACTCTGGATCAGATGACACGACAATTAGGGTTTGGGACCGACGGTCAATGGGCGATGGCCGTGAAGCCGGTGCCTTCATGGGCCACACCGAGGGAGTGACGTACGTTGACAGCAAAGGTGATGGCCGATACGTCTTATCCAACAGCAAAGACCAAACGATGAAGCTGTGGGATCTGCGCAAGATGATGACATCCGCTGATATGGAAAACATCGACCCTGTCGACTATACAACCGGCTTCGATTACCGCTTTGAGCAATACCCAGACCAATACCGCAGAAATGCCAAGAACGACTGCTCTGTTGTTACATATCGGGGCCACCGAGTCCTCAAAACCTTGATTCGCTGCCACTTCTCGCCACCAGGAAGCACAAACTCACGTTATGTTTACAGTGGCAGTGAGGATGGTAAGGTTTATGTGTACAACTTGGATGCTACCCTAGCCGGCACTATCGATGTTGGCCAAGCAACACTTAATTCGCGACCGCGTGATCCAGATGCATATGCTACAGCGTATGAGATGAGCGGGGAGATGCTATGGAGGACTTGCGTTCGGGATGCAAGCTGGCATCCGAGTGCGCCAGTACTAGCAGGTAGGAACTATATCCTGGAACATTGTTTCAGTGAGCAATGCTAATCCTGTGTTCAGCAACTTCTTGGAATGGCTGGGGCTTGTCTACTGGTACTTGTACTGTGCATTCATGGAATGCTGGTGCCACTAAAGACGAGGGGGATCCGCCGGTTGGCAAGAGTTATGATGACAGACTACGATACATCCCGGAATTCGACGAATACCGCGAGAATGCACCACACGGTCGACCCCGGCGTCCATTGCGCAGTCGACCTGTTCGTCGATGGGTTGGTGATCAAGAATCAGAGGATGCAATATGGTAAGATACATAGGGACAATGTGACGGGGGATGATTGCTCTTTTCTGTCCAAAAGTATTCATGGCTGGCTTTTGATTCTGCACATCCTGGAGATATTCATTAACGTACCTTTGCAAATTACACACTCCCGTAGTAGTCAATTGCATTCATTTCATCCCGGTCTACCACTGTAGATATGACCTCGAGCCGTGCAGAAACTCAATATCGAGAAATTGTAGATGAAGTAAATGCTTGAAGGGTGTGGATTAAGTAAAACAAGGTCCCCTATTGATACAGGATGCGAAAAACGGTGGTATCTCATAGATAGCGATCATGCTCTGCCTCCTATCGCTCGCCAAAAAAAAGCGCCAAGTGGCTCGTGGTGATGGCCACGGAAATTCAAAACGTAAAAAGGAAAATGATTCGCAGTGTGGGAAGGCTCGTAGTCCAGGGCGGTTTGGGAGTCCCCGCGGGGTAGGTCGTGGTGTTTGAGATGATAAAGCGGTGTCCTTTAGGGTTGTCTGTAATTCAGGACATCGTGCCCATGTTGCTTCTTATCGTTCTCCATCTCGCCCCGTCCACAGAGGTTCCTCCTTGATCAACCTTTTCCCATCTCTCAACTTGACAGACAGATTTGGTTGCCTCTCCCTTAGGCGCCACCCACCAGCACTTGGTTGACGGGGATGTGAACTATAACAAGCAGGTTAATACAAGCCATGCATCCTGCGTGCGCGGATTGATATCCGTATTCTGAAACACGTACTCAGCTTGACAAAGTAGCCAATGGCTCCCTATCGGCGACGTCAGTTATACCGCCTTTAAGTACAATCCAGGGGTCACCACAATGGTACAGCACATACCATCACAAGGAAACCCATGCCAACAGCCTGGCTAATCTTGATGAATTCACGCTTATCGGCTATTGGAAGGTCAGCGTGTCACGGAACTTGCAAATGACTGAAATGACTATCGATCGACATACGCTTGGTGCAGCGGCGAACGAATTGGGAACCCTCCCGGATGAAATCCTTGGGGATATCAGCAAGCTCTTGGAAAGTCTCAGACATGATTGCGAAAGAAAAAAAAAGAAGACTGGAAAATATGACAAAATTAAAAAGCTGAAGAAGATGAAGTCGCGAACAAGAAGAAGAACAGGTGGTTTCTCCGGAATGACCAATTGGCATTTCTGGGGACTGGATAATATTTGTTCCACTCCAGCTCTAAGTCTGGCCCGGCCGTTCGCGATAACATCGCCATCGCTTCGCTCTATTCCAAGCTCAATCGTCAAATTACTGGCGAGAAGGAACTCACAAATTGATTGACAAAATCTACTCTCGGCGACCGCGCGTTATACCCCTCGCCGTCAACTGTTAACGCATCCTATTCCTTTCCCTTGTTTTCCTGCTCTCCTGTTCTCTAACCAAATACCCTCTATCCACATCTTCGTTTATCGTTGCCTGTCTGTGGCAGCCTGCGCTTCATTTCTCTTCTCTACTTTGTATCCGATCATTCGCGGAACAACCTTGATTCCCATTCTTCTGTACACCGCGTCCGCAGCTCGCGAAAGTCTTGTTCTACCGGAAGCGCTTTCTTCGCTTCGGATTGTACGTATTTTCTGGCCTCCTGTCTTCATGTCTCTCGTTCCTATGTTACCCTTCGGGGGTTTTGGTCAATTTTCCGTTCGCTTTACCTGTGAGGACTTGTCCAACGGGCTGTTGGGAGCTAATACGGGAATCGCGCTACCCCTGCACTGATCGCGGCTTTTTTTTTAATCATGTTCTTCTCAATGCTAATTGGTGGCTTGTGTCTGCAGACATGCACTTTTCTTGACTTGCTCAGAAGCGGAAAGAATCAAGAAGAATAAGAAGAAGGGCCTGTACTATCCAACTTCAGATACTCAGGCAATTTCAATACTTTCTTTGAGATCCAGTCCCCGGAAGAGGATACTAATTTAGTTCGCAATGGCTACCGACGACGATAACTTCGATATTGACATCTACGGCGACGGCACTTACAATGCCAATGAGCCCGGAGAGTTCAAGCAGGAGGATTCCGAGCTCGTTCTGGACGCCCCCGAGAATCAGCCTGAGCCCAGCACTGGATCATCCAACACCGTCAAGCAGGAGACTACTGCTCCCACTCAGAACCAGCAGCAGAACAACAATGGAGCTCCATCGGCCCCTCAGCAGCAAGCTCCCCACCACGGTCTGCCTGCCCCTCCCCAGGGGATCAAGCGAAAGGAATACGAGGACCAATCGGTGGATCCTGATGCCACAACTGCATTGCTGATCTCGGATCTATCCTGGTGGACAACTGACGATGACATTCGCGGCTGGGTCAACCAGGCCGGAGTTGAGGACCAGTTGAAGGATGTGACCTTCAGCGAGCATAAAGTGAACGGCAAGAGCAAGGGGTAAGATCATTTTATACTCGGTCGCGCGCTTACGCGCGTAAACATATCAAATATTAATTCTAACATATTAAACCCCCCCAACAGTCAAGCATTTGTCGAGTTCACCACCGCACAGGCATCGACCGCAACCAAACACAGCATTGAAAGAAACGGTGGTCCCACGCGCAAGCACACCGCGCACTACACCAGCCCACACCAGAACCCGTTTAAGACTCTTCCCAAGGATACCCCGATGCGCAATGCAGGCGGTCGTGGTGGCGGCGCAGCCCACAACACTGGCAGCAACCCCAACTACGGCATGAACAACCACACCGGTGGCGGATTCCGCGGCCGCGGCGGCTTCAATAACCGCGGCATGGGTGGAAACATGAACAACAACTTTAACAACCGCGGCAACTTCAACCCTATGGGTGGATTCCAAGGTGGCGGCGCGCCCAACCCCATGATGGGTGGCTTCCAGGGTGCCCCAATGGGCGGCATGCAGAACTACGGATTCAACAACCGCGGCAACATGATGGGTGGTGGCATGCGTGGCGGTGCTGGTATGCGCGGCGGTCGTGGCGGAAACGCTATGGGCGGTGGCCCCAACATGATGGGTATGCCTACCATGACTCCCCCAATGGGTGGCATGGGCATGAACCCCATGGCTGGTATGAACCCCATGATGGGCGGCGGCATGGGAGGTGGCATGGGGGGTAACATCCCGATGCAAGGTAAGTGATTCCGATATACTCGCTATTCTTTCTGTCCGATCCTGACCTTTTCTAGGACAACAAGGTTTCCAGGGCCCCAACCCCGGATTTAATCAGGGCTACTACAACCCTAACAATCCCAACAATCAGGGCGCTGGTTCCGACGCTGGTTCCTGGAATCCCCATGGTGCGAAGCGCAGCCGCCAAGACTAAGCAAACATTCGTTGCGTCTGGACCGGCAGACCATATTAGGGCTTTTTCGCTTGGGAATTCCGCGCGCGTCATTTGGCTCTAGTGGTATCCATAGAGTCTCTTGCTACGGATCATGATGGTTATCAGTGCACGATGAGCTTTCTTCACATTTGAGAGATGATCTTCCATATTCATTGATGGTTGCTTTCTCATGCTCACGGAGGGAATTGCTGCCAAACTAGGGAGGTTGAGGTTGTTTTCATGATATCGTCTTACTAGTTCTGGTTCTAGCTACTCTCTTTCGTTTTTTTTTCTACGGTGTATTAGGATCTCTCTTCTTTTTTTTTCCATTTTCCATTTTCTAGACGCAGAGTATGTACGTACCCATTTAATACAAGTAACTAATTAGTTAGTCAGTTAGTCGGGTTGAGGGAGACTCCACGAAAAAGGGCATGAAGATATAACATTATCTAATATCATTTTCGTATCACCCTATCATGATTTGAGAAGCGATATATAATAATGATTAATATATCTGCAGGTAACTACCGAGTAGCGGGTACTAGAACATCCATGCTGTATGCTCGATTAACATGCGAGGTAATGCAATGCAGTGCCCCTGCATCAAATACGTGATCAACCTTGGTTTGATCATTAGTTTAATATATCCGCCTAAAAGAAGCAGAGTACACTTCAGCTCATATAAGTATAGAGTTTGTCATTTTTGTATATGCCCAAGGCAGACCAGACAGTATAGCCTGACAGGGCAGTGCAAGGCCAATGATAAATCCTGCACTGAGCAAGGGGCACACCGATTCTTAAAAACCCTATAGTGGCATTGTAGTTGCCTAGAGCCGACACTAGGGAGAGTTTTATAGCCCTGTCCTTTTTGTATGCCCAAGGCAGACAATACAGCCTGAGGGGCAGTGCAGTAAGGCTAATAATCAACCCTGGACTCAGAAAGTCGTATACTGATACCCAAAAAAGAAAAAAACCTATAGGGGCAGTGCAGTTGCCTGAAACCGATACTGGGAAGAACTTCATAGCGCGTGAATCATATTTCCATTCCGGGTCCAATCTTGTGATTCATAAATGTCATGTAAGTAGTAAGCCTCCCATGAAAGCATGACGACAGTATGTATCTCCTTGAGCCAAATCGAGCAGTGTAGACTTGTACAGGAGGGGTTTTGTGTATAATATAGCGCGATAATAAAACAATAAAAAATAGCATGATAGGAATAACAAAATAGGAAATATAACAAGATACCTAAGTAGGAACATGAAGGAAAATGGGCCAAACATTCAAATCGAGAAGATGCTGTGCACAAGAGTAGAAATCTGTATGAAAGGGGAATAGGGTACTTTTAAATGCCCAAAAGCCCATTGCGACCCTTCGACACCCAAGAAGCCTTGAACATGCACAAAATGTAGATAGATATCAATTCCAGTATGTGACCAGGATTAGAAACGAATAGTTTCTGGCACGTATCGGTATTTGTCCGGCTAGTCCACTGGGATATCTTCAATATAACCCAATTAAGCTCAAAACTGAATGACCAATCTTGCACCTCCTCAGTCCAGTCAAATGGTGGTGTGATTTCGGAACCGGAAGGCGATGTGGGAGTGAGCCCTTGGTCGGAATCGGAATCGGAGTCAGCATGCTCAGCGGAGGTGGCGTGAGGTGTGATTGAGTGAGCCTTCTGCTTAGCCTTTGACTGTGCTGCCGATACACGGAGTGTGAAAAGCTTCACGAAGACTCGTACCCGCGTTCGGAGGGGGTGGGTGGTTCCGCGCTCCGGGGTCATCTGGAATGCCATCTCAACTCGTTCGTTTGGCGATAGTTTCAACTTTGCGTGGGCTTTGTAGTCCACGGCGGGCACTCGCACACACGGGCATTGGCAAGGAGACACCGGCTGGGGGCTTTCAAGAATGGCCGAAGATCTTTTGGCTCTGAAAGCTAGATCTGCGTAGTGGCCTGGGGCCCCCGGAGCACCGGGGGTTGTTTCTCTTATTTCCTTGGCTTGCCCTTTGATGGAGAGCGATTTGCCTAGTCCAATGCTGTGAAGTAAATTTATATCACGTTCAACAACAGCCGACTTTTGGACCTTGTGGCTGAGATCACTCAGAATTGGGTGGTTTTCGGGAACCATTGCTACCATCGCATACCTGGAATCTGGGGTTGGATTGCCCATGTATGTGTTGGTCGTGCCGCCAATTGCGCGCGGGTCCACGTACCCCACGCCATTGTAATAGTAATAATTAGACGGTTGAGTGAGCATATTTTGCGGCGTTTCATAATTCCCCGATGGGGGCAGGTAAGACGGGTTCAGATTGTAGATGGTGGGAGAGACATCTGGGAGGGTTGGCGCAGGCGTTGTCGAGGAGGTTCTAACTTGGATAGCACTTCTAGACATGCCACCGCATTCGTGACAACCACGAACCGATTTGCACAATTGACATGTGGCCATGAAATGCTTGCATCGGCGACATTTGTTCGGATCAGGGGCCTTCTCTTCTGCCGGCTGTTTCTGTTTGTCCGACCGCTTGCGCTTGGTCGAAGGATTGGATCGTGGCAATCCAGGGTTTTGTGGGGGTTGAGCTCTGGGCTGCCCATCGACTCTGGGGAGGTGGGTCCTCGATCTGAAAGGTGGGGGAGGCATGTCACCCATCAATTGTTCTCCGGTGACATTGTTAGGTCTAAAAGCAGGCTGCACGTTGTTCCTCCTGAAGTCTCCGAAATTTGTGTTGGAATAAGTACCCCCAATCCAGTTATTCGATTGGTTGGATGGTTCTCCGCTCATATTGCTGGGCCCAGTTAAAGAATAACCTTGACAATGGCCAGGAGCATGGCCATTACCGTTCCCTCCATCGCCGCCACCATCGCCGCCACGGCGAGATGGATCGCCGTTGGTAGGGGCACTCAAGCCAGGGGAAACGAGACAGTGTTCCTTGATGTGATCGAAATAGGCACGCCAAGTAGGTGTTTCCTGGGGGCAAAGTGGACAGTTGGTTGGTGGGGCATATGTCACTCGAGTTTCCTCCACCTCAGCTGAGGACACATTGAATCTCTTGTGCCTGTGACGAAGATGATCCTGCATCCTATCCCGCCGCGCGATGATTCTAGAGCAATCTCCATCAGGACAGCGCCACCCGTGCTCGAGTATATCATGCCCAGCCAGGTGCCTCTTTAAGGTAGCAAAATGTGCAAAGGTTTTTTGATTCCGCGGACTACATACCCAACATCGAAATGCTTCTCTGCCTTGTTCTGAGGACTCAGTTGATGATATAGGAGAGGCTGGGATTTGTGTAAGAAAGAAGGTTCTCATTGCTTCAATGTTCAGCAACGCCTGAGAAACTTGACCAGGGCTTGACTGGCTAGAGCCGACAGCTCTGTAGGCATCGAGCACCTGGAAAAAGGCGCCGTCAATCGAAGGTTGCAGAGCGAAAGGGGCGCAACTTGGTATCCCCATTGCGGGCCGACCATTCCCTCCTGGAAGCGTCTGGACAGCCTGAGACGGCTGCAGCGCCGTGCTCTCGCTTGCTGCATCATCTACTGCTCTTTCCGTGACGGTTGAGCTTCCTAGATCACCTTCCAGGGTTTGAGGGATATCATCATCCGGCTCGTGATATTTCGGATCAATACCAGCCAGATCGCTATCGAATTTCTCTGGAAGTTCTGGCGCTTGACGACCGAGCTCGGGGTTGATCCATGTGAATTCCTGTTGGGGGAGGTCCGAATTCAAGCTCGTCACGTCAGCGGAAGATTGGACTTCTGAATAGTATGGACGACCCTGTCAAGGATTAATACTCTGAAGCTGGGGTCACTGGATCGATAACTCACATCATAGTCAGTCCACGATGAGGTAAAAGAGCCAGGGCCTCCAGGGTACTGCCCATTATTAAAAGGGGGATCCATGATGAACCAATCTCCTTGAGAAATCAAATGGTGTTAGAGCAAAGAGAGCTATCCTTAAAGCTAAGGAGGGAGGGAAGCGGAGAAAAAAAAAAGAAGAGATGGAGGCGCTGATAATATAGTATCGGTGCTCCGCCTGGGTCTGGGTATAGAGTGGGCGTCTTACATCAAATTAAATCAAATTAAATCAAAAAGCGCCTGGGCGGAATTAAAAAAGAATAATAAAATAAAAAACCCAAAAGAGGAATCATAGAAGGTGGGAAGTACTTGGGTTGTGGCCCAATCCAAGTGAGGCGGTCTCGGATGCGAACTGGTTAAAGGCAACCAATCCATTCGTAACTATTGAGTATGGATCTTCTACTCAAACAAGAACTCTTATCTCCGTAGAATATCAGACATTATGTTTTCCAGGACATTAGTGGGAAAGCCGGCAGTGCTTCGAAGTGGATAGGAGACTCATTATCATATTAAAGTCCATTGTGGCTTGGACTTAGTGTAGATCGTGCTGCTAATATAAAGTCCACCGAGTCTGGGGATTTTGAGAACGATGACGCAAGGTGCCCCACTAATATTCAGCGGAGAGAAAAAGGTGGAGTAAATGCCAATAACGAAGACAGATGGGATTGAGGGCATGAGAGTGCAGCATAGAGAATGAAGAAAAACAATTAGAAGAAAATTACAGGGCAACACTCAGATCGAACTCAATTATCTGACCAAGAATGAACGGCAATTGGGAGTGCGAAGTCCAAATGGAGCCAGAATCTCCGAATTACCCTTAATCTCATCCATTAATAAGTCAGGATGATATTTCCACCCAAACGGTTAAAGTCTCCTTCAAGTCTCCCGATTAGGCCTCGAGAAGCTCGGACGCTTAGTTTCACCGCTACAAGATACGAAGTAGACAATACATGAAATGGGTGAAGATATCATTCGAGAAAGGAGACAATAGAAGCCACCCGCTTATGCCCAAATCTAAAGATCATGGCATGCGGCGACTCCGAACATACAAAACTATGGATCATTGCAGTTTGGATCCTATGATGCACGGACCTATGGGTAAACTGCTTTGTTGGACGAATGATGTTCATCTTTGGGGGCTGATTTAATACATGAAAATGAATATATTTTGTTGCGAGAGCAAGGGCGGGGAAGGCAGTAATGGTGCTTTGAACAATAAGTCTGGAATCCCACCATTTAAACCCTGGAAAGTGAAGCAAGATCCTCAGGGTAGATAATTGTCCGGACAATTAAGAGAATAAAGTTCACGAGCAGGTGACTGAAAAGCAAGCTGCACTAGGATTAATGCTGCAAGGGGGGGGACGGGATTAATCAACTACCTCCCTCGGTATCTATGGATGACCAGAATATCAGCAAAGCTTTAGCTAAGATCTTGTTCGGTTTCTCATCGTTTCCAATGGTAAGCCCAATTTCCTTGTTCCTGTCCCAACCAACTTGCCTTGTGCTCGGACGACAATCATGTCCCTGATGTACTTTTGTCTTTTGCCCAGGGATCCCATGATACTCGCCACTAGTCATCCTCATTTTATCCCTTCACTAGATGTTGGATATTATTACTGCTTGTTTGATTGTTTTAGGTCAAGGCTTATTTCTTTTTTTTTTAAAAAAAAAAAAAGGGCGTAGAAGAGGTTCCGATCAGGGGAAACAGATCTCCAGTCTTTGGATACGAACAATTACGCATAAACCCAGAGAGGGAGAAAAAAAAAGAAAAAGAAAAGGATTAATGCAGGGCGGTACCTGCAGGTAGTAGGAAGTGAATTGTCTCTACCTGGGAAGGTTTGGATCAAAGTGGAGAAACGGATCAGACCGAGAGGTTACCATCTACCATGGTTCATCCGGAGTTTGAATGTAAGATCGAATGATATTTCGACTTTGTTGGTCAATACTCGAGGACAATTTTGGAAGGTTTTAAGGTGGAACAATATCCTATTGCTCGCTGGGACTAGCAGAAATGATTGCTGTGATCAAGACAGTTACGTCGTGTCATATATCACCCAGCTACAATCGCCTTCTAGATCTGGGAAAGAAAAATGGGAACAAACAGAACGCAATCTAAATATCACTTGTCTATATGCATGAGCTCGCCCCTATACTTATAAGAAAATAAAAAATAAAAAAAGAACGAAACACAAGAGGAAAAAAAAAAATCAGTAAGACGACCCCAGAAGCCCCACTCCCAAACCGTTAGCCAATCTACCAGGTCCTTCCCGTCTAAGAAGTAGTCCCAACCAAAAAGATGAAACCAAACCTCCGATCTTACTTGTCGGGAAACTCCCCAAAATATTCATGTACAATATTCTGATACAAAGCCCATGACCAAGCCTAAGTTTGGGACGAGTAGGCGGCTTTCGCTGGTGACCATGGCTCCGATGAGGCAGGAGCCTGCGCCCAAGCGTCAAGCATATATGGGCTTCCCTCCTGCGGCTCCGGGCCGGAGGCGAGCAAAGACTGCGAGGCGTCATTGTTGCCGAGGGGAGTGGTGTCTTGGCCAGTGGAGTCAAGTGGCTCGCCCGCGAGGAAGTCAGACGACAAGTCTCTGAGCGAAAGTAAAGGTTAGCAAATAAAACGAGAAAACAGACAATCCGGTTCTTGGTGGAATGACCTCAATGACAACGGAGTTGAAAATTGAGGTTGCCGGGGGAGAGCGTGTATTGATAGTACATGCTACCAAACTAGATGGCTTACTTTTCGGAGCTCATTTTGGCGCTTATGAAAAGGATTGGGGTGTCAAAAGAAGCGGTCAACACGACGTTTGAGGGAGAATGGAATAATGAGGATTGATAAGTTGGTAGCTAGGGAAGCTATCAATGGTAATGCAAGAAAGACCAGTTTAATAATTGCCGGTGCAGATTCCCGAAGAAGTAGTCGGGGCACTAGATGTGAGCTTGTAAAATGGAAATGCGATGACTCTTGAGGGGAAAGATGTCCAGATTTAAGCCCGCTGAAATAGACCTCAGTACCTACGAAGGAGTAGAGCACCCGGGTGCAGAGGCTCATCTTGCCTGGGTGGGAGATCTAGGGTATTTGGTATTTTTATGGGGGCAGTGACGAGGTTAGATGGAGAAAATAAGGTGAAGGGTCTACGATCGGATCGCCATACGTATGTATGGAGTATCCAGACATATTGAAGAATATTCTTTTTAGATAACTAATCAACACCTAGGCATCCACCTGCATGGATGGTATGGTGCTGACTAACGCGTTAGAGCTAGGTATCGAGCTTAGGAGGTAATGTGTATCTACCTCACCCCCTCTGATTCTGTGCAAAAGAAATAATAAAGGGAGGAGGTTACAAAATGATAAGTCTGGCCCCGGGCCTATTATCCCTGTATGAGCATGTATCATGTATTGGTCAAAGGTCATCTGTCCACGGAGTATGTAGCAATAACTATGGTTAACTCAATTTACCGAGTAAGCCTTGCTGAACTTGGCCCGGGTGTAACATAGGTATTATGCGTCTACTCGGGAATGGATGTTAAAAAATAATTTGATTTAAGTATGAAGTATGACCCAGGCATAAGCAAATGAAGAAGCGATCGTTCCTGAAATCTCCATCGTCAAACTAGTGTGCGCACCCCTGTTTAAGGTGATGCGTTGCACCTACCCCGGACAACGCCATGTCGTCATCAGATGAAATCTATAGAGTTCTGGAGCAGTGTGGCTGAGTCCGTATAATTCTAGACTTTCATTATCCAAGGTGTTTCGGGTCTATAGAATCATGTAGGGTATATGCCGAGTACACCGTGTAATGACGGGCGCACCTAGACGCCCAAATATCACCATCACCATCACCATCACCATCACCAATCTACTTCAATTCACAAGCCCGTCTCGGGTTTGTGGAAAGTCGGTGTAGGGGTATACACACACACTAGCAATTTTATCACGCCATTTTCAGCACAGTGCATCAGAAAGGCATGGTTCAAGAATCTAGACACTTGACACATTTTATCAGAAAATATATATCCGAGAATGTGACCCGTCGATCTGTAAACTCGTGGGATTAGTTCGCCGCCACCGTTTGTAGGTTGTGAAATTAAAAACGAGGTGGATGATCATAGAGTCTAAGCCCATGCGCAACAGAATGACTGCAGGTCGCGAAGAGTTTGCCCCATCACAGGAGAGAAAGCACATTCGAGAACAATCCTTGCCATTTCTGCATGACTTCAAATATGATTGCTCACATTACAAATTCCTAGGAACAAGTCACAGAGGCTATGCTATCCCTATAACTATGGCTTTCTGGTTGGGCTCTTGGGTTTGATGCCCGGGCTGTAAGGAGTCCGGCGTATTTCCTTGTGTTTCGGGAAAGCAAAGAGTCTAGGCGTCTATGTAGGCATTGAGGTTATGGGAGAAGGATTCAAGCCACAAAAGGGGTTGGGTTTAGGCACAAGATACACTCTAGGCCGATCGAGGTATAGTTATAAGATATAAAATACAAAACAATAGTATCGTTTTCTCCACTTAATGGCCCCCCTTTACGTCATACAGTTGGATCCTGAAACACGAGGGTTCGTGTTCGTGGTGTTCGACGACCAGCTGACTTTTCTAGAACCTTTCCAGGTTGGGCCGGGCACAGAATCCTCGATACCTCTTCACCCGCCCCAAGGTTCCACTCGCAACGCAAAGACAAAAGCCAATCACCAATCTGGGAGACCAGGACTCTATACTCCATACCACTCGGGTGCTTTGATCAGAAGATATGGAGATGAATGAGCGAAACTTCCATACCGCAAGCCCTTAGACAAAATCTAAGACTTTTTTTTTTTTTTTCAAGCAGGGGCAAGAGATAGTCCATCATCGGGACTGGCTACAGGCTGCCAATCACCGCTGAAAGCAGGGGGTCTGACAAGAACATGAAAAGCCTATACGGAGTACACCACCAAATGTCGATCTGTGGCTTTTTAGTTTCTGGTTCGGATCCTTCTCCTACACGATTCCAAGGTAGGTTTCGGGTTGAGAGAGGTAATACTGGTCAGATCAGAAAAATAGGAGTCGAGCAGAATGGGTGAGTGGGCGAGTGGGTTCTGGTGGTCATCGCCAGGGTACAACGGACTTCAGATGATTGCCCAACTTTGATTTCGGCCAGTGTTAGTTCGATTGTGATGGGATATGATGGTGGCGGTGCAGTTAAGGATTGCTGCGACCATGTATTATTACCCCCCCTATCTGCAATGCAACATTCCTGCATATCAATGTGGCCCTGGCATTGAAAAAAAGTACAAAGGTAACTATTGGGAACATTTGTGTCATAGGTTAATTGCTTTTTTTCTTTCTTTGCTGTGCCATGCCCACAAGGCCCAAAACATAAAGTTGCGTCGGCGCAGTGGGACCCAGAACGTGTCATATTTGATATCTGAAGTTCACTCATGTATTTAGTAAAGCAAAACGGTTGGTGTACTGCAGAATAATATGGCCCGATTTGGAAGTATAGCAGATTGTCAAGTCGTGCTCGTCAATCATCATCCGAGCTCACTGGAATCCGTAACCTTTAGATCTAGTTGGCAAGTATAATCATCAATAATTCAAGTTTGAACAATGCATGAAATACAAATGGCTCCGGGATGGGCTGCCGATCAAGGCCAAGATAGAGAACGAACAGAACTACGAACACAGGTCTAGAACAGTAGATCGAATCCTGAGTTATGCCGGAGCGGGAAAAATGTTGACATGAACTCGGAAATTTTTTGATTTTGTTTCATTCAGGGGAATCTATGCACAGGCGAGAGATGTGCCAGGGCATCCGAAACCCTTTGCGCTTCGTCTCATGTATCAAAGTCCATTTCAGTCTAGGCAAAAATGGAGCGAAAACCCAGTAAACACCTAACAACCGCACACACCGTTCCAAATCGATAACGAGCCCTTTAAATGTGGGTATCGTAGGCGATGGGGACAACGGTCTCGGGCTTGTTGCCAGCCTGCTTGACGAAGTGGGCCTCGCGGGGACCGACGGCCTGGCGCTTCAGGTGAACGTGGACACCCTTCTCCTTGGCCTCACGCTTCTTGATGGCGTTCTCCTTGACACGCTTGATGAAGTCCTCGCGGGAGCGGGAGTGCTGAACGTGCTCGATGCGGACGCTGATACGCTTCTCGAGGTAGCGGTTGTCGACCTTCTTGTAGAGGATGACACCAACGGCGGACTTGGTGACGTTGTAGACGACACCGGTCTTACCGTGGTAGACCTTGTGGGGCATACTGTTCAACTGTTAGATTCTCGTCTTCTCTTCCCGATTTCGCATTGCGTGTGGTGTATGATCGCAGCGGGAGCGCAGGGAGGAAGTTTCGGAATTTTACTGACCCCTTCTGGACGGCACCGTTGACCTTGAGGTCGACAATATCACCAACACTAAAAATAACCGTCAGATTTCAATTCTTGTCGTTTCATTCGAGATTCGATTGTGTTGAGCGTACCGGTAGGTCTTCATGTAGGTAGAGAGACGGATCATACCGGCCTCCTTGAAGCCACGGCTGAAGGCATACTGTTCATCATTTCGTTAGCACTTATCCTCCCTGAGGCCCCAAGGGCGTATTCGGTTGCTCTAGGTCGTGCTTCCAATATGAAAAAAGACGTGTGTCGTAGAGGGAATCAGAACGTACCCGAGTGCCGGCGCGCAGACCGTACGAGTGAGGCATGACGGCGGTGTTGTGTTTGGTGCTGGAGGTTAATTGTCGACGGGGGCCTTCAACACGAAAAAACGAGAGTGTCGGATAACAATTTGTGGGATGAGTGACTAATCAGCATATGTGGACCCTCGCTAAAAGAAAGCACACTACTCCGCTTTAGGCTTAGGCGATGTGTTCCGAATTGGGTTAGCGCGCGAATTAATATTCGGCCAATCAAAGCTTGAATTGGCTCAAGAGGTCGTTACCAACATGAACATGTAGTCCTCTTTCCTCTCCTTCCCTTCCTGTATCTATGTCAATTCTTCGCAAACGACTCTATTCCAAATGCGCTAACTTTTAACTAAACTGTATCTCAAGTCTATCCTCATGGTACGTTGTGTATTGGCTACATGAATCCTGCAAAATGGCGAGCGCGCAGGTAGTGTCGAGGCTGGCCGAGGAGATAATAGAATTATTTGAGCACATCACCAAGCTCTGCAATTGCCAAGTCCCATAAGCAGAGTGTACCTTCAGATTCTAAGCTTTGTCTACGGTGATCCTCCAACCCTATTTTCCGACACAGTCGGTACAATGAACTGATATGCTAAACACAATATCATCCTGTGAGAACCATCCAGCGGCTAGCAACCCTAGACCGAGTTCCAGTATATAGACCATTACACTACTCACAGGTGCTTGAACATCTGAGTAGACTGTCATTCTTCGCTAGATCATATCGGCCACTAAATCGGGATGCTGAGGAAAACAGCCTCTGCCCATTGATTACGATTGGTCAAATATGGAAGTTAAAGACGACTAAATTAACCTGAATCTTTTGGGCTCGTATCAATTTCGCCTGCTTGTTATAGCGCAGGAAACCATCATGCAAAACCCCAGTTTTGATGATCTGCCTAATGCAACATCAAAAAAGGTCCCTAGTTAGAGCGATCCATGAGAATGTCGTACAAGTCATGTTATGTTCGCATAGGTAGCTCAACCAATTCAGACAAATATAACTCAAGAATAGGTGCAGACGAACATGCCCAAGTGATTGACGGCCGACAATTCCTAAGGTTGCGAAGAGTGGGACCCATCTAGGACCCCGCCGGTAGAGGCTCTTGAAATTTGCATTTTAGATCACATGACCCCTTCTCAATTAGGACTAGCCCCTTAGGGCTCGCATCGCGCACACTCAAATTCTCAATTCGTCCTCGTCCCTTTCGACCTCCCGTCGACAACCTCCGCCCATCTAACCGCAGCTATGGCCCCGTGAGTATATCAACAAATCGAAGGCATTGCAGCGTTCTAATCAGTTTCTGTGCAGTCGCGTTTCCTCCAAGACCTACAAGGTCCCCCGTCGCCGTAAGTGAATTTCCATCGAAATTGACAATCTAAACGTGTAAAGGCTAACTTCATCACAGCCTTCGAGTCGGCCCGTCTGTTAGTACTCTCCGGCCACTGACCAGAAGCGTGCTTCTGGTTATGTCGTGTTCATAATTCCTAACCTTTTTTATAGTGATGCTGAACTCAAGACTGTCGGCGAGTACGGCCTGCGCAACAAGCGTGAGGTGTGGCGTGTCCAGCTCACCCTCTCCAAGATCCGTCGTGCTGCTCGGTATGTGCAACGAAAATTCGTGATTTTGCGAAGCTCCGAGCGATCGGGCCTATGCAGATCAAAATTTGGTGGACATGGCGCTAATTTTTCATGTTCTCCACAGTGAGCTCCTCACTCTCGACGAGAAGGACCCCAAGCGTCTCTTCGAAGGCAATGCCCTCATTCGCCGTCTTGTCCGCATCGGTGTGCTCGATGAGTCCCGCATGAAGCTCGATTACGTCCTTGCCCTGAAGGCCGATGATTTCCTTGAGCGTCGTCTCCAGACCTGCGTCTACAAGCTTGGCCTCGCCAAGTCCATCCACCACGCCCGTGTCCTGATCAAGCAGCGTCACATCCGTGTCGGAAAGCAGATCGTCAACGTTCCCTCGTTCATGGTCCGTCTCGACTCCCAGAAGCACATCGACTTCTCTCTCACCTCTCCCTTCGGTGGTGGCCGTCCCGGCCGCGTTCGCCGCAAGAAGGCCGCTGCCGCCGCTGGTGGTGAGGAGGCCGAGGAGGAGGATGAGGAGTAAATTATTCCCAATATTCCCCACAAAATGGAGTACGGTCGGGTTTCGCTTGGGGCGCCTTCACACCATGGAGGTTCAAAATGACTGCAGCATAGCGTCTCATGTTATACGATCATGCAATACAATGAATCAAAAACAGCCGAAAGGCTTCAATTTGGAACCCGATTTAATCAATTCAATTTCCATGCTTTTCCGTAACCTGGAATTATACTATGTGCCCCATGGACCCATATATGTACAGTAGATCCTAAACGCCATTTTTAGATCCCCACCCACCTAAGATTAGCTCAAACGTTCGTCCTTCGTGGCATCGTACACAAGCCTAGGCTTGGCCTGCAGAATATCATGTCTGTGTAGTCCCCACCAATTCTTTCAAGGTCTCTTCTGCCCCTCTGTACCAACGTCCCATCTCTTCTAGTCCATCACTTTCGCCCTGTTGCTTCTTGCGTTGGGCTTCACGAGCTTGCGCGATCGCATCTGACTTCCGTCGCTCAAGCACGGTGCGCTCTCTCTCTACTGCCTCGGCCTCTCGGGTCTTCCGAGGCAATGTGTTGTGCATAGTAGCCAGCTGACGATTCAATGCTGCCAGCTCCGCCTCACGTTCTGCCAATAGTGCCAAGGTCGCGGGAAGAGGAAGATTCTGCGACGAGGAAGCATTGTTGGGATTAGACGGATCCATGGTGGCTACCTGCTTGGCGCGGAGTTCGGCGATGGTGGACTCGAGGTTCTCGATTGAAGCAGGCAGCGTTGAGAGCTGTGTAGTTTGAAGTTCGACATTTTTGTAACCTATGGCCGCGGTAAACGCTTCAGTCAACATGTTCGTCGTCCACGCGTCATTGGTCACTCACGGCTTGCCAAGTCACGCCCCATTAGTTCCATCTCCTCAATCATAATCCTTGCGTCTTCTTTCCGTGCCTTGAGCTCGGCTTTCACGTCCGCTAGTTGCGTCTCCAGTTCCATGTTCTCATTATGGCCGACAATCACAGGTGGGTCGCCAACAATGGCGCGCAAGAACTTTTCTTTCGTTACTTGTTCGAGGTAGGAGAATCGCAGCTTGGAGAATAGTTCCTATGCGAAAATATCAGTATTTGCTGGTTTGGACAGCGGGCATTCGCGGTATTCGGGCTCATCGCGCGGACCTTGTAATGTGAAAGATCGGCCTCTAACGAGGCGGGGGTGGGATCATCAAAATTTGAGATGGATACATCGGAGGTTCGCTTTGAAGGAGATGGGTAAGATCCCCCAACTTCGGTGGAAATTGGCTCGCTGATGCGAATAATCGCGAGTCGGTTCTTCAAATCGCCATTCTCCTCCAACTGCCGGAGTGCCGCAAGGGCTTCAGATGACGAGTTCTCCATATTGATAGGGTCTGGATATTGATAATTTGGCTGTGAAAAGAAAAACCGCAAGATTTGCGATTGCTCGAAAGCTTGGAGGGGTCGAGTCCACCTGCGGCGGCATACAGTAAATAGATATCAAAGGCGGTCAGTCCAACGTTTGGAAGGCGCTTTGGTCTTCGCCTCTCTTGGTTTCCTTTCAACTGAAGAGGATTTCGCCTTTGTTCTATTTTAATATGGCCTCCTAGTATACATAATTGCTCTTAGTTTGCATTCTTCGCCTTCATCGGTGCACTCTTTCCACGTCCTCAAAGTGCTGCGATCTGCGGCTCAACTGCATCATGGACGACGATTATGTTGCACAGCTCCTGGCCAAGGAGGCTAAGGAGAGTTCTATAAAGTACGCGTCCCAAGGACTAAGTGCCTTTATGCCTTCAAGGTTGGTTTGGTCTCATGATCTTTGGTTGCATGGGTATACAACTGACAAACACTTGCAGACCGACAAACAATGCCCCAAAACCCAATACTCGCTTCCTACGAAATCTCATCAAAGTAACAGACAATCATAACACAGCTCTGAAGCTCAAAGAGGAAAGAGAAGCACGGGAGCGTATGCGCCAGCTGAAATATCAGGCCTCGGGTGCTTCAAGTGCTTTGGCTCCAACGTCGACACACCTTTCTTCCAAACGATCTGATGATCGTGAAGTGCGAGGATCAAGAGACCACCGGAGAGGAGATCGGGAAGATCGCAATCGCTCGCATCGAAAAAGAACTCGAAGTCGCTCCCCTTCGGCGGAACGAGACCGGTCGCGGAGGCATCGACGAACAAACGAAAAATATGACGGAACTGGAGAAAAAGACAAAGACCATGAACATCGGCGTGAGCACCGGGACTACCAATCATCTAGGAGAGATCGACGGCACAGAGATAAGGAACACACCAGGCGGCGACGTGATCGGTCATATTCGAGGTCTCCCAGCCGTTCTCCGCAAAGGGACCGAAGTACCGACCTCCATCGCCATCGAAGACTAAAACGTGAATACGAACATCGTACTCGCTCCCTTTCCCGTTCCCGCTCACCAGAGTCGTATAAATTTCGGCGATCAAAGCGGGAAGATGCATCGCCACATGGGTCCCGCCGTTCGCACCTTGAACCCAGCACGCGGCATAGACGAGCGTCGCCGTTTTCTACTATAACTGCACGGCAAAAAGAGACGGGCAACGAATCCGATCCTCTAGAAGACCTTGTCGGGCCACTCCCTCCCCGACAAAACGAGGCACCTATCCGTTCCCGTGGGCGGGGGGCCTATAAACACAATATGAGCAATATTGATGCTCACTTTGCACCCGGGTACGACCCGGCTACCGATGTGCATCTAGAAGAAGACAAATTACACTCCCTGGGCCAGGAACCCTCTCGTCGTCCTGTCGCGGGGCTCATGACAAAAGATGATGACTGGGACATGGCAATGGAGGCGCTGCGTGATCGTGAGCGCTGGAGGAATAAGGGCGAGGAGAGGCTACGTACAGCCGGAATTGACGAGGCATCCATTGATAGATGGAAGAATAACACCGCTTTTGCAAGTGTGGACCGAGAAGGCAAACTGGAGGACGTACAGTGGTCGAAGAAAGGCGAAGGACGGGAATGGGATCGCGGCAAGTTTGTCGACGACGATGGCCATATTGACATTCGGGCTGCTTGGTAGTGTTCCAAGGTTTCTTACTACATGCTTTGATCATTGGCGTTCGAGGACTGTGCTGTGGGTGATACCAAGGTGTATATTCTAACTTTGATTATTCTTGGCCTCAACTTCATGAATATTTTGGCGTGCCTTGTCTATGTTATACAAAATAATTATAAAATTCATGATTCTTTCAATAATTCGATGTTCTATAGTCATTGTCTTGGGTGCCCAGGTGAAGATATATATATTTCTAGGGAGGATAGCATAAAATCTCAAAAGGATGACGATTGATTTAGCTAATCATGTTTCTAAACAAGCACTTTGACAGCAAGCTAATTAATACTTGCTATTTTGTATACGCAGCAAAAGTGTAGTTGATGTACAATCCATCGATGTCTATAGTTGATCTCGATCCCCGGCCCGTTCCGCGGCTTTGTCAGAGTGCGGAAAATCCCCCGTTGATGATGATACTTCAGGTTTAACTGACGAAATTTTGGACACAAGCTAGTGCTTACTAGTGATACTTCCTTGTCCTCGATTATCTGTACTGATTTGAAACCCCGCTGACCAACCCAAGTTATACTGTGCACATATACCTGCAGTCTTGCACCTATTTCTTTACATCACCACTACTCTCCTCTTATCTTCTCTCCAATCACCCCAATCTACCCACAATGACAGACGCATATGCCTTCTCATACCCATCTCCATTGGAGGGGTACGAAAATCTCGAGCCACTGTCTGAGTAAGTATCCCATGTAACCACATCGCACTCAAGACGCTTATTCTCTGCTGCAGCGAGCGAACCGAAGATGGTAAATCATTCAAGAACCCCCAACATGGCATATTAAGCAAAGCCTACTCGGAATTCCCCGACCCTCTTTCCAAAGGCCGAGAGGGAGGCTTCGACGTCCACATCTATCATTTCCAAGTAGGTCCCGCCACCATCCACCCCGGACAATAACGCCAAGCCACAGCGAAACTGACGCATCGACCAGAACAACCCCGACCAAGCCGCATACGCCAAAGCGCTCCACGAACGAATCAGGCGCGAATGTAAGCAGCGCATTCTTCTAGCCCAGAAAACTGCATCCCCTGGCCAGCTACTGCGAGGTCCAGTTGTCCAGTTCAATTGATCTCTTGCTTACACTATTTAAACAGTTCCCGAGCTTCGAATTTATACTTTCTTCGACCGGCCTATTGGCCCCCACCCAGTGGCAATGTTCGAAGTGAGTTTATTCACACCCGCGCAGTTTGGAGCCTTCATTCCTTGGTTGGTTATCAATCGGGGACCGCTTAGTGCTCTCGTTCATCCCAATACAGTGGCATCAGAGGATGAGAGTGAGCGCAACCACACCCAACGCGCAACTTGGCTTGGTGAACGGATTCCATTGGATTTGAGGCTTTTTAAGCTGATGAAGGCGGCGCAGAAGAAGAATGATGAAGAGGCTGAGAAGGCGAAGCAGGAGAACTTGTAGGATTAATGGATTGTGTTAGTAAGATAAATGCCTTCAATGAAGAGTTATAAACAGAAAAGTTCAATTCACTGCGTATGGATCACCACAACGTGTTGTGTTGAGGAATGTCAGCGGCTGGTGTGGAGGATATTGGTGTATCTCGCCTCTCTATACAAATAAACCGAGGAGCGCCATGCAGCCATCAATTCGGGTCCCCATGATAAATAATAATTACAAATAACAATATCCACAGAAAGACTCTATCACTATAACTAACTCAACCTAATTCGACACTAGTCAGAACTTTGTCATGAGGGCTTCGCAGGCAGGTGACATCGTCAGCAAAAAGAGCAATATAGCAATGATCTTCAACCTTGAGATGTGTTATGCAGATCGCACCATTATGATGACCAATGAACAACAAAATGCGACTCTTACTACTACTGCATTTACCTGTTCATGGGGCACCTGATGCAGGGCTCACATTCCTCAGGTTGCATACTGCATACTTTACCCCAGAGGAGAAAGGAGGTAAACAGGACACCTTCCAACAATCTCACCCTACCGGAATGCCACCGGAGCTCACATTGGGGTGTCCACGGCCATGCTGTCTTGTCCGAGTTTGAAAGTCCAAGTTAAGGTGCTGTGATCTACTGCTCGGAACACTGGCATGATCCCCCCGTCAAGAAGACCACTCACCTCGAAGGATCCATAGTATCACTGGAATATCAAATGATCTTGTGACTATGGACTTATATCACTTGCAATTTCATTAAACTGCTTCTCGCCCCACGGTATGTCTTCGAATCCGCCCATGACAAGATCATGCTGATAAACGTTGAGACTATACATCGGTATAAGTTAGCAAGGTTCGACTGGTTCCCTCATAGGGATTAAAAGGGTGCTTGTCGCTCCTCAATACTCGAGAATTGTCACACAACATGCGTTTTCTTACATCGTTGGCACTAGTTGGTCTATCGACCCAACCAGTCTGGGCATCCAACGATAGAGCTACACTAGACATCCCACCGTATGTCTTGGAATATGGTAAACTCTCTGAGATCTGCATTCCTAATATTAGCTTATTTGTTTTACAGCACCCTTGGTCTGGCTTCATAGTCAGGAAACATACATGCCGAGCGATATCCAGCAACAGCTCGATCATACCAGACCGAATGTCAACTGGACAGCCATCGAGGGAGTACAGTCACCACTCAACCTCAATAACCTTGATACGCTCAATTCTATGGGTAATACAAGCGTCTACTTAACCTCTCTAGAGGGTATCGAAGCCGATCCAGAGCCAACTTGGTTCCGGGGTATCAAACCGGACTCACAGGGACGAACGGGTGATGGTACAGGGAGTGTCATCATTACCACAGACCGTGGCAACGGAACCATTGATGCATTTTACTTTTACTTTTACGCGTGAGTCTGGCTATATCTAGTGTCCGTATTTGTACTGACGCGATCCCAGATACAACAAAGGCAGCAAGGTACTAGGCATGGAATTCGGTGACCATATCGGAGACTGGTGAGCGAAGAACAACATGTGTAGAGTCGCTCTGGCTAAGGAAGGGAAAATCAGGGAACATAACATGATCCGCTTCGTCAACGGCGAACCTAAAGAAATATGGTACAGCCAGCATGCCAGCGGGCAGGCATTCACCTACGCCGCCGTCGAAAAGAAGGATAAGCGGCCGTATGTCTACTCCGCGAGAGGCACGCATGCAAACTACGCAATTGCAGGGTAAGTTCCAGATACTTTCCCAAACCCGTTCAATGTCAATACTGATAGACATCCAGAACCCACGACCACGCTATCCCGGGCTTCAACCTCCCTGCAGGGTTTCTAATGGACTATACAGATCGCGGCATACTGTGGGATCCCGTGCTCAACGCCTATACTTATACCTACGATAAAACAACCGCTGCGTTCGAGGCTGTGAACTCTGAAGATCCGGTGGTTTGGTTGGATTTCAATGGGAAATGGGGTGATGACCAGCCGCCCAATGAGCCTGAAATATTTGGCGAGGCTAAAAATGTTGGTGGTCCTAATGGTCCTAAGTTCAAGGGATTGGATAGACAGAAGGTGTGTCCTTCCAAGTCGTGTTTTGTGCTTCCGATTAGGACTTTTTCTGTGAAGGCTTCGTGAGGGGGAGATGATGGGGTTGGGTTGATGGTGGGCTGGGGGTATATTGGATTGATCGTATAGGAGCATATAGGTGACTTCGGTATATACTGATAAAGAGTGGAAAGACTGCTACTTAGAATGAGAGATTGTCCCTGGACATTGTAATATCAGTAAAAATCAAAATGTGATGATGGCTCAGTTTCGTGCAAGCGCAAGGTTGCCTCTCTAGCCGAACAATCAAGAAAAGGAGAACAGAACACATTAAAAGTTCCCAGACCATTCGAAGGGAACTCATGTTCCCGTTCCTCCGGATCTCTCTTGCCGTTCTCTTTGGTCAAAAAAGAAATATTGAAGCTCCTGCAAGGGAAATCCACCCCACTTTTGCTCCACTCGGTTATATTTCGAGGCAGAAAACGCGAGATGTTCAGGGAGTATGGAGTCCAAAATACTCCTGTCGTCACGGAACAGCATATGTAGTTTCATGTACCATAAACAATGCACACAACATAAGGCAAAAGACTTGACAGAATCCCCAGGAAATGGTTCGCGTCCAGGGGCTCCAGTTCCCCACATGACCTCTCGTGTTTAAGCTGAGATCTTAAATTGTGGTGTTTCAGAATTTGATCTAGCTCGTATTGGAGGAGCTCAGGTGGCTAGGGTTCGATATGGTTATTAAACGGCGTAGTTAGTTTAATTATGTGCATTAGATTGCGGCTTTTTGGGCAATTGTTCTGGAGCCGAAGGCTTTGCCCTACCGGACGGGTTAGCCTTGGCTGTTAAGTTACTCCGTACTCCGTACATGTCCCGTTTTAGCGAGACATAAACAAGACAAGTATATTGCATCACCTGTTCTTTTTCCCTTTAATCTCAGGTCTATAGTGAATCGTGAATTATGGACAGGTGGAGCCCTAAACGGCCCCTGCCGCACGTGTCATATTCCCACGCGAGAAGAACGTGCTTTTGAGAATGTCATGATTCCCAAGGTTATCCAGGTCATTGGAGAGTCCATCCCGTCTGGCGTTAGCTCCCATTGGCGTCGGACGAACCGGCATCCAATGGCCATACAAAAGAAAGACCAAAGCTTCTAAGTGGAGAACGCTGCTCTGGAATATTTTACCCCTGAATGGCCATTTCTTATGCTCTCTATATTGATTTCTATCCCCTTAGTACTCTATAGTGAAATTAAATCCTCTTCCTTTCGTTCACCCTCTTTTCCCTCTTTCTCCAAGCGCCGCTGTTGCTGGACGCTGTGAGCAGGCCTATTTGAAATTCCCCGAAAAAAAAAAAACCAAAAAACACCCCCCCCAAAAAAAGAGGAACTTTGAAGTTAGAACTTTGTTCAAGTCCTAATTTCAATTCCCGCCTTCACCCACTGGCTGGGAGCTTGTATTTTGTTGATTTCCACTCTCGCTTATTCCCTTTCATTTCCTCGACTTTCGTTTCTGAGAAACACGATACATCACGGGATTGGCAGACAATTAGATTGAATTCCACTGTCTAGTTTCAGAGCAGTTTCGAATCGCTCCATACCGAATCTAAGCTGCACTCTTGGCGCTGTTGAACTCCGATATATATCGTTTTATTGGTGAGTGGCCTGAGGTTCCATACCCCTGACGGGGTGGGGTGCAATGTCCCTGATAGAGAGCCCTCTAGAAAGAAGAGAAGACAAAACCAAAAGAAAAAGAAAAAAGAAAACTAATAAGGAAAGAACAGACAAACCTATCCCAAAATGGCAAGCCCATCAACGCGCCTGGCGCCCGAAACAGACGTCAACCGTCGTACCTCCCTCGGCTTCCTTCGTCGTTCTAAATCCACCGAACCCCTAGGTGAAAAATCTACCCGCAGAAAGATGTCCAAAACCCAAGCCATGGAAGACGAACTGCGTCGTCAGCGCGAGTCTTATGCCCCCAAAATCCCTCCCCGCTTGCCTGATCTTTCCCCCGCCCCGCAACTGGAAACATTTGGAGGCGAGGAACGTGATAAGATCCCCGAACCAATTCCACGCCCACAGTCGGGCGTTGCACCCTCGATGGCTGGTTCAAATGCCGATCCATATGCGCGCACTGAGAGCATGACCCACCGTGGTCGCTATAGCTATGCGAGCAGTGCTGTCAGCACCGTGAATAGCCCTCGCCGCGTGCGCCGTCGCAAGGACCCCACCTCATACAAGTGAGTCGAAGATGTGACATCACCAAAAACAGAGCTAACAAAGGCGTTATAGTGTGCTTGTCATTGGTGCTCGTAACTCGGGCAAAACCTCTTTCCTCAACTTCCTTCGCAGTGCTCTGACCATGCCCGCCCATAAGCACCCTTCGCGCACCCCCGAAGAGGTCGAAGAGCTGCAGCGTCAAACCTCGGCCTGGGAAGGATTCACGTCGCAATATCTGGAAACCGAGTTTGACGGAGAACGTGTCGGACTTACCCTGTGGGACTCTGTAGGTCTGGAGCGGAACATTGCAGATCTGCAGCTGCGTGGCGTGACAGGCTTCCTGGAGAGCAAGTTTGAGGAGACCCTTGCCGAGGAGATGAAGGTTATTCGCTCCCCCGGTGCCCGTGATACCCACATCCACTGCACTTTCCTGCTTCTGGATCCTGTGCGTCTGGATGAAAACATCGCCATGGCTGAGCGTGCTGCCAATGGCACATCCAAGCCCACAGATGCGCCTGTGGTGGGAATTCTAGACCAGAATCTGGATCTGCAGGTGTTGCGCACGGTGCTGGGCAAGACTACCGTGGTGCCGGTTATCAGCAAGGCGGATACAATCACCTCCGCCCACATGAATTACCTCCGCAAGGCGGTCTGGAACAGCTTGAAGCAGGCTAATATCGACCCCCTTGAGATCTTGACGTTGGAGGACCAGGAGGAAGAATCCTCCTCGGAAAGTGCGGATGAAGAGGAAACTGTGGACACTGAGAATGGAGATGTCCAAGCCAAAGAATCCGACATCGCAACCGATGCCCCCGGATCGCCATCGCAGCGCAGTGAGGGCACTCGCAGGTCCACCGCGTCGCAGGCCACCAACCAGCACGTTCCGTTCTCGATTCTGTCTCCGGACCCTCATTCCCTGGCCGCTGGCGACCAACCAGTCGGTCGCCGATTCCCCTGGGGATTTGCTGACCCATATGATGCCGAGCACTGTGACTTTGTTCGTCTGAAGGACTCCGTCTTTTCCGATTGGCGCTCCGAGCTACGGGAGGCCAGTCGGGTCGTCTGGTATGAGCGCTGGAGAACCAACCGCCTCAACCGCAACGGACAGCCAGCACCCCAGAAGCAAACCTATGGTGGCCGTCAGGGACCTCATGATGGCCGTCGCACGCGATAAAGCCCTTCCTTCTGTTCGCATAACTTTCTCTTCCCGCACATACCCCCATTCTTCGCGGCCTAGCACCTCGCCAGGCTTCTTTTATGTCATACCTTTACCTTCTTTCTGACAAAATGTTTCGAAATCCGGAACTTGTACTAGTGTTGTTCATCTATTGTTGACACGGTAATTTGATTATCTTGAATAATTCCCAGACAGTCCGTAAATTGTAGTGTATTTGGCCCCTGGGCAATCTGACATGCGCATTGGCCAAAATCCTGCGGCTGAAGGGCGCTATCACCGACGATCTTGAGTTCAGCTGTAAGCCAATAAGAGCTAATCCTTGTACAGGAAGTGAAGAAACCACAAGCTATAAGTTGGCCAGGAATACGAGGTCTTGTAAACTTTTCTTTTCTTTTCTTTTCCAATTTTACCTTCCACATAGGTAGAGAAAAGGCTTCGTATCTACAAGTAGAATGGCCTAGTGGACACGATCACGCACAAAGGAATACCAAGTCCAACTCTGTGTGACCAAATACCGCACCTCAGAAACGAAATAAATCCGTTTGAAACACAGAAGATCAAATATCAAAGATCAAATCAGAACATTGAACCCACAATGTCCCTCCAAGTGAACGACCCACGGGCGCGAACCAGATCCAAGTCCCCTGGTCGCGAGCGCTCACGGTCGCGCGACAGCCGAGCTCCCTCTCCCTCCCACCGCTCGCGCTCCCCAGCCGTCGAAGCCCCTAGAACCAAAGGTTACAACCCTGACGAAGAAGCCGAAATCGAGCGCCAATACAAGCTCATCAGCGAGGAACGCCGTCGGGAAACCGACGAACCCCGCCTCGCTTCACGCGCCCCAAGAAGTCCCCGCTACGACGTGGACCGCTCAGACTCGGACTCAGGGTCGAGACGTCGTGACGCAGAAAGGTCGCAACGACGTCGCGATGACCGCTACGAACACTCGGATTCGGAACGCGGTTCTGCTGCAGCAGCGCCTTTGGGGTCTCATCGACGACGACCCTCGCCAGACCGCGGAAGTCGCGTGAACCACGACTCCGACTCAGCCGACGATCTAGCTTACGGTGATGCACCAGGTAGCCATCCCAGCTATGCGCGTCCGAATCGGTACAGCTACGCCCAGCCCACACAGTTCGTGGCTGCTGCGCCGCGACCGGGATACCCCGCCGGGCCGATCGACTGGGCCTCTGTGCCGGAATGCGAACGTCCTGGATACGTGCCGCCTTCATCGCAACCTACAGGTACGGCTAGTATGCCCGGTGCGTTCCCGGTGGCTTCGACCTACCCCGCTACCTCGGGGTCTGTGCCGGCGCCTGTGATTCCATCGCAGTATCCTGGTTTCCCCGGGCAGGCATATGCGACGAGTGCGGGGTATGCGCCTGCGCATTATCGGACTGCCTCCGCTACTGATACTGGTTATCCGGCGGCGGCGGGGTATGCCAATCCCGGTGCGTACCAGTACGCTCAGGTTGATCCGAATGCGGTGAAGTATGCCTCGAAGGCAGAGCCTAAGCAGACGCCAGTGTATCCTGCTTCTACGAATGAGCACTATTCCAGGCCGCTGCCGCAGCAATTGCAGAACCAGTATTACCCGCAATCGCAGCAGAAGCCGCAGCCGCAGCAGGCTCCAGACCAGTCGCATCGGTATAAACCCGAGCCTGAGTTTGTGGAGATCGCGCCTGGTGGGAATCGGTCAAGTGCTCGTCCGCACAGCCAGTCTGTGTCGTCGAATACCCTCGCAGTTGCCGGGGCCAGTGCAGCTCATTCGGCTCTTCCCCCGGGTAGTCCGCTACTGGAGCCGTATCGTGGTACTTACCAGTCCATCTCACCGATGCCATCCCCAATCGTCATCCCCTCCATCCGCGACGATGATATCTCAGACCTGGAACCCCTCGACGGCTCAGACTCAAGCCGACGTAGCAAGCACCACCGCTCGCACTCATCCATCAGCGAGAAAGATCCCCGCTCCCGCAGCAGCAAAGACAAGAAAGACAAAGAGCGCGACGACCGTACCGACAAACGTCTCAGCCGCCCTGGCCACGACCGCCACGACTCATCCTCCTCGATCCCGGACGGAAAAATTCTCATCTCCCCAACCACCGGCCGCAAACGCGTCTCCTTCTACGACGCCGGCCCAGACGCCGCAGCCATGCAATCCGCCCTAAACCACACCCGAAATATAGACAGCAAACCCATCATCCAAATCCTCCCCCGTCTATCAAGCGACGAGATCATCCTCCTGCGCGCGGAATACAAATCCCGCGTCCGAATGCAAGGCAAAGGAATCAACCTCGCCAAGCACCTCCGTCTCAAACTGGGGAGTTCCTCCTTCGGAAAAGTCTGCTACGCTACTGCCCTCGGTAGATGGGAATCAGAAGCTTATTGGGCAAACTGCTATTACCAAGCCGGGACATCGCGTCGAGAACTCCTAATCGAGTCCCTGGTCGGAAGGTCGAATGCTGCCATTCGGGAAATCAAAAACTCGTTCCGTGATACTAGATACGATAATAGTATCGAGCGCTGTATGCGCTCCGAGCTACGCGCGGATAAGTTCCGTGTTGCTATTCTGCTTGCGCTTGAGGGTCAGCGACAGGATGATCGTGAACCGCTCGATAAACGACTTGTGCGTGATGATGCGCAGGATTTGCATCGTGCTATTGTCCGGGAGGGCGGTGAGACGGCTATGATTCATATTATTGTCTTGAGGAGTGATTCGCATTTGCGGGAGGTGTTGCGTGCCTACGAGGATAATTATGGGCATAATTTTACTAGGGCGATGATTTCCAAGTCGAGGAATTTGGTGGTATGTACATTTCCTTTTTTCCTCTTTTTCTTTCTGCTCTCATACCTCCTCCAATCAACACTGAATACATATACTAACATATATATCCAGGGCGAAACCCTAGCACATATTCTCAACGGCGCAATAAACAGACCAATGCGCGACGCCCTCCTCCTCCACCAAGCCCTACGCGAATCCCGTACTGGCCGCGAGCGCTCAGAACTCCTCATTTCCCGTCTCGTGCGTCTGCACTGGGAACCGAGACATCTCGAGCTCGTTAAGACCGAGTACAGACGCAGATACCGTGAGCGTTTGGAGGAGGCTATTGCCGAGGAGATTCTTTCGCTGAATGGTGGACAGGATTGGGGGGAGTTTTGTATTGAGTTGGCGCGGAATGCTTGATTTCCACCTGTGATATGACCTGTGTCGTATCTTGGTGGCTGTTGTGTGTGAGGTGGGATTTTAGTTGGTACTTGCTTTGTTTGGGAAAATTATATCTTTCCTGGCTTTTGTTTTGTCTATATGTATTTGTTGCTTGTCTAATGTTCTATGAAGTGTATTGCATATGAGATGATGTCTGGCACTAGTGTCTCTACCTTTCACCTTCCATTTTAGGAAGACTTGATATTGGATACTCTGCTATTGCTCTTGTATCAGTATGACCTCATACAAGGACTCATCCAACTGAGCATTGAAGACAATGCTCAACGCGTTGGATGCTCAGTAGTACCGTCAACGTCGTGTTAATCGTACCCAGGAATTGGACGCAGAATTGGACTCTATCAAGCAAAGAGAGCGGGATGAGTTAGAAGATAAGTTAGAGGGAGAGGCCAATGCGCTAAAAGGACTATTAGGGGCTCAGAATCCGAAGTGATTCCATTCTAGTTGATACGAATGTATTGCTACTCCGCTTGAAGTTCGTACAAAAAAGACGTACAAATTCCGAGGTTTTAAAAGCTGCCCAGGTGAGAGCTGTGGCTCGGACACTCATGCTCTAAATTACTTCGGCTATGTCCGCCGGCCCTGCAAATCTTGTTGAATTGGGACTGGAAAATCAGGTTGGATATCAGGTGGAGGGTCCGAACTTGTGTGCTCTGGTGAGAGCAGGACCTTCGTGGGGTTTTTTCGTACAGGGAGGATCGAAATTTAGTTTCACCACTTAGCCGTCTTACCAGCCCACCCCTACCCAGGGTGGGTCTGTCCCACTAAACAGAAATTTACCACAAAACAGAAGAATTTAAAAATCACCATGTATTCAAAACCACCTACCTATATACTCCAGTAGTATCTATATACCAATTTGCACCCCCACTATCTCTTGCTGCTAATCTAGCTTCATGCTCATTTTCAGCGGCATTCCTAGCCAATTGAGCCCGTTGTTCCAATTCTAATTCCTTGGCATGTTTTGCCTGCTGGCGCTGAAGCTTCTTATCTTCGGTGTCCTGCCTCCTTTTTATTAGAAGATTGGCCATAGCAGGCGAGAGAGCCATTGGGCCTGTATTGAGTATTAATCGTCTGTTTTTTGGAGTATTTACCCTGTGGGACTGAGACTTCTTCAAAGATGCCTCACAGATCTCAAGCCGCTGGGATAGAAGTAAAATTGCATCTATACTTCGACCAATATGCCTTTGCATACGCTTAGATAGCCCAGTAAACTCTGTAAGATCACTAAAAATCTTATCATGAAGCTTTTTAACCCGTACAATGGTATCTGGAGGAGAATTCGTTGCTGAGCTACCTAGCTCAGGGGGTGGTGAGGGCGTATTAATGATACTAAGAACCGGAGTATCATTAATCTGAGCACGTAAAGGGCTAAGAACTATCTCTGGATTAAAAGGATATATACCCCGAGAGCTAAAAGAAGATCTAATAGTTCTCTGGGTGAAAGCATCCCTCTCAAAGCTCCTCTCAAAGCTACGGGCCTCAGAAAAAGGTGGTTAAACAGTTAGCACATCATCCCTCAGCTGTTTTAACCACCAACTGTGATCTGGTGGTTCTCGAACTGTTCATTTAAATTGTTGAGAGGTCTCTTCAAGCGAGAAGTTCAAACGTTTTTCTGGAAAATCTTGACTGCATATGGTAAAGGGGCTCTCTTCGATCTGAGTCTTTGGGTCGGATCGACCCGTTCCTGGGAACCCCCCTCACTACCCGCCCCCACATGAAAGTATGGTCATCGATACGAAACCATTCGGGAAGCGGTGTGAGCGAGGAAAAGGCTACAATGATTTTTCTGGCCTAGCGCGCTAGTCACATGGTTACGAGGCTGAGGATACGCCCCTCTTCCAGCTCGTAAGAGTCCAACTGAGATTCTTGTCATGAACCACCACATTGGAACTTTTGAAAACAGCTACTCCTTAGCATCCATCTATTCATCAAGTATTCACTTTGATCTCCCTCTTCTGGAGCAGATCGTCCAAGACCTTTGCTTCTGCGAGAAGAGAGGGTCCTTCGTTGACATATTGAGTACTTCTGGCGCGTCTAAACAACCTGCCTGGTCGAGTACGTCTCATACAATATGGCTGAGAACCCATTATCTCAGCCAGAGCAATCAGTACCAGCACAAAGCAATGCTGGTCCCGAAATGCCTCCATGCCGAAAGCGACTCCGACACGATGCCTATACCATCGGGTGGGTATGTGCTCTTCCAAAGGAACAGACCGCAGCCAGGGCCATGCTAGATGAAGAGCACGAACCTCTTCCGACCCCTCGCAATGATCATAATGCATATACGCTTGGCTCAGTATGCGGCCACAACGTCGTCATAGCCTGCCTACCTAATATGGGAACCAACCCTGCCGCGACCGTCGCGACTTCTATGATTAACACGTTCCAGTCGATCAGGTTCGGACTCATGGTAGGGATTGGCGGCGGAATTCCGTCGAAGGTCAATCTGGGTGATGTGGTGGTGAGCCAACCTGTTGCGGACTATCACGGAGTGGTACAATGGGATATGGGGAAGCTGGAGAGGGATGGGCGATTTATCCACACAGGCTCGCTGAACCGACCTCCGAATGCACTACTCAATGCATCGAATCAGCTAAAAAGTAATTATGAGATGTTCGGATCGAAGATAAATGAGTATTTAAATGATGTGGAGAGGAGATTCCCGCGCCTGGCGCCAAAATATACCAGGCGTGAGTGCTTGGAAGACCCATTGTTGTCATCGAAGAGGGGACGTCGGACTTCGACCGAAGTCCAGTTTCTGTCTGGCCTATGGCAGGCGGTCATCGCAATGATCGCATATCTTCTTGGCTCATGGGCTATTAGCCCAGTAAACGAGGAGAATAAGCGGCTGTCAGAGAAGGCAGAGGAAGTACGGACCCAAAGAGAAGTGAGGGTACATCATGGCCTGATCGCATCCGGGAACAAAGTGGTTAAGGATGCCCAATTCCGAGACCTCCTTGACAAAGAATTCGGCGGGCACTTACTATGCGTGGAGATGGAGGCAGCTGGGCTTATGAATGACTTCCCATGTATTGTGATCCGAGGTATTTCTGACTATGCAGATTCGCGAAAAGAGAAAAACTGGCAAGAATATGCTGCAGCCGTGGCTACTGCATACGCAAAGGAACTTTTGGGATGTGTGCAGCCCAGTGTTGTTAATGCTGAGGAATCAGCGAAAGCTACGATGGAAGAGGGTTAGTACCTGCCTACCTGAATATGTCGGCTGCGGTGTCCTGAAGTACCGGCAGATACCTGAGACAAAATAATACTTGACCTTAGAATACATCCTAACTACGCACAGTAAACAAACAGATCGAAAGTGTGCAGCGAACGACTGTCTCAATCAAAGCTACTACCGATTCTATCAAGACCGGTCTTCATACTCATGAGATCAAAACCTGGCTGGATCCCCCAGACCCATCGACGAACGCCAACCACGCGAGGACGCTTCACCATGAAGGGACTGGCGCGTGGCTCCTTGAGGACCCCGTCTACCGGTCGTGGTATTCGGGGTCGTATCGACATATATGGCTGCATGGGTTCGCGGGATGTGGAAAGACTGTTCTTGCTTCAACTGTGCTTGATTTTCTCGCAGAAGGAGACGACGGTTCTATCCTCAACTTTTTCTTTGATTTTAGCGACACCAAAAAGCAGACCTATGAAAGCATGCTGCGGTCGCTTACTTTCCAGCTTTATGAAGGTGGGGTTGACTCTGCTGTTCATCTTGATGCGTCATTTCAAGCGCATCAGAATGGGAAAAACCAACCTGAGACGAAGGTGCTCTCGGCTATTTTATTCAAGATGCTCGGAGCCCAGAAGAGGGTCGCTATCGTTCTGGACGCATTGGATGAATCAACCACAAGGGGTGACATCCTTAAGTGGATCGAAGTCATAATATCTAAGCCAGAGCTGGGCCATGTTCAGGTGCTTTTTACCAGCCGACCTGAGTCCGAGTTTCTGCGCCGCATACCAATTTTGATAGGAGAGGAAGGTTGCCTACCACTTAATAAGCAGGCTGTCAACTCCGATATCCGTTCATGGGTCTCAGCACAACTCTGTCAACGGCGGGATTTTACAGAAAAGCGCTTACCCAAGAATCTTCTCGAAGAGATTCGGAGAAAGGTCGGCGACGGGGCCGATGGGATGTGAGATATTACTACTTCAATCGATATACTGATGGTTTGCTGACACCCTAGTTAGGTTTAGATGGGCATTCTGTCAATTAGACAGCCTGGCCCGATGTCGTCACGAGGCAGCTATGGAGAAGGCTCTTACATCATTGCCGCTGAATCTAAATGAGACATACCGACATATGATTGCAAGTATACCGACCGAGCTAAAAGATGACGCGATACGATTGCTTCAATTCCTAGTGCACTCTAAGCGACCTCTTAAACTCGCTGAAGCTAAAGAAGTAATAGCGACGCAGGTCCAAAACAATTCGCAAGAATTTGATATCAAGCGTCGACTTTTTTGCGAGACTGATATCTTAGATTACTGCCCCAGCTTGACCGTCGTTAAAACCACTGAAAAAGAGCTTCATCTTGCCCACTTCTCCGTCAAAGAGTACCTTCTCGAACAGGGTCATTTTAAGATCACAACTGCCAGCATTTCCATTACGAGGACGTGCTTGGGTTATCTTACGGACATTGGCGGTAGCTACAGAGAGATCAAGCGGGATTTTCCGATGGCAAGATACGCGGCGGAGATTTGGACAGAGCATGCTGCGTTGGCTCAGGATTCCAAAGATTTTATTCAAGTTGCAGTTAGGTTCCTGGAAAAGGAAGCGACATTCCAACGATGGGCCCGTTTATATCAAGCTGATAAGAGGTTGGACGATGACCCTGGTCAACCGCGAGGTTCTAGGCTGTACTATGTTTGCATGGGTGGGCTTACAGCGCACGCACGGGATCTTATCGGCAAAGGAGCAAACATCAACGCACAGGGCGGCCGCTACGGCAACGCTCTACAGGCCGCCTCAGACGGAGGCCATCAAGAGATCGTCAAGCTTCTTTTAGAAAATGGAGCAAATGTCAACGCACACGGCGGCTATTACGGCAATGCTCTTCAGGCCGCCTCATATGGAGGCCATCAAGAGATTGTCAAGCTTCTTTTAGATGATGGAGCAAATGTCAACGCACAGGGCGGCCGCTACAGTAACGCTCTACAGGGCGCCTCACAGGGAGGCCATCAAGAGATTGTGAAACTACTCTTATATAATGGAGCGGACGTTAACGCACAGGGTGGCCACTACGGTAACGCTCTTCAGGCCGCCTCAGACGGAGGCTATCAAGAGATCGTCAAGCTTCTTTTAGAAAATGGAGTAAATGCCAACGCACAAGGCGGCTATCACGGCAATGCTCTTCAGGCCGCCTCTCAGGGAGGCCATCAAGAGATTGTCAAACTACTCTTAGATAAGGGAGCAGACGTCAACGCACAGGGCGGCCGCTACGGTAATGCTCTACAGACCGCCGCAGACGGAGGCCATCAAGAGATCGTTAAACTGCTCTTAGACAACGGAGCGGGCGTCAACGCACAGGGCGGCGATCACGGCAACGCTCTCCAGGCCGCCTCTCAGGGAGGCCATCAAGAGATCGTTAAACTGCTCTTAGACAACGGAGCGGGCGTCAACGCACAGGGCGGCGATCACGGCAACGCTCTCCAGGCCGCCTCTCAGGGAGGCCATCAAGAGATCGTCAAACTGCTCTTAGATAAGGGAGCAGACATCAACGCAGAGGGCGGCCACTATGGTAACGCTCTTCAGGCTGCCTCAGCGAGAGGCCATCAAGACATTATCAAACTGCTCTTAGACAACGGAGCGGGCGTTAACGCACAGGGCGGCCGCTACAGTAACGCTCTACAGGCCGCCTCACAGGGAGGCCATCAACAGATTGTCAAACTACTCTTAAAAAAGGGAGTAGATGTCAACACACAGGGTGGTTTATATGGCAACGCTCTCCAGGCCGCCTCACAGGGAGGTAATCAAGAGATTATCAAACTACTCTTAGATAAGGGAGCGGATATCAACGCACAGGACGGTTACTACGGCAATGCTCTCCAGGCCGCCTCAGCTGGAGGCCATCAAGACATTTTCAAACTGCTCTTAGATAACGGAGCAGACATCAACGCGCAGGACGGTTACTACGGCAATGCACTCCAGGCCGCCTCAGCGGGAGGCCATCAAGACATTTTCAAACTGCTCCTAGATAAGGGAGCAGACATCAACGTGCAGGACGGTTACTACGGCAATGCACTCCAGGCCGCCTCAGCGGGAGGCCATCAAGAGATTGTCAAACTACTCTTAGATAAGGGAGCAGACGTCAACTCACAGAGCGGCTTCTACGGTAACGCTCTCCAGGCCGCCTCAGACGGAGGCCATCAAGAGATCGTCAAGCTTCTTTTAGAAAATGGAGCAAATGTCAACGCACACGGCGGCTATTACGGCAACGCTCTTAAGGCCGCCTCTCAGGGAGGCCATCAAGAGATCGTCAAACTGCTCTTAGATAAGGGAGCAGACGTCAACGCACAGGGCGGCCACTACGGTAATGCTCTCCGGATTGCCTCAGATAGAGGCTATCAAGAGATTGTCAAACTGCTCCTTGATAATAGAGCGGACGTCGACGCACAGGACGGCCGCTACGGCAGCGCTCTCCAGGCTGCCTCACTGGGAGGCCATCAAGAGATTGTCAAACTACTCTTAGATAAAGGAGTAGATATCAACACACAGGGTGGTTTATATGGCAACGCTCTCCAGGCCGCCTCACAGGGAGGTAATCAAGAGATTATTAAACTACTCTTAGATAAGGGAGCGGATATCAACGCACAGGGCGGCCGCTACGGCAACGCTCTCCAGGCCGCCTCGTATAATGGCCATCAAGAGATTGTCAAACTACTCTTAGATAAGGGAGCAGAAGTTAACGCACTGGGCGGCCGCTACGGTAACTCTCTCCAAGCCGCCTCACAGGGAGGCCATCAAGAGATTATTAAACTACTCCTAGATAAGGGAGCAGACGTCAACTTACAGGGCGGCGGCGACGGCAACGCTCTCCAGGCCGCCTCTCAGGGAGGCCATCAAGAGATTATCAAACTACTCTTAGATAAGGGAGCAGACGTCAACGCACAGGGCGGCCGCTACGGTAACTCTCTCCAGGCCGCCTCACAGGGAGGCCATCAAGAGATTGTCAAACTGCTCCTAGATAAGGGAGCAGACGTCAACTTACAGGGCGGCGGCGACGGCAACGCTCTCCAGGCCGCCTCTCAGGGAGGCCATCAAGAGATTGTCAAACTACTCTTAGATAAGGGAGCAGACGTCAACTCACAGAGCGGCTTCTACGGTAACGCTCTCCAGGCAGCCTCAGACGGAGGCCATCAAGAGATCGTCAAGCTTCTTTTAGAAAATGGAGTAAATGTCAATGCACACGGCGGCTATTACGGCAATGCTCTTCAGGCCGCCTCATATGGAGGCCATCAAGAGATTATCAAGCTTCTTTTAAATGATGGAGTAAATGTCAACGCACAGGGCGGCCGCTACAGTAACGCTCTACAGGCCGCCTCACAGGGAGGCCATCAACAGATTATCAAACTACTCTTAAAAAAGGGAGCGGACGTCAACGAGCAGGGCGGCAAGTACGGCAATGCTGTCCCGGCTGCTTTGTGAGATGTTAACCAAGACATTGTCGCACTGCTCTAAGAAGGGGGGCTATCGCATAGTCTTAAAAAAAGTCCGGCTCTAGAACTCCAACAAACTCTGTGAACCAATTCCCTCCTATGCACTCTGAACTCCCTGATTAGGCCTGGTAATTCTCCTTCAGATATTACCTAACTTCAGCACTCATAACTCTGATGATTTGGTGAAACCTAGGCACCTAGATAAATAAATGCATGCCAATTTATTATTGAATACGCTGTCGAGAGGAACAAAAAGAGATAATCTAGTCATAGCGTATCTCCACATTCCTGGATAGTGCCTTTAGATGGGGCTCGCCTTCGCTCCCTGGTAGGAAGGTAATATTTCTATATACTGGCATAGGAAACGGAGGCAGTGGGGCTCAATAGTTAAGACAAATGCTTGAATAGAACACGTGCCGAATAAGGGATCTGCGCCAAGTGGGGTGTAGTCACTCAAGCAAGTTAAGAATGACGTCATATGGTATCAATGGTTATGGTATTCCATGGTATTTATCAGAACCAGTCTTTCATAAAACTATCTTTCGATACAATCCAGCCCCTTGAAACTATAATCATCTACATATAGATTAGCGTGTTATAAGGTGGGGTCTCGAGAAAGAATCTCTGTTCAAATGGTGAAACTGATTTCGATCCTCCCTGTAGTTCCTTTTGATAGGCGCGTCTCAGCACCTCATCCACGGTGGGAGATAAGACTGTTCCAGTGGCCTTTTTATTGACTTCGTCACATATTTTCTTGTCGGGAAAGAACGAAAACACGCCCCCTCGATTTGCCCCTTTTCCCTGGTATGGATAGAACGTGGGGTTCACTTCTGCAACATTCTTTATGGGCAGGCGGATTAGCTACTGAGCTTGAGGAAAAACATACCGTTCTATCAAAGGGTTTTGTAATATTTTTATTGTAGTGGGGGACGTCGTCCTTACTACGCACTGGCCTCACCTATCCGAGGCAAACGAGTCGCTTATCCAACTGAGGAAAAAGTGTCCTTAGCTTGGTCTATAATTTCCGGCGGTTTAGCTTACCAAGTGGGATAACTGCCAGGGGTCCAAAATGATAGTGACAGCCTCTTAACTTCCTCTAGTAGCGATCCTACCATTTCCACCTAGATTTTGACGCTAGACTAAGTGGCAAGAGATAGAGCGGAAATTGGTATATAGATGCTAACTAGTGGAGTTTATAGATAGGCGATTGAAAGATTGAATTGAAAACTTTCTGTTTGGTGGGTAATTCTTGTAATGTTTGTAATGTTTGTATGGGGCAGACCCACCCTGGGTAAAGCCGCCGGGATCCATGGATTGATGGTAAGACGACTAAACCCTTGGAAGTATCATGTTATCCACCGATGTTTCTTCCGTCTTCTTCCTTCATCTCACCTCGCCAAGGTTCTCGGAGTGAAGAAAACGGTCAAAACAAGAGGAACGCCGTCGACTGAGCAACTTTTCATGTCGTCCGACATTGGGGCCGTCGGACTCCACCAAGACGAAGGCGGGGGCATGGTTTGCCTTGATGCTCCGCAATCGTCAGCGTTTACTACCGTGGCACATGGGGGCAATGATGAGAATCGTGAGCCGTAACTTACCTGCCCGCCTCTGCAGCAGCCACTCAATGGCGAGGCCGTTTGGGGGCTCGCGGCGGCCACAGTCAAGTCATTCATGCTGTGTCACGAGATGCCAGCTCATGTGCATAGAAATCCTCCAGAAGAGCATGCAAAAGACCTTCCAAAAGACCCCCCAAATAGCTTCTACGGGAATCATGATCTTTGACTTACTATATGAATGAAACGTCCGCTCATATTTTATGAGGGCTTTTTGGACCTCTTCGAGGTCATTGCTTTTAGCCTCCACATTCTTCTGTGTGTTCTCGAGGCTCTTCTGTGTGGCCTCACCCTTTTTCTGGAGGTCTTGGACAGCCTGTGATAGAGTCTCAGGCGTTGCCAGAAGGCTAATTCCCTCACTATTCGCCCATGCTTGGCGAATGTCGTTAAACAGACCGGGTCTGGTGATAATGCTTGTCGCATTGTTGTAACTGAGTCTTCGCTCGTAAGCTCGGACAGAGTGTAATTGGCTTGGCCCTAGTCTAATTAGCGAACATGACCCTGTTATTGAAATGTAGCAACTTGCTTCGAGTGGTAAAGCTCGCTGTAATGCGAGGTTTGACTGAGGTATAATCTGGCTGAGAGGATCATAGCTAGTGGGTTTGTTGAGGTTGATGGAGGTTGGGATTTTCGTCCTTTCTTTTGACGTTTCTGCATTTTAGATGATCCTCTGATTCAGATTAACGTTAGTGGTGCAATCAATGACGTGGGTGTATGATAAAAATAGCTTTGAGATGTGGGATAGTACGTATCAGTTCGATCAGCAAGAAAGAGTGTATCCTAACCAAGAAAACAGAGATAGGGAAGAGAAAGAGAGAGAGAGAAAAGAAGCAAGTGAAGAGAGAGAGAGAAAGAAGAAGCAAGTGAAGAGAGAGAGAAAGAAAGAAAAAGCAAGTGGTAAATCTCAGGGGATTTTATAGCTGGAACTATCCCAGCAAACAAACTCTTTCCCGAGTATGCTATTACCCGATGAGGAATAATAGCAAACTGAGAACAAAGAAAGCATAGGAAGCATGTGATCACGTGGGTCATGATATAGGATTGCTATCAGGCACTTGCGGTCGGAATGATCTACACAAGATATTTTCTAAGATAGGGTAGATATCACCTATATACTTGCTCTTAGAAAACATTTTGGGAGTTATCATTACCAGATTTCTAAACTTGCTGGCTCCCTTCTACCTTCATCACAGAACTGATCTGACTGGATGAATATCGTGATTTATATCTATCCCACCACCATACATTCGACCATTGGGGCATCATGCTCCAGTGAACCATGTAATTCTCTTCCGTGGTCGACATATCCAGCCTCATGTAAGCCGCACCTCGGGGCAATTTAGGGTCCCCCATATTGGCCTTGAGATACAATCGTGCCTTAATAGGCTCCCGACAGTCCCCGACATGTCTCGATGTTAGGTAAATCGCCAGAAGAAGCAAAACAACCGTCAAGACCTGGTTGAAGAGATCGCTCACACCGAGAGTGATGGCATGCGCACCGAACGCAGCCCAGGAAGCCATCCGCATCAAATAATAAAACTGTGGCTGGGTAGGCTGCGCTTCGGTCAACAAGAAGCTGACCACTATCATGCGCGGGCCGAAGATTGTGACGGCCTTCCCATTAGGCAGGGTCATGAAGACCTTCACATCCGGTCCGGGATCGTCTTTTAGCGATTGGATGGTTTTGCCAATGGAAGATCGGAGACGGGTGACTATAAATTGGCGGCGTCGGTAATGTTGTATAAGACGTCTCCTGGTTCTGGCCTGGGAATATCGTCATTCGCCAGGGTGTAAGATCCAAGAACAAGGAACCAAGTGTAGGAGAAAGGAAGTCGAATTTATGGCGGGGACGTTGGGAGGCTATGCGGCTGAACTGTGTCAGCTTCATGCAGGTCTGCCTAGCTTAGCCACCTTTATGTCACACCCTAATCGAGGTTAAAGCCTTGACAAAGCCCCGATTAGAGGGAAATATAATGAGGCTTAAAGTACAGAGAATCTATGTTATACATGCTCATGATCTTCAGTATTCCCCAAACCCTATCGTTCATTTTCCCATTAGCATTCGAGCTTTGCTTAGGGACATTTGTTTACTTCTAAAATGTGGTAGTATGGACACTATGTGCCTCAGCGGGCAACACCCGTGTCTTGGGAAAAGAGATAGTAATAAAGCCGGTTTTCCTAAGCCTTGATGCCAATAAATATCAAAGAACATCAATATAACCTTTATATAGTCTTAAAATATTAGGGTTGGCGTTTTATAGAATGCTTAATGAGTCTGAAATTCTTTGAAATTAATATATAACTCTACCATAGGTCAGAGTAAATCAGTAGCCCTTAATCATACTCATAATCACCATCGTCTCCATAATCTCCATATTCTCCTCCATATTCATCTCCATCATAGCTGTGAGCGTAGTCATCTTGTCCATCGCTTTCTTCTCCATCACCCTCATCATCCTCATCATCCTCGTCATCCTCATCATCCTCGTCATCCTCACCGTCCTCGTCACCCTCACCGTCCTCGTCACCCTCACCGTCCTCGTCACCCTCACCGTCCTCGTCACCCTCACCGTCCTCGTCATCCTCACCGTCCTCGTCATCCTCATCATCCTCGTCATCCTCATCATCCTCGTCATCCTCATCATCCTCATCATCCTCGTCATCCTCATCATCCTCGTCATCCTCATCATCCTCGTCACCCTCGCCACCCTCATCATCCTCACCGTCCTCGTCATCCTCATCATCCTCGTCATCCTCGTCATCCTCATCATCCTCGTCATCCTCATCATCCTCGTCACCCTCGCCACCCTCGTCATCCTCATCACCCTCGTCTTCCTCATCACCCTCACCATTCTCATCGTCCTCGTCGTCCTCATCACCCTCGTCGTCCTCATCACCCTCGTCGTCCTCATCACCCTCGTCGTCCTCATCATCCTCGTCACCCTCATCGTCCTCATCATCCTCGTCGTCCTCGTCTCCATCTCCCCATCCCTCTTGATCATCATCATTATTGTTTTCATCTTCTCCCCCATCTTGCTCACTATCATCTCCCCATCCACTTGCATCACTGTCATCACTCTCTTGGCTTCCCCCCCCCTCTCCATCACTATCAACAGTGCCTTGATGTTCTCCTTCCTCTTCATCACTCTCATCTCCCCATCCACTGTCATCATCGCCTTCATCTTCATCACTATCGTCGTCTTCACTGTCGTCTTCAACCCCTTTAACGTTGTGTTGATCCACATCGTCGCTTTGGTTCATAGAGGACATCAGAAGAGCTGCGCCGCCAGCTCCTACAGCTAGACCTGCAACACCAGCGACTATAGCTCCACTTCCACTGTTTTGGTTTTGGGGCTGATGATCTAGATCTTGACTGTAACCGGGATTCCAGGCCCGTCCATGGGTTTCACTATGAGCAAAACCGCGTCCTGTAGGATCAACTGGACCTGTATGTTCAAATGGACCTAGCAGCCTGGCTGGGTATGGAGTCTCCACTGGGCCACTTGGCTTAGATGGACCTGTAGGCTCATATGGACCCGTAGGCAGACCTCGTGGGTCACCTGAACCTGTCGGCCCTGCTGGACGTGCTGGCTCAACTGGATCTGGAGCCGGAACTATTGGGTCACCTGAACCTGTTGGCTCAGCTGGACCTGGAGATTCAACGAGACCTCTTGACCTATCTGAATCCGTCCGCTCAACTGGATCCGCAGACTTGACTGAATTGGGCAGACTTGTAGTAGCAGCAACTAGACCTGTAGCCGCAACTAGACCTGTAGCCGCAACTAAACCTGTATACGGACGTGTTGGCTCAACTGGACCTACAGGCGGGCCTCGTGGGTCACCTGAACCTGTTGGCTCAGCTGGACGTGCTGGCTCAGCTGGACCTAGAGCCGGACCTGGAGCCGGGACCGTTGAGTCACCTGAACCTGTTGGCTCAGCTAAACCTCTTGGCTTATATGGATCTGTAGGTTCACCTGGGCCTATAGGCGGAACTGTTGGCCCGGTTGGACCCACGGGCTTGACAGGGCCCGTTAGATCAGTTGGACCTTCAGGCTTGATGGGACCCGGCGGATTAGTTGGGCCTTCAGGCTCGCCTGGACCTACGGGCTTGACGGGACCCGTTGGATCAGTTGGGCCTGTCGGCTCGCCTGGACCTTCAGGCTTGACGGGACCCGTTGGATCAGTTGGGCCTGTCGGCTCGCCTGGACCTACGGGCTTGACGGGACCCGTTGGATCGGTTGGACCTGTTGGCTCGCCTGGACCTACGGGCTTGACGGGACCCGTTGGATCAGTTGGACCTGCCGGTTCGCCTGGACCTTCAGGCTTGACGGGACCCGTTGGATCAGTTGGACCTACGGGCTTGACGGGACCCGTTGGATCAGTTGGAGCTTCAGGCTTGATGGGACCCGTTGGATCGGTTGGACCTGTCGGCTCGCCTGGACCTTCAGGCTTGACGGGACCCGTTGGATCAGTTGGGCCTGTCGGCTCGCCTGGACCTTCAGGCTTGATGGGACCCGGCGGATTAGTTGGGCCTTCAGGCTCGCCTGGACCTACGGGCTTGACGGGACCCGTTGGATCAGTTGGGCCTGTCGGCTCGCCTGGACCTACGGGCTTGACGGGACCCGTTGGATCAGTTGGACCTTCAGGCTTGATGGGACCCGGCGGATCAGTTGGACCTTCAGGCTTAACGGGACCCGTTGGATCAGTTGGGCCTACGGGCTTGACGGGACCCGTTGGATCAGTTGGACCTTCAGGCTTGATGGGACCCGGCGGATCAGTTGGACCTTCAGGCTTAACGGGACCCGTTGGATCAGTTGGACCTTCAGGCTTGATGGGACCCGGCGGATCAGTTGGACCTTCAGGCTTAACGGGACCCGTTGGATCAGTTGGGCCTACGGGCTTGACGGGACCCGTTGGATCAGTTGGACCTTCAGGCTTGATGGGACCCGGCGGATCAGTTGGACCTTCAGGCTTAACGGGACCCGTTGGATCAGTTGGGCCTGTCGGCTCGCCTGGACCTACGGGCTTGACGGGACCCGTTGGATCAGTTGGACTTGCCGGTTCGCCTGGACCTTCAGGCTTGACGGGACCCGTTGGATCAGTTGGACCTTCAGGCTTGATGGGACCCGTTAGATCAGTTGGACCTGTCGGCTCGCCTGGACCTTCAGGCTTGACCGGACCTGTAGGCTCAATTAGAACCATTGGCATCATCAGACCATTGCCAGTAGGATGATTGGAATTTTGACCTGATCCAGGATAGAAACCATGACCTGGACCCCATTGGTCACCCTGCTCCCAATATGGATGCTGCCCTGGCCCGGGATGGCCATGAGGATTGTGACCATGCATGGGTGGGCCTTGTACTGGTCTCGGCGGGCCATGAGGATTATGACCATGTGTAGGTGGGCCTTGTCCTGGTCTCGGCGGGCCATGAGGATTGTGACCATGTGTAGGTGGGCCTTGTCCTGGTCTCGGCGGGCCATGAGGATTGTGACCATGTGTAGGTGGGCCTTGTCCTGGTCTCGGCGGGCCATGAGGATTATGACCATGTGTAGGTGGGCCTTGTCCTGGTCTCGGCGGGCCATGAGGATTGTGACCATGTGTAGGTGGGCCTTGTCCTGGTCTCGGCGGGCCATGAGGATTGTGACCATGCATGGGTGGGCCTTGCCCTGGTCTCGGCGGGCCCTGCGACGGCAAGTGCGCAGTTGGTGGGGGTTTATACGCCTGGTATGGACCACCTTGTAACCCAAGGAGTCCACTAGGGCCTCCCAAGCCGGCTGGCCTAGGTGGAGGGTTGGACGGGTTAAGCGGCCGGTGCGGGGCACCTTGGGGCCCTGGGCGTAGTATTTTAGGGTCTCCTAAGCTGATCGGCTTGGGCAGCCTCTGTGGACCACCTTGTGGTCCCGGGTGCGTTGAATGACCTCCTAAGCTAGCCACCCCAGACGGAGGGCTGGATAGAGACTTAGGCAACTTTGCCGGTTTGGGCTCCTTGATCAGCTTGGTCGACGTAGTTGGCTTCAGTGGCTGATATGGACCAGCTTGCGATACCGAATGCACTGTATGGGATCCTAAGCTAGCCGGCATAGCTAGAGGGGTGGATAGAGACTTGGAAGATTTAGCCGGCTTGGTCTCTTTGGCCGGCTTGGTCTCTTTGGCCGGCTTGGTCTCTTTGGCCGGCTTGGTCTCTTTGGCCGGCTTGGTCTCTTTGGCCGGCTTGGTCTCTTTGGCCGGCTTGGTCTCTTTGGCCGGCTTGGTCTCTTTGGCCGGCTTGGTCTCTTTGGCCGGCTTGGTCTCTTTGGCCGGCTTGGTCTCTTTGGCCGGCTTGGTCTCTTTGGCCGGCTTGGTCTCTTTGGCCGGCTTGGTCTCTTTGGCCGGCTTGGTCTCTTTGGCCGGCTTGGTCTCTTTGGCCGGCTTGGTCTCTTTGGCCGGCTTGGTCTCCTTGGCCGGTTTCGTCTCCTTGGTCGGCTTCGTCTCTTTGGTCGGCTTGGTAGACTTAGTCGGCTTAGGTGGCTGGGATGGACTAGCTTGTGATACCGGGTGCACTGCAGGGCCTCCCAAGCTGACCGGCCTGGACGGAGGGTTAGACGGGTTGAACAGCGGGTATGGACCAGCTTGTGATCCTGGGTGCACTTTAGGAGCTCCCAAGCTGACCGGCCTGGACGGAGGGTTGGACGGGTTGTACGGCTGGTGTAGACCAACTTGTGACCCCGATGGCACTCTGGAGCTTGCTGGAGTGGGGGCAGTTTGTGAAACCTTGCCAGAAGAGAACAGCCTCTTGAAAAACCCGGGATTCTTGGGGGGTGGAGCATAGCTGTGCTGTAGCTGCAATTCCCGTTGGCCTTGCTGTGGAGTCGGAGGAAAATGCGCTGGAGACATCTGGGAGATGTCTCTTCCACCTGTGGCAGTTGGGATTGGAGGTGGGTGAACCATCTGGGGATGTGGCACCGAATTTGTCTTTAGTAACTTTGGATTATGATGGCTTGGCGGGTCTGAGATTATCTTCGGCGGCTTTGCCACTTTCTTTGGGGGTTTCACTTCAACAGACATTGCTGCGGTTGTATGGACCATAGGACGATTGGTATGAAGCGGGTGCGAGACTGGAGGATATTGGTAGGGCACTGAACTGGGCTGAGGGGCGATGTGTTGGGATGAACCGATTGGTATGACATGAGAAGTTGGATAATGCATTCTCTGGTCTGGCCTCAGAACATGGAGAGAGGCGGGGAGCATACTAGTATTACCGACAGGCCGATCAACGACTGATGGCTTGGGTCCGGCATTTCCAGGGTTCGATGGTGGTTTTTCGGGACCCAGAGGGCAGGCCTCTTGTGACCTTTTGGGCTTCTTGCCTGACTTTCCGGACATGGCGGAGGACTCTGGTTCTGGTGCAGTGACCGGCGCAATGTTGGTGGGTGGGTGTTGAGAGTACTGTATTTCCTGCTCCAATCGGCCAGGCGCGGAATGTGGTGTAGTCATTGGCATACTAGGGGGCAGGCCAACAGGACGCCTGCGAATCTTCATCATGCTTGGATCAAAGTGCGAGAATTGTGAAGTAGCGGAATAGGTCGGGAGAGAGGCCCTTGGCGCATCCTGGATGCTGCCGTAGGCCGGCGCTGGCTGCTGAAGTGTATTAATGGTACCTGGTGATATGCCATGGCTTAATTCACGAGCACCATATGCATGCATTGGCATCGGCGAGAACGGTGTGATTTTGGGTGTATTATGGGTGACGGTACTTGCGTTCTGGAAGTTGACACTCTGTTGACCCACGATCAAAGTATTCGGGAGGGTATGTACAGTCATGGCCTGGGATGCCTCAATGTCGCGAGGGTTCTGGATTTCCTCAACGTTTTTGTGCAGCCCAGATTCAGGGAGTTCCAAAGTAGAAATGGGTTCCGTATCTTTTAATGCCAACTTTCGGACCTTCTTGATGGCAGAGATAATTGTTTTGTAGTTCTCATCCTCCCTGCTTGGGAAGCTTGCCATGGAGAGGTGGCTGCAACCCGCCATCAATTCGACCTTCTCGCTGCGAAGACCAAGAGCTGCGGAATGCACGTTCAAACTCTATAGGCAGATCAGCATATCACTCTGCTTACGCAAGAGCCAGCAAGCTAAAACTTACACATTCTTGCTGTGGTGGTGTTGGAACATCTTCGTAGCAGAAAAGCAATTTGGTTTTCTTAGTTGCCTTTGCCTTTGCCTTGAAGCCCTCGGAGATATCGTGGAGAGCAACCACACTGCTCTCTGCCCACCTAAGGTCTCTCACATATGACAGTTCAACCTGGGACAACCCTGGAGGTATACCGTCGCTCGCGCAACGCATCAGAAGCGTCGCCCACGGGACTCCTTGTGACGTACGTTGCGGCGTACTAAGGAAGATGACCCCTCGAGTGCAATCGATTATACTTGGAAAGTGGGTGAAGGCATCGTTCAGGCACTTATTTTAAAATGTGTTAGCCACATAAGACCACAATGGACGGAGTGCGTCGACTGAAAGAGAGACCCACCGATTCAACGATAAAACCACCGAAGCCATGGCAGATCAATACTAGTGGTCGTGTCGTTGGGACGTCCTCCCGAATAGCAGCGATTTGAGTAAGCAGGGCCCTGGATGCGTCCTGTACACTCTTCAATGGTGCTTCGCATAGCCAGACTGCGTTGACGTCGTAATAAAATGTAAATACCCTGGCCCCTCGAATGTCCTTTGGAACAAAATCGCGTAGCCAGAAGGACGAGTCAGAATATGAGTCCCAGGAGGCCAGGCCATGGACAGCTACAATGTCAATGGCCTTCGTCTCGTCGTGCTTATCGGGCTTTGGGATCTTTGTTTGGCGCACAAGATTCGCTTTTAGGCTTTGCCCGCCAAGAGGAATGGGTGTATGTGTAGACATAGCAAGATTCTAACACATATGAGCTACGATACAACGTTTTGAAGGGAAGGATTGTGTATCCAAGTCTGTTGTACAAAGGCATGGGGGAGGGGGGAATATGTAGTGACAAATGGACGCGGTGTTAAGATGAGGTATATCTTCGGGGAAAGTAAATAATCTCGGGAGCAGTACGAAGGCGGAACGGGAAGAGGGGGGAATCTTTGATGTTGAGCCGCATGGATGTTCTAAGACCAAGTGTTACCACCTCTAAGCCCCCACTGATCTATAAAGGGGCCAAACTCCGGGCTTTCGGGCTATAGTGTGGCTTAGTTCGGCCATAACTGCCAAATAGCACTGATCGGCCATGCTACCTAAGATACCATGGTAATGGACGTGCGCAAAAGTCTTCCAGGACCCTTGTAGGTCTTAAAAGTAATTGGGCGCATGCGTCAGCCACTAGTTCACGGATTGTCCAGTGACCTTGAACCTTCCGGAATCCCGAGGATATGCCTAGCATTCTCGAGTCGACTTTGCAGGGGTGTTCAATTCCCCATTAGTGCTTTTAGCTGTATTTACTCCGTCTTCGATAGTAATAATAATATTTAGTGTATCCATACGTAGCAGGAGCAAATCAGTGGACGTCAAATAAATTTAAGATCTTGCGTAGGGCTTGTTGTATGGTCAAATCACACGCCCAGACTACATTTGACAACGTCATTCTAAATATAGGTTCATTCTTGTGCGCTGCATAGTACTAGTAGCTTGTTGTTCAGGCTAACTCAACCAAATGTATGGGATTGCAGAGGCTAGTCCAGCCTACTTGTTAAGTTGCACACAGCCCCCTCTTTTGCAGATAGTTAAAAGTCTTGGTTTTCAATATTGCTTTTTCGGAGATACGAGCTACGGGTGTGAGATATGCCATGCCAAGGGCCCACAAAAGAACAAGGTAGGAGACTAACTGCGTGTATTCTTCCATTAGGACTAGCGCACTTTGTGCTCATTGGATACTCTAGGCTAGGATCGGCAAACTACGGTTTTGCGGAACCGTTTGCCAAGCATGAACACGAGGCATAGACTTTCGGGGCCAACCGCATTCTCCGCCATTTCAATGGAGATATGTGGATTTCTTAAATTGGATACATTCCATGTGATAGTGATGAGCGACATGCAAGGCTACGTGATAGGGTTCAAGGTTGAGATGCATATAATGTGAGAACTACGTTCTCCCTTACTGCCCAACCAATAGGCTCACTTCTATAGTTCAACAAGAGTACATAAAGGAATACGACAGCCCTGGAAAACTTATCAGTCTTGAGTGTATCTTTGATCATAGCCTGTGAAGGTGTTCCATTATATTACCTACCGTGAACTATGCAGAACTCCAGCTCATCAACACTTCCACGGAAGAAGGGCAAGACTGGAGTGAAGAAGGCCGGGGTAAAGAAGAATGCGGTAAAGACCGCTGGCAAGATAAAGACCGCTGGCAAGAAAAAGGCCACTTCATCTACTAGTGCAGTTCACCTTGCCGCTCCTACTCATCCTTACCCCGTGCAAACCCAGTATGCACCGACATATGCGCCACTTCCGCAGACACAAACTGTCGTTCTTGAGAAGCCAAGTAAGGAAACAGACATTCTCTTGTACTGCAACATTTCGAGAATGACACTAACAGAGCTCTAGTCGGAGGTAATCGAAAAGGAAAATACTCGTCATGTCTACTCGTGTTCCTAGCCGTTATTTCCTATCTGGTGGCCATCATTTTGGGCCGTAAGTTTTAACAAAATGCGTGATATAACATTGAAAGTCTCTCTAATGACACCTAGTTTATATCATGACTAGCTGCATCTCGACAACGGCAAAAGTTAACGAAATTTACCTCGCTGAACTCTCAACAAACGCGACATCCACCATCTCACTTCGTGTAGGCTACTTTGGTGAGTAGACAAAAAGCCAATATTCTTTCGTCAACGAAGATCACTCTCCACTAACTATATGCAGGAGGATGTGTGTCGGTCACCGAAGGAGCTGATGCATACTCTCCCGATGGAAATTCCACACAAACGTCCACCAACTGCGTCTCCAACATGCGACGCCATGATCGGGAGGAACTAAGCGAAGACCTTTGGGAGCCTCTACACCTCGACTCGGGTAGTACCCAAGCCGACGTTCAATCTTTTCTAAATACCACCCTCCCACAAGTCAAACACCTCCAAGAGGATGTTTTCTTCTGCCAACCTCCCATCGCTCATGTCCTCCTGTTTTTCATCTCGGGAATCATGCTCCTCGTTGCTCGCACAGGCACATCCAGGAAGAAGTCATACAAGGCAATGATAGTGATAGCACTCAGTTTGAGTGCCTTTGCGCTTGCCCTCGCGCTAGTGACCATCCTCGGTTCTTTACAGGGCATGAATGCGTTGCTCAATAGCTCTTCATCTGGGCAGCAAAGAGACCTTGGCAATTCCTTGTATATATCCCGTGATAAAGGTATGCTGGGGCTCCAAGGGGCTCTTGTTGGTATTGTCGTCGTATTCTATGTCTCAATGGGGGTACTCTTTGTGCAGAGGACAGAAGAGGGAGGGATTGGGTATATAGTCCAGGCCTTCCAAACTGTAGGGAGACCATTGAGGAAGAAGTGGGGAAGAAGAGGATACTAGTATGTACTATGTTGAGCGAAGGAAGTTGTGAGGAGTGATGTCTTACGGGGAAGGCAGGTCGAAGGGTAGAATGGGATGATTTCCTGTTCCTAGCCTTTCCTTGGAGGTCGATTTTGGTCTCTCCTTCTGTTAATCATATTCTGCGAGTTTTGCTTTGCTATTTGCCATTTTGATGCTTTGCTTTCACTACTTGTGTTTTCTTTAAATGATGGGTTGCTAGGCAATATTGGTAATATGGACTCTACTGAGCAACAGCTAGCTCAGACATTAATCATTAATGAACATGTCACTTATGCGAAAAATAAAAGTAAAATCTACATTGATGACGGAGGGTATGAGTTAAAGAGGCTCCAGGAAATCTCTACAACATAGAATACGGACAATAATTTCAAGGGAACGTGCTCGAATCTACCTATCTCCTTGGTGCTCAACACTAAGCTCAATTCGATATTCCCGGGATCTTGATGCATAAAACACTATAAAATATATCTTAGTTTATGATACGTGTAGTTGCCAAGCCTCCGATCTACAAGGTTATCCATAGGGCAAGCGGAGATCAGTGATCCCGATAATCCCGAGGTCCCCGCTAAGAATTCGTGTCAACGATCCCCGCCCGTAATTGTAATCCCCGTGATCCCCGTTTGTTTCTCAGGCACAGCTTGAAAAACTGATCTCACAAATCCAAACTGCAAAATGGTCGATAACAAGTGATTAACACGTTCATTTCCTTTTTGAACATAGTGAAAGCAGGGTGTTTATCAAATATTATTGGCCAAACGACACTCCGCCCAAATCACGCGCATTTCCTAATACCCAAGCAGTCCCAAGTCCAACGTAGGAATCATTTCCACCTGCTCACCCAAGTAGCAAAGATGCCCAAGAGAGACCCATGCTCTGACCGCATTTTTGCCGTATTTCCCAGGCCCCTATCCTTCTTATGGGTTGATGTCAATTGTGCCCTTGAAGCTCCAATGTGACGGTCTTGCTCTTTCGATGACACCGAGGAAGCACTTCAGTTCTCGACGACAGAAAAAGTCTACGAGCGGCTAAGACTTTGTGAATTCAGTGAATGTAGTGGCGAGGGGATTGAGGCGGTCCTGCTATGCCTTAACATAGCAATATCTATTGATCCAGGGAGAAGGCCGTATCGTAAGCCTATACGAAGCCTCATGACACGCCAAGCTCTTACCCGAACCATCGGTCACAAGCTTAGCCTGCATTGCCGTCAACTCGAAACCGCAGTCCCCATTATAGACGACATGCAGGTATGGAGGAGCTCTTGATTTGTCTGGTACTTTGGCGCAGTATCCACGGAAGAAGACTACCACGCTGTAAGGCGTATATTTTATTGAGGTGGGTGACGCGCCGTTTGTCGTACTTATATCATCTGTTTATCAGGCTGGGGCTTGTGGTATCGCTGCGAAGTAGGTTCTGTGCGAGATGTCATCTCCAGGCTAGGTAAGGGCTTATGGGAGGAGGCTGTGTTGCTGCGCGACTGTAAAGTTGACTTGTAATTGGATTAGCGCTATATTTGATACCAGAAAGTCCAGGGGTGATTTGGTGAGGGGCAGCGGTGTTGGTGTTGGTGCTGGATGTGTTTTCTGGGGTTGGTAGGTGGATGGATATGGATGGCGCTGCGTTTTATAGCGGTCTACACCACCATTCTAAATAGAGGACTCAAAACGATTTCCGTTGCAGGTAAAATGTGCGGACTAGAATCGTCTGCCTACAAGGTAATGCGGTAGTGTTTCGATGTAGTAGCTGGCTGACACTGTGACTTGGTAGCTTGGGGGTCGGGGTGGTATTGGACGCCCTGCTAGCCAGGCTTGTTCCTGTATGTTATTCGAGCGCTACACTAAGAGGTCCATGCGGTGAAATTTGGTGATGTTGCTGAGTGAGGCGTGTGGTGACATGTCATCGTGTCTGAACGATGCTGGGAAGATGTCCACGAAGTTGTTTGAGTCCTCAGAACTTGTGATTCGGCGGAACACATCTGTATCCGTGGAAGTAATTGGCTGATACTGAGCGTTTTAAGTGATTTCGTTTGATTGGAGTAGGATCTCATAGCCGGGTTGGTGGGGGTGTGCTGATTTGATTAGAGGCTTCTGAATACTGTACTCTATGCTAATATACCCGCAACGACAGCGCGAGGCAGATTTTATTGAAGTTCAAGCCTGCAAATCAGCTGATAAATATTTGATTCCAACGATGTGTGCCTGGTTTTGTGTTTCTTGTTATGAGTTTGAATGTCTCTTGTTCCAACCTCATTTGCCGCCGTGGTTGATTCACCTTGTCTTAACATATATCTTATACCCCCCTGACAAGTCAATAATATGAACGAACCATCCTTGAAGAGCCACGTTTGTATCACGAAGCGCTGATGAAATAACATATCCCACTGCGCAACTCATGGACAGCCACTTAAGATTTCGATGGATTACGCATATATCTCATGTCCAGCAACTGGTTGAGAGTCGCGGATGCCCTTTATAATGACGCGTTTATAGTGAGGTAGTGCCAAACATGAAGTCACGTCTATTATATCCTCCGAGGCACCATTTTCGTTCATCCCCAAGGTGCATGGCGTTTCATGGAAAGTCATAAGTTGAGGTATAATATGAGAGAATTCCCACCATAACTTTCAAAATATCCAGCCTTCTCAACTTAGCATCTTCATCATATCTTCATTTTTCCAATATCCAACATGCCTTTTGAATAGTTCAGACGCAACTGTAACAGAGCGAACGCCTTCATGGAACGGATGATGAATGGTGCCTCCAACCATGAAATTTTGGCTGAAGTCTTAGGTGAGGGATGTGAGAAATCCTCGGACCATGTTTACGAATTGTCCAGGGATTAGGTGACCAAACAACTCCACGTATCTTTCGACAAGCAGGACCCAAATGCCAACTATTCGGATCATTCCAATGTGTATCTTGCTGGAAGACCGAACAGATGGGCACATGGCTGGAGCCGGACGTACGTGCTCTATTCCCGACTTGGGCCAACACTCTGCCACCGGTCTATCTACACTGAGGGCCATGCCTATCATCTCAAGTTGGCGGACGGGGCCCAGGGATCGTCGATAGCACTTTGAGACGGTTCCAGATTGGATTGGAAAAATCCACCATAGTCTTAGTTGAACCTTCCATTGCATACCATATCGGATTCACAGATTACCAGGAACAAACAGATCTCTCTACTTGCCAAATGGGTAGTCAAACAATTGGATCATCATGACCTCTCTACGGCGGCGTATGAGCAGTTTGTCTCTGAGCTTGGAATTCTTGTTCTTCGTGGTCCCAGCAATACCACAGCTCTTATTGGAAGTTTTATACACATCAAGAATCATGACTTTGAACCAGCTACTCCTAGTCGATTTCCCACTGGGTTCCGGATTGCTGATCCCGATAAATATATCAACACTTGGGCCAAGAGGCGATATTTGATCTATCGAATTGAGACTGATGCACGGGGACTTGATCTCTGCCAGAAAAGAGGGTTGCTAGGAAAAGTCCGTTGGAACACCCACGAGTACCATCCATTCATTAGGCTTTTGGTTGTAGGGCCACCCGCTGTTGCGAAATATCTCACGAAGGCGGGGCAGCACATTCCGGTACTGTCACAGGCTGTTCCTTCACGATACCACAATGGTATGTCTCCGGACCGAAATTTATCATGGGCGCTAGATGCGCTACTGGAGATATACTTCAATCGAGCAGTAGCACCATGTTGACGAAAGAATGGGACTTAATTGTAAAAGGCGAACCAACTGCTGGAGAGATGCTGCCACCGATTCAACCGGGGAATAACCCTATTCTCGGAAAAGATGATTGGCTATTTGATACCTTGACTTTCTACCTGTTTGGGCATAATGGAATTCTATGCCAGATATTGATCGACGGGTCAGACTTTTTGGAGTCTCCTGTTGAAATATGAGGTTGTCCCTAGTTCACGATAGCACTGGATCTTTGCGGGAATTGAGAGTCTATGCAAAAATCTTGCATCAAGCATATATTCATCTCTAGTATGTTCAACGATGATACTTTCTTGTATCTTATAATGAGTGACGTTCAGATATGTCGTCTAGTAACGAACATTTGTATAGATGTAGATTATAAACGGCCGTGCTATACTTGCTATATAAGCAACTATAGTGGGGTAGGTGGATTCTTGATCGACATGAATATCAAAAGGATTTTAGGGTAACTCCGTAAGCCGAATTAGCCCCCGAGGTTCGCTTCTAATTGAGTTCAAAGTTCCGTAGACAGACCTTTGCTCCAGGGGGTTGAATGTAACATATTACTTTTGCCTAAGTGAGCCCCTTTATCCCTGTAGGGCAGCCAGTGTCACGCGATCCCGAGATCATTACGTAAATTATGAAGACAAGGTCACGGGGTGTACTTACACCCTTCGGATGGCAAGGCCAGCCATAGGACCAAGGAGATAATATACGTCGGGGAACGGACATCGAAATCGATGCAAGGAGGCTTCGATAGGAATTGGATCATGAACTCCAAACACGATCCTGCATTTACTGGCCCACACTACCTCAGCTTATGTACGGATATTACGTCCATATTATACAAAGTACATGCACATCATCACAAGCGTATAGGACCGATGGAACTTTGAAGTCATTTCTGTCCGATCGGACTGTTTGGACTTAACCTGACGAGCAGAAAAGAACTTCTCGGCAAGGGGAACCCCTCCGATTCGAGACCAGAAACTCACATCCAGATGTCTCAATTATTACCTGCAGGTTCCCGAGACCGTCCGTATCTGGGATACCGTGGCCATTTAAATATCTTCGCTCTTGTTCTTATGGGTTGAATGCCACGCTGCTGATCGCCATTTCCCCGCAAATCTATCAGGCACTAAAGAACAAGGCCTGATATTACCTGCATGAAATCAAAGCCGACAGGTCCACATGACGCTATCATGAAGGACGTGCACTTGGCACTTCTCTTGACTCCTGCCTTATTATTTGCTCTAGGCCTATCGGCGATGCCCTCAACCCTTTTCTTTTTCATCTGCAGACTTTATTTCTGAAACCTCTCACCACGCTCTTCTTCTCCACACCTTTATTTGCGCCATGCCACTGTGTAGTCTGTCACCTGCAAGGCGCGCACCCAACGAAAGTCAGATTACCCCGATGCTCTTGTCTACTGACGCCACTCATTTTGTCGATCCGCATAGACCGCTGCTTGTCTTCCATGCGATATGAAGATATGCGGTTACATCTCAAAACTGCTAGACCGCGTTTTGGGCTTTGACTTTGAATCCGAGCCATTCTAGGAAAGTCTACAACCATTTACACGGCCCTTCCGCTCATATACCCCTGTTATGAACCCCACCCTAATATCGCTTTATCCCCCCAGCATTAATCTTCTTCCGTCCGGAGGTTGACAGAGGTCAGCAGATTAGCATCCTTGGAAGTTATCGAGACATGCAGGTCTGCTGCCACCTACTTTTATTACGCCAAGCCGCTTTGATATTCCCCCATAGAGAGTGCATTCTGGCATGCGGGTCTCGGAGGGGCCTTTGGCTTCCCCCTCTCTCGGTAGATTGAGCTCGACTATAAAAATGTCACTGGCATTCCTCTTTTGTAAACAAAACGTCGATCCCAATCCCTTTCTTCAGTTGTCCTGTCCGAGTGCCGTGCATCCGAGCTCCCGAGAGCTGATTTCCCCTTTCTGCAAATAAATAATACAGAGGGCTTTCCTGCATTTGATTTTGTGTCTCTTACATCTCTCCCGTCCAACTCTGTCATAATGCAGCTGTATCGCCTCGGTCTGCTGGTTGCTTCCTTTGTGGTCTCTATTGGGGCACAGTCGACCTTCTCTCCTGCCCGTCCCCCAGCCATACCTCTTGCTGTTAGATCACCGTACCTAAGCACTTGGCTCAATGTAGGAAGTGATGGTGGTAATGGTGGGTACTTGGCTGGTCAATGGCCTGTCTTTTGGGAGTAAGTGAACCACACTATTTGAGCTATATGCAGAGCTTTATACTGACGAGACATGAAAAGGAACCAGATAAATGGGTGGACAGGTATAGTCCGCGTCGATGGGAATACCTATACTTGGATGGGTCTCCCCGGATCCAAAACCGTCAACCAGACAGCGTTTGAATATACTTCAACTAAGAGTATCTTCACTATGAACGTGGAGAATAAAATTCAAATGAAGATAACTTTCTTGTCGCCTGTTACACCCAGCGATCTCAAGCGCCAGTCCCTCGTTTTCTCTTATCTTAATGTCGAGGTCTCTTCTCTTGATGGTCAGAAGCATGATGTGAAAATCTACACGGATATCTCTGCAGGTTGGTGGTATGGTCTCTTTCTTTACAAATGGTGACTGACCAAATGTTAGAATGGGCATCGGGCGACAGAAATGCCATCGCAGAATGGGAGTATGGTACCAATGACGGTGTGGCCTACCACAAGATACACCGGCAGACTCAGCTGGCCTTCTCCGAAAAGAGCCAGCAGGCCGAATGGGGTAACTGGTACTGGGCCACCGACGACTCGAAAAGCATGACTTACCAGTCCGGCGTGGATACCGATGTCCGTGGTCAGTTCGCACAAAATGGAAAGCTCACCAATGGCCGCGACACCAACTTCCGGGCTATCTCCTCTGGCTGGCCCGTGTTTGGATTCTCATCCGATCTGGGCTCGGTCGGCTCTTCGCCCGTTAGCACACTCTTCTCACTCGGCTTGACACAAGATCAGGCCATCCAATATGAAGGTGCTTCAGGGTATGGCCCGGTACCGTCCTTGTGGAAGAGTTACTTTGATACAGAGTTGGCCGCTCTTTCATTCTTCCACCATGATTATCGCGAATCGAGCAATCTCGCGAGCTCTTTTGATAGCAGGGTGGCCAAAGATTCCATTGACACAGCTGGCCAAGACTATCTCACTATCACTTCTCTGTCGGTTCGGCAGGCATTTGGTGCTACCCAGCTTTGTGGTACACAGGACAAAGTGTATCTGTTCCTGAAGGAGATCTCTTCCAACGGCAACATGAACACTGTGGATGTTATCTTCCCGGCATACCCGATTTTCCTATATACCAACCCCGAGTTCCTTAAGCTTGTCCTCCGTCCTCTTTTTGAGAACCAGGAGGCTGGAAAATACCCAAACAGCTATTCCATGCACGATCTAGGCTCGTCTTACCCGAACGCCACAGGTCACTCCGATGGAAGCGACGAGAAAATGCCATTGGAAGAGTGCGGAAATATGCTCATCATGTCTTTGGCTTATGCGCAGAAGTCGGGTGACACCGACTTTTTGAAAAACCACTACCCTTTGCTAAAGCAGTGGACTAGTTATTTGGTTGAGGGCTCGCTTTACCCGGCAAACCAGATCTCCACAGACGACTTTGCTGGACCCCTAGCGTTAGTGAGCCCTTCCCTCCAGAAACTTTCAAAGCTAACTGGCATGATTAGAAACCAAACCAACCTCGCACTCAAGGGCATGATCGGTATTGAGGCCATGGCAGTGATTGCCAAACAGACTGGTCATAATGCCGACGCTGCCAATTACTCGAGCATCGCCAAAGACTACATCACTCAGTGGCAGGACCTGGCCACTGCCAAGAATGCTAATCCGCCCCGAACGACCTTGTCGTACGGTAACACCGCCAGTCATGGTATGCTTAGCCCTCTGTTTCGAGTATGTAAAGTCTTGCTTATCATTTCTGCAGGTCTGCTCTACAACCTCTTTGCCGATGTCCAGCTGGGCCTCAATCTTGTTCCAAACTCTGTCTATCAAATGCAGAGCGACTTCTACCCGACTGTTGAAAACAAGTACGGTGTGCCTTTGGACACCCGCCACACATACACTAAAAGTAAAGTCCCCGACCGCTGAGCACGTATTAGAAAATTACTCACAATTGGATAGGTGACTGGGAGTGCTTTGCAGCTGCGGTCAGTTCAGTCGAAACTCGGGCTATGTTTATCAAGGACCTTGCGACCTGGATCAACGAGACACCGACCAATCGACCCCTGACTGATCTGTACGAAACTATTTCAGGAGAGTAAGCCAATCTATACTCAAGCCTGTAATGATCCTTGCTGATGAAACCTAGTTACCCTGGAAATCATTTCGTCGCTCGCCCCGTCATGGGTGGTTCCTTCGCTCCTCTCCTCGTCCGCTAGCGGATGTTTTCGCTTCTTGTTGATTTATTTCACATATATCGCCTTCTGGCATTTTTCCCCGTTGATCGCCTCTTTCTCCCACGAATACTCTTGCTTGGAAGTTCAGATCCAGTATATCTACCACCAGTAACGGTGAAGACGTGCCGGATACATTCCGTTCGCTTCGTTGATTCCACTTTTGGTAAATGCCTTATTCTTGCTTATACCCATCCGTAGCCTTGGTTTTTGGCATGGGCTGTACGAGCTTTGTTGAGATCCTCGCGTATACATCAGAATGTGACGATATTTGTGACCTTGTCCTCTCTATTCGTATCACTTGCAAGTATGTTCAGACGCTTCAACATCGATGACTATATCAATCCTAAAATAGATCCACTACAAACATAAGTATTTCTATCAAAGTTCGACATAGCTACCTGTTTGTAGCATAACGGGCCGCATGGCGCCCTTGAGGGTTTGTGAAATAACCAAGTAATCGATCGAGCAAAGATTTTACTATTCTGCTAGTTAAATTTAGAGGCAGCATAAGCATGTATTGAGTTCTCGGCCAGAAATGGCAGGATCTAAAAATCTAAACATCTTATGCCCCGGACCTTCATATATATGGGTCAAAATATCCCGAAATAGAGTAAAGTATGCTCACTCAGATTTTCCATCCCAAGCATCAAAGGAGCGAATCAGGTCTGTTATAAATTAGCCAGACTTTCTAAAAGAAACAATGAACGAAAAAGAGCACATACCATAGTAAAGCATGATACCTTCAAGATGCACATCCAAACGGATCCGCTCATCCACAGTGTGGATATTCAGCGATCCGCCAGCCCGCGACGGACTCCAACGGTAGATATTCTCCGACAAAGACCAGTAGAAGCGCGTGTCTGTGTTTCCAGTCATGACATCTCCCGTAACAACAACTGTCGGCTTGGATCCAGAGGCAGATTTGGAAAGCGGGTTCGAGTGCGACTCAAAGACACTACGTGCCACTCCGGCAAAGTGCGCCCACACCTTCGATGTGAGCGGATCTGTCGGGGAGATCGGAGCCGGGGAAAGGGGAACGCTGAGAGGGGACAAGGTGAGAGTACGATCGCTCACATCTCCTTCCGTGGATTCGGTCACACCGGGGAAGGCAACCCGCAGAGTGAGATTATGAGATTTCGCAATAGGAGTGATAAGTCGGATAGCGCGCTCAAGTATCTCATCGGGCGTTTGATGCAAGGCCACGCGGTAGTTGACGTCTGCTGAGGTCTTCTCCGGCAGCGCATTTGACTTGACACCACCGTGAATCAGGTCTATCGCCTGCGATGTCTGCATTGTATATCGGACTGCGGGACCGCGGGAACTGGCAACAGCTTCGCCTAGAGCGGCCGGGTCGTCTGCTTTCAGTTTATCGGATAGCCAGGTCTCAACCTGATCCGGCGAATACCGTGCCTGGCACTCCAGCATCCCGTGGGCGGGGTGGTTGGTATCCAGCCAGGCGGGGAATAGCTCCTTCCGCTCAAGCTCGTACAAAACCTCCGCCATCATACCGATGCCGGTGTGCGCAGGCGGGACAGAGCTGTGGCCACCAGGTACAGCAATATCTATAATCAGATCGATACTACCCTTCTCACCGACAGCCGGGAGAGCATACAAGATCTCGCCGTTGGGATCGGAATCATCACCCAGGCTCTGCAGTCCCATTCCACCCTCGTCCAGGATAAATTCGAAAGAGTCTTTGCCGTATTTTTCCTCTAGAGCTGCTGAGATAGCTCCGGCACCTAGGAAGCCGTGTGACTCCTCGTCGAACCCAAAGGCAAACAGTACTGTGCGCTGTGGCTTCCAATCCTGCGAGAGCAGGTCTTCCACGGCAGACATTAATCCGATAAGAACGTTCTTGCAGTCGCTCGAGCCGCGGCCCCAGATCCATTCGCCATCAAAGACACCTGCGAACGGTGGGTGGGTCCAGTCTGATGGGTCGTCGATCGGGACAACGTCCTGGTGGGCCATAAAGAGTAGCGGCTTGCGTGAACGGTCAACGCCCTCAAAGGTGAAGACTAGACCGAGGCGGTTAATGTGGTCAACCTTGCCACGCTCGTGTCTATATGGTTTATTTAGTAAGTTCTCCCTTCATGGCAAGCAATCTTGAATGATTTGAGAATTTCTTACACCAGAGGGAACATCTTCTCCAACAGCGATTGAAATTCTACTACAGGTTCAAATGCCTCATCGTATGGATCTTTCATATAATCACCAACGGTGGTTGGGATCTGTACCGCGCGCGAGAGCCGCTCTGCCTGGCGGGCACGGAAGGCATCGTCGGAGAGGAAGATCTGCGAGGAGTGCAAGCCATCATTGGGGGTGCGGGCCTTGGGTGGCTGTGGACAGGTTTCCCGTGTGGATGGGTTGGATAGCGGGTTATAATGACTGCCCGACAGATCGGCTTCGGGGAAAAGAAGCTGCTGTATGGGGGGAATATTGAGGGCTAGCGATGGCACTGCGGCCAGGCCGAGGAGGGCGAAAGTTTTCATGGTCGGATTGAGTTCATTCAATACTTTGCAGTGGGAATATCCAAAGATCTTGAAAAATTGATGCGAAGGGATTCACGATATCTTAGAAATAGCACGTCAATGGTTATCTTATCATTCTTCCCCTCTTCTCAGCTCGGCTGGCGGCCCTTGCCGATGGCGAGTTGCCCTATCAAGGCTGCTTTGCCGAGAGTTGGGGTAAGTGTAGTATTGATCATGTTGGTAGACAGTTCAACTTTAATTCTTTATGTTCAAAAGCTTTTCTGATGAAATCTAGAAATGAAGATCTGGGATCTCTGAATACGGGAGAGAGGAACTAAATAGTTGGCGAGATCCTGCGAAGGGTCAAATGCTTGATTTTTCAGGTGTTATGCCTGAATGCCTGGTTTCAGACCGCTTTCGACACCGCTACTACCGCGTATAAACAAATTACCCATTGAAGCCCGGGAGTCTTGCATTGTTCTCTAATTGTTGGCTGCACATGGAGCTATTGCATTGATTGCTATAGACTGTGGGCACTATCGATTCTAATCCCATGGATCAATTTCAAACCAAAGCTCTCGGAGACGCCGCATCTCGAGCGCGTTAGCCTCGCGATTCTTTTTTTCGATCTCCGCCCGTTCTTTACAGCCGGCCGTGATCAATGCTTGCTGTTTTCTAAGGTGCTCTAGCTCAGCGTCCTGCCTTTTGCGATCCAATTTGGCGTACTGGGCCAATGGATCTTCCAGTTTAAGGTTGACAGAGCTCCGATAACCTGCATTAGCGAGCTCAGCTACCCGAGCTAGCTGTTCCATATGTGCACGCTCTGCAGCATGTCGACTAGTCGCTATGGAAATGCAGCGTGCCTCCGCTTCTTTCTCTAGCTTTGCTCTCTGGTCGGCTGCATTCTGTTCATTCTTGAGAATCAGCTCGTGCCGCTTTGCTATGCCGACTTGGGCTTCCTCGGACTGGCAACGGATGCGTGCCAGCATCCGTTCATTACTCTTCTGGTCGCTTATAAGTTGGTAAATATCATCCGGGGGATCTATGACGTCAGCGGGCTGCGGATGTCCTGCTCGGGCCCAAAACCTGTTCCTACACCCGAACTGGGCGAGAAGCCGCAGTAGAGATGCATCATAGGTTGAAGGTGCCTTATTCCGATGCTTCGCGACATAGGCTAGAGGCGAGTATAACAGTCCATCTTCTTCGTATAGATTAATATCGTCGTTGACATAGTCTGCCATGAAGCTGTCGAGAAGAGCCCGTGTCACGGATGGTGCGTTCCGCAGGTTGTCCAATGCCAAGTGAAGGGCAGATTTTCCGTGTGATTTCATTCTGAAGTTGTGGTCATCTTTCAGAAGTGTCATTGCCCGCTTAAGCTCATGGACCGGTTCGTTTCCGTCTGCTCTCAGGCAAAGCTCGGCCAATGCTGTGCGACCATTACAGCCAGAGTAGGCGTAGTCCCTTTGATTTCCCTCTCTTACTAGGACCTCAACGATTTTGACGTTCACCTCTCTGGCGGCTTCATGGAGTGCCCCATCGCGCACCATCGGGCTAGCTAGCATGACCGACCGGACAATGTCGCTGTCCCCTGTGGTTACGGCAAGGAAGAGCATGGACCGGGGATTCATTGCCCCTGTCGACACTGTAGCGTCAGCTTTATGGCGTATTAGACTTGCAACGACTCCACGTCGTGGTATCGAAATTGCAATTTCAAGAGGCGTGAGACCGGACGCAGTCTTGAAGTTTGGATTTGCTGGTATTGGGTTAGAAGGGCAATTACCAACTTCCAGATGGGGGACGTACCTCCAGCATCCAGCAGAATGTCAAAGACTTTGTCGCAAATCCTGTCCATGTCTTCTATGAGTGCCCAGTGTAACAATGACAAATATGTTCCCCCTTCCGTCTCTACCGGTGGATCAACTGGGCAACCTGCATCGATCAAATATTTGACAATCTCTTTTTCCTGGGGATATTTCCGCAATAACAGAAAAAGGATAGGATGGGGGGTGTTGGTAAGACTTGGATGAGACTGATGAGAGCAAAACGCCTTGACAATGGCGAGGAGCATCTGGCTGGACACACCGGAGCCAAAGATATTCGGGAAGGCCAGCGTCATATGGTCGCGGTGCGGGTAATGGGCGAAAAGTTCCTTAAGCACATATATATTCCCCATTCCTGCCGCCTTTACAAGGCTGACACCATTATCAAAGTTGACATCAGCGCCCGCGCTCAGAAGCTTGGTAATTAACGCGAGGGACTTTGGCGAGGATTTGAATTCTTCGATTGTATCGACCAGTGCAACACTTAGGCATTTACCCGTTGCGCCTGCTTCCAGAAGGAGGGAGAGGGCGGGTTCCTGGAGTTCGGCTCTGGCTCCCTGCACCCACGCGTGTTCAAATACCCGTGAAACTATGGCCGATTGGTCGCGGAAATATCGCTGTAGTATTCGCAGGGATTTAATGTCGTTTTTCATCGCTGCGTGAAGGATGCATTTACCATCTTGATATAATACTGACGCACCGGCCCGAAGGAGGGATTTGAGTAGATAGCGGTCACACGACGGCTCTTGTACCTGATTTGCAACAGAATTAGCACTATACCTTCACGTGGTGATAAACGGACTTACAGCTCTCAAAAGCAACTCGTCAAGTGTTGCTTGTGGCTTTGCTGAAGTAAGGAGAAGGTTCACGGCTCCAAGCCGTTTTTCGCTCCCAAGGGCATCAAACGCACAGTCCAGAGCGGCTGCAATAGCTTCGCTCGACGGCTGGAAATCCAAGAGCAGCTTAACGATGCTGATTTGATAGTTTTTGGACTTGATTGCATTGCATAGTGGGGCACCACTCTTATGGCTGGGAGAAGCATGGTGCTCGAGCAAAAGCTCACAGACATCTCTCATTTGCTCTCCAATTTCCGTGGCAGTTAGCAATGCGCCATTGAGGAGTAATGTTGGTGTCTTTAACTTGAGTACTTCTTTCATATAACGCAAATCAGTAGTCTTCATGACATACGCAAATGCCTTTGTGAATGCAGCCTCGTGTGATGGGATGAGAAGCTTGCAACCGAGATATAATTTGAAGCACTCAAGGTATCCCATATCTATCGCATTGCAGAGAATTTCCCCATGATTATGATTGACATTGGCTCCTGCATCGAGGAGAAATCTGATCACCACTAATGTTTCTTCGTCATCTTGCCTCATGCATTGCATCTCGTGGTTCAGAGAGGTAATCCAATATTCGTTTGACATACCAACGCCAATGGCGAGGAAGAGCTTGACCTTTTCTGGTCTGACATGGTCCCGAGGAAGGCCTATGGCGACCAAGAGGCACGAGCAGAATTCCGACTCGTCAAGATGGTTGAATTGAAGCAAAAGCTTTAGAAAGGCCAGATTTCGGCACAATGTCGCTTTTCTGAGCGCCTCTCCTTTATTAAAGGCAGTACTTGCGTCCCCATTCTTCAACAACAGCTCAGTCACCCGGATTGACGAGTCTTTTGTTTCGTCGATACTGTCAACCAGAGCCTGGCCGATTACAGGACCGCCTTTGGCACCATTGTCAAGAAGAATCTCCAGTACCTTGTACTGCCATCGTTCATCAAGCTTCATAGCAAGGGGAATACATGTAAAAAGAGTCGCAGTCTGGAATTTGCCGCCCAGTAAAATCTCAAGGGTTTTGTCGTCTCCATCCAGGACCGCTTCGTGGAACAAAGAGCCCTCTTTCTGGCCAACATCTGCTCCGCCGTCAACTAAAGCTTCAATGTACATATGATTTCGTTGGCAGGCAGGTAGGTTCACGGCTATATTCAAAACTGCATCCACGGAAGCTCCGGTTGCTCCAGCCTCAAGGAGTCTGCGGGTCATGTCCAACTGTACATGATGGGAAATATTGGAAACGTGGGCAAAGGCTGCGTTGACTGACTCGATGCTAGGCTTGTGACGAAGAAGCAGTACGAGATAATCCAACTCTTCAAGCAAAACTGCCATGATCAATGCATTTCCGCCTTCATAATCCACCGACGCACCGGAATCAAGGAGCAATATGACGCTTTCCAGATCTCTCGCTTCCACTCGACTAACCAAGGCCTCGTGAACAACATCACCCGTAGCCCCTTGGGTCAGAAGAGATAAAGCAAGCTTGCGCCAGTCTTCTGGCGATATTTCTTGTGCAAACCGAGTGCTGTCAATGGAGCCAAAAATGTCACTTGCCAAGTCTTTTCCTAGATTGCCCATGTTGAGAATCTCAAGCATGTCGTAATCAACGGCATGCACCGCTTGCCTGTAGGCTTTGCCATCACAGCAGGCAATGGAAGTCCCTTTGCTCATCAGCAGCCGTGTCAACTCCCCCCAGCACTGCGCGACGGAACCCAATAAGACCACATCAACATCGTTCCCGCAGGCACCTCCATTCAATAAGACCTCGATCAGTTGGTATTGGCGTCCGCCAAAAATGTCAGGTTCTGACCATACATATAATATCACCGATCCTAACAGAGCGCCAGTGGGAGGTATCTTGCATAGCAGGAGCAAGATGATGATGTCAGCACGATCGGCATCAGCTGCGTTTTTCAATGCCAGACCGTTATCAAAATTGGGATTGGCTCCATGGGCAAGGAGCAGCTGGACCATTTCAATGTTCCCAAGCTTAACTGCAGTGGGCAACGCCTGCGTAGTGATAGAATTTGAAACTGGTCTTTGCGATCGAAGTAAGAGACGGACAAAATCCAGCTTCCCAGCTACAACAGAGTTCAAAAAGTCCTTCGGGCAGGTATTCGTATCAGCGTTCTCCTCCATGAGAACTTGTACGCCCTCTATGTTGTTTGTCCAAATCGCCATTGGCATGACTCTGCTGACAACATCCGAGCCAGCGAAGTGAGATAAAACTCGGAGTTGATCAAGTCGGTTATTTGCCAAGGCTGTCGTCATTAGATCGGCCATCAGAGAATCTGTTTCATCCTCGGTCGCCGACTTGCGCCATTTTAAGGATCCCGTCCGGGCCTTTTTTGGTTGATTGGTCTTGTAAAGATGTAAGACGCTCTCAATAACGCCCACAGGTACAGATCCGGGGCCGACAATGTGTCTCAAGACGCTACCGTAGTCCTCGTACGTCCATTTATCTCGTTTTATCTTGGCTGAGTTCATCGTTGTTTTAATCTCGCCATGTCTCCGCTCCTCCGATGCCTGGGTAAGGAGAAGGACTGACTGATCAACTTCTGTATTGGACCATGTTGCCGAATGTTTCGATTTTAGGGGTTGGAGTGTTTTCTCGTTGGGGCCTGGCCCTCTCAGGGCGTGCAACTGGGCTCGAAGCCATTCCTCATCTCTGCCGCTGTGAGACATATTGAGCGACATTCAAATGTGAATATTGGTAACCCCAGGCTCGAACATTGAAATCTGAGGGGAGCTATTTTGGAGTATCGAGAAGAACCCAAATGGTCTCTTCGGGGTAGTTCTCAATCCCGGGTACGCTAGAGCACAGCCACAGAGCCTCATCTTGACCCTTCCAGGTCCGACACTGCCCAGGTGCGATGTGCATAACCGGTATTTTTGAGCTTTACCACCAGTCATTTCCCCCGACCGCACTAACGCCTCATATTTGGTTTTTCCCCAGCCCTGCCAAAGCCCTACTTATGTATTGGACAAGATGTTGCCAAATCACTAAGAAGGTACGGAGTAGCCTCACTAGGCAACCGTGTCAGCCGAAGGAACCCGATTAGACGTATAGTATCAACGAATACGTTATTTTGTATTACGATAAAACTGAAAGATACAAAACAAGATAAAAGTAAAAAAAGGAAAACTAAACTTTCTTCCCAGCCAACGCTCGCTCAAAGGTCGCAAAGTTGCCTTCGTTCTTCGGGTCATAAACAGCAAAGCACACCTCACGCCACCAGTTCCCGCGAAACTCAGTTTCCCTCAGAACCTCAAGCCAGCACTGCGCAACCTCTGCAGGGGGGTTCGCATAGACCCCACAGCCCAAAGCCCCGAGGACTAGCATGCCGTGCCCATTAGTTCCTGCAATACGGAGTGCTTGCCTCATTTTGGATTTGGTAAGCCTGCGATCCTTGTCGCGCGCAAAAACTTGTTGCGGATGTCGACGAGGGGGCGAGGGTGAAGGTGAGCTGTGGTGTGAGCTGTGGTATGAGCTGTGTGAGTGTGAGTGTGGGCTGCCACGTCGCTGCTTTTGGGAATCCCTCGGTACCAGTGTCCGAATTGCAGGTCGATAGAGAGCGGCAATGGTAATCCCGCTAACAACGGGAAGATCTTCTGGCGGGGTTGAGGGGGACGCTAGCAGGGTGTGTCCGGACGCCAAGTCACTCCGCATGACCAGCACGTAGGGGCTGTAGATTGACTCGTCCAGAGCGAGCGGGTAATCCCTGCTGTTGAGGCTTAGCGCCAGTGAGCTCCGGTAGCAGATCGATTCCTCTTGTGCCATCGCGCCGTTCAGCCAGCCCCCGCCTGGTTTTCGGTGGCTGGCAAAATTCATGATTATTGGGCGGGGGTTCTGCGGGCTTGGATCAATACGGCCTGCTTGTGCAGACTCAAATAGTCTGACGGCGACGTTGAGGGTATCATCGTTGATGACTCTGATCGTTGCGGGGGTTGGGAAGCGCGGGCAGTCGCTGGGGTGTAAGTGTCCGACTGACTTCGACGATAATTTCTTAGATTTGTGGGCTTTCCGGTCGGAGTTTAGGCGGTTCAGGAGACCTGGGAGAACGTGGAGGGTCTCCTGGGCGGTTTGTCTGAGGACTTGCCGTTGGGGATTTGCTTCGGTATCCCCACGATGGCCATGATAACTATGACGTGGTGGTATATTTCTTGGGCTTGAGATGGGCTGGCGGTATTCATCTGCCAGGTCCCATAACATGGACTTGATGTTCGGGAAAGGCATATTTGTCGGGTGTTGCTAATTTGATGTCGGAGAGAGAATTGACCATATTTGAACCAGCGGCAGCCTGCACTATGTCAGATAAGGTCGGGCCATCAGCGATCCTTGGCGCATGCCTCGTGTTCTTACCGAATCGTGTAATGAAGGCAGCCTAACGGATACTGAAATTGTAAAACACTGGTTTGTTAGCCTCATCGGTATTGAAGAAGGGGCTCGGCTTATTGCAACGGGGGTAGATATATAGCCCTCTTAGTTGCCAGCTATACTATTCTTCAGCTACAGTGATAGTGACTTAGAAGATCATGGTATGAGCCATCTCAAAAATATTTCTTTTGCTTTTGCTCATCGTTATTTGTTATAGGAACTGGTACTGTTAGACGACAACACCCGCTTTTACAAAAAAGGTACCTGACACCCGTTCACCCACGGATATTAGTTAACATTGAAGCTGCTAGTCTCGGGCATGTTCTATCGTCAATGGCAACACCCCAACACAAGAGCCAAGCTTGTGTCTATCTATGTCATGTGTGTATACCCCTCCGGCTGCCAGCAAGCAGAGTATCAATGCCGAGCTGATACCCTCGCTTTCAGAAAGAACGCCAAACAGCCCGGACTCAAGCTTCGGTTTCATGGAACACAGCGCGCCTGCAAGATCGGGAGTGATTCTCTAGAGCCCTGTAACAATACAGAATGCTATCTCTGTGGCATCCTCAAAAAGGGCTTTTCGATCAATCATGCCAGTGAGTTATTGAACCCAATCAACATCCGCTTCATCACAATATGCTAATACGTCGCTAGATACTCGATCCATGTTCGGACCTGGAATCTACTCGAGTGTGGTCTCCTCCAGTAAGCTCCTTATTCCTTTTAGTCCATCCTCTGTTTCCACATAGTCACTGACTATACCCCTCTAGAAGCCAACATATATAGCAGAAACCACCACGTCCGTTCCCATAAGCATGTTTTAATTATCTGCGGGCTTGATCCTGGAAATTCGGTAGACATGACAGCCGCGGGAATCCCAGGCCCATGTGACTCAGTATGTTCTTGGCTGAAGACATACAAAGGTTCCGATCAGCTAACTATATCCACAGGTGGAAGGGCTTACCAAAGCTGAGGGTGGCACACTTGATTACCAAGAAACTGTTGTCTACGACCCAGCAAGACTCAAGCCGCTCGGCCTAGTCGTATACAGGCGAGAAGGGTGGACACCACGTTAATTGTTCTGATTCCTGTTATTATACAGTGTTATTGTGTCTCATTGAAGCATCTTTTCCTCTTTTTCTTTTTCTTTCTTTCTTTCTTTCTTTTTCTCTTTTTTTTATGGCACAGTAATTTTCAAATTATCCTATTGTATTAGACAACTGTACGAATTTTAGCTGTATTTTTCATGTAGCTTGTCCACGGGTGTGCCCGAGGCTGACTCGTTCCAGCCCCAATCCAAATGAGTAAGACCTTTTTTTGGGGGGAATTGTGACTTTTGGGCTGAGGTTTATGATACATGATGTGTCATGCGGGTGTCGGGGGAAGAGCCTCCTCCCCATTTCCCCGCCTGCTCTGCCGTTGTACAACAAAGCCATGTTAAATCAACGTCTACATGAATAGAGATTTGGTCTCTTTCTGGTTGTTTAATGGGATAGAGGAGTCTTATTTTTCTCTTTCTTTAGCAACTGTTGTCGTGCTGTGTAAAGTTTTTATACTCCGATCCGACAGCATGAATAGGTACTTTTCTTGCCTCTGATTCTGCCAGAGCACTGAGAATGCTGACCTAAAATAGGGATAAGTCGCCCGAGGATGATTCTGTGCCTCTTTCGCCTATGGATGAGGACACTTCAATGAGAGATTCTGATTCGACGATCTCTGAAACCGAACCTGCCGTTGACCTTGCAAATATGCCCCGTATTATAGAGAGGCGTCCGAGGAATATCCCAAGCAATGCGGCTGGTGAATACCAGACCTACGAATCGGTGCGCATCAATGGGGCATCCAGGGCAACCCCACAAACCCCCCCTCCGCCAGTGTCGACAAAGATGATCGTGGTATGTGGACACCGAGTGACTTCTTATAGCAACTGCTTACCGCTCGTAGGAACTGAGCCCGCTGGAAAGACATACTCCCTTTTCAAAAAGAGGTTGGTAAATTTCGATAGTGCCAGTGTTCAATTCCTCGGTTAATAAGACATGATTTATAGTTGAACACCTTTTTTACGACTCATGGCTCGATCGAACCAAAGGCTCCCACGTTAAAGAGATAATCCTCTTCGATATCAAAACTGTCCCCTCTCAACCCGACGAGCAGAGGCCTGGTACATTCAAACCCGCCAAGTACGCATAACTTCTCATAACATTACGTGTCAATGATAGGCCATAAGTAGTTAACCTCATTCTTAGTCGCGATCTTGAACTGCTCACCCTGCTAGGAGATTTTCCACTACGATTCTGTGGTGCTCGTCGCGCCTGCCATATTGGGGATCTTGGTTACCCTTTGGAGATTTGCCACAATGTCGAATGCGCCACCTGCTCGGTTTTTCGGGAGCAGTACACAGCCAGAGAAGCGGGTGAGTCTTCGCAGCAAGTCGTTTTCTGCATTTGTAGCATTTAGACAATCCGCTAACCAGCAACACAGGTATGGGATTTGAATTGGGGCCCAAAATACTCACTAGCTCCAGCTCATCTCGTGGGTATTGCTACCCCCGCTTTCCATCGACATCTGTTCTAACCTCGAAACTTGGCCACATCTAGAAGCTGATGCTTTCACAACGAACCACCACATTCGCTCGTCCCAGCATGCCATGATACTCTGTGCATGCCCAAAGATCGTGAGTCACTCCGATCGAGGCACAACCCATACCAACTAACATACCACCAGGCACAATCGGATCCCCAGACCGTGCCTCCAGATCCAGATGCCCCTCCTCCGTACACAGCATCTGCCTCCCTCGGTACAGTTGTTGTTCCGATCGGACTAATCACTTATACTCGGACAGGCTGGCATCTTTGATAGATTTTGGTTCCATTCGATTTATTTCAGTAGAGACATTCAGCTAAAAGATAATCCAACTCATCGGTCCAGCCAGCACTATCTTCATCATCTTCGTGGCTTTCATTCACCCTCTGGCGATAACTCATCTACAGCATGAGTCCTCAGAGAGCCTATGCCTTTCTGCACAATTTGAAAAGTTATTTCAAATCCCACTCTTCCTCCCAGAAACACGCTGACCCTCCGGTCCTCCCTCCGTGAGGCTGAGACAAACAAATAACAAAATTGGCTTCAGAATATTAGTCGAAGTAACTTGACAACATGGTCTTAAGTGCCGTGCTGGAGGGGCGTGGCGACAATAACTAAGACAGGTCATCAGAGTTAGCGCTTTTTCGTGAAAAGGATTCCACATGAAAATAGGGGGACATGTCGCAATTCAATACCATTACCCTAATTAAGTCCATTATCCCTGTGCGATCTCTGTATAGGTCAAAAAGAGGTATCCGAATCTGGTTTGGGTTACATTGAAAGAATATAAGGATAGGGTTGTATTGGTCACCTGAGAAACATGGCATCCCATCCCACACGGAAGCCTCGGCTGAACCATGGATCAAAAATAGAATTCATACTCAATTTTAATGTCCATCCTAATTACATACATGTACTTACATATGCTGCATATCAATAACTAACTATCTTACCTTGCAGAATATGGAGAATAATCCAGAATACCAGCCTAAAAAAAGGAGAAACAAGGGGGCTATCGATGACCAGCAATGTGAGATTCCTCACAAATGCACCTCCCTCAAACCGATCTATACCCAATCAAGGCAAGCGCAAACTAGAAACACGCGAACTGTTTCCTCAAGTTCATCCCATTTGACTCTCGGGGCTCCATCCGCCGTCATTGGTCGCCCAAAAAGGAAACAAGTGGCCACACCTGGGGATGCCGATCGGGTGATCCTGAGCTCGCAAGCCAATGAGCCCCTATGGAGACCCAGTACGAGTTCAATAGAGCATGCTGCTTAGTGTTTCAGGATGATCATTTGCTATTTCCGGTTAATCAATTGGACATCGATGTCATCAGTCTCTGTTTTACTCCACAAAAAAACACTCGAAAAAAGATGGAGCCCGACGGGTGTTCCTGACACCGACCAAACGGTCGCCTTAAAAGAAGCTTGACGAGACCCTTTTTTTCTCTGTCACCATTGTTTGTCAAACCACTCCGCTCTTTCGCAGATTTTCCTTGACTTCTCACCTCTCTCTTTTCTCAACCAAATTTTCACTCTTTTAATTCGTTGACCGAATACATCCCCCACCACCAATCATGCATACCAACTACATTTTCTCGGCTCTTGCCCTAGCTCTTCCCGTATACTCGCTTAGCTCCACCGCTGGTATGGGTTGCTTCTCCGAAGTCGAATCGTTCAAAAACCAGGGTCCGTACACATATCAATCACTAGGATATTGCGAAGCCCAATGCACAGGGAAAGATTTCAAGGTCGCAGCTCTGAGCCGTGGCAACATGTGCTATTGCGGCAATAAAGTCCCCTCGGACTCCGTTAAGATCGCCGACGATAAGTGCGATGTGCGCTGCCCTGGATACGCCGCTCAAAACTGTGAGTTACCCACAATGTTATATACACCACAGCAACAGGATCATTACTGACTTCATATTTCTTGTCTAGGCGGTGGTATGGAGACTTTCACCGTAATCCAGGCGGCTGAGAACGTCAAAGCCGCTGGTTCCGAAAACGGCACCACTACTATTGAACCCACTGCTGCCACCGCAGCTGGCGGAATCATCGTCGCACCCTCGACAGCCAGCTCATCAACTGGTATCGCGACCGCGGCATCAAAGAGTGCCAACGCTTTTTCTAATTCTGCCTCTGGCGCTGTCGCAACTGCCTCCCCCACGCCCACGGATAACGCGGCCGGAACAGTCCGCGCGGGATCATCGCTCCTCGGCGCTGTTATTGCGGGCATGAGCTTGCTTCTGTGAAGTTTCTTGCATTCATATCTTGTGATTGAAGCTGCATATATACTGTCGTTTTGATTCCGTGTACTCTACATTGCATGTACAGTTATACCCCTCGCTGCCTCAACAGGGCATTCATGATATCAGGGATAATATCCAGCTCCTGTTTACGTTTCTTGTGCTGGATCCGCTGGTCGGATTTAGGGTGCATTTACTGCCTATCTTGGGATATGCATTCCTACACTCGTTTTTTTATTTTTCGGTTTGCGTGATAGATCAGCATTCGCTATTTACTACCGGATGGACTTCGATATCCTTCTCGGACAATTTAAATTTGTGCCAATGGCATTTTTAAAGAAATTAACCCTGAAGATGCATCCATAGGGGCAGTTGACATGCACTAGCTAGCTCGAAGACAGTAAATGCCTCATTTATAGAGCTAGGATATTGCGCAGATCCGCTGTTCAAAAATGCCCTCAATGTAGTAGTAGCTCCTCCACTGTGTGCGACTTCTGAGAGCTGGGCCAAGCTACCCTCTCGCCTTATACGCACTTTCTTCTGTTACTCGAGATCATTCGCAACATTGACTATATTGAATAGGATATTCGTGCATTGAAAACTTGTCTATATTGTCTAGTGCTTTTTATATTAACCCAGAGGACACTAGGTTTGGTACTTCAGCACCTATACATTTTCTGACTGGCTAGAGGCTCATGCCACAGCCTGCTATGCCAGCGCAGAAGCTTTTACCTTTTCCTCTTGTCTGGGCAGGCATGGCATCGCTCACGCATGCACCTTGTGCAAGTCCAATGCCCTGTGTTCCGCTAATGCAGTTGCCTACCACGCCCGCGGTGATATTCACACAAGCTGGATTACAAGGATATATTTCGCGAAGAATTTCTGGATCGCGCACATAGGGGCCGTAGGAAGCCTTCCTTGACGGGTCTTCACCGCCGCATTTGCTGCCACTGCGCTTATGTGACCGCCGTTGCGCTTTCTCCCAGCATGATTCAAGCTGGGCGGCCTTGGTCTGTATTGCCTTTGGATCAGCCTGGGCCAGGATGCGAACTGCATTGTGGGACGAAATATGGGGCCCTTGGACTTTAACCCCGTCGGTGGTATTACTGGCACTATCGTGAAGGAGGGCAGCGTTGGCTTTGGCTTGCAAGGTGGACGACGATATCAACCTGCCAAGTCCCTGATTGTTGGACTCCCGCAACGCCTCGCAATACCAGCAAATGCATTCGCTGTATATCTTGCCCCCAGAGAGTTTTTGGTATTGTTTTGAGGTCCATGCAAAGGCGTCATTGAGCTTTATTTCGTCGATTTTGTCGTCGTGGTCGATGAATATACCGTCTGTCTGCGCAGTAGAAAAGGCGTAATAGCGAGCAGGAGAAAGTTGGTGCGTGTGCCAAATCAGGTCAATATCGAGAGTCGGGACAACAGCGTGGCCTTTATTCTTCGTGATTATTTGGAAGAACACGCCGTACTTGCCGATGAAGTGACCCATGGTGGATCTCAAGCGTGACGAACGTATCCAACCGATATTGTCCATCTTGTCCACAAACGTTCCTTGGCGTATAACTGCCCCGATCAAGTCGATGGCGAAGGGGGATGAGTTGTCCCAATACCTGGAGAGCACATTGCGAAAGGATATCCTCTCTGGCATACTCGAATTCCCAGAAGTCAACATTGTCTTGTTCACGCGACGCAACAATGAGCGACTCTTTAAAAATCCCTCGATGTGGTCGCGGATTATCTCAATGCTGGTGCTTTCCTTCTCGGTGGGGTCTGTAAGCAGTAGGAGCTCGCTTCTGATGTCTTCCTTGATAAGCCGGTTTGGGAGGCACACGTTGTCGCCATTTTCATCGTCGGCGGGAGTGCCATTCTGCGCCAAAAGCGTGCCCGGCATAGGCAAACCATCTTTCAATAACTTCTGCACATCACTGCGGAACTTTTGTACGCGAAGAGAATCGTGTGTGATAATGAATTTGCAGGCTGGGCATGAAACCCGCAATGATTTGTCTGCATATCCAATGCAGTGTGCAAAAGCCACATCTGGATCGCATCCAATTGATCCGTCCGTCCAGGGAGCAAGAACTTCATGTTTACAACGGAAGCATCGCAGAGATTTGTTGGGACTTTCATGGATATTTTCCCAGGAATGACCAGTTCTTGTCTCGAAGTTTATCCTCGCTTCACTGCCTGGGTCGAAGACTAGAGTCTCATTGTCGATGCATGCGTCTATGATATCCCATGGCATCCCAGTGGCCCACACGCTCATTTTAGATTGACGCAAGCAATCCTCGAGAAAGGCACGTGGGTTAAGCATATATGCATGCCAGACCATGATAACATCTAGGTGGCAAGTTAGAGATAATACCACAGCTCCCAAAGGAATAACTGACCAAGTGGAGGCAAAATATTAGCAGACCAGGCTATTATGGCTTCAGGTGAACTATTCAGCGTTGAGATGCGGCTGGTATTGAGACTCGGTAGGCAAGTCTGCCACCAAACAGTAAATCGGTCCACAGCTCTGGCCACATAAACAGCCCATCTCTTTTCCTGAATGCGAGCGGCTGCCTGCACTTGTTTGCGGGGGTCTGAAAAGCCCCCGACCTCATTATCGCGGACTTCGAAGAGTTTGTCCTTTGCTCTAATCGAGCTGCGAAGTTTGGCGGTCGCAGATAAAAGCTTGAGGTGGGTGGCACATTCATCAATGTCCACCATTTCCTCTGATCTAGGAGACACATCGCGGGACAGTCCGTGTGATACGCTCGGTTGTTGGTAGCTCGGTGGCTCATCGATGGGTTCGGTTATAGATGAATATGGTGGAGGGTTAGATACTGCCTCGGCATTCTTGTTACTGTAGGCAAGGTCTGGGTTTCCCATTTTCAAATATTCGGTGATATGTAGAAAGGAAATAGAGCACGAGATGTCAAAAGAAAAGAGAAATATCAAAGTCGAAATACCTGGGGAGAGATCATCGCGTACTGCCGCATGCGCATAACATAGCCACTCCAAGTGGGGGCTACAATATAGCAAAAGCCATGACCCAATGCCAAGAGGCTAGTTATTACTTGTAATTTGACTTGGCTTGGCTTTCATCTCCAACAGCCTACAGAGTACCCTAGAAAGATTCACCCACCTCTGGATCTACTAGCGTCAAGATTTCTGCCTGTATTTTATGCATGCCGTTTCAATTACATACAGGTAAGAATGATGCTATGTTTAGTATCAACATTCGACATTTATGGTAGTAATATAGAAGATACTAGGCTATGGACAAATAGATCAATGATACCTTACAAGTCAAATACACAAAGCTATGACTGATTGGGAAGTGATATGATTATCATGTTGACCGCTTTTGCAGGGTGAATCTTTCTTGGGACTGTTGTAGGCAGAAACCATAAGATTCAGTAACTCGATCGAGGCATTTTCACCTTGTCCTATCTTCCATAAATTCACTGGCCAGTCCATATCTTTTATTTTCAGTATTCAGGGATATTATTGTAAAAATTTGAAGAATACACATTCATTTCATCGGATAATCATGTCAAAGGCCCGCTCGGAAGAAACCCCAGGGCCCGTTCAGCCAGGTGGTAGTGACACCGAACCTCTTTTGCAGCACCAAGTAGGTACATCCTACTACTAGGGGAGGAAGACCTAACCAGAGATCTACAAATAGATGAAATACCAAGCAAGATCCCCAAAGTCATCGGAAAACTGCTTAACTTATGGTGCCCAAATGTGTGTTAGGCTATTCGCTTTAGACCTCATTTATTGATATCGGCTAACATTCAACTCTGTACCTGCATAGATTTTCCATATTAGCCTCCCTTCCTCTGCTTGCTGACTATACGTCTTGTTGTATGTCGTCCTGCTAAGGATGTACGGAAATTATGCGCTTGGGTCGATTTATAGTGTATGAGTTCGCTAGTTGAAAGATATAGGCGATGATTACGTTCGAATGAAATGAATTCGATACATAAATAGATCACAGAGAATACTATCACATGGAAGGTAGATCTTACTGCTGGGAAACCATGCTTGCTATATTTACTAGGCCCCAGCATTAATTAGCATGAAATCCAGGGCATACTGACACGGAGACTGTGGGATTATGGTTCTCACCAATCGTCCTGGGGCAAACTTCATTACGCCATGCGGCTCTTTGGCTCTTAGACAGGTAGATCTAGCTAAAACTGGATGGATCATCATCGATGGGGGGGCGATGGGGCCAAAACTTCCCGTCCCTAAGGTGCTCCGCAACATTTCCTAAAACGGAAAACTGCAAGTAGCCTCCCATCTTTTACTCGGACCTCCTGCAATCGCTTATAGAGAAAATAAGAACACGTCAAAGTTGGCATTCCTCCGATCATCGATCTCATGATGTAATGAACGTTACGAGAGAAGTTGGCTTCTCGGTGAACTTATTTACGTGACCCGCAAGGCTGCGCCCAGCGATGATCTTAACCAGGGCAAGATGCACTGCCATTTAGTAGATTTTAGTCAAGATTCTCTAGCTGCCTTCAAATAGACCGAACTCCTCCCGGTTACAGTACGATGGATATCTATCTCTTCTTCAATATCTTGGATTGCATCTCATTTTGTGAACTTTCTCATTAAACCACCAACATGACCAACATATCAGCCTCTGAAACCAGCAAGACTAGGCTAGGCTTGCGTGTCTTTGCTGTACTTTTGGCCGTCGTTGCAATGTCAGTCTTTGGGGCCTCATGGCGCAGCCAGCCTTGGGTATACTATATCATTGTTCGTGGACCCGAATATTCAAATGGCAGTAACGTTTCTTGAAATTGCAGTCTAACTAAGAAATACAGATCGGTATCCCAGGAATTTGGTCTTTGGTCAATGTGATCCTAATCACCCTCAAACGGCCTATCCACCCTGGTGCCCATGTTGCCCTAGATTTCATCTTTACAGTCCTCCTGTGGTTTTTCGGATTGTTCGGCCTTATAAGCGAGCCCGTATACTATAGAAATAGATACTCAGGGGCCTCGCTGTGGGCCATGCTCATCGCTGCTTTCTCACTCATGGTTGTCAATGGGTAAGGGCTCTACCATACAAAGGCTTAATACATGACTATATGCTAACATATCCCATCATAAATAGTTTACTCCATTTTGTTCACTTTGTCCTAGGTTGCTGCGATGTACACTGGAGACGCCATGCTTCATCCATCGACTACAATCCTCGGAAGGGAGATATTCAAGACTCGGCCTAGCTTTGACAGCTTCGAAGCACTTACGAAAGGAAAAGACACAGGAAGGTTGTGGAACACTTGATGGGCTTCAATTGTATTTCCTGGATTACGTTGTTACTAATATTTAAATACGTTGAAATTACTTCTGCGTCTTGTCTCACTTGAACTTTTCAACTATCATAGCCTTAGTCCGTGATGTCGAGCTTGTTAGATTAGATGTTGTATAGTGGCTACTTGCTTGCAGCGAAGCCGACTTCGCTCGTGACATTTAATTGTTCAGGCCAACACTTCCCTTTGGGCCTTCGATCTCATCACCTAGCTCGTTAACCAAAACCCGCTTCCCGACCCGGTCAGATGGTACATCGTCAAGTGGTGCGCCGAAATCGAGTACCTTCATGGATCAATAAATTATAAATGGCATATCAGTCTGGACGCATATTAACCTCGATATAGCTCACGGATTCACGTTGAACTGCCACGACGCAATGATCGCCATCAAACTTGACTTGCCAGACGCCGGTAAGATTGGTGAGGAGATTCCTTTCCAAAGTACCAGTCCGTATGTCCCACATCTTCACGTCCGTGTCGGAACCAGAGACTACTTTTTGATCATCGTGCTGGAAGGATGTGATCGCTCCAGTATGACCGGCAAACATGCTCTGACAATGGCCATTCTCAGGGTTCCAAACTCTAAGAGTAGCGTCTGCAGCCGCCGACACGAGCCAGTCTTCTTTCAAATCAAGTATGCCCACCAACGACGAGTGGCCTTCGAGATTATATAGCAATGCACCTGTATCTATAGACCAGATCTTGACCACGTGGTCCATTGATCCGCTGATACAGCGGTTCCTCTTGCAGTCCAAAGCTACACTATAAACCTTCATTGTATGGCCATGTAACGTGTGCAGTGATTTCCCGGTGGATATTTTCCAAACTCGCACGGTACAGTCGTAGCTACCGCTGACCAGTGTGTTCCCGTATGCTGTGAGTGCTCTCACAGAGTGTTGGTGACCAGTCAATACACGGACAAGGTATGGACATTCCTCGTCGGTTGGAGCAGGAGGCAGATACTTCGAGTCGCCAGGTTGAGGAAGTTTCCAGACCCGCATGGTCGAATCACGGGAGCCCGAAATGATTAGAGGTTGTTCGGGCATCATCACTGGTGTACCATCTGGATGCTGGTCAATTTGAACTGGGAGCAATATCTGTAGGCTCCGTACTGTGGATTTGTGACCTCGGAACACATGGGTGCATTCGGCTCCCGCAATGTCCCATACTCGGAGGGTACCATCGGTCGATCCAGATACCAGAGTATTGTCATGGAATTCAAGCCCCCATACACCACCTGTGTGGCCTTCCAGTTTTGCTCGAAGCGCCCCGGTCTTGATATCGTACACATTGATTTGGGAGATGTCGCTAGCCGCTATAACCTTGTCGGTATCAAATTGCAAACAGGTTACAACATGTCGATCATGTGCTCTGAAGGCAAGATGCTTCGGTTTTGTATTCTTCCACATCTGGCTTTTTTTTTTACGAGAACACAGTGAATACCTTCGCTGTTTAAAGTGTTCAAAGTGTAGAACTTGGGTGTAGAATGAGAAATACAAGGAGGGGTAATAATAGTGACTAAGAATAAATACGTAGCCAATAACAATTCATGTACGTAGATCTATATATAACAATAGCAAGACACAGAGTTGATCTGCGTCTGGAAAGTACCAAATTATTCTATTACTCTACTTCTTTCTATCGTTGCGCTCTTGTTGCACTTGTCGCTTGTCAGCACTGTTACACTTCACACATTCACTCAATCGTCGCGGGAAGCTTTCAGGATGCTCCGGACATTGGACCACATGGCCTAAACGAAGGCATCGCAGACTTCGCACATGAGTAGGTCGCTTCCGGCGACAGTGATGCCCGTCATAGATCTCGACTTTAGGCTGGTTCTCGACCTTAGTATTGCGCTCAACCTTCTTTGTGGCCTTGTTCTCCTTCCGATTCTGGCTTCTTTTCTTACCTCTACCCTTGCCCTTGTTTTTGCCGTTGTTTTTGCCCTTGCCGTTGTCCATTTCGAGGGTTGATACCTGATACCGGGATCAACAATTTTCTTGAAGGTCTGATTTGATACAAGTAACCGGTCCTGGGTAATTTGGAGTTGATCTGGGGGGCTAATTTCTCATGAAATGTATCTGTTTTTATACTATAGATAATCTTTCATCCGCTATGTACCGTGTAGGAGTTATCCGTTGGCCTCATATCTTGTTAGAGTATTCTGCATGGTATCTTTATTTCTTTGTGTGCGATGCACCCCGAAACTCGTGGAATAAATACCGTTCTTTGATACTGTATCGTCATGGGAACCATCAGCGTCATCTATCAAAGACCGAACAAAGGACTTGGTAAGACCTCGGCAATATAACATCGTCTCTATCGGCTTCGTGTTCATCCTTCATACATTCCAAACAAAGCCATTGATTCCTTGTATTTTGGCCTTGATCTTGGCTCAATGCATCCTTTCATTTCAGGTTCTACTTGATGTCTCACCATCCCGGTGCAAAACACTCCCCGTGACTCCTTTCTCCCATTTGTTATTCTTTGCCGGATGATCATTCTATTAACGAAAAAAGAAGACCATCGGAAGAACGTTGCAGAAGGTTTATATAACGTGTTAAAAATGATGGACGATGATGAAGTGAGATTGTCGGAAATATTGACTTCAACGTCCCGTACCACAATCGAAAGACTTCTCACTCTGTAGAACCATACGTTAAACCAATCGAAAAATCGTTTCGGGACATCATACTCATCGGAGATTGCGTTGAATTGAGCAGGTGTCGCAACACTTTTCTGAGCTTGTTCGCACATTCGATGACAGCGAGAAAATCCCCAATGCTAAACCCGAAACTCATTGTAAAAGGAGTAATGTGCGATGTTGTTCAAGTGATTGAGAATATCTTCTAAAGAGGTGGAAAAGAAGTGAAGCTGATCATTATGGCTGAATGACGAGATCAGACACAGCCACGCTAACTACAGGAATAGTAATTTCAATGGCCAGTAAATCAGATATGAAGAGATGCTCGACATGTGTAACAATTCATTTATCGTGACAACAAAAATCGATGAAGGATAACTCAAAAGAATCATCCAACCATCAATATTTCTTCGTAGAAGAGCCCTGTGCAAGGCAAAAAAAATTCATACACTCGAAAACAAAAAGAAAACAAAATCATAGAAATGAACATCAAAAAGCCATCTTATGTGCTCGTTGGGTATCTTTGGGTATCTCGACGAACGCTAAGAAACGCAAGAGCAAACTGCGACTGTAAATCATGAATACATCAAATTAACCTGGTGCTTTATCCAAGTTCGGCGGAAGCGGTCGACCTTCTCTGTTAAACACGTCAGAATTGCTCGCTACACAAAGGACGAAAAGGTGTCATGTCTTACCTGATGTACTTCCTCTTCAAATTGCGAGCACGATCTTTACAATTGACCTGAGAACGACGCTCAAGCATGGGGCCACCCTCAGATGCAGGACAAGCGTTGTCTTGCTTCTTGATTGCGGCATAGGCAGTGCCAAAGATTCCCATAAGGTGAAGCAAACGTTCATCTTCTTCCTCAGTCCACCTGTAGCTGGCCTTCGAAACTGCCCGGTTGATCATCGCAGCCTGGGAATTTGAGGCTGCCCAACGACTCTGGGTACTAGAGGGCGGTTCGTGCTGTTCAGCGGCAGTCTCTTCATCGGTGACATCCTCACTGTCAGCTCTCTGGACCCGTTGAGAAAGCTGTGCTGAGTTAGACTGGTGGTCGAACGATCTATTAATCTCCTCTTGCAACTGTGCTGAGGTAGAGCCCCCATTATCCTGGGGGCGCTGTCGCTTCGAGGCAGGCTTTTCCACCCGACGCATAGGCTCGACATCCTGATTGTTCGTCTCGAATTCATTGTCTGACTCGTCGCTTGAGTCGTTATCCAGATCATCAACATTCCGATTACGCTTCCCCAGTACAGTCGCACTTTGAGTGTCAAATTGGCTGATCGGCGACACAACTCCAGCGTTAGTCTGCTTATCGAGGAAGCGCCGAGCGACCGGAACCGATCGCTGTGTGTTTTCATCCCTGGGCGAATCAAAGAACAGAGGAGTAGGATTGTGGCTGACCCGACTAATTCTAGCCGAGCTCGGGGGGCTTGTCGATGTGATAACATCAGTCTCTGGGTCATTGCCGAGGTCCAGCTCTTCGTCATTATTTACGTATGTAGAGTCATCCCCGATGTCTGCGTATCTCAGCTCGGGGGATTGTTGAATTTCAGGAGGTTCAACTCTGCCACCAACAGAAGGGCCAGGATTAATCGCTTGGGCCACAATACTTGTGTTCGTAGAAATGTTTACGGCTTGCGATTCAACCGAGACAGGTTGCTGCTGACTAGTAGCCTGGCGCCTCATGAGTGCCGCGAATGAGGCTGGGTCTCGATAGTTGCTATGAATAAAAGTTAGTAGCCACAAAAAGAAAGAGGGAAACTGTAGAGCGAGCATACCTTTTGGACTTGCGCCGACTTGGATCTTTTGCTGCCACCTGTTCGACTTCGTCGGAGACAGTTCGTCCAGGAACGTTTTGAGAAGTGGTGCGTGAGCGAGAAGCGTTGTGTTCAGGTATTTTGTCAGCCTGAGGTGCCTGGGATGGCTGGGATGCCTGGGATGCCTGGGATGCGTTCACTGCATCTGGTGCCATGTCAATCAAGCGTTCTTTCTGAGGAGACTGGGTCTTTCGGGCCAAGGGCCCCCGACGAGGGCTTTCATCACTGGGAGGCACTGTCGATACTTGGCGCCGACTGGGAGTTCCAACCGGGACAGAAGTAAGACGACGAGAGGCGGGTGACTTATGGACTTTGTCTGCCATTTCTGACAAGCGTCTGATATCGTCCTTGATTTCTCTGTCACGAGCGTAGATCCAACGTGCAAGGTCCCGCTCAAATGAGCGCCATCTGTATGCCTTTTTCAAACCATCAATATCAACGGAATCCCACTCAGAAAGTTCCTCGTGAAGCTCATTGAATCTATCGCCGACGGCGATAAGAAACTTCTCAGGGAGGTGTTCGGGAAGATGGCCATCATCGTCCTGTAAGACACCCGGCAAGTTGAATCCTCGGAAGGAACTGGGGATACTCTCCGAGTCATCTTCGCTAGACACAAGGTCCATAGCAAAAACCTGTCTCAAGATGGAGAGTGGGTTGAAGTCCTGCTCATGCTGGCGTCTTTCTAACTCCATGATGAAGAACTGCGTGCGGATACCCAATGCAAGATTGAAGGTAGCCTCAGCGGTGGTACTCGCCCCAATTTTCCTTGACATAGAACTGTCTGCAAGGTTGTCCATGAGACATGCGGGGAACTGGGCATCCAGCTGTTGGATGACCTCAGACTGGGGCTCGGTACCCATGCTAGGGAGAAACATGTTGAGGGTCAACAGAGCGCAGTTTGTCATGTAAATATCTGCGATTGACCCATCCAGATGCACGGAGGAAAGCAGACGACGAGCCTGAGAGATGTCCAAGAATGACTTGCCATCACGAGAAAGAGGACAGTCTTCCAATTCATCAGTCAGCCCTTCCACGGATCGTCTCAAGCGTTTGCGATTCGGGTGGTTAGAATCGACGATCTTTTTGGACTCAGCTGCAAGGCTGTCCGGGTTCAAATCTGGGCGAACCAAAAGACTCATGACAAGGGTCGCCTGCTGTTGAACGAACGGCAGATGAGTTGCGATTTTATCGGCGACTTGAGAGTCAACAGGCTCCACCTCGTTGTGACGCTCCACCTCATTGTGACCCAGGGTGGTACCAGACACATTGGTATGGCCTTCATGGTTCTCCGGCGACTCTGGTATCACATGCCTGGGTACAATGAACCCGGGAGAAGGGGTGGATGGCTCCTCAGTCAGCCCGGTCAACCCTGAATAAAGTCAGAACACACTCAATTGTGAGATTGAAATGAAGAGCCAGCAGATAAAAAGTGAGGCAAAGTCACAAGGAAATGCAGTAAGTATCAAACGAGTGCCCGGTTGAGGAATACAAAACTTGGAATAGTTCAATGCATAGTTCCCGGGCCCACTGTGCCACAGGACATGAAGTTGATAGGGCTAGACCAAAACAACTAGAAAATCACCTACAATTTCGCTCAAAGGATGCCTTGTTTGGCATAAACCCTGCATTTGCTTCCCGACTCTGACTTCGAGTCATGCGTGATCCCGTGATGCGTGCCATGAAAGGCGGTGGGTGTGGGGCGGCGTCGAGCCTCCACGCGTGTTGTTGTCGCTTTTGCACTACGTTTTGTTGAAAATTTGATCAGGCTGAAAAAAATCAGATGAAAAAAAAGGCCTTTCTGGTCGCTTTTTGACGAGATGGGTGTGAATTCGATGGAGACTTCAGGGGGGATGCGTTGAGGGGGTGGGAGGCGACGTGTCAGGGTTTTCGGGGCTGCGTTTCTCGGAAAAAAAGGAAGATCAATAACGCGCGATCAGCTAGCCGCCTTCAGTAATTTAATACCTTAACTCTGCCTGAAATACAAGGCTGTAGACCCTAACCTCCAGACCCTAAACCCGAACCTAGACCCTATTTGACCCACATAAAAGTGACCAATGCGTGAGAGCGACCACAGGGTCGAAGCTATGATGACCTTCCAAACCTGCCTTATTTGAATTAGAAAAGATGATTTTAAGATTCTTACGACTTGGAATAAAATGATTAGAAGCTTTACGTTGCTGGATAAAAATAACAGTTGGTACATTTGAAATTGGATTTCCACTTGACGAATTATTATTACAAAATAGTCGTCCGCTGATGCGATATATTGTTTGTACATCCATGTTGTCGTCTCGGTTTTTATTTTTAGATCTTTTGGGGAGTTTCACACCTCTCAGTTTTATTGGTAGACGGCAATTACAATGCGGAAAAAAGCTTAGAATGTGGACTTTATTACAACATTTGATCTGCTACCCAGTACGGTATCAAGGTGGATCGATGTGAGACTCGGATTTGACAATGGAGGAAAAAAGGTAACATTGTGAAACTGGCCATTGCGTGGGCCAGACACGTAATTATATCATTAAGACAGTCCTAGGTATGTCACAAGATGCATTCATTCGACCTTTAAACAAATCAACCGCCAAAAACTGTAACAATGGGTTTCCATAGACACATACAACCGCGGAGATGCAGTGCTTTAAGAGATGGCTTCAATGAAATAGATGACGCCAAACACTAGGAACGCCACAGCGCCGCCAAGAGTCACTATAAAAGTCAAGATTAGCGTGTGTCATGGATAAGAAAGCAAGCAGAGGATACATACCAACACGCATGCTGACCCGGCCAGCGATGGCCCGTCCGCCGATCACGGCGGCTGCGGTGCAGATTCCGTGACCAGCACTGGCGCCAATGGTCACCCACCAGTAGTCCTGGCCAGCTGCCATGGCGATAGTGGCAATCTGGCTGCGGTCGCCCCATTCGCCGAGGAAGGTCATGACAAATGTCTGAACCCAGGCCGGGCTGAGAAGCAGGGAAAAGAGGTTGGTCAACCCGGAAACGGCATTGTTGAACCGTTGTCGGGGCTGGGGGGAAGATCCACGGGACGAGGACGAGGACAAGCTCTCCGGAGGCGAGGGCAGGCGGTTTCCAGAGCCGCGGGTTTTCGGACGGCCAGCGCGACCTGCTTCGAGGTTGTGAGGAGTAACCGATGAGCGGCGGCGGTTCATACGCAGCTGCTCGTGCTCCTTCTCTTCGAGCTCCGCCTCGACCTCTCGCATCTCTTCACCCACACCCTCATCTGGAGACATTTCACGACCTTCCTTGAGCATCTTCACACCAAATACCAAGAAGAGAATGGCAGCCATGAATTTGGTGAAGGTTTTAGGGATAAGAGTAGGAACTGCATGGCCCAGAACGGCTGAAAGCACAGTCATGCCAATCAAGGCGCTAAATGCAGCACTGAACACCACCAAGCGGTCGTGTCTCATGGCCATCAGGGCAGCCACAAGGAAAGTCTTGTCGCCGATTTCAGAGACGAGGATCATGGTGAACGAGAATATAAGGGAGTGCATTGGGCTGCCGGCATCGGGGATACCGGAGTCATGGTCGTGGTCGTGGCTCAACGAGGATGAGGACGAACTCGAGTACGAACTCGAAGACGACCCCGAGGCGACTGAGTCGTGTCCAAGTCCCAGAGAATCCTCCTTGACCATGGCTGGGGCTTCGGGGTATGGAATATCGTGTGGCTTTTCAGGCAATCCGGATGGTTTCTAGATGCACGTTAATTCGATTGTTCAAGGACCTCGGGCTAGAGCGAATGTATAGGAAATCTTACCTCGAGCATGCCAAGGCTTCCCGAACCCTCCACAGATCGGATTGCACTCCCAGTTGTTGTGTCCTCGCTATCAGAGACCAGCTTCTTCGTCTCGCTATGCGGCAGCGGAGGCGCCTCCTTTGGCCCTCCGGGAACTTTCTCCGAGACCAATTGATTCCCTTTGCCTTTCTCAGACACACCACCCTCAGTTCCGCGTGTCCCCTCTCTCGGGCCCGCCCGATACGGATCATCCATGACGCCGCCGTTTGAATGCGGGATCACCTTCCCGTCTTCGGTGCTCAGGTGCTCCGAGGAGGAGAGTTTGATGTCAGATTTGGTAGATACCGAGCCATTATCATCGCTTCCCTTGACAATTTTGGAGTCCCGGTCTGCGTTGGTTTCCACCCACGGACCAGCGTGCGGTTTGCCATCCTTGCCATCCACGGGGACGTCCGGCGGCCCCTTGGCGACATTGGATGCGACGATATCCGAGTCGACGAGACGAGCGTTGTTGCCGACAGTCTCACGCGAGACTCGAGAATCTATGTTGTCATTGTATGTTGTGTCGGCGAGCACGGTCGAAATGGCGGGAAGAAGGAAGAGAAGGAAGGACGACTGGTTGATCTTCATGATGAAAAGCGGGTTTCCCGCAGAAAGAGTGAATTAGAGTTGGAAGTGGCACGTTGAATGTATAGACGATGATCTTTCACAACCGCAAGGAGTAAAAGAGGAGGAACCGTTCTTGAGGGCGGGAGAATTCTTGATGCCACGACACTAGGTCGCGTGAGACGGTTTGATCGACGCCCGGCAATTTTGAAACAGCGAAGATAAACCTTAGAATGAACGTTTAAGAAAGAAGTAGAGATATGAAGACAAAGTATACCAAGCAAATAACAGAAGAATTCAAAGCAAAGAAAGAGCGCCTTGAATTTCCAAAGGGGGTTCGCACGTGACCGCATGCGAACGGCCCCCTGTAAATAAAAATTGGCTCGATCTGGACTGGATTCTCCCCCTGGACGCAAATGGCAAATGAGAATTTGGCAATTTGCAGGCAAAACGGAGCACTCCGTATATATGCCTGAATGGAGAACTGTAAGTCTGCTATCTATATTGTGCACACGACACAACTCATGTTTTCCTACACACTGGTGCTTGCCCGTGTTTCTCTTTGGACGTATAGGATCTTTAGGGCTAGCTAGAAACCGACAAGTATTAGGTAAAAAGTAGGTAAGATCAGTGTGGCTTTCTTCGTAAATGGATGTGCTTAACTGTTTATCCGTTATGCACCTGGAGGGTATATGCCCAATAACATTGGAACTGACTGCTAATAGACCCCGAACCGCTGGGTGTAGCAACACTTTTAACACTTTATTTGTTTCTGGTAGAATGGCTGATGGGATGGGAAGTGGGGGCATTCTATTTATATATTTTATAGCCAAAGCCAGGATGTGTGGCGTCAGACGGGTAGCTATGGGGGCACTCTGTATTCCCGTTGCGACGTCGGATATGAAGGACTCGCGTCGTGACCTGGCCGTTTGTCATTGGGATAGTTGGAGGTATGACGGAGCCGAGAAACGCGAGTAATGAAGACGAATTTTCGAGAAACCTTTTCATCTGACTTGTCAGCTCATTAGATATAGAAAACAGCTCTCGCACTCACACCTGCCACTCGTAATTGAGGAATCGAGCCTTTGTAATATCGAGCCAGGCTGGAATCTTTCTCCAGTATTCAATCTGTGCAGCGGTTAAGGATGCCGAGCAGGCTTGAAGGCTACTGGTAGAGTACCACCGGTGTCGAGAGAGCTACCATTGAACACGGACTCGTAGCTTACTCGAGTATATGAACATACCTTTGGTATTTTTTACAGAATCTTTAGAGGTGAAATTCGACACACGCTCGAAGAACAGAGGAAATATTCTTTGAGAAATGCAGCAATGTCGATTAGCTGAAATTGTTGAAACCAGGATGTATTAATGGACTGGATTCCATGTTCAGAATTTTCACATAGTACTGCGTATAAAGTAGACAGCACCTGCTCATCGGCTTGACAAATATGTGGAACAACAGAACCAGGGCTGCCTGAGCTGCTGCATCTAGTCAATGTTTCGTTGTAGAAAGAGCGAAATAAGCTGGTTATTGTGCCGGAGTTCCTATTAGAGCACTGACTATACAGAGTGTAGGGGTCCACTGGTGGCCACAGTTCTTCTTTATATGCATAATAGTGTCATGCCGCCATCAAGATTGTTCTAGTTAGCGACGTAATGGAGTTGATAAAATCCATTGCCAGAGGGGAGCATGAGAAGTGGGATCTGGCATTTCGACCTCCGAGGGAATAAATGGGGTAGGGCGTGAAGCCCAGATCCTGGGGGTATTAGAGGCATACTAGCTTCAGCATGTGTTTTCCGATGCGGCAGCCTTGTAATTGTATTTAGATAAGAGCAAGACAAAGGTATAATAACACCAGTTTGCTCAGGGGAGGAAACCTTCGTAACACTGACATGTTAGATGGGCATCCCAAATGCCCTCTTCACCGTCGTTCCCATATCATGGTCTTTGAAAAATGGTGTCTTAAAGATCTTGGACCAAAGTCGCCATGCTGCGGATCTGAAACAGATGTCTTTATTTATCATGTTCGTCTTTAATCTATCCCTTCTCCAAAGTTGAGAGCATCCACGACCTCGAGCAGGGTGTTCAGAAGCCCCAAACGCGGGTCCCAGGGCAATGTATTCTGATCGAGAAGTATCTAGCTGGCGAGAGTATACCACTAATATCCTAGGATCCGGAGACTCCGCTCGAGCCATCAGCACAGTCCACCACAACTGGGAAGGAATTCCACCGCAGTCAGGGGCGGAAACAATCGATCTAAGCGCAACACATCTGATGGAGACCTTTGGAGCTTCGATAACAAGAATGCGATCCTAGAATACCCGGTTGACCGCATAATCAATGGGGAGGACAGCTCCGAGGTTCAGGGAGTAGGGCGTCGCGCGCTGGAAGCTTGGCGCAACCTTGAGTGTTGTGATATCGGCGGTGTTGACGTTTGGTGCAGATTGGATGGGACGTCATATGTTTTAGAGGTGAGAAGCCTGTATACGATGCATCGTTTGGTCACTGATAATATTGCCTGTCAGCTTAACCCAATTCCTGGATTGCGCCCGAAATGGCCTTGGCTGGCGGATACTGCCCTCCATCACGGGATGACGCATGGGACCCGTTGGGTGCAGTGGTTTAGTGTGCACTGGAAAGGTATCCGGAATTGGATTCTAAAAGGCGTGGGATCCCTTTGGGTGTCTAGAACAACATGGCCGTAACCTCAGTCGAATATACTAACAACCCTCCCACCTTCGACCCAACTTGAGATAGTATATTAGTAGGCGCTTCTTCGAGTTGTCTAACACTTGTTAGAGGAGATGGCGAAGTAAAGTTCTTGGTCGGAGCTAAAGAACTCTTCATCATATGTCCAAATTAGAGAAGAGCGATTTTAAACACAATACATTTTTTTTTTGAAGGAAACCCGCTAAGATCAGGCCCTGGACACGATACCAAGTTGGCACAACAAAGGCTATGCAATCTCTGGCTATATTTGTGTAGAATACTAAAATGCTAGGCAAGGGACGTGCGGCTCAAGCTCCGAGCCCGGGGTATTTACTTCCCAAGATTTGACTGGCCAGGGCTAATCAATAGTGTTTCAATAATAGAAAGCCATGCTTTCGATTAGCAAGTTGTTTAATATGCCCGCGACGTCAAACAAATGGCAATATGAAGAATTAAACAACCCCCAAACCAGTGTGTCGATCCCTGCTGATCATTCGTGAGCAAACACCAAGTGGCGTTCCCAGAAGTAAGACCTGGTGGACCCCACGGGCTTGTTGGATCCCTTTTCCAAGCCTTGAAGTCGTATAAGGTTGCAGATCAATAGCAATACTCTGATATATGACGCCATGGCAGTACACGCACTGACAAAGGGAGATACTGACATCCAACGGTATGAAAATACCAAGATCAGAGCTCTTTTCCCCCGCAATTGGACCTGCACAATGACGGCAGCCAACACTGTCTGGTCAGCTGAGACACTTTTAGGGCATTTGAAACATTCATTTGAGTAGTGAGCGACACTAGGATTCCTCGAAAGACATGTTTATGGACGGGCAGAACACAGGAAGTGAAACTCTCGCGACAACCGCTGGATTTGAGTGCTTGGCATCTCGGTATAGCCGTATGCATTGATTGGGAACATTGGGGTACGATTAACCTTCACAGTAGATTGCAGGTATTATATCTGTAATATATACGTGCGTAATGTTATTCTCCTTGACGTTATCTTTTTTTAATATACATGGCCTAAGGATCTACATGTGGACTCCATGAACATTCCGAAAACAGTCTTATCGACATGTGCGGATAGTACTTTCAGGCTACTTTATTTAAGCTTGGCGATCATACGATAGTCCCAGTACCCAGCGAGTACCTTGGGACCTCTCACCGCCCCCACTGCCACATGGGGTCGACTAGTCTCGACATTTTGGAGTTTCCACCTTTTACCGCGTGATAAAACAGCTTATCGCATGGACCCTGAAAGACGCTAAGGCACTATATATTGCCCATCCGCCACTTAATTTCTTCTACACTACCTTGCTTCTCTTTCCCGCTATGCCTTCAAGTGTTGCTCATTTGCTGCCTGGGTTAATCCATAAGCGTTGATCGCTTTCACCCGGATATATATTACCTGTTCTTCGTGCGGCGGGTATTGATCCCCCTACTGCTAGCACGTCGTCTATAGTTGCTAGTTTTTACTGGTAGCATTTTTGGGCGGATTCCGGTATTACCTGAGATACCTGTGAGTAACTCCCCTGCTACGCCCTGGTGACCTTGACGGGTTTCCTCTTTGCTTGTACCAATTGAAAAGACTATAGCTAATAATGGGATGTTTAGCACACTTGTTTCGCAAACGGCCCCGGCCAACGTTCCTGGTTCTCGAACAGAAGATGGTATCACCCGCAGAAGAACGCTCTGCTAGAATGAAGGAAAACCCAGGGATAGACCCTGCCGTGCAGCAGCCAGCTGTTTCGCGCTGGAGACGAGCCTTTGGAGGAAAGACCAACGAAGAGCCCGAGTTTACCGAGAATCAGGCTTATCGCGCCAAATCAACACTGGGAATCCTAAGTGACAAAGAGACCGATGAAGTTCCTGGTGAGTGGAGAGTCCCCTGTCACCGAGAGAAGCAATATTGTGAAACGGGGACTGACAAGTGTCTGGCATGGTTTAGGAACGGTGCTTTTGTTATCATCAAATCGCAATGAGCCTCTGGGAATGAGGCATCAGCCGCATCGGACATCGACATCATCTATATCCTCATCGTATCGTCCCTCGAGATCTAATTCTCGAACCCGGTCGGTGATTTCAACGCAGAAGAGAACAGCGGACGGACAATTTGTGCTTGATCCTCAACCGGATGACTCTGTAAATGACCCTTTGAACTGGCCTGTGTGGCAACGAGACTCCGCATTGGTATCTCTGGGCTTCTATTGCTTGATGGGAGGCGGCATGACCCCCATTCTGGCAGCTGGATTTAACAATGTTGCAACTGAGTACGATGTCAGTATGCAACAGGTGGCTTTCACTACTGGGTTCTATATGCTAGGCCTGGGCCTGGGGTCTGTCGTGATGTCGCCCACAGCCATCTTATACGGGAAACGACCGGTCTATCTCTTGGGAGCGACCCTGTTCGTGATCTCGGCAATTTGGTGCGCAGCGTCACCGAACTACCCAAGTCTCGTGATCGCTCGTATTTTCCAAGGATTTGCCGTGAGCCCAGTCGAGTGTCTTCCATCTGCTACAATTGCAGAGATCTACTTCTTGCACGAAAGAGCCTATCGAGTGGGCATATATACACTCTTGCTACTAGGTGGAAAGAATTTGATCCCCCTAGTGAGCGCCGCCATCATCGAAGGGCTGAGCTGGCGTTGGGTATTCTGGATTGTCGCAATTATTGTTGGCATGTGTTTAGTCTTGCTCTTTTTCTTCGTCCCCGAAACATTTTGGGATCGCACACCCCGTCCGCGTGTCCACAAGAATAAGGGCCCGCGCATCACTGGTCACAGTGTCTCTGACCTCATTTCCAACGGCTTGCGTGGGCGGCGCCCGCATGTCCAACCCCAGGACGAGTCTGCCGACCAGGCTAATTCAGATCCAGCATCGGCACCGAAGAAATCTAAGCATTCACATGTTGGATTCGCGGATGACCACCCAGCAGATGGAGACCAGGCGGTCCAGACTGAAAAGTCTGATCTCGTTTCCGAGGCAGGGGATGCTACCATTGGCGATCAAATCACCACTCAGCCGCCGACCCCAGCTAATGAGAACGGCGATGACTTCATCCAACCACTACCTCACGCTTTTGTGCCTGGTGCCCACCCAGATGACCTGGAGACAGGTCGACCGGCTGCCATGTCACCCGCGAGGACCGAATCACTAGAGCCAGCCGGGACACCGCTCCCCGCAACCCTACAATACACAAACCGACTCCGTGAGCGTCCGAAGATCCCATACTCCCAATTACTTAGAGTATGGAACGGACGAATCGCGCAGGACAGCTGGTACCGCGTCGCCGTGCGACCATTTGTCCTATTCGCCTACCCATCTGTGCTCTGGTCAACGGTGGTATACTCACTCTCGGTCGGCTGGCTGATCGTGCTTTCGGAGTCGGTTGCGCACATCTTTGAGGGCAAAGAGCACTACCATTTCACCCCGCTGCAGATAGGTCTGGTCTATATATCGCCGTTTGTTGGCGGTCTCCTGGGAACCGCAGTAGCGGGCAAAGTATCAGACATCATCGCGCGGTATATGACCAGACGCAATGGCGGCATTTACGAGCCCGAATTCCGTCTTGTCATGGCACTTCCTATCGCCTTGTCTACTGTCATCGGTCTGATGGCTTTTGGCTGGAGTGCAGAGATTGGCGACTCTTGGATCGTCCCGACTATTTTCTTTGGTTTGATCTCGTTTGGTTGCTGCTTGGGCAGCACCACAGCTATCACCTTCTGTGTGGATAGCTATCGTCAGTATGCTGGCGAGGCGCTAGTAACTCTGAACTTTAGCAAGAGTATGTTGAACTGCCCTTGATGTCTTTGTTCATTTTGTCTGATCTAACACATTCTCTTTTGCAGATATCCTCCACGGCCTGGTTTTCTCCCTTTTCATCGTGGACTGGCTGGATGCCGATGGTTCGCGCACTGTGTTCTTGTCAATCGGCGGTATGCAGCTTTTCTTCATGCTCATGTCGATTCCCATGTACATTTACGGCAAACGAGCTCGCATGTGGACGGTGCGCAAGCGGCTTATGGAACGTCTTTAATCTGGCTCATTGAATATTCGTGGGGTATCGTTTGCATTGCATTTTTTTTATTTTCATTTCTTTTTGCCTACATGTATCTCGGGAGGTCCCCACTGTCGGGTTGTTTGAGACTTTTCTTTTTCGGAAGTCCCATATGGTGGTAGTTTGTAGTGGGAGCGTTTGAAGGGATTTAATGGGATCGATTATATTAACTAGCATTATATCAATATCGCAACTTTAAACCTCGGTTTTTGTGCAAATTGTAACAGTGTACGAAGAGTGATCACGGATGCGACCAACTTGAGTCAGCCTTGTGTATTGTATGACAGTTCAAGAGGACCATTTCCATTTCACTGCAAGAGGCTTAATTTGTGAAAACGACTCTTCCATATATAATTTGGGATTCTATCCTCTCAGGAGTCTAGGCGCTCGGGACTCTCTCGCCGCAAGGCTGGCCTCCGGCACATCTTGCCATGAAGTTATCTGATCTGCCAGTCAGCCGGAAAGACCGAGCTGCTTATAGTGCAGGAAATGATACTCCGAGCTCGTGGATATCGTACTCGGCTTTAATAATCTGAGCGGGGCTAGCGACAGAAAGAAAAAAAACCGACAAAAGCTGACGACAGCCCGGAGAGAAACCGAGAAATTGTTTTAGGCTGAGGGTTCCACCGTGGGCCTGAGGGCTTTTTCAACAGCAGAAAACAAACCAAAGAAGGTCGGATTCACCGAGGTTGCCCCGAGTAGGAGTATATTCTCGGCGCTAAACTCCTTTCGGGATAAGCCCCCCATTCTCAAATCTTATCTGATGAAACTCCATCATGCCAAGGGTTGAATGTTTGGCTTTTTTACGTACGTTGGATCTGATTAGGAGCTCGGCGTTGTTAGACTTTTATCAATCTCCGAGGTCCATAAATAGTAATGGCATCGCTTTTTTTTTGGGTTCAGAGTTCTGTATTTTCTTTACCTGACTTAGAAGACTCTAACCCATCCCCAGATCGAGTTGCGATCATGGCATTTGATACGGAGTCGAAATCTGTGGATGTGGTATCGGCGCCTGTCCGTAAAGATATTTACACCCCATCGGAAGAGTCTCACGACGACTCTGAGGGAAAGAAGCCGCCACCGCTTGCAGCAAAGTTATGCGCAGTCGCACTGATATCGTGTATTAGCTTTGGCTCGCACTGGAGTTCTGGCGTGACGGGTGCTATGAAGAGCACGATCAAAAAGGTACTGAATGCCATGAAGACATCGATTTGCAGGATTCACTGACAGTGGTTGTTTCGTAGCAAATGCATATTGACAATGTTCAATTTTCGCTTTTGGAAGCCAGCGAGAATTTCATGGCAACCGTTCTGCTTTTAATAAGTGGTGTGATCACCGACCGAGTCGGCGGAGCTGGTATGTTGTCGAATCTGTCAAATCAACGAGAGATATCCTGACCGGTCCTGTTTGATAGAGATGATTGTTTATGGAAATATCGTTTATACCATCGGTTCTATCCTGGTCGCTGCCGCCGCGACAGTGCGTTCTTTCGACTTCATGATCGGAGGTCGAGTCATTCTCGCACTCGGAGATATCGCCACACAAATTGCTCAGTATAAGATGTTTTCTTCATGGTTCCCTCCTAGCAATGGATTTGCATCTACACTAGGTTTTGAGCTGGCGATTGGCAAGATTGGAGGATTTGTTGGCAAGTCCACGGCCAATATCATTGCAAAGGTGATTGTGTTTCTCGGGTTAACTTGGTTGAGGCGATGCTGACAGGATAATAGAAAACCGGGAACTTTGCGTGGGTCTTTTGGACCTCGGTATTCATGAATCTCTTCACCAACGTGGCTACCGCAGGGTTCTGGTTCTTCAACAAGTATTGTAATCGCCACTACAAGGGACGACGCGACAGAGCCACCAAAGAACAACTGACAGAGAAGAACAAAAAGTTCGAGTTTCAAAAGGTGTTCGAGCTCCCGTGGATGTTCTGGGCTGTCATGGCCTTCTCTGTGTTCCAAACGAGTGCTGCGTCTGTTTTCAGTCAAAATGCCACCGAGCTGGCCGAGAAGCGGTTCAACGTCGATTCTATCCAGGCCGGGTGGTATAGTTCTCTTTCGCAGTATGCAGGTATGATATTGCTGGACTGTATGATAATTATCGCTGGATACAGGCTGACATTAATCAGGTTTCTTCCTCGTTCCCTGCTTGGGTGTGTTCATCGATGTCCTCGGTAACCGAGCATCTGTTTGTTAGTTTTATCATAATGATCAAACACAAGCCTAATACTGACATCCCTAGTGTTTACCTGCGGTACCGGTATGTTCTTGAGTATGGTTCTCATCAACTTTGCAACATCCAAGGCAGGCACAGGGGCTGCATTCGGCATCTACGCCATTGCCATGTCGCTTGGACCGACCTCCGTTATCGACAGCATTCGCACCACGATGTGGCACCAATCGGTCTTTGGATCTGCGTATTCTTTGAAGGTCACCATGAATAATGCGTAAGTTTGATACCCCAAACCCAGCGAAAGTGTGTTCTGTGACAGAAGTTGACATAGGACATCATAATAGTATGAGCATTATAATTCGGATCATCACCGGAGCTTTGCAGGACGCAGATGACGATTCATACCACCGAGTGGTGCAGGTATATCTAGTCCTTGCTGCCGGTGCTTTAGGTGTCGGTGCAGCTATTCTGATCGGTTCGTTTGTGACCGATAACCTGGCGGTGTTACAGTGGACTCGGCATAAACGGCTGACATCGGGTGCGGCAATTATCGAGCGAATTCGAGAGCGCAGTTTAGTAATCCAGCGCCGACGCACTCGGAATATTTCATTAATTTGCTTCGGGGCTTTGATCTTGTTGACACTTGGATCGTGGGTGGCGTATATCTGGGGGGCAGTGACTGGTCATAACTCCTAGTTGGGTAAGTTGAACAGTTGAATATAATTATCATTTTGTGAGGCTTCGAGTGTTTAGCTTTCTGGCAGAGACGATTTCTATACAAAAGGCAAGTCAAGCTCAATTCGGGTTATGTATTCGCCACTGTCGTCATGTGGTTCGTGGGGCTTGCGCTAGCTCTGCGTGCCAACCCCTGACAGAAATGACGTATTGTCTTTCAAATGTCGATGAAGCAAGGAAAAACAAGCTGGATTTAGCAACTTTTTACTGGTACAGATCGTGAAGATTTATTGGTCCACTTCCCTTTGATCGTGCCTGATATTGGTGGCAAATAGCGTTGCCTGAGGCCATGAGCCAATGATCTACAATTTTAGAAGCCACCCCAACAAGCCACTGAAACTCCCCTCCATATCTTGTCTACATTTCTGCTGCCCACTGGACGCCCCCTGGGGCCTCCCACTCATCGTGCTCCAGTCAATTGTATGCTGGTGGGCCGATCCCACCATGTCGGACAATCACACGAGAAGCGGTGGAGCAGGTGTACCGTGTACACGATTATCGGCGTGTACCGAGAGCTGGCTTCTTGGGTGTTTTATGGAGTATTTCTCCCTTGGCCCACCTCTTCCAAGGCCCTTCCCTACCTTGACAGATGAGATCGCTGTCATATTTGGTATCTGCACTTCACCTGACTTGCTCTTCGTCTGTGGAGAGCTATCTCTAAATCGAGAAAGCTCCAGGGCTCACTTTCCCTTTCTCCAATAATCCGTGACTAATCTAGCGACATCCATCCCTCTAATTTCCAACGTTTTTGATAGCGTCTTTTGTGTGTTTCGACTTCTCCCAACCTTCGTCTCCCTGCCTTGGTCTTCACTGGCGTGATAACTTGATCAACCTCGAAACTTGGAGTTTGAGAATGCAGCACTGTATTCCCACGCTTCCAACGCTAGCTGAAAACCATGGAAGTTCCTAGGACACGCCAGGATGGCCTACATAACGCAGATCGCAGGGCGAGGGAGCTATACCGCTACTACCAGCCTGCTTCCCAACCCGAGGCGGTTCCATCTTGGCTTTCTGCGAACGATGGATATCATTTCTCTGCAGTTTCAGCCAATACACTCACTCCACCGATCTCCGAAGGATCACTGCCTTCACATAGTAGTGCGACTTCCCGACCAGCAACCGCAATGGGCTCGGATTCTCTCGTTCTGGACACCGCGAACACTACCATGACGTCATTTGCCCAGTTAGCGGCCTTGCGCTTGAACGTTGAGCGCGTGTTTATCTCTGTTTTGGATCGTGATCTTCAACACATCATTGCCGAAGCTACAAAATCTCTCAATTTGAATGATCCCACAATCCATGACGACAACGATGGCGTCTGGTTGGGGGCACCCGATACCCGCAAGACATGGAGTGTGTGCAAGGTAAGTTTGCTCATCCGACGAGCTGGCTGATCCGGAGCCATCCTCGAACTCGATCGCATGATTCAGTGGCTCCTTGATTTTGACGCCGTTCGACAGGACATTGTTTCACTGCCCCCCAACGACCGCGAGAATGCAGACTATCAATTTCTAGTTGTGAACGACATGACCGAAAATGAACGCTACAAAGACCTTTCCTTCGTTGAAAAGGACCCCAAATTTCGCTTTTTCGCTGGAACTCCCCTGACGACTGAAAAGAATATCAACTTGGGTTGTTTTTTCGTGTTGGATAAAAAGCCCCGAGATGGGTTGACACCGCTAGAGAAGGATACACTGGGATCTCTATCAATGCTTGTGGTGAACTACTTGAAGGTTTGCAGACAGGCTTCCGAAGGACGACGGGCCGCGCGCCTTTCCCGCGGGCTCAGCTATTTCGTTGAAGGAAGTTCTAGTTTCGTGGATAGCATCGACCGGTCTCGCACCAACAGTGTCGGTATTCCATCAACAACTCCGCCGTCTTCCTTTAATCAAATGAGTGCCTCTGGTGGGTCTGATGGCTCTCCTGAGTGTCGTGGGAACGGTTCAGACAAAGCATCGCAAGAGCAATCCAATAGTCCACCCAACGACCGATCACTCAGCACCGACGCGCGTTCCTTCAGCTCTGTCCCCTCCGATCTGAAATTGGACTACGATTCGAAGGGCAGTAGTTCAAGATTGGGCAGCGGCTCGAAAGTAGAATCGGGCACTGTAGAGAGCTCTCTGCCAGAATGGCTGACAAGCAGTAGCCGGAATCAGCTACCACCCGATGATTCACAAGGCAACTCTTGGTGCTTCCGCAGAGCGGCCAATTTACTTCGGGAGAGTCTTGACTTGAATGGCGACAGTGGCGTCATTTTCCTGGAGTCCAACAATAACCCATTGATGGATGCCGATACGGGGAGCGATTGTTCCGAGACAGGCGGACCTGCCTCTGTTCTGTCAGCATCAACAAATGAAGAACCATTTGCTCCCCAGGCAGGGTCGATGGCCACGTGTGCTGCGGCAAATTTGGATCGATCCTTCCTGCAATTGTTGCTTCGACGCTACCCCAAAGGAAAGCTATGGTCTTTTCATCGCGATGGGCTCCTCTCGACATCGGATGATGACGACCAACAGCCTCAAGATAAGGGCCCTCTTGGCACCGGTGCCACCAGTCCGTCCCCACCGAGCGCAGCTGCACAACCTTCAAAGCTCGTGCGAAAACGGCGGAAAGCAGCGGAGAACGCAGTACTGAACCAGTATTTCCCAAATGCCGCGCAAATTATGTTCGTGCCTTTATGGAATGCCGTTTCGTCGCAGTGGTTCGGAGGATGTTTCTGCTGGAGCACAATCGAGACCCAGGTGTTCACCACCTCAGTCGAGCTCAGTTCAGTGCTTGGGTTTTCATCTTCCATCATGGCTGAATATAGCCGCGTTGAATCCCTCATCGCGGATCGCCAGAAGGGTGATTTTATTGGGAGTATCTCGTGAGTTTGTATTCGTCTCTGGAGAATATTTGACATACCCATCGCAGTCACTAACTAATTTCTTTTACTAGACATGAACTCCGTAGCCCCCTTCATGGAATCCTGGCCGCCGCCGAATTTTTGAACAGCACCCATCTCAATGAATTCCAGGACTCGTTGCTCGAGACTGTCAATTCATGTGGACGAACGTTGCTGGATACAATGAACCAGGTACTCGATTTCAGCAAAGTGGTGTCTTTGGAACGGACATGGCGGTCAATGAAACGTAAGAAAGAGTCAGCGGCCAATTATAAAGGATCAGACAAGCTGGCGCATCACTTGGATACGTTGGTGGCTACCGATGTGGCCATCCTCGCCGAGGAAGTTGTTGAAGGCATTTGTCTCGGCCATGTGTACGGGCAGAGCTCTACCGCTTCAGCTGACCTGCCTGTATTGATGCCACATCAAACAAAGTTGCAGACTCAGCGGTCCAACGTCGAAGTTGTTATTGACGTTTCGTTTCGGGATTGGGTCTACCGGACTCAGCCGGGCGCTTTGCGGCGCATCATTATGAATCTTTTTGGAAATGCTATGAAATATACAGAATCTGGCCGTGTCACTATTTCTTTAGCAGCATCCAGTCAATCTGAAGGACGATCTCGCCGGCAAGGCCTCGAAGACTTGGTCACACTAACAGTAACAGACACGGGTAAAGGTATATCGGAAGAGTTTTTGCGCGGCAAGCTGTACACGCCCTTTGCTCAGGAAGATGCCCTGGCCGTCGGTACTGGACTGGGATTGTCAATCGTTCGCAGTTTGGTCAAGGCTCTGAATGGAAGTATTCGAATTCGCAGTTGTCCTGGGGAGGGTACTGTCGTAAAGGTATCGCTCCCTCTAGAGAGGCCCGTTGGTAAGGAAAGTCCGGCCATACAACCATCTGGACAGCTTGTTCAACAGCAAGAGACCTTGGCCCAAACTCTTCTACTACGCCAGGGATACCCTGGTAGACGAGTCTCCATCTGGGGAGCGGACCCAACAAACGTGACTGCCGACTCTAACTGGTCTGAAATTGCTCGATACCTTTCAGACTGGTATGGCATGAAGATCGTCGCATGGACACCGGAAGCCAATGTTGACATTGTGCTTATGGATGAAACTGATTTACCCAACTTCCGCACTATTGCACCATCCGCCACTTTGCCTGCTCTTCTCGTCCTATGTCACAAGTCGGTGGATTACACCGGGGCAAAATCCGAGTGGTTGCCTCTTGCTTCCTCCGTCAACATCATCCGACGTCCCTGTGGGCCACACAAATTAGCCCGAAGCGTAATGAGATGTCTGACCGAAGACCGATCGAGATCCGCGACACCGGTTTCCGCTCTCCAATCACTCAGTCTACCGCTCAGGACGTCGTCAATGCCAGCACAACCTGCACTTGGTTCGCCCTACATGTCCCCCGTGGATGGTATTAACGCCCAGGATCCGGACTGCCACCAAGTCCGCCCCATGACGATATCACCACTGCAACAACCATCGCTGGTCACCTCATTGCCCGAGGAAATTGCAGAAGCCCCGTTACCAGCACCACTGATAGAAGGTGGAACCAACTCTTCGCGACTGCCACGAGTGCTTGTGGTTGATGACAATCGCATAAACCTCAACCTGATGATGACGTTCCTCAAAAGCCGCAATCTGACGGAGCTGGACCCAGCTGAGAATGGCAAATTGGCCGTCGAGGCAGTAGAGCGCATGCAAAGTGGTTATGATATTATCTTCATGGATATGTCCATGCCTGTTATGAATGGTTTCGAGGCTACTCGTGCTATCCGATCGCTGGAGAGGGATACGGATGGCCGCAAGCCAGCTATCATCATTGCCTTGACTGGACTTAGTAGTTCTCGCGATGAGTCAGATGCTATGGCTGCTGGTGTGGACTTATTCCTCACCAAACCCGTCTCTTTCAAAGAAGTTGCACGGCTACTGGGGGAGTGGGAAAAAGATCGCATGGCAACAGAGCGGAAGCTGGCAGGTTGAACAAGAATGGCTTTGTCCAGTTTGATTTGGCGTGCAATCTTGTTCTGAAATCCTTGCTTGGTTGGTTCCTAACTTTCACACCTTTGGCTCCAACTTGTGATGTATCTATCGCCTTGTCTCTCCTTCTGACCATGTTCCCCTGCTCGTTTCTTTCTTTCGCCCCAATCTCGACAATTCTCGCACGGTCGGATGTGCTACTTCTTTCTGCGCTGGCTTTTGTTTACCTATCGTCTCGCAATGGTATCAATTCTGTCATATCAGACAATGAACGTGATGATATTTAGGGCGTTCTTCTCTCTCTCTGTCTCACACACACACACATTTCAACAACTCCTATTGTTTGAAAGATTTACGGTTCACACGGCATGTGCCATGCCAACGCTGGATACACGAGAAGCGACGGCTGGAGTTCATATATCTTGTTTTTGGTTGTGGGTTTCTCTTCTTTTCTCTTTTGCATTTGCTACATGATACTCAATATTGTACGGCGTGCAACGATCTAACCGCCCGGTGGTACAGACGTATCTTTTCTCTTTTTGGACTTTATTTTGGTGATTGGAATTCACATGTACATAGATACCTGTTACTTCTGGTGGCGTTGGATCGCTCTGCTGGCCTTGCGATGTGTATACGACTTGGGATGAGGGCAAAATGACATGAAAGGAGTTATGATCACATTCTATTATGACAATATACGTACTTCTTAGCTATGCCTACGCATCGCGTACTAGGTCTCATGCCAACAGCCGCAATCGGCGCTCTTCGGCTTGAATAGCGTGTGCGTTGGCTTGGTCGACTGTTGTATAGTTCTTCACATGCCCTGGCGCTAGCAGTCCTTGGGGACACGTATTGCCTCTGAGAGATCTGAGACTCACAGTGATCGATGATCGACTTTGGCGGCGGAATTGTAATATCCAAAGGTTGTCCACCTCCGGAGAGCGTGAGAGTGAAAGCATTAGCTGAGATAATCGTCAGTATACACCCTGGGGAGAGAAATTAAAGACATGGACATACTTTACATCCTTGCATAGTCTATTCTGCAGGTGCGTATGAAGCAGTCAAGTTGAGGCTGTAAAGGTGATTGGAGTTGTTGAACAGAACATCGGTAGCTATCTGCATGGCCTGGGGCGCGGTGAAGTCCCCATGTTGAACATAATCAACAAGTGCCTGCAAGACAGAAGAAGATTAGTATCGGTAAAGACAATCAGTAAAGAACTATATATAGGCGTGAAACTAACCGTCTCAAGAGCCTGCCGGAATTGCCGGTTAGCTAACCAGAACGTCTCCGGGTGAAGCCGGCCATCGGTACTCCAGAGTAGACGCTTGGTAGGCGCAAGCTCCAAACTCTCTCTCAGAGCCTTCACCTGTGCTTCTCGGCTAACCATGGGGAAGACCTTGCCGAGATCAACATAGACATTGGGATAGACAGAAGCCAGATACCCGGCCTCGCGCGTATAGGGATATCCCGCATGCAACAGCACAACATCCGCATCCGCATACTGTGCGATTAAGGGCTGCAGACAAGCAGGATTAGCCCGCGAAAGATTAACCCGATTATCTCCAAGGCCAGTGTGGAATAGCAACGGTTTCGAAACACCAGCCTTCTTCTTAAACGTGATCGCTTTCAGCGTCTGCTGGACTATCCAGTCACAGATGCCCTTATCATCGACCTCGAAGCCGGACCTGGTGGTTCCAGAATCGAGAATGCGAATCAATGATCCGCCTAGCGTGGTATCATCGGAGGAATACGGATCAACATCCAATCCGGTCCGACAGCAGATCTCCGATTTAAAAGCCACGACGTTGGGATCGTCCAGGGCGGATGCGAGAGCGTCCTGGAATCGCTGTCGGAAATTGTTCCAGACCGATTCGCCGTTCTTGCGCGCGTTCGACACATCCAGGACTGTAGATTCTGCTAGAGCTTCGACCTGCACGATGCGCTTTGTCGTGGAGACGGTGAAGCTATCGTGCCAGCTGGAAGGTTCGATGTCTTCGTCGTCGCTGAGGTAGTCATCGAGTAGTAGTGCGTGCGTGCCTTCCAGAGACTTTCGGATGAGGCCGTCGTAGTCTTCGCGCGCGCTTTGATCGTGGGCGGATTTAATGTCGGTCCAGTTTGCGCAGGGGGTACCGTAGAGCTCGGAGAGCTGAGTTATGGCCCGCAGTGAGGGGAGGGTGGTGTGCGCATTTTCTAGGGCGCGACCGTGTGCTGAGGTGGTGATGGCCTCGATTGGGTAATTGTCGTGGTCGGTGGCTGACTCGCGGTTCAGGAGGTTATGGGCATGGTTGTCGATCAGTGGGTGAGACTGAATCAAGTGTTGTAGAGGGGTGAGATTGTCCATGATGAGAATAATGAAGCTTATTGTAGTGAAGAAAATCTGATATTGAAAAGATCTCCCCAGATTTTATGTAGCCAATCAAAGTATTTATTTCGTCTACAAGTGGATTCATTTGACCACTCACAATTAAGCAAATTCATAAATTTCATCTCAATTTCATCTCAATTTGGTAAGATCGAGAGATGATCTATAAAGAATATACAGCATACTCAATATTGCCCCTCAAGAGTCATGGTGCCCGTTTTGGTGACCAAGTACTCATTGACAGCCACATCCTTTCCACTCTCTTTGCCATATCCAGACTCCTTGATACCACCAAAGGGTGACTCGGCAGCGGATGAGTTGCCTGCGCGAATTCGTTAGGATTAATCTCACTAGATTTAGTATAAGAAACTCACCTGTATTCATTCCGATCATACCCGCCTCCAAGTTCTCCAAGAGACGCCACATGCGATCGATATTCTTGGTGAAAGCATAACTGGCCAGACCCATACTAGTATCGTTAGCCACCTTGACAGCCTCATCCTCAGTCTCGAACCGATACAGCGCAGCAATAGGCGCAAACGATTCTTCCTGCGAGATGAGCATCTCCTCCGTCATCCCAGACAAAATAGTAGGCTCGAAGAAGTACCCCGGCTGCGACTTGACAGGATTACCACCCAAAATAACATCAGCACCGAGGCGACGAGCATCCTCAACCTGCGTAGAGGCCTTCTCAATACTCCTCGGCGTGGTCAAAGGTCCCATCGTGGTATCAGCCACCGCGCCGTGACCAACAACCAGCGCAGACGTGCGCTCCTTCAGAAGCGCAGCAAAGCGATCATAAACCCCAGCCTGGACGTAGATTCGGTTGGCGGTAATACAAGCCTGACCGGCATGACGCCATTTCAGCGACATGAGCTGGTCAACCGCCTGATCGAGATTTGCATCGTCGAAAACAAGGAAAGGACAATTTCCACCAAGCTCGAGAGTCAATTTCTTAAGTCCATGGGCACAGTGTTCCGCGACCAATTTACCAACCCGCGTCGAGCCCGTGAACGTCACCTTCTTCACAAGCGGGTGCTTACACAATGCCTCGCTCAACGCCGGTGTGTTCTCCAAATCCGTCGTAAGCACATTCAGCACACCAGCCGGGATACCAGCACGATGCGCCAGCTCCGCCAGCACGAGCGCCGAAATTGGCGTCTCGGGACTAGGCTTAACGACCATCGTGCATCCAGCCGCCATCGCAGCACCGACTTTTCGGAGAACCATGGCAATAGGGAAGTTCCATGGGACGAGGGCGGCTGCTACACCGATCGGCTGTTTAATGGTGAACACGCGACGGTTTGGCGCCGCAGCTGTTGACACACTGCCCTGAATACGCTCTGCTTCACCGGCGAACCACCAGAGGAAACCGAGAGAGTAGTCGATCTCACCGTATGCTTCTGCCAGTGGTTTTCCGGTTTCGTGGGTTACGATCTGGGCGAGGTCATCCCGGGCTGCGACCGTCAGATTGTGCCATTCCAACAGCCACTTTGCGCGCTGGCGGGGGTTGACTTTGCGGAATTTCTCGAAGGCTGTGTGGGCGTTTTCAACGGCGGCGGAGACATCTTCGGCGGCGTTGGCGGGGCAGCTGGCCCATGCCTTGTCAGTGCCGGGGTCTGGGGATATGTCAGTTGTGATTTGACAAGTGCAGACCCTGAAATGACTTACCGAGCACTTCAAATCGCTTTCCGCTCTTTGCACCGACCCATTTGTCGCCGACGACAGAGTCGAGTTTCAGTAGAGTGGGATCCGATAACTGGAGATTTTTAGTCCCCCGCTCAACTCGGACATCTCGCCGAATACGCGAATACAAGTCATACCTTGAATGGTAGTTGATAGTGGGCCATATTTGCGTAAGGTGTTTGAAATATGATCAAGTTGAATTCTGCAAGTGTTTTATATGAGGAAACATCGCTTATAGTCCTGTGACCCCTCCTCTTCCCCACACCCCAGTCCTCCCCAATTGGGGTACATCCTCGGCCCGTTTTGATACCTTTCTTCTTCAAGAAGGCTATTGGCAAAGGCTATCGGCAAAGGCTATTGGTATCAAGTATTAAACCATGCTATCAAGACTACCTGGTCTCCCTTCTTGCGACCGATCCCACCCTAGACTCCTATACCCGTGATATCAGTCCTTTTCAGAATCCCTTTACCTTCACCACTCAAACTAGGACTATCCCTACGCTTATACTTACGTATTTCGAACTTAGAGGCTCATGGAGCGGATCTATCATTTTGTAATCGCGGGAGTATAACGATGGCGCATGTGTGAGAGCCTTGGAGAAGATATTCGAGCGGAGTCTGCAGGAGCCGATGCCGGCGCCGGAAGTGGATTTATCGCGTGGGCTGCCGAGAAATTTGGGGAAAACCCGGCTGCCTATGGCTTTCATAGATGGACCGGACGCTGTTATCACCGCGAGGTTTGTTTCGATTGCCGAGCTGCAGAATCCGATGGGGTATGTTGAGTCTGAGGCTCGTGTGTTGAAGTAGAATTCGGCGATGACTACGATGCGCCAGACTCCGACGGCGGTTGCGCTGTGGGGCTGTTAGATGGTTGTATGGTGGATCAGAGTTGGATTTGGGGGGGTTACTTACAACCCCACCTAGACATAGGATGATACACACGGCGATCTTGCGTCCGATGCGCATTTAGAGACGCGCGGTGATTATGGCTGGGATTGAGAGGACCATTAGATCGGCCAAGAGGTTTAACGCGGCGGTTGAGACGTAGAATAACGTCTTGATTGATTCATTTGCCGCCCGGGATGCTCAGGTAGTAGACGTACTGTATTGGCTGGTGTTGGAAGACGTCGACAATAAGGACGGTGATAAGAAGGCAGATTATGATGGCGATGGAGCTTCAGATGAGGTATTTGACCGCGCGCGAGCGTCACCCGAGTCGGCGCAGGAATAACAAGATTGATATTTTTTACTGCGGCCAAGGCTGGATTGTAGAGGTTCTGATTTGCGAAATTCCACTGTTTTGTTGTCAGTCTCTATGGTGTACGGGGGGTGTGATATAGACTGACCTCCAGCCCAAGTCTGGTATTACGGTCTTTAGGGGTGTCTCAAACGTGAATGCCGACATAGTTGACTTTGATATCTGACTTTGCGAGTTAGTCGTTGCTTGCTTTGCGCTGAACTCAATCGCTTACAGTTCCACGCGGTAATAGATTGGGAGATGGTGAGGATCTAGAAAACGGCGCGTTTTAGCATACACTCGAAGATCTGGAGATCTGGGGATCTTACATATCCTACGAGAATACACTAGCCATTCAGAAGGAATCTGGCTAGAACTTCTAATAGCGCAAGTCTAGTACCGATCGATTCCATACCGCTTGTTACAGACGATCGTGATAGCCATCGGCTCCACATTCGAACAATTACAATGTCACTAAGAACCGCGAATGCGACTACCATACCTAGGGCAACTCTCTGTTGGCAGTCGTCAATCATCGTATATTTCCCTCAGAGCATAGGGGTTCTCGAACGGCCTGCGACCTCGACCTTAAGATGCAGGCTGGATATTATGGCCACCGCGAGTCAGGATCGGCAGCCATGGCCTTCTTTGGCCTTAGTTCTTTGAAATCTGGGGGCATTTCCGTGGATTTCTGGATAAATTGACACCTGAATCGAATCAATCTTGGTCGCAGTGTCCGCATCTCAGTTCTATGTTGATTCTTGCTAGATAAGTGTGACAGATGAATGCCGTGCAAGGATCCATGCGTCCATTTAGATGTTTGCACAGAGAATAGCCACATGTATGCTTGTGGGGAACTTGATTGCCGTGTACCATCTCGGGGCAGCTCCTTGTCAGGCGCCAAGGGGAGAACCCCTAATTATACATTTACAGGATCCTCGGATGAGTGCTGAATTCCACCAATGAGTAAGGAAATGCGCTCAAGGGTGGATTTTATCGAACCGTGCTAATGCCAGTGCATCGGTTTGAGGACTCGAGTTCTCGGGATAATATTTGCCGATGGATGGTCGATTCTCCGGGCTCGCAAATTTTCATTTTCTTGCTCTTGGCAAAATTAGATGAAATGCCCCATTCTCCTAGTTTCTCTTAGTTCCTCCTAGTTCCTTGCATGTCAGGTTCTCATTGTCCAGAAATCAGATCCGATCTACTTGGGTGGATCATCGTGGAAGAGAATGGGAAGGGTTTGGAGTTGAGCCGAGGTCTCGTAGGAGCGAACTGGTCATTGTTTTTTTTTTTTGCAATGGAGAGGAGCCTGGTCAGTCCGGCACATAGACATCGCCTTCTACTGAAATGGTAATGGCGACAAGCATGTAGAGTCATGGGGGTTAAGCCGGACTCTGTGTCGCAGTTAAAGTACTTGGAACACGGGAAAAGGCCCCATCCGTCTCTAGCTTGATGTGTTGACTCGGAAAGTGAAAGTGTTTGCCAAATTGCTGTGGGGAGGGTTCCCCCTTTTGGATGTTTACATCTACTTCGCACTTCCATTGTACAGTTTAAGCGGACGATGTGGATATGCTTTAAAAATCCTTGAAAACTTTTCTAACTCTTCCCAATCCCTGGTGTATCTTCCCCTGAGCACCAACATGGCCCCTTGTTCATTTGTGGCGGGCATTTTGCTCGGTGCCCTCCTGGTAACAGCCGGGGACGCTCGTGCTGGACGTATTTCCTCTGCCTCTGTAGCTAGTCAGCCGCTATTTGAGAGCGAGAAATTTCAATTGACAGATCAGGATATTGCAAAGCTCAGCCAGGAGCAGTCAGCCTTGGTTAAATTTGGGAGCGATGGGATTGATGAGATCACCCAGCCGACAAGGGGATGCAAGGTGTTCCCTGGTGACCGCAATTGGCCGTCGCAGTCTACATGGTCGATCTTGGATAACCTCCTAGGTGGCGCGCTCATCAAGACAGTCCCCATAGCGGCAGTCTGCTATTCTTCGTGGCCCGAATATGACAGCGCCAAATGCGAGAAAATTACTGCACAATGGAATGATTCCTATCTTCAGTTAGTCACACCCCATGTATGAAACATAGACATTGCATACTGAATCCACGATTAGTGCCGAGGACCCGGCGTCGGCAATGTGGCCTCTGTGGGAGGGAAGAACCTGCCTACCCACTACCAATGCCTCTGCATCTTGCACAGTGGGTGGCTACAGCACCTATGCTGTGAATGTGAGCAATGTGGCTCAAATTCAGTTGGCTGTCAACTTTGCACGCAACGCGGACATCCGCCTGGTGATTAAGAACACCGGTCATGACTTCAATGGAAAATCAACCGGTGCTGGTGCTTTGGGTATCTGGACTCACCACCTCAAGGACATTGAGTACTATGAGAACTATCGTGGTTCCGGCTACCAGGGTCCAGCTGTCAAGCTGGGGTCGGGCGTTCAGGCCGGCGAGCTCTATGAAAAGGGGAAGGAACTTGGATTCACTGCCGTTGGTGGCGAATGCATGGTGAGTTGATCGGTGCCCAAATATCAATATTCGGTGGATTAACTGACCTTATTAGACTGTCGGTGTCGCCGGTGGCTACGTTCTCGGTGGCGGCCACTCGCCCATGTCTAGCGTGTACGGCCTAGCTGCTGACCAAGTGCTGGCTCTTGAGGTCGTGTTGGCCAACGGACGCTTTGTCACAGTGACTGAAGAAAGCGATCCCGATTTATTCTGGGCTCTGCGTGGTGGAGGTGGTGGTATGTTTTCTTTCGCATTGTCTTCTCGAGATTCCATCTAACGGATTCCCGCCAGCTACCTATGGAGTCGTCACTTCGCTCATCTCTCGTGTCTACCCCAAGGTCGGTGTGACTCTCTCGACATTTAACTTCTCCACTGGGAAGGATGTCTCTGTGGAGACCTTTTGGGCCGGCTTCAAGTCATACTTGAAGCGATTCCCAGCTTACGCCGACGCCGGCACGTACGCCTACTTCTGGGTCCTGCCGACCGGCCCTGATGCCTTCACCTTCTTAATGAGCCCTTTGTTTGCCGTCAACCACACCGTGGACCAATACAATGCTCTAGTCCAGCCGTGGTACGATGAGCTCCACGAGCTGGGCATCTCAATCCAGCCAAACACAACCTACTATGACAACTTCCACGACGCCTGGAAGGCTGGATTCCCCCTTGAGACCGTTGGCTCATCGGTCATGAAAACCGGCTCTCGCCTCTTTCCACGCGCAAACTTCGACAACTCCACCTCACTGGACGCGACCTTCAATGCCCTACGTGCCACTATAACTGAGGGCTTCGGATTACTCGCATACAACATGAAAGCCGAGCTGCAAGAAGGTTTCACCTCGAACTCAGCCAACCCAGCATTCCGCAAAATGCTGATGCACGCCATGACCTCGACGATCTGGACCAACACCACCTCCAATGCCGAGATCAAATCAAAGATGCATGACCTCACCAATGTTATTGGCAAGTGGCGCGCTGTGAGCCCCGACTCCGGCGCGTATATGTCCGAGGCGGATATTCAAGAGCCGCACTTCCAGGAGTCTTTCTATGGTACCAACTACAACCGCTTGTATAAACTTAAGCACCGTTATGATCCGACTGCCTTGTTTTACGCGCCTACTGCTGTTGGCAGTGAGGATTGGGTTGTGAAGAGCCTTGATGGTCTTCCGGATCAGAATGGCCGGCTGTGCCGTGCTTAAAGTCATGTGGGGGTATAGTAGAACTTAGATTTGTATAGTGAGTCCTTTATAGATATGACCCATGTTCAAATCAATCGAGGTTGATTGGTCTCCATGATTCCCTGTTTCCCTCATATCCTGAGGTTGGTACTTTTGATTCGATATTGCAGTATTACTTGATTATAATACAAAGTTGAAGATGTCTTTCGCTGGGTTCTCTTAACGAATGAGGGATATCAAGTCTTCCGGCTGTGGAGTGACCTGTGCATTGTCAATCTCGGATATCCGAGCTCATCAACACCAACAACGCAGGGCTGTTCTCATGTCATACGGAAAACTTGTGAAACACCGCTTCTATCATTAAGATACAGCCTGTTTCCCATAAGTCCTCAAAGCACCTGGAAATAACTTGGATATCCAAAACCAGGGATAAGACTTTTCCGGGGCATCAAGTCGGAAAACCGGAAAAGCCCCCGCCATGCGTGGGATTACCCCAACATGGGGTTTTAACCCCAGATATAAAGCCATCTAGAGCGAATGAATTGCCATTGATATTTTACATAGCAATCATGGCTACAGTAACCGTCACAACTACTGAAGGCGGCGTGGACCCACTGCAGACTAAAGATATCGCGACTCGCCTATTGAACGGCACACTTCACTCCCAGTGGCCCGCGTTTGAACAGTTCGCAACCATCGATGGCTTGTTGAAATCTCATGCCGCTCAGCCAGATCAGGCGCAGCGGCCTCTGGTATGCTATCCGATTCGCGGAGCGGCGGATTTCGAGGAGCACACAGCAAGCGACATCGATCGGTATACTGATATCGCTGTTCGCTTTTACATGCAGCAAGGACTAGTACCTGCGGTATGAGGAAACCTGGTTCTCTGTGTCAACCTCAACTAATTCTCTCTTAGGACCCAAGTCTCGAGCAGGCGCCTGTTGTTGCTATGCTAGCTGGATCTAGCTTTGAGGTTGTGGTGACTTTCTTCGCGCTGAATCGTCTTGGCTATGCCGTTCTTTTCTTGTCAACGCGTCTCACGGCCCCGGCTTATATCCGACTAATGGATATGGCACATTGTAGCGAGATTATCATCGCAAAACACTTTCAGCAAGTTGCAACTGAAATTTGTACTGAGAGTCCCGGCTGCAGTAGCTTCTCTGTGCTACAAAGAGAGGACTGGTTCAATCGTCCTGTTAGCATTCCTCACTTTGAACGCCCCAGCGCAGATCCATCACGAGAAGGCAAGAAGATTGCTTGGATCCTACATTCATCGGGGAGTACCGGTTTCCCGAAACCAATTTTCCTTACTAACCTTCAAACTCTTGCCAATTTCCGCAAGAGCTTCGGTCTGCGCCTCTTCACCATCAGCCCGCTCTTCCATTCCCATGCTCTGATGGAGCTCGGACGGGCACTATTTACAAGAGCACCAGCATACTTGGGAAACCATTCTCTTGCAGTCACATACCAAAATCTTTTCGATGCCCTCCAGGTGGCCCGGCCACAGCAAATCAGTGCGGTGCCATATGTGATCAAACTACTGGCAGAGAAGCAAGAAGGTATCCAAGCACTGGCTAGGCCGCAGCTCGTGCTATATGGCGGCTCCAGCTGCCCAGATGATCTTGGCGACCGTCTTGTTGCACAGGGTGTGAACCTGGTTGCCAACTATGGAGCGACGGAGACGGGACAAATCATGACATCTTTCCGAGCCCCCGAAGATAAAGAGTGGCAGTATATGCGGCTGCACCGACCTGTTGCTGATCTCACTCTGATGGATGAGATCTCGCCCGGGGTTTTTGAATGTGTTGCGTTGGATGGCCTGCCAAGCAAGGGTCCCTCGAATTCAAAAGCACCGTATAGCACAAAGAACCCAGAGAACTCTTTCAGAACAGCCGATTTGTTCACCAGACATGCGGATCCCGAGAAAAGCAATTACTACAAGTATTTGAGTCGGCTGGATGACCGAATCACACTGGTCAACGGCGAAAAGGTGCTTCCTATTCCCATTGAAGGTCGGGTGAGAGAAGAGCCTATTGTTAGTGACTGCGTTGTGTTTGGCTTCCAGCGGACTGTGCCTGGGGCTTTGATTTTCCGCGCTCCTGGAAAGGTACCTCACTTGAGCGACGATGAGTTTTTGGAAGCTATCTGGCCAGCGATTGAAGCCGCAAATGCTCGCGCCGAGACGTTCTCCCGTATCCCCAAGGAGCTTGTCGTGATCAAGAGTGCTGATGTTGTATACCCTAGAACTGACAAAGGGACCTGTATCCGCGCTCAGGTCTATCAGCAATTTGAGGAGGATATCAAGCAGGTGTATGCCAAGTTTGAAGGGAGTGGCCAGAAACGAGGTTCCCTCGCTCTCAGTATTCCAGAACTGGAGAATTGGCTCCTGTCAAGATTCAGCGAAGACTTGGGCGTACAGATATCCAGTCCTGAGACCGACATCTTCTCAGCTGGAGTCGACAGCTTGCAGACGACGCAAATTTGGAGGTGCATCATGCGCGATATTGATGTCGGCGAGCAAGGAGACCAGCTTTCCCAGAATATTGTCTTTGAGAAAGGCACTGTCAATGCACTCGCAAAACATCTCTATCAGATAAGAACTGGCCAAGAATCCGAGAAGGAAGACGAGCTTCATTCCATGCGCGAGATGATCGAAAAGTACTCCCACTTCACTCAACACTTCCCAACCACCACCCGGAACCCAGAAACAGAGGTGGTAATGGTCACAGGCGCAACCGGCAATCTCGGAGCCTTCATTGTCTCAGAATTACTGAAGCGACCAGCAGTCTCTGAAGTCTGGGCAGTCGTGCGGGCACCAGGACAAGCAGCGGCAGGAGCTCGTCTCTACAAATCGCTAGCCGATCGCAACATCTCTCTCACCGATATCGAGGCCGCAAAACTCCACGCCGTCCCTGGCGATATGTCGCAATCCAACCTCGGTCTCAAGGACCACGATCTGCAACACTTGCTCTCATCCTTGACATGCGTCATTCACAGTGCCTGGGCTGTGAACTTCAACCTAGGCGTACGGTCCTTCGAGCAGCAGCATGTCCGCGGAACACACAACCTCATCAACCTCTGTCTGCGTTCCCATTTACCCTCTCCTGCAAAGTTTTTCTTCTGCTCTAGTATAAGCGCTGCAAGCAACACGCCCAAACCTGCATCGATTCCCGAGACCATGATTGAGAATTTGGAGCACGCACAGAAAACAGGGTATGGCAGGTCGAAGCTGGTAACTGAACACATCACCCGCAACGCCATGCGTCAGACGGGTATGCACGCCCGCGTTCTGAGAATCGGTCAGCTTGGCGGCGATACGGTTAGTGCACAATGGAATGAGACGGAAGCCGTTGCGCTCATGTTCCGAAGCGCATTGTCGACGGGTGCATTACCTGAACTCCATGAGCGGCTGAGTTGGTTGCCTGTTGATCAGTGTGGTCGGGCTATTTCGGATATCGCGATGAATGTTGCTGGATCATCCGATATCGATATGGTGTACCATTTGGTTAATCCACAGTCCTTTAGCTGGAAGCATGATTTGCTTCCTGCTTTGAGACAAGGATCGGCCTTGCCGGAGTTTGAGGTCGTGGCTCCGCAGGAGTGGCTGAGCAGATTAGAGGGCAGTGAGCAAGATCCAGGGAAGAATCCGAGTGTTAAGCTCATTGATTTCTGGAGAACCAAGTATGCAGGTCAGGGCCAGTCAGAGGCCGGATTAGAGGGAAATAAAGTGGCTGGTCTTATGTTCGAAACTGAGCTTACGATCCGAGACTGCTCCTTCTTGGCACTTGTGGAAGACCCCGTTGCTGGTGGTTTGATACAAAGGTATATTGACTCGTGGATGGGTCGATGGACTATTAAGTAGATAGAGAACATAATGATTGAATTTATCTCGATATTCCACTGAAGATATTGACATAAGAGTGGCAACAGAGAGAGTGAAGATGAGAGCAATAGGCAGAACAGAGCAAACAAGGGGAATCAAATGTTCATTTTATAGCAGTAAAGCATCGTGATATATGCGAAAAGCAATCTGGTACCTCATTCACGAATTCGGAGTACCTGGACCTACTATTCAGTTTGTCTCAGCCTTGGGAGGAGGCGCATCAACCTTGGGAGGATGAGACTTAAGACCCTTCTGCATAGCGGCCAAGTGCTCAAACTTGTATGTATCCTCGCCCAAGCTCCAAGCCATAACACCACCTAGTTTCTTCGCTGCGACGATTTCCTTGAACTTGCGGGCAATCAACTCAGGTGTATCCCAAGTCCAGAAGATGTTGTTGTGGCTATCGAAGTAGTACTGACCACCGCCCTTGGCATCAGTCTTGCCATCCTTCTGGGCTTTGCGCCATGAGTCGATAATTGAGACCCCCTTGCAGGTACCGTAGTCAGAGAGACAACCGCCCTGGCAGAACTCATCGGTCGTACCACTGTAGGAAGTTAGTTCAAATACCAATCAAACTAGGCGATGGTTCTGCTTACCAGTAGCCGGAAGCACTGCAGCACTGTCCTGACGGGCACTTGGCTTTCGCTGCAAATCCACACACTCCGGTAGTGCCTTCCTTGAGATCCTTAGGTGCAGCAGCCATAGTGCCAGCCTCAAAAGTCAAAGCACCAGACTTGCCATTGTCCGTTCCATTGTCGTTCTCGAGCTTGGCAAGCTGGCAGCCGAGGGGATTTTCATCACAATCGGAGTTGGGGTCGGTGGTAAACCATTTGGCGTAGTACGCAAAACCGAGGTTGAGTTTCTCGGGATCTGCCCCAATTGCAAGATACTCATTGATAGTGTCCAGAGATCCCTGCACGCCGCTAGCATGGTTGGTAACGTTATCGCGACGGTTGGTCAGATCGTAACTCATGACATTGACCATATCGACAGATTTGAAGATCTTAGGACCCTGTTCCTTGGTAAAAGCAATGAAGTCCTGCTTCCGACCGGGTACCGCAATAGAGAGGACCTTGTCTCCGATTGCTTTACGGAGAGCTGCGAGGAAGAGAGGATAAGTTTCGATCTCGCCCACTTTCTTTGAATTAGGGACGTCTTTGTAGTCTTGGCCGTTGCCGCCGGGATATTCCCAGTCAATATCTGTCGGTACAGGTCAGTCCCTTGCTTCTTTTTAGTTTATTTAGAAAGCATTGTCGGCAATATCTTACCGACACCGTCGAATCCATGTGCATCCAGCATCGCAGCGACATTCTTGGCATATCGCGTGCGCGAAGCCTCGTCCTTTGCTCCCTCCGAGAAGCCAGCAGTGTCACCCCAGCCACCAATGGCAACCATTAGCTTGGTATCTGGGCCGAAGCGATTGCGCATGGTCTCGGGGGACTCGAATGGCTTGTAGGCTGCAGGCGAGTCCGAGTTGAATAGCTTTGAGGCTGCGAAGCTCATGATGGCGTAATCGATGCCCTCGGTCTTATCCTTGCCTGGGAGTGCGGCTACATGGTATCTTGTATAGGTATTAGCTTTGGTCATGGGATATCTAGATCAATTCCATAAGTCTGTACTAACTCGTCAATGTACATCGCAAAGCGTGTGGCAGCCACAGACTGGATGGCCAACAGGCCAAGTGCGAGACGTTTGAACATGATGAGAATCAGTTATGCAATTGTCGTGATATGTTTATAAACAGGTCGAAAGATAGGTTTGGGAAGCCAGAAAGAATATATAAACAAATATCCAGTCTGTCGTTGAGAGTCTAAAACCAGCCCCAAGCCCCGAACAAAGTAGCTGAAGAAAGAATGAAGAACGACATCGAGGACAAAGAAGGTCAGGTATATATTCCAAAACGCATGGACCAGAACATACCAGGATCTCAGGACTGTCATGCGCATTGTTCCAGATCGTCTGTCTATGCGGGGGCATGTGAACCATTCCTTTAGGGAATGTCCCATCACTAGCCAGTGACTGGCCAGTCAATTTCCAGCTGTTCATCAAATCGAGATCACAAAGCCCCCTGAGAGAAAAAGGTTCCAGGCGCTAAGCAAGGGCAACGGGCGCTAAGGAGTGGCTGTGGAATGCCAAGGGTGTTGGGGCTGCCTGACCTAGATATTGGCCCCAATTATTGATAGGTAAAAATAGACTGAGGGTCCATGATTCCCTTTGAGGCGTTTCAAGTAGGCGTTTTTCAATCATAGTTAAATGGTGCAAGGTTGTTCAATAACCGATATACGTTGGTATGCCAAATTGGTGCATCCATTCCCTTCCATAGCCCGCATTCCCCCCTAGAGCCCAGTGACCATGTGGATGGGAACCGGTTATAATGTCCAAGGTTTCTGGAAGTATTTTTTGAGGGATATTCGTCAAATCACGATCTGCCTCTGACACTGTTATGGGGCGCGGGAAAAACTCGATATACGGAACAAAGACAGTTGAACACTCGATGTTTCAAATCATTAGATTGATCTAGGGGTATAAGCAACAAGAACATCCAACCAAACGCCCACAATCTATATTACATATGGCGCTAAAAGTCATCAATCAAACATGGGATTTAATTCCAGTGGCGTCGAATGATCGGGCGAGCGGGATCCCAGGGGCCGATCACAACGTTCTTGTACTTTTGCAAGCTGATAAGCCACCAGCTACACCCGCCCATAACAAACGCTGTCAGGATACTTCCTAGGACAGATCCAATGATAGCTCCTGCCCATCCGCCGCTCATCGTCACACCAACAGCGCCTCCAGTAACGATCACAAGGGTCAGTGTCAGAAGAACATGACCAGTCCATGATTTCTGACGCAGCTGGCGCCGGAAGATGGGGAACAACCCAAACACTTCCATCGAGAACAGCATGAGACTGAACACGTGTGTTGTAGACGGTAGGCGGGACGCAAGCACGGTCGAGGCCATCACAGCTGCGTTCGTCGACAAAGAAGCAGGGAACTTGGTGGTGGCGCCTGCGCCTTCCCCACTCCCATAGTCGAAAGAGAATATATTCATGATTAAAAGCCAACAGCTCATCGCCCAGATAGAGTCACTGGCGGTGGACTTGGTAAGAGACTTCAAAATAGGACTGAGGCCCAGCAGTGAGAAGTAAATAAGAAAAGCGGACTTCACTGTAGTCAAGCGCTGGCGGTTGCGGGGTGATAACATCGAAACACGGTGCGTTTCCTGCGATATCGACGGGTCCGTAGTGCCAATGATGGAGGTACCCGGAGCAGACGGCACAGCACTTCGCGATGTCAAATTGGCCACTGCGTCGATGCTTTCGCTGAAATCCGCACTCCGACGGGCGAATTGCTCTTTTGATTCATTTCCAGACATAGACAGCCCAAGGCCGTGAATGGCGTTCATCTTGGTATCATCGGGTTGTATATCATTGGGGGGTGTATCGACAGCGCTAGCAAATGAAGCCGAACTGGATCCATCATCGGCTCCAGTGATCCCATCTGTACCTTGCATGGATTCTTCATGCTCCTTCCAGATCCAATTATCCCACAGAATCCAGCCCACGGCTGTACCGACACTTCCCCAGCAGACAATTGAGACAGGGCTCACTCGATCTTGGACAATGCCAACGAAGCAGCAGACGAAGATAACCACCGAACAGACATGTTGCACAATCACAGTCGAATCAGCTACTAGAGGCCAGAAATCGTACGGCCGCACTCGAGGATTACGCTGAAGGTGGTCGAGGAAAGTTTCCGTGTCGGTATAGTTGTCCGGGTCTATGAATCGACCGTCAGCAAGAGCACAACATCGAGACCTGCACAGGCCTCAGGTCCACACGCAGACATACAAGATTGCTTAACCCAAAGCAACTTCTTCCAAGCACCCTTCCGCTTTCGACGTCGTGGAGCGCCGCCCAACTTCTTCCGCAACGCTGCAGCAGACCCAAGATGGGCTCCGTTATCGCCATTCAATGACCGCAAGCTTTCCTCGTAGTTGGTGGGCGCAGAGCGGGCACGCGAGAGTGAGGGTGCGAAGTACGCATCCTCAGGCGCTAGTCGATTGGGGTCGGGGAGGGACCGTTCGAGCTCAGGAGACTTGGACCCCGGGGCGCGGTTGGGATGGGTGTCGACGGGGATCGGGGGAGGGGACGTCATCGAGCACAGGTATAACTAACGTCGGGGCATGACGTGAGTAGAAAATAAGCCCGATGTAGAATATAGTGAAAGCTTGGTGTCAACGAGGGCGCGACCAGCCCGCGGGCATCTGCAAGCTGATTCAGCAGTTATATATACTTGGCACGTGACCTAATCAGCCCTTGTTCTTCGGCGTTGGTCGAGTCATTGGGAATCATTTATTGGTGGTATAAAAAGCCTCTGGTCTCTTTTTGACTCTTAAAAATGTGGATTATCTTCAGTTTGTTTCTTCCGGTATGATAAGGTTGACAATACATCGCTTTTCCCACCTTATGCTTGCTATTTGCTTGTTGTGTTCCAAGATATATAACTGGCATCCATTCGGATTATGTTTCCAAGACCACATGTAATACGCAAAAGCCCTTTCCCCAAAGCTCCCAAATAGGCCACTTAGACAGAGACTGAGAAGCAGTACCCCAAAATCAGTCTTAAAAGGACGATAGAAACATACATAGGAATAATGTGCTCTGGGAATCTCCCCGATCTTGATCCGGTTTCCTCATAATTAAGTTGGGGATATTTGCTAGCTGACTACATGGACTATAAAGTAATCCGACAAATGTTACTTTTTTTCTATTTTCAAGTTTTTGAAGTAGGTACACAGACATACACGGGCGCGTACACGCGCACTTTCACAGATTTAGATGAAGACATACAAGCCAAGATTTCCGCAATGCCCACTAGGCCGACCAGAACGACGATAAGGGGCGACCATAGGTCAGATTTATGGCTTAGACACACAGCTCAACAGAATCTAGAAGCCCATGGCGGGCTTCACCTCCACCACGCGGTCTTCACCACAAGGGCCAGAAGACTTCCGAATATCCTCCTGGAGGATATCAAACTCATCCACACACCCTTCCCCCACGTAACGAACTCCCTGGACACCGGAAACAGTGCACAGTAGTCCCGTCCAGTTATCCAGGTCTTTGTAAAACTCCCGGGCCTTTTGGAAGATGATCTTGGCATCGCCAGTCTTGAAAATGCGCACCTGATCAGACACGTCGGACATGAGTTTGTAGCGGACAAATATCTCCGCAGAGACTTCGTCATTAGAGCCCAACGTGCTGCGGCGCCTCTTTTGAGAGGGTCTCCAGGAACTTCCAAGTGTATAAAATCGATCGTGATTTTTGGAAGCTGAACCCGTCCAGATATCCCTTTCCCATGACGGGCGTGAGGTAACTGGAGTTCTGTTTTCGTCTCCGCTCTCGACTTTGATGCTAGTCGAGATTTGGCGCCTAGACCTCGAGGGGGTAGAAGGCGGCTCAGATGCGTTGGATCCGGCCTCCTTGATATCCTCAGTTGACTCACTCGGCTTCTTCGGGGTTGAATTTGAGACACGGGTGCTGAAAATGTCGTTCGGTCCAGGAAACCGAGTGCACTTCCGCCCATCATCAAACATGTGTGGACTGAACCTAATGTTCTCCTCATCGGTTCTCCACAGTTTGAGCCCACATGCCTGCACCTCTCCCTTTTTCTTGATTTCGAGCCAGTCAACCAGGTACATCCCCCTGGCACCCTTGGTCAAGGGTCCCTTGAGCTTGGGGCGAGGATTTCCATAGACTACGAGCTCTTCGGGCCCGCTCTGTGCATGGAGGATCATAATTCGGTAAGTTAAGTTGCGACGGGCCTGGCCTTTCAGTGAGATTTGAAAAATGGATAGGTCAGACTCATCGCCATCGTCATTGAAAACCTGGAAATTCTTCCACGTAGATGGCGCACGGCCAGCCAAAGCGGCCGGATGTTCGGTATATGGAGCGTCCTCGTGCCATTCCTCGAGAAGCTCGAGGATACGGCCCGGGATTGGTTGCTTTGGGCCGATGATGCGCTCCACTGCCAAGGAAGGAAGTTGTTTGGTAGCGGTGGTGGGCGTGGTTTTTAACTTTGGCGACAAGCCCTTCGCAAGTCGATCGAAGGATATGAATGCACGAGGCGGGGTTGGTCAAGATTCAGGAGCAGAAGCCGCTGCGACAGCAGCTTGGGCTTCTTCCGTGATGATTACTTCGCCAGACGTGGAGACGTGGTAACTGACCCGCGGAGCAGTAGGACTAATGAAATGAGTCACTGGGTAGACCGACTGGGACACATGAGCTGAATCCATGGTATCTAGAAGTGCCTCGTCGATATCTGTCATATCAGACAGGGTGGGTGTTGAGACACGCGCGTCGATCTCTTCCGGTGCATTGAGAACATAGTCCTGAGGAGTGGGCTGAGCCACCTCAACATCCCGATCAGCCGAAGATTGCGCTGTGAGGCTTTTCAGCTGATCCAAAATATCATGAACCACACTTTCCGCCATGATGATGAGAATAAGCAGACAGAAGCTGAAGAAGATAAAAAGCTTGTAGAATGAGGATAGAACAGATAGGAGAAGGGAAGAAAGATGAGCGAAAGGTGAAGAAGTGAGAAGCAGCAGTAATAAGAGTGAATGTGACACGCAAGAAACAGAAACCACACGCAAATAAATTGCACTAGAACTCAAATTGGGACCAATTTAAGCAAAAGTTCGAGTTAAGGTGACAACTTGAGTGCTCTTTGTAGGACGAGTGTGAACAGTCTGGAATAAAAAAACTGGAAGGAGAACACGAGTTGAAGACAATGACACGAGAATGTGAGAATTAAAGATGTGCCGACTAGACGATATCATATGAACTGCTAACACGGGCAATCCAATATCAGATGCAAATTGAGAGAACTGGCATGAGACCATTAGAATTCATAGTCCGCTGCAAAAAGAGGCGAATAATGATATTTATTTCTCTAACTGTAAGCGTTTTTATATCCTACTAAATTACCTTCTAGCGTTTGAGTAGAAGTCAATTCATATAGTCAATGGTAATTACATCTTTGAACTCATACATCTTTTCAGAGAGCTACAGCCGTATTAGTGAGCCATTGAAAGGAGTCTCCCAAATAAGCACATCGAAGGAAAAAGCCACTAGCAGATTGAGACTGAGTACAGAAAAACCGAAGCTATATCGTAAGTTTGCCAAAGAAGTCTTCCATTACTCCCATCCGCGACTAATTCACACAATAATATGTCAGGAGGGGCTACATTGAGATCAACGATTCAAAGCGCTGCCATAAATTCGGTGGCCCCTACTGCAAATCGCACAATTGACCTTTATTGGAGAACCAGGCTGAGTTGTAGTTGTCATATACGAGGATGATGATCAAGCACGACTACCATCTATATCGGCTTCAAAGGCGAAGATAAAACCGTTGGTCAAGGTACTCCGGGTTGCAAGATCACAGTAAGATTGCCTTTCGACCATAGCGATCTGTTCTTCGACGATAACTGTCTCGTCGATCGCATGGGGCAATATAGCCTGTGCTATAGCGATGAGACGACCAATACTGATCTTGTCGACAATCCATACTAGTATCATCCCTCTCGATGAGACGGTGGATCTCCAGAGGTTTCTCCGGTCAGATATAGTCCACAGCACTCTCAGAAGACATCTCGAATATTATACATGGAAAATAGTAAAACTTTTTTGCCCATTAAGATCTCCCGCTTAAGCAGATCTCAGCTCAACCCCCTTTCGTTGATGCGCTACTATCGTTAACATAGATAGGTAGTAGCCCCAAAAAAAATATAAAATGGAATTTATTTCTCTAACGTGATAACCGAACATGTTTGAACTTCAAACAAGAAGCTAGAAAGCTTCAGATAGATCTAAATGTACAACATGGACAACTGCCCGAATTGCCACATTGGCTTTTCACAGGTGGCCGAAGCAGCCACTCAGTGCACAAAAGAAGTCGGCACAACATTGGTAGTTCATAGATTGCTTTCCAGGGGTATCAAGACTCAAAACGGAGGGAAGGTACGGTCACAATGGTTTAGTAACAAGTGTTATAGCTCACTGGACGACCTGCCATGTTGTTGAAGGACATTGTTATTTTGAACGAGGTTTCGGACCGCCTGCGGTGCGACCACGTCGTCAACACTGTTTCTGCGACCCCAGTTTTGCGGCTGGCGTCGGATGAAGGCACCAACGGCACCTAGGTAGCCCTCATGGCGTAGGAAATACGCTTGCTTCTCGCCCTTGGACCAGAAGCGGATGGCGTAGGAGAGGGTGTTCATCGTTTGCCGGTGGCCCCGAATGAATGAGCCTCCGAAATAAATGTGTTTGACTGAGTGTTTCTCTGACTGCAGATATGCAATCTGACCAATATTATTACTAATCGGGGTTAGTTCGGACTTTGCTCGGACAAAGGAAACAATGAAACATACCTAATGGCGTAGAGCAAGCTCCTGCTCATATCTTCCGGATTGGGCTTCGATCCATGACTGGATTCACTGGAGTCACCGGCTGCACTAGGGTCGCCGCGAATCAAGCCCTCGCCGTCCTCGGCCCCTTGCTCGGCATCATTTTTCAACCGAAGCACCTTGCCGAAAGTACTGGCAATGGCTGTGCTCTTCAACCCAATCTTGGTGTAGTCCATGCCGTAGATATCTCCTACAAGCATGTCTACTGCACTGTTGTCTCCGCGGTCGGCCATCGCTAGCATGTCGTCGAAGGTTCGGGAGCCGGTCAACAAAGACATAAGGCCCCAGAACGTTCCACCACCGAGATGGGTTCCGCCGACACGTTCGAATTGTCTTGGACCGGAGACCTTTATCATTGACACTCCTGATCCTATATTGACGAGGAGATATGGGTAGACATCGGCCCGAGCTTCGGCATATTGCATAGGCTCAGCATCGGCATCGCTGTAAGTGAAGACTTCGTTGGGGATTTCGGTGATGAAAAAGTCCAGACCTGTTTTGGGGATGTTAGATAGTATACTCTATACGTGGACATGTTCCAGGACCTACCAATGATCAGACATTCCATCTCCTCTTCCCGGAGAATATTAACATTTAATTCATCCTTCAGTCGATCATAGTACTTGTATGCGCCACCCCCAGTAGCTACCACACACAGTCCTTCTCTCGTTGAACCATTGCGCTTCTGGTGTTCTTCTTTGAGTTGTCGAATGAAGTTGATGCATAGGTCGATCCGGTGCGTTTCAAAGTTGAGAAAATTGAGCCGACCGCCGTTATCTGCGGTGTCCGGCTCCCGAGTGAAATAAACGAGCTTCGCAAGTGTTCCGCCAATCTATCAAGTCCCAATGCCCCGTTAGCCAAGCTTCCTTCAGCTTTTCACGAATTGTCTTTGCGGCCCCTCGATTGCGGGGGAACCGGTCGCAGTGCGGGGCAGTGAAAATAATTTCTGAGCAACTCACATCGACAGCCACATGGCTCACAACGCCTGTATGATGCGGAAGTCGAATATCCTTATTTTCATAGTGTACGCCCTCTGCGTCCACGGGGCTCTTGGATCGTGGCTCGTCGTCGACGATAAACGCGCCCGTGACATTGATCTTGACGGCACCGGGATTGGTGATTGCAGCTTCCAAACGATTGGGGCGCTTCCGAGGAGTAGTGTCTACCTCCATGCGTTCGGAAGCCATGATGAGTGTCGTGAAGGAGGTAGAGTCGCCGAGGATGAAGAAGGTACCCGTTCCCAGGCTTACTGCGTATATCTCCTTCTACCCGGAACGGCCCACGGGGTTTCGGCGATCCACTTTTTCCCAGAAGCCGAGGAGCTAATGTCCCGAGGCTTTGTCGATCTCAATTGTTCCATGGACCTGTATAGATCGGCATATTAATCGCTATGTATAGATCGGCAATCGATTGCCCGTTCTACAGGCCAGGAAATAATCTGGTCGTTTGACGCCTCAGATTGCTCTCAGAATGAACTGAAATGAAATTAGCTGTGAGCATCTCTCCATACGATTGGGGAGGTTGAATGAAATATCTAGCTAAATTGGAGGAAATCGGTGAAAGGCGAGCTTGATATTGTATAATTGCAGCACAGATATCAATCTCTCACGGGTATGTAGACACAATCAGACTAACACTGGGCTTATAACGTGCCTTGTATTATTTTATTCCCTAGTAGTTGGAACAGTTATGTGGGCATGCAAGTAGGATTGTCATAAATATGTACAAGGTGTGGAATGGGTGGCTCCTTCCTATATAGAGAGGTACATCCAGTGTAAATCCATATACTAGGGCGCTCCATAGTATGTTGGTGTACCTTTGACGTACCATGTGTCAGTGACGAACAAGGTAATTGCCTGCGTGGGCCAGTTTGGGATAATCCCGCGCGTAGGACCGCATTGTTTGTGCCTGCACCGTAAATATTTGAAATCCAAGTGTTAAGAATCTGCTGGTTGCTTTCTCCTCTTACCACAGCTGTCTCTAACTCATCATTCTCGATACCAGACCTCTTGACACACTTATTCGCAATCTGTAAACAATGGAATCCCACGCCGAGCCCCAGGCTGCGTCGGCAGTTGGCAGTTCCTCCGCTGTCAATTTGGTCCCAGCCGCTGAAGTTGCTTCGGTTGCCGGTTCCAACGTTGGGGAGTCGTCTGTTGAAGGCATGCTTTCTGGTGTAGGCCCCAACGCCGAGTCTGCCAAACAGGTTGCTCGTGAGAAGGGTTGGACTGATCCAGTTCCTTTCGAATATGCCGAGCTTGCTAATAGCAAGGATCATCGTGATTGGGCTGGAGTTGCCGTTCGTTATGAATGGAAGGATGAATATGGTGACGTTGGCCCTGCCGTCCCTGAATTGGAGGAGCAGCTTTTCCGTGGTGACCTGATTACTCGCCCTGGCGCTAAGCTTGACGAGTAAGTGACTTGAATTTGATCGTCGCATCCCAATTTGATATCTAACATGTCGTCTTCCACAGGCTCAACAGCTACGAGGTCAACATCGAGAGTCCCAATGAGATCAAGGCGGTTACCGAGGTCAGTTCGCGAAAGAAGCGTAGCAACCATTGGCCAATCTGACAATTGATAGTGGGTAAACTTTGGTTTGCACCCGGTTATGCTGGAGAATATTCGTCTCTGTGGATACGAACAGCCCACTGCGGTGCAGTCGTATGCAATCCCAGCTGTTCTCAACAACCTGGATCTTATCGCTGTCGCCCAAACTGGTATGTGCTGCCGAGTATGTTGTTTGGCATAAAATTAGTACTGACAAAAGACAGGCTCTGGAAAGACAGGAGCGTTCCTCATTCCAATTCTTTCAAAGTTGATGGGCAAGGCAAGGAAGCTGGCTGCTCCTCGTCCCAATACCACAGAAAAGTTCAACCCTAGAGAAGATGCTGTTCGAGCAGAGCCTCTGGTCCTAATTGTCTGCCCCACTCGCGAATTGGCCACTCAGATCTTTGATGAATCACGTCGTTTGTGCTATCGTTCCATGCTGCGTCCGTGTGTCGCTTATGGCGGTGCTCCTACTCGTCTCCAGCGTGAGGAACTTCAAAAGGGCTGCGACATTCTGATTGCCACTCCCGGTCGTCTTATCGATTTTATGGAACAGACTCACGTTCTTTCTCTCCGCCGCGTTAGGTATGCTTGCCACTCACCTGATATTGCAATCTTGGATACTAATAGCGCTTCAGATTCACCGTCATTGACGAGGCAGACGAAATGCTTGACTCCGACTGGGAAGACGAGTTCAAGAAGATCATGTCTGGAGGAGGTAAGTAACTGAAAGCGTTTGCCCTAGCGCGTACTCATCACCCCGCCTTTACTGTGTTTCTGCGTTTCGGTCTTGCTAACATGAGGAAGATATGAACGAGGATGACGACCACCGTTACATGATGTTCTCCGCTACCTTCAACAAGGAGTTCCGCAAACTTGCAAAGCAATACCTCGGCGAGGACCATGTGCGTCTCCGCGTTGGCCGAGCCGGCAGTTCGCACCACAACGTTGTGCAGGATGTATGTATGCCACCAAACCGTGAAAGACTTGTAGGGTTTGAGATCAATGCTAACCCTCGGTGAAACTTCAAGATCGTCTGGGTTGATAGGGACAAGAAGATGCGCGCCATTTACGACCTTTTGATCAGCATGCCACCTGTTCGCACCTTGATTTTTGTCAACAGCAAGGAGCAGGCTGACTTCGTCGATGATTACCTCTACAACTCTGGAATGCCCACCACTTCGATCCACAGTGGACGGACCCAGCGTGAACGCGAGGATGCTATGTGAGTATTCGTTTCTTCGGGTATTTTGTTTTACTTTGCTGACCCACCAAAACAGGCGTGCCTTCCGATCTGCGAAGTGTCCCATCATGGTTGCTACCGGCGTCTCTGCCCGTGGACTGGATGTGATCAATGTGCTCCACGTCGTGAACTACGATCTCCCTAGTAGTATTCACGGAGGTATCACTGAGTACATTCACCGTATCGGTAAGTGTTGCTCAAACTCGATATGGTTTTCTCCCAATACTCTCGATGAACCTGCCTCTAATATTTCTTTGTACTATCCACAGGTCGTACTGCTCGCATTGGTAACGAAGGAATCGCGACCTCTTTCTACAATGAACGCGATGAGGATCTTGCCGAAGATATTGTTAAGATCTTGGTTGAGTGCAACCAGCCGGTTCCAGAGTTCCTCGAATCGTATTGCCCTGAGGGTGATGTGCTTGAGTTCGACGACGACTCTGATAAGAACTTCTTCGACAACCCATCTAACCCTGGTTCTGATGCTGGCTTTGATGCTCGCTCTGACGCTGACGCTGAATCTGGTGTGGCTGAGGAGAGTGACAAAGTTGTTGCAAGCAATACGGAGGAAGCTCGTTTGGAGGAAGCTCGTCGCAGTGGTGTGTACGCTTCTGGCTGGGCCACTAAGGGCCCCGCTCCCAAGGATGAAGATTCATTCTGGCAGTAGAGATCGACTTCTCTCTGCCTGGTCGTGCTGACCGCGAAAGATACCAACAAACACGCACGAAAATGAAACGAAAAAAAAGCCAAAAATGAACAAAAAAAATTGGAAACGAAAGAGTTCCCAACGGAGAGGACGATTGACTTTTAACCTGGATGATCAGAATTAGATCTCGCATTATGTGGCCCCGGAGGAAGTTTTGAGGGCTAGATCTCTCGACCATCTGTAGCCTGGATCTGTGGAACGACCTTTCTCCTGTATCTTGCATCAGGACTGAATCGGTCTTATCGTGACTGCACTGTGACAACGACTACGGTGATATGGATGCAAAGGTCATGAAGATGTGCCGCAATACGGATTTCATGGTTTTATGCAATCATCTAGTTTCAGTTTTTATTTCCCCAGTAAATCGTAGATTGTAGATTATACAGAGTAATATAAAGGTGTAGATGCTCGGAATGTATAGCTCCTGTCTATGTAAATGTGTCAATCGTTCTTGACTCTTTAAACTGCTCTGAACATAGACGATGCTTTCCAAAACTTCCACCTTAACCTCTTCAACCGAAGCGCATTCAATCGTTTGTCAAGGGAACTTTTCATCATGCATTGGTTATTCGTAGGTTCTGCCGCTCTTTCACTATTCCTCATATCCTCAGCTTTATTTCACGGAACTGTTGACTACGGCCACTGGAACGAACTCCGAGGGCTCAGCCATAACACTACGTACAACGCCTCAGAGGCAAAGAAGTCAAGCCCTCCTCTTGTCATCGATACTTTCCAAAAGCCAACCCACAACGACCTGGGATTCTGGCATGGCCCCGGGGAGAATCTATCCGTGCAACATGGACGGGGCTTCACTCGTCTATTCCCAACGGACCCGGACCAGAACTTCCACACACAGTTCGATTCCAACACCTGCTACAGCCTGTTACCTTGGTATAATGAATACCTTCATATTATCTTCGAGGGGACAGATCAGTTTAGCGTCTCCTTCAACCAACACAACGACGAATGCAACCCGAAACGCAGACCTTTCCCCGGCGTTGCATACTCCGTTCAGGCGGACCGGTATGTGGTTCGTCCTGCCACCGAGGCCAATGGCGAGGAAGATGATTGGGACGATGATTATGACAACGATGATATGGACGCAGATGCTTGGAAGAAAAAACACAAGCATAGAAAATCGAAGGGCGATCGACGCAAGCACCCCAAAAGCCATGCCGAACTTCCAAATGGACGTCGTGAGCTGTATATCCCTCTCACTCACTTTGATATCAATTTCAATCGCGTCGTGTCGGTTTCGTTCCATGGCTTCTACACCAAGGAGTCTATTACTCTGCACCGCGTAGAGATCGTGCCTGATATTCCATTGCCGTCGCAGGAAAATGGTCATTATCGTTTGCCTCCAAAGCTGCCCAGTGGGCGATTGATACTCCGTTGTTCCCGTCCAAATTCCTTTGCATTTGGTATCGATGATGGACAGCCGCAGTTTTCTCAGCGGGTCATGCGCATCCTTGACGAGGAGGATGTACGGGTTACTTTCTTCGTTGTCGGAACTGGACTCAGGGATCGGTCGACCAACTTCACGGAGTTCTATAAAGAGATGCTGAGGAAGGGGCACCAGATTGCGCTCCATTCAAACACACATCCAAAGTAAGTATATTCTGAATATTGGATTTCGTGTGACGAGGCTGACATGGAGATCAAGGATGGAATCATTGAGAACCCTCCGTGAGATTGATGACGAGATTATCCAGGCTGCGCAAGTCTTCAAACATCAGCTCAATATCGAGTGTATGTCAAAGTATAATACTTCAATGAAAATGATTCTGACATGGTGAATATTTGCAGCTTCATACTTCCGCCCGCCATTCGGTACAGTCGCTGCCCGGCTGCGCCAGGAGCTAGCCCAACACATTCCAAACCCGTACATTGTGAACTGGAGTGTCGACGTCGAAGATTGGCTGTGGGCAAATACGTCCACCCCAGAGAAGCAGCTCGAAGCCTTCTACCGCGATGTGAATAGGGGCGGGAATCTTGCCGTCATGCACTACCTGAATCCGACTACCATTGGGTACCTACCGGAGTTCATTCGACATATCAAGAACTCCGGATACCGCATCATGCGAATTGATCAGTGTCTGGAGGATGTGTTCGCTCCACCGTTGTGAATGGGCAATGGCGTGAAATCTGCAGACTCACAGCAAGACCTCTCCTGTTTATGTATTCTTAAGTGTATAATCTCTCTCTCCTAAATGGTGTCCTTACGCCGTCCACGCAATGCTAGCTTTCGCTCGTTTCTTACTCTCTGCAGATACATTTTAAGTCAGTGAATCAATGATAGAAGAAACAGCACTTTTGATTCCACAAAACCGAAATGGGAAACCGCCCGAGTGTGTCAAGATGTGTACTGAGCGATCAAGCAAGTATATAAAAAGGACTCAACCAAGCACCAACGCCACGAACACAATTTGTCTATTCAAGCTGATAACCAGCCACAGAACACAGAAAATGGTAGTATAAGAACACGGGAGAAAAGAAAAGAAAAACACAAGTTCTCCAGACCGAGCCCAAATAAGTCGGTATGCCCAAATTCCACAAGCTCCGAAACCCAAGCAATCTCCAGAGCATTCCGCTCTTGATGCAAGCAACAACAAATCAAATGAAAACATATATGGCGAAAAAACAACATATCGTAACACGATCTTCCCCAAGAGGGCAAAAGCAATATCAATATCCAAACGCGGTTAGACATCTCAATCACCGAAATCAGGCTTCTTACACAACCCATTTTTCTCCGTCATAGCACGAATCCGAGTTGGGATCCAGCCTGACGTCGCATCGCCGCCCGGAACGGCATGTCCGAGACGTGGATTCAGACTCGTGAAGCATGTATTTTCGTGGAAGGAGAATTGCACACATGTTTTCTGTGTTTCGCAGATAAGGCGGCAGTCTTCGAAGGTCTTGGCGAAGGGCTGTTCTTCGCTGGCCATGTTGTTCCAACTTTGGCGGGTGGGTTCACTGCTTATTTCTGGGAAGATGTATTCGCGGAAGAGGTCACCGTGGAGGAGGATGCGTTTATTTTTCTGTGGATGGTAAGGTTAGGAATGTTACAATTGTAATGTTATAGAACGGATGGGGGAGGGGATTGGGTTAACTCACATCACGCCAGCGCTTTTGTTCAAATTTCCATAGGTTCTCGATCTCACCCGGTGAGAGGTGGTGGAGGGATACGGCGATGAAACACCATGGTTTCCGGTAGAAGTCTGTAGTGAACTCGTCCAGCTCGCCGATGTTGGAATTTTGAAGGATTGGCCATGTGAAGTGTAGATTGACGCCTGCGTCGCTGAGAACCTTGCCGAGTACACAGTCGCCGGCCCAATGTTGGTCTGTGAAAACATTCAGCTCGACCTCGCGCGCAGTGTATTCGTCGGAGGCACGTTGCAGGGCCGGGTTGGAGAGCACGAAGCCCGAGCCACCGTGGGCGAAGATGACGTCCGCGATCTGAGTTTCCGTGCCGAGATAGTGTGGTTTTGTGTGGTCGAACCGGGCCAGCCAGGTCAGGACCGTTGGCCAGGATATGTATGTGTCTGCTTCGATGAAGATAAACCATTTTGCGTCTCGCTTGTAGCGTAGCGCTTCCTGTGCCATTGGGAGGAACTTCCATTTATCGAGTTTCCAGCCTGGGTTGTTTGGTTTTCCGATTGCGGAATTGGCTTCGTCGGCGAAATCATGCTGTTCTAGACCCTTGCGGCCGTATTTGAGGATGCGGTGGTAGAAGTCGAAGTCCGGGTTATTCTTTGCGGAGGTGTCCATGTCGCGGAGGACATCGTGGATTTTGACGCCTTCGATTTCTTCTTCGAAGTCGGAGTATATTACGAAGTGGGGGATGCATCGTAAGGTTGTTTTGAAGTGGATGGGGACTTTGTCGCGGGATTCTGTCACTCCGGTCTTCATTACCACAAGTACATCTTCCATGCCAGGTAAGGGTGGACAGAATGGGGCCGGTTCCCCGTTTTCATCGAGGACTAGGGGGATATCTGGCGTTGATATGAAGTGAGGACGCCATTGGCGATCCCGATCGGAGAAGATGCCGATGTGGTAAAGAAAGAAGAACGCAATGGCGGTTGCAACTGCAAGAAGACGACGACTGAACCGGCGGGGGACCATCCTGAGAAATATGAATACGCCGAACAGAGAAGAGAAATCAATTGGTCATTTTATTTCCATAGCAGTACACAGGTGAAAGACCGTTTACTGTTTTCCCCCTCTCCTGTTCACCAGAAGAGCAAAGAACTGGGGAAAGGTGGACGCTAAGATGATCGACGATTGCCGGCTGCTGACACATCGGGGACGCGTAGCCCAGGTGAAATTTGAAGTTTTCAAATAGTTGCCCCTTGAATCCAATATTTGCCTCAGATATAATAGCCGAACCCCTTTTGTAATGCAGAGAGATTCCGAGGCTTCCTCATTTCTTCAGGGGGAGCTTCCGGAGTCCCGCACGACGTCAGGATCCACCGGGATCAGCGCGAGCTGTGGTATCAAGAAATATTGAGCATTTTGAAATATACAAGAGCTGTATGTCCAGCATGTACAGAATATGTCTTCCTGAAATGATCTAGTCTGGGCTGTGATATGGACAAGACTAACATTGGGATAGCCGCAAAATAGCTTTAGATATTATAATCCTCAAAGGATACTACACGGAACCTAGGACAGTATTAATTGATTCGCCCACAAGACCGACAAGACCTTTAGTTCTTCATATTGAATTGTACATTCCTGGAAACATCACTGCGCAGGTTTCGTCTTCTTCTCAATCATCTTCGTGTGCAGCTTAACCAACTCGGGAATAATAAGACTCTCAATCTCAATCCCATCCCGACTGCTCTCATCAATCTGTTGAGCATCTGCCTGCTCCAAGGTCGTCGAATTCCCCTTCTTAGCCTCCGCCAGCCCAACCTGATCCTCAACACCAGAGATACTCTTACTGCGCCTGGTCTTAGGAACTCGGATCCAGCGCTCATGCGGCTCATCGGGGGTAATGAAAACCACCTCCCACTTGCGTGTCGAAAGCAAATTGCCAATCACCAGATGATGAGAGTAGCGCTGCAGCGCAGTGCGCGCCTTGTAGACAAGCAGCGAGGGATCTGTCTCGAGTTTAAACGAAACAACCATACTCCCCTCCGGAGCCCAGCCATCCACCAACTGATGCAGGAATTTAGGAACGGGATCCAAGTTGACAACGAGCTTCTTGCTATTCGACGAAGGCTTTTCCTCATTCTCGCCCGTGTAGATTTCATCCGATGAGATCGCGCTGCCTTGCATGTGCGGAGGCAACTCACCAGATTGGATTTTGTGCTCTGCCATGCGGCTACGCGGAATGAAGAAATCACTGACGGCAGCCGCAAGGTAGAAGAGCGCGTTCGGGCCAAGTGGCCGCATCAACTTCGCGATCGACCGCAGCTCGAACATGTATTCAGAGACTGTCGTGAACGGCAGTAGGAGGAGGCGGTTGTGCTGCTTCGCGTACCGGTATTTCCGCAGCACGCTGCGCATCTGGTCTTGGTACTCGTCGCGCACCATGATAGGTCCATGGCCGGGGTTGGGGGAGTCCGCCGACGCCGGCGCCTCATCCATGAAGTCCAGGAAGCAATTGGTCGAATGGCTGTAGTGACGCGAGTATGGCAGGAGACTGTATTGTCGGTGAAGGAAAATCACGGCGTACCCTTGCTCGAGGAAGTACTCGGCTGATGTGGCGCCTCGAGTTCCGGCGGAGAAGTTGTCGATGAAGCGTACGGTTTGCGCTTCAAGTGGTACTGTTGTGCCTCCAGATGTGACAAGTACAACACGTCTGCTTTCCTCCACGTGGAGGTCAATGAATGCGCGTGCGAGGGTTTCATGTCGTGATAGTGCCTTTGGTGGGGGGTATTCATTGAAATAGACGGATTCTGCTTCCGCTGGGGGCATTTCACCGACTAATGGGGCGGCCATTGTGAATTATGATAGAAGCGCTTCTGGAGAAAAAGGGTGGAACGATTGCGAACGGACGATCTGCTGTTGAAGTGAACTGCAGTTAATAAGATGCCGAGGGTGCTGCTTGCTTTAGGGACTTGGTGGGGTTGCAGGTTCTTTGATGCCGCTCAGCTTTGCACGATTGGTCGAGATTCTCGTTTATTCAAAATATCGAGATTTTCTTTGTGTTGTACATTAAATTTTGCGTTTTCAAAGGGAATTGGATAGCTAGGTTGAGCTACCCCTCCATCATATGGTGTGGACGTTGAGACTGCACGACCTAATCCGGCACTAGCGCTCCCGTTTGGCCGATGCGTGACTGTGAATACTTGGAATATCTGGGTATAGAGAGCTCCTCACTCCTCACTCCTGGGCATATCAAAAATGTCACTGGTGCGCATCACCGACGTGCCGAGGTGCCGTTCAGTCACGTGGATGCCATATGCGGGACACCCCGCATAAGCTACATCATACACATACATTTTCACTGTCAAAAAAAAAATATGCTATGTATTTCATTGCAGATACCGGCTGCGCAAGGCTTGGCTGATGGTACTCATCCGGCTCGCCATTCCACCATGCTGCATGTTGCTTAGAAGGGCTTCTTCCAGGGCTGACTGGGTAACACTTGCATCTGACCAATCGATCAGTTGAAATCCAGAATCCTCGGGGTTGGGACACATACCGTCGAGATCACTGAAGCTGCTACCCATGCTAGGAGTACCGTCGCTAGTTTCGCGACCGGACGCGGTGGACTTGCGCGAATTTTGGCGTTCGGCGGTGCGCAGCGGGCTCAGTATCGATGCCCCCAGGCTGGTCCGTCTAGCCCCACCGGAGCTCATAGAGCTGGTAGATGACTCTGTGGGCACCGGGGCCCTAGGACCAGACCACTGATCGGGACGTCGCCGTTGTGCTGCTGCTCGCTCGGCATCTAAACGGAGGGTAGCGCTGAGTTCCTGGACAGGCCGCTCCCGATGGGTATGCTCGTGCTCTCGGGATAGGGGGAGGAACGCTGGAGTATCCTCTTCGTCATCATCATCATCCCGGAGACCCGAGCGATGGGTAGAAAATTTGCCAAACCGTTTGAACCGGGGTGCACGCCTATTGTCTTCATCGTCGGATGCTGACTCTTCCGACGAGCTCGAGGATAGAGACTCTTCCTCGAGTGTTGGCGATCGGGGAAAAGACACGATGGGTGGCTGTTCTCGTTTTGTGGAAAGCCGACGGCCAAAAGAGTCCCGGCGTGGTTCTTTGGCGTCAGTTGTCGGCGTGTTGATGCGTGCAGAGTCTCGACATCCACGAGTTGGGTTAGTAGCCGTAGTTGATGTAAAGCTCATACGTCGGTTGTCAGGGGCTGCAATCAATGTTAAAAGCGTCCGATCCAATGGCGATATCAAACGTTCTGTGCGAAGACGGGTGGAGTTTCGGTCCATACCTCGTAGTGGGATGTCTTTCTGTTGAGATACTTGCCGTGATGGCGCGCGAGAACCTGGATGGTTAGTATCAGACAGTAGTGAATCTAAAGCAAAATACGGGACATACCTAGTACAGGCGTTTCTCGCTGTGACTGTCCGCCCAGGGCCGTACTGCCTGAGACAGATCCTGGAGCTGGGGAAGGAGCGTTCGACTGCGTAGTGCCGACCTTCCGCATTTGAGCCCGAACCTGCGAGAGCTGGCGATCATAGAGCCATGCTGCCTGCTGAAGAAGGAACTGCAATGTGACATCGAAGTTCTCTGCCCTGAACCGACCATGTTAGCAGCCCTCAGCCTTTAAGTGCTCGGGGTATAGTGTAGTTACAGAGCTTTCCCTGTGTTGATGTCAGCTAGGTCAAAGCAAAGGAAAGCTAACCCTGGAAAAAAGCGTAATACATACAGTCTATGTCGCCTTTAGATGGCCGAGAAAGAATATTCCATAGTGCTTGGTCTTTGGATGCATTCCATTCCACCTATTTACGTCAGTGGAGGCTGAAGGGGTTTCTTTTGGGGAGGCTCACAGGGGGCGGGTCAACAAAATCGCCCCTGGGAAATGGTAAGCGTATGAAGACTGTGAAATTAGTGTCAATGGTGTCGACTTTAGTGGACATCCTGTAAATTGCGTGTAGATTGCGATGCTGAAAGTGAGAACCCTCAGCACTCCTGACCAGGTGAATAAACAGTCTTTGTTTGGGCAATGAAAGCAAAGACTGGTGACAGTAGAAACTGAAATGATTATTTCCCAGACAACTTGGGACTCTAAAAGTGAAATAGTAGATGTGATGGCAATGAGTGTTGGGGAGCGTGACGACGGCAGGCGGTCATTTTGATTGGCAGATAAGGTGCGTGGAAAGCGATGAGGCTCTGCGTGGAATTCTCCTTATGCGGGGAATTAAGAGCTAATTGATAGGAGATATGATGCCGCCACGAGGGCACATATATAGCGACGCACTACAGTATTCGCATTTTTCACATTACAGAGATTATAGGAACTAGGGTATTTGTAGAATAATGGGGATAAAGTGTCAGTGTCAGTCTTAGTAAGGTCACCCCAGTCAGTTGGATTGTCAGATTGTCGGGGGAAAAGTTACACTGTATGCTGCATGGGTGCCTTCAAATTCGGGCATAAACTTGGTTACCTAACTATAACTATAACTAACCAGTTCCATGGTCTTTGAATGAGTAGTATTGGATAGATACTACAGTATTAGAAACGAGGAATAACACATGTTAGTTGATTTCAAGCTAGTACCTCGGGGTTAGGCACTGCAAGATGTCAGCATAGACTAGACAAGGGTGGAGATCACCAGTGGTATCCTTAACCCCAGGCCTCGGCTGAGACTCAGCGTCAACATCTACCTCCCCCCACGTCAACAATGGATAGGCTGATGTATTATTACAATAAATGCTTCGCATTTATCATCCGAACATTCATGGGCTTTGCCAGAAATGTATCGGCCAATCCAGATGAAATCCACCACATCAAGTCCCGGGATGTGGGCCGCACGATCAAGGTTCATCTGTATCGACCGTCTGGCTCGGGCCCATCACCTGTCCTAATCAACTTTCACGGAAGTGGCTTCGTGATACCCCTCCATGGCGGCGACGATGAGTTTTGTCGACGAGTCAGTCATGAAACCAAGCACACTGTCTTGGACGTCCGCTACCGTCTGGCACCAGAACACCCCTTCCCTGCCGCCCTGAACGATGTCGAGGACGCCATCAAATATGTGTTCACCTGTCCTGATAAATTCGACTTGACCCGTGTATCGATATCAGGATTTAGTGCTGGTGGTAACCTGGCGCTGGTGGCAGCTTCAAGCCTCTTCCCTCGCGATACCTTCCGCTCCCTGATATCGATTTATCCTGTGACCGATCTAAGCCCTGACCCTGCCTCGAAGATCGCCCCAGCCCGTGGAGACTTTGTAATTCCTCTTCCCGTCATGCGCCTCTTTGACCGCTGCTATGTCCCCTCCTCAGTCGACAAGCGGGATCCCCGCATTTCGCCGCTCTTTGCCCAGGTGGATCGATTCCCACAGCGTGTCCTTATGATCACCGTTGATGGGGATACTCTTGCGCTTGAGGGAGAGGAGCTGGCCCAGAAGATCAACACATTGCAAGGCCGACATGTGGTCAGCGAGCGCCTGCTAGGGTGTAGTCATGGATGGGATAAGAGCACGAGAATGGGAACACCGCAATACCAAGCTAAAGAGCGGGCTTATCAACTAGCATTTGACATGCTGAACGGGAGCTAGTCTTATATCCAGATGGTATCTCCTGATATCTCGTGTTCCTGGCCTGATCTACACATGGCATGATCCATACTTTTCCATGGAACCGAGGCTATCTCCGTAACCCTAAGCCCTACTTTCCTTATATGGCCGAGGGGCTTCAGGGGATGTTCCCAGGGATCAAATGTATAGAGCTAGGAAATAATACGCCAGGCTATACAAATGCCGGGATGTTAAAACTGGGCAATGATAGTTGAGGAATTCTCAGACTATATAATCTTAGTTCATTTTAGTATATAAACGGTTATAGCTTAACCAATCCCATACCACTCAAGCTTAGCCCGTTTTAAAACCCCCATCGTCCCAGAGGGGATTGCGTCAGGGTCACCCGTGGGTCTTAATTATTATTTTTAACTAGAAATTGCCTAAAACGAAAAATCATGAGGAAACCAAAACAAGGTAGTTGTGTGTCCTTTCTACCTTTCTGGCCCCTTATTGCTTTGACCCTCCACCTTCTTATCCTCCTCTTGGAAACTCCCCTGGATGCCGTCATAGAACGCATCTTGTCCATGTGGACGAGTATTATTCTTAGCTGACTTTGCCTCCCATGTGCGCCCGCTGGTTAGGCGCTACATACCTCGTATAACTGTACATACAATGGCGTCAAGTACCGGGCCCATCTTCGATGAGGCCCAATATCGCACCGATGTCCTCCACCACCCCTCACCCGAATCAGAAGCAGCGCAGGCGCAACATCTAGCTGAAGAGGCTCAACAACTAGGTCTGGAAGTGCCAAAGATCCAAACATCTGTGCCACTAGCTGCCTCGATTACTTCAGGAATGGTTGATCATACCTCCCCAGTCCTGTCTTCTGGATCCTCAACCGATCGGAATTCCGCGTGCGGCTCCGTTACCCCGTCTCACGATCCATCCTCTCCGGTATCATCCGTGCTTGATCAGATCGTCGCGTCGCTATCCGATGTCACACTTGCCTCAGATCGCATTAAGGCCGGCAGTACACGATCACTGGCTTCGATGTCTACGCGCCCGACTTCCTTTTGCTCTAGTGAGGGGAAAACGGGCCTTGCTGGGCACGGATATAATGATCCATTCGAGCCCAAGTCGCATCGGCATTCAATTCTCAGCGTCGCCTCGGCCGACAAGAAGGAGAAGCGGCGGAGCAGCTTGAAGTCCGCCATTGGGAGAATTCATTTCCGCAAGAAGCGCACGTCCTCGGCCCTTATCTTGCCCTCAGATCCGCGCATGGCTATATCCACCAGCGACAAAGGCGTTGAACACGTTTTCTTCGAACCTAACCTGGAACCTAATAATGCTGCCCATGAGAATATTCCACCACATGCGACCAGCGAGGGATCGCCTCCCAGGTTGACAATTCCTCTGTTCAGCGAAGAGATGTTACAAAGAAGCCTGGACGATCCAGAGCTAAGTGAGATGCACGAACGGCATCAGATGGAAAGGAACCGACATCTAGCCTTCCAAGACGCCGCTCTAAGTACCCTCCGGCGTCGGCACCAGACCGCTCTCTCAGAGCAGCAGTCTGACAACCAACGCCAGGAGGAGGAGAAACGCGAAAAGGTTCGCTTTACAAACTTCAGTTATTTGACTATAGGCTAACAAGTGGTTGTACAGAACATCGAAGCCATAATCCAAATCGAAGAGCGACAGCTGGCGGTAGAAATTGAACAGCAACGCGAGTTCGATCGAGCCAAAATGAACTCGCGCACTCGCATCAAGCATATGGAGGGGTTCCTCCGCAATACCAGCCCACCGCCATCTCCCGCCGGGACATCGACCAGAAATTCCACCGGAGCTGAACGGTCCTCGGAATCATTCTCAGAATCCGAGTCAACTCCCCCACCCCGTGTGTTCACTCGCCAACACATGGAGCAGCTAGAACAACAATACCACTCCCACAAAAGCATGGACCAGCTCCATGACGCCCGAATCAAAGTCCTCCGTGACCGCCAAGAACTTAAACTGCAGGAAGCCACGGCGCGTATGGAGAAGGAACTGGAAGAAATGTGTAACCGACACATCCAGGACGTTGCTACCTTACAAGCCGAGCACCAACGGGAGGAAGCCTCTCTCATGCAAGCCTTGGATACGAAGAAGGAGACCTTGCGGCACCGCTGGTATTTGGAAGAGGCTGTCCTACGTCGGCATCTCGAGGTGCGACATGGCCAATCATATGGTCCTTTGCCGCTTCTCACTTTCACAACTCCCAACACCCCCATATCGGTTGTAGTACACTCACCACTCGAAACTTCAACCCCGGATACAATCCACCCTAGCCAGGATTGTATGCCTCTTTAACTTGGAGATGATGACACGACATCTACTCAATATACCCCGTTAATCCCCTCTTCTGTCTCTCTTATGCCCCTTACCCTTGTTGTAATAATTTTGGTCTGCTTTTGGATCAAATTGTCACCTACACATATACACGCCTTGCGGCGGCTTTTGGTCTCATGATAGCATATATTTGGTGGAGACCATGGAATACATAGACATACCAAGCCTGTTTATAATCTAAGTGCAATGAAATTGAAATTCAAAATAATTCAATCATTTCGCATTGGGGTATCTCTTGCTGAAAAACATCATGAAACAAACAACACCTCATGGCGGCGGGGATCCAGACAACACATCCACCCTCAATCTATCCAAAACCGTCTCAACCCTCCCGCCCCCACCAGTCATCGCATCCTCAATCTTCTTATCCCGACCCTCATCGCCAATAACAACAGCCCGCTCCACAACCCCAGCATTAGACAACGTGAACCGTCCAACACGTCCATCAACCCACTCAACCCGCACATACCGCGTCTCCAACGAAACACCAGCCAAAGAAATAATCCCCGTATCCCGATCCGGCGAAACATCAAACGGCAAAGACCCCCCACCCTCACCAATAAGTCCTAATTTCTCACGCAGGAACTCAACCGCATCCACACGCATATGCCACGCAACAAGCTCCCTCCGAAGCTCGCGCACAAACCCCCGCAAATCTTGTTTCCGGACATGACTGCTGCTCTTCCACGGCTTCGCGGGCTCGGCCTCATCCTCAGCAGATGAACCCCCGTCCGTATTGCCATCTCTATTGTCGCGCGATACACCAGGCCGCGGTAGATAAACGCTCTCCAGCTTCGCGATCGATATAAACCCCGGCACAGTGTGTCGATACACCTTCAGCATCTTGGCAGAACCTGAACCGAGACTGGGAGCGCGCCGCTGGGGTTGGAGGAGGATGTAGTATGGTTTTGCGAAGCGGCCGTTGCGCGCGCATATGTCGATGCGGACGCCGAGGAGAGGCGTGGTGGGGGCTGTTGGGGACGGGTCTTTGAATGGGAAGGCTGTTACGCCGAAGGCGATGCGGTGGTGATTTGAGGTGGTGTGGGCACCGGCGGCGTGCACGAGGGGGGAGATTGTTGTGAGGGGGTCGGTTGGAGTTGCTGTGGTGGGTTTGGGTTGTTTGCGGAGGAGTCTTTGGATTGGGTCGGTTGTTAGGAGGCTGGATGTGAGGAGGCGCTTGTGTTTTTGGAGGTTTTGGACTTTGTTTGGGTTAGTTTTGGGTTTCGATTTAGGGTCTGGGTGGGATGCTTCGGATGCTTACTTTCTGCGCGCATTGAGGCGATCTCTGTGTCTAGTTCTTCTTCTTCCGGGTCTGGTGATGCGGGGGCGCGAGATGTGGTGGTCGCCATTTTGGATGTTCCAGAGGGTTGATTGGAAAACTGTGTAGTGTAGGGTCCTTGGAGGGATTATGCGTATTTGGCTTTCCCTCACAAGGAAGGTTGTCGCAGAAGGTAAGCGAGATGCGTGGTGGAGGAATTGGGGATTGGAGTTGTTTATTTGTGACACGTGATCATGTCAACATCTGACGCGATCAGATGTCTAGGTTGGCTCAGCCGATGTTATTTTATGCGAGATCTAAACGCCTGAGCAGATCCTGGTAGTGGACTAAGCCTCAATGGTGTCTAGGCTGAAGGTGTGCTTTGACTATGGAGTATATTGATCTGATATTAATCTGATATGAATGCTTAACCCTGCCGAGTGTGTTGACGTGGTGACCTCATAGTAGTTATTAAGTGCTATGTGTGTGCCAAAGTAAAGACAATACATATCAAGATCAGATTCAGAATATGTCTGTCTATACCCACGTTCAAGGATTTTTATGTAAAAGATTAAAATAGATAACTCCCCCGGCTCCCCGGATCTGCACAGCCAAGAGGCCAGCTTGCCTCATGCCTTTTTGTCATCCGGTTCGATCCCCCACCAAACATCCATGAGGTTTCTTTCTTTTCATATCCCTCATTCACTCCTTCATTCTCGGATTCATACAAGACAGGGTATTTGAATCTGGCCTCTTCACAGCTGAACCTGTCCCATCCCTTTCATTCAATATCATAATACCAACTTCGGTCCTCGATCCAATCAGGACGAAGTTGACGAAGGCGATCTCTCCCTACCATAACATAACATTCAATGACACGCAAGAACGCGACCCTCTCGAAGCGCCGGTCCAAACCCAGTCTAAAAGTTGCTACCGGGTCAAACGGACGTGCGAATGGGAAGATGAATAACAGCATCGAAATGCGCAGGAGGGACACGCCATCCACGGAGACCTCCGCCGAAAGAACAGCCAACCTTATGTCAAGACCTTCCTTCTCCCTCGACAATGAACCGATCGTGCCTCAAACCCCGATCCAGACAAATACAACTTTTCACAACCTACCGCGCAGTGACCGACGCAACTTCCTGCTGCTAGTTTTGTTATACTTCCTCCAAGGAATCCCCATGGGCCTAGCCACCGGCTCTGTACCATTCCTGCTCAAGCCCTACCTTTCATACGGCCAGATTGGAATCTTCTCGCTCGCCTCGTACCCATACTCGCTCAAATTGTTTTGGAGTCCTATTGTCGATGCTGTGTGGAGTACGCGCTTTGGTCGGCGCAAGAGCTGGATCACGCCCGTGCAGGTGATTGCCGGATTAGCTATGATTTATATGGGTGGCCATATCGAAGATATGATGGTCCAGGCCGGTGCGGATAATGGCGCGGGGGTCTGGAAATTCACATACTGGTGGTTTATGTTGGTGCTTTTCTGTGCCACCCAGGATATTGCTGTGGATGGATGGGCTATCACTTTGATGTCCCCGCCTAATATATCCTATGCCTCGACTGCCCAAACCGTCGGTCTGACAGCGGGCCACTTCCTGTCCTACACTGTCTTCTTGGCTTTCAACTCGAAGGACTTTGCAAACAGATGGTTCCGAACCATCCCCGGAGAGGGCGGTCTGCTCTCCCTCGGCACTTATCTCAACTTCTGGGGCTGGGCTTATTTGATCGTGACGTGTGGTCTGGCCTTCCTCAAGAAGGAAGAACGCACCAAGGAACGTGACAGCATTATGGATGTGTATAAAAGCATGTGGAGCGTTCTGAAGTTGAAGAACATCCAGACCATCATTCTGATTCATCTCATTGCCAAGATCGGCTTCCAGGCCAATGACGGAGTCACTAGTCTCAAGCTCCTGGATAAGGGCTTTGGCCAAGACAACATGGCCCTGGTTGTGTTGATCGACTTCCCCTTTGAAATCATGCTGGGCTACTATGCGGGCCAGTGGTCAACCAACTACGGAGCAATGCGCCTCTGGGGCTGGGCCTTTATTGGACGACTGGCAGCCGCCGTGCTCGCCCAATTTACTGTCATGATCTACCCCACTGCCTCCGAAGTGCCAATGTGGTACATGGTCACAGTAATTGGCGAGCATGTCCTCTCAACCTTCATGAACACGGTCATGTTCGTCGCCATCTCGGCCTTCCACGCCCGCATTGCGGACCCAGCCATTGGCGGAACGTACATGACTCTTCTTGCCACGTAAGTCCTACTATCTGCCCTCTCCCTTACATCACGCTAACATATCCTCAGTGTCTCCAACCTTGGTGGAACATTCCCCCGCATTTTTGTCCTCAAACTCGTCGACATCTTCACAGAAGCAACATGTCTTCCCCCAGCCATCGCCCCGGCTGCCGACTCCCTCAAAGATGCCCTCATAACGACGTCATTCTCCTGCGCCCTCGAGCCAGAGAAGAACCGCTGCATCAACGGCGGCGGTACCTGTCGCATCGACCGTGACGGGTACTATATGACCAACATACTCTGTGTGCTCATTGGCACGCTCACATTCATTATGTTTATCAAACCGGCTGCGCAAAAGCTACAGGACCTGCCTCTCCGGGCTTGGCGGTTGACGTCTAATTCCCAGCGGGAGTGATAAGTTTCTCGACTGTGGTTCCTGGTGTGTAGTGACGGCCTTTAATGTCTTTGTATCCCCTCTGTCTGGGATATTCTATAGATTGAATAAATAAATAATTTAGACAAGGCATTCTTTTCGCACATCGCGCTTTTAACGGGGGTGTTCGCACACGGGGATTCATGCCACGAAACATATCAAATGAGCTTCTAGGTCTCCTGGTCACTAATCACGATGAGAGGCTGAGCTTTTATGTGGCATCAGTCTCATTTGCCCATGTTGTGTAGGTAGTGATCAGGCATTGATGCGAGAAAGTGCCCAATGGCTAATGCCATTTGCTCTATATGAGGGGGACAAAGCTGTCACCTCGCTTTGAGTCTTAAGCTAATCGTTTGGATGGGATTTCTGTCCACAAGTGAAATCATTTTTAGATAGAAGATTCGCTTGCGGGATTTACCACGTCTATCCTCGAGCGATGTCTTTTGGATTCTGCCGGTGACTTTTTGAGCGCCATCCAGCTCCTTGAGGAACGTGGCTGCTTCGCTGAAAGAGATCGGCGGCTCCCGGAACATTGCCAACAGGATAGTGCATATCTTTTGTCTCTGGTCAGTTCTCTTCAGCACCTGAAAAAAAAACACGAATCGACTCTACAGTGGGCATCACAAGGGCTTGACACCCTTGAAGATTCTGTAGAGCGGTTTGGAGACGACTCAACGCGAGGTTCGGAGATACTCTGGGCAAAAAGATAAGGGTCCCAAACGATCGTTACTGGAGAAGTTGAAGAGTGCTCCCAGAACTATCCAATATGGGTTGTTTGTTTCACGCGGTCGACGAACTTTGTCGCAGAGTTGATATTCCTTTAAAAAACCTCATTGTTGATCTCGGTCTCGACAACAACAAGCTCATCAGCGAAAGCCAGCAGACTTGACTTCAGACACGCTCCCTGGTCGATGATCTGACGGTGCCAGTGTCTAATTTATCAGCCAAGGCGTCGGAGTTGTACGAGCAAAATACGTCGAAGATAACCCAGTGGCTCACCCCACCGCTACTTGAAGATCCATAGCCAGCTATTGACCAACCTAGCCCACGGCTCACGTTAATGGCTACTTGACAGAGACGAAGTTATTTGCCGGAAGTCTGTCGATAAGTCCCAGGACATGAAACTTGGAGGTAATTGAGTTGCTACTCGCGAACAAGTCCACGCTGGATGTAGAGAAAGATTTGTCAAATCCACTTGCGCTTGCCATGGGGCATCACTGTTTTGATGCCGCCCAGATGCTTCACGATGCATGTGGTACAATTGCCCATCTTGATCCAGTGGGACCCAATTGTTGCCACATATAATAACATCTGCCTAGCAAGCAACGTGCATGGCAGCAAGAAGATGAGACTTTATAAGATGAATTGACGTACAAGAAGAGGCACTGGGTAGAAGAGCTCCAAGCTGGTGACAGGATTTCGAGTGCCCCTATGTCGAGATATGGTGCGTGGGGGATCTTTGTGGCAGAGGCGTTTATTGAGGTATTTAGTACGTGATCGGTTACGGACCAAAGGATTACACCAGAAAGACGAGACTAGACAAGAAGTTGAAAGGTATAACCGATAAATTCCGGAATTCCTCTCTTGCGGTAAGCAGAACCTACGTCTTCTTTTCATTTTTGGATAGCATCAAAAGCTCCAGGCAAAGCATAATACATGAGGCATTATTGTATCTGTTATAGAAAAATAGATTCATGCATGCAGGTAGTGCACATCGGGAGAGAGAGCCTCTTTTGTCCAGATATGCGAAGAGCTTCGCAGAGTTCTGTACTTCTTTCTGTTTAACCAGCCCGGGTACTCAACCCGAAGTGTCAATAAACACATTGAGACAGTTACACGATAAAGCAAGCAATATCACGCTCGACTTCAAGCCATCTGGAAACCGTGGCATTTGCAACCAAGGATTTCCATCGCCCCCATCGACAATTCAGATAGCCATGGAGGCCAGGGCCTAACCACACGGTCATCAACCCGTATGACCGGCTGAAGAACGCAATCTCCTGGTTATATTCCAAGCTGCGCGTAAGCCAGTATCAAACCCGTGTCGTTCTTAAGCCAAGCAAGCGCTCATTCGCCGTGTTCCTGAATTGACGAGACAACCACCACAAAAATGGCATATTCGCCTTTTATTCCGAGATCAGGTCCGGACGAGCCGCACCGCAGCATATACGATACAACCCTTCAGAAATCAAGACCTTGACAATACTCTGTCCAATGAGAAGCCCAAAAACTTTAGCGCTTATCCCCGATGCCAAGAACAGACTTATCCGAGACCCTCTATAGAGTACTCCGTACTAGCTTTTCGTTGGTCGAGTTCTTTCAGTTGCATTTTCGCTGCAGGTAAACGGAGTTGTCCTCGAGCCGATGGAGTCTCGACTGGCTCTCGGTCAATGTGATTGGAGGCGCAGACTCCGCTTCTGCAGGTGCCCTTTTGTTCTAAAATAGTCTGACTGGGATATGAGTGTTGAAAAAGAAGCAATTCTGCGCCTGTTCCTGGATATTTCAAATAAACATTCCATTCACTCTTTTTGATCTCGTTCCATACTTCTTACTTGATTGCACCGACTATAGCATAATGAAATTTCTCGCTGCGTGCCTGACACTGGTTGGCGTCTCTCCCTGGAGGGTGAACGCACTGCCTAACCCTGAAGATCTCAATGTCCTTGCTTACAGAGCTGTACGTCAAAGAAATCAAATCCCGAGTCAAACGTGCTAATGTTTAGTAGTGGGACTTCCGTTTCCTTAGTGAAGCACCTCCGGTTTGCAACAGCTCTGTGAACAATATCCAATACTCCATTCTCCACTACTCTGGCGCAAAATCGCGTGACTGTCAGGCATTGAATACTGCCGAATACAACTCAACAAACGTCAAGAGTATCTCATGGAAGAGCCCCTCGCAGCAAGACCGGTACGATCTTTGCATGTTCAGCTCGCCTGACTGTTCCGGCGGGGAGAGTGGCCTGCTGGGCAAAATTACCAATGGCTGGGATGTCTGTTATTTGTACAATGGGTTTGAGGCATGGACCATTGTTCCGAATGGAAATCCTTGTGTTGCAGTTGTGGGCGGTGATAATGAAGGTGGGGAGGAATAGATGGGTCTGGTCTGATATTTGGGAAAATGTTGATACTGCGTGGTAAGGTGTGTATCTGACAAAGGTTTATATGGTTGGACATGATGTTTGTTCAAGGGCTAAAGTGCAAGAAACAAATGGACTTGTGATCAATGTATTAATGCCAAGACAGCATCGCCTTAACGTAAGGCCGTGGCTTGCCGCATCTGCTCCCTCGGAAGGTATCGAAAGAATTTCCTACGAGAATTGTAAAGAATAGGTAGTTGGATATCGTAGAGTGGGGTGTAACAGTGAAGTGAAGGTCAATGAGTAGTCGCTCAGAGATCTGTTGAGCTTCCAAAGGATGATAAATTCCGCTGCAAGCCGAGGTGCCCGATGCTATCAGGTCTAGGTATGCCGGCAGCATTACCGAGCTCTCCGTAGTGGGAGGTGAAGATCTTGAAAAGTGCAACCCACCCATTTTGAGATGGGGACTATTTCTTAGCATCCCGCTGCAACTCTCGAACAACGGAATCAAGCACAAACATAGCAAACCCACGATGCAACCTCAGAACCCAATCTGGAACAGTCTTCTGTTTCCCCATCTCACCCTCTGCATCCACAACCTCATAATCGTGCGCACTTGAAAACCTAACCTCAACAAACATCCCCTGTCCATTCATCTGGAATGGCTCCGAGACACTCATCTCATGTCGGAGAGATGACATCAAGCGCCAAGGATACCCCCACCGCGCAATCTTCTCAAAGAACTCACGGGGTCCGTCCGGCAATTCCGAAGAGACCAATAGTCCGTTACTGTCCGCGTCAACAGAAGGGAGTCGCTGCACTTGCAATAAACCATTAAGCAGAGGGCGCGGCGCGCCGGTGGTTTTGTCTGGCAAGAATCCTTCCGCTGAGTTCCCTGTATCGCCTGATGTGAAGCGGAAGCTAGTGAATAGACCGACGATAAAGCCCTCAGCTCGTAAGATCTTGCCTCCGAGGACGGATCTAGCCCATGCATACTCGAGCTCTGTTTTTGTTGGTGTCTTTAGGCTTGGGACGCGTGCGTCAAGGTTTTGTAGGGGTATTTGTGCGGCATAGATGTTGGCATATGCGCAGTGCTGGGTATTTGGGTTCTGAGGTTTCCGGAGGGCCTTGCTACCCGCTGCGGGAGGAAGTTCTGGGTACTTTTCTTCGAGATGGCAAAGTCCACGGTGGATGCCGTAGCTGGCTATGCCGGTAGCGGCGGTGGTGTAGCCTAGCAGGCGGATGGATCGTCGGGGCATAGTTGTGACTGTTTAGGGGTACTTAGAAGAGTTCACATAGACCTCACGTACATATTAAAGATAGAACGTGGGGAGTCAGGGCTTCTAACTACTTTGAGCACATCATCTGATGCGCTTGGGGGCCAAAGACAATGCTGGCTCAACGCCATGATCGCATTGGTCTTTACATCAAATCCTCGGAATATATATATCTCAGTCATGAATTTATTAAATCCCCCCAAGCAGCAAGATATTGCGTAAAAAGAACCACACTATAAGGAAAAGTTGATATAGACACATTAATATGATTCTTTTGACGTAGGAATCCGTACAAAGACCTGGAGCTTAGAATTCTGGGGAGATCCATTGCACTCGACCAACTGGATGCGACTACCAGGCTTCAGAACATTTCCCAGTTTGCACCCAATAGGAAGCCGCTCGACCTTTTTCAGACCCCAGACCAAGAAGCGTTCGTCAATGATGTCGAAGTGATCATTTCGCCCCTGGCTCTCAGGAAACTGCTGGAGGTCATGCTGGCGAAGATTGAGATGGGGATTTGCCAGGGCAAAACTGGATCCAATGTCAACTCAGCGCAGAACAAGCTATTTCTGAGAATATTTGGTGGTCAAGTCCAGTAGATTTCGGGGAACCTGGGGATATACAAATTCTTCTGCAGCCGGAGGCATGGACACTTAAGCTTACGCTCTCTTGGCTCAAAATGTCGGAGATGTCGATTGTGCAACCATATATAACAGGCTATAGGCTAAAACAACGTTGTAATGATTGTGTTCCTTCTGCAACTCCCACTGGAATGGCTGGACTTGGATGGTAGCGGGTCGGAGATGGGTGGTCGTGATTGACCAAGAATCTGCGAACTGACCACGATCCTCCGAAAAGCCCAGGATACAATTACTAATCACTCTTAGTTAAGTAGGGGAAATAGAAAGGCCTTCATCGAACTAATGAGAGAATTCAGGCCTGTGAATATCCTCCTTCTCAGCTTCTTCATCCTCGGAATGATCAACGCAACCATGATCAAACCTGTGGCCGAAAACGCCATCTACCGCCTCGCTGGCCTAGGGGGAATCCTAGCTGGCCAGACCATAACCCCAAAATCGGAGGGTAGTGCTCGCGATGAGCCCCAGCCTCGTGCATGGACCGTACGCTCTGGGGTGTATACTCCGCGCGAAGTGGTCGAGGGCTTTGCTTCCCTTCTAGACACGGTCGTCCACCGTCTAGGCGAGGATGCCCCAGATAAGAGACCCGCCAGGGCATTACTCCTCGACAATGTTGCCTCCAACTTGGCCACCCACACTAGGGAATCCACCCTGCCCTTCCAGAAGGATGTGCCCGATCTCTCGCGTAAGGAGATGAAGGAGCAGGCCGATCGAATCGGAAAGACCCTCGTCAAATGGGCGCGTGAGGCTTCCACTGGCCCATTCGACCCAGAACTCGACATCCGCAGCCCATGCGAGAATCATCTGCTTACCCCAGTAAATGTCGACCTCATGTTCGGGCATCGCAGTCGGCCACACCTGATGCAGCTGTTCAATGAATACATGCACCAGATGGTACTGCTTCGTGATGCTCTCCTGCCGTTCCGAAACTTCGATGAGGTCCTGATTCCCATCGACGGCAAGGCTGCCCGGGGAATTCGTCATCTAGAGCCCAGTCGGGCGCAATTCCTGACAACCCTTGTCACCAAGAGCGTGACTCAGGTGTCGGTCCTAGCATATGCTAAAGCGCTTCTGGCACCAGATCTGCCCCGAACCGACACCGGTGGTTATGGTTTCCAGTATGAGCATGGCACCATCCTGCCCGCTGTTCTGAGCGGCGGAGATACCCATTTCCACTTGCTACAGTATATCCCCGCCAAGCTCGATCCATCTCAGAAGGACATCCTGTTCGACTACGAATTTCCTGATTATTATACTGCCCCGCGTCCGGAGATTTCCCCTGGATCCGAGGTGCCGGCCGACGATTTGCTGAATTTCCCCTCCGAGTCCGCATCTCCTGTGGTTCAGAATGCCAGTCTTGGCCTGGTACCCTCGACCTACTCCACTCCTATCCGTCAACTAGAGCTCCGCCTCGAGTTTAACAACGGAAAGTGCATCGGTGTCGATATCGGTCAGATTGCCCGCGGTCACCGCTACGCCTACCAGGCCCTTGTGGGCAAGGAGGCAGACCTCCCAGCTCAGTCTGCTATTGTCCACTCGGCCCTGGACATTCTCTTACACCCCGAGCGTGGTGTTATCACCGCAAAACAGGGCGGTGTCCATGTTATCCCAACCGTGGAGCCCATCATTGCTCTCGCAACTCTTGGCAAGCTGTATCCGGAGAACGTTGTGCTCCTGCCGGAGAATGGTGATCTCGGCCAGACTAAAAAGGCTGGTAAGGGATTCGAACCCAAATTCATTGTCTGGGGTGGTGTGAAGCATGGTGGCTTTAAGGGACATTTCTGATTTCGGCATGTTCATTCTAGTTGGGTATTGCATTGGGATTGTTTTCATTGCGGTGGTTGTTTTCTGCTTCCTTGGGTAATCGCTTCTATCATATCTATGTTCAAAGTTTAACGCATACAGTATGATATTACCTTTTACTCTTATCATACCGACTGTTCCTTTTTCAGACGGTGTGCGAGTCACACACAGTAATTAAAGCTAGTTGGTTGCCACACACTGCAACCCTGATATCGAAAGTCAAAGTAGCGTACATCCACAAGCTCCCAAATTTGCATTGGTAGAAAGTCTTATATCCCTGTAGCTCAGAATCAAAGCAATTTTGTTCTTGCTTAAAAGTCATCCATTGTTACCGGAGCTTGGGCGAATATTAGCTAGACTTCATATCGTATCCCCTTACGATGAACCACCCACCTCCTTGAATTACTACAATAACAAGTATCCCTGGGACGGCAAAACGGTGGATATATGGGCAAGGTGCTAATACCTACTTTCAGACAATTTAGTTATCTCTGAAGACAGATTACATCGGTGTAATTGTCTGGGAGTACCGCTTAATCTCAGGTGTTTACTTTAACCTCTCTATATATTAATATACGAGATAGGCAGTTTAAACACTACATCCATATATGGCCAAGAAAGCCTCAACTTATAGAAAGATAAACCTCATTTTTGATATTCCAAAATCAGACCAAAGAGACTTCACGAAAGCCTAGAAACCAGCCCGCGCATTCTCTCCTTGACATGAGACATAACAAAACTCCCTAGCTCCCTGTGCATAACCGGTCTCTCTTCTCCATCAAGATCTCCATACGTATCTTCCAATGCCCCTCTATTGCTAGCGACTTCCATATAAAGAGAGCGGTTCTCTTCCTCGCCGATGCACACAAGAAAACTGCCAAGCTTAAGGAGTATCGAGTTCAAAATCAGACGACACATACGTCCGTTGCCGTCGATAAAAGGATGAATATTGACAAAGATGTGCGTATATTTTGAAGCAATGGCGATAGGGTCAACCGTTCCTTTAGCAATGACTTCTTTCAGATAGGATGTTGGGGCCAAGGAGTGCTTGGAAATTGTGCTACGTGATGAAGTGTACAGTGAATCACGTCCCCTGAGGCTTATATATATTGTATATAGGTTGTGACATAATGATGTATGTGATAAATATGTATAAAAAGCTTTTCCATTTGAGCCTCAATCTCTAATAATGATGTCTTTTGTTTCTTCACCTCAGCCCGGAGTTGACTGTACCATGCAGAGTATAAGGATATTAGAGAATAGATAAGTACGGAGTATTAGAGGCTAGAAGTTCTCGCCAAAGTATTGGTTTTACATATAGAAATTCCAGTAAACGTTTTAATTCCAGACCATTTCATGACCGTCATAGGACGGATATTGATAAACATAGAAACCCCAACATGGTAGAGACATCTTGCAATATTGCACCAATAGGACCCAGAAGGCCAAGCCTCCAATAAGTTAAAGAACACAATAAAAGAAGAGGAATGGACAGAGGACCCATATACATCCAATGTGGCCCATTTATTCATCCCCGTCATACTTAGCCCGAATCTTATGACACGCCAGAATCATCCTTGTTAAAGGTTGCAGTATCGCGACGTCCAACTTTCCCGCACGGTCCAGGTCGAGTAAGTCCTGGAGGGTAGACGGGGCAGGTGATGTCGGGCGAGCGTGTTCGCGGGCGACTTGCCATTCTGCATCGCTGCAGACGCGCCACATGTACTCCGGGGCTGGAAGGGGCATCTGTAAAATCATGGCATCATTCAACGGCTCAAAGTAGTCATGGTGCAGCTTCCGGGCTTCGGCGGCGAGTATATTAACGACGTGGACGAAGAAGACGTTGCGACGGAGGGATTCAGCAAATTTCCACTCGGACCAGCCTGCTTCGTTTCGCTCGAGGGCCTTTTGGTGCAGTTTACAGAGGCGCCGGGTCATCTGTGCGGCAATCGAAGAATCAGTGGTGCGGATTTAAGGGAACAGGGAGGAACGGTAGAGTACTCGCCTTCAGGAAAAAGTAACCGTGGAGTTCTGCAGCGTTGCCCGAGTCTTCGCGACGTCGCTCATTCCTATCTTTGAAGGGCGTGCTATAACCCGATCTGGGGGATTCTACAGACGGGCCCCCAAAGAGTCCCAAGATCTGATATACGCAAACAGCATGCAGGGCGGCGAGGCAGGTTTCCGGGCGGTCGCTGTAAAGATGAAACTCGCGGACTAGCCGCTCACGTTGCGAGTTGATCATGTTGTCAACGAAGTCAACGCTGGACTCGACAGAGCTCAAATATGCCGATACACAGGCAACGGCAATGCCGAGGGGCTCAGCCATGCCGTTCTTAGAGCACCGATAGAGACTGTGGTGGATGAAGGGGGACCAGAAGTTAGGCTGTATCATCATTCGTGAATAGTCGCGCAGGATCCCGAAAAGCTCCTGAGATAGACTGGCTGTGTCTCGCAGTGTTGTATCGGACAAATCCGGGACAAAGGAGCTAGCAAAAACACTTGTAACATCCCCGGAGACACCAGAGTCGGAGGTCTCTAAGTCGTCACGTCCCGCGGACGGCTCCTGGTGACTACTGCTCGCCGACAAGGATAGGGGTGGTAAGGAGAGGTCTAGCGAATCCCGCGAAAGTAATAGAGAATTGTTATCTAATGAGTGCGGTTCCTTGGACTTTTCCTCCGGCGCAAGAAAGGAGGACGTCTGGTCGTGCAGATAATCCACAAAGTCTGATGATGGATCAGGCCATGTAGCCTGGCTAGGAAAGCCAGTTTCATCATGGATAAAACCGACATTATGCAGTGGTGGGCTCCAGGTGATGCCGTCCCCGGGCAAGGTCATGGCTGAGACAGGGAAAACAGAGGTCAAACCCATGGATGTCGGTTCCAGAGTTACTTCCATGGGCGACATATGCTCCCGGCCCGTGTCTTGATCTCCCCATGTTGGAGATGTCAAAGACGTGTTGGGATAGTGACAGGTTGTGCCCATCTGAATACATCGACTACAGGCTGGGCGGGTCAATGAACAGCGCAACTTCTTTTGGACGCATGTTTCACAAGACTTGCGCTTTGATGCGCGTTTCTGGCCAAATGTTTTGGCACAGCGACGTCGATGTCGGTCCCGGAGATCCCCTGTCGGATACGTCAAAAATTAAATCCAACAGATCGATTGCATGCACGCAAATAGAAAACGTACGGCGTCCGTAGGCCTTGTTACAGAGATCACAGCGAAACTCTGCATCCGTCGCGTCGGGGGAGTTGTGGCTATCGGTATGTCCAGTGTAGTTATTCCAGTCCATAATGCTCGGAGTGAACGATGAATGACTGGGGTTATGTGTAATTTTGGAGGCGGTAGGCGGTGCCATAGGTCAAAGAGCAAATAAGTAGAATGCGCCTCAGCCCTTTCGACTAATATACGATGTCGAAAGAAGAACTGGTATGTTGTCACAGGCCAGAGCGGAGCACTAGCGCCCCCTCAACGAGCACCCTTCAGAGTTGGCATCTAATTCAGTACACCGCCGTATATAGGCACAACGCATTCTTTCTACCGATTTCCTATAGTCGGCTCTTGCCTTGGTTACAGCAATTGCAGGCCCTGGCAAGCATACGAAACATGCCCGTGGACTACTGAACCTTTTACACGTAGTTCGTATATTGTATATCAGGCTTTCTCATTCGGATATGAAGTCTCCTTCGTAATGTAAGCTTATATATTTTTTCCAATTGATTTTCGGCATAGTGGGTGGAGTGGTTAATTGTCAAAGTAGGAGTGATTTCATACCTATGGCAAACTCCACAAGCAGGGTGTACAATATAATTGTAAAAAATACATAAGGGCTTAGAATCAATATCAAATGAATATGCTGTATGCCCAGCCTCGTTACTATATATGGGGTCTATCAGGGGTGCAGACGGGGATCGACTCGGACAATATACGCATGATGTAAGCGTATACACACTCGTGATTGATAACGTCAGGAATCTAAGAGGAATGAAGAGTGACTTGTCTGCTCAGCTATCCGGAATAGTATGGGGTGATTCAGGAATGGCTTTCGCACTTGTTCAAATGGGATTGCCCGCTTCAAAACTATTCGATGCATACTTCAACGGCGGGGCGATCCGTTGATTCACATATGACTTAATCGCCCGTACCCGCTACCTTTTTTTTTTCTCAGACCTACACAGACGTCAACCTCCCAATTACTCACAACCCTACACTCAGCATCCAGGTCAACGATCCGTATGACAGCTACAGACTCCTCATCCGCACAATCCACCCCCTCTTCAGCAACAACAATGTCGCCCCAAGTGGCCCAACACGACCCCGCAATCGAGAACTCCCTCGACGACATCTTCGGCTCATCGCCACCCCACGAAAGCACACTTGCATCAACAAATCCAATCACCTCATCCGAGCCCTCCGACCTCCCCGGTCTCCGCCGCCAACACGTGACAGCAGGCTACCGCGACGGCACATCCGCCTCAAAGGGCGCGCACGTGCAAGACGGGTTCGACGGAGGTTTCCCCGTCGGCGCGCAGCTGGGTATGCGCGCTGGTACTATACTGGGCATTATGGAGGGACTGCTACGCGGGTTCGAGGAGCGAAGTGGACCGGGTGTTGTGAAGAAGCCGACTGTGCGGGCCGGCCATTCTGCTACTGGATCTGGGCCTACGAAGAGGGATGACGGTGGTGATAGTGAGATTGCGGAGTCACGCCGGCAGAAGAGAGAGCAGATCCGTGTGCTTTATGAAACTGCGCTCAAGGAGCTGGATGTGCAAGCTGTTTTTGCCGGGGCTGATGGGGCTGGCGCGGAGGTCAACCCGAGGGCCGAGGCCGGGGAGGAAAAGCCGGAGACTCAGCTTGGGCGGAAGGGAGATGTTGTTGTTTCGAAATGGGAGGGGAGGGTCGATGTGCCGAGGTGGGAGGAGAATATGGAGGCTTTGGAGATGAAGGACAAGGAAGAGGGCAAGGGTGAGACCCAGGCTGTGGAGCACAGTTGAAGTTGTCCTGGATTTGTGCAATCATGGCTTGCACTATGTGTTTGTCATTGATACGACACAAGGCTGTACTTTGCCTGAAGATCTACAAAACAATGCCCCACCAGGTACAGGCACGGGGGAAGGGAAATGTCTCCTCTCGTCTTGCAGATGCGAATGCAGGATTGAGTTTCCGCAGAAATTGGCGGGTCGACTGTCTTTCGGGGTCTCTGTTACTCGTTCCCCGCTGCAGGCTCATCCCTGCCGCGGAAATCAAATACTTGGAACAAGCTCCGCTGCCACTGCAAGGTTGGTGCGGCGGACGGGCGGGGCGGAAGGCCGGTCCGGTCTGTATGTCCTCGGTTGTTTGGGGTAGAAAGGTCGTGCTGCGCTGAGACATTGACGCTGGGGTCTCTATACACTACTGTCGGTACGGCTGTTGCTATGGTAGTGTTGCGGGTCGGATTTGGTGGCCGAGTTTATCTTGGCAATTTCAAAGACATTTTGCCAGACTTTCGGTCAACAAACAGTCAACGACTCAATTATATTACAATGCGTTCTACAAATCGGAGTGGATTTGTCAGAGCAAACAAAAGCAACTACAAATGGCGCCTGCCTGTCAAACACGAGACGTAAATGATAAGTCATATGTCAAACAACGTTGTAACGCTACCTGTCAAATTTATGCTGTCATCGCACAAATCAAAAGTCCCTACAAAAACACAGCAGAAAGGTCTAGACAACCCAGATCGGGCTCCCTACAGCTCCACAACACAAACTCCGATAGATCTGAAACTTGCCAGGTTGGCGGGTCTCGGGGACGCAATGGGCGTACAGCCGGTTGGATCCGCCAGCTTGCCTTGCGTGAGAGGTCGCAGCGGAAGAGCTCCAACTCAGGGTGATGGAGATTTGGTTGGCCGACCCAAATAAACACCCTGTCTAGCGTTACCTGTCAAAGCGAGAAGTAGAAGATCGGCCAGTTATGTTGGAGTTGGAGAACATTGGCTCGTCATATTAGGTTGACGGATTGATGAATGAGGGGGAGACGGGGAAGCCGTAGATTGGCCGGATATGTCTTGCGAACCAGATTAGTAGGCTTCATTTAAGCTTGTATGACACAGGGCTCAGATTGGCAGATCAAACGAAGCGGGACTAGTCTTTTCAGCCGAGGTGGAAATTCAAGGTCTCGGACAACGTAGCGGTTGGCCCTTGGCGGACGTTGAGGGGCGGTCGATGCAAGGGATAGGACGCATCGTCATATCTGGGTTACCTGTATAGAATATCCTTAAGTACTCCGTACTGGGAATGCAGCTGTTAGTATTTGTAACAGGACAGCTTGATTGTGTGAACTGCGTGGGAGGTGTACATCGGGCGCAATTGTCGGTCAATGGGTTTTAGTTGGCATGTGCCGTTCTAAGCCCTAAGTACTCAAACCTCAACGCCTCAAAATGTCGGCCATTCCACATCCGCGGCCGGTGGATCCCCTCCCGCGGTCCCCGGTGCATCCGCTGTGGAGAACTTACGAATAGCTGCACTTCGAGAATTCGACATGTAAACAGGGTATTAGTGTGATGCTGGCAGACCCAGTATCTGGAATTCAATTCCTGTCGCTGTTCTGAAACAGATGCAAGAGAAGCTGCGGGCAATGGGGATGTGGAATGACCATGACGCGCCACATACGTGGCACGTTGGGCTGTGCAAGTCCTCTCGACAAGTCGGCTGTTCGCAGGCAGAAGTCAAAAACTGCTAGCTGAGGGGAAAGTTCGGGCCTGGGGGAAGGTTCGGTGGCTCCCTTCGCCCTTGTTGGTGCCTTGGGCTGGCTGGTTCTCTAATGGGTCGCCGTGCATGGCGTAGACTAAGATGCCTTGTCTACATGTTATCTAGTAGAAGAGCTGTTGTTACATAGTTCTCATTACTCGGGTCAATGGATAGCTCGAGGATGTTGCGGTAGTATCGAAGATACCGTTGGGGATGGTCTAGAATCCGGAGTCCCGCATTCCGCAAAACGTCCTCATCTCCTAGACAACGAAGTAGTAAAGAATCGTTCATGTTTCTAGTAAAATGTGATGGTGTCTATTTTTGTCTATCCAGAGAGCAACGAAGTAGTGAAACACTTTTTTTTTGATGAATGCAAGAAAGAGGCCAGAGAATGCGAATGTTGGGTCATTGGAACACAGACAACACAAGGCGTCGTGTTCCTCTATATTGGATTATAGATCACAGTTGGAAAGGGATGGTTGTCGTAGCAGTAGTAGCAGGACATGATTCTGTCACACATGGTAGAGATGAAGACCGTTGATAGTAACTTCGTAATAAAACAGTGCAATGATAATACAGCACGCGAAATAGCGCGATCAAGACATGGAAGGAAATCAACGCAACGAGATGACAAGTAGGAAAATTAAAGATAGTTAGCTCGAGGGTGTCGAGTCATAAGTCGGTAGTCGTGGTCTCTAGGACCAGGCATCGTGTTCGGTTCGTGGCGCGAGATAGCGCGTGCAAAGAACGTTTTTGAGTGCGTCTGTGTCCAGCCACATTCGGGTCTGGAGATTCATTATTTTCATTTGGCGCGGGAAGCAGAATAGCATTTTTGCGTAAGGGAGTGGACGTGTTCGTAATCATCGAGACACATTGGAGGCATGATGGCAATGATATGAAATCGTTGGAGTGATCGTTGGTAAAGTCGGTATGTTGTAGCATGGTTTCGTCCGTAAAATTAAACCCAGAGAACCGGAACGCCGATTGAAAAAGCATCAGATGGTGGTAACATTGGTCTTCTTGTGAGACTTTGGGGGCTTCTGGCAATTTAATGAACGCAGGGAGCTCATGAATCGCTGCAAGAGAGGCCTTTGCTCGCGAGCTCCATTGATAGGGGCTTGGGAGTACTGGTCGTAGCAGAACGAAGTCAACTTCTCCTTGTCACCCTTGTCAGAGTTGGAATTGTTGGAGTATGTGGGGGAGTCAGAGCGCTGGCGGCGCCGGAACTGTGCTTGGAAAGCGGCAGCTGCGGAGCGGTCAACGTCGGAGCTGTTGGTACTGCTGTTCTTGCGGGAGCGGGGAGGGCGAGTCAGAGAGGTGGAGGAGGGAGCAACCAGACGCAGTGTATTCAGGCCGTTGTATGACCTCATGGCATCTTTGACAGTGCTGGGCCGGTCCATGCTGGGGCGGAAGGCTTCTGGGATAGGCTCCCCCATGATGTCCTCTGGCATACACGGGAACTGCTCGAAGGTCTGGCCATCGAGCATAGTTTGGTGAAGTCTAGGCTGTGACTTGGCACCGCGGAGTTTAGCACGGCTCCGAACCTTGCGCAGGGTGTCGATGGGCCGGCGGGACATGGATTTACGGCCAGCAGACTCGGACTCGGAGTCGGACTCCCAGACGGACTGCTCGCAGAAGGCATCGATGGTTGAAATTGAAGGTCGCTCCATTGAAGTTGCGGTCCACTGGCGGGAGATCGGTGGGGAGCTAGCCACAGGACTGGGAACGGGACTAGGGCAGTCGTTGGCGGGGATGAACAGTGGGTGGTCAAAGTGTGTCATGTGAGGTTCCATGGTGACGGGGTTGATCAAGGATGGAGGGGAGATCATGGAAGCGTCCAGGGGAGGGCGGGTTCCAGGACTGGATTGCTTGCGACGAGAGGTGTTGTGGAAACTCGCCGCACGCGACAGGTTGAGAACAGCAGGAGGCTGCTTCCTACGGTGAGTCCGCGATGTGCAGGACCCTGTTGCGTCCTCATAGCCCATGGTGATAGTTGTGGTAGAATCGTTGGAGTGTTGAAAGCAAGGTGTGGTTGGACGAGTATCCGCCGGAGTCAAAGCCGGCACCGGAGGGGGAGGGGGAAGAGAGTATTTAGGTGGTGTAGATGCAGGGAGATAGAAGCGGCGACGCGGCTCGCTCTGAACCTGGTTTGCGTGCTCGTACAGCTGCTGAGTAGCCTCGAAGACAGCGTCGGGGCAGCTAGGTGAATCGTAGGCAGAAGAAAAAGAGGTGCTAGGTGTCAAGTCTGGGGTGGTGCTGTCCGTGTGAATGGAGCTGAACGAGACGTGGCTGCTGTGAAGCGGACTGTCTTCCTCCGTTGAGGGAGTGTATCGGTGGAATCTCAAGCTGTTCTCCAACTCCACCTGTGCGAGTGTGGAGCGATCTGGTCCAGGGTATTGTAATGGGTTGTGGATGTCCTTGTTGTGGGTCAAGGAGAGAGGGTAATATTGGCTTTCGTCTTCAAAACTATCATTGCGCATATCCGATGTGTAAGGATTCCAAGACGGCGTAGCTGCCAATGATTCTTCGAGGTAAAAGGGATCGAGATTGGACTCTTCAAGGACCTTTGCGCCGGCTGTTGGGTAGTAAGATGATCCTCGCTTTGCAGGTGATGGTGATGGTAGACAAATTGTAGTCTCTGATCTATTGCGATCTTGATACAGCACGTCCAACTCGCCTGGACAATAAAGGCCTCTGTGATCCATGGGACTGTAAGCTCGAGTAGTATGAAAGAGAAGTAACACGAGGAATGCAAGATCTCTAGGATCTAGGCACAATCAAATACAGTGATGGAAGAGAGGAGAGTTGCCACCAGGACGAGACCAAGAGAAGGAATGAGGAATGAAATGACCGAAGTGGAGGCCAGGGTGGAGGGGATATGTTTATACCAAAAATAACCTTGAGGACCTAGAAGCCCTAGGCCTATGATCCGGTGGCTAGCGGGAAAAGCAGATGCATGCCAATGCACAATGTAAACAACACAAGCACAGACGATCATGACCTATCTGACCTTGCATGGTCCCCTTCCGTAGGGATGTTGCAGCAAGGACCCTTCCATTGGGTCCTCCAGCAAGGGCGCGCGGAACTCGACCCGTACAATTGGCACTAAGAAACATCCCGAAGCATCACAATGAGGATTGTATCTCCGTGTGTCTGTGTCCTTGTGTTCCTGTGTTCTCGTGCTCTGTGTTTCCTGTATGTCTGTGATATGGAAGCCAAGGAAGTGACGCGAGGTCTTCGTACCACCAGATCTCACTCCAAGCATTTGGAATATTTTCAGCCTGTCAGAGGCAAAAGTTGGGAAAAAGATTTTTACCGACATCTGCAGTGTGCAGAAGTCCTGTGCAGTGGCTGGGAGAAAATGTGAGATATCACTGGCCGTCTGGTGCGAAGTTCCCGGGATCAGCCACTAATGCTGCCGATCGCCTTGATCTGTGATCTATTAGCTCTGTCACTTTGACAGTGTACTTTGGAGAGTACTTTGGTCCTTTTCTCGGTCAACACCGTTGCACATTCTTCGTAATCCTAGCAACGTTAAATCGAGCCTCATAAATTCGATACCATAACGTTCCATCTCGGAAATTGTTCTCCAAGCACCTACGTCATGGGCTTATTCTATTTTTTTTTTTTGGTCCTTTACTTTCTTTGCTTTTGAGTAATGGCTAGAGAGCTTTAACGCTTTTTTCAAGCCCAGTGACATCAGTGTTAAACCTAGGAGTGAAGAGCTATACTTTCTCCCTGGTGTTTCTAGTCTTCCTACTTCTCCTAGTTTTGCCTTGATTCCTTTGGGAAATCGGTGCCTGGATTGAAGTTAGTCAGATAACCCATCATAATTTGCCACATAGATTTGGATGGTCGGACACTCAAGGAGCTGAGGTAGACCCTGACAGTAGACGAATCACACATGTTGTGCATCTGTAACTCTGACATTGTGCTGCCATTGGTTCTTCATCGAACTCTTTTTTCTTATTATTTTGTGATCGGACCATACAACATACAAATCCACTTCCAGCTGGTCAATGTGTTAATGTGTTTGCTGGGTCCAACCGCAGATGTTGCCGTATCTCATGGGTCTCAAAGCTCTATATTCTATAACCCCCGAAATTGCTATTTTTCTGTATCGTTGCAAGTCTGTAAGCCCTCAAAGAGACCAAAACAAAACAAAACAAACCCGAGACATATGCTCAGCTAAGTCCATGAACCCCACATTCCATCGAAAAGTTTGACCTGCATGCATCCCGCTACACGTACAGCCGAAGTGCAGCCATCCCGCCCATGTAGTATAAGTATGGACGCACTCCCCAGTAGAGTACCCCTGATCTGCAGGCCCAGTAGCTCTTTATCGTCCAGTTCATGCACTGTTTGTAATCTCTGAGCGATTAACTCACCGGGGACGCAGTCTTTGCAGAAACCCTCGCCTCCCGTCCTCCCGGTCACATTCCTTTCCCGTTGGATGTTGAGTGCAGACACATAGAGTTTTGAATAGATGTGCGCACAGTGTACTAGCAATCTCGAGTACAAAATAACCCAACATATCGACTACTAGATCGCAGCGAAAGGATTTTCCAAGGACGCAATGGCAGGACATGCAACTCCTCGATCAACAGACTCTTTCTAAGATTGAATGAGAATCAAAATTAAACTTGATGATCAGAACAATTCAATACCCCACAGTCAAACAGCTAGAACAGATCCCTTCCCAAAGGAATCGCATCCATCAATCCCGGAAGTGTCTCGCAAACCATATTTCCGTGATTGACCAATAGCCCCTATCCCAAGATCCCAGACAAAGGAACTGAAACATCTAAGCTCCCGCGGATCTAGGCTGCTGTAAGGCATGTTTGAAACCTACCTGGATACTGGGTCTTAGTTCCCTTCTGGACACTTTCCGGGTTTCGTTTTCGTGCGTCCGCGCTGCGGGAAGCCCTTCCCCGGCCCGACTGAGGTATCAAATTTTCCGGTTCCCAGGATGACCCTTGCTGTTGTTTTGGAGAGGGTCCAGGCCTTAGACAGAGGGGTTAATATTACTTTCAAGGTTGTAGTGCTTATAGGGCGCTCGTGTTCATTTGGGTGCCACGGTGGAGTCTTGTATTGGAGGCCTCCTGGCTTCAGGTATTGGCATTGGGGATAGCTAGGGGCTGTAGTCACTATTGTTGGGTGCATACATGTATTAGTTACTGCCCAGGTAACTAGTACTATGTACCTCTTAGATTGTATATTCCAGGGAAGAGCTGGAATGTCCCAAGATACCGGTTTGGCATTAGCACCGAGAATACGGCTTTCCCGAAAGGTGCCCGTATCCACACCTGATTGCTCTAGGCACATCAAAATAAGTCTACTCGCATCTAGAAATAGCTACATCAAATTGGATATGAAATAGTGTCAATGGAGTCCGAAGAAGCGATAGTCTGTAAAGCCGCCATAGATGAAGCTATTCATTCTGTAGTTGAGGATTTTCGAAGTTGAGCCGACACTACAGATAACCACTAGATCTTTGAGGCAAAATCTAACAATTCCGGCAAATATATATTTCGAGGCATGTTGGCTCTACGATTCTCAAACGGCCAAGTCCGCCAAAAAAACGGAAATGTCACTCAGCTTTTGGAAAAAATGGCCCACTTTGTATGGTGTTTTTGTCGTGCACGGGCCAGCACCATACAAAAATTGTCCCCCAGACCAATTTCTAGCCACTTGTACTGTTGTATGGAGGTTGAGAATTAAAATTGGGTCGGTGGGTATGTATAGAGAGGATAATCACTCGTCTTTGCACTTTCCCTGCCAGGTTGATCCACTTTCTGGCTCTCATGGTTACTGCCTCACGCACCTAAGAACCGGGGGACATCACCGTAGTGGTAGCACCCTGGACCTAGCAACGCCTGATCGTCCCTATAACCTCCTCCCCGCGCAGTTTTAGAGGTTCCTTGGGGGCTTCCGCGACCCCCGGGATTTTATTGGCTCGCGGCGCTGGGTCTTCTGTCCTGCGCACTTTATTCTCGATCCAGAGTTCTAGTGCTCAAAGGGTCCAGAGGCGTTTATGAGCTTGCCTTTTTATTGGACGTGAGTACTGATAGCTTTCAATCATTTGAAGGTTCCAACTAACCCTGGAAGACCGAGGTCAGCAGCTTTATTTGCTTAGTCATCGCGTCGAGAACACTGGAGACGATGTCATTGCGGGGGAGAGGCGGCACGATGCCACGTAAATGGACTTGGTACAACATCTTACTCATTTTAGAGGAATACCTTAACAATACGTAGATATTTAAAAGGAATCATTCAAGTTTACAGTTCAAAATTGATACCGCCCCGTTCCATGGTTACAAGCTGTGGGGAGAGTAGTTCGTTCCAAAGAACCGCAGCCGGCGCGAAAACGAACCAGTGGACCAGATGGAGCCTAACCAAGATCCGTTTGTAATGATAAATAGGAATGGCCGTAGTATACACACACGGGGTAGTAAATAATCGGCTAAGTAGTAAACTAGTTAGCCATGATATATAATTACCTAAGTATATATTTTGGCTACATTTCAGCATATATATATATATTGATGCCCGACATACACAAAACTTGGTGTGATTTGCCAACGCATATATTTAGTATCATTCCAAGGCTATTAGCCTTGAAAGTCAACCATGGCACGGCGAAATTAAATTCGCTTCGATTTCATCGCTTCCTAGCCCAGGAGGGCTCCTATCTTTGGATTTCTACACTACACATACGGATTACTCCGTATGCATTTCAAAATTGCATAGTTTTGGACTATTCGATCTCGTACCCACTATAGCAGTCTGTGCGACTGGCAGTTGCAGCTAATTATTGAGGTATTGCGCCCCCCTCCCCCCCCGAATTGGTTGCGCAGCGACATTATGATCTGGACGCATGATGACACTGGAATATTGAGATCTGACATACTTGAAGTACCTAAGGATCTACTTGGGGCTCCCTAATAGCCTTGCAAAAAAAAGCAAAGAGAAAAATAAATATTTGCCTCAGGGTGAATTAGGGCAGGCACGCCAACATTCTTTCCTTGGGAGAACATTACCCTTCAGCTTCGGGCTTCACAGGTTCAACATTCTTCTTCATCTCGACATATCTGTTTGAATTTGAATCCGGGCAGCCGGAGTGTGAGGGTTGGCGTTTCATCCCCGAGACACGTTTGGTGCGCTGTAGCTCGAGCTGCGGCCCCAGCCATCTCAATTAACCAGCCACCTCGCAATCCGATCCTTTCTCGTTATTTTACCTCTCCAGATTTCAAATCGCTTCAGTTTTCCTCTCAATTGCATTATATTGTGCATTGAGTATTGATTTGTACAGCCGTTGGGGCTGTGAATCTTTTTGACTCTCAGCGATCGATAATTTTGCGATCGCGATCCTTGAGAGCTATCTACTGCTTCAGTGACGCAACACTCGCATTGTCGTCCAATCCACAATTTTACCAACCATTCTTAGAGGTGTCTCGACACATCCCCAAAGCCTCTAACGAAGTCTACGACTCTAACGACCCATCAACGTTTACGACCTTTGCGCGGCAACGCCAGCCGACTGTTCAACGACCTTCTACATCAGCCGATCCACAATTCCGACCCCCAAGCGCTTCTGACTCTCAGCGTCCCTTACGTCGTATCCCTCGCCAGACAGAGGTCCGCCAATCTCACCGTCGAACGGTATCATTAGGCGCCCGGGTTCCACACCCCAATCGACTCCAACCGGCGCGTGCAACCCCGGTCTCTGTACAACACATCGCAGCCAGTGGCATCGCAGCGCTACGTCCGGCCCTTTCCGAAGCGGAGACCGACGACAACGGGTCTACAGTTGACGACCCATATCAGCTCCTCAATACCTCTTACTGGCCGCAGAGAAAGACCGGAGTCTCGTCGCGCACCGCGTCGGCAATCCATTTTGCCCTCGAGGAAGCTATACGTGGACCGCTCCAGCTCTCCACTGACTGGGACGAGGTGAATGCTTCCATGTCAGACATGGTAGGCGTCGCTGGCCCCGCTGGGCCTGTGGGCAATAGCCGTGTTCAAAATGGTGGAGCTCGTATACCCCAGAACCCCATCTCAGGGACATCACAGCCACCGAGTGGTATGAGGACCCCCACGGATATAATGAGACAGCGCCGGGATCGAGAGGCTCGCCGCAAAGCGGAACACGAGGCCCGAGAGAGAGAACAGGAAGAATTGGAACGACAACAACTGGAGCAAGAACAACAGGCTCAGGCTGAAGCTCAGGCCCAGATACAGGCCCAGGCCCAGGATCAACAGTACGCCGCTGGCGTTGCCACCGAAAATGCCTCCCAATCAAGAATTCGAGCCCCACGAGCATCAAGGGGCCCCGAAGGACAACCCCAGACCATGCCCGTCGCTTCAGGGCCAGCATCTGCTTACCGACCAGCACCAGATGCTGCCCCGAGTACCCGACCATCAGAATATCAGACTGCCCCAGCAACAGCTGGGACAGGACAACTGGCTAGCCAGTCACGACCGACACAGGCAACTGGTCAGCAGCCTCAGCACGGTCGGTCGCAGAGTGCGGCAGAAATTGGAGCTCAACCCAGACCAATTGGGGTCTCCAAATCTACCCAGGCCCTACCCGCAGGACAGCCTGGTGCTCCCCAAGCTCTTCAGCAGCCGAAACGCGTTGGGTTTCCGCATGCATTCGAGCGATGGGAAACACTGTCTTCACACTGGGAGGGTCTTACCAGCTATTGGATGCGCAAGCTCGAACAAAACAACGAGGACCTGGAGCGTGATCCAATCAGCCAACAATTGGCCCGTCAGATCACAGACTTGTCTGCTGCTGGTGCCAATCTATTCCACGCGGTGGTTGAACTACAACGTCTGCGAGCCTCATCCGAACGCAAGTTCCAGCGCTGGTTTTTCGACACCCGTGCTGAGCAAGAACGCTCGAAGGAAGTGCAGGCAGAGTTGGACCGCCAGCTCAAAGAAGAACGGCAAGGCCGAGCCGATGCCTTTTCCGCCGCACAGGAAGCCGAAAAGGACAAAGTCAAGGCCGAGGAGCTGCTTAAAGAGATGCGCCGTGAACTCCAAATATCCAAGGAGGAGGCACGCCGCGCCTGGGAAGAGCTTGGCCGTCGCGAACAAGAAGAGCGAGACAGAACCAACTCCCTGCGCAATGGAGAGCCGACTCTCGTCGGAGGCGTTCAGGTTGTGCCTATGGTTTCTGGCCTCCCTAGTCGTCACACCACTCGCCCGCAGACCCGCGAGGGCCCATACCCCGGTGGTCCGACAGCCACAACCATGGGCACCGACGCATACCACGGCAAGTCCACAGGGAGCGCAGGTGGACAATACTACGAAGATGGCACGCCGATGTCTCCCACAGGGTCAGACCCTTTCATCGAACCCAAAAAAGTAGATCCACCCATCTCCAAAGCCCCCTACCCGGGACCACTATATGAACACGAAACCACCACTGGCCCATACCCTGGACCCACAACCTCAGAACCCGACACGCGCTCCTACGTCGGTAGCAGTGAAGCCGGCGATGAAGAGTATGCCCCCTACTCCCATGATCAACATGGAAACCCCATCAGCTACCCGCCTGGCCCATCCTCAGAGGGAAGTGAAGAGTATGATCCAGAAGGCCATTACATGCCCGACGGCGCCTATACCTCCGCCGCCTCTTCCGCCCCCCTGCAAGCTCCGCATCCGCCCACCTCCGCAGCGGACTACAGCGGCTCTGGCTGGGGTCCTGGCACTGGGTGGGAGTCCGTGACACCACGCCATCGTCACCCCACGCGTCTGAGCGATGTCCTTGAGGAGGACGAGCCTAGTCGCACGAATCCCAGCCGCGCCACTAGTCGCAGCCAGGCCAGTCGAAGTATTCTTTAAAACACGTCATTGGCCTTGTCATGCGTCCTATCTTGGATCAAGGTGTTTAACGTTGAATTTTGGTATCTGAGCTTTTTGATGCGTGCATAGAGAACCCTAGGGAGGTATTCTCGTATCTCTATCGAGAGTGTTTCTCCTATTTTGATTTTCCAACCCATTCTTGTTCCATTGGCTTCCCTATTTGTTTGTCTATTCGTGTGATGCCTGTCCTTTCCCCTGTTTCTGTAAACTTGGCGTTCAATTCCCCCTATCCCCAATATCGTTATGTTCCTTGTTTCGTATGTCTTCTTTGTGATTTAATTTCCTTTACAACGGCGATAATACTTAATTGCCTCTTTGCTTGTGTACGTAGTACTATAGGGAAGTGTCTATCCTTCTCATCAACCTACGACATAGAGCAGAGATGATCAAAATAACTTTACTCGTACATATGTACATTCACAGAACATCTCCTTCCCTCCTGGCACTTCCCATACTCGTCGCCCGCCCCTCAGCCGACCCATTAACGCGGCCAACTGGGGATGGTTCATTATGGGAGTCCCTTCATTCCACCCCTCTCCCATTTTTCAAATCACTCTTCCATCTCATAACTATGAGAGTGCAAATCCTCTCAGTTCGCCTAGGGCAGCTTGACTGGGCCCTGGTTCGAGGCAGCACCTCCAGGCTCACCCTTCCCCCCTTAATTCGCCACATTGGCAGCATTCTTCCTCTGCTTTTGCATTTTCTCGTTTTGACGACGAGTCTCCTCGGCCCAGGCCCTGATGCATTCGGGCAATCGTAAACACCAGATCAGAATCTCCCTCGTCGCCGAGGCATCCTCAAGGGAACCATGTCCCTCACCATGGTTTTGGATCTCGATATCCAGTAATTCGTGCGCCAATTGCTTCAGTCGCCAGATCCGCGGAAGCTTACTTTTCGATGAGAAGTGAGAGAAGACTGCCTCGGAAGTGATAAGCGCCGTATCCACATTTCGGCCGTGGATCAAGCTCAATGCTCGTAGATCATGGTGGAGAGCATGACCATTGAACATGGTATCGCGATCGAGGAACCTTTTCAGTGCGTTGCGTGCATCGTGGTTCGAACTGAAGGCTTTGCCTTCAGAAATAGCCGCGTCCAGCTTTTCTTGGATGATCCCACTGACGGGAGTCAACCAGTCTGTGACAGGCACTGTCGGCGCGACGTAGCCGTTGACTAAGACTTCACCGGTGAGAAAGTCGATCGCGACAATGAAAGCTAGCTCGGTGGTCGACTTTATGGTTTCGACCATGTTGCAGTCTATGACGATCGCCTTTCGGCGCATTAAGCCTCGCGAGAAATTATGGCTTTGGTGTGGTTTGCCGCTCTCAAGACAGGCTCTTGTGTCGATGAACTCTGGGACGCTGTAGCCTTGGTGTCGCAGGCGTTGGACTGGGTGGCACCTTCCCAGGATGTACCGGTGGAGTAAGATTTGTTCGAGCGGATCAAGATTCGTCAGTGGGAAGACTTGTGTGGATGGTGCTGGCTGAATTAAGAGGGAGGAGGATGTGTTGTTCGTTACTGCCGTGGCAGGTGTGACAGTCTCGTTTGCTTCGGCTGTTGTGGTATTCTGGGCGGATGGGCATATTGGTGGTGAGGGAACTTGCTCTGCTTGAGCGGGGTCTTGCAGGCGGGGTGTGAAGGTCTGCGCTAGGAGATGAGGGAATTGCATTTGATTCTTACATTGTTGAATCTGGGACTCAGAGTCTTCTTCGAGGGACTCCAAGTTTTACACCGGGGGCCGAGAGTGGTGCTCAGGAAGGTGAGACGCCCGTCCTGAATCCTGAGAGGCAGACTCAGGGGGCACTTGCATCTGGGACTGGTGAGCTTGTAACTGCGGCTGATAGCCCCGAGTGGATGGTCCATGGCCCTGAACAGGTGCGTGGTAAATCCGATGACGTATCTCATAGACCTCAGAACGCGCTCGACAAACCTCCATCCGCAGTCGACCATCGTTCACTGATGATTGAAACATCTGAGCCTGTGCTTGATAGCCCTGGGCGGCTGCGTGCTGGATTTCCGCCTGGATTTCCGCTTGGATTCGAGCAAGCTGAGTTTGTCGTTCCAAAACTGGAACTGGTGCTGGAAAGACTTGATATTCTGACGGAGAGAGGTAGGGCTGGGATTGAAAGGCTTGTGATTGTGATTGAAAGAAGTGAGGTTGCGGCTGAACTTGAGGTGGTGGTGAAAGAATTTGAGTGTGTGGTTGGAAAACTTGGCTGCGTGTCTGATGGGACTGCTTGGGTGATTGCTGATGTCCCTGAGCAGTGTATTGACAACGGGTTTCGACAGATGTATGGGTTTGGGTGGGTAGTTCATAATGCTGGCCAGTGGATGGACGGGCCTGGGACGACTGTTGATGGAGCAGCATTGGCCCCTGCACTGATGAAGCATCTGCTCTCTCCAACATAAAAGCAGGCGAGAAAGTCGATTTTACTTTGCCTCCGAATGCCGGCTTGCTATGACCGGCGTCATTTTTGTGTCGAATCAAGTCATCCAGAGCCGCAAATATTTGGTCACATTTCGGGCATGAGAATATGTTATGTACAATCTTGACATGGTCATTGAACCCTTGCTCTGTGTTGAAGCTTCGACCGACGCACACAGTACAGGGATATCCCACCCGTTTCACAGGTTGGCTACTCGTTCCAATTTTCTTGGGCGTGTTTTGCAGCATGTTGACTAAGTAGGTAGGTAGTCTGATGGACGTATTTGGAAGTTTTGAGTTCATCTGAGTAAATGAGAAGAATCAAAGGAGACGAGTTAGATTGCTATTGGAAGCGCGTACGTCTTCAACGCGTCTTCGCGCGATGGCCACACAAGCAGCTGCTGGGTTTACTACGCGCAAATACGAGACATGTTGGTACCTATTTAAAAAGGAGACAAGCGATCGCCTTGTGGATCTACCTAGTGAGATACTACAAATCTGCGTATTCACGTTACTTGGCCGTCACTTGGGCGTTTCAGTAGAATAATGTCGTCGATAATGATATATAATCTATCAGACCAGGTCGTTATTTACGGTCATACAAGGAAGCTGAAATGATATTTGGAATGCCTAGAATGCTATTATTCATCTCCAGAGACCAGTGAGCAGATTGATTATCAAAAGTACAACCCAGGTCCCCGTTAAACCTACAGAATCTGTGTTAGCACATGAAGCTGAAGAAAAGATTAGGGGTTTACTTGAAGTACTGTGGACTTGTCCAATTCTGGGTGTATGTGACTGCACGATAGTTGAAATTTTTGCACGGGATGGCCTTAAATGACGTCGACATCAGGCACTGCCACGCGAATCAGGATATTGGGACTAAATAGAAGAAGATATAAAACGGGTCAATCGATCTCGCATACACAAAGTGCGAAGACAACGGCTTTGTATTCCCGAATCTTTCTCATATTTATATCTTGTATCTTCATGTTCGATCTGTTACCCGCATATATTTTGCCATCAAGTTCTGTGTAGAACATAGAGCGAGAGGTTTACTACGTTTTAGGGCTTCGTTAAAATCGGACAATTATAATTTCGCTTCGTCCAGCATTTGTGAGCGTTAGTTTCCCAATCATATCATATCCACATTGCATTTGCATTTTTGGGAGCTTGTCCTGCGTGGGTCACTACGCAGGAGAGGGTGGAATGAGAAACCTCATACTTCTAAAGAGCAAATCAAGACAGCTAATTAAGCTAGCCAGGACATGAAGCCTAAGGCACGCCTTCAGGCAAACGGTGTCCATGTAAACATATATAGCCCCCAGATGCCCAGGTATCGCCAAACCTCATTTTTCTTACATTTCGTTCAGAGACCTATGAGTTATATAGCAATATATTGTTGCGAGCACTTCATTTATATCATTTATCACTGGTGATTGTTGAAAGTTTATACAAGGTTGACTTGGGTCATGGCTTCATCAACCTCAGTTTGCTCTGCATTTCTGTTCGGATTATATATATCACTTTGAGCATGTTTGCTATTGGATTTAGCTCGTTGTTTTTGATTCCAATACTAGGATGAATGTGGGTTACAAACTATCCGACTATATTATAGATGTCGTGATCAAGGATGAACCAACCCACCTCTTTCTCTTTTGGCACTTGCACCTTCTTCATGAACACGCAGTTTGTTAATTGCTACTTGAAGATCTTCGACCTTCTTTTCATTTCACGTCCTCAACAACCCCACATCTATCCACCCCTACTACCAATTCTGTGTGAGACCCCTTCCCATAGGTAGGGCTTGTAACGAAAGAGATACTGATTAGCACTTGTTGGCTTAAGCCGAAAAGCACTACAAAACCAGCGAGAGCTCACCGCTCCATCTTCTATAACTAATTCTACCACCGTCAAAACATGGCTGACAAGTAACACGTGATAGACAATAGCCCGATCCAGGCGCCTACCGACACACAATATGAGCAGCCTATGGAGCTGCCGGCCGGTGCTATTATACGAGCGAATACAAGAAATAAAATTCGACGTGAGATTCAAATCGTTTTACGCATGCACATAAGCTTGAGGTGCATTGAGCCGCACGGCGAATTGAACAGCTTGTCCATGGCATGCCTGGCAAGAGGCGAGGTAGAAGACGATGAGGCTCGTACCATAGCTTATAATATATTGGATCGGGTGGGATAATGGGATCATGAAGGCCCAAACTCTATGGGGATTGAACTGCGGTCCGACTTTGATGGTGAAACATACCGAGTAAGGGAATATTGCAGAGGATTAGAATCTAAGAGTTCGCCACTTTCCGAACGTATAACGTTACGTCTCGTCTCCGCATCAACTGCTCTCAGGACTCTAGTGAGAGACTAGACTATGATTCCTGCGCTAATCGTGATACTAACTACGAACAGATTCCCGCTGGTGCCGAAGGCCATCGTTATAAGCTCCTATCTCTTCTTTCGTAGGTGAACCTTTTCTGGGGATTTAACCCCGGCCTCGAAGGCTCGTTTGGCGTCAAGGCTCTTCCAAGCAGTATCTTATTTCTTTGCGGCTTACAAGTCTATATTCCCATAAAAAAAGCCCCCTAGAGTCTTACCTATAGCAATACATGGCGTGACCCACTGTCCTATGCCTGCAAGTTGAGACTGGGCTAACATCAAACTACGTAACAATCCTATCAGATACAGAGTACTTGTTAGGTTCCAAAGCGAACGAGATCTTGATCTGGATGTTCGGACATACTATGGAGGGATTGCTTCAGCAGAAGCTCAAGTTCTATATTACAGACCCTGTTCTAGTTGATGGAATCTAGTATAAATATCTATCGGATCATTATATTATTGAGAAGTAGAGCGAGGTGTGCATGATACAATATCTAGACTAGTGACGTAGTAGGGATTGCTAGTACCCCTTAGTACCTTCCTACACCAAAGTTGGGCACACGGACAATATATAAAGAATTGATAGCAAATTGAACATTTATAAAGGGGTAATTGAAGAATGGTTGTGCTGAAAAGTGAGGGCTCTTTTTGAAATCCTCCGTCACTTTGTCCCTTTTCCCTTGGTAATCTCCCTGCATTTATGCGGTGTGGTTACCATGAACCCAGACTGACAGCCACCAGAGGTATGACCAATAGCCAATATTTATAACAACACCATGGCCCAACAAAGACTGGGTACTTTCTAAACTCACGAGGCTTTGAAGTGTTATTTTCTGGAAGCGGATACTGACTAGAAAACGGACAGCCATGAAGACCACCTCAATGCCGTATGAGTGGCCTCGACATTGTGCCGCAAAGACTTTCTCGCCTTGATCCCAAACCTCCTCAACGAGGAGTCAAAAGGCACCAAAAGAGCTTAGGAGTTGTTCAAGAAATCGCCTTTTAATCTGTGGTGCCTCAGGATAGAGATTATCGCTTATGCCATAAGGAGGGTGGAATCCGACAAGGCCGTCATTCCGGCTTCCGACTTAGTTACTATCAACCTGGAATATTGGAAACTAGTTCCATTTCCGATAGGTACACCAAATTGGGCTGGCTGATCTGAAAGGGGTGAGACAGCGTATTTGGGCAACGCTGATGTTCTTTAATCTCGGCCCTTCCAGATCAGCGAGGCCGATTTGGAGCATATCGCGGGAAGGGAGAGTAATTCCTAGGTTGAGAGCACACACCTCGGAAACCGGAACGACGACGTTGCCGGATTCTATCCGCCTCATGAGGTTAGTCGTGATCTCTCTGCTTGCCGCTATTGCATGGAATTCGCGTTTTGAGTAACTCCTTAGCTAACGGAGACTTGACTTAGCAGTCTTAACAGTTTAACCATCACCACCACATTCATCTACACCTCTGACACTCCCAGTATCGCCCAATGCTCCATTGACTGCAACTCTAATCGAGACCGCGGAAAGTGACAGACACTCTCGCCTCGATCCTCTGTTCCAAACTGCGACTGAAACGCAAAACAGTCAAGAAGGCAATGGTCCAGGATTTTCTAATCCCTTTAGCTAGAAGCCAACCTGCCCTCGAAGAGATTGCGGGTTGTGCACTCACCAAGGAAAAGCCTGATGGGGCGTTGAGGCGACGCATTTGGGGTCGTGTTCGCTAAGAATGAAGACAGAAGATTAAACATACGGTAAAAATGAGAGATTTTGATTTCTTAACAGTGACATCTGTCAAACGACAGTCCATTTTGGCCTGGACAGCGTCGGTCGTTACCAATGCTCTTCATCCTTAGCTTCGTCTCCTACTGGTAGAACTAGGTTAGTCTTCGATATCATGTAGGCGGCTAGTTCAGTCATGTATATCAGCGCCAACCGAATGAATTTACAGACGCTAGGAATTCGCTGTTGCTGTGCCTCAAATTGTGGCATCAGTGTGGATAGTAGAGTGAAAGATGTGCCTCATCTAGCAGATGCTGGGCTGTATGGTCTATGTACACGAGGACTGTTTCAAGCTTAGACAGACCCATGGATTCTGAAGACCATTACTCGAAACAGGGAAAGTTCCAGTACAGCATACGGCTGCAGTTATACCTCAAACTAATCTTAGTTTGTCCTTACTTTGTAGTGAGAAGTCATGGACCATTTTTCTAGGAGCGCTCATTGCAATATCATGTTGATATCAATTATCGATAGCATGGTGCCTAGGTATCCATGGATGTATTATCAGTAGACAAACTACATGTACTGATTAGACCTCACCGATCTTGCTCTTTCACCTTCTGGCGAAAGCGCAGTTTCTCAATTACTATTTAACATCATCTCGTATCTCATTTCTCTCTCACTCTCTCACTCTTTCTCTAATATCCACACGTTTTGATCCAACCCTCACCCCAAACTCGAGGTGAGGTTCCTCAGTACTATACCTACACTAGGACAGAAGGCTAACTGGCACTTGGTACTCAGAAGTTGAGCCATACTATATTTTGACAAATCTGCAACCACAAACAATCGACTGTGACCATTGAGATACATGTCTCATGGAAAGACTAATCCCCCTACATTGGCCGAAGAATGGCCAATCCGAGTGCCCAATGACAGGCAACTGGAGCAACTTACTCAGTTACGTCTCGCAAGGGTCAGGCAGGCCCGGGTTCGTAGAAGAATCCTACACGAGACAGGACACATCGTGAATTTGGTCCTACCTCTCCTCCGTCCGCACAGCTACCCCCATCATCCGACTGCGCTCCAGTGGCTGCAAACCTATGAAATTAGAATACTCGTCCTGATGAACGAGATGAAGATCCTGCGGGCGGAGGAAAGTCTTAACCGTGCGCGGGAGGCGGTGGTATTCCTGCGGGTGACCGGGTGATTTGAAATTGTGAAGTTTGTGATCTGCCAGAGGATGTGGGGAGTGTGGAATGGAAGGGAGGTCAGCCCTCCGAGAGTACATCAATGCACCGTTACCAACTTGACATAGTCAACTACAAACCTACGCTCGGAGTGTGATCATACCCGAGGCGAGACATGTCATAAACTCGGTCCTAAACCTACTTTGCCCATACAGCTACTCTACCTTTTTATTGTGGTCCAGGGGCTACACGATTATGAACTCGGACCCATAGCCAATACGGCTGATATGAGGAGCCTATGGACGGGGGAGCGACTTGGCCGTGCGCGAGAAGCGGTTATCTGGAGCCGGATGGGTTGATATCTTATGATCTGGTGAAGAACATGGACGCGGCAGGGATAGAATGGGGGAAGTCTCTGAGAGCAAATCTATGGATCGTTCCAAACTTGAGATTGTCCTGCAGAATAAGATACCGTGATTGATCATCGCCTGTCCCGTATAATAAACAGTTGGCATAACTATCGCCGGAGATTCATAGCTTCCTTCTGTGTCGCATCGAGTCGTCTTAGCCCAGAAGGTCTATAGGTGTTCAGATCGACGAGATTGAGGCCATGGGGAGTGGGTTGGGACTTGGTTAAGAACGATGTTTGATCGTGATAGGGCCCACCTGGTTATGTATATTTATATTTTAACCAAAGAGATTTCAGGGGCGCTTTCCATATCTGAATAATGCAAACTACGTATATGCCCTTTATTTTCCTGTTGCTTGAAAGAATATGCTGGCCCTCCTCACGACCCTTAAGATTGGATTTTGAATATTCATTGTTTCGCTCCTAACTGCTTGGATATTGTTGAATCTTACTTTCCCCTTGCTCTTCGTCGATATAATCCTATAGTCCCTATATCGAATATCTATATCTAAAATTTTAAATGTTATCCCACTATAGCTAAATTCGAGGGCATACAATGTATTTAGCAGGTGGATTTATGATCAGGCATTTTGACTCTACAAGCGCTGGTTAGCCCTTCACCAGTCTTGCGCTTTCCGAGACATACTAATCCCTTCCTCGCAAAAGCGCAATGTTTGTATTGCTGTTTAATATCTTGTCCCTCCTCGATCTTTCTCTCTTTCCTAGTCACACCATCTCAATCTCCACAACTCAATTTTATCCCCACATAGGCGAGTGCCTTTCCCCCATAACCAATATTGGCGACAGAACAAAAGACCTTAGCTCCAAGGCTCTTTAAATATCGGGCATTTCCATCAAACCGTTGCGCATACTCAAAGGTCTGTTGCATTCCGAACCAACCATCCACTCAGCCGATTTCGATTTCCAGAATCTAAGATGGAACAGCTGGAAAACCGTATCGAGCTCCGCATACAGGTAGCTGGGCGAGCCCAAGCTTTCTGGGCACTGCTAAACGAAGCGTCGCAAATGATGCGATGCGTCGAGGCAGCGCTTTCGTCCGGCCACACGCTGGAGGATGGCTACTCTGATTCTTTCACTCTCTGGGAATTTTAGCAGAGGATGCTGGAGCTCGTCTCAAAGTCGGACCCAGCTTGGGTTGAGAAGCATGTATACCTTGTCCTATTCAGAATACCATGGAGTATCATCCTCTGTCATTAGTAGAGTTTTGTGATCGGGGCTTTATGTCAACATAACATAGAACTTAATTCCAAGGTTCCTTTTTCTATTATCTTTCTTGCTCATCAACACATGCTATTTCCGCATATCCTATTTGCCCATCCTCAGTGAACCTCAATATCAAACCTCAGACGTAAGAACTTGTCCAGCATATAGTGGCCCTACGGACCGCAGAAATGGATGACCGTGCCCGCGAGCGCCAGATATGGCGACAAATCGATTGAGTTGACAAGTACTGGAATGCTGGGACTGGAAACACCATGAATAGAAATGTAATAGAGGGAAAAATTGAGCCAATCATGAATATTCATGTCCCACAAATCTAACATCAAGATGGGTGGTCTCTACCGACTCAAAGCAGAGTCAAGTTGCAGCCTCCAGTTCTACTGCCAGAAAGCACCAAGCTACCCTCGACATCATAGGAGCTCATAGTTACTGCAGCTCTTTGTTGTTTTATGGCAAATCTCAAATATGGCGCCTCTAGGCCCCGTATAAGAATCTTAGTCTTTGTAGTGCTCTAGTGGTAAGATACGCTGTATTTATCCTCATACATTGATCATCGAACATCAATTCTTATTGTATACTAACAACCTAGCGCTGCATTGACTGCAGCCACATCCCAGTAGAATGGCCTGAGTTCCAGTATAACTCCCTTCTCAAGGTCCATAGTGAAGGCCTGACAGAACGGAAAATCCATCTCTTGTCCGGTTGATCGCACCCTCAAGTGAACATTCGACAGCACGACAACACGGTTCGATCCAGGGCGTTCAAAGATTTCAGGGTTCTGCACGTCCACAGTATCGAAGTAGTCACCCATACGAGTGCTCCAGTCCTGCATTCCTTTGGGTCCGATGTAGACACCGGCGTACGGAAGGGCGGAGGTCTGCTCTAGACGCACATCAGGTGCGAGCGTGGCGGCGATGCCAGAAAAATCACGGGCTTCAGGCTCAGCGGACATGTATGCTCGTTCTGCGTCGTAAAACGCATCGAGGACTGCGCGTGCTGTGTATCTTGGAGTAGACACCATGTTGCTAGTAGGTTCCTTCTTGGTATAGGTAGAGGTGGGCTTCCGGTTTGATCTGACGGTTCAATTTGAGATGGAGTATGTTAGGGACCTACCGATAGCCGGGCACTTTATATGCGATAATAGTTTAATGTACTTTGTTGAATACTATGCTCATATCCATACCCGAATATGGCAGATTACTAATACATCGGAACCTTCCCGCACCCTTAGAATGTTGCAACTTGGAAGGTTGGATGACATTGAAGACACTTGGATTAATAATGGTATACCAGCACACTTTTAGCTAGCTACTTCACCTATTATGTTCCTGGTATCTTCTTCTAATTAGCCTATGTATCACATAAATTATTCCGGTATCGCTATAATAATTCACACTCTTATCACATAACTGTAGTCAATGAAAGCCTATTACCGTTAACTTTGTCTTTCGATGAGATTCAATTTGCCTTTCTTCAGGCTTATGGGGGCTCACGTCATATTCTGAGTCTCTCCGCGAGTAACTGTATAGTTATATAATGTCAAATCTTTCTTTGAGTTTCCTTTTCATTGATATCATCTTTTAGTATCCCTTTACTGTAACGGGCCAGTGAGATACTAAGAGAATCGCATGGTTGTCATTGGTTATTGTCAAATACCGAGTCTGCGTACACGGTACAATACACAGGTAATATTATGCTACGCCAAGCATACCAGAGGATTTATGAATCCTCTTTTGTTTTGATTAGAAAATCATGCTCCATATAACTAACTAGTTAAATTGTAAGGAGCTCGTATACAGAAATACAGAGAGTTTGATATATTGAGTTCATACCATACATTTCATACAGACCGATTTCTGTCAAGAACATTCATACATCACATGACCGCAGTTCCAGGTTGACACGCTGTCAGCGACACGTACCCCACCCGCATGTTCTTCCTGAGTTCCAAACCTGCTACTATCGTTATAATCATGGCGTCTTCGCTATCTTTTCACAATCCTAATTTCGGAACTCAGACAGGGATTAATAATGGGACGATTAATGCTCAGTTCGACCTGCGTTCAGGTAGGACATGAGAGCTTTAAAAGGGCGAAATTTCGTTAACCGGATGCAGACCCTCTTGACATGTTACCAATTGCGGACGGGGCAGTGTTCGACTCTTACGCGAATCAGCATCAGGACAAATGTCTTCCAGGCACTAGGAGCGAACTTCTCAACGAGATTGCACAATGGGCTATGTCATCGGAGGGAAAATGTATCTTTTGGTTGAATGGGATGGCCGGGACCGGGAAATCGACGGTTTCTCGCACTGTGGCTAACCGCTTCGAAGAAGAGAAGTTACTAGGAGCAAGCTTCTTCTTTAAGAGGGGCGAGGGAGATAGAGGGAATGCGATAAAGCTTTTCCCGACGATTACCAAACAACTAGCGAAGGTTATTCCCCAACTGACCTCTGGTGTTCGAAAAGCAATTGACAACAACCCCGACATCGGAACTAAAGGGCTGAAGGAACAGTTTGACAGAATACTCCTTCAACCTCTACTGGACTTGCATTCATCCACTCTCCCGACCCTGATTGTAGTCATAGTGATAGACGCACTAGACGAATGCGACGTGGATAATGACATGCGACTTATACTCCAACTACTACCACAATTACAGAAAGCAGAGGGTATACGTGTACGAGTTTTGTTAACTAGCAGGCCTGAATTGCCGATTCGTCTGGGGTTTGATAAGCTTCCTCACCATGATCATAAAGACTTCGTTCTACATAACATCCCTAAGGAAGTTATTGAAAATGATTTATCATTATTCTTGAATCATCGAATTTCAAAGATTAGAGAGGAGCGAGAACCCCCCCTACCTATCGATTGGCCTGGCGCGATAAATATCAGAAAACTAGTGGCGTTGTCTGTTCCGCTATTCATCTTCGCCGCTACGATATGCCGCATATTTGAGGACCCTGACTGGGACCCAATGGACAGTCTTCCTGAGATTCTCACACATCAAAATGATGAATCTAAACTGGATGGAACGTATCTTCCTGTGCTTGATCGGCTTCTTAAAAGACAATCGGAAAAGAAGAAAAAGGAGCTGGTCCAAGAATTTCATGAAGTGGTCGGTGCAATCGTGATACTAGAGAGCCCACTCTCAATTATCGCACTTCCAAAACTTATCGGCCTCCCGCAGAGGCTTGTTCATACCAGACTCAACTCACTACACTCAGTTCTAAGTGTACCAAATGATGAGACCTCGCCGATACAGCTCTTTCATTTATCATTTCGAGACTTTCTTCTTAGTCCGGAAACCCGTGAGAAGACAGTATTCTGGATAGATGAGAAAGAAATGCATCATAGATTATCCAAACGTTGCTTTCTTATATGTGAGAATCTGAGACGGAATATTTGCGAACTGCCAAGTGATGGAACACAACGTGAGAATATTGATCGCCAGACTATCAATCGTTTTCTTCCTCCAGAATTGCAATATGCCTGTCGATATTGGGCACATCATCTGGTACTATGCATAGACATGTATACTGTGGTGCAAGATGTTCTCTTATTTCTCAAGAGGCATTTTCTGCACTGGGTGGAAGCAATGAGCCTGTTAGGCCTTACGTCAGAAGTGGTGGGGATTATCAATCGCCTAGAGGCGGTTATAGCAGTAGGTTTCTTGAAGACTCCTATGCAATCTATACTAATCGGCGTAGGGCGACCACAATGCTGAAACGTCCGAATTTCTGCATGATGCAAAGCGTTTTATACTTAAAAACCGCCAGATAGCTGACGAAGCGCCCCTACAGGTTTATTGCTCAGGACTTATCTTTGCGCCTCGAAAGGCAATAATCCGCAAAGAATTCAAAGTGCAGCTTCCTAGTTGGATATATCAGTTACCACAAGTTCAGGAAAGGTGGAGTGCAGAATTGCAGGCACTCCAGGGTCATTCTAGTTCAGTTCAGTCGGTGGCCTTCTCGCCCAACGGCCAGTTACTGGCCTCTGGCTCTCTCGATAAGACACTTCGGCTGTGGGATACGGCGACGGGCGCCCTACAGCAGACTCTCGAGGGTCATACTGATTGGGTTGAATCGGTGGCCTTCTCGCCTGACGGCCGGCTACTAGCGTCTAGCTCTAACGATAAGACAATCTGCCTCTGGGATACGGCGATAGGCGCTCTACAGCAGACTCTTAAGGGCCATACTGATTCAGTTCAGTCGGTGACATTTTCGCCCGATGGCCAGCTGCTAGCGTCTGGCTCGGACGATGAGACGGTTCGGCTCTGGGACACGGCGACAGGCGCCTTACAGCAGACTCTTAAGGGTCATACTGATTGGGTTCAGTCGGTAGCCTTCTCGCCCGACGGTCGGCTGCTAGCGTCTAGCTCTGACGATAAGACAATCCTGCTCTGGGACACAGCGAGAGGCGCCCTACAGCAGACTCTCGAGGGCCACACTGATTCAGTTCAGTCGGTGACATTTTCGCCTGACGGTCAGCTACTAGCCTCTGGCTCCGACGATGAGACAGTTCGGCTTTGGGAAACGGCGACAGGCGCCCTACAGCAGACTCTCGAGGGTCATACTGATTGGGTTCAATCGGTGGCCTTCTCGCCCGACGGTCGGCTGCTAGCGTCTAGCTCTGACGATAAGACAACCCTGCTCTGGGACACAGCGACTGGAGTCTTACAGCAGATTCTCGAGGGCCATATTAATGGGATTAACTCGGTAGCCTTCTCGCCTGATGGTCGGCTACTAGCGTCTGGCTCGGACGATGAGACGGTTCGGCTTTGGGACACGGCGACAGGCACCTTACAGCAGACTCTCGAGGGTCATACTGATTGGGTTCAGTCGGTGGCCTTCTCGCCCGACGGTCGGCTGCTAGCCTCTGGCTCTCGCGATAAGACAGTCGGGCTTTGGGACATGGCGACGGACATGGCGACGGGCATAGCGACGGGCGCCCTACAGCAGACTCTTGAGGGCCATACTGAGTCGGTTCAATCGGTGGCCTTCTCACCCGACGGCCGGCTGCTAGCGTCTGGCTCCGACGATGAGACAGTTCGGCTTTGGGACACGGCGACAGGAGTCCTACAGCAGGTTCTCGAGGGCCACACTGGTTGGGTTCAGTCGGTGACCTTCTCGCCCGACGGCCGGCTACTAGCGTCTAGCTCTGAGGATAAGACAGTCAGGCTTTGGGACATAGCGACTGGCGTCCTACAGCAGACTCTTGAGGGCCATACTGAGTCGGTTCAGTCGGTGGCCTTCTCGCCCGATGGCCGGCTGCTAGCGTCTGGCTCAGACGATGAGATAGTTCGGCTCTGGGACACAGCGACAGGCGCCCTACAGCAGGCTTTCGAGGGCCACACTGGTTGGGTCCAGTCGGTAACCTTCTCGCCCGACGGCCGGCTACTAGCGTCTAGCTCTGATGATAAGACAATCCTGCTCTGGGACACAGCGACTAGAGTCCTACAGCAGACTCTCGAAGGCCATACTGATTGGGTTCAGTCGGTAGCCTTCTCTCCCGATAGTCGGCTACTAGCGTCTGGCTCGGACGATGAGACAGTTCGGCTCTGGGACACGACGACTGGAGTCCTACTACTAACTCTTAAGGCCCATACTGGTTGGGTTCGTTCGGTGACTTTCTCACCCGACGGCCGGCTACTGGCGTCTAGCTCCGACGATAAGATAGTTCGGCTCTGGAATATGGCGACGGCTCCCTTACAACAGAATCCCGAGTACCATACTGGTTGGGTTCGTTCGTTAGCCTTCTCGCCTGATGGTCAGCTACTAGCCTCTGGCTCCGACGATGAGACAGTTCGGCTTTGGGAAACGGCGACAGGCGCCCTACAGCAGACTCTCGAGGGTCATACTGATTGGGTTCAATCGGTGGCCTTCTCGCCCGACGGTCGGCTGCTAGCGTCTAGCTCTGACGATAAGACAATCCTGCTCTGGGACACAGCGACGGGCGCCCTACAGCAGACTCTTGAGGGTCATACTGAGTCGGTTCAATCGGTGGCCTTCTCACCCGACGGCCGGCTGCTAGCGTCTGGCTCCGACGATGAGACAGTTCGGCTTTGGGACACGGCGACAGGAGTCCTACAGCAGGTTCTCGAGGGCCACACTGGGTTGGTTCGTTCGGTGGCCTTCTCGCCCGACGGCCGGCTGCTGGCGTCTGGCTCCAACGATAGGAATGTCCGGCTCTGGGACACAGCGACTGGTGCCCTATACGAAATATTCCGTATCCACAGCGTGGCCACTGACCTCGAATTCTCCCAGGACGGTACATACCTAAGCAGCAACCCAGGATCTCCCGGTATTAAGTGTCGCAATCACACCCCACATCTATCTCCGGTAAATCTGAAGAAATCTATACTGAAAATTCCCCGACACAGTTCATACACAAGCTGTAACTCGGGATCTCTTGGTATTCAGTCCAAGTGTCGCAATCACACCTCCAATACACATCAGGCAAATCTGGATATATCCATAATTAAGGCGCAGTGGATAATCTTCAATGGGGAAAAGATATTGTGGCTTCCTCCTGACGCTGGCCCTTCTTGTTCGGCCATTAAAGGCAGTACACTTGCCCTGGGCCACGCATCAGGGCGAATTTCCTTCATAGGATTTCGGGTATAATAGACTTCAATATTTTTATCCTTCATCCCTCTATTGGGTGTTATATTAATGATCTCTTAAAGAAGTAGTGAAGGGGAGAAGTGGAGATTTTATTCGGCGTTATCGTGTTAGTGGAAGGTAATATAAAGTTTGGTACGGTGCTATCCAGTGGATGGTTCCGCTCGCTTAGTCAGCGGGAGACACGAAAAGAGCTGCTGTATTGTCTGTACGTGTAAAGTATACTTGGTGTATTCGTGTTTTGAAAGAACCGTATAACTCCTACAGTCAGTGATCATTAGTATTTGCACCCCAGTACATAAGACCCACTTCTTTTCTGCCAGTATAAACCCCCTGAATTCCTATCTACTTAGTAGCTAGTATGCCAGCCTTCATATTTAATAACCTCTTCCACACGGTGCGGCATAGTCTCAGCTAGATTGACAAAGTGACGAATTGTTAACTTCTCCCATACTTCCTGTGCAGCATCTACTAGCTCTCCCCACGTATTCTCATTGTTAGGCATATCACGGAGATTTAATGTGATCTTTCTTCACTTTCTGTTCCTTCTTCTCTAATTCTACCTCACTTCCCACCCCAGTCCTTTCCCCGAGTGGAAAAGGTACGATCCATTCGACATAGAGCACTGTTTACGACACAATAAGCAGTTAATGAAGGCTGCCTATTCAACAGACTGACATCTACTAACATACCGCAATTTCCACAAAACACATCTCGAAACCCCCATTGACAAGTAAGATACACCCTATGACTTTAATGAGTAAACAGAGTCACCAGTAAGACAGTAGCCGCCCCTCCCCCAGATTGATGTTCCGTGTCACACTACGTCTCAAACAACATGCTAATATTGACATCAGAGTGGTCAAGCTAGTACCACCAATCTCAGAGCCCACTGGCGAATAACCGGTGTAGCTAATACAGCTGCGGTTATAAGCTATCAGGCGAGCATTTATATTTATTGCAATAAAATCTCATTATGTGTATTTGTCTCTCCTTTGTAGAAGCTTCAAAGTGGCTCTTAACGTGCCCACAAAGAGAACCCATTGTCCTTCAATGGTTTGGTACTAGAACCCACTCTGCCTCCCCTAGCACCTGATGGCTGCTTCCTAAATCTCTGTAATTGGCCCGCTCGCTGCTCAGGTAGAAGATTTTTAACCCTTACTTTGACCTTACTTTTTAATAACATCGTTCTTCAATTATCACTGCGTCAAGTATCATTTTGCCCGTAAGTTCTGATCAGTATATATCCCGTCCCTATAGGGAACCTGATAGGATGAAAATGTTAAGCAGGTTGCTGTCTAGCTTATATTATGACCTTTCTGATACAAAATTATGGCAGGAGCACGAAAATATAAAATGGTACACGATGCTATGTTTCTTTACCGTCCCCTGTAGTCAATTAAATATGGCGCTCTATGGGGGAGGCGGTGGAAAAACGGCAATGCTGGGTACTATGTGGCTTGTAAATAGTAGTACTACATCTCGTGTAGAGAATAGCGTGGTTGTGTGGGATAATATATTTTACATACCTGTTTTACCCCAGGCTCACATTGCATTGATTGATCTTTAAAGGACCCCAGCTGCCTAGACATGATCAAGACTTATTTGACACTGGCCTTATCTCTCAGCAGGTTGTCATCCTCCCATGAGCCCTGTATCAAATATCACTTTGCCTTCAATTATAGCCCACTATATTTATATACAATCAATATCTATACCCGAGTAAGAATATCTGAAGCGTTGATAGTGTTGACTTGAGGCTAGTACTACCACATAGGGGTCAGCTACCATTTACCATGTGGGCTGTGTTGCTCTGTCCTAATCAAGGTGAGGTGAGAGTCGCACCTTCCTCGTAAGGATGTACTTTCTGTCGAGGCAAGTCCGATCTAAGATCCCCAACATTGATATTATTTCCTACTTCGTTCACAAACTACATAACTAACATGGACTTGCTTTTTTCAGGTCCAGGTTTTAGAATCCTATGAAACCTCCCTCAACATGTGTTTCGACTGTCAGTGAGTTCCACCCCTGCTCTCGATTCTCTCTCTCCACCTTTCGCATATGAAACGCACGAGCATTAAGTCGCCGACCGTGGACATATACCAACCCCCAATGACGAGCATCATGAGATACTCACGAACATGCGAGTGCGCCGAGGCTCCCGCGCAAGCTCCCGTCGGCGCATCATCGCAGAAGCCCAGCGGATCATGTATTCAGCTCAAGCTTTGATAGCCTTGTCGCACAGAAATCAGTACGTTGACTGGAGCCTTCTGTTATGACTAAACGAAAGCATGCGCGCTCTTCTGCGCCAGATGGGTCAACTTAGGACCCAAAAGGACGCCGAATGGGATATCTGGCGCATGGTTGGCCGAGTGTAATTTGTACTGGAGGTGTGTGCGAATGCCGTACCAAAGGCTTTCAGATTTGACGTCGTGACAACGCGCTTCTCTAGACCTGAAATCATTGGCGAGAATTCAGCACCAAAGGAAATAAACGAAAATCCCAGGAGAGCTTTTGGACATATAATTTCAACCAAAACGTTTACCGTATCCTGTGTGGCCTTAAGTACTACCTGCCAATGTTGCTAACCTTATTTTACTTCATCTTATATCAACCAGTACATCTCATTAAATATCGCTTTTATCTCACTTCCCGCTCAGATACTCATTCAACGGTGCTCGATCTGATATTACCTTGGTATAAATTATACTTTACTCTCTGTATATGTTTAATAAATGTACCTGTATTTGGGTGTATTGAGACACTTAAAGGGTGGTGGCTCTTACGCAAGTATTGGTCGTGCTTCACCATCTGGGCAGCCTTGCTATTTCCCTTTTAGGGTTACGTGATAGTCGCGCCTTTCTTGTAAGATCGAGCTTGGTATTGTAGAAATTTCCGTTTGAGATCCCCTCATTGATATAATTTCCTCATCCCTGAACAATTTCGCACTTTTACCTCTTTCTGGCGAAACCTTACAAGTTGTCCAACGCAAGGTATGACCATTTGGCCCATAAATAACCACAACCTAATGAACTAGACAATCAACATAGACTTGCCTTTTTTAGCTCCACGTTTGGAAATATCATCAAGTCCCTCTGACCATAATCGACCGTATGATCTGAGTAGTGAGATCAACCCTTTCCTCTTCGCGCTCTATCCTCCGCCTGCCTTTCAAACACAAAGCTGACTAGGTAGAAATGGCCGACCCCTACAAGATACCCGCTCCAAATAACTGGCATATGGAGTGGCTCATGACCCTCCGCGCACGCGCGGAGGGTCCCAAACAAGCACTCGCCGCCGAATCTACGCGGAAGTATGTGAGATCATGCAGTCCACCCGAGTTTTGATGAGCCTCGTGTACGCAACTCAGTGCGTGGACGTCACCCTGTTTTGACAGCTGGAGTCCAGACTGCAGTGAGATGTGTCAGCTCAATGCCCAGGGGCAAATGGAACGTGACATCTGGAGAATGGTGGGTCATGTGTGATTTTTACAATGGAACAAAAGACAATGGATGTGGATGATACCAGGGTTTTCTACTCCAAGATTCAAATGAGAACGTTGACAGCGGCCTAGTTGGCCTGAGCTGCTATAAATCGTCTTTATACATGTTCCTTGGTCGTCTATCACTAAAGCGTATTAAATCTCACTTTTCCCTCACTTCGCGTTGACATAATTATTCACCCGCCCTCCATCGAATATTATATTGATATCAATTATAGATTACTCATTCCACATATATCATACGCGCACATCTACTTTTGAAAGTGACGGGATGCTAAGAAGCTGGTGGCTTTTACTGCTAGCAATGATTGGTTGGGCTTCATCACATAGACAGACAAGGTTCCATTCCCTCACTCGACAACGACTGAGTTATACAAAGGGATAATACCGCATCCGACTAGCCGCTTAGAAATACTCCACCTCAAAAGTATGCAAACCCTCCAGCCATTTTTTAGTACCTCCCTGTTTCCCAACCGGTCCCTCGCACTCCCTAACAAAAGTATAATTATCCCCCGCAATCCGCTCATCCCCTAAAAGAACAGCCGGGTCATCGGGATGCCGATAGGAATAGTAGACCATAAGGGCAAGCGGGTACCGAGTATATCCGACATTCACGAACAATGATCGCACCGCCGTGTGAGAGATCTCAACTGGCCAAGCCTCCTCATGTATAGCATCCCTGATCCTGATAAGGCCCTGTTCACTTGATAGCTCTTCCCGGGTGTTCGGTATCACATCCGTGATATCGTCGAAGGCCGTGGCAGTGCAAATGGATAGAACCCGCAGGTTTGATATACCGGCGACCCATGATATAACGTGCATCCAGTCTTCCTTCGCTGTTCTCTTAACACAGTCCCAGAGTGAGATGGTAAGTTTACTGAGGTACGGCAGTAGATCTGCAGGTACAACCTCTGCTAGGAATACTGCCGCTGCACATCTCTCCGGTGCGGCTTCGGCTTCCGCTGTGTATGAGTAGGACTTATAGTGGGGAATCTCGAATGCGTTTTGAGAGAAGAACACTCGCTGTGTTTCTTCTCGGATGGCTCGAGATGTGCTGAATAGCGCGACGGGTGGTTTCCAGCAATGACATGCGGGGGAGTACGCTGATGTCTTTGCACCGCAGCAGCTTAGACCTAGGTCTGTACCGTGTGCAGGTTGGGCTTTGCATGTGTTAAACTGGCAGGCGTAGTGTGTGCATGTCCAACAGTATGGCATTCCGCCATGCCAGTTTGACAAGCCATGACGACAGTGACAGCGGGGGACATTAGGGGACCCGCAGTCCCTATGCACGTTAGGATGACAGGTATCATAAGGTGGACTACATTCTGGTGGGCAGAATGATGGGTCAACTGTATAGCCATGGTCTGGGTCCCATTGGAGCTTGTTGAGCGGGCTGATGAGATCGGTGTACTGGTAAACAAGTAGACGGATTTCAGTGGGGAGATCAAAGAATCGAAATGGTTGCACAGGGGTGGGTATCTGGCCCATGGCCTGTTTGGCAGCTTTCATGGCGATCATCTGGATAGCATACTTGCGACGATTGAAGGAACCGAGCCTGATGTGGCAGCTAGATAAAACAGGGAAGTGGCGCAAAGGTTCCACCACACTTTTGGCGGTTCTTTCATTATACACAGGGCATATAATACTCAGGTCAAGTCTATCGCCGGCCAAATGCGGTGCAATTTTTTTCATCGTCCAGTTCCACTGCGAGAGGGAGGAGCGATCCCAAGGGCTAACCACGCCGAGGACTATCTTGTCTTCGATAAATTGGAGGGGCGTGCAGGTACATTCATTGCGGGTATTCGCGCTTTTTGTAAGGCAGGGGATGAGTTTGAGAGAGGTCAGCAAAGCGAGATATGACGGGCCTAGGCGGCCCAATGTTTGCAGGTCGTGCGCGACAAACGTGTTGGCGGAATAGAAATAACGCGACACCTCATCATGAGTAGCCCGACAGATGACTAGAAGGGCTGAATATATGGCCAAGTCCGCCAGGTGTAGATTGAGTTTGCGGTCAGAGTATTCCCAAGTGGGGGCAGATTGTTCCTCGACGCGATGTTTGCGATCGAGGGGAATGAGCCTATTATTGGCAAGCCCTGCAAAAATGTAGATACGGATTCTAATTGAAAGTGGCAGATCGAGAAGGCTGTAGGATAGTTTGGTCATGGTGTTTGCAATATGGTAAAATCTAGGCGGGCAGAGGTCCAGGCAAGGCTGGCACTAGCCAGTGATATGTAACGAAAAATCAGATCACCGCTTTATAATCGTGAAAATACTAACTACATTTATACTAAAAATTAGTCACAATATGGCAATCGGTAGGCTGTTTGCACAACTATATGCACCTATACGTACCGGATTTTCCCTAGCGGGTGGGGCTTTCCTATTTGAGCTGCCGCCGCTTTTATGAGGGTGCTCAGGCTCACTGAGTAGATGCCAGCACGGGCTCAGATCAGTGATCATGCTCAGTTCAACGTGCAGAATGACCGATCATCAGTGAGTGCTTAGTAAATGCTCATTAGATGCTCTCTGATTATTTAGTGATGCTCAGTGTCCAATCAGGGAGTAACACTGATGCACTCAGCCCGCCGCAGACTATACCCAGAAAGGATTAGCCCACACAGGGCCGTTTATACTGTGATAATTAGTTCGTTATTAGTATTGTTGCTGCCCTCATTATCTGAAGTATGATAGAAAACTGGCTGTACGATAATGTATGGTAAAAATGGCAGATATGGATGACTCTAAAATGACAAAACCCGCTGTTTTTTAACAATCTGAGTGGATATCGATGACTAACTGTATTATGCACTTTTGTATAATATCCGGTTTCAACTATGTATTCAACCTTGGACTTTGACAAAGCAATTAGTGAGATATATTGCTTTGTCAAAGAAAACACGTCATAACCAAGGGGCGTAGGAAAAAGCGGAGAACTCCGTCCGTTTCAGAATATTATCTCCTTTCGTCTTCTAATTGAGAGCGGCTCGAGGTCAAAGCCTCAGATATAAAAGCAGACCATATGCTAACATTAGCATGTAATCAAGCCCGATGATCGTATTCTGACCTCTCAACCTAGAAGTGTAGCTGGGATCCTCGGGCTATGCCTAGAAGAATCAGCCCATGAGTGCGTCAGGCAATCTGAGCATTTCAATAGTTTTTCGATTGTGACGTGCCTACTCCAAAAATGACGGGGAGAACTAACTAGATAAGATATAAAGTACGTAATTCACCCAGTCTGCTCTGTTGTTAATCTGTAGCAGCTTTTTACATGTGCGGTATGCATCATGGCGGCCTAGTTATGGGGGCTTTTTATGGCTCAACACGATCAATTCCCCCCACGGTTTCATTCTCAAGATTTCATTCTTATCTGACGGCACGACCCAGCACATAGAGAAACCAACTATCGAACGCAACCCCACCACCACCCGAACGGAATCAGTCTATTCCATCAGGACTCGAGGGTATAGAATGTTAACGGCCCCTCAAGAAACACCAACCACCTGGAGAAACTGCCTCCGGTGCCGGGATATGTGGACACGGGATGTGAGGTAGTAAGTGTCACCTGAGGAGGATTATGTTAAGAAACCTCAAGTGTCAATACATTTGAAACTACCGTAGTTGAATTACATAGTTCTTTTGTTGCCAGGAGGGTTTAATATTGGGACTCTCAGTATGTTAATAGTTCCCATTTTACATTGCGAACTAGATGAAAGCTAGGAATTACATCTGGATAACCCGATGACCTAGGGTATTACACAAACATCTTAACTAGGTCCATGTTGCATTTTCTATATATAAGCGAACATCGTTCTTACTTTTCTCAATATCCCTTCTGACTGGGTTTTATCTCAACACCTAGTCCATGGCGAGTTAAAGGCAAACTCTCGGCTTTTGTGGCCTCAGGCTCCATTTCTTATCTCATAAAAGGATTCTAAGCTTGCGTTGCGTTGCATTGTTGAACATTTTCTATAAAGGTAGGCAAATATCACTTTACTCTTACATTTATATCATATTTGTATAAATTATGACTTTATATACATAAACATACACATTTATATTTCGACCATGTTAGTATGCTCCTACTAATAACTAATAACTAGAGGGTAAGAGTTAGTTAAGCTTGGCTAGCCTATGGTCCTCTTGCCGGTTTGAAGAGGAGAGCTGCAGCTTCCTCATGAAGGCTCAGTATCTCGATTACTATTTAAGATTTCTCCACTCCTCTTCCCTGCTTTCTCCAACAATCACATTCCCTCTTTATCGCAACTCTTACCTCCCATCAAAGGTAAAATCCCCCATCCCATACCTGATCTTACGAGAACAAAAGGCTGACTCGTACTGGCTGTTGACAGGCTGATAACTTCAACCAGTGGACCAATCGACATTTCATGTCCCATACTACACCTACATTATCAGTGAGATACACTCCCTCAATTCTTCATGTCCACCTACTTTTCAAACACAAAGCTAATAAAGAAGAAATGGCAGAGGATCAAGCAACGAGGAAGAGCGCGGCCAGGAGGAGCTAGGGCTCTAGGAAGATTAGAGCGAGGCAACTAAAATGACCAATGTTCCAACATCGTCCTGTTGTCATGCAGGCATTCCAAGACTGATTGAGATATCAAAATCTATTACGGAGGCCTATCAAAAAGCTGCTACCGAGGGCGGCAGCAGCTTTTTGAGGGGGGAACTTGTGAGGGCACCATGGAGGGTTCCATTATTAAGACCCATGGCTAAGCATGGGAGATAGTTATCTTATGTAGCGATACCATAGGAATAGGATCATCTTTGACACCTCCAGCCTTATTCTGTAACACTGTCATACCTTCCAATCTTTAATTTTCGTTACGTGGCTCGCGTAAAGACCAAGCTTTATTTAGTGAAGTTCTAAGGTTAGTGAGATTGCAATCATAACCGGCAGATACTTCCCAGGTTGGTATGTGAGCCCAGGGAAGATTGAAGACCGCGTAATTGCCCATGTTTTGGATGTAGACTGTGACAGTATACGCAGTCAAGGGGATCCAATCAGATCATAGAACAGATTATCATTTATGTTTGAATATTGTCAAAAGCCAGATGTACATGAGAAAAGAAATGTATGTGGATTTTGGTATGATAGAAGTGACAGTCCACTCAGTGGAAGAAAGAAGAAAGAAGAAAGAAGAAACTGGAAAGGAAATCAAATCAGAAGCAGCGTCCAGTGCTTTGATCTGGAGTAAAGCTAAAAATCTAGAGAAACTGTTGCTGTACATCGTTTCCGCCGGCTGCTATACATTAGAGTTGAGGCAGAGTACAATTCAGCAACTAAAGAACACTCGTCTCCAACGCCTATGGTTTGTGGCGGATGTTTGAGGACGAGACGAAAGGTCGGATTGTCGTCTCAAGAAAGAGCATGTATGGAGGAATGGCAAGAAAAAAGACACCATAACACCATTCCCCATGAAATCGAAGAGAAAAAAATGTAATCCAAATATAGCCAGAGAAGCGAAGAAAAGCAAAGGGTATCGCAAAGCAGGGGGGAAGAATCGTGTCGAACATGACTGACACTTAAGAAGCTAATTAAACTGGGAGAAAGTCAGCGAAACCCCATCAACACGTGTGATATGTGGAGTACGTACAGTGAGTACCTCCAGGCGTCAGAGAGGAGGGGATCACAGAGTCATTGGCTGGTGATGGTCGACGAGCGAAACGGGGATCCACGTCTTCATAGTAATTGGCACCAGTGTTGTTAGATTGGAGGGGTTGCCCCGGCGGCCGCGGGGACACGGTACGAGGATCATTTGCACCCCAGCCTGAGCGAGCAGGAACGTAGGAGCTAAAGATGGAAGGTTAGTAGTCAATCCAGGGACGGTACGTGTAACAGTTTGACTTACCCAGGTCGGCTGTACATGCTTGTCGGGCTTTCGGGGATGGCGCTGGTATTTTCTGCTGACAGCCCCTGTGGTACGCTGCTCATTGGTTGATTTGACTCATACATATCGTACTGCTGCCGAGCTTGCGGAGTCATCTCGATGGCTTGGCCGACCGCCTCCGGGGACACGGCCATGCCAATGGGCACGGGAGGTGACTGGCGCATCTGACCCGGTGGGCCATAATTATAAGGGTCATCCATAGGGGGCGAATGTCGACCGTACGCGTCGAAGCCGCGATTGGGACCCCCTGGACCGGGGCCATAGCCGCCTGGTGGTCCTCGAGGCGGCATCATTCCACCGCGACCTCCGCGGCCTGGCATTGGACCCATGTAACCACCCCGGGAACCATTGGAAGGGCCGCGGTGAGGTCCCATGTAAGGTCCTCCGCGTCCACCCCGGGGAGGATATCCACCCCGCCCGCGTCCATTGAAGCCAGGCGGTGGTCCTCCTCTTCGAGAACCCATGCTACCATCGGAATATTGGGGACGAATCCGTGGATCGGAGGGGTTCCGTGACATTGGACCAGCGCCGTACGGACCGGGGCCTTGAGGCGGCATATTGCCAAATTCATCTTGTGGAGCGCGATGGGGGCCACCCCGTTGGTCCGGGGGTGCTGGGATATCGCCTATGGGAGTCCGCGAATTGAGAGGCGTTCGATCATCATCACTGTCCTGTCTTTCTGTGTGAAAGGATGCGAACGTTGGGCCCGTGTCGGAGGTGAGAGAGTGAGACGCAAAGGCTTCCTTGGGTTCGACAGGGGGCGGAACAGGAGCCGCCACCGCAGCCGCAGCGGCATTCTGTCGGTTGTAATAGTTCTCTCCGCTCATCTCGGCATTCTCTGCGATCCGGCGTTTCCTTGCCTTCCTGCTCACAAGGGTTCGGCGCATAGCACAAGTGACCACCCCGCAAGAGGTCAGGATGATGGTCGCGGCCAGCACAATCCAACCACCCCATCCTAGATGTGGCACAAAGAGCAAAATATCGACGAGGAATGCGAGGAGAGTCACGAGTAGTGTTGGCAGCAGCAAGATGAGGAGCGCCAAAAGGAAGCGCGGCGAGTGCGAGGGCGCATGGAAGTGGGCCGCGATAGCCAGACAGAGGCAGATGAGGGTCAGGAAGGCGGCGACTGGATGGATTATGAGGATCGAGGATAGTGACTTTCGAGTACCGGAGGGGAGATTGAAGTCATCGCCAGTGCTACTTATATCATCTGCATGAAACTTAGCGGAGAGCAGGCAGAAGCGCAGGGGACAGACTTACTGCTCGTATATCCCAGATGGATATTGGTACAGGTATCACCCTTGCAATATCCAAAGACACCATAATCGACATCTTTGAAAGTTGCGAGAGGAATACCTTTAACAATGGGAGTTGAAAGACATGAGATTAGCAAAAGCGCAAAGGCGACCAGGAGCAAGATGGTGAGGGGCGTCGCAGGTTTGAGCAACATGGTGAGGGGAGACCCTGGAGGTCAACGTTGTTTGTTTCCAGGCAAGGAGAAATCAGATGGAAATACAATAAGCGATTATTTCCAATGGCCTATTGGCACACGCGACGCAGGAGTTGAGGGTCTAACACCGCATTGGCCAGGGACATCTGAACCCAAGATCGAAACAAAAGCTTTCAAGGCCAAGAGAGGAAAAGAAGCAAATGAGGGGAAAGACCAAGAAATTGTGGAATCAAAGGAAATTTAAAGAATCAAGCGACTCGAAGAATAAAGGAATGACTAGAGTGCAGATAAGCCACTGGGGGGAGACTCCGTGGAGATGAGGTTTAGATTATTGGCCTCAGGCATCAGTATAATCCCACTCTATTTCTACGTCTACTTTCTCTCTACCCATCTACATTTACTTGTCTATTGTATGAAGCTTTTCATTCTATCTTAACATCTTTCAACTCCCCCATTGAACGTTGGAAACCTGAGGCTAAATCATGCGCCCACTGCACGGTTCCCCTCTCTAGAAGCCGGGGTTTTGTTGGCGCAACGCTATTCTGCCATTTCATTCGCTCTGCTCGTTTGAAACGCCACTTCGGGACAGGTTGCCAAGCCCGTGCGTCGGAATAATTGCGGGCAGCGACCGAGACAATCTCGAGCTTCTTGATACACATGGTCATTGGTCATTCCCCCTGGCTATATTGCCAACTTCTGGAATCCTCGTCCCTTGGAAAAAAAATAAGACTTTTCCTCTGCCGTGCTCGATTGGGTCGTGCTTTTGCTATCGCCAGGAAGCCCATTTCTGCTTTCGGATTAAGCTCTTTCGAGGGACAAGGTATGCCCATGGTTTCAGAAACCTCATCTTGTTGATGAAACGAGATTTATGTTTCTGGAATTTATCCATATGATATCAAGGATATGATGCAATCTATCAATGAGCACACACTCTCCCTACGGAGTACTCCGTACACCCTTCAAACATAGCTCGCAATCTCGCCAGCCACTCTCTGCTCCACTATCACGGCACAGCACTTTCTGTTTTAAGTCGGGATATTTGGCCCCAGAAAACGCTTGGACCTGAAATCCGGACTCTACCACCGTTGGAGGCCCACAGTCCCACATGTTTTATCATGAAACAAGCAGTCTCCACCTCAAAGCTCTACCCCGATTTTCAATCTCCATTCCATTTGCCAGAGACCAGATAAGGTTGATCGCCTTTGGTTATAGCCAGCTGATGCTCTCATGCTAGTGCAAAATACCGCGCAGGCTCTTTCCAAACACAATATCTTCAAGTCATTATTAAGCTTAAGCTTGTGACCTCACGGACCGATAGCCTCCCAATAGGGTTTTACTACCAAGTCACAGCTGTGTGGCTACTTATAACCCGGACACATCACTACATCAATTGACCCCTAATGGACTCCACACTATGATGGAGATATCTATCAATGGTGATGTTCAACATTGCTTTTGAGGTACTTAGAATGGAAGTCCTTCAGGGCATTTCTCGATTCTAACCATGGTTTGGTCATATTGCTTTATGGAGGCTTTAATAAACTGTACAAAAGATACTACAGGACTGTGTTGTTACACATAATGGTAGAGTTGCACCCGTTTCTTGGGCCTGGTTGCATGCATCTCCTTATCAGCAAAAGTTATGAACGCTTTGCTCATATTCCAAATGTGTGACTGGCCTATCTTCAAGGGTGGATTGAATTATCATATATTCTAATATGTCAGATCCTCGTTGTGGAGTTAGATCAGTACAATCATGGTCAAGTCTTATGATATCAGGGAAATTCAAACTTGGTGGGTTGTACAGTCTCTGCGTAACCCGTCGTGTGAATCACAGTAAGGGACCGGCTAGTTAGTCGTATAACTAGCTGTTATTCCCCCATATGACAGGGTTATGCAACCAGTTTTCAAACTAGATGAAAGCCTTGAGGCAAGCGTAAGTTGAATATATCAAGACAAAGATTTGAAAGGCTAATCTGACAAACTGCTCCAAGGCTGTTTATCGTCTGTCTGGGAATACGAAGATACCAGAACGGCTTCCTCTCTATCTGCCGGAACATGCGCTGTCTATGGAGATTTTTCAGTTGGCCGAAACGGCAGAAATCCGAGGATGAGGGTCAACTACCATTAAAAACCTTTGACAGAGAGACTCTGCTCCAGCCATTAGAGGGCTCTCGTCTCAGTGGGGTCCAGGATAGCCAGCCAACATCCGGTTTTCAAGAGCGCTATGTTAGAGTTGGAATTGGAGGTGCTGGCAATACGTGCAAGTGCTGCTTCCCTTTCCTGGGTGTTCATCGGCCACTAAGTGCGTCGGACCTGCCTCTTACTGACTACTGACAGAGTACTTTCCCATAACGAACGAGAAATAAGACTTGGTTCGTACTGAAGGTTGAGATCTGGCATCAAGATCATACATACTAGATGATATATGTATATTCACATTACACGAAGCCGCAAAATGAAGCAAATCAAATGATGCGGCCTACTTGTAGCAATGGTAGAATATAATAGGAGGATAGTAGTATTCTAATCTTTCCCGGGCCTCGGTCAACTCTTTTCTCGTAGCCTCCGGAAGAAATGAACGGACATCGTATTCAAGTTGAAAACAAGCGCACAGCTGCGAGCTACGAGTGGGTTCACATATTTCAACATCGATCAAACACGCCAAATCCCCACTGTTCCGACCCCAATAGGCCCTCCTAGACCAGCGCAGCGAAGCATTACAGGTATAATGAATGGGATACGCTTGAAAAGGGCTTTGATGCCGCCATTTAGTTGGCCCATTGCCGAGTTTAGCTGGAAACCATGGCTAAGGACGTGGGTGGTGAGGATAGTTCGTGCCATAAGTTGATCTTCGGCATATTCGGCTCTCGGATAGAAATGCGACATCTTTGATCCTTTTTTAAACGTCACTATGGGAGGTAGATTGACCGTTGATTGTCATTCAGGAAGGGGAGATTTCAAATTCACAAATTTTCGAGGCTCTTACGCCCCCTTGTGGAATTGGGCTACTTTAAGAGAAGGAAAGCGGAAACCCCCACGCAGAGAAACTCTCGTTCCGTTTGGCCACTTCGACAGCTTGTTGTATAATCAGATAAAGTCCATCTCAGACGACCGGTCGCATGGACCGTGCAGAAATTTTCACCGTCCAAATAGCAATCGCCCAGGCAGCAGTGGGAATTGGCAGAAACCAAATATGGACGCCAGTAAATTGGTTTCAATTGTCATTGTTCAAGACCATGTCTGCCGATTTGGAACAGGAGAAAAGGAGAGCTCTGGAGATACTTATTGAGCTCACAACCGCCGACACTTAATCCCCATTGAACCCTCTTGACCACTCACAGCCGCGCAAAGCCAAGAGTTCGATCAGTTAGGCAATTTGCTGTCACGACGTTCATTAACTTCATCTTTCCCACTCCTCAAACAACCCGCCAGACCAGCTAGTAGATGCAGAAGCCTATCGAGTCCCAACAATCACGGAGAGCAAGACCGTTCATTCACACAATATATGCTCATGGGTATTTGCGTTCGATACTGCAGGTGGTAGATCTTCAGATATTTGATGTAGCGCTTGGGATGGCCCAAGCCTTGCGATGATGTGGTGCCATCGAATGCGGATACTTTATATTGGGGCGCAACGAAAGTTTCATTTTCATGACAAGCGACGCCTCAAGTAGTGTCCGCTTCTACGGAGCTGATCTTTTTCTCAATATTTGAGCTGACTCGTCGATATGCTTCATTAGTATCTTGAACACGAAAGATAATTTGTAGACTATCGCCTTTCTCGAGACCAGGAGGGCTGTAGTAAGGCTGATATGACGTCGAGGACACGATGCTGAATTGCCAATACTCTCAACTCATCATCCCTAGCTTCATATGCCTCCATCTGAGGTTACATTATACAGCCCCTGGTGTCGCAGATCTGCCCACAGCTCCCTCGAGCGCAGTGGCACCCGGTCATCATCATCGGTCACTCCGGGATCTCTTCCAATAAACGTTGTCTTTATGTGATGGTATCCGCCAACAACGAATATAGCACTACCTTATGATGTGCTACGTATGGTTTACACTTGATCGGGTATACAATGTCCTTCGGACATCTGAGAAGTGCAACCACATTTGGGCGCTATTTGAACGCATATCTTTACTTTCCCGGAAGCCGATGACGGAAGAAATATGCTCGATCAGGCAGGGTCTCTACCCAGTCCCCAATGGTAAGAGCGTGTTATGATTTTGTTAAGTTAGAGCTAGAGGCTAAAATCCGATAGACTTGATGATAATGCGCACGAACAGACAAGCCCCTATAGGAGGATATTCTTGCAAACTTATTTCGAGGCATGCACATAGCGAGTGTCAATGCCTCCAACATGAAGCTGAGCAGGGCCCTTTATAAAAGATTCGTTGCTTTCATTAGTGCTGTATTTTTTACTGTGGAGAAAGCTAGAATATTTCAAAGGCTACGCGCAATTTCAGGATTTTGACCCAGCTACATGCCCACTAAGACTGCATCGTCAGGCGGATGTGTTTATTAATCTTGAATGTAATTGCCTCACCAGAACTGAAACAATTCCACTCTCTTCGGTCTGATTAATAATCTAAAAATCCGAGTCAATAAGATCATCGGTTATGCAAGTATAGATCACTAATCATCGGGTACTAACACGAATATCGCTCCCTTCTTGGACGTGAAGGGACTGACAAACATTGCAAACTAACCGCCTGTGGGTGGTATAAAGCACCTCGTCTTTTCAATGTACGCACAATAGCCTCTGGTTCATACGCATTTTGACAATTTTGTTCACCTCGATTCACTTCCACTATGCCGGATTGGAGGATCTATCACCCGACAGGTACCTTTACAGATCCTGATCACAAAGAACAGCTCTCACAGGCAATTACCTCGATATATACACATGTTATTCCCGCCTTCTACGTTGTTGTCTTATTCATTGAGATGCCTGCAGCCACCATGTACCGAGCTGGGATTCCATGTGTAAGTCCAAGAGGGTTGGACTGATGCTCAAAATGCTAATCATTCTATTAAGCAGCTGACAGAAGGAAAGAAACCCTTTGTCAGGCTTACATTCAGCCATATCGCTAGGCACTTTCCTCCTGGCGAGAGCCCTCAGAGGACTCGCTTTATGAATGCCGCCCATGATGCCTTGAAGCCATTTATTGCGGACAAAGGCTATGATTGGGAGGTCAACGGCGAGGAGCTCGAACGCGAATTTGTGCACATTAATGGTTTCAGGATTCCTCCTACTGACTCTGAGGATGAAAAGAGGTGGATCCGCGACAATGAACCGTCTCCTTGGGGTCCTTATCTCCCAAACTAGCCTGCAAACAATAATGTGTATGCGTGACCTCCTGACGGCCCACACCATTCTCGGATGTTGTATTATTTGCTGGGATTGAACAGAGATGGGTTGACGAAGCGACAGCCCATTGACAAGCATATGATATCTTATGTAAACAGGCTGCGATACAAATTTGCCCTTGCTTGCCGTATTTAGTTTTTGCTATTCAAAGTTCTTTACACCCAAATGAATGCTGTAGAGTACTCAAAATGTGGGGTTCTTACTTCCGATAACTTTGGCTACGTCGCTGTAGATGAAAGCTTCCACACGGAGTTCTCTCTATGCGGGGACTTTTCTTGATTGTGTCAAGAGGGGTGTTAAATACAAAATATCATTGGCTAGCTAGATGATCCGTTTTCCGGTGGATAGATTAATGCACTCTGATTAATTCTACAGTGCTGGTGTCGGTCGTGGAAAGCATCGTTAACAATGCGGCTCCCAAATAACCGTTGCATCTTGCCGTTCATCATGTTGCCCGCACTTATTGCTGCAATTTGTATTTATAAAATTAATAGCGTATGTAGATCCCGCTTTTTATCTTTCACATAGTCCAGGATTCCCCTGAATCCCACTTTCCTCTGGCAGGAATTAGTCTTGGCACATATAGACAATACATTCTCGTTCCTCTCCAAGTCATTGTATCTTACCCGGTTGACAGGCCTTATACCTGAAAACTGCATACTCTTACAATGGCTTAGGGTACCTTCGGGGTGCTAGAAGACGACTTCTAGCAGCGTGCTAGATACTATATACCTGTGACGATCTGTTTGGCTTGTTTGTTTGCGACAGGATCCCACAAAGGATCCTGCCCAGTAGATCTTTTTCTTTCTTTTCCTTCTCTCTCTATGCTTAGTATTCTGAATAAAATGCACTCTTTTTGTTGAAGAACTGGCAGGTCACAATACCGATATAGTAGTCTTATTTAGTGCGAACCGGGCTCCCAACTGTAGGAGTAATCCGTATTATGAAATGTATGGGTCCAATCAAAGGTGTTCAACTCTCTGTAATTCTGCATCCACTATTCTGGTAATTTGTATACTATCCCCATTACAAGAGAAATATTACTGCATACTTAGGATTAATAAATCCTCAGGTATGTCGGCGTAACTACGCTGACATAATTACCAGAAATAGGGATTTGGCAGCTGGCGCCTATACCGCTGGGTAAGCGCTAGTTCTATATATCTCCCTCGGCAATAAGACAATGGTCACTGATTGGTCCTCGGCACTTACTAGACCAACCTTATCTACATATATTCGGCATGATGACGCGACGAGTCAAGATTCCCTTTTGACTAGGGCAATGTTTGAAAAGATCCTGTGAGCCAGATGGAACTAATGGTGGTAGGCAAAGCGTTTCTCTGACCTTTTAGCCCCCTTTATATACTACGATGATCATTTGTTGCAAATGTTCATTAGAATATTGTACACCCCAAAAGCTAACATGGGATGTCTTATCAGTTCCATCGCTTCTAGACACACTGAGCCAAATCACGGGGTGAAATTGCGTTACGCCTGGATCATGAGTTAATACGGGCTGCTATCTCTCGACTTCAGTGCGGATGTGAGATACGTGGATATTCTACATTTGCCTGGGGCTAAATGAGGTGGATAATACGTTCTAGACTGTTATTTGAGATGTGAGTGTCATAAAACATGCTTAGGATTTCCTAACAAGCAGATATTGCCATCATGAGACACTGAAGGTTAGGTGAATTGTTGAATAATAGTTTCTTCTGCTTGGGCTCGCATGATTTATTAACGAAGTGTGAGGATTGGCAGTTTCTCAGTCGATGTTGAGCAGTATATAATATTTTATTTTAAGGCGAAAGAATCGTCCAACATAGATGCCCTCTCGATTCCTTATAAATAATCTATTTAAGCTGATGCAGTCTATTATTGAACGTTATTGAGCTGGAAATTCTGATCGAGATACTGTTAACGGCATATTTAGTCCCCGGTTCTTAGTCCACCTGAGAATCAGTATTTTAGCTCAATGAACGCTTTAAGTACTTGTTATCAAACGGATATCTTTCACTTCCAATCAATTTTCAAGACCGTGTAATAAGAGCTTAACAAAGGGGTTACGTAATGTGAAAAGATGATTGCAGAGCAGACTCTATGAGAAGTGGGGTTTTGTGAATTCTGAAGTTCTGATCCATTCTCTTTTTCTTCAGAGTTGCCAAAAAGAGAGGAGCAGAGTGTCGAGGATCTTACTCTTCTCCTTCCGCATAGAGGACACCGCGGTAGCGGGTCTTTCCCGTCCTAAGCTTCTCCAACCCACTTTGAACTCCTTCGACAGTCAATGCGTCTCTCTCAATGACTGGGCTGATTCCATGTCTGGCTGCAAAATCGAGCATTGTTCTGTATTAAATCATACTCGGTAATGAACTGACAACCTTCATTCCTTTGGTAAGGAATGCCATGTAAGGGATGTTCAAATTAGCATCCATACCCATGACTGTCAGTGGGAAGATTGTTGACTTTTTCGCCATGATCGGCATGAACAGGCTCCAATTGGGCTCTTGGGAGGCAGTGACCAGAAGATGGTTGAGCTTTCTCGGACAGTCAAGTTTATCCTTGCCTTTGGTGGTTACGAAGTGCGACGCACCCAGCTCCATTGCTTGTGACCGTTTCGATTCCGAAGTGCTGAACACAACGACTTCACACCTCATGGCTTTGGCAAATTGAACGGCAAGATGGCCCAAACCACCAACACCGATGACACCAGTAACTACCGGCATGCGGGAAACTTAAAATGATATCAAAATGCTACGATTAAAAAAACCTCATATCAGGCTACAGAATGACCTTTGAAGTAAATGTGGGATTGATTGATGCGTACACACAAATGGCATCCCATTCTTCTTTGACGTATGGTCTCATCATGGTTCACAGACTCTCGGCCGTGAGCGGTAACTGTGGATCACCATCGTATAATACTAAGAAGTTAGATCTCATAGAATATAGCTTGATAACCACTGCCCTCTATTAATAGTCTTTATTGTATTATACTTTGCTTTATGGGATAACCGCGTGAGTAAGATCATGTTCCACGACATCAAACAATAACATGCTATCACATGATTCTTTGATTCTTCTAACATGCCTGACAAAGTCATGCAGCTTCAGCATGCATATGCTCTGTATGGGAAAGCGGCGCAGATTTCCCAGCAAGCCCTCGCCCGGGCCTTCGACTTCAAACATGGATATGAAAAGAGGGAATGTGACGGGAAATGCTCCGGCACTCTGCATATTCGAATGGGCAAAAAATGACGAGATTTCTTGAAAAATGCAGTTAGCGTAGGACTGCCCGAGGGCATCTTGGACACCAAGGGGGAATCGCAGGCGATGAATGACGAGCAAAGCTGCAAGGCGGTAAGCGTTGGCCTGGGTCGTCATCATTTGCCTTTCTACCTCATCGTAGGCAGTGAAGAAATCAGGTGGAATGTTTGGTTCCCAAAGCTCAATGCTTCTCTCTACGTCCGTGTAGCAATCTTCAGGGTGCTCTCGATCCGTTGAACCCCAATCCATGGTGGCCGCACCGGACTTGGCTGCGTGACTCTGTACACATAGACGGTATAGAAAAGGTAAGAGAGTTGCGCATAGGCCAGCGTAGCGATCCACAACAATCCGGTCTTGAACACACATCCGAATTATAGGTACCTTGCGATATACCAGACAACTCACTATGTCCATAAGAACTGGACAAAAGGTAACTGTGTCGAAGGCAGGTACTCTGCTGAGAAGTAGATACCACGGTTTGGCTGAGATAAGTGCACTCTGCAAAATAGAATGCGCTGAGGTCGTGAAGGAGTTGGCAAGAACCTCAAAAACAAACAAGGCCTGACCGAGGAGAAGGACGCACAGGGCGTCTTGGGGATGCATAATCTCAATGTTCCGTAGGTTCTGCAACGCTGTTGCCCCCCTGCATAGGTCGGGAGCGGTCCAGTGTAAGTGAGAAGCTTGGCAATGTGCTACCAGCCCTAGGAAAGCAAGATAGCCGTCTGTCACGACTGGGCCCGAGTGATACAGGACCGAGTATATTGCCCCTCGGAGATCTTGCATGAAGCTGCGTCCCATGGCAAATGGAATATGTATTTTCGTAAATTTGTCGTCATCCGTCAGGATTCCTATCGCATCCAAGGCAGTTTGTGGTATGAAGCGGAGCCGAAGCACCTCCCCCAGAAACCCACCTAATGCCAGGTTCTTGCTGCTCTCACCCAGTTTTACAGGTAATGACGTATTGCCAAAACCGTTGTTGACCTGGCTAAAATGGCGATCGAGAGTAGAAGCACCTGGCTTGGCGTTGTTCGCGTCTGCCTCGTCGTCTCGTCCCGGCTCCCAGATCTGTAGACTACCGTGACCAAAGGACTTCAAAACTGGCCGGCGACCCTTCCGCTTCTTTTTACGTGACATATAACAGATAATTCCCAGATGCTGGCACCGTATGCATGCCTTCGCCTCAGGGCCGAAAGAGCACTTCTCTTTACTCTGGTAGCAACGGTCGCAGGCTTTCGGTGTCATGGTGGCTGACGAATATAGTGGTATTGTGTGAATGGGTAGTTTCATCCGCTAATAATCCAGTCGGGATAGCATAAGAGGTCGGCAGATCATTGCTTGCGAGTCACGAGAACGGGAGCACGCGAGTGATCTGGCCGATACCCCAGATTCCTAGTCTCTGAAAACCATCATCCCCGCATGTTTCGATCCCCGCAGAGACAACCAATAATACCTAGGTAGCGGCTGTCTAACCTAGTCTTAATCCAGGTAAGTTGGGTTGATCCCAAAAATGGCAGGTCTAACCGGATATGGAAAAAAGGGTCCGGTCACAATTGGTCCCGTTGACCGAGGAACACGTTGCCACACCTGCTTGGAATATATCGAAATACAGGAGGAATCACGTGGTTGAGACAGGGTAAATTACCCGAAAAAAAAAAACAAAAACATACAACAGCATTTCTATGGTGGTGTTCACCTAGCGCCCACGGTTCGGGTGAAAGCGGCACGCCGCCCTATTCAGCCCTCTTCAGGGCCGTCCGACCGGATTTCTCCCACCTTGATATTCCCGGCCAGCGAAATATAGCTTTCCGCCTTTTAATCAAAGCGCAGTAAGCGACTACCATCCCCTCGCTCCTCCCTTTTTCTCCCCACCTCATCTGACTCACCCTGAGGCAAAATACTTGCTGAGTATGAGATCCAAGGTCGAACTACGCAGGATTTGTCGTGGACTTCGCGGAGCACTACAGCGATGAAATCAAACGGGAGATTCTTCCACGGACGGAGAGGTATTACCATCGCACCTTGGTTCTCTTTGATAAGCGAGTAGCACGTGGCAGCTTCCAAGAGAATTTGCACTCTTACCACTCTTAGCTCTACCATCAATGAGGTTTGATTCGCTATATGTTCCCTTTGAATTGCAAAGTTTGATTTGCAAAGGGGAAAAGCTCATATGGTATCAGTATATTAAGGGAGAATTGAAGAGGAAGATGGGTCTTTCAACCAAAGAGGTGAACAAACATGGCGTAGCGCAGAAGTAGCCATATTGATGTGTATAAATATTAAAATTGGTGTACAATTATCAACAGTCTAAATAAAATTCATTTTTGAAGCAATTCCCCTTACCTTTATGTCAATATATGATTTTGACATGGCTTTCAGCACGCGTTTTAATTTATAAAACCTCTTAAGAATGTAACAAAAAAGGAGAGATGCCACGCAGCTTCCAGGAATTAAATGTGAGAAGAGCCATCTTTTCATCATTCATTTGCTCCCATGTGGATAGGAGAGGACCATGAGATCATATCTTCAGACCTGGTTGTTCTATGTTCTTGTAATGCATCGTGAATCGCATAAGCAACATCTTTGCGTGGCCATTGGCCATCAGTTGCTTGCTCAATCAAGTTCTTGTAGAATTGTGGGCTGATTTCAGCAGCTGCGTTATCACCCACTTCCTAAAGAATTCTAATGACGTGAGGAAAGCCGGCTGTTTGAAAAGCACTTGCGATATGTATTACCTCACCTATGAGCTCTGGCGAAGAGTTTTCAGCTGTTGAGCACGCAGAAAGATAAGTAATTTGGGCCTTTTCATGGTCTAAGGCCGCTAGATCGCGGACAGCGAGGGAAGAAACCTCATTGGAGTTCTTGCGGAATGAGAGCCACAGAGCGCTGTTTGAGGGATCAATCACATTTGAGTGACCATAGCATGAGAAGTGAACTAAGTCATGCTACAGAAGTTCCTCTAACACTGTTTCAGTATTGGCTCATCAAGTATGTTCGGGCTTGTGTTGTTTAATAGGGCCACTTCTATTAATTCAATCTCCTTGGTTGTTTTTATATCCCTAGAACCTGGCTTTATCTTTTAAGTTGGACATCTGAACGTTCTAAGAGAGCCGGACTTCATCTTAACGTACGATCAGGGCGTGTTTATACGCTCAGAAAGCCAGCAGTCTGGTTTGATAATATTTGTGGGAATTCTGAAGTACGGGAATGGTTGCAGCGTCAGTTAGAAGATGGTCATGAGGTTCACTTTGTTGTCGGGCTCTATACCTTGTTTGATGCCGTAACTGCAGAGGGCTTAGCATTGACTTTAAAAATGGTGGTAGTTTTTTGATTCCTTTAGATGCGATATCGAGCGTCCCGTGTTACCCTTCTATTAATCCTGGAATTTCTGCAAATGTGAGGCATGGCTATTCGAGATGAAATCGCTGTACAGCTCCGGTAGAGCAGATTTTTACCATTTGAACGAAGAAATTGGAGTTCCGTTTTGGGAGAAAAAAGACGTGCAGAATGCCCGTCTGGAAAAGAATAGTCATTGTGTAATATCTTCCGATAACAGAGGCTCCGATGACGACTTCTCCGAGATTGTGAAGGTGTCGCTCGGCTCTTTGAGCGATAATGATGAAGACATGGGACAAGACTTTGAAGGGTTTAAGGATGATGATACACAGTTTTACATTCTTATTCATTGGGGTCATAAGGCCAGTCTGTATAATTAGACATTAGAAACTGTTTCTACATTCGTCACTCTTAAAAGGTTAGTCTTGTTATTGTAATATAAAAGTCGCGAAATGTACGTTACGGAATAGTTGTCGTTTAATTCATCAATATCCTCGCTAGATCTAGACATGTAATGTGATTAAGGGTGGATTAGAAGGTCATGGATGCGAACACATACGCGAAAACCATATCGTAGCAGGGGAAAGAGACGTTAGCCCTATGAGTATCTGTGGGCTTATTAGGAACAGAATAAAAAGTTTGATAGGACTCGAGCGAGGACCGGGCTAAAAAGTCCCATAGGGCGGCAAGGGAACTCTCTCCACACGGATGAAAGACTGGAAGAGTAAAATAAAGATACAACAGCTTATCTTGGGTTATGATCATCTAGCGCCCACGAATCGGGTGTGGGCGCTGGCGACTCGCTCCTCTATTCAGTCCTCTTTAGGATAGTCCGGACAGATGTTCACTCACCTGATTATGATTTAGGTGAAGATTTAGCCACTTCTGATGGCATTTAGAACGCCGGATCAGCGTGTTATCTTTGGTGTAGCTAAGACCCTCTACGGCTAGGCCAATGCGTTAACGCCCATGGAAAACCGTGGTCCGGACGATAAAATAATGTTGAAACTCCAATCGTAAAGGCGTGATTACATCTCATCCCAAATACGTAATCTCTGGACAAAATAGCCCCGGCAGCCTTGCACACTAGCTCGGGGGCCTCGAAATCTGCTTTTGTCTAGTCAAGTGGTCATCGTTGCCCCTTCACTCCGCTAAATATAGTTAAGTAGCAATTTTTGGAAGACATGACTAATATCCGCGGTCAGGCTTTACGTCCGAGAACCATCTGCGGAGCGTTCCGAGACTGTGGAGTATATCCTTTTCGATCCTAATATCATTATTGGTTCACTTCAGGCTGAATTAAGTGACAAAAGTGAGCCAATCCTTCAAATATGGGATACCACTACTCCCGAACCACCATCATCATCAGTCACCTCACTACCTACAACCGTTCAAAAGCTATATCGGCCAACTCGCAAGATCGATAAGCTATTAAATAATCCAAAGGAAATAGCTAATATTGATATTAATCGAATCATTCAATGGTCAAATTATATACACGAGGGTGCCCTAATCCAGGCTGAGTTCGCAGAGGAAATTACACAAAAGCTTACAGCTATAGAAGCTCGTGGTCGACCAAAAAGCACACCCAGAACCAAAAGACAACTTGCCAGGATACATGATATCAGGCCGTCCCAATATGTGGGTCCTGACACCTTCAGTTTAGCCCGAGATGGCATAAATCGCGCTGATCCACGCTGCAATTTCGTAGAACGGTCACCTTCAATATCGTTTTGCGCCAGTTCCAGCCGAGCGCGCCGGTGGCATCTCAACTGATTTAGAGCTTGTGAGCGGAAGTAAAATCCCTGGAGCAGCTCTGCCTTTCATGAAACGTATCTTCATGGAATAGAGGCATTGTAGCAAAATTTGGCCTTATAATACTGAAGAGCGGATAATGTTATGGCCTTCTAATTTTTAATGCTCTCAATTTTGAAAGCGCTTCAAATATCGAATTTCTTAAAAAATTTGTGCCCAGAATGTTGAACCATTTGGAAAATTAAGGGCTGTAGTTTTTAAAATGACTCGATTATTCCTGTATTCCTAATATTGTTTATGTAAAAATTTTAAAGTGGTCGGTTTTAGCCGGATGAAACGAAATTGTGGCAATAGCACCAAGGCGAAAAAGCGCAATGTCGACAATGTGCATAAGCGCTAGTATCTACTTATATGGTAATAAATATTAACTAGTGACTTAGATAATAATACTATATATTTAACAGTTCAATCGCTCTATATATCCTCTAATATAGGAATTCTTTCCAAAATTGCACAGAAAAAAGGACTTATTGGCGTCCTATAGACTGTAGTGAGCCCCGTCGTCAGAGCGATTCCGGAGCTAAAAATATATTTCGCGGGCTTGAATAAATCCTGAAAATGAAAACACTTGATGAAGCTTAAAATTAGCTTCAAGTGACCTTTGATGCTTCATTACGAGTCGTGTGTCATCATGGCGCTTATGTGCGTTATCTATGACTAATGTTTTCAGATGTTTGGTAGGCTATGTCACGATACTGAATCTTGATAGAAAGGGAAAAGGAGAAATCGGCGTTAGACTGATAATATCGATTCTGGAGAAGGAAAAGAGAAAAGAAAGCTATCCACCTCCTCTTCCTCAATTCAAATTGCTTTTCAGGTTCAATCCACGCCCTCAAACGATTGGACAACCAGGGAGAACCTTTCCAAAATACCTGTCAACACTTCTGAGGACCTGAGATGCGTAGTAATTTCCCTAGGGGACATGTTCTCCGGTATGATCTCGAGTTGTTCTCTCAGACATGCAGCATCCTCGTCACGACCGAGTTGATCCCAGCTAGCCACCAATGCTTCAAGTAGATCTGGTAGCATATCAAACTTACTTCCAGATTTCATGCATATTTGAAGAATTTCCTGCTGCAAGATAGCAGCATCATATGGCTTCTCCTGTGCATTAAACTCCAGTGACAGTGCGAATAGATTTAGAAGAGTCTGAGGGTCCTCTCTCCCAAGAATAGTTTCTCTTGATTTGCAGAGTTGATTTAGCATCGACAACAGTGACTCAGAGCTGACTAGGCCACCATGCATCGAATAAAGATCTACAAGCCATTGAAGACTTTCGAGTGTCTTTGGGTCTTCGCTACCAAGAGTTCGCTGGCGAACCTGATATATATGGTGATAGAGAGTCTCAGCCTCACGAAGTTGACCTTGCTTCTCGTGCCATAATGCCAAATTATGCTGGGCATCGATCACTTGATCATGCTCTTCACCGTAAAGCTGTCTCTTTCTTCTAAGTGAGTCGGTGATCATCTCTCTAGCTTTCTCTCTCTGACCTTGTGCTAAATATATATGCACAAGTCTAACTGAGAAGACATGGGCAGAATTGGCATCTGGTTCAAGAATGCTGATAAAGCTTTCGGCTAGACATGCAGCGGCTTCTAGCTTGTCATTTTTAACGAGTAAGTCGACCAGTAGATATGCGGTGTGCGTTGTTTCCCCATGATCTAGTCCAAGAACCATCTTTTGCTTTTCAAAGACCTCCTGCATGAATTCCATCGCTTCCCAGGTATGACTTTGGCCTTCCATTGCGCATGCAAAACTTCTCAAATTCGAGAGTGTTCGCGGATGATCTCGTCCAAATTGACTTTCCTGGAGTACAAGCACCTGCGCCAAAAGTGTGATAGCATCTTCATACCGCCCTTGTCGTCCATAAAGAGATGCCAAGCTCTCCATGTGGTAGCCTAGGTCCTGACGGCGATCTGTTTGAACTGATTTGTGTGAGTTTAACAATTGTCGAAGTAGAATCTCCGCTTTGTCAAGACGATTTTGATCTTGATATAGTCCGGCTAGAGCTGCCTTGATAGAGGTAATGGCCTCTTCATTGTCCGGTTTCTTCTGCTCCCAAATCGCCAAGAGTTCTTCATATTCAGATTCAGACTCAGCCCATCGATGAGGTCCTTGTCGATGGTGTATTTCGGCGAGAAGCTTGCGAAACGTAAGATAGACTGTGTAGCCCGTCTCCAGATGAAAATTCTTACATGCTTCGATTGTTTGGAGACATCGCTCCTCCGCAGACTTTGTGTCCTCGCATTTCATTAATGCTTTCACTTCGAAGGCGGAGGCAATTATTGTCTCTGGATGTCTCCATCCAAGAAGATTCTCGGTTTCCTTCCGTGAAATAACGGTCATGCGTTTCGCTTCATTTGGTTTTTCGCAGGAGAGCACATAATCAGAGGCATGGCGAATAAGCCTAGCCCATCTTAATCGATTGTTGGAGTCTGGACCGTGTAATAATGCTGACTGAATGTGTGGGAGCAAGGCTCGAGATCTTGTTATGTTGTCGAAGTTGGTGAATTTTGGAAATTCAAGATACAGATTGCGTATAAACTTCTCTTTCCAATAGTCAAGCTCTTCTTGTGTGTTCAGCCACTCCTGGATCGAAAGTTGCACAAGACCATGCATCGCGAATGTAAGCGTCTCAGGATCGATGGAAATGAGAGAGTAGTCTTTGAGCGTGGCGATGCTGTCTTCAAATTTTAATTGAGATAGACTGAATGCAGCTTTGCCTTCAATGCTGCTATTGCTGTCTTCTAGGACCTGATTGATATTTTTCCCTTTCTGATAAGCAGGTCCAAATGGCGTATAACCCTCATCAGTATCGCTCTTAGCCTCTTCGTCACCATCTTCATGGACTGATGTGTGTAGTAGAAAATCCGGGATCCCTTGTCGATCAAAAAAGCTCATCAAGGAGAGAAGATTTGTGGCTTGTGGATTCTCTCTTCGAATTGATTCAAAGGATATTTGCAGTGTTACTATTATGGAATTATCGGTTCTCCGACCACGATGTAACAGTCTTGTTTGGCGCTTCAAAAGGCTCGCTCTTGCTTTGTTGCTCTCTTGAAACATTTCAAGGTATTTTTGCACAGAAAATCGAGGAGAGTGCCTTGCAATGAAAGTTGCTGCTTGAACAATAGCCAATGCTATCCAGTCAAGTTCCCGAGCAAGACTTTGTAGACTCAATGCATCTGCGACGACTTTGTTTTGAAGCTTTTTCTGAAGTAAAGCAAATGCATGAGTCTCCGAAGGCTCAATTGTCATTATATCGCATTCATTAACAAGCTTCATCGCAATGTGCTTGCTACGAGTCGTGATTATAATGGACCCATGCGGTGCCCTTGGTAGAAAATCAAGGGGCGATTTATCGGAAAGACCTCCTTGTTCACTGAGTACATCAGCTCGTTCATTGTGACGGGCTGATCTGGACTTCTCGAAGGCTGGCTTGTGAAGAAATTCATCATCGTCAATATTGTCAAGAATAAGAAGCCATGGTTCTTCTTTTCGGTCCTGGAGCCAACTACCGACAAGCTGAAATATATTGGCAGCTGGGTCCTGACGGCGCGGAATTTTGACAAGCTCTGCGATATCACGGAGGCCCTCTTCGTATTGCACAATGTCACTCGCGTGAACCCAAAAAACCCAAGTTCCAGGTGACTGCTCTCGGATCCAGTATGCGTATTCGATGGCAATCTGAGATTTTCTAAATCCTTATTAGAAAAATGTGAGCCCTCATTAAAGTGTGTTCTATTTACCCGACACCGCCGAGGCCAACTAGTGCCAGTCTCGCTGAAGGCTCGGAGCTTAGCTCATGTACCCGGTCTACAAGAGATCCTGGGTCCACGAAATCAGGATTACGCCCAAACGGAATCATGGCAAAAGGCTGTGGTCTCTCTTCTGGAGCTTTATTCACATTATCAGAAATGGGTTGTTTTTTAGAATCCAGGTGTCTTTACCTTGGGGTAAGTGAAAATGCGCATTGATCTGTCCATTGTTATGTGCAATTTGTAGCCCGGAGTTCGAGCCAGTGGAAAATATCGATGAATCCATCACGTAAACCGGAGAATCCACATGAGGCAGAGATACTGAGGATTTTCCAGTACGACTGACGAAACGAAGACGAAGACGAAGACAATCCCTTACGTTCTGCTCTGATCCCTGTCACTAGCCACGTGATCCCCTGCGGCTAGCAGGGCTTACGAATATGGGTGCCTCAGGCAGAGAATCTCGCCAAGACACTCAGGCAAGTGAGTGTCTTCGCTTGGAAGTGCATTATGTAATTTTGTCATATTATAGTTACCACACTTAGATCTAGCCAATAACAACCATGCGATCCTAATAGTATCTCACACGCTGCACAGCTGATCACGTGAAAGTACAACCAAAGGCCTACCAACGGGAGGACTAGACCGTCGTGATCGCAACAACGCATTGACTTGGAAGATGTCAGCATGAGGAGGGGCAGGACACGTTAGCGCTTCAGGGGTATGCAGGATATTCAGGTGCAAAATAACGTTGTTCAGGTGATGGGCTGAAGGGGGTAAATATTAAAGCAGCAAGAGGGACTTGCGAAACAAAAAAAGAAAATAAAAAAACATACAACAGTGAGGATTCGCTGGTGGTCACCCACCCAACTACTAACTCACCGGCGTGTGGCTTAAGTACGGCTGAGCGGACGGGAAGCCCTGTTTTCCACACCCTATGGTCGTATGTACTTGATATACCACTACAGAGGACTATATAACATGAGCAGTGGATAAGAGGGTGATCGTCCTAGTCCGTATTGTGAAATGTAGTCCAATCAATGGTATTCAACTCCCTTATTTCTGTATCCACTATTTTGGCAACTTAGTTATACTATCCCGATTACATAAGAAATATTATATTATAACTAACAAGAAGAGTGTATTCAACTAAAAGCGTGCAGGCGTGGTGTTTAGGGCATTCAGGTGAACGGGCTGGGGGGACTGAACGGTAGGGCGGCAAGGGCAGTTTCAAAATCATGTGACAGGTGGTACTCGACATACATACCATACAAAAGTGCATAATACAGTTAGTCATCTATCTCCGAGATTTTTAAGGTATTCAATTATCTGTATTGCGATATCCACTATTCTGGCAATTTATACTATCGCGGTTACATAGGAGATATTACTGCATAACTAAATCCTCCGGTATACCGGCGTAACTGCGCCGACACCTTTGTCCTATGCTGGCGTCAGACACACCTTCGTCCCATTCTTGCTCGCCAGAGTCAGATTCAGGCCCTCTTTGAAAGGCTGCCCGTCTCGACATTCAATACTCTTAAATCGTCGAAGAACTCGCATAATGGTATAGCTGGCTTCTGTCAAGGCAAACTGTTGACCCGGGCAGATCCTTGGCCCGCCATTGAATGGGATATAAGCCCATCCCGGCTTCAGACTAGCCCATCTTTCTGGACGATATTCTGTCGCGTCCTGTCCAAATACTGCCGGTAGACGATGCATGCTGTATACGCTGTATATCACCTCCTGGCCCTTGGGAACAAAAATGGGGTCAGTGCCATCTGGACCACCGCCAACGGGGAGATAGGTGTCCTTGTTCGCCGTCCGCGAGTTGACTGGTACAGAGGGATACAATCTCAAGGCTGTCGATAAATTTTAGTCTCGGTATCATTTCACTATTTTCTTCTTTGCATATCCCGTATTCACGCGCATTTTTCTCTAGGTTGAGGGAGGGATAGAGACTTACTTTCTTTGAGGACCCAAGTGAGATAGGTCATTGACTTCAAGTCTTCAAAGGATGGTCTTTCTCCCCCGACTGTCAGTACTTCGTCTCTCAACCTGTTCCAAATATCAGGCCGCCTAGCCAAGATGAAAAAGGTGATGCTCAGAATACCCGCGGTAGTGTCGCGTCCAGCCAGCAGGATATTCAAGACTTGATCGGTTAACATTGTCCGGTCCCCACTTTGCTTGGACAGCTCATAGATGAAGACGTATTGCTGCCCCTGAGCCTCGGCAGTGTCTTTACCATCAAGATATGTAGCTCGATAGTCTAGAGCCTTCTGAACGAATTGATCAACGAAGCGACGGGCTTCGACTGTCGCCTTTGAGAACGCCCTATCTCGGTAAAAGATCATTAGAGGCCCGAGTCTAGAACGAATAGCTAATCCGTCCTGAGAAGTGTTGAAGTCTTTTGCAAAGGATGGCTGATTGTCTCCGGCACCGAGCGAGTCAATAGACTCTCCTAAGAGAAATTCGGTAGCAGAGTCCATAGTCTGCCCCGTAGTTTGATTAGCATAAACAACTCACGCAAAAAGGGTCGGGTTGTAGGCCTCACCATCTGAAAGAATAATTCTTGCAGATCCACGGTCGACCCATCAAGGGGTATATTGTCAATGAGATTGGAGACATGTTTTTCGTAGACATCGGTGTCAGCGACTTGATTCCGGACAAAATTTGGCCGTATGAGAGCCCTTGAGTGTTCCCATAACGGACCATCACTCGTAAAGATACCCTGTCCAAGAAGTGGTGACATTGCCTTATTGCGAGGGGAGCCAAGATCAAAGTCTTTAAACTTGAGTGCAAGGATGGCTTGAACATTCTTGGGCTCGATGGTAATGGTGACAATACGGCCTAGTGACGTCTTGAAGGTGGTCCCATTTTGATAGTGCCAGCTTCGCATCAGCTCCAAGGACTCGCATTTCTTCATTGCTAACACCAGAGAGGCTACTCTGCCAATACCAAAAAATCCGGAGGATGCCACTCGTGGCTTTCGACATTGGTGCTCGCGAGAAAATTTCCACTCTGAAACGCTCGGTTAGCCTCAACCCTACAATTGAAGCGAGGCCTAAGCAGCTTGGGTAGTGTCCATACCTGCCGATAGGCGAAGTCCTGCGTTGATTGCGAGGAACGCAAATATTACCAATGGAATAAAGTATGCAGCCCTTTCGAAATCTCCCATCCCTTTGAAGTCCATCGTGGTGGGTTTCTGTTGTTCAACTTCTAACAATAGTGAGGCAGCAGAGGGTGGAGGTGGAGAGCAAGACGATCTTTCTGATCGAAGGTGAAGGGTTCAAGTTGAACAAACTCGGGGTCTGAACTTGAGATCACTCTAGAATTTAGATGGGTCTTATATCGAATTATATGACGTTACACGTGTCTGGTGCCTCTTTTGAGGATCTCAAGCTGTAGTTCCGAGGTTAGCAAAATTTAGGACTGCTGCCGGTAATGGTCGGATATATCTTTCCTAATACGGCAAGCAAACAATTAACACTTATGATTCATATGTTTCCCGTACAAATGGAGAACCATCGTTTTTCGGCTGAAGACTAATGTCGTTTCATTGGGCCGGATAGAAGTTTCTCAATTTGGTAAAGTATGCGTGCATCTTTCGTATCCCGTATTCGCGGGGAACCCTATATATTAGCCTAAAGCTTACTAAAAAAGCGAGGGATAATAGCGAGAAATATAGACCATTACTTTAATTTAATAACCTTCGTACGGTTATAGAGAAGCATTAATTCCTACCCCATAAGATCTTTAATTAGGATGAAACCGGCTACTAAATTAACCAGGGATAGACTTTGACAAGTGCTGCACATGGCGAATTTTGGTGCTACAATATGGTGCTGCCAGGTGCTGCGGGACTAAGCCAATTTTGGTGCTGTTATATGGTGCTGCGGCACCAAGTGCTGTAGCACCGCCGTAGCACCAGTTTTAGCGCTGCACTAGCATAATTATGCTAAGGATTACTGATTTACTTTAATAAATTACTGTTTTTTACTTATGTAGATGACCATGGCCGACTTCCATCCAGAAGCGATAAAAGAGGAAAATCATCTGTCACTAAAGGGATGCTTGCGGAGCATGACGCCGAGATGGATGCCGAACAGGCTTCCGGGGGTCATGAAGTTTGGCGAGATGTGTAAAGAATCATGCGTTGTCCTGGATCTCCATGCCGCCACGAAGGACAGTATTGCTGGCAGGACCCATAACGGAAAAAGCACTACAAATTACGCACAAACCACTTGAAGATGCTCACTAGATATGTGTAGTACGGAGGGATCATCGAAACACATGACGACATTCCCGATAGTCTTCGTGAACAGCTTTATGCTGAGGAGAATCAGCGGCTTGAACGACGGAAGAAAAGCTCGGACAGCTCTACATGTGGATCAACATGTCATCCTGTCCACCCTCATCTCTCATCCCAAGTGCCCCCCTACACTTACCGCTGATGCTGAATGTACGATCCCGGCTTCTAAGCAAACCGATCCAATTGATCTTCCTGGACTTCTCGATATAGCCGTCAAAGAATATGCTACCTGGCATCAGTCACGCGTGAGCAGTGAGACCAATAGGGTGTCTGGACCTCAAGCAAATCCACGAATATCAAGACCCGGATTTTTTTTTGTCAAAAAGGCGTCAAAGCAGGAGCCGCCCCGCGGTTTGTTCGCGATATTGCCCGTTGGGTGACGCGAAATGGCGATACGGTTGGAGTTGAAGAGTAATCGTAATATGTTCAGGCGCTCTATAGTCTAACATGCAACCATATCACGTCTCCCGCCCGGCGGGCGTTGTTATCTCGCTTTTCTTGGCTCAATCGCTTGCTCCTGGTGTCTCGCTGGGGCGCGTCAAGAACTTTTGCGCGCGAATATTTCCGTCTTTAAGACCCTTTAGGCCTTCAGACAATCCCTCGAGGCCGTTTTTGCCTATAGTATAAGGATGGGCTGTGAGCCAACCCTCGCGCAGACCCCGGGCAAACGCTGCGCCCCATGTCACGCCAATGAGCTTGTCGTTCTCATCCGCGTAGTGAACCTGACCGACCATGGAGAAGACGATATCAACACTCGGGTCAGAGTCCTCGACCTCAGTTTTCAGAAAGATGTTAGTCACCTTTGGCCTCCGACCAGCAGCGTCCGGCGGGCCAGCAATGACCTTAGTGACGAGCCTGACCGTGTCATCTTCGGAAACGGTATCAAAAGCCTTCCAGCAGCGGCCGTCGGGAGCACCTCCCTTCTTGACAGCCTCCTGGATCGCTTTGATCAGCTCCTCCTCAGTAGGATAAGCGGTGTAATCGACGAGGACGTCTCCCTTGCTCTCATCGAGGAAGGGTTTGATAAATTCGCTCCGCTTGCTGCCAACCGTAATGATAGGATGGATATTGGCGGCCACTGCAAGCTTGATAGCGAAAGCTCCTGTGGCAGTACTGGCTCCATAAATTAGGAGAGGACGCTTAGTGCCCTCCTTGCCCGCGGCCTTGGAGAGTGGCGACCAGGGTTCCGGTAACTCGAGCTCCTGAAAGAGTGCGCAGGCGGATGTGTAGGCGGCCAGAGGAATCGTGGCAGCCTCCTCGAAGGTTGTTGAGTCGGGAATGTGGAAGGTAGTGTAGTAGGGTGCAATGGCGTACTCGGCGAAGGCCCCATGCGAGGTCATCATCTCGTGGAACGCGGCCACGCGGTCCCCTTTCTTGAATCCGACGACATCCTCTCCCACGGCTTCCACGGTACCGGCGATATCGTCACCAGTGTTCATATCAGTACCGCGCATGATGGGGATCTTCCAATCCTTCGGGTTGGAACCTTTCAATAATTCGCGTTAGCTGCGGATCAAAAAACTGGGGCCGTGACGCATATACGCCGTCCATGCAGAGACGAATAGTCTAGTGGTACAGATTGACCACTGCAGGTCCTCTAAAATCTAGTACCTACCGGCGACGATAACCTTGATCAACACATGGCCAGGCTCCGGCTTTGGGATGGGTGAATCGACGATATCGACTGATGTGTCCTTCCTAACAATCGCTTCCTTCATGATGAGATAGCCGAGGTTCCTTCGTACGCTTTCAGGTGGCGGGCTCGACTATGAGACAAAAACGCAAATAGTTTTGGGGATAGGGTCTAGTGTATAAGACCAGCATGGCTACTGTGATATTTATATAATTTACAGAATACTTTAACCAACTAATGACAGCATCATAGGCTAGTCAATCGGTTCAGGGTAACTAGCTAATTATTAATCGCTGAATCATCCGAAAATTCGATTTCCGCTTCGGGCATGATAGGAACCCTCTTTTGTCCTATGTAAAAATAACGAAGTACCTTCCTGTCTCCCTCATAATCCTTGGTAATCAGGTGGTACCCCCTTTGTGTGAATTCGTATCTCTTATGGATGTCATATTTATCTAAGTACAATTATGCAAGCTAAAGCCTTGAGTCTCTTTATTTCTTTCTTGGTATTAATCACGCTTTACATTTGACATCTTTTGTTTCCAGCCGATATGGCTCTCGAGAAAAGAACGGGCGCTGCAAATGACATAATGAATCCTAACATGAATCTCTAAAGAGAAAATTTGGGACAGCTACTGACATATCTCCAGCACTGTTCAATATTATTTGAGATTTGGAGAGATGCCGGTGGGATACCGGTGAGAGCCGAAGAGAAATTGTCAGCTCCAACAGCGCTATTGTAATCCCATCACTAATTCACTTGGAATTTAGGAGACGGAAATGTCATCATTTTTACCCTAACCGAACGTTTCCTAACACCTCATAAAGATATTTAGCTCAGCGACTCCCCTCATTATGCTAATTGTGAAGAGACTCTAAATTTCTCGAAATCTTTTCATCAAAAGCCAAAACCAAAAACCTAAACATGACACAAATGAAGGCCGTTTACCTAGTAACACCCAGGTAGGAATGAATGGATAGAATCAGCGATTAACGTAAACAGAAGGAGAGAACGCCGTTTCGCAGCTAGGAAGAGAGCTCCAGCCTGACTTTTTGGAAGGAGAGGAGTAAGAGGTAGAAAAAAGGCCTTTTAAGAGCCTGGAAGGAGTGGAAGTGCTGGCAACTGAACCCCTGTCCCTTCGTAAAGGGAGGGTCCCCTAAAAACATGGTGAAATCGTTGAAATCGTTGAAGTCGGCATAATTGTAGTCCGCCAGGAAGAAGAGGGCTCTATGACAGAATTCGATATGGAAGATTTGATCTTGTTCAAACAGACCCACGGAGATGTGTCGTTACAGAGCCAGATGGCTTTTTAAACCCAGCACCTAATAGCAAACGAAACAATTATGTTAGTCTCTTTCTCGACTCTCCACCCCTTGGTACAACCATTCATTGCGGTCACTATATACGTTAGTTTCTATCAATTTGTTGATCCATAGTAACTTAGCCAGAAAGATTTTAGTCAAGATAAATACACGTAGCCTAAACACTGTCTGATAAAAAACCATTTGCCCTCGATCAGATGTTTCATGCTCGCCTGGGTATGACCATATGTTTTCATGTGTTAAGCGGACCGCGAAGCCCTAGTTCCAGCCACTTATACCAGCAAGGGAGAAAAACAATTCCAACCCCACGCTGCATCATTGAATTGCGACCATTGACAATTGTTTGAACACACCCTGCTTTTTTATTGCCTGTAGTAGCTATCTAGGATAGTAATTGTTGGCAATTATTGCCGTAGGGCTCCAGCGAACTTGTAAGGGGATGCGAGAGTCCAGATTGTCACATTGTAGTTCTGCGGGGTCTGACAGGAACGTACAGAGCTATAGTTCAAATGGTCACCGTGGAGATTATTATTGAAATTGAAATATTGAAACAGAAGTTGGTTGGTGTGAGACCTAGTGAGACTTGGGGATCTGGGAAAAGGGCCAAGCTTTAGGCTATGGATGTGCTGGTGATCGGGCCGCGAAACAACTCAACCACCTCCGTAATTGTTCCTCGAGTTTTGATTCGATAGAATTTTTGATATGATTTATCAAATTAATATTGTCTGACTTCACAATCCCTATTTTAATTCATCCTTATTGGCCTGTTAAGTGCAAATCTCAGTGTGGTGGCTGGGGAGGCTGGGAGACGTCACCCAGCACTATGACAGACAAAATCTCGCTGGGCAGCTATTGCTGGTCCTCAAAAAAATCCCTTCGCATCTCAAGGGCGAGAGCGAGGAATGCTTCTGGATTAGTTGCCGTTCCGCGTGGGATCAATATCCGCATTCCAGGCCTAGCATGACGGACCCGATGAGAAACTTCAGCCTGCGCAACGTTAACAGTACGTGCATATAAGAATCCCTGCCCCTCTGCCTTTTTAATTACAGACATCGCACAGCTTTTGGAAGACTCAAGTCAACTGACTCCCATTTAGCAAGTAAACCGCAACTTGCTCGGACAGAGTCTCAACAATCTGCGGCTGCATCAGACGACTACTATTCATTCTCAGATCAAGATCTCTCTAGTACTGAGAGTCTAGCAACTGTCATGCGATTCAGGACTCCAGACTCACACGCACCATCCCCCGCCATGTCGCAAACACGGCTTGCCCAAGAAGATCTCGAGTCCCAACGCCCACCAACATCCAGCACAGTCCGGTTCGCAGGAGACAGACCGGCTACCATCAGTCCTGTATCCGATGCGTCAAGATCAGACGGGACCTCTCGTCGATCTCCCAGTGATTACCCGGGACCGGCCCCGACTCCAGGCCTGGATGACTCCCCATACGTCCGGTTTGCAATCGACCAGATCACCCAGGACAGAGCTGGGGGGATCCAAAGAAACGACTCAATTTCTACCACGACGACAGGTGACTATCCATCCGATCGGCTAGTATGGGATGAGGGACTTGGTTATTTTACCCGCACACGCACACCCATCCGACATGACACGCCGCCAGCGAGACCCTCGTATACATCTCCTTCGCCACAGGCTTTACCGCAACGGCCAATGTCAGTGGATCCCGAGTCATTTATGGCCGTTGATGCGCCGGGGCAAAACTTGTTATATCCTCCCTTGGACTATTTGCCTCTTGTCCTGCGTCCCTGGGCTTTGGCGCTCATGATATTTTGCTGTCTGCTCATGACGGCTGGTATAATCTTCTGCAATGTTTGGTCCCGTGGCGAGGAGGGATTATGGGACTATGCGCGTCAAGGTGGCTCGCGATATTTTGTGCTTCAGTTCCTACCACAGATTGCTGCTGCACCGATCATCATCTGGTCATTCGTCATTCAGGCTGCAGTATATCGCATAGCACCCTTTTCTATGATGTCAGCTGAGCGACAGCAAGGTCTGGTGATGCATCGTCTGCCCATACTTTCAAAAAGCTTCATCTTCCCCGACTTCTCCCATTTCAGACACGGTGAATCCTTGTTTGGAATCTCTCTATTTACAATTTGGCTTTCGAACTTTTTCGCCATCCCTCTCCTCAGTTGTCTCTTCCAGGCAAAGTACTATATCATCGACGGACAAGGTGTCTGGAGATGGGCTTCGGTTCAATCTGTGGGCTGGACATTGGTTGGACTATATGGTGTTTTGACACTGGGCATAATCATGCTTTTTGTCCGTTTCATTAGTGGCTGGTCTGGCTTGATGTGGGATCCCACCAGCCTGGCAGATTTTATTTCTATCATTCAGCGGTCAAACATCCTGCACGACTTTGAGCACTCCGAGACAGTCCCCTCAGTGCGAGAATCGCTTGATCCCCGCATCCTTCGGCTGGGCTACTGGAAACTCTCAAGCAAAACCGAGATCTTCTACGGAATCGGCGAAGTAGATGCTCCTGTACGCACCCCATCTCTCCATCAAGCTGGCAAAAGCCGAGATAACCAGCCACATGGACTTGCCAAGGTTTGCCATGATCTTGAGCATAACGGTGCATTCGCCAATGACTCACAAGATAACCACCTTTACTCACAATCTGCCCGTTACCGCTGGACACCTTGGTTCCTGCGCAAAATTTCAGTGTTTATTTGGATTGCCATTGTTTTCGCCCTCTTCATCGCTTTCGTCGCCGTTAGCTTCATCAACGACGCCATCGAGGGCGGCTTCCCTCCCAAGCTCCCAACACTCCCATCGACAAGTGCATTCTCCTCCTCCAATTTCCTATACAGTTTCCTTCCCGCCCTGATCGGCAACGTCCTCTTCCTCGCCTGGCAACCCGTCGACGTATACTTCCGAGCTCTCCAACCATACGCCGAGCTCTCATCCCCCAGCGGCGCATCTGCCGAAAGGAGCATTCTACTCTCCTACCCGTCTGCCTACCCAGTCCAAGTCACTATCCAGGCTATCATCAATCGCCACTTCAAAGTTGCATGGATCTCTCTCATGAGCCTGCTATCCCTCGCCATCCCCATTCTCGCCGGGGGCGTCTTCATCGCCCTCTGGTACCCCTCTCACGACGACATCCGCATCTCTGCCTTTTTGCCCGCATTCTACGCTTTGATTGGCGTCTGTGGCCTATATGCCGTGTCTTTAGTGGCAATCTGGCCGGGTAGTCGTCGCTATCTCCCACACGACATCTCCACTTTGGCTGATCTGATGAGCTATCTCTACCAGTCGCCTCTTCTGTCTGATAAGATCCTGCGCGAGCCAAGGAGCAAGACTGACCTCGTCACTCGTCTTATCATTGCACCGCCCTCTGAGCGTGAGATGCCTTCGTACGGCTTTGGCATCTATGTCGGTCGTGACGGTAAAGAGCATCTTGGTATCGATCGCTTCCATCGGCCTGGTCGTTCTGATATGCTTATTACAACGGCCACTATGAAATAATTTGCTTGATGGCTTTTTTGATGGCATCTTCTGCGAAGTTTTTATGATTTACATTTTTTTATGAGTACAGTATATTGATGATCGTTTGGAAGCGCGCTGAATTATGAACATATGAGAATGATTTTTGAAGTGTTTTTGATGGATTTCGGTTTTTGTTATTCTGGCAGTTGCATTCTCGGCGTTTTTGCTTACTTTAGATATACTTCCGATTCAGATCCTGGATTTGCGCAGCGCTTTGCTGATACATAGAAGATAATTCGTTAAATGACAACCTGGATCTACAGTTTCCCTTTGAATCCATCACACAATGATAGCCTTAAGGTCAATACTTAGATATGAGGGGCATCTCGAACATCCTGCAAATCGATCTTCGCCATCTCTTCCCACAGAGGCTGGTTGAAGTTCCTCGGCTCGGGTGATCCTTTTCATGATTCAAGTCAAAATGTCTCTCGAACTTCTGTACATGAGAAATGTAAGAATACTTGTCATTGGCGCATGTCGGACAACTAAGTTTCTGCCCTGTAGCCGACCTTCAGCCCCATACTATCGCAATTGCTGTGGATTAGGCTTGTTCAATGAGATATCCGAGTCAACCGATGATCTAGCCCTAAAAACTCCAATTATCACCCGACCTCATATACGAGGTATCCATTCGTTGCCTCATAGTGTCCTGTACCGGGAATTTCTATTTGATAGCAACGCTGTCATTCTACAGAAATATGAGTCCAGTTTCCACCAAATTGTTGTCATGTCAAGGCCTTAAAAGTGCTCGGTGAAAAGCCGGTCACGTGCAAGGAGATCTGCAATGTCTCCGCCTCCACACGGATTTCAAAGCTTCATTCACAACAGCAAGACAATCCTCCCAATACAGTGTGCTTTGAGTTACCCTCGTAGAAAGCCATACCCAGCCATCCTCTCCATTCAATTGTGCAACATTCGCTCCTTCGGCAATTTTCCTTTTCCAGCCCATTCAACTCTGCCTTACATTCCCATCAACAACCACACACTCCTCGTCCTCACACACACCGCACATAGCAATGGTCTCACTATTCGGCTGGGGCTCAAGCCCAAAACCAGAGTCGAGCCAGCCAACACCTCAAGAAAAGCCAACACCCGATGAATCCGCAACCCCAGCACCACCAGCACAAACGCAATTAGCGCAACCAGCCTCGCCCCAAACAAACACAAACCTCAAACTCTTCTTCGGAGGAATGACTTTCTTCGCGCTCTCGGTATTAGTCACACGTCGTTCGTTCCATAAAAAACGCATCTCGTGCATTCCGCCTTTCTACACAAGCTCGATATACCACCAGCCCCACTCGAACTCCGCGGGTGATGCGTTCGAGGCTCTGAATCTGGCTACTCTCAATGTGATCTCGTTTGGTTTGATGGCCGGTGGTGCGGTTGGGTATGCTTTGAATATTAATGGACTTGAGGATATGCGGAGATTCGTGCGAAATGGGTTGCAAGGTGGTAGTGATACGCCTGTGAAGAGTGATGAGGAGCTTGAGCAGGAAGTCACTGAGTGGGTTGCAAAGATCCTCGGTGATAAGTTTGAGAAGCAGTTGGAAAAGGAGAAGATGAAGAGGGGGATCCGAGAGGATCAGGTTGATCAGGATACTAAAGCGAAGTGAACTGATTGCGGGACTTGATTTTCGAAATACTCACACATACCAACTACACTCTACTCATGATTTGATACCAGCTGTACATTACATTATGCATTAGTGGGCATTCCTTGCCATTTACAATGGAAAGACACCCGAATGGGTGCGAGCAAGATTACTTTGTACAAAGTTCATTACATGTCATTATCTTACATTTAATCGGCCACCCAGTTGTGGCACACAAGGTCAATATCAGATGTCCCCTCCGCTCACTCTCACTTCACATCCTCCTCAGACTTCAACCACACCCGCCCCTCCACTGTATCATACATTCAACCGTCCTGTATTGATCAGGAACGATCCATCTCCTCGTAACGCTGGCGTGCGGCATCTTTGGTCTTCGCCAGGAATTCGTCATAACGACCCCTAGTGTTTCGACCAGCTTCTTCGGTTGCCTCACCCAGTCGACTTCCCTGGGCACCCAGTCCCACACCCTGAGCATAAATTTCAGTAGGAATTGGCGCGGTCACACCAGTTCCTTGAGCACCGAGGCCAGATCCTTCGGACCAGCCCATCTTGCTGAGGAGAGTAGCACCGATCGAAGTTGTCTGCACAGGTGTCTCGTCTTCCTCCTCTGGTTCGGAGGGTCTTTGACGGGCATTGGAATCACCACCGAACGCCTTGCGGCGCTCCTTTGCGCGGTCTCGGTATTCTGGAGTCGCCTGTGCGATACCGGCCTTCTTAAGCTGTTCCAAACCCCATTTGACTTCGTCTTCCTTTGTCAGTTCCTTTCGGTGGTGTTCACTCATGCGGTCGTGTGTGAGGAGCTCTGCCGCGGTATCAAACTTGCTGAAGCACAAGAGGCACCAGTTCCGGTTCAGGTCTGCAAAGGATCGAGATGTTGGAGGGAGGGAATATTCTCGCTCAAGTTTGTCACGATATTCGTCTGTGCTGCCTTCGTAATTTGGAGAGTGCACGGGTATGACACCATAGATCATCATCCAGCATACGCCGCGTTGCCTCAGGAAGAGATCCTTCAGGTTTTCCCTGTGGATGTCACTTTCGCGCTCGTGGTATTCGAGTTGCTCCGCATCCTTAAGATATTGCATGCACAAGAAGCAACAGATCTTTTTGAAATCTGCAAATGATGGAGCCGGTGGATCAGTCGTTTCAATTGTCGCAGTTGCGGAGCTCGAGCTCTCCGCGGGGTTTCCAGCAGCATCTCTGTTGGTCCCATGTAGCTCTGCCTGGCGGTCACTCCAGAATTTCAGCTGAGTTGGCATTGCAAGTTTCTTGGCATTCGCACTGGCGGTGGCATCGGCTTTTCTCTTTTTTTCCTTTATCGGAGTCCTTGGTGCCCTTGGATTGTGCGTCTCCGTGGTTAGAAATTGTCTTGTTGGCAGCGGCATCGTCTTCCGGGGTTGACAACATGAGTTCGGTCACATATGCTCCATCGTCCCAGTACATCAACTGCAGAGATGGGTTGTTGGATGGGCTGAATGTGTAGTAGTTAGGACCAGAGGAGGGGTTCATGACTGGAACAAACACTCCGCCGTGAATGTAAGTGACCAACACCGCCTTCGAGGAGATGGTAAACTTGTCGAAAGATTTGAGCCGCGTCATTGCAGCTTGTGCATCCTGAGGTCCAGCGTTAGACATGAAAACGATATAAAATATGAAGGGTAAGCGTACATTAATTCCTGCAAATTCTGCGAATCCGTAACGCCAGCTTGCGTTGGTTTCGCGATCACGTACAAGAAGCACACGACGGAGAGAGCCTTCGCGGGCACCCAAGTTGCTGTCGCCAGTCGTCGAGGCAACCTTTGATCCCTTCTTCTGATTATCAGGGGCACTGTCATTGTTGCCAGATGGCCGATACAGCTTAGAAACTCCTTTTGCAAGAAGCTCCTCTGTAACAGACGCCTCCAGGCCACGGATCAGAAGGAACTGGGAAGGCTGGTTCTCAGGAGCGACATCATTATCACCATCATTAGCTATCTTGAGAGCCGAAACTCCAGGGGGGCCGATAGGATCCATATCTGCATGGATGGTGAGGGATGGTTAGAGATGGGAAGAGGGGTGCATGCGGGGTGGTGAAGATGTACGTACTGGGTCGTGGAGTACCGCACTTGAAACAATGTGAACGTGTGGAGAAGTTGAGAACGAGACACTGGTTCTGTCAGCGCAGAACAATAGGAACTCCTAGGTCCCTCCCACCTGGGAAGGCAAGGCCCCCCGAAGCCACCGCGTTGACTTACCTTCCTGCAGTTCCAGTCACTTGCACCTTTTGCGCGAGCTCGGTCTTCCCTCTCGCGGGTGTAAGTAATGCGCACTTTGGTGCTTTTCTCATTGGGACCATAAAGGAATATGGAAGGCTGGTTGCGTTCGAAAAATGTACGTGATGCGTCAATCGAGGAAAATCGTAGGAAGCCTATTTGCCGCGACACCTCTGTTGACAAAATATTAGGTTAAAACAATGCACTTTCTTCGGAAGTAACTACGGCTTTCACATACTGGTCTGTCGATCACGAATGACCCGGACATCTTCCAGCCCATCGGCACGAAAGGCACTAAGTTCGGCTGAGATCTGTTGTTCATAAATGAGCGCATGGTCAGCATTTGTCCACAGCGGAGATATTCAAACGTCTGATCTGCCTAATCCGGACATGATTTCGATAACTCACATCGTTTTCTGTGATGTTCACCGGAAGTCCTTCCATCATGATCTCCCGGCTGACCTGTACCATATTGGACTGGCGACTTCGACTTCGATTGCCGCTTCCGCTTCGATAGCCCTCTCGATCGCGGTCTTTGTACGTGTTTCTGCCTCTATGAGGGGATGAGCGCGAATCGCGACGGCGGTAATCATCTCGATCATTGCTTCGGTAGCCTTGTCCAGATTCCCGGTCTCTCGGGTACTCGAGTCTGCTATCGGCCGCTAGTCTTCCAGGAGGCGAGCGTGCACGATCTTTATTCACCAATTCAAATTCAAATAAAGTTAGCCACGTTTCAATAACATGTGGAGGACTTCGTCGTGCGAGAAGATATCTCTAGGCCAGTACCCGTGGACTCCATCGACGTACGTGCGGGGAGACGCTTACCTGGCGAGCGAGATCGAGATCGATCATCATACATGCGGCCATCGCGATCATTACGTGAAGGAAAGGGTCGGCGAGCTGATCCCGAAGGAAACTTGTCATTCCGATATGGAGGCGCCATGGTTATGCATGGATTAAAGAAGTTATCAGCGAGCAACAAATTGTGACGGAGAACAACTTCCTTGGAACCTTGCCGGGGAATAGCTACGATAACGATAACGTATCTCCAATCCGGCTCTTGGATTATCCTTATTCCGATACCAAGCTGTATACTGACTGGTCTCTCCGGATAATCTATATTCCGAGCTATATTCCGAGTCTAGGTTGACAAGACTACAAAGAACCTTTGTTCACCATCTGCATCGCCTTTTGCAAGTCCTTGGACGGTAGCACAATACTACCAAGGTAATTCCTTTCTGGATAGTGACTCTTAGCACTCACGTTCAATGCGAGTGCCAGTGACTTGCAATTGCTTGTGCCAGTAGTGTCTTTTCAATCATACCCAGGTGCTTTTGGTTTGCTTCTTCAAGGCGCTCTAAACTACTCCGTATACGCTATCATGTAGCTCTATCAGCGAACCTCCAATGAGTATCGTGAGTCTCCAATTCAATCTGAATGCAACCGATTTGACACTAGTACAATGTTGAATTCTAATCCATGAACGTACATATAAAGTGTAGATGACTATCTATATAACCAAATGTAGAAATACAGATAGCAACATTCAATTCGAAACTTCGTACTTGTAAACTAATGTACTCTATGCTCTATATCAAATACTAACCGAGAGAAATATCAAGGGAATATCCCGATTTGGTCCGCCAAGAACCCCTCCCGCCCAGTTGCATTATTGGAGCCGTTGCGGAGTCCATATCACCCATGTGGAGAAGATCCACATACATCGTGGCTTCTGATTCAATACATCCACCCAGCTGCATTCCAACCCCCCTTGGCAGACATCTCGGGCCGACATATCAATCACTAAGAGCACCGATGATTCTCCGCATCTGCCCCGCGATGGGATGAACATGAGCGATTGGTCATGCTCCAAGTGTCGTTGACAACACATCTTTTACAGCAAATGATATATATAGGCAGTGGTGCTCCAGAATCCTAAACCCTCTCTTATTTCCTTTCAAATATCCTAGACTCTTTAAATCGCCATCCAACTACCATGGCTACCCCAGGAAATTCCAACCACCGTGCCTGGTGGAAAGAGAGCTCCGTATACCAGATCTGGCCTGCTTCATTCAAAGATTCGAATGATGATGGTATCGGTGATATCCCCGGTATCATCTCCGAGTTGGATTACATCAAGAACCTCGCCGTGGATATCGTCTGGCTGTGTCCATCGTACAAATCGCCGCAGGTGGACATGGGCTATGATATCTCCGACTACTACAGCATCGCCGATGAGTACGGCACAGTTGAAGATGTCGAGAAGTTGATTGCCGGATGCCACCAGCGGGGTCTGAAACTCTTGATGGATCTAGTCGTCAACCACACTAGTGACCAGCATGAATGGTTCAAGCAGTCGCGCAGCTCCAAAGATAACGAATACCGTAACTGGTATATCTGGAAGCCGGCCAAATATGATGAGCAGGGCAACCGCCACCCTCCCAACAACTGGGTTTCTCATTTCCAAGGTACGTATCTCCATTCTCGTTGACGAAATTCATCTCATCTAAACTCTACTCCAGGAAGCGCCTGGCAATGGGATGAACTGACGCAAGAATACTACCTGCACCTATACGCGGTCGAGCAGCCCGACCTCAACTGGGAACACCCACAAGTCCGCGAGGCAGTTCACAATATCATGCGTTTCTGGCTCGATAAGGGCTGCGACGGGTTCCGTATGGACGTCATCAATTTCATTAGTAAGGAGCAGAGCTTCCCTGACGGACCCATCAAGGACCCGCGCACTCCCTGGCAATGGGGTGACAAGTGGTACGCCAACGGCCCACGCTTGCATGAGTACCTCCAGGGTCTCGGTAAGATTCTCAAAGAGTACGATGCGTTCAGTGTGGGTGAGATGCCGTTCGTCACCGACGAGAAAGAGGTGCTCCGTGCGGTGCAGTTCGACCGCAATGAGATCAATATGATCTTCAATTTCGAACATGTCGACATTGACCATGGCAAATATGACAAGTTTGAACCTGGCAGCTGGAAACTCACTGATTTGAAGGACTTCTTTGAGCGTTGGCAGACATTCATGTATGACAATGATGGTTGGAATGCGCTCTACTGGGAGAACCACGACCAACCGCGTTCTATTGATCGTTACACAAATGCTAGTGAGGAGCATCGACTGGTCGCGTCTAAGATGTTGGCTACTGCCCTCGCATTGCAAGCTGGTACTCCGTTTGTTTACCAAGGACAAGAGCTGGGAACCAGGAATGTGCCCAAGTCATGGGGCATTGAAGAATACAAAGACATTGATTGTCTCAACCACTGGAAAAGGTAATTTCAATCTCCTAGTAAGACTTGTGGATGTTGGCTGACGAGGAACTCTATAGAATACCAAAGGACGACACTGCTGCGCAAGCAATTGCTCTGCAAGAATATCAGAAGAAGTCACGCGACAACGGACGCACTCCAGTGCAGTGGTCAGCTGCCGAGAATGCCGGTTTCACCGGACCTGGCGTCAAGCCCTGGATGTCTGTGAACACCGATTACCCGCGTATCAATGCCGCAGCGGAAGTCAAGGATCCCAACTCAACATACCACTACTGGGCGACTGTGCTGAAATTGCGCAAGGAGTACCTTGATGTCTTTGTGTATGGCAATTTCATACTTTTGGATAAACCAAGCCAAGAGGTCTTTGCGTACACTCGCCAGTATGGCGACCAAAAGATCTTGGTTGTGTGTCACTGGACAGAGAAGACTCTGGAGTGGGATGCGGCCAGCAACGGTATTGCTGGCGTCAAGCAGGTCTTGCTCAACACTTATGAAGGTGTTGAATTGGCTTCCCACCGGTTCTCTGGTGATAAATGGGCACTTCGACCATATGAAGCTGTGGTGTTGCTCCTGTGATATATATATATATGAGATTCGCAAGCTGGCCATAAGCCACTTCCTCCATAAATTGTACCTAGATTATTTACTACCATGAATAAACCTGAGCACAGCCCCAAACAATATAACCCGAATAAAAAAAAGACACGAGTTCAAAGTATTCAAAGCTGTCAACTCCCACTTTCCGCAGATCGGGGCTCTTATCCGCTCCTCCCCGCAGCAGATAAGCATCGGGAAGGGCGAATAGTCACAACTCCAATTGAAAACCGAAAAGAACCCGATTCCCTCAAACCAATCTCGCTTCACAACTCCAACACAAAATGGCCTCCTCAGAACCATCCTTGCAACCAGCCCAGGTCCCCGCCCACCTTGACCCAAAAACCTACCCACGCACCCACCACAATCCAACTCAAAACATCCACATAACTCTAACCTACGAACCCTTAAATGCAAATACGTACCTATCGCAAACCTCCTCCCCATCAGCGGGCGCCAACATCCTCTTCCTCGGCACAACGCGCGACACCTTCGAAGGCCGCTCCGTCTCTCAGCTCAGCTACACGACCTACCCGCCTCTAGCATTGAAGACGCTAGCTGGGATCGCCGAGGCTGCCGTGAAGACGCATCGGCTAGAGGGTGTGAGTATTGCGCACAGACTCGGGACTGTGCCGATTGGAGAGGCGTCGATCGCTATTGCTGTTAGTGCGGGACATCGGGGTGCGGCGTGGAGGGCGGGTGAGGAGGTGCTTGAGGCTTGTAAGGAGAAGGCGGAGATCTGGAAGAGGGAGGAGTTTGTTGACGGGGGGATGGAGTGGAGGGCTAATGCGGATCGGGATGCTGAGGGGAGGAGTTTGGGGAAGGAGGGTGTTTAGTTTGGGTTGGGGTTTGTTGGACTTGGCTGGTTGGTGGTTTTCAATTGTGGTTTGTGGGTAACGCTGATGGCATCTTTTACAGTTGTCACTCAAAGAGAGTTGGTTCCTCGGCCTCTATATGTTGTTTGTTTCCACAAGTTTCGTCCGGATAGTATACGAGCATGGCACGGAAAATAGGAGCATTTGGAACGCGGTTCCGGCTGAGTAGGGTATTCAGATATTCGAATGACTATATTGTACAATTTCCATACATACGCCTGGCGCAAGACACTTACTCCGTCTTGAGTGGCTTTCCCTCCCTCTTCCAGTCATTGATGTGCTCCAAGATCACCTTGGATGCAGACTCGGGGGTATCCTGGCGGCCGATACACTCAACAAAGTCATTGTCGGGGTCTATAATAAACGATTAGCATAAACTAGATACCCCGGTTATAGTGTTTTATCAGCCCACACTCACCCATCAGGTAGAAGTAGATACTGTGATCCACGAGGTAGTCTTCGCCGGGCTTCACATCCTTGGGAGTACTGAAGTACACACGGTACTGCTTGCAGACGTGCTTGACCTGCTCGTATGTGCCAGTCAGGCCGACGATGCCGGTGTGGAACTCCTTCAAGTACTCGCGCAGCACCTCGGGCGTATCACGGACGGGATCGCAAGTAATGAAAACGGGCATGAAGAGCTTCTCGTCTCCGGTAGCAGCCTTGACCTTCTCGATAATCTCGGCCATCTTGTCCAGCTCATCGGGGCAGATATCGGGGCAGTGAGTGAAGCCGAAGTAGACCTGGTGAAATCAAGCGAGATTGTGTCAGCGAACACCGTTCCATTATATTAAATCCATTGATGCTCTTTTATTCCATTATCCGGGCAACTCACAAAGCTGTATTTGCCCTTCAGGTCCTCCGCCGTAAACTCATTCCCGTCAAGATCCTTCAGGATGAACGGACCGCCAACCTTCGGCTTACCAACACCCTTGCTCATCTCGGTCATGCGCTTGCGCTCAAGACGGGCCTTCTCAACCCGGAAGTAGAGCATCATACCGGCTCCCGTCAACACAAAGAGCAGTGCGGCCTTCCACGAGAACGGGCCGGTCGAGTTGCGCTGACGCATCTGGCCCATTGTCTTAGGGCCTGCTCGGAAGGCGGAGGTTGAGAAATTGTTCCGTGTGGAGATCATGGTGCGCATGGCTTGGTCGCATCGTGGGCGCTGTGCTTGGGTGTAGGCGCGGCATGATGCGGTGTTATTTCGGAGGAGAGGTAGAATGCGTTGTGTTGGGGCGGATTCGACGGCGATATTGCGGGTGGATCGGGTCAAGAGACCACTTGCTAATCTCATGGGAGAAGCCATTTTAATTGTTGTGAAGCTGTGGTTGGGGAGAGGGAAGATTACCAATTGCCAACTCCGGGAATTCGAGAATCTCCAGATCGACACCTCAATTGAGTTTAGTGTGTCTGCCTCAGGCGCCAACGTACACTCTGTATAGATTTCTCTACCACGTAACTGGTTGTTAAGATAAATTACCCTCTACAATTACAAAAATGAAATGAAACCCAAGACACTCGTATATCAAGGTACATTCTAGAGCTACTGACAAGGTAATCAAGGTGGCAGTATGTCTACGTCATATTCAAACAGTAAAGAATCTCTCAAGTCGGTTACAGGAACTGACCTTTCCATGCAAACTGTGCATTAGAGCGATCAGAGCAATATGATTTGTGATGAAAGATGCTCAGTTTTGGTGGCGGTATTAGCAAGTAAGCTTCTCCGTTCAAGTATCGGAGTACACTTCCCGAGGATAGCTTTGAAGCACTGGTGGCCATGCACCCACTCGATGGATCCTTCGATATTTGCTTTTGCATCATGTGAAGCTACCCCAATTCTGTCGAGATAAGCTGTCGAAGAAGTGCGAATGTCCCAGCCTCAATAAGCAACTGACAGTAACGCAGAGCAGCGTACCATAACATGGACATCTGCACCCCGCGCATTGCTTCCCGAAATCCATCCATGAGGCAATTTTCATAGTGTAGCTCTTTTCCAGTTCTGACCACTCTTTTTAGGATAGCCAAAAGCTCAAGAACCTTTGGTGCGGCTGTGATGAAGTCCTTTGAATCATTTCTTGCAACACCACTTGTGACATCCGCTACCACTGATACCAAGTTCCAGGAAGTTTCCAAAAAGCTGTCCATGGGCCCTCATTGTTTACGCCTCGCAGTGCTCCACGTGCATAGCTTGCTGCCTGTGCGAGACGGGGTTCACATGAATCGCATAGTTTGCTGAGTTTCTCGCGCCATGGGGCATGCAGCCCATAATGAGCCTACATCACTAGCCTTGGCGTCAAGAACAATGCTGATAGTGCTGAGCAGATGGTACTGCTTCTCAATCTAATTTTTAGCTACTTATTCCAAGGAACATTTAAGAGTATCTAGAAAGAGACAAGAAGAGACATTGAAAAACAAATTGCAGTAGAATTTTTGTAACGTTTTGAACATCTCGAACAAACTGGGTATTCACTAAACCAAGCCGAAGGCTAGTAGGAAACCCCCTTAAAAGCTGCAAATCAGCAACGGATAAAAATATAGCCTCCCATCTCGCAAGATACAGAATTCCACCATTCGTCTATATCACATCAAGTCCCACTCAAGCTTTTAAACATCATTAGGGAACACATGGGGGTTCTTAAGAGTCTTGGGAGTAGAGCGCGTCTTCTTTCCAATGAGATGGTCAAAGGCAGGCGAGTGCTCGACACGAGGACTCATATCCTTCAGATCCCACAAGTAACCAAGAGTCTTCAGTACCGAGGTAGCACTGTAAGCAGACGGCTTGCCAGTGGCAGGATCGGTACCGTATCCCTCAACGTGACCCTTGGGGGTATAAGGAGACAGCAACCAGGTAGGAATACGACCACCAAGACGATCGAAGCTGAAAGTGTACTGGCTGCCATCGTATGCCTTCTCGGTGTAGGTCTTGTTGTCGGGGCGGACGGCGAGAGGGGGCGCGACATGGTCATAGAATCCACCTGTCTCGTCGAAGGTGATAAGGAGAAGGGTCTTGTCCCATTGAGGGCCGGTGCGGACGGCGTCGTAGATCTGCTTTAGGAGGACTTCGCCGTAGGAGACGTTGCCGGAGGGGTGCATGGAGTTGGTGTTGGCACCGCAGCAGGAGGGGTTGATGTAGGACAGCTGGGGGAGGACGCCTAGGTAGGCGTCTTGGTAGAAGTTCTCGAGGGGGACGACGTTCTTCTTGGCGTTTTTGGCGGTCCAGTCGAAGAACATGGAATCGGGAAGGAAGGCGCCGTTGGTGCCGTCGTAGTTGAGCCATGAGATACCCTTCTCCGTGGCAGCCTCGAAGATGCTGGTGGTTGGGATGGCGGAGATATCGAAATCGTTGTCGTTCTTGCCGTGGCCATCGGTAACACCTGCGACCGCGCAGAGGCGGTTAGGGTTGGTGGGCTAGTTGATGGTTAGTCGGATGTATTTGGCTGGGTTAGGACATGGACAGTACTTACACCAGGGACACAGGAGTGCCAGTTGTTGAAGGTGGTAAACTCATCAACCATATCAACGATAGTGGGGATCTGGCTCTCGGTGTAGTATCCCATGACCTCATCGACTGCTCGTTGGGCAGAGATCTTGGGGTACTTGAGCATATGGCGGTTGGCAAAGCCCGACAGGTCGGCAGTCAAAGAGCCATTGGCGATGGCTTCATTGTCAGGGCTGTACTGGCCGTAGAGCTCAAAGTTGGTACCAGTGAGCGAGTGGTCAGGATCATTGAGAACGGAATCGTAGTTCTTGCTCTGAGTGGACCACTTCTTGCTGCTGGGGTTGCTGACCTCCTCCCGGTTGTAGAAGGGACCATTGTTGACGACATTGTCCAAGCCCTTCTTCTTGATACCACCCAGGATGTTGTCGAATCCACGATTCTCCAGAAGGATCCAGACAACATTCTCGATCTTGTCCTTCATGTTGGCAATGGACTCCTTCGAGCCGGACTTGTAGCCGAAGGGCTCGCTTGTGGGCTTGCTCTTCTCCACGGCCGCACCGATGGCGGCGCCGGATAAACTGAGCAAAGAAACGAGGGCGGTAGTCTTCATCGTGCCAGGAGATGATGTGGTAAAGAGAGTTGGACTGAAGTGAGGATGAAGATCATTTCCTCGGTCGTTGCAAGGCTTTTATATCTCTTTCCCTACGTGGAACGCGCCCTGGTAGCGATATTTGGTGCTTGAGTATGCAAGGCTGTTATTAGACGCCAGAACAAATGAAAGGTCGCCATCTCTGGCACATGTTCGGTCTGTGAGCGCTCAGCGGTCGATCAAAGGACCTAACAAACCCGTGTAGAATGTGGAGTTGGGGTCGGATGCTACCGGTCCAATGCTCAGAATCCCAACTGTCAATTTGCATGTCGACATTGGACGCGGAAAGATTCCTTAGGGCATTGGAAGTATAGGTGGGTCTCATATTACCTTGCAGAACCATGGTTAGCCCCGCAGGTACACCAATCAAATCATGCACTAATGCACTTTAATATATGCCAAGTCACCAATCACGCTTCATCATTTTCGCATGCTTTCAAATGATGAGTATGAAGACCATGTGGCTCCCTTATCCCATGTGCATCCTGCAGAGTTATCTCGGAGTGAGAAACGCACACTATGTAGAATCTCCTAAATGGGAAAATAACGGGAGAACGAGACATCCACATGAAACTGCACGTGGCATAGAAATGATAAAATAACCGAAGTTGCGAGAAAACATAGTGGAGAGCTTGAGATTAACGAGTCCAACCTATACCTAAGTGAAACCCCGAGAGAAGTACTCGGCCAACCCCTCAACGGACGGGCCCTCAAAAATCCCTGCAATATAGTGATCAGGTCGCAGCAAGTAGACGGCATTCCTAATCAGTCCAGCTCTGGCGTATTGGTCCTGCCAAAGGAATACAAAAATTTTCACACTCATCTTCCGGGCCCACTCTTCAAATTGCGGTAAAGACTCCCCATAGATATGGAGCTGCCAACAAATCCCTCGAAGGGTGGAAAAATTGTCCACCTGGTTGATTTCAACCCACGGGAGACGATCGCCGGGCTGTATGGTCCCTTGGCCAGGCTGACAAATACTGCTCCCCCTGTAGTTACAAATGAGCTGAGACCCGCCCCGGAAGATTCTCGTCCTGGCGAAATCAAACTTCAAAAGCAGTGGCACAAGATACGGAATCAGCCAGTTTCGAAGAATGTATGGGAAGAATCCTTTTGATGTCAATGTCGTAAAACCCGTGTCGGTAGACTTAACTATCATCATGGCGAAGGAGCGGCGTTCGGATTCATATGATTCCAACAGTTGGTGTTTTGCTTCTTCGGTCATGTTTGTCTGTTTGAGGACCGTCGCTAACTTCCACGCTAGGTTGATCGAGTCCATAATGCCTGTGTTCATACCCTGCCCACCAACTGGACTGTGGATGTGAGCCGCATCCCCAACAAGGAACGCCCGATTGCTGCGGAATCTGTCGGCTACACGGTGGTGGCTGCGGTAGGTAGAGAACCAGTTGACCTTTGTAATTTCCAGATCCATCGCTTGCATAATTTTGGGTCGAACGTCTTCGAACGTGATCTGGTGCTCATGCTCTGGTGATTCACGTGTGTCACCGTCATCCTTATCCGGGATCAGGATGCCAACCAATCGCGCATGGCCTGCTTTGTTGTAGGGGACCACCAGGTTGAAAGTGTCGTCCGTGATGACCAGGTTACCTTCGCCGTTGAAGAATCTCTCGCTTTTGCCTTCGATATCGGCGATGTAGAACAGCGGTTTGTATGTCTCGCCCTCGAATTTGGCACCGATCCCGTGGCGAACAGCCGAATGTGCTCCATCACACCCGACTATGTATGATGCCTCAAGTGTGGTTGAGGTCCCATCTGTCTCCCGGAACAGGGTAGCAGTGATGCTTGTCCCGTGGTCCACAAAGCCTTGCAACTTCGACCCTCGTTCAACATAGATGCCGATGTCGTTCAGTCGCTTTTCTAGCATTTTTTCGTGGTCGTCTTGTGGTGCAGTCAGCATGAAGGGATACGGAGTCAACTCGCGGCCGAAGTCTCGTAGCGAAATGTGTGCTTTGTGCTCTGTACCAATCCAGAGATTTGTCGCCGGCAGCTTGTACCCGAGCGCCAGCAAGTCTTCGGCCAATCCAAGCTGTCGATACAGCTCTACTATCCGTGCGTGAACGACTATCGCTCGTGAGTCTTTCGCCGGTGCCTCTGCCTGGTCGAAGATGTGGACATTGACACCTTGGTGGTGAAGCCACAGAGCAAGGACAAGGCCAGTTGGGCCTGCGCCGACAATGAGAACATCCGTTTTTGGTTTTAGCTTTGGAACCATCTTCGGAGTAAGGGTATGTAGGTTGAAGTGATTTATTAAGGGAAAAACCTCGTGATCAAAGGAGGATGGCAGGTAGGAAGTTGGTGATCATATATCCAAAATCTGCACCAAACAGAACTGACTTTAAATAAAAATTTTACCAAATACCATCGCCCTGTAAAAGAGATTTACCCCAAAAAGCCAACGTTGATCATCACTGGTCGGCTCTTTAGTGGCCGACCCCGAGAATTGGGGAGGCCAAGACATCTATACGGCATCGGAGCGTCGCGTGCCGATCGGCGCGAGGCTCTCCAGCGCACCCCGATGTTGGAGTATACTTGGATTCTTCGAATACGAGAATTTTTGTCACACCGTCTGATTTGCCACAAAGACTAGCGTGAGCACATTTCGAGTAATCGACAACGTCGAAAATAATGCTTGGCTCACGACAGATATGTTGCATCATCTGTAAAAGATCCTTGAAAGTTATTGAGAAGATTGTCCCATTGATTCCAATCCTTCGGGCTATCACCCAGCATCAAACCAAAGTTTTCAGCCTCTAGTCCAAAGTGTGAACTATAACGGTCTTGCCTGGGCTGATATTGTGGACTAGCATCACGCTCGGCAACTGTGGAGTTCTCATCTTCCTGTTGTGGGCTAGAAACCCCTGTTTCATTAGCTAGCAAGGATGCAACGATGGTTGGACATGGCGTTGGTGTGCGACGGTTGATGTTACACTCTTCAATGTACGCCCGCCAGGCCTTGACAATTAAATTTTGAATGGCCATGTGAAGAGGCGTTCGGTCATTCTTGCTCATCGCCTTGATATGCCCAGAGTACACATTTGCAATCAATTGCCAGACCTTGCTCTTCTCTTCGGAGTCAGTCCGGTGCCGCATCCCCGAGAGCATGAAAATTATAGCGTCCCACGGCATATGATTCACCATGTGCCACATGAATTTCCGTACAACTAGATTGTTTTGGGCGTAATCAGCATATTCTGTCATCTTGAGGGAATTCTCGAAGATGACGTTTTTCTCTGCTTGCGAGATGCGAATATTGGGATCCTGGTATTGACGAGGATGGTGTGCCATCAACCGGGTATAGTAGATAGCTGAACGCGCCATCATTGTCGTTGCCATGTGTAGCGGGATAGATGTATCGCAGTGTCGGAGGAATTTGTCTTCCATGTGTGCTTCAAGTTCATCAATTGCCTTGTCTTTATCCTTCAAGGGCATCGAGGATGATGATAAGAAGGTCCATGGCCCAGCATTAGAACCTTCAGCCTGATTTGACAAACGAAAGAGCCATTTTCCAAATGAACTCCGAGCCAGAACAAACATCATTTCTGTCGGTCCTAGCTTCTCGCAGGCTGGCTCGGTCATACGAGGATCGAGGTCACTATCATTCGCATTCATTGGTGGTTGGACATCAATTGTGGCTGGGAGCGGCGTTGATGCCACACCACAGAATTGCGCAGATGTGCCATCTATGACCATGAGCTGGAACCAAATACGACGGCGCATCTCAGTTTCGAATACTGAAAGTCCATGTGCAGACCCGTCACGGTGGATCCCAATTCGTTGCGCAATTCTAACTGCAATCCCACATAATGTCCAAATAGTATGTGGGTCGGAGAACGAACGCATGCAGAGCTACCGAAACATCGTTAAAATGGCTTAGATCTCATCACAGGAAGATAAACACACTAGGTATAGCATAAACGCCTGGAGAACCACGGAGCTTGATGTACGAAGAATCGATGCATTCTTGAAAGCGAGTTGGGCTCCTCGTCTGCACTTTGATAGGAGGGCTTTCTTGCTTTCTCCAAATGACCTTTCGGCATCTTCTGCGTGCAAGGAAACCAATGCTATGCAGTATATTGCAAACATCAATGCTTCGAACTCCCGGCTTACTTTTGGCAGATCACTCATGGCTTCCAAAATTTGTTGTTGCACAGTTGGAGCATGTATGATTTTGGTGAGTGGGTTCACATTCTCGAGAAACGCCTGCCACAACTTGAAAATATTCAGAGGGCTCGGGTGGAGCTCTGTAAGAACATCTCTTGTTGCAGATGTCGATAGTATCGCATAATCGTCGCTCACATTCTGGGCAAAGTTATCGGTATCATTATCCGATCTATCGCCCAATACGTCTGCTGCATTTGGAAGCTAGAAAAGATGGTCAGAATTGTAGTAATTGTAGTACAAGGGGGCCAAAAAACACCAACCTCATTGCTGACAGTCGTCCAAAGATTGCTGATGTGCACGTCAGAACTCCGACATTAGACCAATTACAGCGCAACTCACTTGTCGAGATAGATGGAATTGCCACCTTTCGTGATCATCCTCCCAGATCCACTTTTCCTTGTTTCAGTCCATTGCTCTTCCTCGGCATTGTGATTCTGAGTGGCAGATGGATCTCCATCGAATCCAGTGCTGCGTCTAGAATATTTCCCGCGTTCTCGAGATACACTCTCAGTGGTTTCTCGATCCCTTTTGCGACGACGAGGAGGTAGTGGAGCACGATAGATGCACTCCACATTCGCCTTGGCGCAATTTGAACAGGGGGTACAGGGATCTTGTCTATCGCATTTGACCTTCCGGTTGTGACAGACCACGCATGCAAATGATGCAGGTTGTTTTGATGGCGAGTCTGTTGCCCGACCACCATTCAAGGAGCCGCTCATGCTAGCTAGTGCTGCAGCGCACTCTCTAAAAAACAATGTAGCTAGGTATAAATGGCTGGCATGCTAATCAACTTAATGACATTAAGAAGAGCAAACGACACGGATCGGAGAGGCGGTGCCGTGATACTTGTCGGAGTAATCGGTATTGTAATGCTCTGTATTTCTGTATCGACTCTGCTGGCAATTTATAGTTACCTAGTTACCTAACTAGGTATGGAGCCTGGATTACAAAACATAAATTACCGGTACACTAGCGTCACTGCGCCGACAATACTTTTATGCCTTGAATGTTAGGCAAATATCAAGCACCCACTCCACCGACATCACAACAATCTCGGTTGTTTCAAAACTCTGTTGCTTAATTTCAGGGCAGATGCCCTTAGGTAAATTCAGCGAACTCATACACCTTCGCCCAAAGTACGGAGTATCAGACTGGTTGTGTAATGATTTGGTCCCATCGCTGTGTCTACAGTTGGGATTCCATCTGAGTCTTTCTATCTCTTTCTACCATGCATTTGTCTTATTTACGAGTTATTTCATGGCAACATTCCAAAATTACCGGCCAAACCTTAGATATTTCAGGTGGTTCACCAAATGTATGAACCATGATGCATTTTCTCGATCGAGTCCGAACAGTCCTTCGGAGAGGCAAACGGGGCTCAATGTCGGCTGTGGCTACATCTTCAGGATGGAAACGACTCCCATCTCATATCTTTGTTATGATCCTAGCCTCCTGTGAACTGAAGGATATCGGTTCCTTGTCTCTTTCCTGTCGAATACTCCACAACCGGATTTCGAATCTGGAATTTGCCATAGCATGGGCATATATCCAACTCCGGAAACAGGCGCATCATCAAAGAAATTGCATTACTGGCACACTCTCACCGGGTGATGACGTTTCGTTCATCTCTGAGCTATTCCCTCCCCCGCCTCCTGAGTATAGCATAGGTGTGGCTCATGGCAACGCCGGATATTCCCTAGGATATCTCGGTGAGTTGAATCGATGCTGGAATACTTGCATTCGACTCAGCTACCACCTGGCTTATCATGTGCTTGAACATCATCTGGAGACCGATCCACTTGTCCAACCTTTGTGGTCCTCTTCCAAGACAGAGAAAGAAGTTGTCTTCAGTAAAGCCATGGCTGCGCTCCAGGCCAAGCTTTTGTATCCGATGTATGGCCCCACTTGTTATTTCTCTTAGAATCGTACTGACTCGAACATAGAGCCTACGCGGTATTCTTCTTGGAATCATCCGCATCTCCTGGCTCTGACTCTGATGACTCGGGTCATCACAACAGCATGACGGTTGCTTCTTCTAAAAGACAACAAAAAATTCTTCAAAATGCGCCTTTTGACGATATGCATGTATTTATGTCCACCCATCACTGCATGCAGCTTCTATTTTCGACCGTCCAGCGCTTGATGGGCCCGGAAATTTCTCATTCCACCGCCGAAAGCTGGGTTAGTCTCCTTCTCACTACTTCTACTATGGAGAGGATCGTTAGCTTCTTTGTTTCTATTGCGAAGGATGACCAAAGAAACCAAAAGGGCGAACATGATTCTACGTGGTCTCATAGAAAGGAGTTTCTGTGGGGCATGCGACAGGATTTGAAGGATTACATGGCGTCTTTCGGTGATAATGGCGAACAAAACCTCGAGCCAAAGCTTAACCATGTGTGGTTTCAAGCAGCATGCACAGAGATGAACCGACGAGGGGCTATTCCGCATACTGTTGACGATACAGAATTACCCGTTCTCCATGGGTCTGTTGTAAAATTGGGATGTGAATACTGTTATGATTGTTACGATAAATGAGATCCCAATGCAATTAATTATTCGGCAATAAGTTGTAATTTCTACGAATGTTACTAATCAAGCTACTTTTGAATCTTCAATTCAAATACCTGTAGGACATGTTAGTAAATGAAACGTCAACAACCTTGTGTACATGAGGCTCCGCGCTAAACCGCTTCCGCTCGGTTCTCGGCAGTTCGGGCGTGCCGAGCACACAACCCCAGACTTCAACCAGACTCCTTCTTCCCCTGTACTAGTACCTGACTAATATGGCTTTGATTCCGAAGTTCCGTTAGAAATTCCGAAGCCAACATGTCTGCGGTAAGTCTGTCTGAATAACGGCATTGCGAACGGCATAGGCTGTCCCCGAAACATCTATGTAGCCCAACTGATCCCTCACCAGTGCGATCTATGTCATACTCGGAAGGTATAATTATTTGTTTCCCACATTTGATCCTTTGATATCTCGATGCTCATCTCAAGTCATTTTAGGTGAAATGCGATCGCCAGGATCCTTGCATGAACTGCACCGACGCAGGCGCAGACTGTCTTCGCAATCGCCAGGCACGAGTTCATAGACCGCGGGTTTCTCGGTACGTGTAATTGACGTTATACATCTTCAGAATAAACATCTGACATTTCCAAGCTTGGAAACATTGACCCAAAGATTAGCGAAGCTGGAAGAGTCAAGAAATAGAGAGGCAACATACTTTCCAACAAGTCATCACGCCGCTAGCAGCACATCTTCGTCGCCTTCGGCCAACTTCACAGGTATTACCGAGGTTCTAAGCGACAAACAAAAGCGATATCGAGCACATGACCTCCATGATACAGCTCCTCTGCAGCCACCACTAAGCAAGTATCGCAAATCTCAGACTGTGTCACAACAAAATGTTCACCAAGCACATTCTCCTGGCTCAACACACCATGCCAGTGAGGCTAGAGAATATATCGAGCATGAACTACAATGTAACCCGGCTCTGTCAAAAGATAGACGCACTGCACTTAAATCAGCGCGCAAGTTCGTCGGTCAGCTATCTAATCCGACTCTGCATTGGGAGGAGACTGCGGCTGTGCATGACATGGACGTTCAAGAGAACCTACAACCTCCTACTCTCACTCCGGAATTGCTCTACATGATGCTACCTGGTAAGTCACCTAGGATGGGGCAGATGTCAGTGATACTGATCATTATAGGACCCGATAAGAAAACAAACTCCCAAGGAATAATTAACTGGCCTGATCACATCTCCGACAAGGTTCTAGAGCAAATGGGGCTTGCAATTATCGAAAACACAGAATGTGAACAAGTGCTCCAGCATTACCGAATCAATGTCTGGGTAAAAGCCATGGGTTGTATATCAAAAATGGCCCCTCTGGTTCCAAGCAAGCCTTTAAGGGATCATTTCCGCTCACTGAAAAAGAGGTATGAAGCCGCTGCCATCGAAATTTTGAATCAAATTCCGCTGGCAGCTGAACCTAGCCTTCTTTTGCTTCAATCGATTATGTCTGGAGTATGTTTCCTGTCTCTTCGTGCGGCTCCATATATATATCCTCGTTTCTGACTCACGGCAGACCCGTTTGATGCAATATTTAGGAAATATGACACGCTGTTGGATGTTAACAGCACTAGCCTCGAGGATGGTTGTTTCCTTGAATTACCACAACATCACAGATACCAGTCCTCGAACTGAGATAGAGGAAAACATCCATGCTTGTGTGCACACATGCTATTACTTTGACAAATCTCTGAGCCTTCTGCTCCTCCGACCACCATCTCTACCGGATCTGAAAGTTAGACCAACACAGTTAATCCACGTCGACCCTGATCTGCCAACATCTACCATGTTAACAGGCATAGTCGAGTATTCAGAGTTGAAGAGTGCTCTACTGAGCATCTTGCTTGATACCAAGACAATAGGAGACACGGAGAAGGCAAATACACTGTCAGATCTTGTGGCACGGGCACACACAATCCACTCCAATATGCAAATGGTAAGAGGGCGAGAGAACCAAATCTTCTAGGAAATACCTGCTGACTGGACTTCCAGTTTCGTCGTCGCCAAGAACAGCAATTCCCACAATCATGGAGCTATCTCCGGCGCGAATGGCTGTCAATGGACTTCAACTACTACTCTGTTCTTACGACAATCATCCAAGCCCGTTCCTCTGTACTCAAATCCCGCTTGGTCTGCGAGAACTGTCTATACACAGCCAGGGAATCACTCACCACTCTCCGAGCTTTACAGGAAGCATTCTCGAACCGCATCAATTCTATTGACTCATATCCATACTTTCTTACCTGGTACGATATAGCCTTCTCAAAGCCATCTCTCAACAACCTGTACAGTCAAAGCTAATGACCCCTTCAACAGGACAATGCTGCTATTCCCGCTAGCACCGTTCTTTGTCCTGTTTTGCAATGTGATCGCAACCTCAAACGAGAGAGACTTCAATATGATCAAGAATATCACCGACGACCTACATCAATTCGCAGAAGCGAATGTCTCAATTGGGAAGCTGTACAAGCTATTCTCCAAATTTCTAGACCTGTGTGCGCCTTTGGTGAAAGGCAATCCTGAATCTTCCCGTTCAGAACAGCCAGTAGCTGCACTCTCTGATGCGAACACGGCTGGGAACACCGAGGGCCAGACTACTTCCTACACGGATATATTTGGCCGTGCTGCCGATCAGCCATTAGTCGGTGTTCGGGATACAGATTCCACTGGAGACACTACTGCACCACTGTCTGTAGAAGGATGGAATGACAGTCTTGTGTGGGAACTGTTCGATAATCAGCCCTCGTTGGGGTGGGCGGAGTCAGAACTATGGAATGTCATGACGCAGTTTGATGCATGAGATACATGTAAATAGAATGACAATACTCGCTTTGAGGTGTTTCTAGAATTGATTCATGGTTATCCCATGATCTCGGTTGATTGGATTTAAATGGTACAAGAGGTGTATTTACGCAGGTGACTCTGAAGGACACAGTCCCAAGCAACAAAGAGCAAAGAGCAAACAAGAAAAATGAAAATGAAGACAAAGAGCGTGATGGGTTCGACATCCCAGAGTTTAGCCAGGGAGTTAAAAATAAAAAACAGGAATGCTCAGTGAGTGCTGACATGTAGAAGGGCCATGATTTGTCGAAAAACACGGGCCAGGTATTATAATACAGTATGAAAGGAAAAGGGGCGGATCTCATGTCTATCACGAAATCAAGACCCAGAGAAGGAAGAAGATCTATAATGGTCATTAGTTGGACATGCAGACAAGAAATTCAAGATGAGTGAACGTACCATCAGAATACCGAACATTTTGGCAACTAGCCAGCGATTGCCAGACACACGCGTCCAATACTTCATTAGTTCTCTCTGCGCCCCCTGGACGTTGTCGACCACATCTTCGGTATTGGCATCTATGCGCTGGATCATTTCTGACTGTTCGCTGACCATCTGAGCCAGCTGACCAAAAATGCCACCTAATTCACTAATAGTTCGCTCAATAGCTTCGATGGCTTCGCCTCGAGCTTGAACATATGTGTTACTCGATTCTCCTTCTTCCATTATCATCATCTGTTGGTCCGATTGGAATGACGGACGTCCTAAGGGCGAAGGGTTGGAGGGTTCGAGAGTCAAAAGGTCGGAGGAGTTGCCTTGATATCCGGGCTGAGGAGTCCGTCGTCCAGAGGTGTTATACAGAGGCGAGTCTGAGCGTTGTGCGTCGAGGGCATTGTGTGATTTGGAAGATACCGAGGAAACGAAATTCTCGGTTCGTGTTCGGGATGCTTGAATATTCTTCGTGCGGACTTCAAGCACCTCTTTGAAACTAGCACCTACATCGGCCAGCTTTCCCTGCAGCATAACAACAACCTGAAATCCGGTAATCAGCGAACTGTCCGTACGCTGCCTTTCATGTCTCACTCACATTGTCATTATGCTCTCCTTCCTGGTCTGTCTTCGAGCGATTCGATTTGGGGTGTTGCGCATGGGTGAGCGCCTGCAGCCCGGCGATGCTTTGGTTCAGGGCGGCAAGGTCTTGCTTAATCACATATGTCAATTCGGAAATTTCGACAGGTCGGTCATCAAAGAGTGTTTTCCGTTTCGCCACTATTTCCTGGTCAGATTGCTAGTATTTTGAGCGATGTGATCAGACTCACATTCAGCCAATCGCTGCAATTTTGCCATTGTTCCAGTAATCCCCCTTCCGATATCTCGCGCCCGTCGCGCGAATTCCGATCTCGCCGCCTTCGCCTCCTGTGCAGCACCCTGCGGTGACGCACTGGCTTGTCGCCTTTGCGCATCGGTCAACAGTGCCTGGCGCTGTGAACCGACTTTCGATGTCCCCAGGCGCTTCTGGGCCTGGCCCAAGATAGCGCTGAACTCGCTGGTCCGATCTTGTATCGACGGGCCGGTCATTTTGCGATACGGAAGGTATGTGAAGGGAAGCTATGAGACGAGTAGCTATAGTCTTTCAAGGAGCGCCAGTATTGAGAAACAAATGTAGATTAACGAAGGCCGAATCCGGTGAAACTGAAGTGTGATCTATCTGCAATCGATAAGGGGGCCAGATGAAGACGTGTCCGGTTGCAGGTAACTCCAAGGGTACAACGTCGTGACTTGAACAAATGAAAATATACTCCGATACACTTCAAGAAGATGAAGAAAGGTCAACTTCAAGTTGATCTAATTAAACGTCCTTAAAGAAACGTGTTACATAAGCCCCGCACCGCCTGGACTAATTTTAGTTTGACCTCAGGGGAGTTCTCCATGAAGTACGCGAGTACAAAGTAAAGCTTTCTATTTTCTATTTCTCTTTGATATAGTTGAATATTCTTGTATTCTTTTGTGGATACACGTCATTCTTGTACACTAATCTCGCTACTTCCGAGGTCCAATTATCTCATTTGATCGGTGCCTTGCCCGAAGTTGGGCCAAGCCGCCACAGTCGTCCTCCCATATACACCATCATTAAGGGTGTTGTTCACCTTATTTAACCCTTACTTGCACTTGCTATTCTACAAACTCGGAGATCACTAGGCAGTCGAGGCCAGTAATCGAGCTCGCCTCAATCCCTTGACCCTGCTCTCCTGATGGCAGACCCCACCCCGCATGGTCGCGGAGTCCAGAAACTGTAAGACTATCCAGATTCAATATATCTAGTTGCACGAATACTGAGACTCGGCTTTAGTCCTTCCCTGCAGAATGTTCGCAGTCCACTCTCGCCAGGCAGCGGTAGCGGAACCCCGATCTCATTCCAAACAAACGTGAATCGCTCCAAAACAAAACGTTGGGTGGAAGCGAAGCAATATTCTTATGATGGAGGTGACTGGGGTAGCGATGACGACGAAGAAGAAGAGGAGGAGGCGCCTCCCGCAGTACCTCGGCCTCCCTATGCCACCCACAACACTGGCAGTTCGTCCGAGTTATCCTCGAGGCGTTTGTCTGGGATCGGATTCGGAGCCGGTGAGTCGCATCCGGCTGATGCCCAGGGTAGGAACCTAAGTGGAGGAGACCAGAAGGCCCTACCTTTTGTGAGGCCGGCCGACCTCTATAAACGCATGCGCGAGGAGAAAGCGACACAGCAGTCTCCTATCACTGGTATCAATGATCCCAAGCCTGACGCGTTTGGAGCTCCGCCTCCAACAAACCAACAGGAACCTGATTTGGGTCTACCGGAAGTCAAGCGCATGTCTAGCTTTGGTACCGATTTCTTGGGTGGTGCAGACTCCCACCCGCCACAGGATAGCCCTGCATCTCAGGAGTCCTCTTTGAACCATAAATCCTCGTCGGGATTCCGATCGGTAGTGAATCAGGCCTTCGATGTCCCAGAAACTCCGCAATCCACTACCACTAGTTTCGCGCGGTCGAACAGCGATGGTACTTCGACCATCAGTCCTATCATGGGCTCTCGTACTATGACTGATGAAAGAACACCCACCATTCTCGAGGAACCCAATGAGTCAACCTCCCCGAAGGCAACTGCGAATGCGGTCCCAGCGCTTAACCCTGGTCACCGCCGGGACCTGAGCCTTCCTAGTTCGGACAACAGTCCTTCGAAAAAGCCTCAAATCACAGACCAGGACACTCCAACGGCGGGCCATGCGGAATTTTCCTCCATTCCTCCACTTCAGAGTTTGTCACCAGAGTCGTCTGATGCGGCAATCTCTCCTCAGAACCCGATGCAACCATACGCGAACAAGGGGCAGGATATGCCCGCCCCTCTCAAATTCGGAAGCGCATCGGGCCCTGACGCCTTCCATGGCGAAATCCCCGCCATCATGGGAGCCGAAGAATCGCCACAGAATACCGACAACGATCGCTTGAGGGAGGAGATTATCCGATCATTAAGTCGGGAAGCCACCCCCTCGGAAGACCCAGAGCCCAGCAAGCAATCTCAGTCGCAGGCACCCGCTGAGTCCATCGTTTCTGACAGCCGCCCAGACTGGATTGGCCCGCCTCCTTTGCCGTCTAGGGACCCTTATGCGAACAGCCAAGGCGCGACTGGCAACTCTTCATCCACGGTCGGCGATCAACCAAAGAAGCCCAAGTTAGAAAGACGGTTCTCATGGGAATCCTCTGACGAGGAAGAACCAGAGCCGCCTCAAATGCCCGGGGGCTATTCATCGCCCCCTCCTTTGGCCACATCGTTATCTACGCAAGAGCCTGAGCCTATACATGAAACGCCTGTAAATGAGGCGCCTGTACGTGAAGCGCCTGCACATGAAGCGTCTGTACGTGAAGCGCCTGTACATGAAGCGCCTGTACATGAAGCGCCTGTACATGAAGCGCCTGTACATGAAGCGCCTGTACATGAAGCGCCTGCTCCATTGGTGTCGGATGTGCCGCACGACTCGTTTACTTCTGATGAGGAAGGGTCCGATACCCAGCGTGCTGTGGCCAAGCCTCGACTTTCGATTGTTCCACCTATCCCGGAGAACACTACACCACCGGAGCAAGTTATGGGACCAGGGGTTACGCCTCCCACACTACCTCCGCGAGCTCAAGTACCTTCTAACGCCGGCAGCTCATCCCTCGATCAGTCTCAGCTTTTAGGCTTCCGTGATATTCTCGGTATCACATCTATCAACCAGCGTATCAAGTCCTTCGAACACACCCGCGACCAGTTCGCCACCATCGACACTGGTTTGAATCATTGGCTTCAGTTCATGGTTCATGAGCATCCTGAGCATGCCAGCGTGGTGCAACAGACCCAGAGTTTCTCCCCTACTGTGCCACCATCAGATGCCTCCCGCAGCAGATTCCCCAAGTTAGGTGCTCTTGGGAGTCTCGGCTCCTTGAATGACGGTACTCCGACTAGCTCCACTCATATCAGACGCCCATCGGCCCATCTAGGCACCGTGATGAACAAGGAGAAAGTCGGAGAAAAAGGAAAGGAGCTGCTCCACACTGCGGGAGCGTTTAGTGGCAAGGCAACTGGGGCAGCCAAGGGGCTATTTGCCAAGGGCAGAAGCAGGTTTCGACCCAGTGGAGGGTCTGAGAAGGTAGATGCTTGATTTTTCTTCTTCGGAGCGAGTTTTCTTTTTACTTGGATAAGCACGGTGGAAGCCGTTGCTCTAATGTTTCCCCTTTAATATCGCTGCATTACTTCATTTTGGATACCACGATGTAATTCCGAGCACTTTTTTTTTGGTAATGAGCTCTAGAATGCGACACGATTGATGCTTCTGCTCTTTCTCTACAATCTAACACCCCGTCCTTATATTTGTTTATATTCTGATGTTGGTAATACTGTAGGTTCAGTCAACCCCAAATGCTTCTCGCCGCAGCTTCCAGTTTTCCTTCCCTTCGGGGTCGGGTGAAGTGCCTGGTAACTCTTCTCAACGAAACTCTGTCAGCTTAGGCAGTCTTCCCATCTTCAAATCTGAGCGAACCGGGCCCAAATCCGATACTGATCCACCGGTGAGTCTCTGTCTAGATGGTCCAGAGTGTGAAAACAATGCCGATAAACGTGTCAAGGCGACCAACTCGGGGAACAACTCCCTGTCGCACAACCATGTTGGCGGAACAACTGTGGAACTGCCATCTTCCAACGGCATCCCTCGTAAACCTGAAGTTCCAGGAAAGTCTGCCTTTGCTGGAGACCTCGAGCAGGAGATGATAGCTGCCCTTGGCCTTTCACCCACAGATCCTCCTCATCCTCAGAGGTCTGCAAGTACCCCGATGGTGCCGGATACATTTAGCCAGGTACCTGGCAGCGAACGCCAATTCACAGAGCCACTGCCACAACAAGAAAGCACGACTGGCGATCAATTTGACGCGAAAGCGCCAGCCATCAAAGCCCCAGTCGCAGAAAATAGCATGCCGGTAATTCCTGATGAGCCTTTCCACGTCCCTTTGCCGGTTACGAACAACCAGAGGCATCGGCTAAGCAAGTCTACACCGGAGATTGTTATTCCGTCAATCCGTCCAGTGTTTGATGAAATCCCTCGGCCGCCTTCATCTCCCCCTCCACCTCCTCCCAAGGATAATGATTATGGGCTTGCGCCTAAGCAGGATCATAGGCGCCAGCCCTCTATCTCAACACTCGGGGCTGATGAGCAAGCCGGGAGTACATCTGATGACGAACTCGACAGACATCCGCCCTCTCCTATGCAAGAAACAGCAAACGAGGCAGCACCCGAACGATGGTGTAATAACAAGGCTGAGCATTCTGTGGATAAAGCCCACGATGACTCCCTGCCATCTGCTCAAGAGAAAAGAAAGTCCTTCATACCTTTCTATCCGTCACCGTTCACAAGCTCTGCTGAGGTCCTCGAGTCGAAAAGAAAATCCATCAGTGGTCTACCTCCATCTGCTCCAGACGTGCATAGCCCCTTGAGGAATGAAGTCAGATACTCGCCGGGGACCCGAAGCAGTATGCTGAGCTTTGGTAGCTTCGGAAAGCAGAGCGCCAACGGCAAAGGGACTCGCCCGTCTACGCCTGCTAATGATCTTCAACCTTCGGAATCTGGATCGCCTGCGGAGAATGGAGATTCTGCTATTGGGAAACTCAAGAACTTTGGGAGACGACGACGCGCTTCGGTGGGAGATCTCCTTTCTGGTATTCAACTGCAACAGCCTCAGGGGCCCCCGGAAGGCCAGCGAAAACGAGCACTCAGCAGAATTAGTGTATGTCGACTCTGGACAGGTCTTTCGATTATTTTTTCTGACTTAAATAGGGACTGTTTGGCCGACAAGGCTCTCAAGACACTGAGAGAAAATCGACCGACCACGCCAGAACTACCTCGGAACAGCTACAGGACCAATATCTGTCAGCACCCTCGTCGACAAATGGAAATTTAAATACTAGTTTCGCTTCACATGATGAACCATCAGTCCTCAGCGATCCGTTTGAACAGAAGCCTTTGCCAACTCAGCCTCCCAAGCCTACGGCACCTCCTCCACCACCACCACCACCACCGAGCGATGCAAACCTTCTACCCCGCGATAATTGCCAACGTGCCGGTATCTCACTTCCAACCAGTTTGTCATCTAACTCCCTGGCGACTGGTCGGTTTTACTCGCAATTTCAGTCTGGATCCACGAATGAAACCCCCACCAGCTCTCGCCATGCTAGCACGCTCAGTCAGCCTCCCCCAGGTCATTCCCGGTCACCATCTCCCATGTCATTGCACGAGAATCGAGCTGCACTTGCACTGTCACCGCTAGGGGAGCTAGAAGACCATCGGATACAGCAACTGCAGGCAGAGGGGCAGCGCAAGCAAGAACCCCTGCAAGACCAAACCCTGCAACTAGGCACCTTGAGCGAGAATCAGGAACAAGAGAAGCACGAGGAACATAAGGATAGTTTGCATGGGGAGCGCCTTCGACACGAACTATATGGGGAGATACTCGAGGCTCCGACTAACAACCAAAACCACCCGGGCCAGCAATACGAATTACAAGGCGATCTCAAACAACAAAGTCTGGCTCCTCAGCTCAGCATTCGATCACGAAAGCCAGTGTTTTCAGACACGATATCCCCAGCCTCGGAGAACCATGCACCACGTTATACCGCCGTCTCAAATGCTCCCGTGATATCCACGCATCCTCATCGCAGTGAAGACAAGGCCCGTGTAGTCAATGACTCGCCTCGGCCGGTGGAACTTGCCATCACCGCGGACGACTCCAGCGAGGAGATCGTCATGTCCCCCACGTCCTACCCCGGACAGGAGTGGACGCCCATGCATTTGTAGCATGTTTTATTAGAGCGTGTATAATACCCACTGTCCCTTTCGCGGTATTCTTTCGATCCCGTCAGTTGTATTTGTATCCTTTTTTTTTGTACTGCAGGAATGTGTATCCTAATGTTTGAATATTTGTTCTCTTCTCATATATTCATGTTCATCGTGTATGATCTCAAGATCTCTGTCCGATGCCATTGCCTAACAGAAAATCAATATACTAAAGATATGTAGGTTGAATTCTCACAAGTCCTACAAATCCAATAGATTGCAGTCGGATGTTCGGAGATTCGAGATAGGCAATAAGTACTGTGTGATAACGAATTCCCCACGATATAAGATCAGGCATAGCCAGAAAAGGCTCGATTCTCATTTCATCCACCATGAACCCTGACGAGCCCCCTATCATAGATTTCGCTCGTAAGAACCTCTACCACCTACTTTACTAATACTAACCCTCTCAACAGCCTTCTACGCCAACAACTCAAAAGATCTCATCGACCAAGTCAAACAAGCATGTGAACAATTCGGCTTCTTCCAGCTAATCAACCATGCCATCCCAACCGAACTCCAAACCGCAGTTCTAAAACACTCCAGCGAATTCTTCAACCTCCCCTTGGAAACAAAAGAGAAATACAACCAAGGTAATAAAGCCCTCTCTCTCATACCCCATCAAATACCTCGAAAGAAATACATAACTAACCCCCAAAGCCACCGGCGGCTTCAACCGCGGATACGAGCGCCTCCGCTCTCAAAATTTCGAAAAGCGCACAAAAGGCGACCTCAAAGAAGGCTTCTATCTCGGAAAAGACCTCCCCCTCGACAATGAATACGTACTCCAACGACGTTTCGGCCACGGACCGAACAAGTATCCCTCCGAGCTCACAGACGCCCAGGGCTTCCGTCGCGTCATGGACAAGTACCACGACGCCATGATCGAGCTTTCTGTGGCCATTATGCAAGTCCTAGCCCGCACGCTGGGTCTAGATAGTGATGCTTTTGGGGATTTCTGTGATCATCCCGTCTCCATTCTTCGACTGCTTCGTTATCCCCCTCAGGAGGTCGATGCGTTGGGTCTTGAGAGAGGTGAGTCAGGAAATCAGAAAACTTGTAGAATGCGTCGACACGAACTAAACCGAGTCTAGGAATTGGCGCTCATACGGATTTCGGCGCTATCACGATGCTTCTACAGGATGATACGGGCGGGTTGCAGGTTTGGAATAACCTCTCTTCTGAATGGGTCGATGTCACTCCGGTTCCTGGGGCTTATGTTGTCAATTTGGGGAATATGATGATGCGCTGGACGAATAATCGATACTTGTCGAATTTGCATCGCGTTATTAATATCAGTGGGAAGGAGCGCTTTAGTGTTCCGTTCTTCTTCTCTGGGAATCCAAATTATACTATCCAGTGTCTTCCTGGTTGTGAGGATCCAGAAGAGGGTGCACGATATCCCCCAATTACCGTTCATGAGTGGATGGCAGGGAGATATGCTGATACTTATGGGTCTTCGAATGGGAAGGCTATTGGGGAGATGCGCAAGGAGCCTGGCAAAGATGTGTGATGTGTGATATGGAGTATAAAGAGTGAAGCAGTGCGTTCGTATAAGAATCTCACCAACGCTGTGTCTCAATTCCCCTTAACAACCCCCCAATCAACCCACTTCGTATCTCCAAAAACCTTCTGCGGAGTACTATACATCTCATATCCCTCCCACCCAAGAACATCAGTAACACCACCCTCGACACGAGCAGTCTCGTTAACCCCAGGCCCGTAAACCCGATACTCCGCCATAAGCGTAACCCCCTCCTCGAACCTCCCAACACCATCAACAACCCAATCGATATACCCGCGCGGATCAACACTCCCGTCCTCATACGAACGCGCAAAGATCGACCGGTGCTGACTATTCCACGGCCGACCGAGCGCACACGCGCCCTTGATATCCGCCGCGACGGAGACGTTCGCAGCCCGCACGCTCGATTCAACAATGTACACGCCGTACGTGTTGGGCGTTGTAGTGTTGGTTCCTTTCCAGGCTGTGATGCCGCCACCACATCCGCGGAGCTGGAGGGCGCTGGATTGAATCCAGGCTGTGCCGAAGCCGTAGAGGAAGTCGGTTTGGCCGGCTAGGATGCTTTGGTAGAAGTAGGCGTTGCCGAGTTTGCCTATGTAGACCTGTGTATGGGTTAGTGGTTGATTGGTTGGTTGGGTGTGAGATTGTGAAATTTATCTCGAATGAAACTGAAAGCATAGCATGGAATAACATACTGTATCCTGATACGAATAGAACCCACAGTAATAGAATCCCCCATTAGCACGACTGAAACTCAACGCATGCGCTGGCCCATCCGAGTACTCTGCCCAAGTATTATCAAAGTCGACATTATACACGCGGAAATCCTTATTTCCGAACGGCGTATCATCCGGCACCGGATACCCCGTCGGACCTGCGCCGGTGAGACTTGCCTCGAGCGTGGGTGCTACGACCAGGACGCTGGAGAAGACATTGTCGACGCTGCCGGTACTGTCCCTATTTCCAGCGGCCCAGGTGATGCGCACGCGGTTTCGGGATGCATCTTTTGGGGAGGATGTTTGGCCGAGGAGGGTTATTGGACCTGAGCGGGTTATGTTTACTTGCTCGATGTATGTGCCTTCTAGGATGAGGATGGTCTGTGGAGTAGTGTCGTCCGGGAGGGAGTCTATGGCGGATTGGACGGTTTGGTGAGAGGCGTGTTTGGAGGTTTGGCTGACGACTAGGGTTCCTCGGGGACAGTGAGTTCCGGTTGATTGGCAGGTTTCTCTAGAGATGGGTTGGATGGCTGTTGTGTTGGCACCTATGGTGTGAAGGAGGAGAGCCAGCAGAGAGAGGATGCAGGGGAGCATTGTGCTTTTCGGGTGATTGAATCACTTCCGATTGACACGGTCTATGGTGGTTTTGCTATACTTTTATAGGACATTGGGAGAGGGGCGCGAATTGAAGGCACAGTGAGTTGCGGCAGCGGAAAATTGAGAGTTCCATCTTGATCAAAGACTAGTCTAGTGCCAAGATAGGTTAAGATCCGGGGGAAATATAGATAGTTGAATGCAATGCGGTATTTTCTCTCTACACTTCATGCATAAGGAAGAGATGGGGTATCTCACGGGCGAAGCTTGTCTCCACGAAGTGGGAATTCATCCGGGGGAAAAAGTATGGGGACGGAGAATTGACTTCCACCTGTGAGCGTTAAGACATTAGGCAAGAGACAGGGGTACGCAAGAGTAGAAGACCGAAGACTCCAAAGACTAGAATGTTACAATGTTACGTATGGAAGAAGTTACAAAGGACAGAAATGATTAGAATCCCTTAGATTGACTAAGTGCCACTATTAACGACATACATACACGTAGAGAATGAAAACATGACTCTAGTAACTCGAAAGGAAACCACAGCCAAGGGGTAAATGAAACACACAAAGTCTATAATACGGGTAAAAGGAAGAAAAAAAAGACAGAACATGGCCTTTTTGACTCCCACGGCATGCATGTTCAAGTAGGTGGCACGGCAAAATTGCGTGTAAGCACAGGGAGATAAAAGAAATTAGACCTCGAATCAGTAACGAGTCGCAAAAAAGCTAAACGAGCATTTACTCGTCGTCCTCGATCTCCTCGGCGCGAGCACCGAGAGTGTAACGAGTCTTGCCTTCCGAGTCGTGCTCCATTTCGATGGCGAGCTTGGAAAGGTGAGCAATCATGTTCTCGATCTTGGTATCGGCCTTGGAGCGGGTCTTGCGGCCAAGGTTGTCAAGAGCGGGGACGATGGTCAGGAGGTAGTACACAACGGCGATGATGACAGTCACACCGATGGAGTAGGCCCAGATGACAACGACGGTGACAATGTCGACATCGTTGTTCTTGGAGAAGTTGGGGCCAGCGGCGTCACGGGGAGAGGTCTGCTCCCAGTCGGGTGCGAGCCAGCCGAAGACACAGAACAAGGTGGCGAGGACATCGACGATGAAGATGGCAATAACCAACTGCCACGAGGGCCAGGTCTTTCCACCACGGGTAACAAAGATGAGCCAGTTCTCAGTCAGAGCAATCTCGAGGAAGAGAATCTCCTGGGGAGAACCGAAGTTCTGGATGATACCACCGTTCTCGAGGAAGAGAGTACCACGGATGATCCAGGTAGCGGCAGCGAGCATGATTCCGAGAATGACGGAGATAACCCAGATCTTGGGCAACTGCCACTCGACGGGGCGGGCTTCGAAGTGAGCGTTATCGTAGGCAACAGCGATGGTGGCAAGATCAGCGAACAAGGCGATGAAGACAATGAGGGCAGAGTCGACAGTCTCGTTGATGATGATCATAGAAGTAACCAGGTAGATCTCGAGGTGGAGACACAGGGCAATACGGTACTGAATGTAAGCCTTCATGCGCTGGAAAATCTGGCGGGCAAGCTTGATAGCATCGACGATGGTGGAGAGACCGGGGGCGAGGAAGACAATATCGGCGGCAGCCTGGGCAGCCTCAGTGGAACCCTCGACAGCGATACCACAATCAGCCTTCTTGAGAGAGGGAGCATCGTTGACACCATCACCAGTCATGGCGGTCAAGTGACCACGCTGCTGGAGCATCTCGACGACCTGGTACTTGTGCTCGGGGAAGACCTCAGCGAAACCATCAGCCTTCTCGACAAGGTCGTGCTGGGCAGAACCAGCGAGACCACCGTGGATCAGACGCTCAGAGTTGTAAACCTTGGTACCGAGGGCAAGCATCTTGCAAGTCTCCTTAGCGATAGCAATAGCATCACCAGTAAGCATCTTGACGGAGAGACCGAGAACCTGGGCCTCAGCGATGGTGTGGGCGGTATCCTCACGGGGGGGATCAAACATGGGGTACATGCCGAGAAGCTGCCAGGGCTCACCCTCCTTCTGGACGGCGACACCGAGGGAACGGAAACCACGACGAGCGAACTCAGTGACCTTCTCGCGGTAGAGCTTGGCCTCTTCAGGAGAGCAGGAAGACATGTTGAGGATGGCCTTGGGGGCACCCTTGGCGCAAATGTAACGGACACCATCGCAAGTGCAGACAGTGGTAATACGCTTGGAGACGGGATCGAAAGGAGTGTACTTCTCGGTAATCCAGTTACGAGAGAGGATCTCACGGGCCTTGGGGTAACGACGGAGGGTAAGGACGGTGACCTTGTCGATGGGGTCGAGGTTCTTGATGTTGTGGGAAGAGGCAATAGCGGCGACGGCCATCATCCAGTTGACATCAACACCCTCAGCGACGTAGGGCTCACGGATGGAGAGCTGGTTGGCAGTGAGAGTACCGGTCTTATCAGAGCAAAGAATATCGACACCAGCGAGGGATTCGATGGCAGTGAGCTTCTGGACAATAGCCTTCTGCTCGGCGAGGTAGGCGGCACCGACAGCGAGGGTGGTAGTGGTGACAACGGGGAGACCGACGGGGACACCGATAATCAGAAGAATCAGGGTGTAGTGGAGCAGGTTGTTGTCGCTGTGCTCGGGGGTAGCGATCTTCAAGTGACGGAAGAAACCACCAATCCAGGCGGCGAGAATCCAGAACATGACGAGAACGAGCAGGGAGGTACCGATGTTGTCCATGACGGCCTTGAAGTGACCAGAGTCCTGGGCACCCTGAACAAGGGCAGCAGTCTTACCGACGAAAGATTGACGAGCAGTAGCAGTGACAATACCGTAGGCCTTGCCACGCTTGCAACCGGTGGTGTAGTAACAGACATCAGCCATGTACTTGTCGACAGCGAGAGATTCACCAGTGATGGCAGACTGATCACAAGCAATGAGGGAGACACCCTGGTGGGTCTCAATCTCATCATCATCATCATCACCGTGCTTCTCCTTGAGGTCATCGGAAGTGGCGTTGGCGAGGTACTCCTTGTAGGTATCGAACATCTCGGGCTTGGTGTAATCACAGATCAGACGGACATCGGCAGGGATAACGGTACCCTCCTCGACGACAACGATATCACCAGCAACGAGCTCACGAGCGAGGATCTCCTCCTCCTGGCCGTTACGGATAACGATAGCACGCATGGCGATATCACCCTTGAGAGAAGCAACGACATCGGCAGCCTGCTTCTCCTGGTACCAACCGACGAGAGCGTTGAGCAGAAGAATACCACAGATAACACCAAGATCAATCCAGTCACGCAGACCGGCAGCGAGGAGGACAGCAAGTTCCATAACTATAGTGAAAAGCGCGTTAGTCAAACCAATTGGCATTGAAGACTCGTCAATGAAGACGGATATTCAAGCCACTTACCATAGAGAATAGGACCACGGAAATAACCAATGAACTGAATGAAAATGTTGGTCTTCTCGGTAACCAACTCGTTCCAGCCAGTCTTCTTGCGACGAGGCTCGATGTCGCTGGAGCTCAGACCAGAGCGAAGGTCGGTCTCGAGCCACTCATCGGGGGTAACGAAGTCATCCTGGGGACCACCGATACCACCGCCTCCGAACTTCCACCAGGGCTTCTTCTTCTCCTCGCCAGAGCTCAGAGCACCGGCGCTCGAGGTGGAGCCACGGCGGTTGGCCTGGGCAGTCGAGATGTACCGGTTCAGCGCAGAGTACTCGTCGAGGTTGCCATCGTCACCAGCGTCGCGGGTGTGACGCTCACCATTTTCGACGTCAACAGCATAGGAAATTCTCCGCTCCGCCATTGTTGTTGCTTCGGCTCACGCAGCCTTGAAACCCAACGATATGAGTATAAACAACGAAATGCCGGGATGACAGAGTCGGAACAGATCCTATGTAAAGAGAGGAAAGGAGAAAAACAAGACGGGTGAAGGAAGGACTGTTTTATAATGGATTACGGGGGGGTCAAAAAGAGAGAACCGGAGTGGGTAGGTGGATAATGAGGGAAATAAAAAAAGAGAAAATTGAAATTGGAAAAAATTGGGAAATAAAAAAGAAATTAAAATTAAATGGGGACTTGGAGGGAAGAAAGGTATTTTGCACAAAATCCCGTGTTTGTCAATTGGGAGGAATACTTCTGAAAATGGTTGCTGGGGGAGGTATAACCAGGTACTTTTTTGACCCGCTGAATGATTCCTTTCGGAATATTTTGACTTTTTGGGTATTTTTTCATACCTTTATTTTTTTAAATTACCATTTTTTTCTTTCCCCTTGTTGCTGGTACCTAGTAATTTCTTGGTTGTTACCAGTCTTTGCCCCTTGCCCTACCCAGAAAGCTCCAACGGATACTCGGATACAGCCAGTCATATCCAAGGTCCAGTATACTTAGTGGGGTCATCACTGCATTAAGATTAGCGCCAAAACAGCTAAAAAACCTGATACGCGATACCACTCTCTCCTTTGGAGGTCTCTGCTACCGGCAATGAGCTGCCGAGTTGGCCTCCACAGATTGTATGAACTTGGTACCAAATTTTACGCAAATTCTATGCCATAGCCGATGCCCCAGTTCTAACTATGCGCGATTTTTTTATCTGGGGTTTTGATCCTTACTGTGTCCCGAAACCCCCCAAAAAAAAAAAAATGGAATTGGCAGGGCGATTAGCAGTTAGCAGGTTAGTCTCAACGGAGAATTCACGGGCATGGCAAAAAGGAAATAGACTGGAATGCCCTTGCAGGAGAATGTTCCTATATTGAGCGACATGGTCCGAGGCAGACCCCAAGATAATCCATCGATACGGCTACGTTTTCATTTACTCTACAGGGTCCAAGCCTACCTATGTATACTTCGATTTTCCCATCCTCAACCAAATCCGGCATTTACAAAGTCACGAAGCAATGGGAAAATGCCACCATGAATATGGTGACGGCAGTATCGCATGGCTGTTACACCCAACCCATTTTAAACATAGCAAGGGGTCCGGAAGCGGTTGACTGACTTATTTTTATTATTGATATGTATGCCAATGCTGTTGGAAGCATGCCGAGCCAACGAAAATTACCGTACTCTTACCAGTTACGTACAACATGTGTATCATTATGTCATCAGTGACCTTTTTTTTTTTCTCGACCTTTGCCACTATCGATACGCACTCGGTCTTTACTTCCACTGCCCTCGCCGAAGCTGCCTCCTTCGTACCTTACCACGGTCGATCTTTGCCTCGTCTCTTTTGTTCCCCCTGGCCTCGTGGAGAGCGTCCCCAGAAGCGTCATTTAATTAGCCCCCCCTCACTGGTCGGCATGGCCGTGATAGTCCCCCACTAACTAGTAATAACCGGGCGGCTTTGATCGAATCATCGGGTGCAGACGCCGGTCGATGATTTCATCGTTGTTGATCGGCGGCGCTGTTCCCAAGCACTGACTCTCATATGGTCTGTTTGTACGGAGTACAGACGGCTGGAATGCTTCATGGTATGACATATGGCAATCCTTCTAGCTTAACTATGTTGGAAAAAGGTGACCGAGATGGCCGAGATTGGAGCGTGTCAATGTTTATTTTAATGTAGCTTTAATTATGATAGACTATTATTATCCTCCCGGTCAGCGCGTAGCTCCATTGATCGTCTTGACAGTCTGCATGACCAAAAAAAACTCTTCGGACAGGGAACAATCCCAGTTCGCGATGCCAAAAGCGCGTAGGTGAACAAAGCATAACAGGGGTCATCGAATACAGACTCGGGATGATCCACGTCCGAACCCTCCCATCAAGCTTCTCGGTGCATATAATATAATAATAATGTTGAATACGATTGGACGGAGACACTCGTTTTCGAATCACAATAGAGCAAAAAGTGCACAGTCACTACGGAGTACAACTACAGGCAATCACAAATCCCGCATCGCAACGTCCTTTTGGAAGCTGCACCCCGGCTTTCCGGTGAGTGCCCTTGGCAAGTCTTCTGGGGAAGACGACCAATTTCCTCAGGGCTGGGGTTTCGATCGTGCACGAGCCGTTGGAGATGGACAACGGCGCGGGAGAGACGAGATCCTGATATCCCGAGTCTACACGATCTAGACAAAAATTCTCTTCTTGTAAAGTTCAACATATACTTTGTAGGTACGCTACTGACGATCGATTATACAAGGCTGTTGTTAATCACTCCTCACAACCCTGTCGGCCATCCCGTATACTTCAAACCTGCCCGGCGCTTTCCGCGGTAGGCGTGCCGTTCACGATGCGAACCAATCGCACATCTAAACGAGAGGAAATTGTCCCGAATCTGGCCATAATATACAATAAATATCACCTTCCCATCTAGCACTGTACTCCGAACGAGCTATTGTTTTTAACCGAAATAATAAGAAACAGACCATCCCGCTTTCTCCCCGTGTCGTCACTCTGGATCCCCCTGTCTCATCTCTTCCATATCATCTGTATCTCCAAAAGACAGATAGCTCTTGGGCCAACCTCTTTCGGGAAGCCGGCCGCGAGTGGAGTCAAAATCCGCAACTAGCCCCTATTCGATGCAACGCCTACGCTTCGTCCTCCTGCAGCCCCGTGCGAGAGTTGAGGGAAAAAAAAATCAAAAGGAAAATTAAAAAGCAAAATAGCAAAAGTCCAATTGAGTTACGATCACTCCGGGGGATTCTCGCCGTTTAGCCCAAGGCGAAAAGAAATACCACGTCAGCCAAGACCGGCTCCGGCGGCAAGAGTGCACGATCCTGGAGAAGAGACGGTCTCTTCTCACTAGAAGTGTACCAAATTTATGGGTTGAGATTATCTGTTCAGATTAAAAAGAAAAAAAGAAAATTCTGCCGGGCCCACGACCTTTCAAATTCTCCAAAAATCAAGGCGCATAAGTGGAGATCTCTCTCTGGCCCCCCATATATGGAAAAATGGCTCGGCCATCGAAGCATCGAAATTTCTAGGAAATTTCTACGGAGTGCTTTTTAGGGCTATCCCCCACGCGACCCGTGGATCACGCTGGAAATTTCTGTAGGAGGTAGATTATACAATATAGGACAAAGCCGAGTCCACCAATTTTCATTTATGATGTAGTAACCATAGCATCGTCATTGCTGATCCTTGACCAACTCATAGTTCCAATATGAACGTAACCGGGGATTCACGGTATTCCCGTATGTGGCTGCATTTTGGAGGGGGCTGGGAAACATGTTTCATGATCTCCCACCGGAAGCTACACGAATTACCCCAAGTATCCCGTTAAGATATACACAATTTAATCTATATTCGTGGCAAATCGCGCTCGGTCGGACCTGTATATATCGTAACCCTCTACAAAGCACGATAACCTTTTCCCGTGCCCAGGATCCGACGTTCTTCGTAGGGTCGGGCGATCGCGCCGCTGATGCCGTGCGTGTTTGGAGGCGTTGATCTGGGGAAGCATATTGGGTCAATTCTGACGGCGAGAAGCACGGACTTTTCCGATCGGTGCTTTGTCCTGCGTCATGCGACAAAATGCCTCAAAAATTGATATGTAGATGATTGCCACCGGAGCGGAGCGGGTTGGAAGTTGAGGCTCCATCGTGTAAAGGACGGTGAGGAAGCCATGAATTACCCCCTCCCCTCTCAAAAGTTCTGTGTGTAGAGTAAACTAGAGGCTGGCCTATCGGTACCGAGTCGGCCATATCTCCTTTGGGGAAATATCTCGGAGTGGAGAGGTGCGTATTTAGGGTGTTCTGGATTTCTTCTAGAAGCCTTCTTTCGAAGTGACCGTACCATGGATGCAATGCAAGGTGAACGGGAGTAATTTAATCCTTTTTATTTCTGTTATTTTAGTCGGATGTCGGCATACAAATATGATAAGAATAACAGTATCACGTCATGACTCTTATCACGCCGCTTTCGCTATACCTTTGTTTAGACTAACCCAATTGTTCCTATTACATTGGAATACCCGGATATGAACTTTTCCCATTCGGGTAAAGTCCGAGCAGCGAGATTATCCCCCGAGTTCCCCACCAATCACCTCCTAGAAACAGCTGACTCGGTTAATTACCGTTCTCTTTAAAATACCATGTAAATTACCCAGGTTGGACATGCCGTGTTGTACCTAGGTAGATAGCCCTAAAGTATGTTATATTATGACAATGAGGGCACACAACCTAATCTCGTCCAAATCCTCCAGATCCTAGAATCCACATTAATTCCATTTGGCATTACTTTATCGGTGTCTACTGGCCAGGTATCGCACCAATATCCTAGCACCGTCTTGGCTTTCGCCTCGCAACCGTGTACCTACAGTAGCGCGAGTAGTGCGATGGGGCACGAGCTTCATCCAGCAATCAGATTCCCCTAAATCCGCTTAGCAGCGTCCATCCCATCTGAATCAAACCCTCACCGGTGGGCCAGAGGAGCATCAGGGCCCACTGGATGATCGCCCTGCCAAATCGTTGCTTGATTACGGAGTACTTTACCACGTACACAATAGTACCTTTAGCTTACCTTATGTGTTGTCCGAGGACTTTTCGCCGATCTCAGATCGTGAGGCATTTTCTGTCACTTTTTTTTTCCTAGCTGATTTTACACACACCGACAAGGGTTTCCGAGTCCCGTTATTTTTATTAGAACGTCCGCGGAGGTCCGTCTGACAACGCTACTGTCAAATTTGTCATTTTGATCGTAAATGGGCTTGGTATTGCCTAATATATTAATCCCCAAAGGACCTAACGTAACTGTTATTAGCTAAAAGGTTCGCCAAGCTATCTCAGCTTCACCCCAGAATTTTGCCCATGGAGTAAAGAAAAAACGCGGGTTGGACCTCGGGAATACTACTATACATATTCCCCGTGCACGGGGTGGCCTCACCCCAAGACCGAGTTAGGTATGGTGCCATATGGTTCCCGCACCTGCAGGACAGCTTTAAGCCTTTTGAGAGATTTATTTCCGTGCACAAGTCTAGACGCACTATATATCCCTCTCTTTATATTGTCTCCGACGCACTGTTTTTCTCTCAATTCAGCACTTTGTAAGTTACCTGAACCCATTCAACATTGAAACATAAATAACCTCGGAAATGCCCCCGCGTGTCTGTGCTTTCCAGACTACTGCCCGTTTCGGCTGGTCCCTGCCCGTCTACATCCTAAGCAGGTAATTCCCCCCCCCCCCCCCCCAAATATTGAGGCTTTTCGTTCAACACTATTGGATCAATCTTGGGATTATATCGGTCCCCTCTCGGTCTTGGCTGGTGTATTCGCCGATGCAGATCGGGAATCCCGTGTCGAAACTCCGACTCGGGCGACGCGGCACGCGGGAACTCGGCACAGTTTCAGGTTTTCTGATTGTGTGGTTATCCAGGTACCAGTGATTTTTTTGGTTAGATATCAAAATTTTGATCACTTCTTTCGTATTCGTGTGCGCACACTTTTCTCGCTTCCTCATTTTGCCGAGACCCCCGCCCCGGGTAAATTGTCTTTGTTTATTCACCTTTGGGAAATGAGTTCCTGGGCGCCACCAAGTAATAGCGGTAAAAATAACGGAGTATCTAACCTAATCAGCCTTGTTCACGCTGTTGTTTACTTGATCTTGTCCATCGTTAGATGTTGAGATCGTATGCTATGTTACACCTTTCTCTTGGCTGCATGCAAACCCTGTGTCGATCAGATCCAAGTAATCCTCTCCGGACACGCCTCCAATACGCACAGTCCGCTGGGAAACGCGAAAACGAACAATGCTCAACATCCTGGTCGCAACGTTCCATCTCTAGCTTCTTAGCTTCGGAGATTCACACTTTGGTTGAAACAACCTGCAAATCTAAATCTTATGTTTGGGATTCACCGAGTTTACACGGGGAAATATACTATACAGGATAGCTCGTGTAATCACGCACAAATCATGTCTAAGCTCTTCCAAGGATAGCAATGACGACATACGGGATAGCTCGCGTATGATACCTAAAATAGTAATGAATAAACAAACACCTAGGTCTCATATGGAGTCCATTAGACGACTTACGCGACCTCTAATAATAATCTAGAGACCAGATCACCACATGCTTTAGCCTTCCCATTTCGGTCGTGATCGACAGGAGAACAAACTCCCCACACTCCGACGCGAACCTCACAGGCAAGTGGTATTTCGGCGATGCAAAGAGATATTTTCCGCCCTTGCTACTGGTTCTCATATAGCGTACTTGCACATCATTATTTACTGTCATCTCACTATGGGGGATTGGCGTGACTTGAGTCCGGTGTCGGGAAGGATTTGTGCTATCTACTCCGTAAATTAGATGGAGAAATAACAAATCAGTGACATGTCAGTTGTTCCCCCTTTTGTGACGCAAGGAAAGTATGCACGTGCATAACGGACCTACATATGTAACAATTACCCTCTTTAGTATGGTAGGGTAATACATCTAGTAGTTGGTAGAATAGTGTGCTGTGCGATAAAACGTTATAGGTAGGTATCCCGAACTACTGTGCGCGAAGACCCTGGAGTCTACAATGCACACGCTCCCCTATCTCCCCCGTGCTGCAGCCGACCATGTACCCAATTGGGTATATTGATATTCCTCTTGGCTGTGTTATATCGATACAATATTGAAACATAGAGCAGGCTACTTCTAGATTGTACAGACCGACTTAAACGTCATAGTATTGTGTCTCGGACTGGCTGTCACTGCCACTTGGGCACCAGTGATCGGCGGTGTTCACAATACCCGCTTGATCCTGATTTTCTCCAGGATCGGAGGCAATGAGGGGTGAATGTGACGAACTACCGAATGCAGTACTTCGTATAGCAGTTGCTAGTTGCTTCTTGTTACTATTGTTAGGAGATTCGAGACTGCCTGCTAGGCTACGAGATAATTTCTTTCCTATTATGTGCCTTCGTGCGTCCACACATCTGCATAGCCACCGTTAAAGTCCCCGATCATCCAGTACCGATTATCAATCTCTGCCGGTACCTGTTGCAAATCCCGGGGGGCGGAGTCGAGGCCGCATAATATGGCTCAAACACTGGTTCAACATGGCTTTGTTGCTGTGTTCCAGGTCTTACAGGTACTGTATACTAGGGTACTGTGAGCTTATCCTGGGATACCTTGTCCCCGGCATGCCAAGGAAGACAGGGATAGATTCGTGGGGGATACTGGGGGATCACCATGCTGCCTGGCGTGCATGTTATTGTCTATAGATAGCATTCGTCGCGGTGAGTGGTTGGATACTGGAGTGGTCCTGCCAATGGGATAGGACACCAATGTGGGATTAAACTCCATGATCGACGATAGACAGGTAAAAGCCAAGATCCGACAATAGAATGGGAGAGCAATTATGCTCGAGTTTCACTGCTCGGTTTCACTAGAGCTTCTTGGCTAGGCAATATGGTTACTGGGCATTGCCCATGTATGAGAAGCTGAGGTCAGAACGGGGTGTATGATCGACTTCATCCTTGTTCTCATTGTCTTGGACTATCAATAGTCTGCTGTGAATCGGAGTCTGGATGACCTGCATACTCAAATACCGATTTACCCCATAATGGCAGAGTATACTCTGTATGAAGTACTTCGATAGTACAGATCACACCTGGGCATATGTTCAGATACAATGGAGAAAGTAGCAAGAACCATCGACAAGTCTCAAAATCAATGCGCGCAAATCATCCCGATGGTTGCGTCTCATCCCTGTCTCCTCCAAACAATCCTTGGCGCCGAGCCCCAAAAAACGAAACAGACGCTATTCAAAGACATCCTTGGCATGTAGCCTTCCATATGATATGATACGATAAAGTCATTCAATGATGTCAAGTCTATATTTTGTCTATCGCACAATGCTAGGAATCAACCCCTCTCCCTTGATCGGCTGATCGCCCTCATCTTGCACCTGTCCACCGACGCCAAGCCACGCCGTGCATCCCTTCCTCCCGCATTATCGTCTTGGCGAACATTTGGCCTCTGACCAGCCCCTTTTTTTTTCTATCAAGTCGGCGTGAGATGCATTCGGGCTTCGGTGATGGGGCGGGGTGGAGAGGAAAGGGAGTCGACAGCGAGTGTTGTTGGTAATGCTTGTTGTGTTTTCGTCTTGGCGGTGGCAGTGTGCATGCTTGTATTCCTCCATAATCCACATAAGTATGTAGCAATGGGGAATCCAGGGACGTGCTTCTTATCGGGGTTGTCGCCTGTGAGGGGATCGTGGCGCTGTCAGGGGCGCATTTAGATTTGTTCATGCCGATTATGCCAACGCTTCGGCTTACAGGCTTACTCTGCCGCTGAGGGATTTTCTTCGGCCAAGACGGCGACTGGTTGTTGGTTTGGATAGCTGTATGCTGTGTCTTGAAGGTTCGATAGATATTTACTACCAAGACATCTTGGCTGTAAAACAATGCACGGAGAGAGGCCCGTGGAGGACTAGCGCAGCTGACCCCAGCCGGGCGTCCGTAGGTGTAGTTGCCCCCCTGGGGTTACACTGTATACTATCTGTATTTTGTGAATGGTGAGGCGCTTTTATGACTTATCTGGATGTGGGCGTAGAACTAAACATGCATGAGAATGTGAGTTGAATGTAGGTTTGGGGGGTTTGATCAAGATTTGATGTAGTGGATAGAGGTTATATCTACATTCTATACTTTGTAGAACATGTACATCGAACGCTTTCGGCGGATGCGCGGTATTAAAGATCAATTGCTGCAAATTGGAACATCGAGATCAAACGGAATCAAAGTTGTTCGCATATAATTGCTTGGATATACAATATATATCAACGACCATGCGGCTCCAAATTTCTTATTATCTAATTTAATTGAGAATTTGTAGTGGAAGTTGCAATTGTTTTTTTTCTGATATATATCCCTCAAAACTGCATAGAAGCTGGCACTACAACCAAACCCGCAAGCATCAATGCCTACGCTGCTTGACTGCATGTGTTTCAGTATCATTCGCATTAGCATTTCACGCTTACTACCTATCATAAGTCTAAAACGGTCATCGACGTCCATCCGCATTCTTCCGATCGCAAGAAAATGCAGCAAGGAGATAGAGTGACGCCAGAATTTGGAATCTGATTCGAACAAGTTATGCCGAGGCGATGAGGAGATAGCCCCTTGATGAGACTCGTTGCTCCGAGCAACACATGCCATGTGGTTTCGCATCAAGACCCTGCGTCCACACCGAGTATCATGTTTCAGATAACAACCAATGTAACAAAAATCAGAATGTGATTTTTGTTCCTACGGTGCAGGGTACCAATGACCCGGGCATGTGTTTCTCAATCGCAAACTTGGCCCGCCAGCCCGAACAGTGACCTGGCATGAGCACGGCGGGATCAAGTCGTTTCAAATCGGCTACGGTGTTTTGGATTTGATCCGCATCGCTTGTGGCGAGATGAAATCCACCGACAACCGCATGGACAGGTACCTTCCCACCGGTGAGCTGGACGGCGTGTTTGGTGGTGTTGACTACACCAGCGTGGCTACATCCAGTGAAAACAACCAGTCCATTTCCTGAAGAACATGTCAGCTCAATAAGTTTGTAAGTGGGCTTTAGGGTGGGTATACCCTTGAGGTTGCAGATGAGCGAACGCTCATCAATGATGACTTCGTCAGAGAACCAGTCATTCTCATCAGGGTCATATCGCACTGCATTCTTCAGACCTGTCTCGTACGGCGTCACCCGTGGAATCTCCCCAGAGATAAGAAAAAAGTCATCAAGTACGGTGTGTGGCTCGCTCCGCTTGTCGACCACCGCACCTGCACCTTCAATCTCTTCAAAGGTAGGGTCAGCCTCGAGGGAAATGATATGCTCGGGTAGAGCAATGCCTCTGTAGACCGGTCGGTCTGGGTGCAAGTCCATGACTAGATCCTCAGAGCGGCTCTCAGCTCGTTTGGCATCGTTTATCATGCGGATTGCTCGCAGAAGACCACCTACACGAAGGTTAGAACCGTTGTAGAGAATATGCGTGAGAGTGTCCGTTGTTTAGAATCACGAACCGGAGTGATCTCGATGCCAATGCGACAGATGAATTACTTCCACGGAGGAGAGATTTGGTCGCAGTCGTTTCACATTCCTCTCCCAAGCCTCCTCTTCAGGACCCGCATCGAAGAGAATAGCGTGCTTCTTGTCGCCTTTAGTGGCAGTCTATATATGATAGGCTTAATATAGAACCGCATTCAAAAGTTCAATGGTAGAACATCGCCTTACCACCAGAATCGACAAGCCATGTGCTGCACAGCAAACATCCTCCAGCCTTAATTCCTTGTAGGCCTCCCCACGGTCTGTCAGTCTATGATTTGAGCCCATGGCAATTGCCCCCAGATTCCCTGAGACTTGGACGGTATCCGGGGCTGGGGGCGAGAGCGGATCTAGCTCATTGTCGATGATAACAATAGCTTCGAGAGAGTCCACCTCTTCGAGATTTATAGGTGTTTCCATAGAGTCACTAGAGTTACAATTAGAGGCTTTCATGGCCAGAGAAGGGAATGTTGGAGATACCCTAAAGGGTTTGATGTATAGCCTTGAATCTCTTTGAATCTCCCTGAGACTCCCCGAATCTCCGATATCATAAAGAAGTGAAGTTCCGAAGTTCTCCACAAATGCGGGGGAACCACTTCCCCTGACAAAATTGGCCTGTCAACCTTCTCTACATCATCTTCAGAGGTCTTCCTCTATATCTCATACAATGCGTCTTTTTCTCGACCGCCTATTCCTCGACCGCCTATTCCTCGTCCTCCTGTTCTTCTCTCCTGTCACAGCAATCGGCACATCATGCTTCAAAGTGGTCTCCGCACTGGTTAGCCGACCAGGCCACCTCTTCGATAAATTCCAGAGTGAAATCTGCGACGTTGGATGTCAGCCGACCGTCCCTCACTGGGATCTATGGACGCGCAACAACACCTTCGTCCCCGCCGTTCGCAGCCTGATGCAGCGCATGAATGTACCCCACAAGGAAGACGCTCTGCTGAAAATGGGCGACGATGTTGCGCTCAAGATCAAGGATAGCTGTGGACCAATGCTAGGTGGTGGAGTGCATATCTGCTCTGATTCAGAGACTCTGGCTGGGTTTGGCAATTGCTTCAAACGCAACTTCCTCAAGGCTTCGATCAAGCATCTTCCTACTTTGATCCCAATGGCCTCGGAGGAATCGTGCAAGGAGCAACTTCGGTTTTTGGAGAGTGACGAGCTGTGGGATATTACGATTCCTCAGAATATGAGGGATTATGCGAAAGTGTGTGACACTTTGGGGTCTAATGACCATGATGAATTATGACTTATATTTGGATCTGAAAGTAAGTAGTGTAAATAGTATTGTACATGTATACAGCGGACCTGTGAATTCCCTGTTCCGATTAGTTTGTTTCTCTTCCGGGTTGGCGCCCTAATACACCGTCACGTAACCTCTACCTTGCTCACCCGAACATAGAAGACCTAACCTCAAACCCGTGCTAAGTCCAGTGCGTGTATCTACTAATTACAAACGGTTTGAGGCGAAACAAGTCTAACCACTCATACTTCTTGGACTATGTCGTGCCGCTATCATTCCCTGGGTGCTTGAATTCATCGGAAATTGTGGTCAGCTATTTCCCCGGGTCTTTGATAGATCACTCATCTTTTCTCCTCTTTAAGTCAGTCCTCAGGAAGCTGGGCTATGAATTTAATTCCCTTCTATTCGAAAGCAGCGAGAGGATTTTGGAAAATGATTCAAGAGATAAAACGACGAGCTAGACTTCAACCATCGGTCCATTTTCATGGCCGATTGTATCCTCGAATGCACGGCGAGTTAGCTAATACACGAGATTCTCAGCATATTCCTCGTACTCCTGCATGAAATCTTCCATGCTAAACTTGTCAGTGATCTGCTTGGCTGATAGAATGACACTACCGGTATCAATGTATCCCTTCTTGAAGGCTGCGAACAATGCCGGGCTAGTCGAGGAATGTGGGATAAAAAGCTGATTATCACCCGTTACCATAGCCCCTTTGAACGCTTGGTAAATGACATCACAATCCTGCGTTAAGTCAACCGCCTCGCATTGGCCGAAGTCCAAAAGATAGAGTCCAATGGCGCGATGCTGAAAGTCCGGAGACTCCACGAAAGCCCTCGGCTCCTCTTGAGGCTGATGTGCCAAGCACGAACTCCACATCATCACCGTTTGTGGCGGCGCCCCAGTGTAAGGTTGCATATGCCTTGCCCATTTCCTTAGCAAGCGCAAGGGTATCGATGCCAAGTTCCTTCATGAAACCGAGGTGGAGAGGGAAATTTCTGAGCGGAGCTGGGTTATCCTGATTGAGCGAACCATTAGCTTTACCCAAATAGACTCGGACGAGGCAGTGCTTGTTGCTGGGGTTACTGAGAAGGGATTCGATGTCAGTGATACTAAGATCCCGTTCGCGACCACAGAAATAGGTGACGAGCGCTTTTCGTACGACCTTCGGTAATGGAAGAATCCGATCCATGATGATGACGTTCCCGCGCATACGGTAAGCCTGGGGCATTTTCGGAAAGACTTTACCCCAGAACGCGTCGTTTTGTGTTTTGAACATAAAGTTGTGGGGTTTAGGAACGTGGACCATGTTGTGGGTTGCGTGTCGGTAGTGTTCGAATGCGGCTGAAACATCGCAGTGGGTATTATACTCGCGCCGGATATTTGAGGATCGTGCTTCATTGCCTGGACTCTCTTTTTTGAGAACATAGGATTTCTCAATCACCTCGAAGACGACACCTTGTAGGCCACTGCCGATTTGATTGATCTCCTGCAGGTCGGGTCGAAACCGCGCACTTTGGAAGCGGCGGCTGAAAGAGGAGGTTGTCAAAATGACGGATGTCAAGCTGAGCGATCGCTGGAGAATGGCTGAGTCTGTCTCCAGTTCAAGTTCTGTTGCATCCAAGAAAAGACAAGTAATTCTAGTATCTCGTGCAATGGATGACGCTCCAGAGCCAGCTGATTCTTCACTGCTATTGATTTCGCGTCGCGAAGCCATGGTGAGCTGAGGACGGGTGGAACGTACGTCAAACGTCGCGGCATAAAGCTGGGCGGGCGAGGCCCGTAGCGGATCCGAACAGGCGCTGCAGACGGCCTATAAGAAGGTACTTGAAAATGGTTGATGGATGAAAGTGACACCACTGAGTACTCATAAGATTGATGTAAAAGGAGATTTCGCACCGCCTTCCCAACCCGGGAATATACAGTCATATTTCATGAGTATTTGCAGGTACATCGGAAGGTCCGGAGTTCGTAGTGTGCCACTATTTAGAGGTAGGCAGACGTACGCAGGTCGACCTGATAATGACCTGATAATGCGTGGTACTTCCATCCGGAAGGCTAAGAGGTACTGTACAAAATATTAAGCGAGCAATCCATTATGCGGGTATTAAGCTTACTCATTTTTTTTTAGAAGTAATTAACCTAGAAATGGTGGTGTAGTGTAGTATGTAGATATACATATTTGGTGAGGGAAATGGAGTAAGAACAAATGGTGATGTATCAGCGAGGGCGTGGAATTCCCCCGACTCCGACTCCGCGCGGAGCTACCGTGGATGAGAAGCGGAACTTCTCTTGGGCTTTATTTGACACATCCACAGGACTCTCACTACTTTACCTTCTCAGATCAGGTTGGACTTGATACCGCCATGCAGTAACTCGGCATCCGCTTCTCCATTTCCTATGGCGCACGCGACGTTTCTCCGCTCCCTGCGGCCCACCATCCGTCCCTCAATCTGGCGGCACCGATATGCTCACTCAAGCCAATTCCAACCCTTCGTACCACCGTCACCAAGCTCCCTGGGGAAACCCACAGAAGCAAAAACCTACAAACGAACCATCAAATGGTTCCGCCGAATCATCTACATCTCACTAGCAACAGGCGTCGCCTACGGCATTGACAGCCAGTTCTACGCCTCATCGCTGACCCGAACAGCCCGAACGTTTTCCCTCGGTCTAGTCGTCGCCCTCGACTACAAAATAAACTTCCGCCCACACCCGCCATTGGCCAGCTCTATTGCTGCCGTGCACGCCCGCAACGCAGAGCGCTTGTCGGATCTGCTGAGATATAATGGCGGTCTCTATCTGAAGATGGGCCAGGCGATTGCGATGCAATCCGCCATCCTACCCCCTGAGTTCCAGCATATGTTCTCCCGCATGTTTGATGATGCACCTCAGAATGATTGGAAGGATGTGGAGAAGGTCATCCGTGAGGATTTTGGGAAGTCGCCTGAGGAGGTATTCGGTATCTCGTTTACGGGCGAACCTGACAAGGGCACAATGGAGCGCAGAGCCCGAGCTAGCGCCAGTGTTGCACAGGTCCATTGGGCTCGTCTGCAGGATGGTAGGGAGGTCGCGATCAAGATCCAAAAACGCGAGATCGTGCAGCAATTGGCATGGGATCTCTGGGCTTTCAAGTGAGTTGTTCGAGTTCGAGCCGAAGGATGTTATGCTGATATTGAAACCAATAGAGTTGTGACCTTCATCTATAGTAAGGTGTTCGACATCCCTTTCTACAGTCTCGTTCCCTATATCAGTGAGAGACTATCGCTCGAAACAGACTTCGTAAACGAAGCAGATAACTCGGAAAACATGGCCAAGCTCGTGGCCGCTGAACCTCGCTTGCGCGATCGCGTGTATGTCCCTCGTGTATATCGTGAGCTGAGCTCGAAGCGCGTCATGACTGCCGAATGGGTAGAAGGCGTACGCCTCTGGGACAAAGACGCTATCACGCGGCCCTGGCGCGGCGGCTGGCGTCAGGGAAGTCCAGGCTGTCACGGTACACCACTTGACCAGCCGGAGGGGAATGCTGCAGATCGAAACCTGCGCGCATCGAGGACCAAGCCACAGCGCGATTACTGGCGCGGCCACAACAACCGCGGCGGACTGGGACTGTCGCTCAAGGAAGTGATGACAACCATGGTAGATCTGTTCTCTGCCCAGATGTTCCTATGGGGATACGTCCACTGCGACCCGCATCCGGGCAACATCTTCATCCGTCGCAAGCCGGACGGACGGCCAGAGCTGGTTCTGATCGACCACGGCCTGTATATCCACATGGAACCCGGATTCCGACACCAATATGCGCGGTTCTGGAAAGCCCTCCTCACCTTTGACAATCGCACGCTGGGCGAGATTGTCAAGGGCTGGGGCGTGAACAACCCAGATTTCTTCGCGTCAGCAACATTAATGCGCCCCTACAGCGGCGGAGACATGTCTACGCAGCGCGGCCTCCAGGGACTAAGTAAGTCGGAGCGTGCAGAGCGGTCCTTCGAAATGCAGCAAAAGCTGCGCAAGGCGATCCGCGATATGCTGGGCGATGAAACCAAGTGGCCACAGGAGCTGATTTTCATCGGTCGCAATCTGCGCATCGTCCAAGGAAATAACCAGTTCCTGGGCTCGCCGGTGAATCGCGTTAAGATTACTGGTATCTGGGCTTCGCGTGCGCTCATTGAGTCGCCGGATCTGCCGCTGGTCGAGAAGATCCGGAACATCGGTCGCCATTTGATCTTCCGTATGGTGCTGTTTAGTACAGACATCTTCTTTTATTTCACCAAGGTGCGCCAGTTCTTGCATCTAGGTGGGGGTATGGAGGATGATATCGAGGCCCAGATGCAGAACATGGCCAAGGATATGGGGGTTGAGCTTAACCACAGCGTCTTTGAGGGATAGGCTGCCCCCGATCTTATTGAATAATATGGTGAAAACGGCAGTTGGTTTAGAATACGTGCATTATACCATCTGCACCTATCTAGAAAAATCTCCCAATAATGATAATCTCCTTATGATTGGTAATACTTTCAGTGTGTGTCTTGGCTGTTGGCCGATATATATATATTCTACCTTGTACCCTCCGCATCAAAATCCACATAAATCCCCTCACCACCACCCTTAGAATTCATTAAATCCCCTAACTTCCCAAGCCTAGCAAGATAAGCAGCCCCCGTATCCGCCCAAACATGATACTCGCAAACCGCCAACCTCCCCTCCCCAGGCCCACCATCAACGGCAAGCTTAATGCGATAAACGAACGTCTCATCCCACGCCTGCCGCGTCTCCTTCCAGCCAAACGTTGCGGTCCCACGCAGAGAAACAGCCATGCAACTCTTATCAACCACCCAGTTCTCATCGGGCTCGAATACCATGTTCTTAATAAAGAGGAGGGAGGTGATGAGCTCGAAGTAAGTTGCTACCCCATCTTGGCCGGTGAATGGACGGCCCAGGAAGGGAGCTAGTTGCGGGAGACCGTGTTCGTGGGCTAGAGGGTTTGGGGATGTTGTGAAGGTTGAGAGGAGTTTGTTGGGGTTTGTTGGGTCTGGGTTTGTCAGGGCTTCTAGGAGGGCGTGGATTGGTTTCAGGAGGTCTGGGCGTGTAGTCATGATGGAATACTTTTGGCTTGGTGTAGATGTGGCATTGGAAGGGAAATTGGGCTCTATGGACTTGGATTTGATATGGCGGTGGACGTCGGGAGGTACTGACATAAATATGACGTTGGTGTTTGTTGATATTGTTGATATCTACTATTAATGTAGTAGTATCAAAACAATGGGATCAAACATTAGGATAGTTGGGTAATTGGGATATCTGGATTTTGGTAGATAGTTCACTGTTTCCCCATCCATTTGCCCAGATGAGCTTCAAGAGAAACAGACGTAGAAGACATAAATCAAAGGCCCACTGTGAAACTCCCGCGGCTTTCATAGCTGGGCTTGATAGAAAGAATGAAAACATAGAGAGAAAAGCAAAAGAAAGAAACACCGAGTCCCAAAGAATAATACATTTCCGCTCGCGCAGCTATTCGGACGACCGAGCTCACTGTCGCCAGGACTTGCCGCAGTTCAGACACGTGCAGAACAGAGTCATCGGTTCATCAGCCGCACGAGTCTGAGCCTCGGTGTAGGTAACCTTGCGTTGACCGCACTTGCCGCACTGCAAACTCTTACTGATACTGCGTTCTTGCTGGGCAACCATAGCCTTGTCCATATTCTCCTTCTGAATCTTGGCATCCGCCTCACGCTGCTCAACAGAGCGTAGCTCGTCGTGGCTCATGCGCACAAATTGCTCAGAGGTAATTTCTCCCTCGACAACGCGCACGCGCAACTTCGGGTTGGACTTGTTCTTCAGATTCTGGAAAAGACTGCGGATCTTCGTGCGGTATTCCTCCTTCGTCTCCGGTCCCAGGTACTTGTATGCGGAAATTTCCACTGCAATGGCGCGCGATAGAACAACCTTCACAGACTCAGACGACCCAACACACAGCCCATCGTACATCAGTCCTGTGCAGCTGTCACGCACTCGGTTACCGGTGTGATTGATCTCCGCCCCGTCTGCCTTCCAGGTTCGCTTATCCGGAGGCACGGACAGCTTCGACGCCTTGTCTGAGGGCGTAGCAGCGGCTGGGGTGGACGCTCCTGTACCGTTTTGTGCTGGTCGCGGAGAACCACTCGACCCCCGGCTGGCTGCTGTACCGCCGCCCTGCTTCTGCTTGTTCACCTCGGTCCGCCACTTGGAGACGATCTCGCTGGAGAGCCGCGCAATTTCGGGAGTCTTGCTTTGCTTGAACTTGTTGACGATGATTCCGATGCGCGTCTGTCGGAGGAGATCTTCGGTTGCCCGGACCCCGGTTTGGATATCCTTTAGGAGGCCTAGAATCACAGCGGAAGACTCGTTCGACGTCGCGGCTTTGCCCAAGGCCTTGGCCTTAGCTTCGATCTCTTTGGCGTCCATCGCCATGTTGTGCGGGGTAGAGGGATAATTCGATCGGAATGCTTGGAGTTGATCGAGGACCGGCTGAGAAAGTTCCACGCGACCTATAAGCGACAACTGTTAGTATGTCATCGTAAAAGCTTGGAGCACAGGGTCTTTATAAGCCCCGGATGCTGGCGCATTCTGCAGAACCACGGCGAGCACATTTGTCCCTTTGGGATCACCGGTAATAGAGCACAGATAAGTTCAACAAACGTCACACGAAACAAGGCTCTTAAGATATCCCGCCATAGAGACTCATGCGGGTGAGGGTGGTACGCTGTTAATTTGCACGTGTCCACCTTCTCCCTCATTTGCTCTCGGAAAATTGGCCAAAACAAGCAGAGCAGCTCGTAAACAATGGTATAAAAGGTGTTATACACATTGCGCCAGGAATAGCAATGGGTAATTGCGCAAAAACAATATGTAGTGAGGGGTGTTTTGCGCGAGCACTCACTTGGAGATATTTTACGGTCGCGTTAACGATGTAGTGTTGCGAAATGGGAACTGTAATGATAACAAAGAGCGGAAAGGCGACGGCAATGGAAGCGCCAGAAGAGACAGGTATGGTAGGTGGGATATGTCAAAGCCGACGACGAGGTAAGTGGAATTTGATGAGCTGCGATGTTCGAGGTTCGCGCCAAGCCTTGCGTTCCATTTTCGGAAATTCTTTTTCTTTCTATATGCAGCTTTGTATACACACTTGTTTACATGTAGAAAAATTATATTTGAATGTTCCTGCTTGTCCAAATATGTATTCCATCGATATGATTATGTATCCTCCGAAGAAAACCGGAGGTCCATGGCTATGCAAACAGAATATGGATCAAAGCAAAGAGAATTATGTGCAGCTAGGATCTCATCATTGTAGATTGGGGGTATAACAAATGGGGGTCTTTTTGAAGGTAAAGCGTAAGCGTCGTCAGTCAGATCCTCATACCCGAAGCTTGTGAGTGGCCGTGGACAGGGAAAGGGACCATGGATGGCCAAGAGGACACCAAGTAAGCCGAGGGCGTGGTTTCTCAGCCATTGGTGATATCAACGTGGCATTGAATCCATGAGACATCCGTGATGAAAGGCAGGTACTGATGGAAGTGACAATTGTCCAACAGCTCCAGAGGTTTAGAGGGCCGTCTTGCCCAGCACATCGGCCAATTCATCGACGTCCTTGTCATCTTTCTGAGCCACCTTCTCTTCCTCGGCACGTTCGGCATCCTTGAGATCCTTCTCAGCCTTGGCCTCTTCCTCCTCTTCCTCCTCCTCCTCTTCTTCCTCCTCCTCTTCCGAATCCTCCTCTTCGAGTTCATCCAAGTCATCAAGACCCCAAGTATCTTCGGGGTCCTCGTCGGTACCGTGCTCCTCCTGTCGAGCCTCTAGGAGCTCACGCAGGTCAATAATGTTAGGGTCCTCCTCAGAGAAGATGTTTCCATTGAGCTCGACACGACGGAGGCTGGGGAGCGCAGTCTTGGCTGCATGGGTGAAGTTCTTGACAGCTTCCGCCTTCATCTCGTTGTACTGCAGACGCAGAGTCTGGAGCTTCTGGTTCTTGTTGGCCGCCAAAGCCTGGGCAACCTTGACACCACCACGGGCAGAGAGCAGGCAGTCGCCAACACCAAGCTCGCGCAGAGAGGGCCAGCCGGACAAGACTTTTGACAAAGCAGTGGAGCCCACATGGGTGAAAGTGTTGTCCTGCAGATCCAGAACCTCCAGGGAATGCGCGTGGTAGAGACCCTCGGTCAACAAGTGGCAGATACCCTCCGATCGAATACCGTTCTGTGTCATCTTAACCGACTTCAGACCGGCCGCGTGGGCCTTGTAGGCCCGAGCCCACGCCTCCATACTGCCGTTCTCCAAGCGGTTTCGTCCGCAGACAACACTCTCCAGCAGTCCAACCTCCTCGCCACAGTTACGAGCTTCCTCCTTGCGCTCAGCCAGCTTTGACAGCGCATCGGCAACTTGAGATCCAGCGGCAGGGCCGAGTCCATTGTTGTTCAAAATAAGGTGACGGAGGGGCACATGGCGCGAGAGGAATTCGATAAGCGGGGCCTGAGTCCTGAGACCAAAAGCATTGTCGTTAAGGTTCACGGTGTGGACGGTCGAGATCTTGAGGATGGCATTCAGGAGGGCATTCAGAGCAGTGGGGATTTCCGTCAGGAGACGACCGGTGAAGATGTCGTCAAGGTAGGCAGCTTCGAGGCACTTTTGGGTCTTCAGGACCTCGGCCAGACGCTCGGAGGCGCCAATGCCCAGGGTGTTTCCACCGAGACGGATTTCAGTGTAGTCAGTGTTATCTATCAAGGGCTGAATGTGCACATTGATGTCTTCTGCGCTGTCGAGCTTGAGGACTCTGCCCTCGAGGGAGAAGACCTTGGGAGGGGCCATGGCGGGGTAGTTGTCCAAGTGGGATGTTGAGATAAGAAAAAGAAATAAATAGGAGAAGGCTCAATGGCAGATGGTATCCAAGAAGTGAGGAGACCCAAGTAGATCTAAAGAAAGAAAGAAAAAAACCGAAACAGTCAATGTAGCAGAAGAGGAGGCGACTCCGGGGAGGCAAGTTTGTTGATAACAAAAAAAAAAATAACCACGGCAACGCATAGAGACCAGTTACGCTGCACGAACCATTAATAATGTCCGATGGTGTCAGGTCACTTGTAAGCACTTATTCACAACGTACTTAACACTCGTTTTCTGTCTTCCATTTCCTTAAATATTCAAGTACATCTGCATATCTGTCACAATGTCCTGGCTATTCGGTTCTTCAAATGGTATGTACCACTGCCTCTTTCCACCTGGGCCGAATGCTTGCGCAATGCGCCAGTCCTACATATCAGAGAAAGGCTTTCTTTTGCTTACACAATTATTTACAGAGAAAAGTGCTGCTACCCCCGAGCAAGCACCCGCTCAGCCAGCCCAGACCGAGAAGCCCAAGGTATGACCCGATAGTGCCGAACCAACAAGCACAAGCGACTGACCCTGCCTTTCGTTCTAGCCCTGCTGCGTCTGCAAACCCGAGAAGACCGCTCGCGATGACTGTATGCTTTTCTCCAAGTCCGACAACCCTGAGCAGGAGTGCAAGTCCACGATCGAGCAGTACAAGACTTGCATGGCTGGATTCGGCTTCAAGGTCTAGACTCGTTCTCTGACCCAATGGCCTCGGCTGTACTATCACTATACAACATTGTACCATAGCATTCATTGGCGGGAGTTTCTTGTTTTACCTGGATATCGTCTGTTTTTAGGGCATGTTTGCTCCGTTGTAACATATTGGAATCTAGAGTTTAGCACTCCGGATGATAGGGATGAGTTTCCCAATACAACGTCTCACCTCTTAAAGAACGAATTTCAAATCGAATCAATTATATTAATAAAACATATCAATGAAACAAGAGTTCTACTGCCTCATTTTGGATAATCACATAATATGGGGTATCACTGAAAATCATACAGCCATCCACCTAGCCAAACAATCACTGCTTCTTTTTCTGGCTTTCCTCCTCGGTAGCCTGCCGACTGATCTGGCGACATTGGGTGTATAGTTTCCACATACACCACAGATAGGCAATCCCAAATCCAGCAGCTCCGATCAGGGCATTCAAAACGACCCAAAGATCTGGCTTTCCGGGCGGCGGAGGTACGAATGCCTCAAGCATATGCCAGGCAATCATGGTCAAATAGAAGCCAAAGTGTAGGAGAGTTGTGAGAGTGCTGGGCTCCAAGTAGGCATTGGAGTCTTCAGGGGATGGGCGACTTCGGTAAGTCTCGAAAGAAGTAGGAGGCAAGCCGAGAAGATAGGCCCAAAGCAAAGTCATAACTATATAAGGAACGCGGAGCTCATCGCGCTTCAGAAGGGGGTACATGGTCCACGAGCCAAGCATGTTGGCCCAGCCCACCCAGGCTCGGGTTTCTTTGCTCAGCCCACCGTTACCAGCAAGTAGGAGACTCATTGGTAGCAAAGGCAGCAACACACTCTTCTCATGGACCTGGAAGGAGAACAAGAAGAATCCCCAGGAGACGGCAGATAGAGCGGGAAGGAGAAGCGAGGCCCGGGGGTGGCGGAAGATGATAGCACAGGGAACAACAATTGACGCCAATGTGGCACCAAGTGATGCGCGCTGCAACAACGTAGCATCAAAGCGGGTGAGCTTATAGAAAGTGTGAATGGCGCACCAAGCGTTGGCAACTTTGTCTTCGAAGAGCCCACGCGCAAAGGGGAACACCCGATAAATGATCTGCGTTAATTGGAACAATAGCCCGTATGTAACGGAATTCTTGTCCAACTGGATAGGAAGTACCTGTAACAGAGGCGGCACCGGAGAAGATGCAAATGCCTTTCGAGCATCGGCATTGGAGGCACCAACCATGAGAGGGGCCAAAAGCAAAGTAAAAGCAGCCAATGTGATGAGGGCTATGCTCACAAGGCGAGGAATATTGATCCGAGGGAATGTGCAGACACCGAGAAGATAGGCGAACATGACTGGTGCATAGTACAATGCCATTTGTTTGAATCCCAGTGCACCAACGAAGAAAATGCAAGCCCAAAGCATACGCCCCGCCAAGATAGCATCCAAGCTCGCAACCACCAATCCAAGCATGACTGTGTTATATTGGAAATGGCCATGATCGATGAGGATATTCGCTGGCTGAAGGAGAATTGCCACGAGAGCAATCGAGGCGGACCATGCATGAACACCCTGCATCCGAGTGTAGCGGCGGAGGAAATTGACCACGGCCGGAATGAAAACGAAGTATTCGGATACCATGACAGTAGCGCGCATGTATACTTTCAAACGGGGGTCCTCGAAACCTCGGGAGGCATCCAGGGCGAACCAGGTTGGATCAAAGGCGGAGCCACTAGACAAGTCAACAGGTCAGCAGGAGGCCATGAGAATTCCACAATGAATGAAAAGGAAGTGTACATTTTTCCGAATAGCCAGCTGTGATATGCGGTCAGTGGTGGATAATCGAGACCCCAATATTGCAGATCGTATATGTACCACTTCGCCAAAGGCAGATGTGTGGTAATTTCCATCCAATGCCGTTGCGCTTCAAAATCACCATGCATTGGGGGAACCTGAAAGCCTAGAAGATATCAGTTCTTGTATCCTCCATAGAGAGACAATATCGCATACCAGAGTAACCCCACAAGCTCACAGCCCATCGGAACAGGCCGACGGCCATGAGGACAAGTGGAAGAATCAGCCATTGAGAAACACCAGCCCGAGCAGCCCACAAAAACGAGACGAGGGGGAATGCTGGGGATTGCTTCCCATCGCCTAGATCCAAGATCAGGTTATTGTTGGAGCCGGGCGCAACCTTTCTCTTCTTGCGGGGGCGGTGGGAGGATGGTGTTGGAGGGGCCATCACGATAAAGAGTAGAGGTGAACTTATCGTCCCATTGACTGAGTCAAAAAACGTGTCTAAATGAGAGAAGAATTGACTTCTAAAGTTATTGTGGCTTGATATGTACGTAGACGCAGAAGATACCGCCAATTGACACGCGATTGTGAGTCGTCAACAGGCACAGGACAGGTACCCACATAGTGTTGGGACTAAGTGTTTAATCTAACCTTTCTAGGTAGGCGGACTGGTTCTGCCAGCCTCCGAATTTTTTTTTCAGAAATTTTTCCTTATCAGAGCTGATGGTCCCCCAGCTCTTCACTTTTTTCTTCTTCTCCTTCCTATCCTCTCTACTTCTTTCTCTCATCCCCTTTCAAAAAGCAGTCTGTTTCAGGTTGCTTTACTTGTTACATCTCTTGAATACTCAAGAGATCTCTACACACACTAACTAACGCAGTCGCGTGGGTTTATCTCGTAAGTTCGTTCTGTGGGCTCTTTTATTTCTCCGAGGGCTGTGGGCTTGACATACATCTATTCTGTGGGCTCTGTGGGACATCTTCCTCGTGGGTTACATATTCTAGACAGTATTGGCTGTCTGTTGCTTGTGGGCTTGAAAACTTGTCCGTCCGTGGGTAGTGGGTTAACGTCCAGCTGTGATTTAGTTCACTTCTGGCAGTTCTTCTGAGGGCTGTTGTTCCATTTTACACATCCATAACACGGGTGCTTTGAGGGATCGTGGGCTTTGCCGCACATACTACAAGAATTTCACTTGTCACTACAGTATGTGCCACCCTACCCAAGATACAAGCCAGCCTCCCAAGCCCTCCATATGAGTCCCCCCAATTCTACCAAAGAGCAATCGCTAACATCCTTTTCTCGTTGCTAGTTCACAATGTCCAAGACATCTACCAAGGGTGCCGATAAGGCCACCAAGGTCAGCAAGACCTTGAACAAGGTCAAGGATGCCGGTGTCACCAAGGCTTCCCAGTCCCCTGCCGCCAAGAGCAAGGCCGTTGCCAGCAAGGTCGCCGCCAAGGAGAAGGCCTCCAAGAAGTCCAAGAAGAAGGAGCCTACCCCCAGCTCCTCCTCCGAATCCGAGTCCGAGTCCGATGAGGATATGAAGGATGCTTCCTCCAGCTCCGAGTCCGAGTCTGAGTCCGAGGATGAGAAGCCCGCCCCCAAGAAGGCTGAGAAGAAGGTTGCTGCTAAGGCTGAGTCTTCCGACTCTTCCGACTCTGACTCTTCTTCCGAGTCCGAGGAGGAGAAGCCCGCTCCCAAGAAGGCCGAGAAGAAGGTTGCTGCTAAGGCTGAGTCTTCCGACTCTTCCGACTCTTCCGACTCTGACTCTGAGTCCGAGGAGGAGAAGCCCACTCCCAAGAAGGCCGAGAAGAAGGCCGAGTCTTCCGACTCTGACTCTGACTCTTCTGAGTCTGAGTCCGAGGCCAAGAAGGCTTCCTCCGACTCTGAGTCTGGTTCCGACTCTGACAGCTCTGACTCTGACTCCGACTCCGAGGAGACCCCTGTCTCCAAGAAGCGCAAGGCCGATGAGGAGCCTGCCGCCGCTGCCAAGAAGTCCAAGACCGATGATCTTCCCGAGGGTGCTGTTGCCAACCTCTTCATCGGTAACCTGTCCTGGAACGTCGATGAGGAGTGGCTCCAGCGTGAGTTCGCCGAGTTCGGTGAGCTCAACGGTGTCCGCATTGTCACTGACCGTGAGACTGGCCGCTCCCGTGGATTCGGCTACGTTGAGTACACCAACGCCGCCGATGCCGTCAAGGCCATGGATGCTAAGAAGGGTACCGATCTTGATGGTCGCACCATCAACCTCGACTACGCCGCTCCCCGTCAGGCCAACCCCCCTGCCGACCGCTCCCAGGATCGTGCTCGCTCCTACGGTGACTCCACCAGCCCCGAGAGCGACACTCTCTTCGTTGGCAACCTTCCCTTCAGCGCCACTGAGGATGCTCTCCACGAGGTCTTCGGTGCCCAGGGTTCCATTCTTGGAATCCGTCTCCCCACTGAGCAGGAGACCGGCCGCCCCAAGGGCTTCGGTTACGTTCAGTTCTCTTCCATTGATGAGGCCAAGGCTGCTCACGCTGCCCTCAACGGCCACGAGCTCGAGGGCCGCTCTATCCGTCTTGACTTCTCTACTCCCCGCCCTGCCGGTGGTGACCGCGGTGGCTTCGGTGGTCGTGGCCGCGGTGGCGGTGGTGGTTTCGGTGGACGCGGCGGTGGTGGTCGCGGTGGTGGCCGTGGTGGCTTCGGTGACCGTGGCGGCCGTGGTGGTGGTCGTGGTGGCTTCGGCGACCGTGGCGGCCGCGGTGGCCTCAACAAGGGCAAGGGTTCCATCCCTGAGTACAAGGGTACCAAGGTTACCTTCTGAACTTGATATTTTCTGCATTTGATTTCCGCAACATATCGGTGTCCATGGGTCTCAGGTTTGCTTTGAGAGGAAAAAAGTTCGTGTTTAATTATGTGTAATATGATCTTAGCTCAGGTATCTTCAATTTGATACATCATTTCAATTTTCATTATGATCAACTTTTCCATCTTGTTTGTAGACATGTAACCTATCAGCCTGTATATTGCCGCTAGATGCCGCCTTCCACGCAAACTTGTTTTGCCTGAGGACTTTGATTGATTTGTCCTTCTTTGGTTGACTTGTTGATGAAAGAAGGCCTCTTTGTGAGCTTCTCCAATCTCAACATTCCATAAAACCTGCGCCACTTACCACTGACGATCCCCTCGCATCGTCTTTCGCCCTTTGCCTTGTCACGGGCTGCAAATCACCTGTTCGGTCTGCTGATCACCTCATCATTTCGAATCTTTCCACCTGGAGAGCTTCCTTCATCTTTCTTCGATCTCTTCGATCACTGTCCTTTTCTTTCTGTTTCTGAAGATTAATCTAACTATTTTTGCTTCCTTTTTATAAATCTTGTGAGCAGAAAGGAGTATAAAACCCTTGCTTTGGGCATCAGTGATCGACTCCACATTTGATAAGATAACCCCACGTTGACCGCTCTCTTGTACTTCCCAGAGTGGCCTGATCCCCTCTCTTTTATATTTCTATTCTACTCCTTCTCATATTCATTCAACTCTCTGGCTATGCAACCAAATCACTATCCGCTAGGTCAGGTGCGTGAGCCTAGAGCCGCAAGTCGGATGACGGATGGCCATCAGCCGCAAGATAACGGTCAGCCCCAGTCATCTGGTGCGGCGCCCATGAGATCAGAGGGTATGTAGTCCTTTTTATAATCCGACTGGTACCTCCCCTGATGAACTTTCATATACATAATTGCTCTCACGTTTTCATAATGTACTCACTACGATACTACATAGATTCCTGGATTGACGTATCCTCGCAACCATCCTCTTCTTCTTTCTCCTCTGCTGCCACGAATGAAGATATAATCACTACCGGCTTGCAGGTCGAAATTGGAGAAGCAGGAGTGTACCATCGCCGCAATAGGCGACGTCGTCTTCAACACCTTGCTGCTATCACCACAGCCCAGGTGGACTATGCATCGCGGGATGTCAGTCAAGCCAGTAGCAGCCAAGAGGAATATGACGAGAGCGAAAGCGAGTCTGATCGCGTTCTCAGCAGCTCGAATGAAGATATAACCTGCCCAACGCTCCCACCTGCATTATCTGCACGCGCTGCACGGCCCTCAGGTTCAGATGCTGCCTCCAGCGATGATGAAGATGATACTTCTACTGCTTTAGGGATGGGAATCAACCCATCACCTTTCGTACCCCAACCAAACATATTCACACACCCACCAGCAGCATCAGAACCTGGATGGACTGCACGACGTACTCAACCTAGTGTACCGTCTACTCGTGCAACCCCTCGAAGGGATTCTTATCCTAGTCCACGATCATCGCGCAGAACTCAATACCAACACAGCCCTTACAACATGATCTCCCCTTCCCATCATACCGACCACGATGCAGCTCTTCGTGCCAGCCTATCAACACTTCTTTCATGTGCCGCTGCCGCTAGAGGCCTTCCCAAGAATGACAATAGGCCATCACCTACCCCAGCTGCACCCTCTGGAGGCGGACACCCCGCTTTATTCCGACTAGTAGGTGCATCGGTCGCTATGGGAGAGGAGAGCAGCGATGAAGAGACCACGTCGTCGCCGCAGTATCCAGAAACAAGTCCGTCTATAGGGGCACCGCAGAGGAACCTAAGAGCTCCGTCGGTGTCATCTGACCCATCTGCCGCCAAAGCAAAGCGCCGTTCAAGTTCTCCTAAAGACCGCGGTGCTGCATCGAAGAAGAGCCGTCGCGTAAGCATGACAGATTCAGCAACGACTGTCAGCCCCACGATCATGACATGGGTCATCAGCGCCGGGGTTGTCGTTCTATTCTCTGCAATCAGTTTTTCCGCCGGGTATATGATCGGCCGTGAGGTCGGGCGAGTTGAGGTGGGGATGATGGGAGATGGTGTTCCTGGCCCTCGCCCCTCAACAGGATGTGGCCAGGAAGCGGTCCGTGGCGGACTCCGAAAACTGCGCTGGGGATCTGCGGCTGCAGGATCTGCTAGTCTTGCATCAATGTAATGTTCTATGAATGGCGAAGATGATGTTAATGAATTACGATGTCTACATAGGAGGACGTACCGCTGGAGCTGCGTTCGTGCCTTTTCTGAACGTTGACCCACGTGTCGGAACATCCTCGCGTTTCTCTGTTTGATTGGTATTCTACTCTCATCTCATTGACCGATAGTCATTGAGATTCGGTTGTTATGTGCCGGGGGCCTTGAGACCTTCTGACAATCAAAATTGGCGCATCTTTATGTTTTACGCTGGTGTTTTTCGTTTTGAAGCGATGGAGTCTTGGTTCTAGCCCCCCTTGGGGATTCTATGTTGGTTTCTTTGCGATTTTCAATCTATACCCTCTTTTTATCGCCTTATCTTATATCTCGGATGAATGATTTTGTTACAAAATTGGGCTCAGTTGATACACACATCTGCTGGTAGTATCTCAAGCCGTATCTAAAGTAGCGGCAACTCCCTCCGCAGTGCTACCCGCCCACATCTACAGGTGGTAGCCTTGAATACTACGTAATCATACAGGGTTTTGCTCAATTTAGCTTCCAGAGAACCATGGAGCGTTTAGAATTGATTTTACACCAGTCTTGGAAGCTCCCGCGGTATCCACCGCATTAGTGAGCCAAATCGATGATGTTTGGAGCGTTTCATTGTTCGTATGTACACGAGACAAATCTGTATTGAGTTGACCACAAATATGAAGGACAGGCTATGAGTGGACTCATATAACCTCTTTATGACCAGTTCCTTTGGATGGACGGCTGGTGAAATACGTTATTGAAATAGTGGGTTTTGATAGAGTACATATCTCCCATTCATATATATATTATACCAGTTTTCTGTAACGGTTGGCTGCAATACAAATTTCACCCGTACCAAGTACCACACCAGTTGCCAATTACATAGTGAGTCTCGGGTACCTAGAGCCTGTATGTCTTAATGACACAGCGGGCCGTGACGCCTCAAAGTCATTCCTCATTGTAGTAAGCCTCCATCCCAACAGCTGAGGATACCTTAAAAAAGGGATCTGTGGTCCACTCTATCCACTCTAGTGGGCTCTAAGAAGGCAGTATTGATGGGTATCATAGTTAAACTCCGGGTATCCGGCGATTCGACAATCGTTATTGCCCTGTTAATTTTTTTAGAGACACTGTTACCCCAACTTCCTCGTCTTGAGATTTTGGCGCAAAGGATATGTCAACACTATATTGGAACAGTGTATCGGTCTGTCGGCGCATAATGAGGGTGAAGTCTGTACCGTCGTACCCAGCCGTATAGTTCTTGTATCCAAACGTAATGCTTGCAGTTGACGGCGTCAGCATTAGTGTTCTGGGATTGACCGCTCGCGAGATGGTATATGAGCCTTTGTTAGCGCATCGCCAGAAAGCGAAATTGCGAGGGATGGTGGAGTTGGGCTCAAAATCAATGATCGTCTAGTCCTATCACTTAAAAAAGTCACGTTTTTACTCTACCATGTTTATCGCACCTTTTGCTCTCATGGGGGTCGACCCTCGGACTAACCCACCCGAGGGTCGGAAGTTTAGAACCTGACCTGCCCAAATGGAGGTGCAGGTGTAGGGTCGGGAGGGTTACCCGCGATGTAGTGCCAGGTCTACACATCGTCTATGAACTTGGGCCTGTATCAACTCCTCGATCTCCTACTTATATTGGAAAACAATCACTTCGGAGTCCAGATATAAACAATTTTAAGCATTTTCATTTATTTTGTCAAAATTATGTAGCCATGATAAGGAAGCCAGGTATGCGTAGGACAAGGTATTTGTTTTCTGATCGTGGGAGTGACCTATCCCACAATTTGAGGAACCCGAGTCCTGATTCAATCGGCAATGCCTTACTCTGTATACCGCGAGACTTAGAGCTCATGTAGCTTATCTACTTTATGCGAACTTCTATTGGCTGCAGAACCCGATCGGCGTTTCGAAGTATGCGTGTCAAGCTCCAAACAAAGCGATGTAGCGTGGACTGGAGAATATATGCCCGAACAATATGTCGGGTTTGATGGAATTTGCCTTAATAACCCATCATGGCATTTAATCCGACGTGTAGTACAGATTGTAGTACTATCGTGGCGGGTTGTGGGGTTCGATGTCCGTTCTTGGAAGATCAACCCGCCTCACGATGGGTTACCCTACCAAATTAGAATACGGCCGTCCATATGATCGGAGTATAGACGTGGCTAACAGTACCATACCAAATTGTTTTAGGACATATAAAGGGATGATTGTGGTGACCAGTTAGGCAACAAAGACCAGAAGATATTTTCCATTGAACTTTCTTATATCCTCGCCATGGCTTCAATGTTGAACTATTTTGGCTTCAACGCCGCTACCCCCAAGGAAGAAACCAAAGATTCTCCCGTTCGTGCCTTGCCTGCATCATGGTACACCTCGCCAGAGATGTACGAGTTGGAGCGTCGAGCCATATTTTCGAAGAGATGGCTCTTCATCACCCACAGCATGCGGGTGAAGAATACCGGCGACTGGCTCCGCTACGAGATTGCAGGTTTCGACTTCATCATCACTCGTGACCGACAGGGCAACGTCAACGCATTCCACAACGTATGCAGACACCGTGCGTACCCGGTAGTTGAGAAAGAGGATTCCGGAAACTCCCAAATCCTCGCTTGCCGATACCACGGCTGGTCTTACGGACTAAATGGCAAACTTGCCAAAGCTACGAAATACCAAGAGTTGAGTAACTTCGATAACAAGCAGAATGGTCTCTTCAGAATCCACCTCAAGGTCGATGTGAATGGCTTCATCTGGGTCAATATGGATGCGAACGAAGTCCCAGAAGTGTCATGGGAGGAGCATTTTCAGGACGTCGACAAGCAAGAACGGTACAAAGCCTACAACTTTGGCGACTACGACCTGGATCACTCTTATGCGCTCGAAGGCGACTATAACTGGAAGATTCTGGCTGATAATTTCAATGAATGCTACCACTGTCCTACAACACACGCCGATATTCCTGAATTTCTCAACCTCGAGTCTTTCGACAGCGATCTTAAAGATGGACACATCCAGCATCATTGCGAGTCTACGCCAGAGCAAATCGAGAAGGGCCTTTACACTGCCAGCACCTACTACTTCCCCATGTCTGCCATGGTTGTGTCGTAAGTATTTCTCAACCTATGCCTTCTCAAACCAAACATCCTCTCACATATACAGGCCGCATTTTATCATGATCCAGAAATTCCTCCCCTCAAGCCCCAAGAGCTCAAAGATGGCTTATGAAGTCTACCGAAACCGGAACTCCTCCGATACCGACTTCAAGCTCATCAGCGATATGTACGCGCGAGTCATGGGAGAAGACAAGGTCCTTTGCAACAACGCACAAAAGAACCTCGACCGAAATGTCTTTACGAGTGGCGAGCTTCACCCGAAGTATGAGAAGGCGCCGCTGTTCTTCCAGAGCACAGTCCGCGATGTCGTCACGGAGCACTTTGAGCGTGAGAAATCCCAAGGGCGGGAGATCTGGCCGGCGAAACCGAAGGTGCCATGCAACGCAGAGGTCAGTGAGAAAGATGAGCAGATCTGTGCGTCTTTGGCCTGTAGATCCCAGAAAGAGCTTTTGGCATGGTGAGTGTTTTGGTTTGTTGATTGTTTTGAGAGTCAGTATTCCTGTTACATCAGTTTCTTTGTGATTAGTTTATGATCTTTGCAAATTAGCCTCATCATTTGACTTTCTTGAAGTTACGTGGGAGACTCGAGGATTGAGGTACAATCGTAGCAAAAGTAGACAGATCCATGCGGTCGATCTCCAGTTGTAAGAGGTGATTGTACGGTATTTGAGCTACTCGACATGTACACTTCCAAGGTTATCCAGAGGGGTACAGCCAGAAAAATGTATGACGGCCGGATATATCAGGCACCAAACCTTGGAAGCCTTAGAAAGAGAATTGGCCAATGAGGACGCAGTTAATCGCCAGATAATCTCCGACCTAGAAAATCAAATCAACGCAACATATTCAGATTCTGTCTGGAGCTCATTAAAGAAGAGTAGAAGAAAGAAAGGGGGCAAAACTTGGGTACATCTGAAAATGTTGAGACGTGTGTGAATTTCCATAAGCTAACCTCCACCTTTCTGCCTAAAGGTGTCTAGAAAACTGCGCCAAGCGGAGTCATTTTGGGTCTAGTATGCCGGAATCGAAGCTTTATAAGAAGATCTGACACGCCCGTTTCTGACAGAGGATTAAATATTTTCCCGTGAACATGGCATCATTTAATTTCCCCCTAGAGCTACTTGCAATCATCACATCTCTCTCGGACACGGAAACCCTGAAGGCCCTAAGACTGACAAACCACACGCTATCCGCCTTGGCAACCAAGAATCTGTTCTCTACGCTCTCACTGTACACCGACGATAAAAGCTGTGAGGCTTTCGGGTCAATTATAGCCCATCCACAGTTAAAAGAACATGTGCGCAAGATCCGCTTCAATACTGTCGAGGTCGACTCTGTGAGATCTCACCCTGAGATGGAACAATATTGTCATACATTCAAGGGTTAGCTAATATGTAGTACATCAGGAACCTGACATAGAGCACGAAGCAGTTGAGCTACCTTTCAAATGGAAGGAGCTCCTATTTATGCTTCCGAAAATTCCGAATCTCGAAAGCGTCGTGCTGCGCTTCGACCAAAACTGCGTGCTAGACAGCCATTATCTCGAGGCTCCCCAGCCGATTGATTACCGAGAAACCATCATAAAATGGCTGGGTACGGCGCTAGTGTCTTTAAAGCAACCCCTGAAAGAATTAGGGATTCAAAATCAGCAGAATGTGACACCATTGAGTAAAGATTTCCAGCAAGTACTGAGCAAGCTGAGCTCGCTGAGACTGAACGTTATGCATGAGCTCGTACCTGCAAGCCCTGAAGATGAAATCGAGGTTTGTATCTACTCCAGTCTGTTCGAAACAAGCTTATGTATTATTATTCATGCTAATTTGGGGAATGTCTGACAGAAAGCCGAGGCGCAAGAATTCTACGCACGTATACTGCCGTCAGTCTGGCTGAAACCCACCATGGGATCACTCCGGAAGCTGTCTCTATATTCCGGCTTTTACTGGGGATTCTACCCTAAATTCAGCCTCGAAGGGATCCACTGCCCAAATTTGCAGTCGCTCACTCTGGGCAACTTCTCCTTTTTCGAAGACCAGCAGCTCGATTGGATTCTATCACATTCGTCAACACTCCAAGAACTTTACCTTGACGATTGTCCGATTTTATTCCACGCGAGAATATTGGATTACGAATTCCAACTTGACAAATGCCCGCTACCGAAATCCAGAATGAAATTTCAAATTAATGAGAAGTGGAGCGATGACTGGCACTACGATTATCCACGCCGATGGAATGACTATTTTGCCTCATTTGAGACCGGCCTTCCACACCTCCGTCATTTTGCGATTGGTCACAATCAAGCATGGAACTCAGATCATGGGTGGGGGCTGCCATTCGAGAAAGAACTGGACCTTGTACCGGTATTGATGCACGAACGTTACATGGAGTTTGATGGGGGTATAGGGCCCTCTCAATTCACTTCATCAAGGCGGGAAGACGATAAGGAGGCCTGGCCACATTGCGATGACGAAGATCGTGAGGCTTTGAAGGCATTATATCGGAAGATCAAGCAGCAGGTAGACTGTGGGAATTTTGAGATCGGAAATTACGAGGTGGCTGATTTGCTAGAAGTTTCCTATTGATGAATTGAAATCAACAAGCTGGATGAAAGTAAAACAAGCAACGTTCTGGATTACTTTACCAGCTATGAGCACTAGCGGGTTTCTTTCCTTTTCTCAATGGATTTCTCGGAAAGTCGCCTCGCGTATTTGTGTCCTATATTTCCTCGAGACCATGGCTCTACTTTAGTCCATAGTGAATGTAGATACATGTAGAATCAGTTGCACCAACAGTAGCTTGCAAAACCGCCTTGAGTTTTTACATTTCACACCTTCTATTTCAAATGCCAATGCCAAGACGGCCCTAATCGCATACAGTTCGCTCCTGTCTTATATTTGGCTCTGTATATTACATAGTATTGTCACAAACCGTCACCTTGCGCGTTTCAGGCTTACTCAACTGACTTCGGTTTGTTGCCTACAGGAGCCACCGTGAAGCATAAGTAACGAAATAAAAATGGCAGTTACTTTAATGAGACTTTATTCAGCGGATTTGTTCAAGGAAGAGCAGTTCGACTAAGACCCAATATCAGGTGGGGATGATAAAAATGTTGTCCATGATCGGTACTTTGATCGACTGTTTAATGCCTTGGAGAGCGCGCTAAGACGCTAATCGATCAGATCTTCATTGTGCGTTCTCTCTTGAACCACGACCACATGCTCAAGTAGCTCCGCGGCCTGCTTGATCTGAGATTGGTATGCCCCTGCGAGTGCGTGCTGAGATGCCAGTCGATCAGGATGTTCTTCATCGAGCGTGCTCTCTCGCACCGCGACCACGTGCTTAAGCAGCTCCACAGCCTGCTCAATCTGCCCGTTGGATTGATATGCCCTTGCGAGTTCGTGCTGAGATGCCAGTCGAGAGGGATGTTCTTTATCGAGCGTTCTCTCTTTCACTGCGACCACGTGCTTAAGCAGCTCCACGGCCTGCTCGATCTGCCCGTCAGATTGATATGCCCTTGCGAGTTCGTGCTGAGATGCCAGTCGATCAGGATGTTCTTCATCGAGCGTTCTCACTCGTACCGCGACCACGTGCTTAAGTAGCTCCACGGCCTGCTTAACTTGCCCGTTAGATTGGTATGCCCTTGCGAGTTCGTGCTGAGATGCCAGTCGATCAGGATGTTCTTCATCGAGCGTTCTCTCTCGCACCGCGACCACGTGCTTAAGCAGCTCCACAGCCTGCTTAATCTGCCCGTTAGATTTGTATGCCCCTGCGAGTACGTGCTGAGATGCCAGTCGAGAGGGATGTTCTTCATCGAGCGTTCTCGCTTCTACCGCGACCACGTGCTTAAGTAGCTCCATGGCCTGCTTAATCTGCCCGTTAGATTGGTATGCCCCTGCGAGTTCGTGCTGAGATGCCAGTCGAGAGGGATGTTCTTCATCGAGCGTTCTCTCTCCCACCGCGACCACATGCTTAAGTAGCTCCACAGCCTGCTTAACCTGCCCGTTAGATTGGTATGCCCTTGCGAGTTCGTGCTGAGATGCCAGTCGAGAGGGATGTTCTTCATCGAGCGTTCTCACTTGCACCGCGACCACGTGCTTAAGCAGCTCCACGGCCTGGTTCATCTGCCCGTCAGATTGGTATGCCCCTGCGAGTTCGTGCTGAGATGCCAGTCGAGAGGGATGTTCTTCATCGAGCGTTCTCTCTTTCACTGCGACCACGTGCTTAAGCAGCTCCACGGCCTGCTTGATCTGCCCGTTAGATTGGTATGCCCCTGCGAGTTCGTGCTGAGATGCCAGTCGAGAGGGATGTTCTTTATCGAGCGTTCTCTCTTTCACTGCGACCACGTGCTTAAGCAGCTCCACGGCCTGCTTGATCTGCCCGTTAGATTGGTATGCCCCTGCGAGTTCGTGCTGAGATGCTAGTCGAGAGGGATGTTCTTCATCGAGCGTTCTCTCTTGCACCGCGACCACGTGCTTAAGCAGCTCCACGGCCTGCTTAATCTGCCCGTTAGATTGGTATGCCCCTGCGAGTTCGTGCTGAGATGCCAGTCGAGAGGGATGTTCTTCATCGAGCGTTCTCGCTTCTACCGCGACCACGTGCTTAAGTAGCTCCATGGCCTGCTTAATCTGCCCGTTAGATTGGTATGCCCCTGCGAGTTCGTGCTGAGATGCCAGTCGAGAGGGATGTTCTTCATCGAGCGTTCTCTCTTTCACCGCGACCACGTGCGTAAGTAGCTCCACGGCCTGCTTGATCTGCCCGTTGGATTGGTATGCCCTTGCGAGTTCGTGCTGAGATGCCAGTCGATCAGGTTGTTCTTCACCATAGTGTCTTTCATTCCATGCACACACAGTCCCAAAAAAGGTAACAGCTTCTCTCGCTCGGCCATCCGCTAGAACGCAATTCCCAACCTTGGAAAGCAAGCTATACGTCTCACTTATATCCTGACTTTCCCCTCTCCTAAGAATCTCAAGGGCGTGTGGTAGGTACATCCTCCATGTGTCACGATTTGTGTATTCATCGGATGGAAAATGCTTGACTATATGTTGCGTTATGGTTGTGATAACCCGTTGCGTCTTCCGTGCCTCTGCTATCCACACTCGGGTTGACAACTGTACGAGGCTATGCATGTCAAATATATTCCTATTCTCCCTCCTGGTCAGGAATCCATAGCTACACAGCGTACCAATCGCAAACTCCATCTCCTCTTCCGAATCGAGGGGGGGAGAATAGATCGCGGGATTGCCTTTGGCTCAAGATAAGACATAAATCCTAATAAATCGGTAGCAGAGGGATCTGAGCTCTGAATCTGATTGAATGAGATAAGCCATGTGGTGGTCACCGCGTTAGGCATTCTACGATAGCGAGTGCTATCGTGGAACTCCCTACCCGCTAGACGTATCCGGTCTTTTTCGGTTTTATGCAAAAGCTCGAGGTACCGTGTGCTAGTTGCATCGTTTCGACAAATATAGTGAGCCGCCTGCGCAATAGCTAGAGGTAGGAAGTTTAGCTCTTCCAGTAATTGCATAGTGGAGATCTGGTCACAAAGCGAGTCCTCTCCTACAATCTTAGTAAGGAAAGTAATCCCTTCCTCCGTTGTCATCTTTTGGAGCTCAACTATATCCCTTCCTGCGAACGACAGTGCCACCTCACGGGAACGAGTAGTGAGCAAAGTAACGCCTTTGTTGCTAGCAGGGAAATACTGATCAAGCTTATCGAAAAGCAAGTCCACATCGTCGGCATTGTCGACAATGAAAAGCCACTTTCCGGCTTTATTAGAGCTTAGCTGTCGGTGTACTAATTCCATCGCACTTTCACCGTCTGAACTCTGATGGACTTGCAGCTCTTTCGCGATTTGCGAACAAGCCTGCTCAAAACTCTCGACACTAAGCGCAGGAGCCCAGAAAATTGAGCAGTCTGGTATATGCGCTTGCACCCAGCGGGCAAGCTGAAGAGCAACTTGGGTCTTGCCGATGCCACCTAGGCCGAATAGAGCTACTTTTCTAGTATTGGCTTGTAGAAATAGTTTCTGTTTAAGCTGATCTAGCGTGAATTCACGGCCAGTAAAATGACGGTTTTCCAACGAAGGGATAATATAGTGGGCTTGAGGTTGATCACCTTGGACAAAATGAGTGAGCCTGATATCTTGATTAGGCTTTTCTGTTGACTTACAAGGTCTAGGATTCATCTCTTTCGTTTCTTTAGGCATGTGGAAGTGGTTAGTGACCGAGCCGTGGTTCACAGCGATCTGGAACCCCGAATTTGAAGGTTCAAACGATATTGCGGATGCCATCGCCACGTGGATCGGTTTCAATTCCTCGATGGGCATATAGAACACCAAATGTCTGGTATAAGCTACCGCTGCCGCCGCCACGAATGCAAGAGCAAATATACAGGAATAAAATTATATCGCTTGGCTTCGAAAGTGTCTGTAGGCTGTAAAAACTGCCATCTCACCGAATCAGGGACAAGGAGGGGTAACGCAGAGACGCCTTCTCTGTCAGGGCATAGCTACTAGGGCATGAGCCCCACATGTATTTAAACCAGTTTCTTACCCATTAATACAAACCACCATTGTTGACCCCTTTCTCCGTCATTCTCCATCAGCCTAAGGCATCAGGGGTGACGGGGTGCACGGCCTAAGCGCCCGCATCAGCGAACGAGGTACTTTGTCCGAACTGCAGGAGGTACCGCGCCCTATTGGCGACTGAGTTGTGATTGCACAGCAGCAGAACCAACCAGCAGCCTGCAAGGTGGGGTACACGAAGCCGGATTATCAGATTGCTGTCTCCGACGACACGATAAGGCAGACACTCCAAGTCGCAGCCGTGTTGTCATCGTCTTGTTTCTTACCATACCATTCAAAAGGTGCTAGCCAGGGTCTTTTTAAGGCTAACTGCTTCGGGTTAACTGGGCCTTGGCGACTGGGGGTGGGAAACAAAAAGTATGTATAAAAGCCCAAGGCGATTTTGCAAGCTACTGTACAACAGAGAACTATGATTTGTCGATCTATGAAGCACGTGACCCGGAAGTTGAAGAAAGACAAAAGCCGAACCAATCAAAAGGCGGTGAAAGCGGATATGTGCAAAGGGGCTTATCCCGGGGCTTACCCGCGGATAAGAGCTACCCCGGCCACCCCGCGCTGATATAATAGAGGACTGCCACTCGGCTGTTGACGGCCGGACCGATGCCAGAATGGAACCATTTTTGATTCACACGATCAAATCATTCGGCAGGTGGTAACGGGATTTTTGCACGTTTGGCACTGTCGCATCTTCCCCACATTCATGACCAGCCGAACGATATGCCGTCGCCCACCATATATAGACCCTTACAGGTCGCGCTGAGTTTCTTGACTTACAGCTCACTTTCTCAACCCACTTTACAAAATGTCTTCCACACGCCAGTTTGACCCTACTTTCACCGCCTCTGTCATCAATGGCATGGGCTCCAACGTCCCCGATCGTACTCGTGTGGTCTTGGGTTCTTTGATCAAGCACATCCACGACTTTGCTCGTGAGGTTGAGCTGACCCCCGCTGAGTGGATGCTCGGTGTTGAGTTCATCAACTCCGTTGGCAAGATCAGCACTCCTATCCGCAACGAAGGCCACCGCATCTGCGACGTGATCGGCCTCGAGTCGTAAGTTTTATATCTGCCTTCATTTTTAGTTTATTTTTATGCTCAAAAATAAATATAAAATGGAGAAGAAAGCAAAAGCTAACCGATCTTCATTAGTCTCGTCGATGAGATCGCCAACAAGATCATCACCGAAGACGGTGTTGCCCCCACCTCCAACGTTATTCTCGGCCCCTTCTGGTCTCCCAATGCCCCCTTCCGCGCTCTCGGCGACAGCATTATCCAGGACCCCAAGCCCAATGGCCGTGTCACCTTCATGCACGGTGCCGTTAAGGACATGGAGACTGGCAAGCCGATCGTCGGCGCCGTCCTCGACATCTGGCAAGCCTCGGCCAACGGCCAATACGATTTCCAGGACCCCACCCAGTCCGATAACAACCTCCGCGGCAAGTTCCGCACAAACGAGAAGGGAGAATTCAACTGGTACTGCTACCACCCTACTCCCTACTCTCTGCCCACCGACGGCCCCGCCGGCGTCCTCCTCAGACTTATGGACCGCTCCCCCATGCGTCCCGCCCACATCCACCTCATGATCACCCACCCCGAATACGCCACCGTCATCAACCAGATCTACCCCAGCGACGACCCCCACCTCGCCATCGACTCCGTCTTCGCTGTCAAGGATGATCTCGTTGTAGACTTCAAGCCCAAGACCGACGACCCCAAGGCCTCTCTTGACTTGGAGTACAACGTCAAGATGGCGCTCAAGAAGCACCACCCCAACCCCAACTCCGCTCCTCCTGTGTCCTCTTTCGAGCGTCACGCCAAGGCGGCCAAGGAGGCCCAGGGAAAGCTTTGAGCGGGTGGTAAACGATTGCACAATTGGGACGGCGTTCAACGTGACTCTTGTACATTTAGCATTTTCTTGAATTTTCGCGAGATAACCTCACATTCATACGATTAACTTATCTTTTCCGATACACTTCCCCACATTAATGTCGCGTAGAAGGCCCGTGCTGCTAGCTTAAGCTTTCAAGTTTCGCACCCTAGTCTGCCCCGTAGGACTAGACGTGTAGATCCCCCCGCTATGCGGGCGGTATGCGGACGATATCTGGATTTGCATGTATGTACCCGCCCACAGAATGACCCTGGCCCCGGAAAATCCGGGGTCGGCACATTTTGGCCAGTGGAAGTTAACGTCGGCTTGGCTGCTAACATCAAGCCACAGTGACACTACACCTTTCTTACCAAGATCAAGGGTCTAATAACTAGTGCGGTTTCCACTCGCATAATAGTCTAGGCTTATGGAGACTCCCGAATTTTCAGCCGTCTATGCTCCATGAAACGAAACTAGTAGGGGTAAAGCAAATGAAAAATACATAATTCATTCTCTAGTAACATCCAAAAAGCCGATTATACTTCTGTACAACCGCTTAGAATGTCCTCCGCGGATGACCCGATGGATCAGGCCTCCAAGAAATATCAATTTCTTCCTCGGATGGTTCTTGGTAGGCCCTGGAAGACTGGGGCTTTGCGGGGCGAAGGCGATCTTCGTTGAGGATGTTGGTTTTGTCAATGGCCTCCTTATAATCCCGGGCTAGGGTTGTTGTTAGCAGATCTGGAAAAAAGTATGAAGTATGTGCAGGATGGGTCAAAGCAAGTTGCGTACTCATTCTTTCGTCGATGTCGGAGGATCCAGGCTGAAGAGGATCTTTCATCTCTGGAGCGTCATCCTGCTCATGCTCATGCTCCTGCTCATGCTGGTGCTCGTGCTCGTGCTTATGGATATTGGCATGCGAGCGATTGATCATTTTGATGGCTGGAATTGTGAAACAACTGTAGATTGACCAGTGTACAATGATGGAGGTGTTGGGATTTGCTGGCGTTTGGAGATGTGGCTATAGTTTTATGCTGGGAGGATTATATCGTCATTATGACTATTAATGACATTTTGCATGTCGCCCACATAAGCTCGCCTCTCGGTAGGGGTTGCTTTCTATGAGTTTATTCACTGTTTAGACTGATATTATAATGTGGTTGTGGTATCAGGTCCAAGGGAGACAGACTGTCTGTAGTCGATGCTCCAGACCTTGCGACAAAACAAAGGGTAGTACTGTCAAGAACGCCTAACTTTGGGAAACTCCATCTGGGAATTCGCCTCAAATGCCATTGGATCAGGATTGGCCACGTGTGATAACTTTATGAGATACGTCTACTTGTTTAGGTATACTCTGGGTATTGCTGCATACGCGAACACCAGAATTGTGAACACCAGAGTCATGCAACAATTAGTTTCAATTAAAGGCTCTGAAACTCGACATTAGCCGTTTTATCTAGAACAAGAACAAGGCCTGTCAGAGAAAAGAAAAGAGAGTTGTCGCTGAGGTTGCCACAAACGCTTCATTTTGATTAAACACATGTGTCAAACCAGCTGGAGTGTATTGTACCCCAGAATAGCCTTTGAAGTCAGCATCACTTCTAATAGATCCGAGTTACGGAATCACGATTTAATTTCTGTGTTTAAAAGGATATTGGGCTTCTCGCTAACAGTGACTGATGAATTAGTAGAGTGATCAACGAGCCGCGTGTCTGAATTAGATTATACAACCAATGGAGTTTCTTCGGTCATACCCCACTGTATCAAAATCCATAGGGTCTTTGAAATCAAGAAGCATAAAGCCATAGCAATCTCATATCATTTCCCGAGAAATGATGTATCAAACTTGGGGCAAACTGCGAAACTTCAGCTCCCTTCGTCCAATTCGAACAAGATCGGCATTCAAGAGAGTTTCCTTCTCGAACCCATCCATGACCTGGTTTAGCATTGCCGCTGCAAGCTCACTCCGTTGTACATTCGCAAGAGGCCGTCCGAAAAGGTTCAGGATACGGAAAAGGTTTGCCACCAGAGCTCGTGACCAAGTAGTGGAATCTGCAATCACACCAGGCTGAGCGATGCAGACCTCGACTCCATCTTTCCCTGTAGGAAACCTGAGGACCATGCACTCTGTGTTGCACTATTTTAACAAAAGGCACATTAGCGTAAGATTTAGAAGGGATTGAGGGTTTCTCATTGGTTACCCGCATGATCTGGTAATCGGCCATGATTATTGGTCTCTCTGTTGGATCTCGAGGTGTTCCCTGCACACTTATGTACATGAAGCGAAAGGTACGCGCTGGTCCAGCCTCGTACATCGCCTCAAACCCAAGTTTCGTGCAGTCCTGACAGACACGCTTAACTTCAGCAAACTCGAAACCACCAGTGCGAAATGGTGTGACAGCAATAGTCCTACAGGTACCAACGAAGTGTTATAGTCAGCTTTGATAAGGCAATAGCGGTGCTGTTTGCGACATACCAGATACAAGCGTCTGCTCCAGCAAACTCGGCCTTCACACTATCGGGGTATTCACCATAGTCGCGAATAACAACGCTCTTCAGCTTTGATGAGTCGGTACCTTCGTCGAGCTGCACAGGTCTGCGAGCCAAAGCAACGACCCGAGTGATCTCGCGCATTTGCAAGCTTTGTCTCAAGATCTCGGTGCCTAGGAGTCCGCTCGCGCCAGCTATAATGAGCTTCATATTTGCTCCGGATATGATGTCGTGGAAGAACGTGTATCTGTTTGTGGGGCAGGGAAGAGTAGTGACTTGAAAGATTGGGAGTTGGGATAAGTATCGGGATTCGGGGACGGCAATGGTTCCAAACTGATAGCTAGGTAGTACCTTCCCAGATATATGATTTAGCTCCTTCCATGCCCATCCCGCTATCGTCCCTTATTGGGCATTACCCAGGTCATTTCACTATTGAACTGTAAGCTCATTATGATCTGCCAGAGCTCGTTTGCCAGACAATCCATTTCATATTATGATTAAAAAAGTCTTGATCGAAATTGTGCTTTCCGCCGTTTTTCTGGAGTTTTGCGACTATCTCAAAGCCAGCACTGGAATACAAGTTAGCGTGTGAAATTCCCTGATGTTCATCGATATTCTCGAGATGCATCTAGCTAATCAAGTGCGATGCCCCAATCGCCTATATTGTCTATCATATAAGACATCACAACTCCTGTTGGTTTATTGTCTTAGAGACTCTTGGTTCTTTTGCTTTTGCATCTCCTGGTGCTAAAATATGTGTCCAATAGACTTCTGTGTAATATGTTTTGGGTCGAGACCCTTGCGATTTGTGGTCATGTACTTCATTCAATTTCACTGCCCTAGATTTTTATCTTGAGCTCAGCCGCCCGACAAGGAACCAACCTTGGAAGTATACCATATATTGATAAAGACCGACAGGTATCACACTGTCCCATTTCTACTCTGCCATTTCGAAACATCCACACCATCACTCGCGATTCATTCAATTTCAAGGCCAAAAGATCAGGCTCTCGAACTACCCCCATCTGGACAGTCGAACAAGCCGAACCTTGTATCCCTATCCGACCTCCGTTCTTGGCACCACAAAGCTTTAGTTAGTGCCTACGACACCAGTAGTCTGCATGCCCAATACGCTTAAAGAGCTCTCAGGCAGCAACAGCTCGGGGTCATCAGTATACAAGTCCAGAGGAGTAACACTCGAGACAGAGGGTCTTCCCTGCCCGGCAGTCACAGCCGTATCCTCACTCTGGGTCATAGTAGCGTCCATAGATCGGTCACAGGTCGGGCAAATGGTGTAATTAACACGACGGGTCTTGTGCATATACGGCTGGATGATTTTATGGAAGACCCCTTTAGCAAAGGAGTGGAAATATAGCAGACTAGAGCGATCAGTATATTGGGAAGGCCAGGTTGGATTTCAGTCATGAACAAACTTACGTGAGGAGGACACATGAGAGGTTGGAGTAGACCTGTGGAATGCCACGGGAAAGCTTGTAGTTACTGCCATTAAACCATGTGCTGATCTCATTGGAAGCAAGAATGATGGTTCCGGCAATGTATACTCCAGCCATGAGCAAGGCCATCAATAAATCAAGAGCGATTTCGAAGGATGAATAACATTGTTTCTTGGATTTGCGATATTTGAAGAGCATGAATGCAGGCGTGAGGGTAGAAACCGAGATCTTTGAATCATTAGAGGGGACGTTTATCATAAAAGGAGAAGATAGCATACGGCTAGGAGTTGAATCCATGTTTGAGGACTACCACCAGTGATAGGGACGGCAGCAAGAGCGCATGGCCACGAAATCACGGAGAGAAAGGCCTGGGTCTTGCGAGCTCGAGAGAGCGGGTGTTTGTTGGAACACATTTTTTGGCTCATTTTCACGTTGATTGTACAATATAAGATCAAATGTGAGGATGGGGATTTGGAGGTGTCATTTATTAAGCAATTAGTTTGGCCCCCGGCCCAACCGGCAACGAAATGGAAATAACACTGCTGCCTATAATCTGCCTGGATCTAGCGCGTAAAAATAGCAGATCTTTCATAGGCTCGTCTCAATCAACACCGGTGACGTTACCCCGGGAGACGTTTAGACCAAAAAGACAACATGCAAAACTACCAATTCTGTTACACGTCATATATAAAAGAATGAAATGTTACTAAAATTCAAGAATTCCAAAGGAAAATACACTGCCAAGCAACATATGGGGTGATGCGACCCATTTTTTTCAGATACTAGACTTCATATCAACTTCCATATGGTCTACTCCAATATCGGATCCAGGTTGGCCGGGGTCAGAGGCATGGATCTCAACCATCCGGGTGACATGGGCTTGGTAAAATTTTAGTTTTCCATACACAATCGCAGCTAGTATTAACTCGTACCAACTTGAAATTCCAAATTGATCGCACTTGTTTGCATCAAAAGCCTGGTTACCGTCGAAATTAGATAATCCCAGTCAAACGCCACAAGACTCCAAATTAACCGTCAATTAAACTGGAATACTCTTCCAAGACTATGAGTCAGGGCAGATTAGCTGTAATAGGAGAGTTCGAGAAAGGAGCTCTGTATCCAAGTGGGGAAACTGATTTCAATCCATCCTTAGCATTCGATCCATTGCAAGCTGTATTCTATCGTATCGGGATATGTTTAAGCGTACGCTTGAGTTGCTTCTGTAGGACTTATCATACTAGCCTTCGGTGATTTCATGACTACTATGTAGATTGAAATGATTTCTCACTCAAACCATACAGGCAATCTATGGTATAGGTGTGTCATGGCATATATATGTATTCATAAAGTAGGCAGATCCTTCATATCCTATGTAATATATTCTAATGTTCAACGCCAATCCGCAGGCTACCGTTGAAGTCTCTGAAGTCACCCCTGAGGATTCCGATACCGTCCCTCCTGACTTCCTCCACTAGGTCCTTGACTTTAGGCGCGATGCTCTCCGGTGCAAATCCAAAGTGCTCGTATGTTTCCTTTGAAGGAAGGCTCTTTCCAAAGCTGTTCATCGACACCGAAGCGTCGGCATAGCGCTCCCACCCGTTGGACGGGTACGCCTCAATCACGACAGTGGGCTTCCCAGCGCGCGTCTTCAAAACCGACTGCTTGTACTCCCGTGACTGCTGCTCAAATAGCCTAGTGCAAGGGAAAGAAACGACTCGTGTCCTGATACCATAATTGGTAAGAAGCAATTCCCTAGTCTGCATCGCGTAGCCCATTTCAGACCCGACTCCGATCAGGGTTACATCGAAATCAGAGCCCTCAGCCTCGGCGAAGACGTACGCGCCCTTAAGCGTGCCCTCACGCGAAGAGTTGTTGGGGTACTGGGTCAGGCTCTGCCGGGAGAGTGAGATAACAGTAGGCGTCTCAGTGGCCTGGATGGCAGCAATGTAGGCGCCGGCCACTTCTTCTGCATCACATGGGCGGATGTAAAGAACATTAGGCATGGCACGGTAGAGAGCAGCAACGGCAATGGGCTGGTGCGTAGGTCCGTTCTCACCAACGCCAATGCTGTCATGGGTGGCGATGTGAATCTGCTGGAGGCCTTGAAGCGCGGCCATGCGCACACCGGCAGCGGCGTACAAGTGAAAGACAAAGTATGTGCTCGTCATGGGGATAAAAGTGCCTTTGTTGAAGGCAGAAAGCCCGTTGGAGATGGAGCACATGGCGTGCTCGCGGATACCGTAGTGGATATACCGACCGCTGTAGTTTCCGTTCAGGCCGCAAGTAGTTTGGAGTTCAGGCTAGTTTTACATTAGTATCGTGCTTTGAGACTGGAAATAAACACTGAACATCATGTACTCACGGATTGGAAATCGAGTTTGTTTTTATAGGAGACATTGACCGAGGGAGTAAGATCCGCTGTTCCGACCAAGAATGAATTTATACTCGTGGCGAGGGCGTTGGTTACGACGCCGGCCGACTTTCGTGAGGCCGTTGGTACAGTAGGCTGGTCTTCCGTGCGAGGAATACATTTGGTCCAGTCTTCGGGCATCTTGCCCGCGACCCGGAGCGCGAATTCAGCCGCCAGTACGGGGTCTTCATTGTGATACTTCACCAAGGCGTTCTGCCAGCCTGCTTCGTGTACCTCACCACGACCAGGGATGTCACTGAAGAAGTCATAGACGTCTTGGGGGATGTGGAAATGCTCATCAGGATTGAGGCCGAATCTTCTCTTGAAGTTAGCCACTTCGTCGACTCCAAGCGCAGCTCCGTGTATGTCGGCAGTGCCAGCCTTGGCAGCTCCGTAGCCAATAGTGGTGCGGATGTTGAGGAAGGTGGGCTTGTCGCTCAATTTAGCGGCAATGAGAGCGTTTGAGATTTCTGGTGTATATTAGCAGAGCTTTTACCGCCAAGCTAAAGGATCTCTGAGACTTGCCGGCAACGTCTGAATTTCCGTTGTACACGTCTATTACGTTAAAGCCAGTTGCCCGCATCTTAGTGTTAACATCCTCGGTGTTGGCGACATCCGCGGTTCCGTCACACGTAACTGAGTTATTGTCGAAGATAACACATAGATTGTTTAGTTTCCAGTGACCAGCGAGGGAGAGCGCCTCGAGACCAACACCTTCCTGAATGCAAGCATCGCCCACCATGCACCATGTCATATTATTCACCAGCTCATGGCCGGGCTTGTTGTAAGTCGCGGCAAGGTTTTTAGTGGCCATGGCAAGGCCAACGGCACTGGCTAGACCCTGGCCAAGGGGCCCAGTTGTAACCTCTATGCCCTCATTTTCGATTTCAGGGTGGCCGGGACAGACTGAATCGAGCTTTGATGAGTGGTAAGACTTGAGCTGTTCGAGTGTCATGCTCTTGACGCCAACAAGATGCATAAAGAGGTACTGCCACAGGCAGGCGTGGCCTATTATAATGTTAGTTGAGTTACAAGTGGTTTTGCTTCTGCGCACAACCGGAGAGGACGCATAGGACATACCATTTGAAAGAACGAAGCGGTCCCGGTTGAAGTAGTTGCAATTATTTGGAGAGTACTTCATGACATACTTATACAGGGAAATACCGATCGCAGCCATACCCATCGGAGATCTGCGACGAATTCTAGTTAGCGCTGCGCCGTGAACAAGGTGGTTCCCGAAGAGGGCGTTGACTTACCCAGCATGGCCTTCGCCGTACTGCTGGCAGAGGTCAGCGATGAAAGCTCGAAAGACATTCATCACCCGCTCATGCTTCTCTGGGCTCGCTAATTTGAGTCCATCAGCATCCCCATTCCCGATCACCGAGACTGCCTTTACTGGCAAGTACTGTGCGGGCTTCTCGAGGAGTTCCAGCGAAGATCCCATGGCGTAAAGTTCGGCTGGCCGCGAGACTTGAGATTGATTGTTTCAGAATAGCGCTTCGTGATTAAAAACTGCAAATGGCTAGCGGACAAAGTCGAGCGGAATGCCGATTCTTATACCCAAGACGTTATTCCATATCCATCGCGTGCACGGCAATCAATGCATTGTGCCACTACTGGATCGTGAATGTTCGGCATCGAGACGAAGTCATGGATCACTCAGATCCGACAGTGTCAGTGAATCAACGAAGGGGAATATGGCGACTTTGCACAAACCTGCTGTTGCCGAATGGTGGGCGGTCAATGGTGGTCGGGTATAATCATTCGCTTCGAGGCCAGTGGCCCTCGCCTCGAGAACCAACCCACAACCTTGTCTCCAATACGACCGTAGAAGATTGGGTCCTCGGGATTGGTCGGTTTGTCACGGCGGCTAGTGGACATGCAGTCTTATGATGTGCAGGTGGTGATCTCACAAGTACGGCCGTATTGCATCGGGCTGATCAAGCCGTTATACTATCGGCATCGCTTGCGGTGCTGCTCTTGTGGGTCTGTTAGCACCTGCATTAACAGTACATTAAAAATCAAAACCTTCTCGGCAACTCATAAAATCATTCTCTGGCTAATTATTCGCTAGTGTCTGCTTGGTGATGGTTCAATTCGTGGTGTTTCTTGTCCTGTTTTTATTGTCCTTGCGGACTACAGGTTTATTCACGCTTCGGTAAAGCTGGGTTGCGATATACATTATTGACACAATAGTATCCATCTACACCAATATGCCTTCTTAAATATATGATATACTAGTGTTAGACATGTATGTAGCCTTCATAAAAACACATGACCATAAAGCGGGTGGTTCTATCCCGAAACCCCGAAAACCAGTTCTTTAATTTCGTTTCTGCCAAATCTTAAGGGTCTGATTGTACACGGAGAGCAAAGGGGATTTGTGTGTTGAGGCAAGCACAGAGAGAAGGGGAATTAAAATGTTGTGCTTGAACAGTCGAATTTCCACCCCCAAGTGGGTCTGGTCAAGGCGGGGGAATGAATTCCGGGGAATATTTGTAACATTGGCAGCTTCGAGACGAAACCACTATTCCTAATGGATGTTACTCACGCAAAAGATTCAGAAGGAAACGCCACGGGGACCCGGCGTCGCCGTGTCAGACTATCTCGCGCCCGCGGATTGAGAACCAAAACAGGATGGTGAGTGGATACGTATCAGTTCGGAATGCCACCGAAGCAAACATCAACCTCGCTTACACGCACAACAGCCTTACCTGCAGGGAGAGACGCGTGAAGTGCGATGACGGAAAGCCCATTTGCGGGCGGTGCTCCAAGTCAAATCGTATCTGTCGATACGCCCAGGTAGATGACCGGCGAAGTGCAAACGGATCTGGAGCCGACTATGAGTCTCTAAGGGCTCAATCGGATTCAAGGGGAGAGAGGATTGAAGACTCACGTTCTGGAAGAAGCGGTGCCGATAATGCAGGCGTCGCTCAGGGGGAACTGCATAATTCCCAGGAGCAACAGCAGAGTTCTGGTCCAACACCCTACTTCCAGGCTACCTGCCCAACCCCTGCTGAAGCCTTCGCCCCGCTCCAGCATATCCAGCACAACGGCTCAAGCAAGACGCCACTAGATGACTGCTTGGATAATGAGCAGACACTGTCCGGCCTTGACTCGAGCTTCTTGGGTTCTCCACTTTCACTTAGCCAGATACCCCTGCTCAACATATCCCCCGGTGAATGGTTCGATCTGGTAGCACGGGATGCCATTAGCAACATCCAAAGGCTCAATGATGCTTCGACGGGTGACCCCCGATGGAGGTTTCCCGAAATTGCCCTCTCGCGCAGACAGTCACCAGCACCTGAATGTCCTGCGGCTCATCCGGAGCAAACCGAGAGGCACTCTGAACAGCAGCGACTCACTCTGGAACATCGAGGTGACGTGGTCGAAGCCCCTTTGCTAGACCATCATCAATTATCCCAGCCTTGGAACACGACGAGTAGGATAGAAATATCGGCACTCGACCTCAAGTTCTTTCGATACTTCATCGATGTTGTTGGGCCGATTCTAGACTTGTTTGATCCCGCTCGGCATTTCACTAATGTCGTGACGCATCTTGCAATACGAAACACGGGGCTTTTGAAGTCGATACTCGCAGTTGGGGCTAAGCATATGTCTCTTGGTCTCATGCATGGGCCGGATGAAAGTTTATCAGGCGAGTATGCGACTCAAAATGCGAGTACTCGAACCTCGCTAGCAGCAGCGACTGACCTGTCATCAGAGTCAGACCCTGCTCCAACACATATAGCTACACAGTATTACTATGAAACGCTTCAATATCTCTCGCAGACATTACTCTACCCACCCTATGCGGAATCCCGTGAGATCTTGGCGACAGCCACCATGATCAGCATGTATGAGATGTTTGACGCCGACAACGCCTCAGCCAGTGGTGACTGGGAGCAGCACCTGCGAGGCTCGTTCTGGATACAGCGGTCTCAGGACAATGATGGCGAGTCCGTTGACGGGTTGAGGCGAGCCGTATGGTGGGCGTGGCTCCGGCAGGACATTTGGGCAGCTTTTCAGGCAGGACGGCCAACCCTCACCTTCTGGCGTGCTCGGAAGAAGCTCGAGGAACTCGATTGGGATGAGCTCGCAACACGGATAATCTACATCTGCGGCAAGTGTATAGAATATGCCGCATCGGGCGAAATGTCGGCAAATAAGGACCCAAGACACAGAACGCAGCAGGGTGACCGGCTTCTCCGCGTACTCGACGACTGGCATAGTATCCTCCCCGCTTCTTACCAGCCGGTCACTGTTACTGTTGATGACAGCTCAAATACAGTATTCCCGTCTATATGGATTCACCCGCCTAATCACGCAGGCGCTATGCAGATGTACCATTTTGCAAGAGTCACTGTGCTGCTGAACCAACCCACGATGGGGGGGCTAAATGCCTACTGTCTCCGCGAGAAACAGCTCAGTGAAAGTGTCAGGGTGGTCTGCGGCATCGCCAATGCGTGCCAACAACATGAACATGCAATAGCCTTTGTTAACGTACAGGCTTTGTTTGGAGGTAAATGCCTCTCCTCATTTTGTTCCTGTCCTTTGCTGACAAGTCCCAAGTTGGCCAGTTTGTTCGGTCGCCTGAGATGCAGCGCGAGTTGCTTCGCATCTTGGAGAGAATGCTGAGGATCAGCAAATTCCCCGGTAAAGGGCTTGTTGCCAAACTCCAGAAAGCATGGCAAGTATAAATTATAGCAGAGACAAGGCAGGATCCTCAAATTATGCATACTAAAGGGAGTTTAATTGAGCTGATTCCAACGCGGACCTTTTTGGGGCCGAGACTAATAGAAATTGGACTATCATTATTCCTTCAATTGAACCCCAAGTCTCCTCACATGCATTATCCGTAGTTCATCTCTTTCATCATTATCGTGAACTCCCTCCCTCACCACGCTCCGACAATACCAGCAACCGGAATATCGATACCAGTAGTGTAAGATGCACCGTCAGAGAGCAGATAAACGTAGGCTCCGCCGAGCTCCTTGGGGTCAGCTAATCTGGGCATGCCGCCATAATACTGCATTTTGAGGTTCCAGTCTGGTGCCTGATTCACGAAGTAGGTCATAGCGGTTTTAATAAAGCCCGGCGAGATTGAGTTGACACGAATGCCATGTTTGGCCCACTCCATAGCCAGCGTATGTGTCATATTTCGCACAGCACCCTTGGTAGCTCCGTAAGGAGCCGAAGGTGCCGCACGGTTGGGGCGATAAGATGTCATGGAAGCAGTGAAGACAATGGATCCCTTGATTCCGAGATCAATGAAGCGGCGGGCCACAGTAGTAGCACAGAAGTAGGCACCAAAGACGTTGAGATTGAACAGTTGGTCCAGCTGGGCGCGGCTGAAGTCGAGTGCCGGCTGGTGCTTTGTCATGCCGGCATTAGCGATGAAGCCGTGGATGGCGCCTCGTGCGGAGATGACGGCATCAATTGCTGAGCTGACGCTCTCCTCAGAGGTGACGTCGCATTGGACGTAAGATAAGCGATTTGGGTTGGCGTCCTGCAGGGCGACAAACTCTTCACCAGGTTCGAACACGTCCAGACTGAAGACGGCTGCTGCCTCGTTGGCTAAACACACCTCTGCGATAGCCAGGCCAATACCTCGGTTGGCACCGGTGATGGCAATGACCTTGTCCTTCAGGGTAATTCTCCAATCGTGGTCCGGACCTGGTTGCGTGTCAAGGAAGGCAGGGGCTGATGCTGCGACTTCGGCAACAGAGGCGCCTATGGTGGTGTCGTGAATACTTGGAGGCATTGTTGAGGATGTGTTTGTTTGCCGTAAGAATGAGGGACGATTGGAAGAATTGTTAAGCACTTGGAAAGGGAGAGCACCTTCTTAAATCTGCCGTGGCCTTTTGTTCAGCCAAGCGACTCCGAAGTCGCCTAAACACATACCGAAGAGTTCTGTATACTAGAGTCGCGTAGCGTCGGGGCAGTTGAAAGATCCCCACACACGCATTGGAGGACTGCTACCCCAGGCCGACCCACGGTCATTTCCCGCGAGAATAAAGTAAGCGATCAAGCGTGTCCTCCGAAGCGAGTCCTATCCAACACCTATGCAATGCCTGCACTGACGGCCGAGACCGATCCTCGTATCGAGGCGCGGGGATCGACCAACACCCACATGGAGATGAGCCCCAAACGGTTGAGCTTCATGCAAGGCTTCTTTGACCTTGGAAAATGATCCGAAACCAAATATAACGAGGAAAAAAAACTAGGAAGCAGAACGCTGTGGAGACAGTATTAAACTAATGCAAGTTGACCTGTCAATTTTCTTTCGGCTCTTGCCATTGAGGTTAGTACCACATACAGAAACACCTCAGAACGGGCCTCTCATTCTCAATACAGCTTGAGCTCTCTCTCCACCTTTGTTCCCAACATTTAATCCCTACATTCATAGTACCCAAGACGTTTTTATTTCTGGGTTGGAGCTTCGGTAGTAAACCCGTGAACTTTGGCGAAGGCTACGCTTCTAAGGTAGTCTGCTTATTGACCATGTGAGTGAGAATACTGCTCAATGGCGCGGTATTGATACCCCATAGGGTGATCAGACGGCAAAATTTATTCCTTCCGCGACTTTTGGAAATATTAGACCCTCCCCAGTGGCATGATTGGCGCTGAACGAGAGGCCCCACGTTGGCCTCGATGCGACCACACACGCCAATCGCACAAGGTTACCCCGTGTAAAGCGGGAAGTTGCGCTTGGGAAGTTTTGGGGGTAAATACGGGGGGAAATGAGCATTACATATGAGAAAATGTCCGGATTTCCCCAAGCCCTAGCCTTGTATATCCGGGGTTGGGGGTAGAACGTATACATTCCGTAAGGAGGTTCATGTCCAACCCAACATTTTATTCTTTACTCCTCCAACCTTTAGCACTTCCAACAAGCCATCATGGACCGCGACTTTGAGAGCCAACTGAAGGATGTCTCCTCCCATGAGGTTGAGAATGTGAATACCAGCGAGTGTGTCTCGTTCAGCCCAGAAGAGGAGAAGGCGTTGGTGAGGAAGATTGATCTCACCCTCCTGCCGACTGTCTGGGTCATGTACCTTCTGTCTTACCTGGACAGAACTAAGTGAGTATGAATATGTTAGAGCTAAAGGTCTTGTACTAGTCAGGGTGCTAATGGGCGTTTGTGTACAGCATCGGCAATGCAAAGATCTCTGGCATGGAAGTAGATCTCGACTTGTCATCCAACGAATATTCAATTGCCCTGGTTGTCTTCTTCGTCGGATACGTGGTTTTCGAGGTGCCTAGCAAGTAGGACAATCCTAACCTTGGTACTTAGCCTCAGATCATGGCCGCTAACTGCCCTTGTTCTGCAGTCTTGCCCTGGGTCGGTCACGACCCTCTATCTTTCTCCCATCGATCATGATTCTCTGGGGTGCATTGACTTGTGTGATGGCTGCTATCAACGATTTCACTCATCTAGTAGTTCTTCGAGTCATTCTTGGATGTGTCGAAGCCGGCTTTGCCCCCGGTGTGATTCTTCTCCTTTCATCATGGTACAAACAAACTGAACAGTCCAAGAGATTCGGTGTGTTTATCTCCGCAGCCGTCCTGTCAGGCGCCTTTGGTGGCCTGATCGCTGCCGGTATAGTTGATGGCCTTGAGGGGGTTCATTGGATTCGTGGTTGGCGGTGGCTGTTCATTATTGAAGGCACCGCCACTGTCGGTTTTGCTATCATTTCCCTCTTCATTCTTCCTGATTTCCCGGGTACATCGCGACGTCTCTCTGAGCGCGAGAGGCAGATTGCTGTGGCACGCCTGGCTAGTCAGAATGTTACCGTTACCACCGAGAATACCGAGCACCTAAGTAACTGGGGTGCTTGTAAATTAGCTTGCCGAGACCTTCGCACCTGGACGTTCGTGATTGGATATATGGTTCGGATCCCCGTTTTGGCTCTTTCCTTTAACATCACTAACCAGGCCATCCTTAATAGGTCATCGTCGGTTCAAGTACCCTGACGTACTTCTACCCTACCCTCGTACAGGGACTTTTCGGAGACGCATCCATCAAAAAGATTAATTTATTGACTGTGCCAATCTATGGCGTGGCATTTATCGCCACCGGTGTCACATCCTACTTCGGAGACAAAGTCCCCAACTGGCGTGGCGTAATTATTGCCAGCTGGCTGACATTTTCTCTGGTGTGTTCGATTATTGTCTGTGCTGTGTACAATTTCACAGCTCGGTATGTTCTCCTGGTTCTCATGGCATCCGGCCTTTGGGCCACCAATGGAGGTACACTGGCTTACGCCTCCTCTGCCTTTGGTGGGATGCACCCACAGGCCCGAGGTGTTGCCTTGGCTATGGTAAATGCACTGGGTAATTTGGCACAGATCTACGGATCGGTACGTATCTCACAAATCATATCCCCTGTCCGGCAACAAAGCTAACTCGAAACGCACAGTACCTGTTCCCAGAAAAGGATGGCCCTAAGTATATTATGGGATTCTCTGTCATTTCAGCAATGCTAGCGGTAGGCGTTATTGACTTTTTGTTCTTGCATATTTGGTTCCGTCGCCGCCACCGTAACCAGTGATGATACTCTAGTGTTGGACGTTGAACCGAACCAGAAATATATCCTGTTAAGAATTATACTTACTTATATTCTATTGGGAATTCAATTCCTGAAGTACATCGCTAAAACTCATAATTCTGGCTTGGTTGTTGTCATACATGGATAAACCAACTGGAATCGATACGTGTCGATTACCCCTGGGTGACAGAGGTTTCTATGTCGCTAGCATAGTAAACTGGATCCCACGCATGTATTTAAAGAGTATCCCTTTTTTCTCCAGTTTTTATCTGAATAAGACAAACTCACCTATTTGATCCTCACAATACATTTCGGTTCAGTATATCAAGGTAGCTCCTTCATGCTGCATTGTTCTAGCCTGGTAGTCTAATTCAACATATCCAACGTTGCACATGAGCCTGTATATCTCTCTAAATATAACTGTGACATTCTAACTGAAACCAATTCCTCGCGTTGGCCGTCATTTTACAATATTGTTGAGCAGGAAAGGTAAATCCAGGCGTCAAAGGAAGTTCACTGGTGACGATCTGGGGAAACTGCGTAGAAGATAGTTATGCTTCTAAGGCTTGATATTTAGATGGTGTAAGACACATCTGGTAGTTACATATGTAGGTCTCAAGCTGGCCACCTACTACCTGAGCCATCTGTTTACTGAGTCGGTACAAGCTACTTCCTCGCTTTACGCCTCTCCTGCGTTAACCCGAAGACCGCCTTTATCTCATTATTTGTGCTAGTATGGCTGGCTGATCGCTTTGGAAGGGAATTGCATCTGACATATAGCGCTATTAAATAACGACATTTGAAGTATGGTGATCATGTTAGCGTTATAATTCGGCTATGGCACCGACAACTTCACTGCTTGCCCTTTCGCAATCTGAGTCATGTCTCTGTGGACCATGAGGATAACAGTAAATCCGAGGGTTGATTGGTGGATGCTTTTGAAGTCCTTACCCGATGAGTGTTTACAGTAAACAAGTAGAAGCAACAAACCAATTCTAACCCCAAAGGCCGGCCTGTAATCGACCTACACATGTGGACGATAAGCGAGATCGTGGCCATTAAGCGAGCTTTGAATCTGAAAACAAACATAATTCCTCGTTAAAATACTGTAAAATAACCTGGTAGGAGATATGAAGTTGTAGGGTACTGTATTTACAATGTATCTTGGATTTCGCAGCTCGCTTAATGGCCACATATGCTCGTCTGCGGACCACATTGGTTCACTGGATTCGATCCGACAGCAACTTAGCATACCAGAATGCATCTACCATGGAATGGCCTATACATATGTAGCAAGATATCATTGAAACTTCACCATTTCGCCATACCCCAGTTTTTTGAGGCTTAAAAGGCCTCACTTACCCGTATAGCTAAACTAGCTGAACCCATCTCTGAACACAATGGAAATAAAAAGGGCTGCCCTCCTGATTGTCTCCGACGAAGCCTCTACGGATCCCACTATGGACCGCGGGGCTGATACTCTTGCGCCTATTCTAGCCAAGGAGGGAAAGTGGGAACTCTCCGCAATTCGCATAGTCCCGAACAACGTTCTCCAAATCCAGCAAGCACTTTGCGACTGGACTAGTGGCCCCAATTGGCACCATCTACTTTTCCTTAGTGCTGCGGCAGCCTTAGCAGTCAAAGATATTACCCCCGAGGTGAGGAGATTGTCTGGATCTTTGTTGGTCACCCGGTTCTCGTGTGCTAAGGACATCACTCTAGGCCGTCACTCCCTTGATTCATCGACATGCCACCAGCCTATTGTGAGTGGAGATGGTGTATTAATGGTTCTGGGCTCATTCTAATAACGTAGCAACCTGTATAGCCATAGGATAATCGCCGACTCTCTGGAATTTACTCCATGTAAGACGATATCCGCCCTCCTACCTGATTATATGCACCCCAGCTAATTCACGGCTAGCCGCAAAATTGGAAAGACTGGTTGTTGATATTCGTGAGAAGACTTTGATTATCAGTTTACCACAGTCCTCTAAAGGAGCCATGGAGGATCTTGGAGTCGTTATGAGCCTCCTCCCGCATGTCATCCCGCCGAACCCTCACTCTTTACATACTAGTGGCATGAAGAAACTAAACAATGAGACCGGAGTGACTATTGCCCAGCATCTACCACAATCTCAACTACAACCTTATCACCATCACCACCATGCCCACGGCCATCCTATCCGCAAAGCGTACACATCTCCACCAGACCGTTCCCAATCCAAATCCAACAGACCCGCCATGGGCCTCAATCAGCGCTACCGCCCTTGTGCCAATTCTATGCTTTCTGTAGAGGAAGCACTACGCGTGATTCGCGAGCAAACTCCTGCACCCATTGTGGTCAAAACCCCTGTCACCACTTCCATCATCGGCTCCGTCATTGCGGAAGATGTCTACGCTAGCGAGATGATACCAGCATACCCCACCAGTCTTGTCGATGGCTATGCCATCATTGCCAAAGAAGGCGAATCCACCAGACTCATTTTCCATAGAACTTCAATCGCCCACGCCAACATGAGCGGAGCCTTTGAGCCCCTACAACCAGGAACCATTGCTAAAATTACCGCCGGCACCCCCCTCCCTTCTAATGCCAACGCTGTGGTTATGTTAGATGACATAGCATTCTCAACCCTAGACGGACAAGATGAAGCAACTGTCGAAATCCTGGCCGATGATATCGTCCCAGGAGAAAATGTCCGCGAGCCTGGTAGTGACGTTGCCCTCAACACAAAGATACTTGCTCGTGGCGACCTTATCTCCCCAGTCGGTGGCGAAATAGGTCTGCTTGCTGCTACGGGAACCCGAACCGTCAAAGTTTTCAAGAAGTGCCGGGTGGGTGTTCTCAGTGTCGGTGGCGATCTCGTGGAGCATTCGAACCCCTCTACCCTCGTCAGAGGCCAGATCCGCGACTCTAACCGCCCATCCCTCTTGTCCTGCCTAGCCGCTTGGGGTTTTGAGACTGTGGATCTTGGCCTCACCCGTGAGACAGCAGCAGGCGAGCTCGAACACACTCTTCGTAACTCCCTATACGGTGTAGACTATGCATTCTCTGGCGTCGACGTGCTCGTAATTACTGGCAGCATGTTCCTGGGTAAGCTAGATTTCACACCTATCATTGAGCGCACGCTCGATGGGTCCATTCACTTCAACCGCGTTTCTATGAAACCCGGCATGTCCACTACCTTCGCAACAGTACCCTTCAAGGCTACCACCGCCGACGCAGCTACCGAGAACATCCTGCAGAAGCACACCTCCAAGCTGATATTTTCGCTCCCCGGAGACCCAGCCTCTGCGCTAGCCACCCTGAACCTCTTCGTCCTGTCTTCTCTGCATAAATTTGCCGGTCTAGGCGAGTCGTCCCAGGCTATCGCTGTCGATCCGGGGACTACGCCGCAGGTAGGCCTGCCTCGGGTCGCTGTCGTCCTAACCCACCACTTCCCCCTCGACCTCAAGCGCACCGAGTACCACCGTGCTGTCGTGACGGGTTCCCGCTCGGACGGCCGACTATATGCTACAAGCGCTGGTGTTAATGCTGTGGGCAGTCTTGCAAAGGCCAATGCTTTAGTTATACTCCGTGCAGGGCGTGGGGTTGGGATCAAGGGTGAAATCGTCGAGGCCCTGATGATGGGTCATATTCATGCCTCGGATACCCGCATTATTTGTTAAAGACCGTGGCCAACGTATAACGAAATGACCTGTGTGAATGGAGGCTTGGCCTCCTTGGCTCTACACTTCTTCCAATACATGTTTAGGCACTGAAAATACAGTTCAATTGTGATGATAGACAGGAAGGAAGATAAAAACTACTCTTATCTTCACTATTGTGAGCAATTTAGCAGATAAAAATTTATAGTCTAGTAGTGGACTATAATAGAAGGGAAGTTATAGTTATTTTATATAATTATATTATATAAGATATATTGGTAATACAAGGTTATAGTTATCCAAATAGGAAGGTAAATAGGAGCGTAGTGTATGAAGAGTAATGAAAAAATGCATTTTGACAACTATCTACTTTGGTCCCAGAGCCGTATGTCTGCTAAAATCACCTCAAGTGGCTTGGTGCCTAGCGCAACTAGCTATGCTACTTCGCTGTTTGGCAGCATGTTCTATCTCGATTGTGAATTTTGAAGCGATGGATTTATAACTCCCCTCACCCATTGTTGCCTTACATTATTATGTACGTCTGTTATGGAGAGTGATCCAGCTTGGTGCGGAAACATGATTTCCCATCACCAAACCCATTCCAGTTTGGAATTCCGGGCTCACTTCCCACAGCCCGGCCCGGCCCGGCACTAAACAGGTAAGAACCGTTGATCATCGGAGGTTATCCCAAACTTTCTCCAGTCTGTTGTTGGCCCCTAGGGCAAGCTTGGACTCGAAATTTAGTGCAGGGGGAAGGTGCTAGAAAAAAACTCGAAAATATGTACAAATTGAGTGCGTTTCCCGTCTTGGTCAAGCCTGGGATGACTGCGTTCGCTCGTCGCTCTTTCGATGCACACCTGCCATGGGGTATTTTCGTGCCTAGTATTTGTGACATTTGGTGCAATTCTTGCTCTGTCTGGAATATGCCATTAATCCGAACTCGAGAGCAGCAATAGGGGTAGCCGAATCCCCCTCTTGCGATACTCCATATCGACAGAGATCCTGCGGGAACCGAATCTGGCTAGTCAAGACTCTGATAATGACCGATGATTAAGCATCGCGTTAGGTACTGTCTAGGTGCATAATGAGGATAAGAGCCTCGTGCCGAAGGTCACATGGCGTTAAAGGACTATAGCCTTTTACCAATTCCAAATATGCACAGCCATTGCCGACTCGGGGGAGATGGTGAGGCTATCGACTTTGGAGTTTCGCAATATTTACAACCGTGGGCATTTGCCGTGAGTGGCTGCCGTGTCCCAGATAAGCCCCGCCTTTAACGGCAACAGCACGATGACCCAGGTCCGGCAGGCAGATGCATGTGCTAGATGCAGTCCACAGTTCTTGGCGCTTGATTTTCTTTTTTCCTTGGGAGTCAATTCATCCCCTGAACAAAAGGTGATTTAGAAATCTGTCTACTGTTGAAAGTCTACTGTTGAAAGGACATGATATATCTCTGCTGCGGTAGATTTGTATTTAACGTATTTGGTTAGTGTAGCTTCCCAGTATGCGACTGTCTCGCGTGGCTCTCACAGGGGAATATTAACCAATAATAGAGGTTTCATATATACTGTAGTGCAAAGGGAGTATGTGTATCTATTCCTCAGAGCTATGGTCAGTCGGCCAGTTTAAGTCACATCCACGCTTTTTCCTTCCAGTCACATTCAGATCAAATTGTGGTCTTTCCGTGGCCACAAGGGGCATGTACTAGGTGCCATTCAATTTACCACAAGAAACCCGTTTGATTAGATTCGAGCTATCACGCCATAGGGGCACAGGTTTATCGGTGCGACATCTGGATCTGATCCATCTATCACCTAGCTCATCTTTTGATACACTCAGCCATAGATCCTCATTCTGTCCATCAGTTATATCTGTCCAATTGTCAACCATTGCATTCCAAAAGCCCGCCTTCAAGCAAAGATGTCATGCTTCCTCTAAAATCTCACATCAACCATGGGGTATATATACACCAAGTCTACCAAACATAGTACGTAAGCACATAAGCTCTGGGTCGGAGATCGAAGAAGGGGTTCTGAGACCAGCCAATGACACAATTAATGTCCCGTACATTTTGGCGTATCAATGCACGGATCACAACTGCTTTGTGCTACACTCCTCTAGCTCCACTAGACCGAGAACCAGCGTTTACCTCCGGTTCAGCTTGTTGTAGTAGGTGTGATTTCAAATATCAATTCCAAATCACCGTCCACGTGCTGCATGTGCCGCGGTTGACAACAATAATAGCCAGTCGGTGTAGCGTATCCATATAACAACATGCCATACTATGAACAGTTTAACAATCCGAACCTCAAGATTGATGAGCAACTAACCAATTCGGCTAACAGACCGAATACCATAATGCTAGATTATCCAACCTCCAATTAATAATCGACAAACATGGCTAAGCTGCTGACACATTCTATCACTATCCAGCTTATCTATACTACCCAAGTGGCGCGACGAAAAGACTAACGCCGCAACCAGCGCAGGGACGGAAGTTTATTCAAACATATCAAGATAATTAGCCGTTTAGCCTTTATAAAGCACCATCTTGGTTACCTCAAAGGCATGAGGAAGTCATGAGTATGGGGTCATTTAGGATGCAGTGCTGATCACACCATGCGTAGGACGATCTCTTTGGGCTTGATCGGGGAAGAAGAGGGGACTTTCGACAAGTACAAGTTGCCAAATGTGGAAGATCATGAAGGAAGGGAGGGTGTCTGGTGAAAAAGTAGTCAATCTATAATTACCGACGCTTGAACGACTTAGGCTTGAGTGCACTCGGGTAGTCTCAGTCAATAACTATAAATACCCATTACGAATACCTGTCTCATTGACTCCGATAGGATTGTTCTTGGAGACGGACTAGCATCAAAATACCAGCACTCTATTAAACTCCTCAATATGTCGGGGTCACGACAGCAGCCTGGACTGGTGAGACAACAGTCCTCTAGCTCATAAAGTGGCTCTTGGCACTGATATCTTAGGCTTGCGAGGAATGCCGCAAAAAGAAACTTCGCTGCGATAGGCGACGGCCTCAATGTGACCAGTGCGAGGACTCTGGTACGGTGTGTCTTGTGAATCAGATTCGCTCGCCACGGGGCCCCAAGAAGGGGCATCTCAAAGCTTTGCGTAATCGCATTGGTTCGTTGGCAATATGACCTATACACCTTCCTTCACTGCTAATTTGGCTCTTAGCTACGCTGGAAAGCATCATAAATTGTGATCAGAGCAATCTCGGTCCAAATGAAGTATTGGATGGCAGTGAAAAATATCACACCGATGAAACAATTCAAATCCTCAGCCCACCCCAAGAGTATATCCCCAATCCCACGAGCACCGAATTCCATGATATCACCTATTCCATGGAAGCATCAACAATAAACTCACCTATTACTACTACAACAATGAGTCCACCTAATCAGGAAAAGTCAGGTGTAATTGAGGCAGATCTGTACGCAACCCTCACCCTCTAAATCGGGACATATCTAACAGCCAGTGAAGAGATCAACTATATTTCGACAGAGTACACCCTGTCGCGCCGATGCTCCACCAAGGCCGGTACTTTTCCTGGTCGCAGATATTCAACAAACCACCTTCTCACATCTGTCTGCAATTCGCAATGTGGGCACTAGCAGCGGCTTCATCTGCCCATTTACAGCACATGCGGGAGTCTCTCTACGCCCGTGCGCGGTCCGGGATTGAGGCTCTCGACCACGATATTGAATCCAGCAGTGCGCCCTGTCTCCAGGCAGCCCAAACATGGCTACTTCTAACTCACTACGAGTTCCGCTACATGAGCTACCGCCGAGCATGGCTTACCGCAGGACGTGCCTTTCGAATTATCCAACTGGCCAAACTATACGAGATTGATCGTCTCAATGGCAATACCATAAACATGGCACACCCCGAAGCATGGGCCGAGGCCGAGGAAAAGCGACGGACCTACTGGCTGGCATATTGTCTCGACCGCTTCCTCAATATATCTGACGAGTGGCCTCTAAGTCTACACGAGGAAGCAGTGAGAAATTACTCTTTTTTTTTACAGGACGCATCAAATAACTAACATCTACTCCAGCTCTGTATATATCTCCCCGTCTCAGAATCAGATTTCCAACATAGCAGACCAGTTCTTATGGACTCCTTATATGACGAGATTGAGACCTCCGGACAGAAAATGCTACCGCCTTTCGCGGAGACAATCGTCCTGATCACGCTATGCTGGAACAGCGTTGCATTCCAGCGAGCCGGGCACGGTGATAAAACATCTCCGAGCGACGGAGATACCTGGAAGCGCCATACTCGGTTGTACCGAATGGTACAACAGCGGCTGATGCTGATCTCACTCCCCCCGTCTGCGCCCGAACTGCACGACCCTATGCGTCTGTTCACAAACATGCTCGCGAATGCTGCTGTAATATGGTTTTACAACATAATAGAGAACCTGCAGGTGAAAATTGATGATGAGATCATCCTGGTTCCTCTCTACTCTGCGTACGAGATAGTAGGTTTGGCGAAGCCGCTCACCCGGTCCAGCTTTTTCAAGGTGAGACCGTCCCCTTCTGCCCCATGCATTGACCGCGGGTTTTGTGTCTCACGGGGTTGTACAGGCGCACGCGTTTTCGCCCATGCTACTCTATCTTTCGGCAAAGTTTCTCAAGGCACATGCTGATCAACTGAGTACATGTGTCCCCGCGTCGGAGGATAAACAGCAGAAATTGGAGGATTTGAACAAGGCCTTGCGGGTTTTGCAGGGTGGGAATAATTTGGCTACGAGTTACTTGGAGCTGCTTGATTCGGACCCGTTTCAGAGATTGTGCAACCTGTCGAATGTCCACGGATGTACTATGTCTGAAGTCACAGATCAGCCGGTACCACCTTTCTTCTTGGATATTACGAATCTTTTCTAGCTCGACATTCTGATAGCAGGCAGGTCTTTGGTTACCCCCATTCAAATTCTTCTCAGGGGTCATGGATTGGCGTACAGATATAGTGTTCAAGTGTTTGGCGACTTTGAGTCAAATGTCATTCATTACATTTCCATCGTAGGGCGCGAGATGTTGAGAATTCATTTACTTAACAATCATTATGACATTGATCCTCAATTCACTTTGGTTGAAAACCATGCTACTCGCTTTGCGTATATCAAACGATTCGCCGGAATGGCTAGATTCAACTTGGGGTTTTATTGGCCGTTCTTGAGCACGCTACCTACATAGCGTGCTCAGTCATGGAGACGGTCGACGCCAGAGACCTCCCAAAATCAGCTCCAGGCAAATTCAAAGGGAAACAACAACCTTCTGAGCAGACACGCCCCTCATGTGACAATCCATAGCACTTTGAATTTGTTCCAGACCCTTCCCCACAATACGCGGCTTAGGAGCAGCAACAAAAGTCCCACCTGCAAGGGCCTCAGGGAGGAATTCACGATAGATCATCGAGCCAACCTCGGTATGGGCCGCAGAGCTACCGAAAATTGATTTGACTTTCACGCCACGGCGCTTCGACTTGACGAAAACTTTGATGCTGAACCACTTTGAGGCTGCCATAGTATGGAAGAATTGGAAGGTTGTGGTTAGAATTCTTTCCGGGAACGGGAAGCCAGTTTGAGCTACACACTTCGAGCTGTTTGTCTTCGCGAGAATTTTTATGCAAGCTTCAGTCGAGTCATTTCCGATAGCGATGGCGCCGACAACCTTCTTGTCCTTGCAAAGATGGATAATTTGTGGGATGGTTAGCTCGTTGCAGTAATCAAAGACTGCGGAGGCGCCCAGAGTGGTGACATATTCGAAGTTTTCAGGAGAGCAAGTGGTGATAACCTCATATCCAGCTAATGCGGCAAGCTGGATGGCGTTGCAACCGACGCTGGTCGATCCACCCCACACAAGGACTGCTTCTTCGGGGGGCGAATTTGGGGCTGTTCTCAACGAGGTGCCAGGACGATTAAGACAGAGAAACTCCGATTGGAACAAGGCGGTTGCTGCAGTTGATAAACCGAGGGGAACAACGCAATCTTCTTCGTAGGAGAGCCAGTCCGGGATCACCGTAGCCATGTGATCACGGATCACGGTGTAGTGTTGGAAAGCACCTTCGGACGACTTATTGACGGCTGGGTCCATAGAGAGGGCGTGAGCAAGAACCCGATCACCAACCTTAATGTTAGAGACCTTGACACCAACCTGAACGACCTCACCGGCACAATCATTTCCGAGAACAAACGGGTACTTGATCCAGGAGAAGATCTTGTCACCCATCAGCTGTTTGGTCCATTCAACAGAATTAACAGCCACAGCAGCATTCTTGATGACGATCTGATAGGGGCCAGGGGGCGTGTACGGTGCGACACCGACCATGAATGGGCGAGCTGATTTGGCAGTAAGCCACGCAGCCTGGTTAGAAGGATCCTGGATAGTACCACCCGGGACAGTAAGACCCTGGTTAAAGACGAGCTGGTCAGAATTCTGGTCAGAAGACATCGTGACGATGAAGGGGGGAGGGAAGATGGAGAATCAAAAATACCAAAGCTAAATAGACGCGGGTATATAGACACGTGAATATTGAATACGAAGAGCAGAGACAAAAAGAATACAAGTCAAACGTGTTGGACACGATGATAGACAGAGGAAGAGAAAAGAGAAAGAGCGACCCTAGGTAGACCTCACTATACAATGTATGACAACCTGGGAGTCCCTCTATATGGATAAGGCCATTTTGAAGTGTATCAGGGAAGAGTGCATACTCCAAGCCTATGAAGAAAGTCTTAGTTCAGATGGTTTTATCACCGCCCAAATGGAATTGGTAACCAGAGACTCTATATCCCACCAGGACTCACCGATTTCACTCTCAGTACCATTGTTTCTTCCTGCTAATCTCGTTCTTGTTTTGGAGAGACTCCCGGTCTACTGAGCAGAAATAGTAAAGAGGCTGCATTATGATGCGTCTGTGCCAATAGACCCAATCATTACAAGCAACTTGCGTATATTTTTACCATATCGCTATATAATGGAGGTAATGGCGCGGGGCATTCTGTAAGGTTGATATACTTCTAATTAAGCAAGGTGCTAGAGAACATATCCATTACTCTCCCTGATCGCTACCTTGTGTATCTCCAGGTTGTCGTTACCAATCAGATGGCCCAAGTCCAACAAGCTACCTAGGGAACCATGTACCTACCAACCCTGAAATCTTGACACAAAGGCGACAGGATATTAGCCAATCTGGTTATTCTGACCCCAGTAGATTTGTTCTTTGACTCAGTCGGGACGCAGTAAACCAATTGACAACGAATATTCTCTGATGTTCAAATCCACTCCATACATATATAACGCTAGACTGGCCCCAGGGATGGGAACTCCTTTTTGATGGTGTCCTACGCCGACGATAATTTGAGGTCGATTTAGAGAGGACATTTAAAGAGTTGCAGCATATGGCTGTTTCTCTTCTTAAGATGTTCCTTTGTTCCGCTGTCATGGAACCCCACAAGTTGGTTAGTTATATGCAGGTGTCTGCTACCCTGGTAGCCTAGACCCTTGGCAAAATTGTGCGTTATATAGCTTCTTCAAAGAGAGTCTGCCATTGCTGCTCCGAAGAGGAAAGAGAGATACCAGAACAAAGACCATTTGGTGTCACATTTGCACCAGGGGTTCCTCGTATGCACTGACTTTCTTTGTTGATAATGGCGGGAGGAGGCTGTTTGACTTGTTCTTTCTTACAATTCAATATACTTTCCTCGAGGAATAATGGTTTTAATTGGCTCTTTAGAGACTCTCAGACTCTGCACGTTACTTTAAAGAGCACAACTGTGTTTCATATGATTCACTGGCTGCATCAATGCATATTGCCTCCTGGATGTCGCTCTCAGGCATGATATTGGTGGTGGTATTCTTTGGCGATAAGTATAAAGCCGCGCGCTGTTCTCCAAATACCTTCGTCCTCTCAGGCAAATCTACACAAGATGAGATCTTTCCAAAAGGGCATCTTCGTTGCTCTGTGCGGTCTCGGTTTGATTCACGGAACGGTTGCCGTGTCCACAGCTACACCTACAGCCGCATGGACAGTTAGTACCTACTTTCATTACATTACTTTTACCTTATATACTAACTCAACATAGTATAAACCAGTCGCAACAGGATACACCTGCCCCTCCATTATTGTTGGCACTGAGGATACATGTGACAACCTACCTGTCAAGTGTGGTATCTCGGCAGCATCGTTCACTTCGCTCAACCCGAAGATTTCCTGCTCCTCTCTGGCCAAGGGAAAGCCTGTATGCTGTGCTCTGGGGGAACCCGATTACCCACCGAAATCAGGAACTGGGTGGTGCTACACTCATACTGTCCGCAGTGGGGATACCTGCGCGAAAATGGCCGCGGGATACAAGGTCACCACGGCCAACATCGAGACTTGGAATAAGGATACCACGGCATGGTACGGGTGCAATGATCTGCAGGATGGTGGCCAGGTTTGTATCAGCAAGGGCCAGCCCCCAATGCCAGTTGCGATTGGCGATGCGGTCTGTGGTCCCCAAGTGCCTGGAACAGGACGTCCGAGGATGCCGTTCATGATTCCCACTTTAAATCCATGCCCTGCTGGTCAATGTGTAAGCTTTATCAAGATTCGAGTTCGGTCTCGCGGCCTGGACTAACCATATATATAGTGCTCGAGAAAGGGTCAATGCGGTACTGGTGCAGACTTCTGTGGCTCAGCTGCGCTCGCTGTCCCGGCTGGGTCTGCAATGGATGCTTCTGTGCCTACAAACGAAGTTGCTTCTGAGTCTTCAAAAAAAGATGCATCTGAGGCTGCGACGAAAGGGGCATCTGAAGCTGCAAAGAAAGATGCATCTAAAGCTAAATCTGTATCTGCAAGTGATGCTACATCTGCGAAAACGACATCTGCAACACCCAAAGCTACATCCGTGGGAACTATTGCATCCTTGGTAGCCAGATCTCTATCGACATCGACCAAAAACAAGGATCCACATTTCTTCACGACAGATATACCGTTAATAGATGTACCCCTGACATATTTGCACCCGAGCACGACCAAGTCACCTTACCCTCTTGTTGGAACCGAACTAGCCAGTAGATCACGGAACGTGATCGCTCATGTCATGGGCATACGTCGAAATTCTACAACCACCACAGCCATTTCTACTACAAGCATTAGTACTCCCAAGGTCACGTCTGTTACGACAAGCAAGGAAACCACCAAAACCAAAGTCAAAACAACAAAAACCGTCAACGGCATTGCCACCGTACCCAGCGGATGGGAGATGAGGATGTGGGATCAGCCCGGTTGCAAAGGCAACTACGTGGTCCTTCAGGGCCACAACGCTAAGTTGGAAGACAGTGACTGCATGAAGTTCAGCTCCAAGAGTGAGCTCAAAACTGATGTCAACGACGAATCCGTATCGTGTCGTTATATGACTTTACCGGAAAAGGGTGATTGGCAGTGGAGAGATTGTCACGGCATTAATCTGAATAAACCCAAATCGTGGAAGATGTCGAATGGTCTCTGTACCGTCTCTCCTAATACGGAATGTGATCTTTGGAACGACGTTTCCCAAACCTATGGCTGGCGGGGACCAGGTAAATGTCAAGATCGTCAGAGTGTTGATCCTAGTACATTTGGATCATTCAAGTGTTATGTTGGATAGAATGTTGAATAGGATAGTATAGATAATATGACAAGATTACCTGATACCATAAGTCCGAATAGTTTAGGTAGAACGACATGAGCAAAGCCAAGTCTAGCGCTATGACCCTGATGGCCTACATGGGGCTGTGCTCGACATGTTAGCCCCGGTCTTAGAGCCTCAACCCTTTTTATCTCTTCTAATCTCACTCTTTTTTGTTTTTCTCTTTTTTTCTCTTTTCTCCTATAAACCTCCTTTGGAACCCTTTACTTTCCCCCAGTCATGGGTCAGATCGATCATACGTCGCACTCACCTGCTCTCGACGACGCTCCGCCTCCATACACCGATGACCCCGAACCCATCCTCGACTTTGCCCAACCCGACCCTGTCCAACCTCCCACAAGCATCCAACCCCTGCGTCTAATCGGCTCAGCCTATGTTCTCCCTGGCGGCAAAGACGTCAAACCCACCGACAAGGTTTCTCTCACCCTCGAACCAGCGCTCTCGAGCAACTGCGACGAGCTCTACAATGTCATCCACCAACAAATTAACCTGCCGCCCCGCCCGCTACTCTACATCCACGGCACTCACACAGAATCTAGTGATGGCAGAAAGAAAGACAAGAACAACAACACCGTCACGGACTTCAAATTCAAATTGGATCTGGCTGAAACAATGCTGACCGGCTGGGAGGGCGGATACGTGAGCCAGGACTGGAAGGACTGGAAGGATACGGAAATACTCACAGATGAGGACCTCAAACCCGCGTATCGGGGAGGAATCTTTCGCTCGCGAACGTACAAGCCGCCCAAGTCGTGTGCAGCTATCGGTCGCGGGGGAGACACCGATGCCCTCCTGTACCGAGATAACGCCGACGAGCTGGATAACAACTCTCCAGATGCGGGAAACCTGAAGATGTGGTGTGAGCGGTTCTGCCACGACCCTGCTTCTGTGAAATCGTATGCTCTACCCCTAACTCGCACGCAAAATACACTGCTAACCTATTCACCCACAGATTTACTCTGCACCGACAAGTCGCTGGCTTTGATTACAACGCTATGAATAACGTCCTATCCTCCCACATCCGCGAACTCAACTACCGCGGCTCCATAAACTTCAGCGTCTTCACTGCCCACCGCTCCGTTACAATCTACTCTCCGCACTGGATCAACCGGCTCCGCGCGAACCGCTGCGTCTGGTGGGTTGTCGTCCTTCTCCAGCTCTGGATTATTACTTGGCCGGTTATCTTCTTTATGGAGAAGAGATACGAGGTCGTCCATACTCGGTGGCATGCGTCGCTTAAACCAGAGCCTGACTCTCTGCTGGTCAACTGCTATCCGTTTGGTCGTAATGAGTCTTCTCTAGCGGAGTACTGGGCTCCGGCTGTCAAGCAGGCGGCGTGGACTCGGAGGCATGGCGAAGGTGATGTTTTGACCAGGATGGATGCGGATCGCTTGCAGGGGTACAGGACGCCGGTCTCCCTGCTTAGTCTTCATGCTTCTAGTTCGGAGACTGAGCTCGAGCGCCGACGGCGGGTTAATAGTGGTCAGGCTGGGCTCGTTGATAATGTTGTAGGTCTGGTAAGAGGGATCGGAGAAGTTTGGGAGGATTGGAGGTTGTCCGATGGGTGGGGTGCTAACACTTAATTTACGGGTCTGTTCTGATTTGATATTGCTTGGGTCTACAATGTGGCTGATAAATGCTGTCTCTCCGAAACTTGACCTCGTTTATAGCACTGGAGATAACTCTGGCGGTATGGGTGCCTAATTAAGTCACCCGCTTGAAGTCCTCCGGTGCTAACGAGGTGTCAGTCGATCCTTTTGGAATTTTCACTTTGCTCGATACGATATCCCTCTTGAACTCGATTCAACTACTTTTACCCATGGATATTACCTACATGGGGATCTATGAGTTCTCCAGGGCTTGAACTTCAGGGACATTTTGTCTTATGTAAAGTAGGGTTTCATCCCCAGGTGACATGGTTGACATCGGGAATGTCCTACATCCACATAAGTTGGTTGTTGATCACCATATCTGATGCTGGATCTCGAATCAAACGCAAGCAAGAAAGGGTCTCTATTGAGTTTCTTTCTCATGCCGTCGGCGAGAGCAGTAATGACCTCGATATGAACTCTGGAAGATTGAAGTAACTCTCAACGTCTTTACTGACTTGCCGTTGGGGGTCGACCTTTTTTTATCCTGAGTTCATTGCCGCACTCGGTTCCTGGTTTCAAGCTAAATTTAGCCAAACATCAGACACTGCTTTGTTCGCATAATGTAATACTCATTCATCATGCGCTTAGTATCAAGGACGTGCATTTGACCCACATGCTTTGCCTCGATTCTCTTTGTTCTATTGTTACATCACTTGTTCAGCCCCCTAATCCCGTGGTCCTTCAAGTGTCTATACATACTAATTGTTTGGTCTGTTTCATCTTAAGATAGATCAGACGCAAGCATTGACTCGATCATGCAATGACCTCTCTTAGAACGGCCCTTTGTCCAGGTCTATATAATACCTGCTTGTTCCAGCATCTAGGTAGACCAGTCAATTGTATCAATTCCCAAATCACACGATCAGAAACACTCCAGGACTTCCAAATCCACATATATTTTCATTTGATATTTTCAGCACCATGTCCGAACCTACCTCTTCTCCAATCAAGAGAATCATCAATCGCTTCCGCCGTGGTAGCGGTCACGCTGACGGTGGAGATGATACCGAAGTACCTCCACCCGCCACTCCCAAGAAAAAGGACCGAAAGCGTAAAGGCGACAACGGTGACGACGACCCATCGCCTCCGGCTGCCAAACGACCTGCCACTGGGCCATCGGGACTCGAAAGAGCTCGACGTAAGTTAACGTCCAGGGCATCAAAGGGCACATCAACACATCAGAATCCGTCATCAGTGGATCCCGATCCAGAGACCGAGGAATATCCCGAGCCAGGCCTCCCCACATTGCCTACCACTCCCAGAAACGCAAGGGCGATCGCCGGTAGGGTTAGTGCGAGTATGAACCCAGACCAACTTCACCTACTAGACAGAACACCCACGAGAAAGATGATCAACGAATATCGAGCGGAAGGGGCTAGATTTGAAAATTGGATGGCCAACGCTAACCTAGCTGAGCCTCGATGCCCAGTGGTCCAGGCTACCGTGACCATGTTCAACTTAACCAACGCCGATGCCCCCAATGAGCCAGAATTTCATGTATGGGACTCTGAGTCGGTTGTCCCACCGAAGGAAATCAGAGATGGTCTTGAATCGACAAATCTCCCAAAGGATAGGAGAAGGAAGACCTGGATTCGTACAAAATTACATCGCAATAAATTAATCAACGTCTCGGACTACGAGCATTACATCGTGCCAGGTGCTATCGTTGCTAGCAATATTTACAGAAGGAATAGGGGAACCCATTGGGCTGACATTGCTATTGCTTTATACAAAGATGTGGCCGCAATCGACACTCTCCGATATGTTTTCTACGCAACTGTTGAGAATGTAGAGACCCTTCCACTGGTGGGAAGGGTGCTCTACCCAAACAATAATCTCCCCGGTCCCAAGAGTAAAGCTTCACCCCCGCCAATCGAGACTTGGTATTTGGGTACTCCTGGATTCCGGGAAATCCTGGGATCACAATTAGGAAGAGCCACGGCGCGTCTTGTTCTAGCCGCCTGGCCACGAGGTACGCATCAGATCCCTAGAATCCATACTTGGTTTATGAGCGGTGATCTACATATGCGGTTCGATATTGAGCCTACTGTACAGGGAGGCAAGGCGGGGAGGAAACCAAGCCTATTTGATTCGCCGACTGGGAAAGGGAAAGAGAAGGGAAAGAAACCAGGCTCGTTTGACTCGACTGGGAAAGGGAAAGGGAAAGAAAGGAGGAGCAGCTAGGTGAGGAGCAGAGGTTAATAAGGCTAACACCTGTTGATTCAGCTGCTGCATCGGCGTGATTCCTTTTTGCAGGCTATCATAAGATGTGAAGTAGTTGGCTATGCGGAAAGTCTCTAAAGTCTGCCTAGTTAATTTATAAGTCCTCGATTTGCATATTGAACTATCGTTGCCGGGAACAGAAGTTAGCTTTGTCTAACAAGTTGGTATGGTTTATTTTCTATATGTAAAGGCTAGAGTATCAAAAATATCTCTTCTGCAAAATATTCAATAGAACATATGTATATAAGCCATAGATGCACAGAGCCACCCGTAGCGAGAGTATCAAGCTGTAAAGGATCTATATATATCCATAGACTGGAGAGATATTACGCCAATGCGAGTTATTGAACTGAAATATATAAACCAGCTTCTCTCTGAGAACTATTTGCAGGTTCGTTTCTATATGTGACTTGAATTATCATGCTGGGATAGATACTTCCCGAGGAGGTGGCATTCGCTTCAAATGTTAGGTAGAGTAGTACATAACATGCTGACGTTGATGTTTTTAGTCAGGAGTACTTTGATCCACTATCCCAATCGAGCAGACGGGCACTTGCTGAGGGGGCTGGGAGGACTGTGGGCAGACTACAGATTGAGTGGAATACAGCTTGGGATTGGGGTTTCTACCATGGCAATAGTGTAAATTTTGGGTCCAGTAAATATAAGAATATGAGCAGTTCAGCCCTGTTTCATTTCACACTAGGCACAGATATCTAACACTGCTATACACCAACTAGAAAGCATCTCACCATCCCCCCCACCCATTTGCAAAGCCCAATGATTATCACAGGGTGAAAAAAAAAGGCCAGATAAAAAAAGATACATGTCAAGGAGAATTGAATAAAAAACGTGTTCAAGCCCCTTCATAAAAGGTAGGATGATTACAGAAGGATGAAAGCGGCACCGAACAAAGTCGACAGGACAGTGACCATACCGACGGAAGCAGCAGCGAAACCGAACTGGGAAGGCTTGAGGCCAGGGGCGGCACCCTCGGAGCTGGTGCTGGAAGCAGCAGCGCCACCGCTGGTAGCAGCAGAGACATCACCGGAGCCCTGGGTGGCAAGGCCGCTGGAAGCGACACCAGCATCCTGGCTGCCCTTACCCTTGAAACCATCACCCTTGCCGGCACCCTGGGTCAGGTACTTCTTAGCAGGGGCGGGCATGGCGGGGAGGAGAGCATCGGCATCGACGTTCCAGTTGGGCTTGGACTTGACGGGGCAGCCGGAGGCACCACCGGTGGAGTTGTAGCCACCGTTACCCTTGGGGTTATCGGTCTCATCGAAGGAAGCCTTGAGAGCCTTGTAATCCTTGTTGGGATTGACCTTGTTACCGTCGATCTTGACCAGGCCGTACTTGTTGCCGCCCTCGGTGTACTCGTAAACCAGACCGCCGGAGTAGACGGGAGTCATCTTCTCGGAGTAGAGGGCCTTGACCTCGTTGAACTCGCGGGTGTTGGTGTTGCAGCCGTACTCGGAAAGGAAGAGGGGGAGTCCGTAGCCGGTGAAGTTCTTCACCTTCTGGTCCCAGCCGGAGGTGGTGAAGGAAGAGGGGTCGCACCAGGAGTAGTCGTTGAAGGCGAAGAAGTCGGAGCGCTCATCGTCGGTACCGCAGTTCATGTACTCGGCCATCTCGAGACGGTTGGTGTTGACATCAGCGGCGGAGTATCCGACGGGGACGTGGCGGAGCTTGCGAGAGCGGAGGTAAGTGCGCATGTCACGGGTGACGGCCTTGACGTAAGGAGCGGCCTTGGAGGATGGGCCGTCATCAACGACCTCGTTACCGGAGAAGAAGGCAAGGGTGTTGTCGTACTTGGCGAACTTCTCCATGGTGGCGAAGATGTACTGGAGGTAGACGTCGTTGTAGGAGATGTCGGGCTTGTCACGGTTGAGGGAGTACTTGGGGGTGTTGACATCGAGGACAAGGTAGATGCCAGCCTCGGCGAGGGCGTTCATGCACTCGTCGTGATCCTGGGAGTTATCGACGGAGTAGACACGGATGGTGTTGAGGCCCAATTCCTTGAAGTTCTTGATGTCACGCTTGCAACCATCGACATCAGCGATGGGATCGCTGAGGTCGGAAGAACCACCGGGCTGGTAGTCGACACCGCGCATGTAGAAACGCTCATCGCCCTTGAAGAAGGCGTTACCCTTGACAGTGATGGGGGTGATATCACTGGCGCGGGCCTTAATGGTTGCGGCACCGAGGACGGTCGAGGCGCCCAGGGTGATGGCCGTAGCCATGGAGGCAGCTGTGGCCTTCATAATGTGAGAATAAGTGGAAAAAAGAGCGAAACTTGATATGAACGAGAGTGGGAGAATTAGAAGCGCTCAGAGGATTAAAAGAGTGAATGACAGACTGAGAAACGAAAGTGAGGTCAGAAAGAATGAAAAGGAAGGGAAGAAAAAGGCAAGGGATGAAAGGAGTTATGAGGCCAAGACTCCCCAGCAAATGGGCTGTGCTACTGCCAAGGGTCTTAATGTACATTGGCTGTCTGCTTTGTGATCAGCAAGGGTCATATTGCAGTGGACTTTTTGTGGAGTGACCCTGAATAAGGGTCGTTAATAGGTTCGTTCTTTAGATTTATTTTTCTTTGTCAGGTCCGGACCATCCTAACATCTGATGTAGAGGTGTACAAATGCATTCCAATTATATCTGTGTTATATCAAGTGTATACACTCTATTTCCACTGCATAACTACATATATCTCAAATTTATTATTCCGGCCATGAATCCCAGAGTGGAGAACCCTAGCTTGGCGATGACGCACCCCCATCTGGGCAAATCTGGGCAAGTCGATCGCACTTCAGGGGTCTTAGCAGTATTATAAGGGTCTAAGGGGTCAGACTATAGGGGCTAGTCAAACGCACTCAAATTCTAGATTCCCGAGTCAATCCTTGACATTTTTATTCGCTAAAACGCTTGTCTCGGCGCCACGAACCCCACCTGAGCGCCATACTAATTTTCAGACGGTCTATACATAGACCTGAGACACTGGATTGGATGCTGTGTGCATCAAATCTATTTCTTTCATGTTTCAAATCTACAAAGTACTCCGTTGGCACGATTGCAATCTGCATTCAAGTAAGCAAAACCCGAACATAACAAATCATGCCCTAGATCCTAAATGTGGCCCATATTCTAAAGTTTAGACTGTCTCACTGGTGTTCCGTGTGTCGGCTATATCCTCCCATGTATTTCCGTACCCCAGACTTGACCACAGAAAAATCCCAGGAAAAACTCCGACTATTAATACCCAAGACTACCCAAGACACGTTCATTCGGCAATGGTTCTATCTCAGAATATTCTATTTTGAGATGGTGAGACAAGTTCACCTTGGAAGAGTTACTCCGATGCTCCAGCCTAGGCCACCGCATTTTTGTTCCCGCCAAGATGTGACCGCTCTAAACTGCCGTATATTTATTTACACATAACTAGTTATGTACACAAACAAATAACTTGTTTAAGCAGTGCGCTTCTTCAATTTATCCGTTCCATGCACCCAATCCAACAATCCTAACGACCCATAATTCAAATTGAATTTCTCATGATGAAGATCATGCATTTTGGCTTTGTGACAAAAGAAATCATACCCACTGTGAACCGTCGCTGTATTCACCAGCTCATAAGCCAAGAACAACCAAAAAGTCACAACGTGACTCCCCAACAACTGCGGCGGCAGAGAGATGGGTAATGTATTAGCGAAGATGTGTTCAATCGGATGGGCAAATTGAGCAGCCAACGCAATCGGAGCCGTGAATCGGTGATGTTTCTTATGGATCGGGATGTATAGGGCGGGGATATGCAGGATTCGGTGACTGTAGTAGAATAGAGCTTCGCGCATCAACAGGCTGAGGAAGACGTCGCGGAGGATCTCGACTGGCGCTGGTAGGGAGGTCTCGATGCGATAGGTTGATTTAGTGCCAGCATGGCTGGCTGCGAACAGCAAGGTCAGATGAAGGACAGATGCTAGGATTTGGTTCTGTAGCACGACCAGGAAGCAGCGTGCGATCTCGCGACGATTTGGCTGTTTGGGGGCGGGTTGGATTTTGTGGCGCTGGGAGAAAGAGGGCGCTAGCACGTCGAGGAGCATATAGCATATCGATGGGAGCCAGAAGGTGAGGAGTTGGACAAGAAGTGTCCCCACGAACTCGATTTTCTGGGGCGAGTAAGTGGCCACGATGTGAACCCAGATGGCCGTGGCTTGGGATAGGACTTGGTCCAGAATGCTTTTCGGGATCTCCATGATTGCGCATGGAAATCGTTCGAGAACTGGCAGGATCTGGAGTTAATGTTAAATGTGAGTTCATGGTCTCCGTACCTGCCTCGGTTAGTTCCCCAGACCCCCCGCAGCGGGTGTTGATCGTTCTGCTCGCCATGTGAGAAAGCTTAAAGCTCGGGTATCTGTAACTTATGATCTATTGATCTAGATCAAAGGCACATGAAGTTTGTCAGCTAAAATCAAAACACAGACACTGAAAGAGGAAGAAGCGATGAAGCTGTGAGGGGCCCGAGCATGGCCCGGTATAGAAATGTGTAAATATTGTAAAGGAAGAGATCAGCCCTTCACATTGACATGGAGTTTCATGCTCAGTCTTTGAAACTAAATATTAGAGTACGCATCGCCAATTCCCGGGGTCCTAGGAAGACCCACCCACAACGATGTTCAACTACCTAAAACATAGCCTAGGTTGCCTCTTCGCCAACACCAAAGGTCACGATTCTAAACCCCCCACCAAAGCCACAGCCACCAACTCGAGTATCAAGGAGCGCCCGTGCGTCTCGCGGCTAGACGTCCGGTGTAGACCATCCAGCAGAAGGTGTATGTTGTAGGCTGATTCCCAACGCTAGGTTAGCCGCCTACATCGCCCGAGACTAAGCAGTATATTTTCGCCAGAGCGATCCAGATACATCTCTGCCTCTGATATTTATGGGGGTCTAGCGGTCTAGGATGGCATTCTCTCGATAGCGACGGGCTTGATTGAGGTCTTGATATTTCCTGGGGATTGGGTGGTCTAGGTTTCCAATATGACAGAAGCGCAAAGGCACTGTTTGTATCCCGCCTGGACAGTTGCTTGGACATGGGCCATATCGGTACCTTTTCACGCTTGTTGTTCTCACCGAGGCGATCGATGGTAGCGGGATGAAATTATGCGTACGACCTAGGGATCTTGTGAGGGATGGAGGGCAAGATTTCTGCGATGGGTTGGGGTGTATGAGAGGAAATGCTATTGAGTTTCCTTTTGCGATTTGGTGTGTTGGCTTGCTAGGATAGTTCCACGTTTTGTTGTGGATTCATCTTTTGAGTGATATCACACGTTTTTAAGGGCGAAGCTACGCTTATACCTAACCAATCCGGATAGAAGTAACGCAATGATAATCAGCTACCTCAGCTAGGATGTGAATGGCTTTGCACTCTGTGGCCTATATCTATATCGAGCATGTCAATACGAGGATTGTCATTGTCGAAGATATGGAACGCCTGATATCTAGAACCATGTGATCATAGCCTGCAGCATGACAGAAGTAGCAAGCTTAGGCACTTCCTATAACAGTAGAGCAATGCATGTTTCACCCTATGTGGACTTGCTATAATTGTATAGAGAACCGGTCTAACGCGGTACGGTGTAGTTCCTGCTACAACGGTCCAGGTAAATTGAAGTTGAATTTACACGCTCAGCCCGAGAGATGGACAATAGCTGGTCGCCTAAAGAGCCAACAATGCCAGGTTACTATTTTACCGAGTACCTACTTGGATACGATGTACGTCGGTCGGGTATCTATTACCATAATCAAGGTCTCCCATTGGCCATGGCCTTGGGGACGGTTGCCCATCCCAACAAATGCAGCTATAATTTCAAGATCGACTAAAATCCCCCTCTCTACCCCACTCCAACAGGGACTAAGTATACATGTGGACTTCGGACACAGTTCGCCTCGACACAACACCGATATCGACGAACCCTCTCCTAGCAAATATGTGTAGGATAATTCAATTGGCTTGCAGCATCACCTCACCAAGCTTTTAGGATGGCATATAAATCCATATAATCGAGAGAAAATGCACCGACAGATTACGCTAAGGCACTTTCGCCCGTAAAATGACAGCTCACACACCGAGAGGTCAGGAACCTGCATAGCCAAGTTTTATTCCGAGTTTCCGAGGCTAAAATATAGACTAGACTAAAATGCTCCGTCGATTTACATATATCATACAAGGGATACTATCAGGGTTTCTGAGCTCGATAATGCGAGATCGGGGGTTACTTATAAACCGTGGCCATGGACCAGACAGAGAGAGTCGAGAATTTTATCAGCCGTAGGGGATCTTTTCCATTGGGATTGACAGGATGGTTGGTTTTTATCAGTCTTTCTTGCTCATTGCCCTGGGGGTTTTGGTTTCGGCAGCCGACTTCTCTTTAATTGATATCATTGGTTTCCCCTTTGCCGAGCAGTGTGGAAAGCACAATGTTGCTGTGCGAAAGGAATGGTTTGTGTTTTTTTTTTTTTTGGTTTTCTAGGGCCAATTGAGAACTGACGTTGTATAGGGGAGAGTTGAAGCGAGCGGAGCGGATCGACTATATCGATGCGGTATTGTGTATGCAACGGCAGCCTCAGCACCTTCCAAGGGAAGAGTACCCGGGAGTACAGAACCGATTCGATGATTTTGTGGCGTAGGTTCTATGGCTTCATTCTAGACGCTAGGGACCGAGTCCTGACATATCATATAGTACCCATATCAACTATACACTCAATGTCCACCTGAGTGGTTTGTTCCTGCCATGGCACCGTCACTTCCTCTGGCTCTGGGAAACAGCCCTGCGCGACGAGTGTGGTTACACTGGCCATCTCCCGTACGTGCTACTCACCACAACCTCCAAACCATAATAACACAAACCAGATACTGGAACTGGCCATTATGGTCCGAGAACCTGAAAGCCAGCCCACTCTTCGACTGCAGCGACAGCTCCCTCTCCGGCGACGGCGAATACAACCCGGAAGAAGAAAGCATCTCAGGCGGCGCGGTAACCCTCCCGCGAGGATCAGGTGGTGGCTGTGTGCGATGCGGACCATTCAAAGACATGAAAATCCACATGGGCCCATTTGACCGCAACATTGCCTCATTCACCAAACTCCCCGCTCCAGGCTTTGACTACAACCCACGCTGCTTCAACCGTAGTCTAAACAATTTCGTCAGTAGCAACTACGATAACGTGACCATTGTCGATAGACTCCTGGCCGCGACCAATATCTCCGATTTCCAAGTTGTCATGGATTACTGGCCCGCGCGGCCGGCCGGGGTTCTAGGCATCCATGGCGGTGGACATTTCAGCCTCGGAGCCACACTCCAAGACTTGTTCACATCGCCGCAAGACCCGGCTTTTATGCTCCACCACGGTATGATTGATCGGTTGTGGAGTATTTGGCAGAAGAAGGATGGTAATCGGTTTGCGCTTAATGGGACGAATAGGATTCTTAATCCGCCCGATGCAAGGATTGTTACGCTGGATTTGGAGATGGAGTTTGGTGTGCTCGATCGGTCTCGGTCGGTCGGTGAGGTGATGGATCCGACTGGATACCGGTATTGTTATTCGTATAGTTGACCGAGGATAAACTCCGAAGTCACACCGGTTACTGGATAATAGGAACCATGAAAGACCTAGGGGAGCTTGAAATGTCCTGAAAATGCCTAATGGAGTAAAAAAGAAATAGTGACACGACTCTTACTATTGTTAGCGCTGAGACCAGGCCAATAATGGAGCTCCTTACTCTTTTCCGCAGATTCCTAATACCGGAGTACTCCGTACCCGACTCCATATGGCTAACATAAATATAGTGGAATAGTTCGTCTCGGTATCCATCGAGTTCTTTGGGCCGATCCGAGACATTTGATAGGGCCGTAAAAAAATCAGCCACGATATTCTGTTTATCTTCACTAGTGCGAAAAATCAAGAAATAGATATCCAAAAGAAAATAGTGAAAAAGTGAAACAAACAATTAGATAGTTGCCACCTGTGGCTCCTGCTGTTTGTCTCTTTACTTTCTTTTTTCTAACACCTCTTACACCTTTCTCCTTCACCCTGACATCTTCCCATCGCCTTATCAGTCTATCTTCAGCCTCCCAAAATGCTGCGTATCAGCCTTCTTCAATTGCTTTTCGTTACCCTGATCGCTCTGTCTGCGGTCTTCGCAGCAGACGTCAGGGGGACACACCGTGAGTCTCTCCAAGAAGCCCTCGCCGACATCAAGGCAGCCTCGTTCCATGATGCTCTGCATACTTTCTCTGCCAAATTCCGTCATGGTATCTTTCCAACTGACCTTCATGCCGCCGAAGCCCTGCAAAGCGAAGAGCCCGCCATTGCAAGCCTAATCAAGCTCGCCAAGCGTCAGAGCAATGCCACATCCAGCCCTGAGACATCCCCGGCTCCGGTTCCTTCGGTGACTACTTCCAGCACCGAATCAGCCACTGACCCGTCCACCACCTCAGCTTCTGAGACCAGTGAGACCAGCTCGGCTTCTACCGCTGAGCCTACTACCAGCGTGCAGCCAACCGAGCCCTCGACCAGCTCTACGAGCTCTGCTAGCTCTACCGGCTCCACCAGCTCTGCATCGGTCCCCGAGACCTCTACGGCCACAACCCAGACCACTGCTCAGCCCACTTCCACTACTCAGTCGACCACGGCTACTACTTCCTCGACTACCCAGACCACTCACTCGTCAACCAGTGTGGCTTCGACTCTGTCAACTACCAAGAGCACTTCGTCCACTAAGTCTACCTCCAGCGACTCAACTACTGCTCAAACCACCGAGCACACCAGCTTGAGCACTTCCACCCTCAAGAGCACCACCACCATGCCCGACGGCTCTCTGAGCACCATCACCTCGATCACGGTCATCACCCCAGAGGCAACCGGCAAAGCCACGGGTACCGCCGCTGGCAAGCCTGGTCTGCAGACTAACGCCGCCGCGATGCCTACTGGCATGGCTCGCGAGGTTGTCGCCATGTTTGGTGGTGCTGTCGTGGTCGCAATGGCTCTGTAATGGATCGATTTTTGTCTTTATCGCCTGCTTGCATCTTTATTTCGAACGGCGTTTTCTAGCACTTCGCATCGGCTCTGCATCTTCCTGGCTATTGCCATTGTACTATCTTTTCGCATGACCCGTGACGACCTACTCATGTCTCTCCTTATTTCTTGAGCGTTCGATGGCGGGAATTAGTGCCGAATTTGGCCTTTGTCCCGAGGGTTTTATCAGAACATTTACAGCGCATTGCACACGCTCAGCTTTCATGTGATTATTTTTAGTCCATGTTTTAATCTTCGCCTTGAAGATAACCAAAATTGTGCTCATTATCAAATTATCAAATTCATTAGCTCATTGACTGTATGGATTCATTCTTCGTATCTAAAGTAGATTCAAGGTATATAATATCATAGGACATGTAGAGTAAGTTTAAGGTATGCAAGATGATCGGAATGTCAGAATTGTGCGCAATCATCAAACCCATCGACACATTGACGTGAAGTCATTGATCGTATGAAGAGTGGGTGCAGGGTGTCCGAGAAGATCGAAATGTGCACAGCGGTGTTGTATGCGTGGTCGACGGTCTCTAACGAGCCTTGAGTGTCTCAGCTGGTCCCGAGAAACCATCACCGTCCAGCATTCCGACCTTCCTCCCACCGCTCCGTTTCAGTCCAGTACCGGACAACACTCTCCCAAGCAGCGAAGTCCCCGTTGCGCAGTAGAACCGCGATATCAGGATTCAGCGGCGAGTCCGGATTCGGGTCCGTCAACAACTGCTGGATAGTCGTGAGTGTGCCGGAGAGACCCCCAGACCCAGCCGGACTCCATTCTGAATCTAAGAGCGACAAGCAGATCTTGCCCGTTTGGAACTCGATATTTGGATGCGCAATCTTAGTCGTGAAGCGGATTTTTGGCGGTGCGTGAGGATAGTTCGGGGGAATTGTAATATCAAGATGCCAAAGTCCACCTGTTGGCACGTTAGATCGACTGGAACCCAGCAGGGATCAGATTTGAAATTGTGTACTTACCCTCGTATGGTGTTCCATTGGGGCCCTTCAATACAGTTTCCCAGTGTAGCAGGTCCTCATCATTGATCGGCCTCAGGTACAGGAGTGATTCATTCCCATTCTTTCTGTAATTATTCAGCTCTTTCACGAGCCGTTTTGTTGTGTCAATATACGATGTCTGGGACTCCATGTGAAACGTGATAAACTGTATGAAATTATGTAGATGTGTAGTTGAAGTGCGCCCCTCGCAGAGTTGGGAAAGTCGGGCCAGCGATCGCCGAGGTTGGGGAAGTTCTGCCTGGCCCACCCATGGATCGACCATCCGAGGATTCGCACGTGAGATTGCTTTCCGACTTCCTTGCCTGCTCACTTCCTGTCTTCTGTTAATTCTCTGTTAATTCGCTATGCGCACTTCTCGCACTTCCAGGGACACCGCGGAGGTCCTGCAGGCCCTCTCGCCCCCTATCCGACGACAAACGCGCAGCTCCAATGTGAGCGCGTTGAAAAGTTTCGCCTACAACCCAAATCCGAACGCGACTGCGACTATCAAGACAGAGCCTGGAAATGTCTCGATGATACCCGTTTTGTCTGTCTCTAAAAGCGAAGATGAATCCTCTCTCTCCGAGGCCGACACGGCGGATATCGAAGACCTCCTTGAACCGCCACCAAAGCGCCAAAAACGCAACGCAAACTCCATAAACCCACGAGTTCTCAAGCAGAGCACAAGTCCTCGCACACCCCAAAAAGTCATCGTTAAGGAGGATCCCGATCAGAAACCCACCCCGACCCCCAAACAGAAACAGCGACGGCTCCCTGCCCGCAAAACCCGCGATGTCGACGGCTCGGTCAAGGTCGAGCCCCCGTCCAACTGGGAGGAGATGTACGAAACTGTGAAAAAGATGAGAGCAGCCAATCCAACTGCACCGGTAGATACGATGGGCTGTTCGGAGCTATATTGGCGCGCGTCATCACCAATAAACCGTCGATTCCAGACCCTCATCGCACTGATGCTCTCATCCCAGACAAAAGACACAGTTACTGCGGTAGCGATGCAGCGCCTTCACACCGAGCTCGGAGATGACCCCGCTCCAGATGAGGACATCAAAATCAAACAAGAAATCAAACAAGAAGACGACGATTCGAAACCCACCGACAGCACCCTCAACCTAACCAACATCCTAGCCGTGGACCCAACGCGACTAAACGAACTAATCCGCACAGTCGGCTTCCACAACAACAAAACAAAATACATCAAAGCAACCGCGCTGATTCTGCGAGACCAGCACGGTGGCGATATCCCCTCAACACCAGAGGAACTCATGGCACTCCCAGGTGTCGGACCCAAAATGGCCTACCTCTGTTTGAGTGCTGCATGGGGTAAACACCTGGGGATTGGCGTCGATGTGCATGTCCACCGTATCACCAATCTCTGGGGTTGGAATAAAACCAAGACGCCCGAGGAAACGAGGAAGGCGCTGCAGTCGTGGTTGCCGCCTGATAAGTGGCATGAGATTAATAAGTTGCTTGTTGGGCTTGGTCAGACGGTTTGTTTGCCTGTTAAGCGTCGCTGTGGGGATTGTGATCTGGCTGGCACGCGGCTTTGTAAGAGTGAGATTCGGGGGCTTGAGCCGACAGTGATGAGGGTTAAGAGGAGTCCTGAAGTTGATGAGCCCAAGGTTAAGATTGAGGCTGTTTGAATGGCACTTTGCTGCTTGTGGATTACTGGTTCAATTTATACAGTCCATCCATCTCTGGATGAGAGAGCGTGGCGTCAGCGCTGAGCATTCGCTTGATATGAGGTTCCTAGAATGGTCTGATATTATCATCCTTAGTCGAAGGTACTTCAGCCTCTGAACCATGGCTTTGGGACAAAGTCATCCCATGACGCACTGGTCCAAACACCGATAATCTTCTTTTGATGCAACCTTTCAAGATTCCTTCTAAGGGTTGTTTGGAAGGCTGTGGCCACTTGGGCAGCCATGCTTTGTTCCTGAATCATCGTTGCCGCTGTGAGCCTCCAGGCACACTTCTCGGCGCTTCGCTGTCGCCTATCACATGTCACTATAACCAAAAGACGAGTGGGATGTGTTCATCAACCAAAACGGGGCCGGAGCTGAGCGATGACCCAATCTCGGTCTGTAAAGGGTCTATACAGAAATATATTATATCAAGAAACAGTGACTATCTTTAGCGGAAGCCACATTGAAAATGTCATCTCTATAATCACACCATTTCCTCTTCTTGTAAAACTATATACAATCTCCACCCTACCTCAAGGATGGAGCAGCGTTGCACCACTGTTTGCGTCCTCTGTTTAAGCGCTTTGATTGTTGAAGGTACATATGTTGCTATATCACAGCCAGCCCACCATTGCTAGACGGTAATGTTTACATCGAACGCATGAGAGACAGCCCTTTAGTAGTAGGTGTGACACACTTGGTCTCTTGTGAGATCCGGGTTATCGTTTGGGAGGGTCAAGAACAATACATGACCCGAGGAACGGCTAATTGCCAATCTTGTTGTTTCACATGTAGCGAAGAAAGAAAGGCAGTCCGTCCGATACTCCGAAGGTATCCAAAGAAGGTTTTCCCCTCCGAATGTTATCCAGGTGTGGTCATCATTGAGGCCGTAGACCCCTTTTTCTGTCCGAAGAGGCAAATGCTCAAATGAGGGCCGGACCAAGCAAGGTAGATGACACCGAATCAAATACACCAACATCCGTATGCCGATGATGCACATTCACCTCATCAAGATAAACGCCTTCGGGAGATTCGACATCATGAGTTGACGCACCCTTCTCTGTGGTTAGATCCCAAACCTCAATGTTCTCATGGAATGAACCTGATGTGAGATTGCTTCCGTCCCGGGACCAGGAAACAGATGAGACAGACCTTTTATCTCTCCCCAGAGTCGATATACACTGCCCAGTGGCTGGATTCCATATCACGACTCTCCCATCATGTTCTGATGCGAGCCGACTTCCGTCTCGAGACCAGGAAACCGACCGGACTTGGTTGTCATACCCAACAGGGGCCGGTATACCCTGCTTAGTAGCCAGATCCCAGATCCTAACTGTTGTATCATTGGACCCCGATGCCAGCTGGCTGTCATCCTGCGACCAGGAAATAGACAAGATTAAATCGCTATGTCCCTTGAGAATCGACATACAGCGCCTGGTATCTGCGTCCCAGGTCACGATTCTCTCGTCCTTTGACCCTGATGCGAGCCACTTTTCATCACGGGACCAGGCAACCGAGTGGATTGAGCTGCTATGTCTTTCGGGGGTTGATAGGCATTGGTCAGTGGCCGGGTCCCAGATCTCAATTGTCATATCGTATGATCCCGAGGCGAGCGAGCTTCCATCCGGGGACCATGCAATAGAGTAGACTAGCCCACTCTGGTCTTTGAGTATCGACATACACCGCCCAGTGACTTTGTCCCAGATCCCGACGGTGCCGCCACTATTGCATGACTGTGATGCGAACCGGCTTGCATCTTGGGACCATGCAATCGATGCGGCATGTTCTTCGAGAATCTGAAGGCACGGACTCCAATGATCCTCCATCGCTGGTTCCTTGAGAACCCAGTTTGTTTTCACAGATTGATAACAAGGTTTGATCATACTTCGGGCGGGGCTGAAGACGAGCGATGAGAAGTATACTTGAAGGGGACTGTGCTCGATTGCTGGCCTGTGGTACTGGATAAATCGACAAGCATCTCGGACTCGTTCTGCAAGCTCTTTTGCGTTATCCAAACCCTATGACACCACTTGGTGGTTAGAAATACAGATTTATAATCGTAGAAGGGGTCATCAACCTGAAGAAACCTGTCGAGCTTGACCATAGCAGATATCCCTTCTGGAATATGTCTCATGAGACTAATGGCTTCAAGCCAGAAAAGGTATCTCTGCTTGAAAAACTCCTCAACTGGCCCATCCTGTCGGAAATCATTAATCACATCGCCATGCTCATGGCAATGTTGGAGATGATCAAGCCAGTAGAGACACGGGTACCGTACGGCTGCCAATGGATCTGGATCAGGTTGTTTAACTTCGTCGATGGGAAACCCGGGTAGTTTGAGGCCATATATATCGCGCCGTAGTATCTTGAGCGATTGCAAAGAGCGAGAAAAGATCGCATGATGCTCAGCTTCTTTACCTCGGGTAAATATTTCCTTTGATGCCGTTTGGAGAAGGAAGTCTTTTGCGGACTGATGCACAAAGAAGATAACGCGGTCTCTGATTGTAAGGAATGAGCCACATTCCTCTACTATTTTGCTTAAACATTGGTTGTCAGTGGTGATATACTCGGGCATATCGACCAAAGTCGGTAACTCGTCTAGAGTGATAGGTCGGTATGTAATTAGAACGACAGCTAGGATTTGCTTGCAAAGGCCTGCATCTTCTGATTTGTGAATTTGCTCAAGCATCTGAGCGTAGAGGGATTCAAGGCTAGATGGAAATGCAGTCAACAGCGAGCAAGCGTTTCCGTTCCTCCATCGTGCTGCTTTAGCGAGCTCCTCGCAGACTGATGCCACCCAGAGGAAGGTACCATGTGCGTTGGAAAACAAGTATTGGGAGATAGCGTCGCGTATTTCATCTTTATACTTCTTTTTCTCCGTCAATTCCTGAACTTTATGTTGGATGAAAATAGTGACTGCATCAGCCACAAATTTTTCGTTCAACTCTAGCCAAAGCGTTGCCTTCTGAGTCGCAGCCTCAAGGGCCTCTCCAATAGCTGGAAAGCAACGGCTTGACACAATCCATTTGACATGTGGACAAACTGATGATTTCTGGGCGACAAAGTCCAGAAGTAGGTCCCGATCTTGTGTACATTCATCGAGAGCATCGATCATTACATAAGTGCTCTGTAAGAGCGGATCCTCCAAGATATTGGTAAAGATCTTTGACAAGGCCTCCCATGCATTGGCATCTTCGAACCCCCTTTTCCCAGTCTTATCATGTTGTCGTCGTACATGGGAGATGAGGTATGGCTGCTGGTCAACCAAGTTAAAGATCAGGCCGCGAAGGACTGCAGCAGCGTTGTTTAATCTTGCGTCCATAGCCTGGCAGAACATAAATGAGACGGCAACATTGTCAGGGGTTGACTGATCCAGCTCGTCGATAATTCCACAGAAAAGCATTGTTTTGCCCTTTCCGGGGTCCCCTTTTATCCAGAGCAGCTGACTTCCTTGCTCATGGCGCCATTTTTTGAAGTCATCATTTTCGAAGATCCAGCGACAAGAATCCTCAAGTAGTCCGCCTTTGAGTTTTTCGATACGACGTTTGTCATCGCGGGGATCTGTCATGTATAGATCCTTTAGACAGGCTCGATCTTCGGCATCTGATGTACCATGGTTTCTTCCTCGATTGGGAGACGCTTTTTTATCTTTGAACCGACTTTAGCCAGGCAAATTTATATATCAGTGGTTTGCGAATCTTTCTTACCACCTGCCAATGTCCATCTGCGAAGCTCCCCCAACACCCTCTTGAAACCAGTCTCCTCCACTGTTGCAAATTTGACCATGTCCCTATGATTAGCGTGAATACTACGGGGCATATAGCCGGCAAGGGAGGCAGACTCCTTTGATACAATCGTCCTACCCCTAAAGGTAGGAAGCTCTTCAAAGAAGCAGGTGACCTCAAGCGCCCGACCCTTTTCACGTACTTCGCGCACCATGGCCAAAAAATCATGCTGGATCGAATCGAGGAGCTGATTATCCCTCTGCAGGACATCTAGCAGTTTCATGTTGGTAGACTGCAAGAAACCGAACGTAGTGGCAGGAATCTTGGCCCAGTCCGCCATCCACGCTCCCCTGTGAGGGGTTCCCATGAATACCACACCCTTGAGAGCATGGAATACACCCTGGAGGGGTTTTTCAGGGTTATTGCGTGATAGTAGAATAGCCGTCTTGCAAACCAGGCCCCCAAGGCTGTGGGTGACGAAGATGAGCGGACGGGAGGATGCATTGCAGGATTCTCGGTCTGATGTTAAATTGGCTAGGAGATTTGTTGCATGGTCGAGCAAGCCATTCGACGAGACACCTGATTTAGACGAGACGCCTGATTTGGACATGAAGTATGCATCGTAGCCCCATGTCAGAATCCGAGCTTGTTCGAGTTTCTGTGGAAGCAGCGCTTTCGGCCAGGGCGTAGATTGACCTTCGGCGGTCCAGGTTCTCTCCCGATCGCCCGTCAGACCATGGATGAAACAAATATCGATTTCAGCATCAGGAAGGTCACGCAAAACTTTCAGGCCGTCTGGGAAGTGAGAGACCGAAGGGTGTTTAGGTAAAGGGTCGCCTTGACAATCAAATGTAAGGTCATGCCTTTTTTCTTGCGTATAAGAGATGAGTTCGGTCTGGATTCGTCGGAGTATTCTCATGATTTAGGGGAAAAGAGACAGTCCGGGGCATGGGAACAAATGTTCTTTGTGTCACAATAATAATGGGTAGTATAGGGCCCCCTTAAATACAATATTCGGCTGGCCGAGAAAGATGTATAGAGTAGCCGCCTGCAACCTGTTACTGCATGGGCGCTTACTGCCCCAGCCAATGAAAAGTGACAGCCCGCAACGATAAAACACTAGGTGCTTAGCTAGTCTCACTTGTCCAATTAGGGTCTTTGCAGAAGTTACAGGCGCTGTCGTGCGCCGAATTGGCGGGTCTCTTCAGAGTCCCGCCAATTCAACAATACTCCTGTCAGCCAAACATTTCGATCACATCATTGGGGAAGAAGTTGGTTACCAAGTCCAGTTTAATTCATCGATGTCTCCTCTATTCCCTCGTAATTATGGTTTTCAGATTGTAAATTGATAGGTATGTATGCTTTTGTTTTCTGGATTCACGAATGCATTGTAAATACAGGTGGTTGGTTGGACATGTTCCTTATTATCTCGAACTCCCTCGCCATAATCTCTGCATCTTGATCTTCTAATAACAGGGGTTGTATACCAATACGCTTGCAAATAGCTTGGGTCCAATAAACAATATGTCCCACACGATCAAACTCGGCTTTCGCTCGTCTACTGTAGTCGCCATAGAACTCCGTGCGGGCTGCTTGGCTTAACCAAAAGCTTGGCTTAACTAAAAGCTCATGGACATGAATCTAGCTGCTGTAGGTGGCTCGCCACCAAGAGATAAATTGTTGGCAGGAACTCAGCCATGTGTCTTCGGGTTTGCAGAAATCATTGGAATATGTTTGAATATTGTACACATTGAAGTGTGTAAATCTACAGCCAATGAAAGTATCCCGAGCTCGGACATAACCCACTGAAGCTTCTTATCGCCGGTCCCTCGAAAGCTCAACAACTCGTGAAAGTCGACCACAAACCCAGCACCCCGAACTATCTACGAGAGCACACATTATATTTCCCTCAAGATCCCATCTCCAACCTCCGTATACCCCACATCGCCCTGAATCAACGCCTAAAATGCCCCCTCTAACCCCAATCCCAATCCCCCTCTTCGCCTCAACCCAACTCAACCTCCTCCACGAAGAACACGCCGCCGAAGTCTCCTCCTCAAAACTCGCTAGCACAGCCGCAACGGTCTCCCCCTCAACCCGCCGAACCCTCCAAGCAACCGGCTACGCCCTAACAGGCCTGATCCTCTCACAATGCCGAACCGGTCTCGGCGGGCGCGTCGTCGGCGAATTCGCCCCAGATCCAGCAGTCGCATCAGATGAGTCCCGGGCTGCAGATGGGACGCCTCGTCTTGGGTCGCATGGGATTCGCGTCGGGGATGTGGTGCGTGTTAGTGACATTGCGGGGCCTGGGAAAAAGGTTGGGAAAGACAAGGAGAAGGATAAGGATGCGGAGAAGGGCGGTCCTGAGGGCGTTGTTACGCGGACTGGGGATCGCGCTGTGTGGATTGCGTTTGGGCGGCCGGGTGGTGGGGGGATGTCTAAGGAGGATGACGAGGCTGTGGAGGAGCTTTGGGGGAAGAAGTTATGGGCTATTAAGCTTGCTAATGATGTTACGTATAGAAGGTATGTCGATTGGGTTATTGGGTTGATTACTGAGTGGTTTGCTGACTTCGGGCTAGGATGAGGCAGACTATGGAGAAGATGGAGAAGATGGCGGAGACTGACTATACGCATTTCATGCGTGTTGCATTTGGGCATACGACACCACTACAACTGGATACGGAGGCGTGTGGACCTGTCGAGTTTACGGATCCCACGCTTAATGATTCGCAGAAGGATGCTATTCGGTTTGCGCTGGCTTCGCGGGATATTGCGTTGATTCATGGTCCGCCTGGGACGGGAAAGACACATACACTCATTGAATTGATTTTGCAATTGGTTCAACGGAAAAAGCGCGTTCTCGTCTGTGGACCGTCGAACGTTTCTGTTGATAATATTGTGGAACGTTTGGCTCCCAAGAAGGTTCCTGTTGTGCGCATCGGTCATCCTGCTCGTCTGCTTCCTTCCGTTCTTGAGCATTCCCTTGAAGTCCTTACGCAGACCTCTGATGCTGGGGGTATTGTGAAGGATATTCGCAAGGAGATTGATGAGAAGCAGGCTAGTATTCGCAAGACTCGGTCTGGTCGCGAACGACGAGGTATTTATGACGACTTGAAGCTGCTTCGGAAGGAGTTCCGACAGCGTGAGTCTAAATGTGTGGATAACCTGGTGCGCGAGAGTAGCGTGGTGTTGGCTACTCTCCACGGGGCTGGAGGTCACCAGCTCAAGAACCAGAAGTTTGATGTTGTGATTATCGACGAGGCAAGTCAGGCTCTCGAAGCACAATGCTGGATCTCTCTTCTGGGCGCAGAGAAGGTAGTTCTTGCCGGTGATCATCTGCAATTACCGCCGACCGTCAAATCCACTGGACAGAAGTCCAAGGATGAAGTGTCCAAAGGCACCGAGGGAAAGACCGACACCGAGACATTGAAGGGTGTCTCTCTTGAGCGCACATTATTTGATCGTTTATTAGCCCTGCACGGGCCGGGGATCAAACGCATGTTGACCACCCAATATCGCATGCATGAGACAATCATGCGATTCCCCTCCGACGAACTCTACGAGGGGAAGTTGATAGCCGGCGACGCTGTGAAATCCCGTCTATTAATCGACTTGCCTTACGAAGTAGGGGGTACAGATGACACGCAGGAACCCCTGGTTTTCTGGGACACGCAAGGCGGGGATTTCCCCGAAAAGGCGGAGGATGAGATCAGCAAAAAGGGAGCCTTGCTTGGAGACAGCAAAAGCAACGAGATGGAAGCCATGGTCGTTGCCAGACACGTGGACAGCCTGATTGATGCAGGTGTCAGACCCGAGAGCATTGCCGTGATTACCCCTTACAATGGGCAATTGGCTCTACTGTCGCGCATGCTGCGAGAAAAATACCCTGGTCTTGAACTTGGTAGTGTGGATGGATTCCAGGGCCGCGAGAAAGAAGCTGTTGTGGTGAGCCTGGTACGCAGCAATGCAGAGCATGAAGTGGGTTTCTTGGGTGAGAAGCGACGATTGAATGGTATGCTTATTTCTCCTTTTTTTGGCTTTCCTTTCTTTTTTTTTCTTGTTATTTTTCGTGCAGACTGTGCAGGTGTTGTACCTGCAGCGAATTCAATAGATCACTAACGATGCATGTAGTCGCCATGACGCGCCCCAAGCGACATTTGTGTATTTGCGGCGACTCGGAGACGATCAGTCAGTAAGTGATAATTTGTCAAATGTGCCATTGAGTTCGAGGGTTTAATACTGATCGACCTTTTTTTTTTCATAGTGGGAGTAGCTTCCTCAAGCACTGGATGGACTTCCTTGAAGAAAACGCCGATCTACGATACCCCGATGCTGGAGATTTGCTGTAGAGACGTATCACCTTTAAGCGCAGATCAAGAAGTTCCAGTTCCAGAACAATTTCAGTCTCCACTTGGGATTATTTAGAACGCACGGCCTGCAATATCGGGGTCAGACCTCCAAACACAAATACTTTCACCAAAAACCCTTGCGTGGGACAGGGATAAGGAAGATAAGGTATTTCGAACCCAGTTAGACGATCTTTTCTGCAAGAAGCGTCGGTGCATTTCCCGAAACAGAATTGGGCCGTGAAAGGCTTCCGAGCCGTAACTGAGGGATATCTCCCTTTGAAGGAAACGGGAACTACGTGGGCGAATAACGTGAAGCATGGGCGAATAGCATGGGCGAATAGTATGGGCGAATAGCTTAGGCTGATTGAAGCTGAAACTGTTGAAACTGCGTGTCACTTGGGCCGTAAGTCTGTGCGGATATCAACATCCCATATGGTTGGTGTTTCAGAATCCACTTTGTCTATTCTGCATAAGAAGGTGAGTTAAAGCATTAATAGATTAATAGATTAAAAGACTAAAAGATTAATAGAGCAATATATTAACAGATCATATAGAAAGTATTCCCATTGTCTTTTTTTCTCAAACCAAAATCTGTGCTGTGGCTGAAGAACCAGTGTGGGGATTGTTAGCTCTCTCATCTCTTTCTCCCCTAATCTCTCCAACTCTCCCCTTTCTTCTCTTTGTTCTCTCCCTTTTGTTCTTTTATGAGAACAAACGGGAACTCATTATGTTCCTGATATCCGACACTGTACGTACCGTTTGTGACACTACCTGGTTCTTCTGCTAATCCCCGTTTGATAGCTTTCAATAGTCTCAGTCGACTAAATTTCAGCCTTGATTCAAATTCGGAATTTACTTTTGATACCCTTTATACCTTTGGATCTTTTTTTTCCCCGACATTCGCTCAAAGCTTTCTTTTTTTTGCTTCCAATTTTGCGACGATATACCCAAATTTCTTGTAATGATCAAACTCGATATCTTACTACCTTATATGCCCACTATTTCTCGATTGCGACCCTCAATACGTCACAGCCATGTCGAGGCGTCCCACACGATCCATAGCGAGCGCTGGCAGCGAGTCCGTTCGAAGTATACAACAATCCTCTCCCGCCCGCGGAGAGCGTTCCGCCTCGAACCCCGCATCTTGCATAGGAGATAACGATGATACCGCGCTACCGTCAATGGAATTTCACTCGCACATCCAGCCATCTATGACCCATCGCCGAACAGGGAGCACCTTGAAAACGGTGATGCGCAAGATCTTCAACCGCAAGAGGCAAAGTCAGGCCGATGAACTGGAAGAGAATCCATATGAATCTACCTTTGCGATGCCACCAATGAGGAAGCTAGGACAAACGAAAGGAAAACCATTGTTGTCCGTTCCGCCTCCTCTCAATTTGACTCCACACCGGAGTAGTCCACTTTCGGCGCAGAATCTCCAGCTCGCCGAAACACATCTGTCTCCGCTATCTCCTCTATCGTCTGCAACCTTGCGTGATTCAATGCCCGGTAGCATGCAGCCACGCCGGAGACGTGCAACCCTTCCTAGCGTGGTTTTTTCAGATGATGAATCTCGCTTTGCCGTCGCATCAACGGCAATGTCTGATCCGCAAGAGGAAAGAGGCTATATGCCAGAGCGAAGACACAGCTTGCTCTCCCACCGGCTCTCAATGAGCACAGATGCCTTGCGCGAAATGACAGATCACCTGCCAGAGACCCTGACCTCTTGGCCCCAACGCACATCATCCGCCCCCGGGCCTGTCTCGGTTTCCCGCTCGCAGTCCCCGCTATTAGATGAAAGCTCTAATAGTGGGCAATCTGGCAGGCCCTCCTCGGGAACAACAGTAACCAGTGTGACCCGGGCGTCCGCCGCACCGTCTTTGATGGAAGTCGACCAGCACGCAGAACAAGCCAGCCTCCCACCAAACGTCGCAAGCCTAGTCAACACAATGCAACAAGATGACAACGTCACCCTGGAACAGCGGTTGACTACGCTAGAAGTCAAACTGATCGACCTGGAATTCGCCATTGCCCGAATGCAAACCAATGGCCCGGAAACCACTGAAAAGCCATCGCGCCCACGACACTCCCCTTCAACAGATTCCTTCCCCTCTCACATGCGCAACAAACCCACCGCATTCCTATCCACGAGCGACCGCGATGACTCCCCAAGCCCCCTCCCAACTATCTCCACCCGCCCCTCCAGCACAAGCACAATCCGCCAAGACTCAATGACCCGCACCCTCCGCCCCGCCCCATCAGCATCATCCCTGTCAGACTACCAAGGTGTCTCAATTGAGCAATACAGCACGCTAGTCACGCTCCTGCGCCGCGAACAAACAGCCCGCAGGAACTTGGAGACCCAAGTCGGCGGTCTGCGCGATGACATCCGCGATCTCCAGCGCGCAGCTCTCGAATCCATGCAGTCAAACATGGGCATGATGCAGCCCGCACATGGCACGGAGTCGCGGCAGTTCCTGCGCTTCCGTCGCGCGCTAGATGACTCTGATAATTCTCCGGCGCTTAGATCGGATGATAAGCACACTGGTATTGCGGACACAGATTCCGATTGGGATCGGTCGGATATCTATTCCCGTGATGATCCGTTCGGTCCTCCAAAGTGGGATCGTCAGCGGGTTACAACCGTTCCTATGATTTGATTTCTATGTTGCAAAATATGCAACTTTCCTTTTCTTTTTTTTTCTTAGCGGTTTTCTTTTTTTTATATACATTCTGGACAGCCTGAACGGATATGATGTACTTCAGGCTTGTCAATTCTTATTCTTTTGCACATGTCAATGCGCCATTTCGGATCCCCAGGGGCATCCCCGCGACAGGATCGCGACTTTGACCAAGGTCAGCGCTGAGATACATGTCGAGCACATGTCCGCTGTCTCTCTCTCTCTCTCTCTCTCTCTCTCTCTCTCTCTCTCTTGGTATGGGGACAGACACGACAGATTAGGGTTGCACACGCAACACGATTTGTGACGATTGGCACTATCTTGTACCCCAGGTTTAATGTCATATACTTCTCCATTCATAATAATCCCTGTAAACATCCCATATTAATTCCCTGTATTATAGATTCCTCATCTAGGCTCGGCTAATCACAAGCACCGCGCTAACAGTGCAGATCCGTGCAGATCAGTGCCACAAACTGATAATCCACTTTCCAGACGCCTGTCCATTCCCCCCATCTTCTATTCCACAAGCCTCGTGTTCAAAAGCTTCGTACCCCTCTATCTGACTCCCCGACGTCGGACATACAGTCATGGGTTACATGCCACACGTCCATGTGGCTGCAATAGTACATTACACTCAACCTTATTGACATTATACATGTCAAATACTCTAATTGAATGAAATGAAACTATTTAACCCTTTCCAATGGCCAACCCCAATCAACCTCATCCCAATCAGCCTCATCCCAATCCAAAATGTCACCTAAACCACCCACAATAACAATAATCGGCGGCGGAATAGGCGGCCTAACCCTAGCAGCCGGCCTCTACCTCCGCAAAATCCCAATCCAACTGTACGAAGCAGCCCCCACCTTCAAAGAAATAGGCCTAGGAATCTCCCTAGGCCCAGCAGCCTACCGCGCAATGCCCATGATCCACCCCCCAAATCCAACAAATCTACAACTCCCTCATAACAACGCACGCAGACAGTCCCGGTTACGAAGACTATCTCCAAACCTGGTTCGAGATCGTCTGGGCAACAGGTGGACAAGAAGGCGACACATTGATGAATCTAAAAGCCCTGCCGTCTGGACAGACAGCTCTCCGAAGAGCGGATTTCCTAAACGCGCTTGTTGAGCTTGTTCCGGCTGAATTCGTGCATTTCGGGAAAAGGTTAAAGACACTCGTTGAGAGAGACGACGGGGTTGTGCTAGAGTTTGAGGATGGGGAGGTTGTGGATGCTGATGTTGTTGTTGGCTGCGATGGCATTCGGTCGAAGGTGAAGGAGTGTATGATTCCTGTTGGATCGTTGCGGATGAGGCCGGTTTACAGTGGGATGTATGGGTATCGGGCTGTGTTGGAGATGGGGGAGATGGTTGCGGCTGTTGGGGAGATGAGGGCGAGGGTGGCAACTATTTATGTTGGACAGGGTGCTTATGCCATCTCGTATCCGATTATGAGGGCGAAGTTGGTTAATGTTGGGATTTATGTTTTGAGTGATCGGGAGTGGGAATATGATTCTTGGGTTAGACCGGCGAGGAGGGAGGATATAGAGCGGGATACCAAGGATATGGGGCGGTATGTGAGGTCTTTTGTTGAGGTATGTTTTTATGTTTTGGTTGCGGTTGCCGTGCTTTGACTATGTGTGCTAAATTACTTGTCTTGATTCTTAGCATATGCCCGACCCATCTCAGTGGGCTATCTTCGAGCATCCGCATATCTCAACCTATGCGCAATCTAGAATAGCGATTATGGGCGACGCCGCGCATGCTTCTACGCCGCATCAAGGTGCTGGGGCTGGTCAGGCTATTGAAGATGCGCATGTTCTTGCGGAACTACTGAGTGATTCCCGTGTTGGCTCTGTCAACGATGTTGTTGCGGCTTTTAAGGCATATGATGATATTCGTCGGCCTAGGAGCCAGAGGGTTGTCACTAGCAGCAAGGAAAATGCTGATATCTTTTGTCTGTGTTTTGATGGGGTTCTTGATGATCCGGTGAAGCTGAAGGAAACGCTTGATCAACGTTTGAAGTGGCTTTGGGATTTGGATGTACAGGATCAGGTCGAGCGTGCGAGGGAGAAAATGGTGAAGTATTTGGAGAAAGCAGGGACAGTCAAGGATTGATTATAGCATTATAATGAAATATTCATGGATGTGATGTTCGAGTGTAACAATGCGGCAGCGGCTGGGACGCTTCTAGAGTTCCTTTCTGTATAATTGCTCGGCATTTGACAGAAGTAATATCATGCGCTCCAGAAACAGACAATATCCATCCATCAAAGGAAACATCTTATCTCAATTGAATGGCATCGACATTTTAGAAGGCAAAGGGAAGAGAAGATGATGATATTGTGTAGCTGAACAGCTACATAAGCGCGGGATATCGGTCACGCGGTGGTGCTAGCTGTGTATATGGTAAGATGTACGACTCAGAGGAACATTTTCTCTACAATCACCTTGCAAGTATGTAACAGATTCTCCTTGGGATTCCCTATTTGAGTCACTCCAATGGTGCTTAGGGTAACTTGCCCTCACGTGAATAAATGTTTGTGGGACTACAGTCAATAATACAAGTGATGTACATAGACAATGCCCATACTATCTTCGTCCTAGTGAATACGTACAGTATCATCATGGCCTTGGCCCCCCGCTTTATCTTTGTTTCATAATACCTCTCAAACATGTCCATATAATAACCCCTACTCCCGCATATCGTCCCCATATCCCTCTTTTCCCCTGCTCTCCAAGCTTTCCAGCCCTTCTTTGTCAGTGAGATTAATAAGCAGACCCCCCATCTATAGGGTAGACTGGCTGTTGAACAATATTTTATCGTATTTCATACCTTTTGGTTTTAATTCCATTGCTAATCCTATGCAGATAAATTGGAACCACTACTTAACCGAAACCCATGTCTGTGTGAGCAAATAGTCAAATTGGGTCTTATTGGTCGCGCTGAACTGAGCTGGAATTGCTTTCAATCTCGTTCAATTGCTTATGTTTCCCTGCTTGTCTGCCAAAAATATCCAAATCAGCTGAAACTATATTCTGTTTATGCATACCCAGTGTTTGGTGGAACTTCCTTCTTCGACCGTAAGCCTTTATCTTGCTTAGGTGGCAAGACGGCAGCTGTCTTGAGTAGTTTGTTCAATCGGATATGTGAACCTTTTTCGGTTGAGAAGATTCGATTAGTGTAGGTTTGTGTCGGAATGAAATATCTTTTGAAAGGTACTTCCTTCCAGTTGACATGTAGAATGGATATTAGACAGGTTTCCTGCTTGGATTAAAGTCCGCTCAGAGTACACAATGAAATCTTTATCTTAAATGCCATACACTTTCAAGCAACCCGATACCTTTTGGATCACCAAAAACTTGCTTGTAGGCGGAGGATAGTGCATATTTGTCCCCTTCGTAACCAAGCAGACTTTAAATTCGCGGAAATTACGCCCTTTGGGCGCTTTTATATGCGAACGGCCGCATCGGTAGACACATACCCAATAACATCGAGTATGGTGGAAGCCGTCCTAGCAGAAACGGAGCGTAGACAATGGCTAGAATGGTGCAGTCGGGAGTCCATAGCACCCCCGGCTTAACAAACTTGTCATGTGAGCCAGTCCAAATACTTATACGGGATAGACCTATACTATTTAGACACATATCTTGTACAATATTCTCATGGCGTCGTGGAATCTTCAACGGCCATGGCCGGAGGATAATAAGACGGGCTATGATGTTCACGAAAAGTGGTGAGCACCTATACACTAGGAATCTAGGGAGTATTTGCACTCTTGGTATTAGCGAAGGGCTATTATTCGGCTTCTGATTTATGACTCACAGTTTGAGAAATACGAGGATTTCCTAATTTTGCTTTGCTTAAGCCTAAAAGATGGGGTGCGCCGATTGGCTGTTATTGGGGTAATTGGGGGCTTCCCGTGCTATCGATCTTCGCGAATTACGACTCATTTCGCTTGCCAATTCGTACTCTTCAAGGTGCTGACAGAACTAAAATATCATTTATATCCGCCGGACTTCGTTCTCTTATCGTTCGTCCTGAAAATGTCTACCACTATGGAAGGCACGCCGCAGACTCCGGCCGTAAAAGTCATTCAATCTTTACCAGCTCCACCCGCCTACCGAATTGAGACCTTCACACAAAGCGAACTTCTCAAACAGCCATTCCTTCCCGAACTCTGGGAAGTCATCAACACCAGTTACTATGATACCGGTGACAGTCCTTTTGAAAAGACGAAACCCCGGATCAGAAGTGACACACAACTTGCCGACGAACTCCAGGAAACCGGTCTTACGGCGATTGCGTTCGCTGAAAATGCGATCATCGGCACAGCAAGCTTAAAAATTTGGACGCCAGATTCCGAAGGCGCCGTGTGGAAAGCACCAGGCCATTTTGAACAATTCAGTGCAGATGAGATCTTCTCCGCGAGCTCAACGGTGCTGGATAGCCTTCATGATGAATCTCAAAATGTGCCCTGTGAGGGAGATTTCGAACTTGTAGCTATCGCGATCACGCCGGATCCTCGATACAGAAGGAAAGGCATTTCACAAAGCTTGGTCAAGGCGTGCGAAAAGGAACTGAGAGGAAAGATGTCTGCTGTGGGCTCTGCTAAATCGGCTCAGTCGTGCATTATGGTCAAGTCCATTCGCGAGGTCCAAGGTTCTTATTGGCTGAAACGGGGGTTCCGCGTCGTGGGGGAAAGCTATTGTCCTCCTTTTACTTGGTCATACAACAAAGGGTTTGTTCTTTGGGCCATGGAGAGAGAACTATCTGTTTAACAATTGATATGGTAATATAGCCATGTTAGACGTAAGATTTCATCTCTCCGGCAAAAGTCGTTTCCGAATGACCGAAGTACCCCCTGGATTGAAGCCGAGGAACCCCATGATTGGTGGCAGGCCTGGTATTTGTGTACAAGTGTCTACTTCGGCTTTCTCTTGCATCAAAATAATAAGATCGAACTATATTGTTACACGCGACGTCAGCTTACTTCTCCGCATTTGGGCAGCATATAACCCCCACCAACACTCCGAGATAGAGGCGTATTTTATATCTTTCAATCTTCAACAATGGCCACGGTACAAATTTCAGACGACATTTTGGAGGGAATCAAGGACAAGGTGGTTTTTATTACTGGTGCGAGTAATTTTTATCATTACGAAGAATGAATGATATTAATGAAATCAGGTGGCGCATCAGGAATCGGAAAAGCGACTGCAGAGCTATGTCTCAAGCACGGTGCGAATGTGGTCATCGCCGACCTGAACTCTCTGCCTTCGGATCTTGAGACCTCGGAGAAACTCAAGTTTATAAAAGTGGACGTTTGCTCATGGGAAAGCCAACGCGACGCATTTATTCAGACCGCAGAATGGTTCGGTCGAATTGACCACGTCTTCGCCAATGCAGGCGTCGGGCCAACGATGAACTTCATGGATGACGGCCTTGATGAAAATGGCCAACCTACCCCTCCCGATCTACGGACGATCAATGTCAATCTTCTGGGTGTCCTCTCCACCGTTCGTCTAGCCACACATTACATCCAGAAGCACTCCGCACATCGTGCACCTGGAGAGCTCGGCAGTATCGTGGTCGCTGCTTCTACGGCTTCGTTCCAAAACTTCAGCGCTGGTGATTATACGATCACGAAACATGGTGTTCTAGGACTCGTCCGTGGGATAGGGTGTCAAATTGAGGGAAAGGTTCGACTCAATGCTATTGCCCCTTCTTGGACGGCAACTAGAATGATTGATGCTGGTTTTATTGAGGGGCTTGGTGTCGGCGTTCAGGGACCGGACGTTGTGGCTCGGAGTGTGGCCCTGCTTTTCAACGATCATCAGCGTCATGGGGATGTTATATACAGTTGGGACGGGAAATATCTAGAGGTTAACAAGGCAGAGGATGGATTGCTGGCTTTTGCAGATAGGCTCCTTGTGAATTCGGCTAATGAGGAAACCGTTGTATGGAAAATGAGAGAAGAGAAGATGATCGCCTAGGTCTAGTTCATGCCAGCTGTTTTCGATGGCAAGACAATGACCATTTCTTTTCTTTTCTGTCTTGGATTTGTCCCCACTATGATACTATACATAAGTAAAAAGCTCTATAGACGACCACCGGCTCTTACTCGAGCAGTCTAGCGTGCAATGCTGTCATATGCCTCTATTAGATTTATCCAGGATCCAGATCCCGGTGGCCAGCTCATGCCAATACTGCATGTAGGGTGTACAGCACTATATGCTGGGAATCGAAGAACCGAGTACTGCAGTTTCCCATCTTCTGGGTGAAATTATGAGAGACACTACAAACAGTCCAACTCATTTGGCTGCCCTGAATATGCAGGCTACCGTGGAATACCTGGATTTCCGCAGACAGCCATGATCCAAATCCCCCTAACTTACATTTATTTCACATGGTTCATGCGAGAGCAAAAGGACATGTAAAATAGTCTCACATTTTCCCCATTTCACATTGGTCAAGAGATAAGTGCTAATATGCTCATATTAGAGGACCTACTGCATGATACGAGCCCATCCCACGATGATCCATGTCGGCCCCAATATCACCCACTTCTATACCGAAACATACGTGGCTGACCCAGGGGCCCGTCACCAAATTGGAACTCCACAAACATTCAAGTAGCGCAATAAACAATTGTGAAAAATAGTCCTCGGCGCTATTACCTCGGATTACCATTTCTATCCTCGAATGACAATAAACCATGAGATGACAATCGGGGAATACGTCGCGCTGGTCTGTCGCATCTATGATTGCCGACGAAGTATACGACAGAGGTGCAGTGGGGAGAGATGAGGAGGTCCATGGCGGTGTTTCAAAATTTTCACGGTCAAGGCGATTGGACAAATAGACCCAGGTCTGACGTGGGCTCAAATTGAGGGTATAATTGAAGAGTATATTGAGGTACTACCTATCAACGACACTTGATGACCTTGGGCAAAATACCCAACAGATTACAAAAGCATGAGATTAATCTCTTTCTGAAATGGGCAATGATGAATGGAGACTATCGGTGCCTCAATGGCCTAGAATCAGTTGGCAAGACTCGTGTTCCACCAAAGTCCAAATGATCTTGATGTCCTCAGGATGCGAACATCGTCGCTTTCTGTCACTATTGCTGAACCAAGGCCGTGAGTTTAATTGGTGGTGGTGCTTGATATATGTATTCATTCGTTGTCATATCCAAATTGTCATTTCAGAACTCCATCTCATCCTTGAAGAATCTTCCAAAATGCCAGATCAAGTTTTGGGCCAACCGTACCAGATCCATGTCTTCTTTCGGCCACAATCTAATCTTCGTGTGAACTCCGACAAGGCTGGGGTCTCGGTCTTCCCCATTATACCCCAATGTCGAAGATTTTGTGCTCCAGAGATTGACCTATGTTCCTGGTAGCTCCCCTGAGTACAACTCATGACAATTCTTGTCACTCATCATTGAGCATAATTAGTAGCCTCCGGCATCTGGGCCTGCGTTGCAAGGACCCTTTACACTGGGGTTTATCCTGATACTTACTCAGAACAGTAGATCATTGATTAAACAATAGTGAATGAGTAATTCGGACAAACAGAGTCGTCTAAAAAGAAGCTAGCTTTCACTCCCCAAATTCTACTTTAAGAGCAGGAGATCATTGATTTCACATTTGACATTCCATTTAAGAAATCATAGCATGGAGCCGGTAGTCACCAAAGGGTAATCTTTCAAGGAGCCCTTGAGTCCATGAATATGTTCACGAACTACGGAGTTGATATAGTGTTCTTCCGGTTCGAAATGTGTTTCTTCTAGTGCAGCCTGCAACTTCTTGGGCATTCCTATAGGAAACCCTTTCCGTTTGCAGAATGTGACGAGGACAGGATCGATGGAATTATTCCTTTCCATGTTCCGACATAGACAACTACTATATCGTCCAGTCTAGACTTATAGATATAATTCACAGATACTGATAATTATATTCTTCGCTCAAGCTTATAACAAAAAAAGGGTATTGAATATACACAAAAGTCAACAAACCACCAAACAGATATCACCGAATCCCACTACCGGTGGTAGTAAAATATAGAAACATAGAACGTAGGACATAAACCATGAACATAAACGGAAATGGTATATAACCCACAAATTAGAGCTTACCGAGGTCAACGCCGGCAACCTTGAGCGCAGCACCAACATCCAACTTGATGTGCAGTTTATTTGCAGCCAGCGCCTTGGTGAAGTACGGAATTTCCTTGCCGTTATACACGCTCGATTTGCCGCTGATGTCGAAGGGAACGACACCGTCTTTGTAAGGGTTATTCTTTGATAAGAGCAGAGTGATAATATGTGCTTGGTCGACTTCACCGATCAGTGATACGGTGTTGTTACCGGGCTTGAGGACTAGGTCGTTCAGGTAGGTTGTTCCGACTGATCTGCCGTCTAGTTCGAGGTTTAAGGTTACATTGCCCTGTTTTGTGTTAGTTGTGTTGTGATATAGGCAGGAAGAGTATTTACCATTGTGATGGTCATGACAGAGGGATTGGGGATGATGGCGGTGCCGTTCATGCCGATATTGGTCTCCTTGTCCGGTGGGTAGATGATGTTGAACTTGGGTACGTCGAAACCCTTGAGTCCGTTCAGCCCTGTTTACTCAAGTTAGAATATTTCCCATACTAGGGTCGAGTTTGGAAAGAAGAAAGGAATAACATACCCTTCATAACAACAGTTTTGTTATAAGTAACCGTGGTCTTGGGCAGACCACCCTGCTTCAGAACAGGTCTTCCATAAACATTCAATGAAACCTCCTCATTCAAAATAACGGCAGAGTTATAGTCATTGAATGCAGAAGCATCCGACAGATCAACGCTCTGCTCGAAGTGAAGCTCGGCCCCGTCCTTAGACTTGACAGGGGGAACAGCGATATGAGCAAAAGGCTCCGCCGCGCCGGCCAGCGAGATCACAGAATCGAATCCGTAGATCTGGGGGTGGAAAGCGCTGTCCGTACCGATGACTTGTCTCTGCTCAAGGTGGAAGGATTCGGGTGTTGGGTTGGTGATGATCATCTCTGTAATATCGAGGGTCGAGTCGGTGATGCCTTCTTGTGCGATCTTAGGATAGGCGACGTAGACACTAGCAGGGCAGGTGAGTGGAATGTTCCGTTTGGCGTATGGTCAAATTATTTCCAAAGATGGTGCACTTACACCGGCAGTAGGATAATTAGGAAACAGGCGATGAATATAATCAAGTGCACCCACCACCATTTTTTGAAATGGGCAGCGAGGCGGGCACCGAAGCCTCTCTTGACTGGTGTCGGGCTCACGTGGGATTCCTCCTCTACGACTGAGGCCTTTGTGGTCGACATCTTGGTACTATGATTTTATTAGAGACTGTCAGAGGCGTTTTGAAGATATATAGACATATATACATACCGAGTCGGGCACCTAGAGAAAAGAGAGCTTCGAAGAAAAAGAACGAATGTAAGTGGTACAAGCACTCTGAAATAGCGTGGGTAGTAGTCTGTACTTTATAATAAAAAATCTAACAGGCAAAATGAATTGACAAGGTATATATTCTAGCGTCACATGTATTATGCAGGAAAAAAAGCCACTAAATGCCATCCGAAAAGGGGAAAACTCTTCCCTGCTTTTCATTTCCTTTTATCTAAATATATATACGGAGAATATAAGTGTGGTATTAGCGTCTGGGGAACCCCGGGGTTCCGAGGAGACACGATCATCAAATCTGGTGTGTATAATGTTTCAAGTTAATGTCTAACCATCACCACATGCCTGAAGATCAGAGCCGAGGTGGACTAAAATACCATAAGAATTCTAATAAGCGGGATGCGTCGGGACGGGTGCATCTGTCCTACCAGAGCGTTTCCTATATGCTGTGTAAGATTTGGGGGACTTTAAAGAGATACTTTTATGGAGCACCATTTCACTAGCGTATTACATGAGGGTGTTCATTGGTAGACAGTGAGACTAGCAAGATAGCGTGTTGCCAAGGGAGGCGACCCTGGATGCAAGGACTGTGCCCGTATTCAGAGAGGTTTTATACGCAAGTACGGAGTACGGAGAGCAAGAACAGCCGAGTCAGGCCTAATCCCCGGTAATATCCCCGCTAATCCCCCGCTAACATCAAAGCCGCCAGTGTCCTTTAGGGATTAAACCCGGAGGACCAGTCTAGACGATCTAGGCGTATTTAGGTCAATGCTCCGAAGGCAAAAAGCCGGGGAACAATGCGGGGGTCAGGTGTTGAGAAATTGGAGAATCCTTTAAAGGTTTGATTTACTATCACTAGGTAAGGAAATCCTTCAAAATAATACACTTGATTCTGTCATGAGTTCATGAAGTCGCCACACTGAGGCATCGAGCAAAATATGAGAGAAATTGTCCAGGGGATCAAACCCAAGAAATATAACCAAGAAGAGAAAGGATGTGCCGTGAAAATGAAAAAAAGAAATCGGCAAATGGGAAGAAAAAAGGGTATACACGGAGAACTGAAGTATTAAGCCTGCGAGACACGTGAACCACCCCCGGTCCATGCTCGAAAACAGCTGCCCAGGCGGCTCGGAAAGGTAAAGGAAAAATTTAGACATGTGGAAAGGAATGTAAAGTCGACGGGAAAAGCGAATAAAACAAAGATCGGCTGGGAATGTTCCAAACATATTGCAAAATGCAAATTGAAAGGTTGGTGCACCCTAAAGAGAACGCATCGAAGCAAAAGGAAAAACGGAAAAAAAAAAAAGATGAATAAGAAAAGACAGGCTATGCCTCTGGGACGATGGATTTCTTGCGTTGGAAGATACTGCGAGTGCGGGACTTGCTGCGCGGCTTCTTGTCCTTCTCTCCGCTGGCATTTCGGCCACGGGAGCGTGAAGGGGCGTCGGTCTCATTGTATTTGTCCTTGTAGATCCTGGATATACGTGTTAGTAAGGTTGATGGGGGATGTGACTACTAGGAAGAACGTACCAGCTGTTTCCAACCATGCTCATACCCTTAGACTCAGCCTGGCGATAAAAGCGTGCCGCCTTCTTCATGTCCTTCTTACAGCCAACACCCTCCGCATAGCAGAATCCAGCTTCGGCCATGGCATCAACATCGCCCCATTGACCGGCGATCTCAAAGCAGCGCAGGGCAAGAGACTTGTCCTGCTCGATACCCCAACCATTCAAGTAGCTGACACCCAATTCATAAATGCTCAGAGCAAATTGAACTCGGTAGGCCTTTTGTAATTCCTTCGCCTTCGAGGCACCAGGGGCATCCGGATTGGCCAACATTTCCAATCCGACGGAATCCACAGCTTTGCGTAACCATCGTACGCCCTCCTTCTCATTAGACCGCATTCCCCAGCCATGTCGACAGGCCAGCGCATAAAGCAGCATTCCCGTCGGATGGTCCTGTTTCGCGGCAACCCGCAGATGATACGTCGACTCGCTCAGTGATCCTCGCTCATGGCATTCAATGCCCTTGGCGACGTGGTCGTCGGCCGTGAGGCCAGAAGCTGTCACTTGGGCTGTGGCAGTTTGAGGTCGCATGGTGCTGGCCGAATCCGCAGAAGAGACAGTTTCATCTTTCTCGTTGATCGTCTGTTGGGTGCTCTCAGCAGAGGGCCGTACCGGCTCTACTGGCGAGTCGGGCACAGGTGGAGGTGGGGCTCGTTGAGACTTGGGGGTTTGAGGTTGAAGTTGAGGTTGGGGTGGAGATTGAGGTGGAGATTGGGGTTGGAATGCCGGAACCTCGTGCATGGAGTGAGGCTTCGGTGACTGCTCCAATTGTCGATGGGGTGTAGGGGATGGTGTCCGGGTCATCCGCGGTGGCTCCTCTGAATTCCGGGGAGGCGTTTTCTCAAATAAGGGTTCGTTCCATTCGAAATGAGGCGTTTGCAAGCCCGCAAATACCACGGAATCCCGTGAAAGGAAACGTCCACGCGGAAGCGCATACTTAGCGTACACGTAAGACGAGACCGCGGACGACGGATCGCCATCCATGCCTTCTATTGCAGCAACATCTTCGGTCGAGAGTTGCAAAACAAGGGGAGTCGGCTTGCTGCGACGGGACATGTTGTTCGATGAAGAGCCAAGAATCGGGTCGGTAGGCGTCGAAGCCCCAGGAGCAGACAAACTCGTACTCGAGCGACTCAGCGGCCGAGAGAAATTGAAAGAAGGGCGGGGTAGGTGATTCCCCCCCGTACCCGATGTCTCCGAGCTCATGGATGGCGATCGAGGATGTGGTCGTGCGGGGAATGTCGACATGGGAGAATATGGCAATGACACAGCACTTCCAGAGGACAGCTTGCGAGGTTTGGAGAACGTCGACCCACCATTAGAGCTGCTGTAATCATCATCAGAACTCTCAGGGTGTGCCACTTTCGCACTGCTGGATGGGCGCGACCGCGGTGACACCGGTGGTGCCAAGGTACGTGGGATGTCCAGTCGAGAAGATGATGAATCAATCGATGAACCTTGCGGCTCAGCAAGCGCCGTACCAACAAGTGCATCATCCGCTTCACTTGCGTGTGACACGACGGCTTCTGGTGACTCGGCGCGCGGCATCCCATATGCCTCCGACCCAGTGTTTAACATCGTTGTCCGTGGTGTCGCATTATCGTCATCCTCGTAATAGCTAGCCTCGGTTCTAGCATTGGATACGGAGCTGAACCGAGGATGTTCGGAGACAGGGCGGTACTTGGGCTCTGCATACTCCGGGAGTCCCTTTTGCGTGGGTTGGCGGGTCAGTTCGGTGCGGGTTTCAGTTGACGACTTGGAGCGGCCGAAGCCTGGGCGGCCTTGGGAAAGTGATCGAGCTACACTCGACGGTGGCAGCCGACTCATGCGCCGGTCGCCTTGTCGAGATTCATCGAGTTGTCGGGCCAGGAATCGACTCTGAGCGGCGAATGCGTCTAGAGGGGAAAGTGCGGGAGGAACTTCGCCGTCGAAATGCGCTACCCGCGGCGAGGACGTACCGCTTCGGCCGCTCCGGCCGCTCCGTAGGGTATCGTGAGATATGGAGCGACATTCGCTCAGTTTCCCTCGCATGTCCATGATGAATATGTAGATATGAAATGGTTGGCTATTGAATCATTTATCCTGAATCGGTTGGATCCTTTGATATTTGCGCAGGAAGCATCGGAGTAGTAAGTTGGCGTTTCCGAAAGGTAGACAAGACAACAAAGGGGGGGTTAGGGCGGGGAGGCAATATCATAGAGCCAAAGGAATGACAGCCCTATAAACACCAATCGAAGTAAGGTAAGGGATCAAGGCAGAGTAAGATGAGAAAGGAGAAAGAGGGAAGGGGAAAAACGCCGACGATCATAGATGACAAGGTAAACAGAAGCGTCCCGTGCACTAAAAACAGTTTACTCCACCAGGTCTCGACGTTTGACAAGGGGATCGTCTCAGGGGGAGAATTGTTCAGGGGGTCGCCAAGAATAACACTCAAGTTGCATACTCCCTAGGTCTTGTTATTGGCTATTATCATTCTATTACTCAAGTAATAGTTAACTATTGATATTGATACAATAATTTTATGTACAACATAGTATACAGAATTGTTATGACCCGCTATCTTCTAGAATCCCAACAGTTCCCCTGCCGTCTCTCCCCACACAGGAGGTTTCATCATTTCTGAAGCACATGCATGGACATGTTTTTTTAGCACTATGACACCATTGTCTAGTCATATACTACATTAACCTTGAAAATTATGGGCTAACTTTCCACAGCATTGAGAAGTGAAACCATCCCCTACTTATATTACACGAGAGCGGATACACTCTAAAATGGCTCTAAATAATTATTAGAATAGACATATAAATGCGCTCTCCTCGGAATCGTTTGCTAATTTCATTTTTTATGTTATAGCACTCCAACATAACACTGCCAGGAGATGAAAGGACAATATACGCGGCCTTTGATTCAACCATGGTCCGTGTTATCCACTATGCCTATTTGGGAAAATTGACACATATTACTCATCCCACGGCCCCGGAGGTGGCCTGAACTCTATAAGGATATAGACTCAAACGCGATACCACTTGTGTAATAGTTATAACCCAATTTAATAAACATCTAGGTGAAATCGTCCCAGTGTGTAGTTGACACCGCAAATATTATAGCGAAGGTGGATACCGAGGCAGATTGTCTCTGACGGATCACTTGGTACATTGCACAACCGGGACAGTCTGGAATTCTCTTGTAAATGCGTATTCTGTGGCTCACGAAACGTATGTCAACTCTTGGAATGACTGGGTAAAATCCAGCGGCTGGTCGGGACTCGTCACGACAAAACTGAAGCCGTATGTCCGCGAGTTATTCGAGCTTGGCATCGATGCTGTGTCCGAAAGCATCATGTGCAGGCTTAGTGCCTGGAATGAGCTTGCGCAAGGCAGAGAGCTCGGCATTTGTGCTGGAGATCCCTACGATCCTGGTGCCAATCCTGAGTTGTGCTCTGGTGACAACGAAACTGGGGGCCACATCAAGATATATTGCTCAAACTGACGGATATCATGGATATTTCCCAACTTCGGTCCCTTCAACTTCATGGGTTATTCGACTCGGCCATGCTTGCACAGGTGGCCACGCTCTCGCCCAACCTCGAGCAGCTTTTTCTCATCACATATGGACGTGGTTGGGATTTTCCAGATCCCAATGGTGATCATAATATTGGAATTTCCGCAATACTGGCATTCTATCCCCTGCAATATCTCCATCTTAGTGGCATTCGCAGCACTTCCTCTTTGAACCAAATTACACAGCGCCATGGCCCTTCTCTAAAGGATCTTATCATTGAACCATTTACTGGGCTTAGGGGAAGGATAAACAAGGACTATCAAGGGTATAAATATCCAGAACTTGATGCCTTTAGCTTAAGTCAGCTAGCCAAGCCTTTTCTTCAGCTAGAAGAGCTACGTCTTCCGGTCAGAAGATCTATGGGCAATCAAGAAGAGTGCGAAATTTACCAGGCCGTGGCGAGCTTTTCAACCCTGTGGAACCTGCGCATCATGCCTTTTGGTCTGGATTACCTCCCAAATGACGAAAGTCGGCTCCTTGATTGGTTTACTCGTTCGTTTTTGATCACACGCTACAATTTTCAAAACATGGGGGTGCCGACTATTAGGGAAATTAGAAATGGAGAGAAAGGAAAACAGCATCAGCCGCTGTTTCGAGACTCACCTGAAATATACGTTCCCGAGAGACTACACCAGATTCTTTCTAATGTCTGGCCATCCGAGTCTTGGAATAGTAGCTGGGAGTCGGTACGCAGCAGCTTCCCTTTACGACCTAATACTACTTAAGCTTCTGGTAGTGGCATCTGCCAAGCAAGCGGAATAAGATTCAGTATACGAATACATGTAGCAAGCTTCATAGGCTGCAGAATAAACGAATATGTTACGTATCTAGTTGACAGAGCATAATACAGAACTAGTTTCTAGAGTATCTGTGTGTTCATGCTATATTCTAGGCTGTATCCACCGTAAGGCTCAAGGCATATGCATCCACGAAAGAATAACTCCTGCATCTAGCCCATATCAGGTCTTCCTATACAGTATACGTCCGGGATAGAGCCCATCGTTTGAAATGTCTCGAGTGTCTTAATACAAATGCTGTCATTGAGACTGTCTTAAATCCTGGTCTTGCTCTATATTAGTCCTTTGGGTCAATTCCAAAACTCGCCCCCTGATCCTGATTCAATGTCAATTTCAATCACAAGCCTTAACTCTTTGCAGTGTTTAGGGCGAGTACTTGTGGGGACAAAACGAAGCTAAGGTGAGACTGAGAGCGAAAGTGTCTGCACGACTGGCTCTAGTGCTCGTAACTTAGGCCTAGAGGCACAGAATGATGCGAGGTCACTCTAGACCGCGAGAAACAGCAGACATTAATTTCCCCAGCTCCCATGTGAGCATCTAGATCCTAGTTCTCTGTTTGTCTGAAGTACTACATGTACACCTGGAGTTCATTCTTCTTGCTTGTTTGCTTCTTTCGCTTCAATCCTCCAGTACCTCAAAATCGCAAGGGACGAAACAACATGTCTCGACTCTCACTAACGACTCTCTTCGGAGTTAACCAGGCTACCGATGACAAGCACCACTTTGAGACGTCTTGGATCTTACCCCCTGCCATCCTTGCCGGACTTCGCGGTCTGATCTCATTGTATATCTTCACCTCCATCTTCATCTTCTGGGGCTGGTATGGCACCAACGATAGCCACGCTTCAATTGGTCAGTCCTTCAGCTATTTTACCTGGCTATCCTACTGGGGTGTTGGCTTCTACATGCTATTCGCTGCCATCCATACAGCTTGTTATGCACGAACGGGTCGCTCGGTTCTCTTCGACCGCTGGCCGCGGGCTTTTCGCGCACTACACAGCTTATTGTATGCGACAATCACAACGTACCCATTTCTCGTTACGGTTGTCTTCTGGGCTGTCATATTCACTCCACCATGGTATAAGACGGCCTTCGCCGGTTGGCAAAATGTACGTACCATCTTCAATTTTACCTCTATGCTTCCTTTTCGATGTATCCCCCGCGGAAGAAACTGGTCTCAGTCAGTCGGATCCGGTCCAGGACAAGCATCTAGGCACTCCATTGACATCTCACAAGCTCTCCCGGAAAGCAAAACCGAATCAATATAAGCAACAGTTCAAGCTAACCTCCCGATTCCCCAGATCTCCCAACACGGCCTTAACTCTGTCTACGCCCTACTGGAAATCATCATCCCAGCCACAGCACCGCATCCATTCATTGCAATCCCATTCCTACTCATCATCCTCCTGCTCTACCTCTGCGTCGCATACATCACGCATGAAACCGAGGGCTGGTACCCGTACTCCTTCCTCGACGCTGGTAGCCACGGACAGAAGAGCAAGCTTGTGGTGGGATATTGTTTTGGCATCTTGGCTGCGGTTCTGGTGTTCTTCACCATTTCCTGGGCGCTGGTTCAATTGCGCTGCCGCCTGACGCACGGAAGGATTAAACGGGCTAGACGGGATCCGCTGTGCGCGCACGATGCTTTTGGTGGTGTTGTTGGGGCGAGTGGTAATGATCAATCAAATGAGATGAAGCCTGTGTCGGGTTTGGAGGCGGCGATGAGTCGATTTTCTTCTTCTGGAGGAAATTGCCTGGTTGGGTAAGGATGGGGACGGTGCTGTGTAATACAATGATATCCTATCAAACGTTAATCTAATGATTGTGTCTATGAGGTGTCATGTAAAACTGTGTGACGATCTGAATAATAAAATCAAGCGAGCAGGGTTATTAAGAGCGAAGAGTATTTCGAATGGTATTATGTACAGAAAAGCATTATTCAAAGCGAGTGCTTTTGATATATTAAATACGGCAATGCCATGAAGGAGATGTGTCAAAATATAGTACACGAGCTTAAACTCTCTCCCAGCTAGTTTCACTGCCGCTGCCACTCGGGGTCTCCGGGTTCATCCCATTCCCACTGCGGTAGCCCATCATCAGCGCCACGAGTCCACTAGGAACCCAGGCCCCGATCAGGCTGTACGACCGGGCTCCCCGGCCCACATACATGACAGATTTCTTGGACACTTTCCGGCCGAACATATCCCGCGAAGTTGGCTCCAAAGCATCCAAAATAGCATAATGAAGGTTCCGCGCCGGAGATCCACGTATTGTGCTAGGACCAGCAGAGGCAACGGGGCGCTGCTCAACGCTGGACAAATACTGTGAGGCATATAGAGCTCGTTGCTGGGTACTCCACGCGAGGACTTCTGTGCCTGCAATCTGGCTCTGGCCATTCCGGTATGTAGGTCCTAGGTCAATGTTGCCTAGCTGTAGCTCAACGACATCGACATTGCCTTGTTCGAGGAGACGAAGTTCCTGGCGAAGTGACGCTGCGAAGCCTGAGACTGCTCGGGCGGTGGCGACTTCGGGTCCAGCAAATGGTGCGGAAAGAGAAGATGATATGGAGGGGTAGGCGAAAACAATAGTGCTACTATTGCTACGGAGGGTCAGCAGAGGGAGGAATGCCTGAACTGTGAGGATAGGCGAGAGGAGACGGGTGTTGACCGTGTCGGCCCATGATGACGGCGGGATGGTTGCCACAGGGCCTGCGCTATAGTTGGGCGATGGGACCACGATAAGGCCGCTCAGTTGGCAGGTGTGCGGAGGCACTCCTGCGATAGGTGACTGTGCCTGGGTGATCAGGGAGCGAAGCTCTTGCAACGAGGGATGGATTTCAGACGGCGAGGAGGATGTCTAGTTTAGAATGTTAGTTGAGTTCCGCCGTATAAGGGATACAAAAACAGCACTTACAGTTGTAAGGTCCAACCAGAGAGCCTTAATGTCGACACGATTCTCGGACTTGACGATTTGCTCTTCATCCGAGGAAGAAACAGTCACATATACAATATATCCTCGACGTTCCAAATCCATGGCAATAGCCCTTGTCATCGGCTCATGTGGCGATCCTGCAACAACTATGATCGCATAATTAGCATTCAGATCCTAGTGCAGATCAAATACAGGCATTATGACGCATACCAACAATCTCTTTTCTTGCGCCGTTGCTCGCCCTTTTGGCCTTTCTCCGTTTTCCGTGTAGCTTCTTGTTTCCATAGTATAAGACAGCACCGGTTCCGATAAATGCGAGGATGGCCGCCGACCATGCGCGATTCCGAGCTATCCAGCTTTGGATCCGGTCCGTTAGGCCTTGCGATGACCGCATTTTCGGGGAACGACCTGGGCGAACAGTGGGCGGTAGCCATGACTGCTGGGCCAGCGTATCCTTGATCACATGTGCAGCATGGTCGACTTGTCGGTCAATAGAGTCGGCGACTTCGAGGGAATACCGCCTTACGTCATGGGGTATAGACGAGAGCTGGATGAGGAAGTATCAGCGCCGAAGGCTTTCCTTGTCGCTTTCCATAATACTCACGTAGTCAAAAAAGAACTGGTCGTCGCTGGTCATCTTGTTTATTTGAGAACAAGCTGGAAAGAAAAAGAAAAGCGAAAGTTCGATAAGATGGATGCTGATAACACTCTCGGTGTTATCGGAAAGGTCACATGAGCAGTGCTTTGTACAAACAGTCGAGGGCGAGTATACAAGACTAGCCTTACATTTTACATATTAATCTTTGTTATTTGGGTACTGTTTTCCATCGGAAGTCGTTAGAATGCAGCAGACTTATTTTTTTGCAACTCACTTATTGTGTTAATTTGGGATATTGTCAATATATATATTTAGACATAACGAGACCACGGCAAACACGAAATCAAGCAAAAGTGATCTAATGGTTCTCATACAGTATTATCTAGGAATGTTGCAATCCAAATTTCATTTAAGATTCCCTCTATTACCACTATACGTGATTGGAAGGCATGCATTTCGTCAGGACTAACTATGTAGATTCAAGGCACGTGACTAAATATTTGGCCTGATGTATCAGGCGCCAAATGTGTGCCTTGCTTATGCTAGAAGGCCATCCATGGAAACCCGAAACTTGGAATGATTCTAGAATTTCCATCACTGGCTATGTTCCTTTGACTGTTCCTGGCTACCTGCATCGCCATATCTGTAATGTCATCATTTGGGCATGCTCAGATGTGAAATCTTCTCGTTCAGACCCTCGCCTCGGAGGAGGCCATCCCAACGAAGGCAGTAACATCTCATTTATTCGCGGCGTCCTGTTTTACTATACTGTCCAAGTTCTTGATCAAAAATCTCGAAAATGCGCGAGCTAGACCCTCTAATCTCAGAATACCGCCATGAAAAGAAACGCCCCCGGGAAGCCGAGGCCCTCTTGATCCTGCGCAAAGTCGCATCCTTGGTTAAACCGATCATGCGACAGCGTGCCTGGAGAGTGGGTGCGCTCTGTGAGTTCTATCCGCAGCAGCGAAACCTGCTGGGGCTGAATGTCAACTCGGGCCAGAAGATTTGTCTGAGATTACGATATCCCTCTGACCAACGGCAATTTCTCCCTATCGAGGAGGTTCTGGATACTATGCTTCATGAGTGAGTTATTCTACGTCCTAAATACCCCACAATACAAATTCTGATAAAGTTTAGACTCTGCCACAACGTGATTGGTCCTCACAACCAGCAATTTCATGCGTTGTGGAATCAACTTCGTGATGAGCATGAGGAACTAGCCCGAAAAGGCTACACCGGAGAGGGCTTCTTATCTCAAGGAAAGCGTCTGGGTGGCCAAAGAATTCCGCTCGATGAAGCTCGACGTCAAGCTCGTGCTGCTGCTGAGCAGCGAAGGGTTCTTGCCAAAAATTCCGGCAAAAAGCTTGGCGGCACCCGCGTGCTCCGAGGAACAGATATACGGAAGCTTCGGGCTGACGCTGCGCAGCGGCGAATTGAAGTAACTCGGGGCTGTGCATCTGGAACTGATCGAAGCACCGAGCTTGCGGAAGAGGCCTCGCATGGGTTCAGAACCCAGGCCGAAGAAGACGACGCAAACGAGCGGGCTATAATGGAGGCATTTATTGAACTAATACAGGAAGAAGAAAGGGAGAAATATGAATCTTCTTATGTCCCGCCAAGTCAAGAAAACCCGGCAGGACCTCGAACAAAATCGTCACCGCCACCTACTGCTTCTAACACCCCGCCTGCTATCTCTGAAACTCTGCCTGCGCTTCCAAAAGAATCCTCATCATCAAATCGCAATGAATCTGTTGATCTTATAGCCGACAACAGCTCATACGAGACACCCTGGATCTGCCCAATGTGCACACTCGAGAACCCGTCTACCTTCCTGTGTTGTGATGTTTGTGCAGCAGAACGACCACCTCCGACCAGTACGCTATCCACATCCACCTCTGGCCGAAATTCTACCCAACCGGTGCAGTCGGAGTCACGAAACTCGCAGAAAAGGCCTTTACCTCTTGATCAAAAGGAGGATAAGGAAGCGAGTCTCAGGAGTGCATTTGTTTTCAAGAACCGAACCCGTGCACTGGATACCCTCAAATCCTTGGACCGGGGTGCAGATAAGAAGCCTCTTGGATGGGTTTGCATCTCGTGTAGCAGCTTTATGGAAACCCAGTGGTGGACATGTTCTTGCTGTGGGACAATGAAACCGTCCTCTTGATCAAATCTCGAGATGTTTCACCACCACGTACCTTACACAGGGACCCATCATTTATGAAATTGATACCAGTATGACGATGAATATTGATTGAATATTAAATATTTTACAACTTTCCATACAAATTCCGAATCCACTACCCCTGGGTAGAGCCTAGCCCCTTACAAAAGTAACACGTGACTAACATGACTAAGATAGCTCCACCAGGCCAAATTTTCTCACAAAACTCCAAAGCAAACTCTTTCCTCTTCTCCAGCTCCAACCAACACCAAAAGTCCAGCGTGGACCAAAGCCAATAAATGAGATTGATTTCGGTCCATGCTGGAATAACCCATTAATAGGTATGTGGTACTAAACTCCCCTGACAGGATCAGTGAAGAACAACAAGTATCGCACCAAACAAACTCTATCATGATGAGATTCGCATTAGAACCGGAATTTTTAATAGGAAGAGCCGGAAGAGGTATGGCAGGGGCTAAAATCCCTGTCGTCGATGCTTACAATGGTTCTCCTGAGTAGAGTCTTTGATCCTTGTTGTTTCTTTTCTTGGTTCTGGTCTTGGAACAATCAACGTGTCGTTGCTTGGAGTAAATCGCTAATGATGTCTCTTTGCAATACAGATTTTGGATTCTTTTTCGGTATTATCGACTGCTTGGATTGTTGGTGTGGGAGAATATAATAGCTAGATCAATTGAATGAATAATTCCATTACTTTGTATTACTTGGGTTTATGAAAATTCAGTAGACAATTATCCCAGGGAAATGATTCTATTTACTTCGAAATTGAGCTATCATACATCCCTTAAATTCTCTTTCAACTCCCAAGGATATAAAACTTTTATATGGAACACAGACAGAGAAGACCTTCCAAGGTAACAAGGTCGAAAATGATCACAACGCCAATAGACATGCTTGTACACAAATCCTAAACTCAGGCAACGCTAACAAACTGGCGCTTCTTGCCAGTGCCCTTGGAGGTCTGCTGCTCCTCCCAGGTATCCTCATCAACGTAATCTGTGGTACCCTGCTCGCGGATCTGGTTGCCGATAAACTGCAGCGCGGAAAGGTTGAAGCCCATCTCGTCCTTCTGACGGGCAAGGACACGACGAAGCGATGCCCGAATGCTGTCGAGCATAGGACGCATCATCTTGCTGGCAACAATCTGGCGGTGGTGGGTCTTCAGGATGAAGAACAACACGCGGCAGGTGAGGGGCACGTTCCATTCGCGATCGGCCCAGATGTTAAGGAAGGTGAAGAGAGCGGAGAGTTTGGAGAATGGTAGAACCAAGAGAGCATCCTGGAGGGCAGCTGCGGGGATCTTCTGGACGGTGTTCAGAACGTGCTGCTCGGCGGAGACGTTGTTGAGAGCCAAGTAGACTGGGTTACGATCGGGCGCGGCGGCGTTGGGGTTGGCGGCCTTGACCTTGTGCCAGTCGCGTACGACTTCGAGATCCTCGAGGCCTAGTTCTAGAGCTTCCATGATCTTTTCTCCAGCCATGAGAGTGCCGGTTGTCTGCTTGCCAGCATCGACGGCTTCGGCCTTCTCGCCATCTTCACCGTCCTCCTGCTCAAGAGAGGCGGTGAGCGTACTGTCGTAAGCCTCTTCCATCTCCTTCTCACGCTCTTCCTCCAGGAACAATGGCTCGTCTGTTTGTTGCCAGATGCGGATGCTCTTGTCGTGACTGGCACTGACAATGAAGTCGCCAGTGTGACTCATGGCAAGTGCCCAGATCTCACCGTGGTGACCAACGAGGCGCTGGATTTGCTCGAACTTGTCACCATCCCAGTATTTGATGATACGGTCCTTGCTTGCACTGAAGAAGTTGTGACCGTTTCCATCCTTGTTGTGAGGAACGAATGCCACTGCCATGATACTGTCCTCGTGGGCCAAGAAGGCCTTGTGACAGTCACCAAAGTCTAATCCCCAGAGGCGAACGGTCTTATCAGCCGAGCAAGTGACAATTAGTTTGCTATCATAAGAAATATCCATGCTCAAAACAGGAAGCTTGTGTCCGTAAAGGTTGAGGAATAGCTTGAGCGAGTCGACGAAGAAGACCTTCACAGTGTTGTCCAAGAGAGAAACCGCCAGAAGTCGTGAATCCGGAGAGAAACGAAGGTTGAGGATATCGTCGTTGACCTTCAGGGTTCTTGTGTGTGCCAGCTTGAGGCGGGGAGTGGTACGTTTGGTTCCCGGGATTTCCTCCTGGACAACCTGGAAGTTCCAGAACTTGGCAGTCTTGTCTGCGCTTCCACTGACCATAGACTTGCCGTCTGGGTGCACCTGGAGTGACCACACGGGTCCGTCGTGGGCTTTGATAGTGTCGAGCAAGGTTGAGGATGCAATATCAAACACCTCGAGTTCTCCGTTCTTGTTACCAACAACCACAATTTTATCACCAGGAAGGAATGCGGAACACAGGGAATATCCACACTCGAGTGTTCGTAGACAACTTTCGGTGCGAACGTTCCAAATCTTGAGAGTGCCATTCGAAGCAGAGGCAAGCATTCGGTCGTCGGAGCTCAATGCAATCGACCGGATATCTGTTCGGTGACCAGGAATGTCCACTGCCAAGCTCCGAGTGTAGTCAGGATCCTCGCTGTCGGTGTTCTTCTTGTTCGCTGGCACAATGTTGTAGGCCTCGAGCTGGTTGTTTGTTGTCGCGGCCAGGAGGTTCAATCCACTTGACTTGTTGGTCATCCAGTCAAAGGAACGAACCTTTCCACCAGTTCGCACGATGACATGTTGGACGAAGACTTCCGATACAGGAGCGGCGGAAACATCCTCCGGCTTGTCGTTATCCTCTTCCGGTCCGTTTTCCTCGGTACGAGCCTCCTTCTCCTTTCTTCTCTTCTTCTTACGGGCCATACTCTTTTGTACCTCCGACTGAGATCGAATGCGCCAAACCTCGACCGACTTGTCGGAACCGTGGAATGCAACATAGTCTGAGCGGGGGTGGAATCGGATCCCGATTGTGCGGTCCTTGCCATGTCGGTAAAAAGTTCCTCGTTCTGTGAGAATTCGACGACCATCCGCGCCCACCTTCTCCCTGGAAATCTCCATCATAGCAGCCTCGTCAATTGACCAGACCCGAAGTTCACCATCATTGCCGGCCGTAATACATCCACCCTGGTCAGGTGAAAGCCCCAAGCTCCAGCACTCGCCATTTGATTGTGCCACATGTGTTTCAATGCAGTGCTGAGAGGCCAGATCCCAGACTTTGATCAATGCATCCTTTCCGGTGGTCAATAGGAATCCCGAGTGTTCACTCAATCCGGAAGCAGTAAGCAATTCTGGCGAAGGGAATAGGAAATGTAGCGATGTGATCTGATCGGTGTGTCCGCGAAGTCTGAAAAGACCGGTCTCGGTGATCAAATCCCAGACGATGATATCGGTATCTTTCGAACCACTGGCGAGGCGCACGCCTGCGTTGTCGAAGGCCAGCTTGGTGACGGCGGATTTATGACCGTTGAAAGAAATAATGACGGTGGCTGTGCGCGAATCCCAAAGACGAATACTTCCATCCTCGTAACTGAGAAGAGACATGATAGTTAGAGAAAAATCTTCCGACTAGGTCACACTGGAAAATACTCACCCAACGGCGAAGATATCTTCATCTGTCATGCTCTGAGTGACCACACTGACTTGCGCTCTGCAGGCAGAATCGCGCCATCTTCCAAGAAGTTCTCCCTTCTTCACATCCCAGCACAGAACTTCCTCACCTGCGCCGACGATGGCTCGTCCGGCGCCAGTCTGGCGTGCAACATTGATCTGGTCATCTTTGGCCCAAACCGCATTCGAAGACGCCGAGGCGACGAGCCCGAATGTGTTCGAATGCTCGAATTTACTGGGAAAAGGTTAGCGCTTAGATCAGAGGATTCCAAATCACAAAAAATCGCACGTACAAGTATGATTTCACCATCGTTGAAGGTGGATGGGAAAATTTTTGGAATCTCCGATTGCTATCGATAGGATAAAATTAATACGGGCGGCGACAGCGACCTCTCCGGCTCCCCCCCCACCGCCCATGACGATCACGGGCAACCTCACAACAGCCACTCATCTGCACTGTGCATACCAGCCATTGTCCTGCCCGTCATGCTTCTTTTAGATTACCAGAATGCTTTGATCCAGTCGCTCCTGACGGAGCGCTTTTCTGGGTACGTTTTGTTCCCCCCCCAAGCACTGCGACCCCGCGCATTGTATACACATCACCCCGAATCAGGCATCCGCTAACAAGCTGAACTCAGAGCAACCCCCGTATCCATTGACCAAGTGGTCTCCGACTTCGACGGTGTGACATTTCACCTCTCAACTCCCGAGTCTAAGACGAAGATCCTCATCTCGATCAATGTGAAATGCTACAAGGAACTGGTTCAGTACGGAGCCCAGGAGGTGTTGGAGAGAGAATACGGTCCATACATTGTGTCTCCGGAGCCAGGCTATGACTTCTCAGTACAAATCGATCTCGACAACCTTCCTGCAGAGGAGGAGGCCCGGAATGACCTGATTATGAAGCTTGCTCTCCTGAAACGGAACGCAATGGCTGCTCCTTTCGAGAAAGCATTCGACGAATTCAACAAGCTCGCCGAGGAGGCTTCCAGATACACCTCAGAGTCAGCACCACAGGGTATCCAGGAGGGCGGTGAAGTTATGGCGATTCACTACCGCGAAGAGGAGGCCATCTATATTAAAGCCAACTGGGATCGAGTCACAGTGATCTTCAGCACTGTGTTCCGTGAAGAGACAGACCGGATCTTTGGCAAGGTCTTCCTGCAGGTTCGTAACTTGCCGCATTTGGTCTGCAAATCACGAGGAACTCTTACTCACATTCTATAGGAATTCGTCGACGCCCGGCGACGTGTCTTGACGCTTCAGAATGCCCCTCAAGTTCTGTTCCGCAACGACCCTCCCCTCGAGCTAGCAAATGTGCCTGGTTTGAATGCCACTGGAGGCGAAGTTAGCTATGTCACCTTTGGTATGAATTCACAATATGCCCTCGATCCCCATTTTAGTACTGACTCGGCTTGCAGTTCTGTTCCCTCGACACCTGACCCCGCAGCGTCGTTATGAAAACATTTCTCACATCCAGACCTTCCGTGATTATTTCCACTACCACATCAAAGCCTCAAAGGTACGCGGTTTCTCTCAGTCTTCTTTAGATGATTAAAGAAATGATGACTAACTGTTTATCGCAGGCCTACATCCACACTCGAATGAGGAAGAGAACAGCAGACTTCCTTCAGGGTACGTATCACCCAATCAAAGCAAGTATGTCTACCGCTAACCCACCACAGTGCTTAACCGAGCTCGACCGGAGAATGAAGAACGTGAGCGCAAGACCGCTAGTGGTCGCACGTTCCGAGTGCAGGGTTAGAGCCTCGAAATTTATTTGTTTGTATCAGCCAATTCAAGTCTATTGTTTATACACTTTTTCTTTGTTTAGATACTACCTAGCAGCATATTTGTAGTGTTAGATGTTTGTTGTCTCGGCGCTTAACCAACTACTCGAGCCATTACTCTTAAGCAACCCAACCTTACATCTCAACATCTTACTTTCTATACTTATATCTCTAGCTATATCTGAACCTATAGACATATTATTGATATTATCATCACTCGAAACTGTAGTAAATCCCTTGAGGTCGTAGGAAATCACTCGAAGTTTTAGCAGATGATACGTTGTAGGTGTGCCTAAGCCTTTCAGGGACTATGGTTGATAGGCTGAGGAGTTTCCGCTTCGTTCAGGCCTTGGAAATGTTTATTTGAGGATCTATCATATGGCTCATCCTTTCTTTACCTGAAATATCTCATCTGTTTGCGTCTTATCACCCAGCTACGCGAATGATATCCCCAGCCGCTCAGATTTCCAAATTTGGAACTAAGCTTGACAAAGTTAGGGCTTTCAAACATCCATATAACCTTGGCGATGGAACATTGAACACAGATAGAGTATGAAGTTCACCAGCCATAGATACGGAGCAGATAAACAGCAATAGACGGAACAAGCATGGACAATATATGATAAAGCGTGTGCATTGTCTCACAATGTTGACATTTTCAGCAAGAAACTTGCTTCACGATTACTCAAACAAGTAATACTAGAACTATACATCACTCGAAGTCTGATTTTCCAGGCCCCTTAGGTACCTATGTAGACAAACCGTCTTCGGAGCCATTTGGAGACGCCCTTTATGGAACCTCCAACGGCTATTTGGGTATATAGTTTTTCAAATGAATGCATGAGCCACTCCACCGTGCATTGTTCTTCTACATGTTTCTCTATCTGGCAGCCAATCACGCGAAGCGGATTCCCAGCCGCTTCAGCGCGCCTAGTCATCAACAAACCTGACTAGGTAGTTCGTATTGAGCAATCGGTGCATCTTACCTGCATTTGGATATGGCAGGCATGGACATGACCTACCTAGGTATTTGGATATTGGCACATGGCATGGAAGGATCGAATCATATCAACTCTGCATCGCACCTGCCGTGAAGTTCTATACTTTTGTTGCGCAACACCGGGAGTGAATGGACGCAATAACCTGAAATAGTCTAACAAACATAAATACCAAAAAGGGTCATCCATTTCTTCTTCTTTCTTCTAATAATTTCATCTCTCATCTTTGAGCGCTATTTCAACACTGTGAATACTGAATACCGGAACAGTATGGCTCCCAATAAAGGTCTATGGGGGGTTGCTCTCTCCAAACTACGAAAGAGGCAACCACGTGAACCAGAGATCCCCCATGAGACTACCCTGCCTGTTTACCCTAAGCGTCCCGTCTCAGACAGTTCCAGCGTTTATTCTGAATTCATGTTACCCCATCCTCTACCAACTGTCATGGCCATGTTCCCCCCAACCCCTCTGCCGACAGTGGCATCCGACTCCAACCTTGACCCTCTAGCAATGGCTGCAACCATTTCCCAGGCTCGCCTAAATGCTCTGCAATCAGGAGAGGACGTCGATTTGTTTTTCCAACGGGGTAAGAACTGTATTGATGCTTATGCCCAGGCCACCAAGGCCATGATGGAGAATGCCTGTGCGCGTGTCAAGGATGGAGAGGACCCTCCCTATGAAGAGATCGAACAGTTGAAGGAACGTTTCTTCAGATACTGCCAGTCAATTGCGGAGGAAGCATTGTCCCTACTTTCTCGTACTGCCAACCACCCCCGGCGGGTCGAAGTTTCCAGCAATTCGACCATGCCTTCGCTCGTCTCGTCCACTTCAAACACGACTGGGTCTGAGCCGAAGACGCCCTTGCAACCTGGCTCATCCCACAGATCAGGATTTTCTGAGGCATTGGTAAGTGATTTGCTCCATACATAGGTTTCACTTCTGAAAGAGCTGTCCCTGATCTGTGATAGCTCGCATCCAGCGGCCGGGGCCGCCTCCGTCTTTACACTGTGAGCAGCGATGAATGGGTCATGGTTCCATCCATGCCCTCGCCCACGACTCCAGCCAAGGTCGTGGCCCCCGAGACCATGGACCCGGTCGAGGAATCGATTCACCTCGGTGTCATCATGCGCATCTTTGGCAAGTTGTACACTATGTCAAAGATGATGGAGATAATCATCTTGTACTACGGCGCGGAGGTATGACTTGAGCCCACAACTTTACTCTTTCTTTATACTTCCATCTCTTGCTGCTTCGAAATACAATTGCTAACACCGGCATTCTACTCTTAGAACGACGACTCAGAGACCGGTCTACCATTCTGGATCAAACGAAGCGAACAGAACGTGTGCACCCAGAAGATGGCCGTGCTGATTGACACCGTCGAGAACCTCTATTATGCCCTTTATGCCCGCATCACCATTGAGCTGGCCAGCATTGAGCTTTGCGGTTCTTACCGAGTCGACACTAGTGCATTGCGAATAGAGCTTCCATTCCTCATGCCAGAGGCAGATCATCTCTACCGTATCGTTCTCGCATTCAAGGACGTGCTGGACTCTCCAGAGATTTGCGCAATCCTTCGAAAAGACGTTATTGCCCACTTCCAGCAAGGATACATCGATCAGATCATGAAAAAGAAAAGCAAGCCAGAGTTTCCCTGCTTTGACCCTCTCGGATATCGCCCGTTTGCGATAAAAACTGTCTCTTACCGACACGGATCTTACTGCGAGAAATGGAGAGAAGTCATTCCGTTCCTCAACTTTATCCCAGCAGAGACAATGGCAACAATGTCGGAGAAGTATCTCACCTTGACTCCAGTTACTACTCCCCCTGACGACGTTAAACTTGAGCAGCTTCCCTGGATTCTCCCAGAGAATGTGGGCATGGCTGTCTGGGACACAGAGATTGTGAGGGACTACCGCTTGGCTCATATCGCCCAAAAAATGGGCACAACCATCGGAGAGGAACGCAAAAAAGAGTCCGCCCCTGGCCTTTACTACCTCATCAGGCAACGAAAATGCATTTGCAGCTCTAATTGTTCATGTTCCTCGCAGTGTACCGAAGAGGTGGAGCGCCCCTGCCACTGTGCGGAGCGACATGTACGCATCATGGCGACCAAGCGTGGTCTTGCCCACAGACGCAATGGACCTACTTTCGCCGCTACTGCTACTACTACTGCTCGCATGTTCTTTCATGGTTTATCTGAGCTCAGACGTGATGTTGAGGCTGTTGATATTGCCATTGAATTGGACCAAGCTTTCGAACTATTCTCTCTGTTGATCTCTACGGAACGAGATATGGCTCTCCGGGAAGAGTCCCAGGCAAACTTCTAAGATCGCAGTCCTGTCACTTGGGCCACGACTTATGATTATGATTACGACTACAGACACGACTACAATTCATGATTTGCAGTTCCCAGTTCGGTTCGTGAACTACATCATAGTTCAAATGGATTAAGGATTCCCAAAGTGGGTATTCTGTACATCAGAGTTTGATGGAAACCATTCAAAACGAATTCAATCTGCAAGACGAAAACGAAAACGACCAAAAAAATGACACCAAAAAGGAGGAAAGGTCAGTCAGTTCCGGGGAAGTGATCGAAGAGAAACCATTGAAGGGAAATAATGGGAGGAACCCACAGGGTGAATAACATCATTTGACAGATATTGAAACTGATCATGAGCCATGTCATTTATTTGATGAAACCAATACGAGAGGTCTACATATTGAGTCTCGAAATGGAATTAATTCAACCCCAAATGATACCTAATGTTTCGTACAGACTCGCCTATCCCATATCCGACGATCTAACTTCGAAAACAGCAGAGCAGGCCACACGACTGCACCCCTAGGAACCCAAAAGTGATACAATTTGGATCACCCGGCTTTTTGGAATTCCAGCCCCAGTATTAACAAGGAAATCATCTTCGCCGGTATCTTGGGGCACTTGGAAGTATTCCCCAGTTTCGGCGAGCTCGGCGATTGCTGCCAGGCCGGCTAGTATGGTTTCCACCAATTCATCATTGCGGTGGACATATAGATCAGACCCCGCTCTTTGGACTCCTTACTAAAGTATGTCTTTTATAGTTCATTATAAGGACATATTGCATCTCCTCGCTGACTTGGCTGCGTATTGCTGTCCTGGAAAGCGTTCTACTTGACTGGTAGATTTTAAACACTCTCATTTGTCTTCTGGAACCCATGTGTAAAGAAAACAAAATCAAGAGCTGCAATTTAAGGGGAAATATCATCTTCGGCGATATAGACAAGAGGCTCATTGGATCGGCAGAGATATAGATAAGTAAACGTAGCCCTAAGAGTCGCGGGGTTTTTGTATTATCGACTGCTCTTTTTTTAAAAAAAAAAAATAAAAACAGATAGATGGACAAATCTAACAAATTAACAAAATTAAAGAAGAATCCCAAGTAACAAAAGAATGAGAAATATCAAGAATGACGAGATTTCACGATTTTCATATGCTCAGAGATACTCCGTAGTGTAAGGCACAGTCGGCGGCGCAGACCAGTGATATCTTCGAGACATTCTCGGCCTTCACCGGTGAATCGCATTTTTCTTCTCTGTGCCTCCAAGTCCAGGTCTGAGTCAACAATCGTTTTCTGCTGTCTTCCGGTATTCTTTCTCTTCATTTTTCACTTTCATGCCTTAATGCCCCAGAAATCCGCCGAGCCCATCTTGGCGCACAGAGAGCCAAGTTAGGGATGGTAACCAAGGCAGTGTCACATTCATTATCATCATCATGGACGTCCATTAGCAAGTGGATCGCGAACATAAGCATAAATCAAATTCCGATCCAGAGTGCCCACCTCCGACAACCGAGCACGGCACGGCCATATCACGCGGCAGTGTGGCCCTCCTACGGCATCACCACTCCCGTCCCCGCTAAGCCCTTGGGTTCCCCCAAATCGCCCTTTCGATTCGATACTGGCTACGCTCTATGTGCCAAACGACCCTCACGACCCTTCCCTCCACCTTTTCTGTCCCCACCCTCTTCATCCTTCTCGGATCCTTTGACGACACACGGACTTAGCCAGGATAAGAGATTATCCGTCAAGGGCGAGCTAGTCCGCGGCTTGAATAATGGAGACGATGCGATCATCGTTGCGGAGAACTTTATAGGCGTCGATGATGGCGTAGGCGCCTGGGCTACGAAACCTCGTGGTCACGCTGCGTGAGTTCTCTCGTCTCAATTTTTATCCTATGCGCACGATCGCTGACTTTTTCATTCATACAGACTCTGGTCTAGACTCCTATTACACTTCTGGGCCCTCGAGGTCGAAAAGAACGTGGACCACCACATGCCCACCCTCGACCCGGTCGGATACCTGCAGTATGCATACGAGGAGACCCTGCAGGCAACCACGTCTCCTACCGAGTGGCTCGGCACGACGACCTCCGCCACTGCCATACTACACTGGACCAAGGAAAAAGACGGCACGCATAAGCCATTGCTGTACGTTACAAACCTGGGCGATTGTAAGATCCTCGTGATTCGACCAAGCGAGAATAAAGTTCTTTTCCGCACTGCGGAGCAGTGGCATTGGTTCGATTGTCCCATGCAGCTTGGCACAAACAGTATCGACACACCCCGAAAAGATGCAGTCATGTCTAAAATTGCGGTGCAGGAAAACGACATCGTCCTGGCGCTCTCGGATGGCGTCATGGATAACCTCTGGGAACATGAGGTTCTGAAAGTCGTTATGGACAGTATTGACACGTGGGAGGAAGGGCGCGTGGCGCCGAAGAATGCTACACGACACCCTCATCTCTCTGATGATCGCAATGTCTATGTCGCCCGGGAACTGCTTAATGCCGCTCTGACGATTGCCCAGGATCCTTTTGCAGAGAGTCCCTTCATGGAGAAGGCTGTGGAAGAGGGTCTCGCTATTGAAGGGGGCAAAATGGACGATATTTCCGTCGTCGTCGCATCCTGCGAGAAAAGTGATGGATGAGAGGCAGCTATTCGCTTTATGGCCAGATTTTCCTTCACAAATTTCCACCGGATCTTTGAATTCCACGCTACCCTCGGCCGTACGCCAGTTTTCATTGACACCACACCTCGGCCCGCAAGGCAGGCTTTTATTTCCCGTCTAGCCTCAATGCTAGATGCTCATACATATCGCCAAAAGCTTGTCCCGCCACATCGCTATTGTGTAGCTATGATGCCTTGCAAGTGTCGAATCAGGACCCAGACATGCATTGCAGTCAAATACCCACCCGCAGGAAATCATAACCCCCGGTCTTCCGGCACGAGGCTTGATTGCTCAGTCGTCATACTCCCATCCGTTGGTATCTTGCATCGGCTCAGACAACTATATGACCAGCGGAGAACGTGCATCGGTGGTTTGCGAACACACCAAAGACCTGATGCCACCCTGTTAAGCTGGTGATTCCTACCTATAACATATATCCCCTCTACCACATCTGTTTCCTTACATGTATGCATTCACCTATGAGGTATTCCATTGCTGGTGCGATGTGGCTTCTCTGCCCATCATTTAATAGCCTTCTCGGTTTAAAAAGAACAAATAATAATATCTCTTCGGCTCAATACCTAGTATCCTGTGTCATTTCTCATCTGCAAGTCTGCGGAGATTAGTAAATGAAAAGTATAGGGTACTTAATTTTAAGGATAAATGCCCCCACTTGGACAAAGTACTGGGTACCTCAACATCAGCACAGACCACAGCACCGCCGCTTCCGCCCGGCAGAATGAAAAAAGTTTCGGTCGACGGAGAAGCTCATGACTTTTGCTGCATTCAATTCTCAAATACTTGACATTCATCATTCACAATGAGGGCCAAACGTTCAAAGAAGTATCGCAAGCTTATGCACCAGTATGAGCTCACTTTCGGTTTTCGAGAGGCGTACCAGGTCCTGGGTATGTTCCATTCAATGCATTGCTCTGATGTCCAATACTAATCTGCGCTCGAACAGTTGACTCGAATTTCCTTCGCGCCACCGACTCCTTCAAGATGGATCTGATTCCTGCGCTTGAACGAACAGTCCAAGGCAAAGTCAAGCCTCGTGAGTCGCACCGAACACCAAAGGTGCCATCCGCCAAGACACATCCCAACTAACCGTCTCCAAGTATTGACAAAGTGCTCGCTCGCCGCTATCATGGCCGCACAACCCATCAACCCCAAGACCGAAAAGCCATACAGACCTCTCTTCCTTCCCCCTCCCACAGAACTCCCGCTCCGCCACTGCTCGCACAACGCGGACTCCACGCCCATCGACGAAATCGAGTGCCTCCTCTCACTGCTTTCACCCAACGCAGACTCAAAGAAGAACAAGGAGCACTACATTCTCGCGTGCGCGGACCCAATCTTGAGAAAGACCAACAATAGCGAGAGCCAGCCCCGCAGACGGAAGACAGAGGAGGATCGTAAAGAAGAGGAAGCTATGCGCCGTTCTCACGCTTTGCGCTCCGGTGCCCGCTCTATTCCAGGTGTACCTATCATCTACGTCAAGCGCTCGGTAATGGTCCTCGAGCCGATGAGCGGCCCGTCGGAGATGGTGCGGGATGGTCATGAGCGTGGGAAGTTCCGCGCTGGATTGGATGTGGATCCTATGCTCGGCAAGCGTAAGAGAGATGGCGAGGCTGATGGCGAGAGTGCTGGTGAGGAGGAACCTAAGAAGAAGCGCGGTCCTAAGGTTAAAGCGCCTAATCCTCTCAGTGTGAAGAAGGCTAAGAAGAAGATTGATGTGCCTACACCGAAGAAGAATAAGGCTGTCCCCAAGGATGTTGTCGCGGATGCTACTGAGCAAAATGATGGCGATGAGTCTGCCGCACCCAAGCCTAAGAGGAAGCGTCGTCATGCTAAGAGTGGTCCTCGTGAAGACTACGAGGAGGCCGCCGAGCCTAATGAGGCCATGGAGGTTGACGCTTGATTGAATCTTTACGGCATAGGCGACTCATGATGCTGGTTATCATTGCATGCATTCTCAACCTTATTTCACTCTAGGGTGCGGCGTTCAGATCGGATGGGTTATATCTAAAAGTTCAGCTGATGTACATAATAGTAATGTACATCTGATATCATTCAAGAGGTCCTATAATCCGCAGTATATCGTAGATTCAGTGTTTGGCATTGGTGCCTGATAAAAATAGGACAGAAGACAGCGAAGGCTAGTTGGCCATATGTATATTTACATGTTCAGATATCGTACAAGTACTCTTCCCCAGAAATGAGAGGAGATAATTTGGGCTCGGTTTGCGTGTGCCCATGCATTCTTATGGGAATATATCCCAGTCGAGTTGCAATATCGGGCCCATGCGGAATGCTGCCACCAATACCAAGCAGCGGTGCTGTCTTTTCAGGTATCAGTTAAATCAAAGAATAGCCATACAAAGCACACTCCAAACTCCAAACCCAAACATGATGGCATATGCTCATCTCATAGCATAGTCTATTGCTTCGCGGCACTGGTATTGGCCGCTGCTGCAACATTCGCCACTGCAGCAGCCGGAGCAGGCCCTTGACTGAGCTCGCGCTCCTTGGCCCAGATCTCCTCAACACGCCGGCGGTTGCTGCGCGCATCGTCTCGGTTGCGCTTTGCGCGCTCATATCGTTCTGCGGAGAGGCATTTGTTCACGTCACGCTTGATATCGTTGCAGCTTCCAATGACTTTATGTAGGAACCCCTTAGCGTGACACTCGTCCAGAGCAGTCATGATCTCTTCGCAATCTGTGTGGTATCAGTCAGTACCGGCAATTATAAAGCGAAAGGGACGGCTAGATGATTATTCCGGGTAGGTGAACTCGACATACTGGCATTGTAAGAAGTGTGGAGGTGAGAGTGCATAATTGCGGTGGTATTAGGCTGAAAATCAGAACAATTTGAAAGACAATTGCAAGTTCAATCATACGATCAACGCAAAGCACGTAACATCGCGGGTCCGCAAAATGTCCGGGCGGTAAGGAGATCGGCCTGATTCTGCCGGGCGGAAAGCCCCTCGAGGCACACCGATAAAAAAAAATATCGCCGATAAAAAAAAAGTGGACGGTGATCAGTTTTGTCACAACACTTTCACAATGTCTTCCATGATTACGACTACGACATGGGTGAAGCGCGGTGTCGCTGCCCAGTTCCCTACCAAATATGAGATCGATGAGGCCGAGATGGGCCGCATATCTAAGCTTGCGCGCATGCAGCTTGAAGATGCGAAGGACGATATGAATGCTGCCCAGGAAGAAGCTGGGGATGAGGGTGACGATGCTATGGTTGATGATGCTGAGGAGAAGACCGCAGCCAAGAGCACCGATCCAACGTGAGTAATATTGAGCGCAATGGGGATTTAACTCGTGCTAATTGGATTTACAGTGATGATGATGTGTTGAAGGAATTCGACATGGATAACTATGACAAGGAGGAGATGGATGAGGATGGAGAGAAGGTCACCATGTTCGGCAATGTTCAATCACTGGCCTACCACCAGCCCAACGAGGAAGACCCGTACCTTGTGATCCCCGAGGACGAGGATGATGAAGAACGCGAGGAGCTCCAGATCATGCCCAACGACAACCTTCTATTGGCCGGAAAGGTGGAGGACGAAGTTGCGCACTTGGAGGTCTACGTCTATGAAGACAAAGCGGACAACCTCTATGTGCACCACGACATCATGTTGCCCGGCATTCCGCTTTGCACAGAGTGGCTTGATATCCCCGTTGGCAAGAATCCCGAAGGTCGGACTCAAGGAAACTTCGTGGCTATCGGAACCATGGAGCCCGATATCGAGATCTGGGATCTGGATGTTGTGGACTGCATGTACCCCAATGCCATTCTCGGACAGGGTGGCCAGGACGCCGATAAGATGAAGAAGAAGCAAAAGAAGAAGGCCAAGGCCAACGACGAGTACCACATCGATGCCGTCCTGGCGCTGGCCGCCAACCGTCAGCACCGCAACCTGCTTGCCTCGGCCTCAGCTGATAAGACCGTCAAGCTCTGGGATCTCAACACTGCCACCTGCGCCAAGTCCTACTCCAACCACAAGGACAAGGTCTGCTCACTAGACTGGCACCCAACCGAGTCCACCATCCTGCTAAGCGGCAGTTATGATCGCACTGTGGTGGCAGCCGATATGCGTGCGCCGGACGCCCAGGCCCGCTGGGGCGTCGACGCCGATGTCGAGTGTGTGCGCTGGGACTCACACGACACCAACTTCTTCTACGTGACTACCGACGGCGGCATGGTTTACCGCTACGACATGCGTAATGTCCCCACCACCCCAGCCGAGTCCAAGCCTGTCTGGTCTCTGCAAGCACACGACTCCTCCGTTTCATCCTTCGATATCAACCGCCACATCCCCGGCTTCCTGGTGACTGGCTCAACAGACAAGACCGTTAAGCTGTGGAGTGTCGAGAACGACAGACCCACTCTGATTGTTACGCGCAAGCTTGAGGTCGGCAAGGTGTTCTCTGCTTCCTTCGCACCCGACCAGGAGGTCAGCTTCCGGTTGGCGGTTGCTGGTAGCAAGGGTAATGTGCAGATCTGGGATGCTTCGACTAACGGCGCTGTCCGTCGTGCGTTTGTGTCTCGTCTGCCTGATCTTGCTGGCGATGTCCAGGAGCGCACTATTGGTATCAGTGCTGATGATGATGAGTCTGATTCGGATGAGGGTGAGGATGATGGTGAGGGCGAGCCTCGTGGTGGTGATGGCTGGGAGTCGATGGATGAGGACTAGGTGGATACAGATACCCGTGGATCCTTTCCGTTTCATATGCGCCAAAAAATAGATTTGCTGTTGGGTTTTGCATGTTAATGACCAGTCTGTTATGAAGTTTTGGAAATATGAGAACAATTCCAATGACATTCGTGGGAACGTAGGAGCATGACTAACTAGTACAAGTACCATCTTGAGGGGATATCCAATCTATATTTTGTGTCAATGCAGCAAACTAATCATGAATCTTAGCTGTCAAACTTTCCGAGTGAATCGACACCAATACTTCCACGATCGATGTTGGATGCCTTTCTTATTATCTACTAGACAAGAGAGAAAATGTGCTCCCGGAATGGGGGCGGGGATAGTATAGATTCCCAGCAGCACATAGTCACTAACCATCAAGCCGCTGATTTTGTTTCGAATTATTGTCTGGGGAATACCTTGACTTCATATGTATGTGTACCCAAATCCCATACCACATGACCATAGTCCACTTCCAAGGTTGGCTTCTTTTAGCGGACCCACATAACGCAACCTTAATTCTAAAACAGACCCCATGTTGTATGTCGTATCTGCACACTAGTAGCATAAGGGGTGATATTTGGCCTTATATTTTGACGGCAATCTCCTATACATAGCTACATCTACTAGTACCCTGTAACTGCAGGAAAGGGAAGTATGTCAAAGTCACCCTCTGTTAGCCCTTGGTCACTTGAAGATGACGACTGTTGATTAACTATCGCCAAAGTCCCGCCGCTAGGAGCCAAAGGAATGACGTGAGCCGACTGAATGTAGTGCCCGAAGCGGGATTGCGACTTTTTTAGGTTTAAAGCGAGAGAAGTGCTAGAGGACATGATAGCAAACGTTACTACGTACATTTTTCTATACTTGCTTTCCATCCCGCAATCCAAATTTAAAGTTTTGCGGGTGATTTACTAGAAAAACACTAAAGCAAGATACCAAGTGAATTGTAAATGCTAGAGCTATCCATATCTTATACAGCTTGTAAAAATCTCTCAATAGCACTACTAGCACATAATGTCTAGTGTTGTTTGGCCTATGAAAATTTGTTCTTTTTTTAACAAAAACCACCAATAAACCAGGCATCTATCCCTAATCTTTGATTGGGATTCCCTTTCAATATATATTCCCACTGTACCAAGTTCTTCACACAGCTGCTGTGGCAAAGTACAAGGTAGAACTAGTGCAAAGCATGTATGGGATGGAAGATATCTTGCAAAGATGATTTATATGCTCAAATTGTCTGTCTGATCTCTCAATACCTGCCGAGAAGCCCATATTTATGGGTTTCTACCCACCCCTCAATTGGTAATAGAAACATGAATGGAATCACAAAGAAATGGAGAGGTCGAATTCCATTGAAGCCGCTAATCTCGATTGCGTTGAAGCCGAGTTCCTTCGTATGCAAGTGCCTTGGCATAATGAATGAGGCTTGGCGTTGAAACCATCCCATGTTAGTTACTGCGAATTAGCTGGGATTAAACTGGGATCTCAACACATGCAATACAAGACGCTTGCTATATTCTTCGCCACTATAGCCTTGACTGCTGCATCCAAAGACTCCGCACTTGATCCCATTCCTGACTCCCTCGCCTCAGTGTCTACATAGGTTGCAGACGCGCTGAGTAGCGCTGAACCAACTGTGTGGGACTCTTCCCTTAGGTCTGACTTTGCATTCTTGTCGTCTGTGTTGGTTGCGCAAAATGCCGGGACTATGCCCCCGCCTGGTATAGCAACCTCCCTGAGAGCGTTCAAGAGTGGGAATCTTCCAGAGAGGCAGCGATCGTTTCTTACGCCCAAACAGCCACCCAGTACTAGCCCACCTTCGCCAGCTCGTACACCACTGCTACATTTAGTGGCACAAGTACTTCATCTTTGTCTTCCGATGCCAGCACAAGTTTGGTCTCTACCGGCGGTGTCCCTGCCGCCACTAGCGTTATTTTCATAGGGCTTGCAATTGGCCTTTGATGCCTGAAAAGTTGAAAAATACTGTAACGAGATATAAAACGACCATATGTTTTGCTTCTTGTGTATATTCATACTGGCCTTAGCTTTGAGTCATATGAGCTCTTTATTCTGTCCGACTTAGGGCGGCTATACACCTACATAAGCAAACCCGGAACAACAGTTAACCCAGAGATAGTATGGGCGGTCGGATTGGTCGATTAGTGTCTGAGCACCCACTATACGTATCCCAAAAGGGACCCCGAGTAAACATCCACTTACTGTACACATAGCTAATTGTTGATTATTTAACACCTTCCTCCTGCCCAGGTCCTAACTACGTAGAACCTCTGCATCAATATCATTTTCTCAAACATGGACACTAGTTTCCAGGCCGCTATCGACGCCGGTAAGATCAACGGCGCTGTAATCTGTGCCACTGACGCCGAAGGCCACTTCGTCTACAACAAAGCAATCGGAAAGCGCACCCTACTCTCAGGCGAGAAGCAGCCACAGCAGCTCGACGACGTGCTATACATAGCTTCAGCCACTAAGTTGCTCGCAACCATCGCCGCCCTACAGTGCGTCGAAGACGGACTATTAACTCTAGACGGGGATCTATCGTCCATCGCCCCAGAGCTTGCTGCCAAACATGTTCTCACCGGCTTTGCCGATGATGGTAGCCCTCAGCTCGACCCACCAGCCCGCCCCATCACCCTCAGGATGCTGCTCACCCACAGCTCCGGCACCTGCTACCACTTCATGAACCCGCTCGTCGCCAAGTGGCGGGCCCAGTTTGCCAACCCCGAGAATAACGACCCTCGCACAGTCGAGGAGATGTTCAGCTACCCGCTCATCTTTCAGCCTGGTGCTGGCTGGATGTACGGGCCAGGTCTTGACTGGGCTGGTCGCGTGGTGGAGCGCGTTACGGGCGGAACGCTGATGGAATTCATGCAGAAGCGTATATTTGACCCGCTCGGTACTGCAGATGCTCAGTTCTATCCTGTCACTCGTGAGGAGCTACGAGCCCGTCTCGTCGACCTCAACCCCGGTGATCCTGGTGCTGTTGGTATTGCCGTACTCGGTGGTGGCGGCGATATGAACTTGCGGGGCCGTGGTGACTTTGGTGGTCATGGGTTGTTTTTGCCCGGCGTGGATTTTGTTAAAGTTCTGCGCTCATTGTTGGCTAATGATGGCAAATTGCTCAATGCCAATACCGTCAACGATATGTTCCAGCAAAATCTTAGCCCTGAAGCGGCGGCAAGTCATCAAGCTGCGCTTGCTAGTCCTATGGGCGTCTTTTTCAGCGTCGGCACGGATCTGGGGATGAAGGTTGGCCATGGTTTGGGCGGTTTACTGACGCTTGAGGATGTTGATGGATGGTATGGCGAGCGGACGTTGACTTGGGGTGGTGGCTTGACCCTTGCTTGGTTTATTGATCGAAAGAACAACCTATGTGGTATCGGTGCCATCCAGGCTGCGCTGCCGGTTGATCTAGAGTTGGTGTCCGAGCTGAAGCAAACCTTCCGTCATGATATTTACAACAAATATACTGCGTGGAAGGGCCAGCAGTAGAGATAATCGATGATGGAGAGGGAAGGATGCCTCTTTTCTCGTTTGTTATGTAATTTATTCGATTACGGGACATGCAGGTATCACTCTTGTTTGCATCAAAGATACATAGAACCTACAATCTACGGTCACCTTGAACGATGCATAGGTCGGCTTCGATATATGATGTATCCAGGTGGGTCTCAATGACAGATCACAACCAAAATCAGATGGCTTTTAAAAGAGTAATAAATTTACATTTCTGTTGTACAAGCGACCCCTAAGACCAAGGCAGGTCAAAGGGAATATTAAAATAAAAAAGGGAGAAATATCACCACATGAAGCGCTGAAGCTTGCCAGGCTCCTGCGGCCACTCAAAGCCCTTGTAGAGGAAGACATATCCGGTGATCAAATTGATGATCAGGAACCAAACCGTCTCCACGAACTTTGGTGAGTTAATAATAAAGTCAGCGCGGCGTTTGGCTTCCTCTGTGCGGGGGCGAGTCTCGCGGTCCCTGAACAGACATGGCAGAGGAGGAAGATGCACACGCCACATAACCCAAGGGATAATGAAGTAGCGGGGTTCGACGAGGGGTGCTGTGATGAGAGATAGGGAGGTAGCGGCCAGCCAAACAAGAACGAAGCTAGCTCGCGGTGCCTCCATCAATTCTCTCTGACGTGTGAGGATATGTTGCTGGACTCTAGCCAAAATCGCGGGATCATTTGGATCCGTAATTTCTGCTGGTGGCTCAGTTTTCTTGGTCTCTGCTGGAAGTTCAGGCTTCTTGGCCTTCTTGTTATTGGGTCTGTTGGGCTTCTTCGTTCCCTTTGGCGGCTGTTGGTGTGCCGGTGCAGGCTTGCGCGCAGAGGATGAAGTGGGTTTGGGCTCTTGAGTTGCCGGAGCTGGGGCTGGAGCTGGTGCCGATGGTGCAGCTGGGGCAGATTTCTGAACTCGCAGGGTTTTGGGCGGACGTTGGATGGTGGTAAATCCAAATGCAGAGATCACAGCCCATCCACAGAGGAAGTAGATTGGGACTGCTGCATACTTGACTGCTGGGTGAAGCAAAAGAATACGGAACACGTAGAACACATAGTGTCGGTTATCAGCGAGGGTGAAGGGGTGCACAATGGTGTTGAAGTGGACCACGGCAAGCATAAGCGGAATGACAATCAGGGCTGCCGCGAGCTTCGGATATTTCCTCTGTTTCGGCGGGAAACCGAGGTTCAGGTATTTGGGGAGTGGCTTGAGGGCGAGAATATTGATCAGAGGAATGACGAAAAGAGGCCACGAGAAGAAGGTGAAATACGGCCAGATGTAGAGCATCTGAGCCAGGTGGATACCCGCGGTATGGAACTCCTTGTGGCCTATTGGATAGCAAGTGTCAGTCAAGGGTCACATTTCATAAAACAGGCCACTCTTACCTAGGACGACTCCGTTGTTCCAAAGAACAAATGCACCAAAGGCCGCAAGGACGATGATGTGAGGAATGAGAGAAACGAGAAGAGAGAAAGGCTGCCGCAGGCCGACAGTTGCAAGTGAAATAGCAGTCTTGAAGTAATCTATATCCTGAGTTAGGATGGTGCCCTGCTTGCTTCAATTGTGTGTTCAACAGATCACTTTACCTTCCAAGGAAGCTTCCGAAACGAGAGGATCATACACCTCATTCTGCAGGCCTTGTTGCACGATAGTTGACACCTTGGATGACATGCAGGGCGAGGCAGACTTTCGAATCTTGCGGACCACCTGCAGGCCACCTAGAAAAATCGAGACCCAGAAGATATTGGTCTGTCGGAAGACCAATGCAGCCAGGGCGAAACCCAAGAATCCCAATGTCTCCAGAATGCCATTGCTGGGCGCTCTTTTCACACCTTCTCCCGACTCAATATTCTGGTCTCTCTCTGAATCTCTCTTCAGATCCCAGTTGTACGCCTCCACGACGACCAGCAATGCAAGAACATCTGTGTAGTACAGGCCGGAGAAGAAGAACAGCGGGGGGAACAAGCAGATGTTCAGCACGGTGTGTGATATGTTCGCTCCCAGCGGCCGAGTATTTTTCGTCTTCTGCAAGGTATCAAGCAAATTTTGCAGTCTCCATGGGAGAATAACTGTTGTCGCACCAACGTTCGTCATGCGCAGGACATCCGGAGTGAGCTTTGTCGGGGACCCGCGTAGCAGCAGCACAATAGCGAAGATGATGTATGAGCACAGATACAGGCCCGGTGGGGTTGTCAGCTTCGGATCCCATTGCGTCCACTTATGCGCCCAGTATGCTTGTGCCTGCGGGACATGGAAGACTTCGTCGAGGTAGGGTTCTGGGACAGCCTTGTTGACAAGACTCACCCAGAGAGGAATCAAGACTAAACAAAAGGGGACCAACCATCGAGCACTCCGGCTGCGATCAGATTCTGGAGGATTGACCATGCTGTCTATATAACCATTAGCAGCAATCTTGAAAAGTTGCCTGACAATTTGCAATTCTTCGGCCACCGGGTCCCAGGCGGAGCTTGCGGAGCTCATCCGATGCAAACGTTTCAAACGTTTGGACAGTTTCGAAGTTGTCATCTCGACGTGACTTCAAATTAAGTGAAGACATTCAAAGAAAAAGCAATTGAGAATTTGAAAACCAGATATACGATCATCAGAAAAGAAAAGAAAAACGAGAGAAACGCGAAGCAAACGGTCAACATCGCGACCAGGACGACCTATATCATCCCAAGAAAAACCATGAGATCGCGACTCTAAGAAATTGAAATCGCCTTCACTTTCCTATTCACATTATGGCTTTCCCTCTTCCTCGGGGCATCACAGCCTCAGAGATCGCCTTCCTGGCGGAGATGGAAACAGTGACAATTGTGCCTCGCCAACGTCTAGAAGGCCTCGAATTACTAGGAGTGAATGCGCCTCCGAACTACTTCATCTGAACTCTCCAAATCTAACTATCTGCAGGGCCCCGTTGAACCTCTCGTCCCGCCCCGACGCGCCTCACTCCCCCTCTGGCTCGCACTCCTCCTCAAACGCCAACGCCGCGCAAACATCATCCCACCAACATGGCTACACCCAGAGCCATTAGCTCTCATCCTCGAATTCGAGTCCCAGCACCAAGACTACAAAAACGCTTTCTCCCCACCTCCTCCCCTCCCTGGTCAACCTAGCATTCTAGACCGCGACGCCCTACCATTTGCTCGACCGCAGTTTACACCAGATGGTAATCGGTACTATGCGGCGCCGCCTTTCCTACCCCAAAACACAGCCCAGACCGTGACGTCCTCGCGAGATCCGCCCTCACTACCATTTCACTGGGTTGAGGTTGGGAATATGCTGCTTGAGGCCGCAAGCGATGATCTCGTGGACCCGGATCAGATACGGAGACTGCTGAAGGACCTGCGCGAGGTGCGCATGGCGAAAATGAGGTCTGGTGTTGATGTTCTGGATGCTGCGGCGACCGGTGGCGGTGGTGTTGCTTTGACGGGTGTCGGTGGTATGGAGCTAGGAGAGGAGCGAGGGTTTATTACTGGCGTGGTGGATGGTCTGCGGTATGTTTGGTCTCATGCTCGGACACTTTCATATCCGAGCACATGGGATACGGAAAATTTCGTTGCTAACTGGCGCATAGGAGAATTGGGTCCTCCAAGGAACAAGCCCGCCGTGAACAGATGGCCGAGCAGAGAGCAAATGGTGGCTATGACGGCACCCAGGACAATGACGAAGAAGAAGATTACATGGAGTTCTAAGCATTTCGAGCCGTATTTTTTTTTCTCCTGTTTTTGGGTTTCTTTTATTCGGAGTTCTTCGGTGCATATGTGACGCAGACCAATGCTCAAAACGACTTTCATGTATATAATCCAATATACCCTTCGGATCCAATGACCAACGGTTATAATCGAAATTGTTCCAATTTAACTAACACCATATAGCATGCGAACGCTTTAATACAAACGACGAATGATGTCGCGAGACAAAACCAAAAGAATGGAGAGGGTATATCGGCCCCCAGGAAACATTGGTTCCGGGTTTGGCTAGGTTATCGACGTCAAAAACAGTGTACAGAGAATTACATTGTCGGCAGGCGAGCGTGACAATTCTCATATCATTGGACATCGCCCTGGTTCTTTTGCATCATCTTCCTCCGCGCCGCCAAGATCATGTCATCCCGGCGCTTCTGTAGTATCCGCTGGCGCTCTTCCTTATTCTGAGACCAGGAGGTCTTCGAAGGTGTTTCGGGCTGTGATTCCACAGGAGGGCTATCGGCCTTTTCTTTCAGATTATACCGAGAGATCAGGTTCTGTGCGTCGACTTGGGGTGTGGATGTGGCCGTGGCGGTCTGCGTCGGCGGGATGTTGGTGGACGGGATTGGGACCTGAGGCTGGAACGAAGGAGGAGGCTAAGAGAGTGGATTAGTCAATGCTTTGATATTTGAAGTCGATATTTGAAGCCTGCAGCCAAGTCGGGTTGTCTTGGGCAAAAACAAGGCGGGGAAAATTAATGACAGCATCAGCTCAACACGTACCGTTTCCAGCCCCCGTCCAGTCAAAACTCTCTCTGTCGTTGCAGCGACACTGCCCCCATTACGTTGCAGATCCCACATTATATCCCGAGTGCTCAGTTGAGGGAACATCTGCGCGATCTGTTCCACCTGTGCCGGATCGACAACATTGCCGCGCCCCCGACCTCGGTTTCCTCCCGCGGAGCTTTCATCGCGGTTAAAGAACCATCGGAGCACAAAGTATGATACAACCGCTAGAGTCAGAAGCGAAGGTATGTTCAACGAAGGGTCGTCGTCTGTCATCTTGTGTTGGCGGAGCGGAAGTTGAGTGAGGTGTTCGGGGTCCCAGTGCTGGTATCTAGCTGTGACGGTTCTGAGAGAAAGGCAAGAAGTCGAGTTGAATATGATTTGATACAAGTGATGCCCAGGCGGGATACTTCAGTATTGGCTCAATGGGGGTAATTCAATGAAATCGAATGCGCATTGGAAGGTGGCACCGGGTCGAGAATCGGGCACGTGCCGGGTATCGGAGTTTCCAAGTTTGTCCTTCCCAACGACACTTATATTGGCACTCCTAAGTTTATATTGTGCACTTATGAAGGAATCAAGGTGTAAAAAGTAACGGCAGTTGAACTATTTTCTTCATATATAGTTAGTCTGTGACCCGAACTGCTCCAAAAAAGGAAGCATATAATGATAATGCCCTCATACTCTCCGTGGACTATTTATATATCAAGTGTTTCTACAAGATGGCAAAGCAATCCCTTTGATTCTGAAATGGCTACGCGCGTGCTTATATAGCATCGAACCCAGTAAAGCGGAGGGCAATACCCAATCGAATTGGAAATAGTATTTACTTTGCATAATTCGTAAAACAGAGATCCATTCCCATCCAAAAACAACCAAACACCAAAGGCCAGACATGATAATCTCACACCCAACCGGACCAACACACCAAGAAAGAAACTATAGACAATCAAACTCATGTGCATGCTTATTTTAAATCCGCAGGAGTCAACGCTTGAACAATACTAGTACCCTCGCTGAACCGCGTGCGGAAGATGCGGTTGGCGTTTTGGAACATGCCATCCTTCAACGAGACAACGATGAATTGAGATCCCTTGAAACGGGTCTTGATCAGTCGACCGATGTTTTGCGTGTGTGACAGATCTAGCGCGGCGTCGACCTCGTCCAGAATGTACATTGGCGCAGGCTTGAATTGCAAGAGCGCCATGATCAATGAGAGAGCAATGAGCGAACGTTGGCCACCACTCAGTTCTGTCAGGCTCTGCTTCCAGACCTTGCCCAGGGACACCTTCACTTCGAGACCATCTGTGATGTCTTTGCCCTCGGGGGGGTCGAGCTTGGCGAAACTTCCCGGTAGGAGTTCGTTGAAGATCTGTCCGAAGTCGCCATTCACCTTGACCCACGTCTTGTGGAGAGCTTCCTTTTTGTATTCGTTCAGGTTCATGATGGTCTCCTCGATCTTTCGCTTGTCACGGATGACTGTCTTCATCATGTTCTTTAGAGCAGCCTCCTTCTTCTCGACACTGTCAATCATGTTCATGACCTTCGGGTTAATTTTCTTTTTCATGCCCTGAGATCGCTCTGTCAAGTTGCGTAGGGTAGACTTGCACTCGGCAATGTTCTGGTTCTGGAAATTGTAGGGAGTGTTGGCGCGTCCGAAGTTCTCTTTCTCGTCTGCAATCCACTCATGTTCCTGTTCCATGTGAGCCACGGCCTGGCTAGCAGTGTGCTGATCCTTCTGGAGCTTTTCGAGCTGATGGCCGAGCTTCTGCGCCTCTAGTCCATCCTCAGTGATCTGAGAGGATTTGCTCTTCATGGCTTGTTCTAATTCTCGCAATTCCTCGTCAAACCCGGTCAGCTTGGCCCTCTCATCATCAAGCCGAGCCTGCGCGATATCATGGGCATCCTATAATTGTTAGTCAAATGACTATTGAGTAGTGTTGCGAGGGCATCGCATACCTTTAGCCGCGCTTGCTCCCGTTTTTGTGATTCAATCTCCTCTACTTGGGAACTGAGGGTGTTGTCCGACTCAACCAATTGCTCCTCGGCCGCGGATAAATCGCTTCCAACTTGCTCAGAGTCTAGTCTGGAAGTCTGTAATTCCTTCTGCAGCTCTTTGACTGAGCTAGAATTCTTGGTGAGGCTCTTCTTGAGTTTATCGAGCGTAGTCTGCAGTTCTTCCAATTTGCTGTCTTTGTTGTTGCTGAATTCACTCATGTCCTTCTCAATTCGCTTGATATCCTTGGATGCGTCGGCCTGGCGAGACTTAGCGTCGGCGATGTCTTTCTTGAGTTGTTCGATGTTCGCTCTCATTTCCTCAACAGCTTGAATAATCTACTTCGGGTCAGTTGCAAATCGCGGGGAACGGGTTAGGAGGAGACATACCGAAGACGAAGAGTTGCTGTTAATTTGCTCCTCGGTAAGCTTGATCTCATGGGTCTTGAGATCCAGATTTTGTTTGATGGAGCGAACGGAATCGAGCTTCTTCTTTTCTCTCTTCATGTGATCTTCCAAAGTCGCAAGCTGTCGTTCTTTGCTCCGCAGTCCCTTGGTGATTTCATTGAGCTTTTGCAAAGTAACGAGAACGCCGCTCGAATTGGGGGAGCTTCCACCGGAAAGTGTTCCGGACGGATCATAAACATCGCCCTCCAGCGTGACACTCTTCATCCGAACTGATGGATCAAATGTTACCTTCTTAGCTGTGTCGGCGTCCTGGCAGATAAGGGTATTGCCGAAAACATAGTTCATCGCCGCCAGAACTTCCTCATCGTATCCAACCAAGGATAGAGCAAGATCAACCTTTCCAGGGGCAAGGTTCTGTGCAGCTCCGATCTTTTCCACGGAGGCCTTGAAGGCAGAAATCTTATTAAGGGGAATGATAGTCACGCGCTTGCGCAGCTTGCCTTTCTGAAGCAGCTGGGTACCGGTCTCTGCGCTGTCCACGACCACATTGTAAAGACGACCACCGGCGCAGATCTCCAGAGCAGTCGCAGCTGGAACCTGATCTTTGTTGAGGGTGAAAAGTTGAGCGACCAAGCCCTTGACCTTGGACCGGTCAAAGTTGGGATGAGGGTCTGCGTAGTTGAAATCGATGTTTGCTGCCTGCCGCTTGAGCCCATCGGCCCGCTGGCGGAGGTCGTGGATATCCCGTTGAAGCTCGGTCTGCTCCTGATATATCTGCTCCTCCTTCCCAGGCTCAAACCCGAGTCGAGTCAGCTCGGACTCCAGCTTGTTGGCTTGCGACTTCAACCCTTCGAGATCGCGCAAAAGTCCCAAGTTTTGCTCCTTTGCCTTCTTTGCGCGAGGCTCCTCCTCTTTGATTCGCTTCTCAAGATGGTTGATTTTGAGCTTTGCCTGCTCTTGTTCCGTGGCGGCATTGCTTGCGCGATTACGGGCATCTTGCAGTTGACCCTGATAGCCACTCTCTTGGCCCTCCTTTGAGGCAACACCAGTCTGCAATGTCTGGAGAAGTTCCTCCTTTTGCTCCACCTCTAGATTTTGTGCGTCCAGCTCGGCCTTGGCGGTATCGTACTGGGCCTGTAGCTTCTCATAGATCTTGCGCTTCTCCTTCAAGACTTTCTCAAGATCGGTGACAGTATTTTGAATAGTCTGTCGCTTCTCTTTCTCTTCCTCCATGCTTGCATTCTTCAAATCAAAGACCGTGGTCATTCGGACCAACTCGTGCGAGTAGTTCTTGACCTCATCTTCAAGCCCCTGGAATTTGCCGCCTTTTCGGAGTTCCTTGTCGCGAGCTGTGCGCACTCGTTTCACGTCCTCCTCCAGGTGAGCAATTTCATTTTTGAGCTTGTTCGCATTGTCTTCGAGTGCCTGCGCTTTGTTACGCTTGTTTTCGCACTCTTCGCCTGCAATTCTCAACCGCTCGCCGCCACGAACATAGTCATGGGCGACAACAAGTCGGGTCAAACGCTCGAGGTCGTTCTGCGTCTGTTGGAAGTCGAGGAAGGCTCGCTTCTCGGACCGGAGCTTCTCGAGCTTAGGTTCAATCTCTTCCTTCAGCAGTTCTTCGATCTCGCGCAGCTTCAGCTCTTTCTTTCCCATTGTCCTGTTTGCCTTTTCTCGTCGATCCTCAAACATTCGTGTACCAGCTGCCTCCTCGATCATCGACAGGATTTCGACCGATTTCATGTTCAGGACTTTCGTAATGCGACCCTGCATAATGAGGAAGTTGGGGTTGTTGATATTCAGCTGGACACTCTGGAACAGGTTCTGAACGGTCTGCTGTTGTGCACGGTGGCCGTTGATCAAATATTTGCTTGTGCCGCCCAGCACAATCTGTCGAGTGACGGAGATATTCGCATATTCCTCGAATCCGATCGGTGACTTCGCGGTGTCCCGGTTGTCGAAAACGATTGTAACACTGGCTTTTGTGACACCAGCTTGGCCGCGCTTGTAGATGAGATCTTGGAGGTTTTGCGCGCGCACCGTGGTCATGTTGGTGATACCAAGCACGAAACAAATGGCGTCGAGGATGTTGGATTTACCACTACCGTTCAGGCCGGTGATCGAGTTGAAGGCTTCGTCCCTACATTGCGCGATTAGTAAATTTGATCACCTCTAGAGTTTGCGAAAGGTATGATTTGCTTCATGCTTGGAGGTGGGGGATTGCATACCATCCCGAGATCACCGTACGCACAGCGTACGATTTGAATCCCTAACGATCTAGTTAGCGCAGTGAATAGCGATGGAAAAATGTTGAGACTCACATCTATGACAATTTCAGTAATCCTCATGATTGCGGCCCCGAAACGGCGTTTTGCGCGTTAGCAGAGTGCATAGATCAGTCAGATGGGGGAGGTGGAGGGAATTGATTGTTTTGCCGCACTGGCTGTTGATGGTTTACCCATTTGGGTCTGGCGTCGTTTGCTGATGTCAGCGCGGGGGCTTTGTTATCACGTGACTCGACTGATCATTATACATACTGTAGAACCAAATTTTCTCCATCGAATGAAGCTTGAAGGATCCTTCCGTGCTGTTCGCCCATATAGGAGAGAACTAATAACTATATGTACGTAGAGACAGGGGGTTAGTAAGACGTAAGACGATCATACCTAGGTATAGTGTAGGTTACTTACTGGGTGGATAAGATATCTCCGGAAAGGACCATGAGATGTTCGAATGAGCATCATATTTATTATAGCTCTTACTTCATGACGAGTGAGACTCTGGTCGGCATGATTTGCGGGGACGTGTGCGATAGTGTCTATAATCGCGTGTGGCACAGGTGAGCTTTCATCACTATCGTCTAGTAGATGCTGGATCTACCAGTATAAGCCAAGGCCGTTCTCATAGATCGAAGGGTCGTTTTTCTGTCTTTCTATGCTAGTTAATAATTAGTATATATATTAAAGCCTCTAAATGAAAATCCTTACCATTTACTTACCATCGAAATCTAAGAGGCCCAAGGTCAGTAAGAGAAGAGCATATCAGTCGCCCCCACCAATTTGACAGGACATATAGAACTCTTAGGTTATTCGTGAATTCCATGTTTATGCTTAAGGCACGTAACAGACAGCATAATTAAAGCCGCTTATGGTCTGGAGAAAGTCCGGATCCTCGATTTTCACGGCTCGGGCCAACCTAAATGCACCTAGGAGTTTATCGCTGGTTTTGCTTCTTTGCCAGGCGGTCCCTTTGTTTCTGAGACGGCCTCATTAGAGAACACGGCAGTGGCGACATTATAGGACATGCTGGTTGGCCATTGATGTACCAATGAAGCCAAATCATGAGATTCCGAGCAAATCGTGACATCCTTGGCTTAGTCTCGGCGCACGTCCAACAAATTCAAAAATCGGCTGGCCCACACATTTGGCCGACAGCGATGGCGCCTGTACTCAAAGCAAAATAACTGCTTTGCAGCCGATGAAAATCCCTGTGCCGATGGATACGCGAAAGGGGGGGTTCAGGGACAGCTGAAAGCATAATACTCCATTTATCCGGGAGTCAAGCGGCACGGTGTTTTAACAGTGATTCCCGTCATCTCCTACCCATATGCACCGCTCACGGTGCAAGGGATCGCCCAATACTTGGCCCAATACCCATTGGAGATGAGCAGGATTCCAGGACGTGATGAAAATAAAAATGTAAAAGCGTCTCATGTCAATCGCGAGGTTTACATGTAATCTGCTGGAGAAGATATAGATTGTTGAGCTGGTATCTGTGATCATGTAGGGAGAGCACAATATATATACGCTTCAGAAAGCACATAGTGGGCTTTTCATCTTGCTCTTTCGCCATTACATGCTCGCGCAGAAGAGGTTTAACTTAGCTAGTTCCTAACAATTCTCATCTTATTCCTGGAAAGCGGTGATTGATTCCTGGGAGCTCTACTCACATTTGTCGGGATACACGTGAGGCATACACAATGAGTGGAGATACGATATGCGGGACTCACATGGCATCTGGGCTCACTGGGATGTATACGCGACTTTGCCCTTACAACTGGGCCTCAAGATCCGAGAAACCGGCAAATAATTCATATAGCAGTGTAGCAATAGAGCCTAGGAGACCCACTTTAAGCGCGAACATACCACATGTCGTATCCAGAGCCTTCGGTCTTGAAGCTCACGATCCAACACGCCCTTCGAAATGCCCCTAGGCAACTTGCAATTTGCCAGCTATGCCATTCCGCAAATTCATGGTCCAAATGCACAGCCCACCGAATGCAAAGAGTGATGCAGAATGAGATATCCTTCTTGCAGCCCACTGATCAGCGGTATAGCGGTATAGCGGTACCTGGCAAGCCAACTCACCAAAATCACATTCTGAAGAGTGCGATGTTCTCATTGAAGACATTCGCATTATCCGCCTGCTTGGCAGCACTTCTACCATCAATATCAACCATACTGTCCGAGCCCACGGTGTTCAGATTATAGACGCTGATCGACGACGAGCCTTTTAAACTGAAAATCGAGTTCTGGCAGCTCCTCCCGGAATCTTGAGCCGAGCATGCTGCAAAATGTTAGTTGAAGTGTAGGTAAGGTGATATAAGGAGTGTGATACTTACAAGCATCGTTGTTGTCGAAGAACGAGTATAGGCCGGCACCATACACGAAGATATCTGTCGAGTCCAGGACCCGCAGGCCCCAACCTTCGGAGCAATGCTCGCCTTTGCCTGAGCAGTAATCTGCAAAGTCGGGATCATGAAGTGATGGAACAACCGGGAAAGGAGTTGTGGCCAGAGGGTTGGGTTGGTAATACCTGGTATGTTCGTTAGTGAGGCTTGTGCCGATGTTTGGATGAATATGTACTCACGCGGACTCCGTCTGGACTTGTCCCATGTAGATATTCTTTGTCGAAGCGAGCTGATATTGGTAAAGAACGTTGTGCTCTACTGAGGTACCGGAGCTGCACATTAAGAGGTGATTAGCTTCTCTGCACTTTGCTTTCTTTATTTTGGAGCCAGACTCACAGCCAAATATTTCCCTGGGTACTCTCAATATTCAAGCCACGGCCGCTGTAGATGGTAATCTGGCCATTACCGTCGAGATCACTAGCTGGTCAGCAAAATGTCTGATTGCGAAAAGGAGCAAGTATGGACTTACTGGTCCGCAACCCAGAGCCAGTTGTTCTCCATGTACAATCCACTTGCCGACGACGTGATATGCATCAACATGAACGCAGCAATGCAATTTTTGTTTACCGTTTCAGAAGTCACAGCAGTCCCTGGGGTTGCAAGACACTGCGCAGCTTGAAGCTGGGAACCCGCAAATCCTCCAATCCGTACATGGACATCCCACATTCCAGATGGGCTATTGGAGGAGGAAGCCAGATTCCACTCGATAGCAATAGCACCTGCCTGAGCGCCTTGTGTGCTGACAATCATATCAGACCATTCGACCTGGCCACTGTCGCCAGATGCCCCGACTCTAACAACGGGCTTAGGGTTGGCAATGTCATTGAAAAAGCTTCCACTGGACAGAATGACCGGGTATGCTTCGCCCACGATCTTGGAATTTGCAGGGATTTCGAGGGTCTTCGTCACAAGATACGATCCGGCGTCGAAGAACACAATTTTACCAGAGGATGCAGCATCGTTGATCACTTTTTGCAGAGCTGCCGTATCATCTGTCTTTCCGTCGCCCTTTGCTCCCCCACTGCGGGTGCTGCTGAAGGAGGATGTAGTGGCGCTTTTGTATTGGGGCTTCGAGCGTTCATAGAATTGCTGTCCTTGAAGTAGAGATGCGGGACGGTTGTTTGGGGAAAACGTGCCCTGGAAAACAGTCGGTCCATTCGGGGTATAGCGATGTCCTTGACCCCAGGCATCAACGTGAAGGCTGGGCCCCGCAAGAACCGTTTGCTGATTCGGGCCTTGAACAATGACCGGGACATTCTGGGTGGAAACGTTCTCGAGGATAATACTACCTGCGGTGGCAGGTTGAGAGGTGGAGTCGCGCGAAGTGATGATGCCGACCGGGGTGTTCGTGATGGAGCTGTCCAGTAGGGTAATGGAACTGACACTCTGCTCATCATGGCCGCCAGAGCTGATATCGATCCCGACTTGACAGTTGTTGATATTGATGTTCTTGTATGTCCAACCCCAATCCCAATAGTGGCTAATAGCGGTAACGGCGTTGTTAAATGTCAAGTTGCGGGTCGTGAACTGCTGATTGCCTAGTGCGGCGCCAATATTTCCACCATTGAAGACAAGGTCGCCAAGATACCCGGCGGAGCCTGCACATTATCAGTTCCTATGATCCTGTTTGCTTGTGGATACGGGGTAAACAGACCACTTTCAATGAAGAGACCCTGGTGTTTGGTCCCGGACGCGGAGCTCATCTCGAATACCATATTCTCGAGGCTAGTTGCCTGAGCTGTTGGCCAGTGAATGCCACTAACAGTGTTGCCAGGGGGAATGTCGCGAAGATCAAGAACGACGTTTCGAATTGATCGGAAAAATACCACGGTAGATGCCCAGTTGAGATCCGAGCCGAAGTACGGGTCGGCATCGATGAGATATCCACCTTGGAATTCCGATGATCCTTTGATCACGGGCAAGTCGTTGGGGTCTCCAATGATTTGCGTATAGTAGTAGTCAAAGATGGGATACGAGATCCTGTAAGTTCCCGAAGGGAAATAGACCAATGCCGGGGTTGTCGTGTCGGACGGACAACCCTGCCCACATCGGTTGCCACTGCTGATGGCTGCGTTGATAGCCGCTGTGTCATCGGTAACACCGTCTCCTAGGATTGAGGTCAGCATTTGTACCATGTAGCGTCCCCATGATGAATTACCTTTGGCACCGAAGTCCTTGACATTGCGAAAGATTTGATATCCAGAAGCGCCAAAGGCAGAAACACCCTGGTGGCTTATGGATTCAAGCCAATAGGATGAATCGTCAAGTGCCACTTTGGTTTGTTTCAATTTACCGTTTACCTGAGGCGGTGGCTTCTTTTGAGGGCCAGAGTAGGCTTCATAGTTTCCGTAGCCCTTTAGCGCAGCGGCAACAGCAGCATCAACAGATGGAATATCAAGCACAGCTGCAGTTGCCCCGAGTGCAAAGGGCATAAGGGCAAAGATATTGAGCCGAACCATTTCTTCTCGACAAATTGGTTTGGGTTGGAATCGAGGAAAGACGTCAGCCATGATTCTCTCTTTATATAGCATGCCTTGGAAAACAAAACGAGTTATGAAGTTGCATCGATTGGCATCGTCGCGGAGTCATCCGTCTACCCCGGACTCCCCCATAAAATGGGCCGTACCTGGCTTGGGCCTAAGATGTTGCAGGATCACATTTGCGGGAATTCTATAGCGGCAATCATAATCGACCCTAGTTCCGAGATTCCGCTGGCTTCACTTTTTGGATATTGCCGTTGATGCGGGGCTAATGCAAGGGACTTGTGAACAAAGCATCGCGCACTGGTCCTATATCCCTTCCGTGATCCGAAAATCCGCTGATGAATTGAGTGAAAGATCGTTTCAGATGGAGATGTTTTTCAAATTGAGCCCCTGAGAAGCGCCGCAATTCCACGACAGTGACGAGGCTTCCTACTATCTGCAGTAATTGAGTGGCTCATCTCCCATCTCCCCCCACAAGAATAACAGGCATAAGTGCGGGGATCAGCAAAGCCAGAACGTCTCCAGCCTTGTAGTAATTGGCTCACAGTACAGGGAGTGAGTTTACAGACTACGGCCTGAGTCATGGGCTACATTCAGGTATTCGGAGTGACGGTAAACACGACCCTCCACGCACTGCGTTGTAGCGTAGTTTAAGACAACCGTTGTTTTTCCCTACTTGTGTTAAGCTATTTATTCCTTCGAAAAATAAGAATCAAATTCACCTGCCTCATTTCAAACTCAAAGATCGACAATGGCTCCTACCTCCATTTTATCAGGTGTGCTTCTTCTTCTCCATGGTGTACACGGCCTCACTGGCAAACGAGGCATTGCCTACAACAACAACAATCCCTCCAGCGACGCAGTCTACGCAAACTTGTTCAAAGGAGACAACAAGGTCTCGTGGGGCTATGACTGGGGATTCCCCTCCTGGAACCTAGATTCCTCATTCGAATTGTAAGTCAAACACCACAGAGCTGTCCACCTCGATACTAAATGAATAAACAGCGTACCGATGCTCTGGGGCCTCCCAAATGGGCCTGATACAGACTGGACCGCAGCTGTGCAGACTCCTGGAACATTCAACGTCCTTGGATTCAATGAACCCGATCTGACTTATGATGCCTCATCCAATATCGTACCGGAAAAGGCCGCCGCGGGGTACCTCACGTACATCCAGCCATTTGCTGGAACTGTACGAATCGGGTCTCCAAGCGTGCTGTGGAACAACGTGGGATCCTCTTCTGGCGGTGCCTACAATACCGCCACCTGGACTCAGTACTTCCTGGGAAACTGCACAGGTTGTCATTTGGATTTTGCAGCGATTCATTATTACCAGGACTGCGTTACTCCGGAGGGCCAGAATGGGGCTGCTTGGTTTGAGGGTAATGTCACAAATGCGCACGATGCTTTGGGTTTGCCGATCTGGATCACCGAGTTTGAGTGTTATGGTAATGAGGAACAGCAGATTGCCTTTTTGGAACACGCTCTTCCGTGGTTGGATTCGCAGGACTATGTGGAGAGGTATGCCTATTTTGGTGCTTTCCCGGAATATCTCATCAATGCCGATGGCACTGCGCTTTCGGATTTGGGGAATGCTTATGCCAACATCTAAGGTTTCTTCTATATGGAGCAGTGGAACACCCTCTTGAACTGGATATAGGTGCGAAAGGATATAGGATTAAACAAAACTCAATGGCTTTCCGGAGGCTCTATATCTGTGATCTGCTTCTCGACGTAAAATTTGTAGTTAGCTGAGGTCAGGAGGAGTAGCTCAACCTCGGGCCCCCAAAATATAACCTTGCTACTGGATGGGACTAAGAGGTAATCGTGCAAAGCGCCCTACACACACACCCTGTGTTGGTGCGCCCCACTAGATGCAAATTACCCACAAGATGCAAAATTCAAATTATCAACCTATTTACAGGTAACCCCCAGTAATATCTATATACCAATTTCCACCACTACTATCTCTTGCTGCCATTGAAGCTTCATGCTCAGCTTCAGCTAAATCCCTAGCTAATTGGGCCTGCGATTGAGCTTCTAAGGCATTGGCCTGCCTTGCTTGTAGACGAATCAACTTCTTAGCCTCAGCATCCTGCCTTTTTACCATCATCCTATTTGCGCATATAGGCGATAGAGCCGAGCCCCTAGTCCTAAGAAGCGATTCCCCATTTTTTTTGGCTGATTTGCAGCTGATTTGTGGAATTGAGAGGTCTTTAGACTCTCCTTCACTAGATCAAGCTATTGGAATAAAAAAGTATTTGCTTGCATACTTCGTTGAATATGCCTTTTAAAATCCCGAGATAGGTTCTCTAGCTTCTCAACGTCATCAAGAAGCTTAAGATTAAGCTTATTGACCCGCTGAATTGTATCTGGCGGGGAGTTGGTGGCTGAGCTTAGGATATCCGGAGGGGGTGACGGTGTGAAAATCCTAAGGGGGGACCCTTCTGATTCAAGGGCTTTTTGACGTAAAGGACTAAGAATAACCTCTGGACCTAGCGGGTAGATATCCCTAGATTTTAAAGAGGATCTGATAGTTCTTTGGGTAAAAGCTTGCTGCCGAACCATTCGATAATCCGGAAGAAATCTCGCTTTTTACTAGCAGTTCCACCCCACATAACGACCTCGTTATTTGTCGTACAAAAGTAATGCTTTAAGCATTGGAAAGCTTCACCATCGAGCGGTTAACAGATATGTGTTGTATGGGGTAAGAAATATGCTGGGATAATATTTTTCGCGGTATAAAATTGGGCGAATTCGATAGTTATACGGGATCCATGATTATCCATTAAAAGAAGCCGAGGCCTCCCCTTTTAAACCCGAGAAATTGTAGCTTCGTGGAAGGAGAAAAGCTATTAGAGAGCTGTTTCATCGTCCGTATAACCACTAGGTGTAGGCTTAATTCGAAAACCAGGCGTAGTAATATTTTCATACCACTCCATAGTGTTGGGCGCTTGGCACGATTACTGCATATTTTGACAGTCCCACATTCCTGGTAAATGCCGATAAGTCCGTTTCTCCACAATTCTCTTTTTAATCTACTTCATGTCCCGCAGGCGAACCCCGCAAAATATGCATGTTTAATTAAGAATTTTCAGTCTGTGGCCGTACCTGCGGGGTTCATGTCTACTAAGCTGATTCCGACAAGAACTCCGGCACTGAGCGCTATAAAATGTAACCATATAGAATATGAGTGCATCAATATAGTGTACACAGCGGAATCACGGAGATAACAAAGCTTTTGTAGTTTTCAAATTCTGTATACACTTTTCTCGCTTACGAATAAAAACAAAACATAATATAGATGATTACATTGGATTGACACCAAAGAGAACAAAGACCATGGTGATAAAAGAGTCACACCTGCCACGATTAAAGAAAAAAAAAAGCTTCAAACCTTTCTGCTGAGGAGAACAGTCTTAGAGGGTCCAGGTCCTTCACAATGCGGTTTTTTGCGGAGTATACTCTCTCTCTTTTTTTATACCTCAACGCTGCATTTGCCTTCTTTAAGGTGCCATGCAGTACACCTCTAGTGATTGAGAGAGCAGACCCGCTCATCTCACCTGGAGTAGCCTCCAATCATGTCCACACTATCATGGGAGGATCCGGTTTCGGATTTACCATGAACTACGACATGACACAAACTTCAGAATGCAACTCGTGCTCCCCGGTTGAGGACAAATCCAACTATTGGGTGGCGGCACTTTACTACCATGCCCAAAATGGTAGTTTCATTCAAGTCCCACAGAACGGCGGAGCTTTGATCTACTACGAGTAAGAATATATTATATCTTAATCAAGGAGTGATGCTAAAAGACCTAGGCAACGTCCAGACCCAACTACCGACGGTGCAATCGTGGCTCCCCCGCCTGGCTTCCGGATGATTGCTGGCAATCCATTTGACCGCCAATACAAGGACACAATCGCTGCTGATGCGCGTAGCTTCGCCTGTCTCAATTACAATGGTCCTGGTACGCCCCAAACGAATGGATTCCCGAAGACAAACTGCCCCAATGGTCTCCGTGCTCAGATTTACTTTCCTTCCTGCTGGGACGGAATCAATTTGGACAGCCCTGATCATAAGTCGCACATGGCATATCCGACTCAGACCTATGACAACGGCCCGTGCCCCGCATCGCATCCCGTTCGAATCGTGTCCATCTTTTACGAGATCACATGGCACACCGAGGAATTTGCAGACATGTGGTATGGTGACAGTCAGCCATTTGTGTTTTCTTTCGGCGATCCCACGGGATACGGCTTACATGGAGACTTTGTCAACGGGTGGAATGTGGATGTTCTTCAAGAGGCGATTGACACCTGCAATGACGGTGGCGGTGATATAACTAAATGCCCGCCAATCCATCTATACCCCGACTCTGTCACAGATGGCTGTCTTTTAGAACAGTCAATCGACGAAGAAGTTGGAGGATGGCTCGATGCCCTACCAGGCTGCAATCCCATCCAGCCGGGGCCCAATGATGCGACTATATTCACTGGCTGTGGTGCACCTACACAAATTGGATCACCACGGCACTACTATACCGATGTCACCACTGAGCTGGGTTGGGAGTGGATCGGTTGCACGGTCGATAACGCAGGCGGCGTCCGCATCCTCACAGGCTCCAGTTCACGGGGGTCTGACATGACCGTCGCAAAGTGTATCCAGAAATGTAAGGCGGGTGGATACACAATTGCAGGCCTCGAGAACTCCCAAGAGTGCTATTGTGGCAATAGCGTTGACCCTGCCAACGAACCGAAGGTCACCCCGATGGGAAATTGTCTATATCCCTGCAGCGGCAACCCTGCTCAGAATTGTGGGGGATACGGATTTATCGGACTTTATAAGGAATGCAATGGGGTCTGTCAGAATTTGCAGTACCCTGTGGTTCCCCACTAGGGCTAGTAGGGAGGATGCCTTTGGGGCCCTTAGGCCATCCATGGTGACAGGACCTCGTAGTTAGCTAGTTTGCTTTGTTTCTCCCGCTTTCCTTTCTATCTCTGCCTCGTCTCACGGGAATCGAACAAAGTCTTTATCTGATAGAGATCCTTGGTAGCGTAGCGATACCGAGCTATATTATTTTCTGATACCAGCCATTACTTCTTCTCTATTGCGGCCCTAAAACTTCTAATTATGGTGTTAGTGTAAAGAATTTTCGACGAACCTAGATGGACAATGGGCTATCGGCTAAACGTAGTATAGCGTCCCACTATGTTTTTCTGGATGATATAACTCGAGATACAATAAGAAAAGGGCATTATACTGCAGTTATTCCTTTTGTCTGTGGATTCCAAAAATATGGGATGAAGCTCGGCGAAGTAAATTTCGCCATGAGAAAGCGAAGCCATTACCTGGGAAAAAGCGGTTGCCAAATCTTTATGGATAAAATTGTATAGGAAATATTGTGGGGCATATAGGAAGTTTATTTTTGTCATATTTGGCCTAATTCTCCCAGCTTCATCGGGCGAAGGAGTAAGATATATCCTAACAGATGATAACCTTAAACATACAAGAATACAAATACTATTCCAATTCAATCATAGCTACCTAAACCACACTCTCAGGTATTCAGACAGCGCCTCCACTTAGGCTCCAATTTCACCATAATACCTCCATCCCAATGCTGAGTAGCTCAAACTTCATCCGGGCTTTGTTTCTCATGGACGTCACCGAAGGCCTTTTCTCCATCGAAAATCAAAGCAACCTCTTCCAAACTACGACCCTTGGTTTCAGGGAAACCGAAATAGACAAGCACGATCTCAACAGCAATCACACAGCAGTAAACAATATAGTATTTCCAGCTAATCGCATCCATTGCCACGGGGTTAGCATATCCATTGAAGAGAATAGCACACGTGGCCGCGATCTGCATGATATTCGTTCCTTTGGCACGGAGATGGGTAGGAAGCACTTCGGTAACATAAACCCAGGGTGGCCCATTGAGACCGGCATTGTAGAAGAGCTGATACATGAATATCATCACGATCACGCCAGTGCCGAGAGTCGTGTCTTCGAAATGGCGCTGTTCATTTATTGCGGACAAAATTGTCCATATCACATAGCAGGTCAACATTCCCACTGTAGAGAAAAGGAAGAGCCGTCGTCGACCGACTACCTCCATAAAGGAGGCTAGGATTATCGAGACACCCAAATTGAACACTGTCAGGCCACCGTTGATACGGAGTTGCTGGGGATCTGAGGTGAAGCCGATGGAGTTGAGAATAAGGTGAAGATAGTAGGCGATCAGACCGTTACCGGAAAGCTGCATCATGCATGGGACCGCAATGATGATGAACAGCCGATGCAAGTTACCGCGTGTACTTAGAAACTCGCGATAGCCAGTTTGGGAAGCTCCTTTAGCGGTCTGGATTGACAAGATAATCTCTTTCATCTCGAAGTCGACTAGGGGAGAGTCCTCGTCTCCGCCGGCGTGGTACTTGGTCAACACCTTTCGGGCTTCGTCATAGCGGTCTTTCTGCACAAGATATCGGGGCGACTCTGGAAGCATATAGACGAAAAGAACTTGCATCAAGGGAAAGAATCCCTGCAAAAGGGACGGGATACGCCAGGCCCATGACAAGTTTGGACCCATGAAGTAGGTTCCGTATGTGATCCATGCGGCAAGCAAAGCTCCGAGATACCACAAGTTGTTGTAATAGCCGACTAGAACGGATCGATGTGTCGGATACGCCAATTCACTGACCAACATCGGTGATGCTTCGACGGCAATCAGACCACCAAATCCGATCACCATACGGGAGACCAAAAACATGGCATAGTTCTGCGCGGCACATTGAAGAATGGCTCCAATGACCAGCAAGACCGATCCGAGGAAGATTGGGAACCGTCGGCCCGTGTGGTCACAGAGCCAAGGAGCGATGGGGAAGGCGGCGATCTGACCGAAAATCACTCCGTTCGAAAGTGAGCCTAGGCGAGTACCGGCTGGATGACCGAAAAAGTCCTGCCACTGGCTCATCGACTGCAGACCGTTGAGCATGGATCCGTCATAGCCGTTGGTCGTCGAGGATAGATAGGGAACAATCATTCCAAGATTGAGGAGCAAAAGATGACGATGCTTGTACCATGGCTTGCCGGTATTTGGGAGAACGCTTTTCAGGTTCCATTCGCCGGGGTTGTTGGTGTAGGTGTCATGGGCCTCGGTCGTCGGCTTATCGTCCTGGTCAGTCATGTTGATTGCAGGTCTGTGAATTAAATCCGAGGAGTAGAAAAATGACTTGACTGCCAATCATGACTGGAATTTCGATGGTGCCGTCTCCATTATATCCTTTTCCCATCGCATCAATTCGCGATTCCGCAGCGAACGTGCCTATTGAAGTTGATGGCTGAACTCAACCCTGTGGTCTAAAACGCCTATTCCTTTCATTTATTTCATTATGCCTGTCCACAGGGAAGCATTAGTGCGGTCGTGTGTTTGGAACCCGCCATTCCGCTTAGACTAGCACAGTGTGGCGTATTAGCACTGGTCCTTTGTTATGAAGTAAATTACTGTCGTCGGCTCAAGGGCCAGTTCGGGTTTGGTTCCGGATGAGCACACATTCCCCGCAGCGGCATTCCCCGGGATTTTTCTTCTCGTCGTGACAAATGCCACCAAATCCCCCCATGTTAATATACCGGGCCAGCTCTAACCAGCTTAGGGTAAAGGGGAAACATCATGTGCGCCCGCCCTATGTGACCAAAGCGCAAATACGAGAATAATGAGGGCACCCTCTCTGCTTCTCCGAAACTCCGCTGAATACTTAATTCTCTTTCTGGCCTGTATGAAAGATGTCAGGAATCACCATGCTTCTATTTTGATGGAAGCAGCCGACCAGTCTAAGATACACGCACAGGTCTCGGCCTCCAACATGGAATCCCCTACCCCACCTGCCGACAAGTCGGATATCCAGAAACGAAGACATTCCCGTGCAGCCGCGACCTACCCCCGGAAACGAGCTACTCAGGCATGCCAGACCTGTCGTCTTAAACGGACAAAGTGCGATAATACCCGACCCTCGTGTGCATCGTGTGTGCGGCTCGGGGCGGAGTGTTCTTACCAGCAAATGTGTTTGTCGACGTAAGTGCTGGATGAGCAACTAAGTTGTGATTTAATATTTGGAGGGGGAAATAAAAGGCAACTAATCAAGGAACAGATTTGATTCCGCGAGCCTCTTTATTCTGAAACGAATCGATGATCTAGAAGCACTGATCCAGATCAAGGTAAACGATCCACCTCCGGTGGCTCTGTCTAACGTTCTCCTTTCTACATCGCCGTCTAGCAGTTCCCATGGCACTTGGGCATCTGGGCTGGAGCAGCAGACACAATGGAAACCATCTTTCATCAACATTGGGGAGGTTCTTAAGTGGCCTGTTTTCGATAACCATGAGTTTGAAACGCGGTTCCATCTACTATCTCCATCCGACGGAAACAATATACAGCCCGACCTACAATTTTCCGTCGACCTTGACCTCCATGCAGCCGACCACCTTGTTCGGAGCTTTTTCGATAATGTCCATATTTTCAACCCGACGCTAGAAGAAGAGGACATCAACGAATATATGGCGACAGTGCGATTGAATGGTATCGGGTGGGACGCAATGTCTTGTTTGTTAGTGAGTATCCGTAACCTACTTTCATATGGTGAACTCATATGATACTAGCTTCTCATATATGCCAATGGTTCAATTGCAACGTCATTTGTAAGGAATGGACAAGGCGTATCTCCTAGTCTGTTTCGCCAGTCAAAGGAGTTTCTCCAAGGTGAAGCGTATTTCCTCGCTGCTCAGAAGCGAATGGGCATGTTGCTCTGCAGGAGCGGTGTAATAGAGGCGCAATGCTTCTTCCTAGCTGGTGTATATCTAATGACAAAGTTGCGGTCAGTAGAGGCATCGAGGATGTTTGTGCAAGCACTGGCGTGCTGTGAGGGCTTCTCCATCCTCCGCACAAATGACCGCCATGAAGATGCGTGGGAGACGAAGCAGAGAGTATACTGGACCTGCTTGAAGTCTGAGCTGTAAGTAGACCAAAATCTAAACCACGAGGGAATACCTAACATTACCTTAATAGAGAGCTACGACTAGAATTGAATGTTTACCCAAAGAATTTTCTGGATCTCAAATACCCTACCTTCTTTCCGTCACCTCCAGAAGAGCTGAAGTCCAGAGATGAAGCCGCATGGTATTTCTATCTCGCCGAAATCGCTTTGCGAAGATTGGAGAATCGCATTCTGAGCTACCTTTACCAACCTCACGCTGTTATCTCAAAGCCCAACCTGGAATCTGTAATCCTTGACTTTGAGGAGCAAGCAGACGCATGGTAAGTAATATCCCAGATTAAACAAGACATCAATTAACGAAGGTTAGGCTGAGATCCCTCCCAGAGGCATTGGCTCCAGATGTAGAAAACCCACATACAGATCAATATGAACCCTTCCGATTCATTCTCAGTGGTCATTTCCTTGACTGCCAAGAGACAATGTACTGGCACTTTTTGGTCGAAGCGATACATGGCCGAGGCGACGGAACCAGCGATAGTCTTCTTCACAAAGGACTGAAGGTCTGTGTGAATAGGATACAGCAAAATCGAACGGGATTTTACCATCGTCACCACGGAACATGGCTGATGCTTCGATCGTGTGCAAGGAGTGCGTTAGTGCTACTCGCTGCTGAGCGCAGTGTGGATCTTGTCTGTTTTCTGCCTATCGGCTGGGAGAGAGCGGTAGTTGATGTTACAGAGATGTTGGAATTCTGGAAACATGAGTCGAATGATATAATGGGCTTGTTCAATATTGTGCAAACGTTGCTGCAGGCGAGGGCAAATTAGGACAATGTTATTTGGTATATTTTATCTCTTATCCCAACCGGTTATTCAAATATGCAGAGCAGCAGTGTATCAGTCCAGGCTAATTATAAATGCATGTAAGCGAGCGATCACCAAATATTCTCGTCAGCAGGAATTTCTCGGGTGAATGCAACCTGGCCCACGATGTTAGTTCCATTCCAATGGCACAAGTCCGATACTCCGCGATGCTCCATAGCACCTAGATTTCATACTTTACATTACCAAAGCAACGTAGATATCTGTTGGCTATAAGAATGTGATCTCCCGGCTGGGAGTGGAGTTCATTCGTTCTTTTCTTAACCTATCGCATATACTATTCTTTTATTATGTCGGCGATTGATATTGAACACGTGCTCTCAGAGCTATCCCTAAACGAGAAGGTCTCATTACTTTCAGGTTTGTCCCCAGAACCAGTTCAAGCTTTCCCGGCTCACCAAACAAAAAGGAATCGATGGCTGGCATACAGCAGCAATCCCGCGACTCGGCATCCCCTCAATTCGCATGTCAGATGGACCAAATGGCGTTCGAGGCACCCGCTTTTTCAACGGGGTACCTTCGGCCTGTTTACCTTGTGCCACAGCACTAGGCGCTTCGTTCGACACCGAGCTCATATATTCCCTTGGAAAGCTTCTTGGCCTAGAATGCAAGGCAAAGGGGGCTCATGTCCTCCTAGGGCCGACGATTAATATCCAACGAGGCCCGCTGGGGGGTCGCGGGTTTGAATCCTTCTCAGAGGATCCTGTACTTTCAGGATCATTGGCTGCCAGTTATTGTTTGGGTGTACAGACTGAGAATGTCATCCCAACACCGAAGCATCTTGTTTGCAACGATCAGGAGCATGAGCGTGTTGCTGTCAGTGCGCTTGTCACTGAGCGTGCTCTACGGGAGATATATCTACTTCCCTTTCAGCTAGCCATTACAGGCGCCAATCCTGGGGCCCTTATGACGTCGTACAACAAGGTCAACGGATGTCACGCCAGCGAGAGCCCTGATCTGCTCCAGGATGTTGTTCGGAAGGAATGGGATTATAAAGGTCTCATCATGAGCGATTGGTTGGTTGCTACTCTTCCTCAAAGTTTCTATAGCTGACCAGATACAGGTTCGGCACCTATAGTGTGTCTGAGGCTGTTAATGCCGGGTTGGATCTCGAAATGCCTGGCCCATCTCGGTTTCGTGGGTCGAGCTTGGTGCATGCCATCACATCCAATAAAGTCTCGGAGAAAACTATCAATGATCGGGTCCGCAGTGTTTTAGAGCTAGTAAAACAAACGGCCAGCTCGGGTATCCCTGAGAATGCAGCCGAAGCTCAGCGGAACCTGCCCGAGGATAGAGCATTGCTCCGTAGAGCAGCCGCCGAGTCTATTGTTCTTCTCAAGAACAATGATCAGATTCTTCCTTTGGATTCGACTAAACGAACTCTCGTGATCGGTCCGAATGCCAACATCGCGGCATACTGTGGCGGAGGCTCTTCGGCTCTGCCGGGATATTATGCCATTGCACCCCTAGAAGGAATCAGCAGCAGCTGTACCGGGGGTGTAGTCTTCTCACAGGGAGTGTATAGCCACAAAGAGCTACCACTTCTAGGCGACCAATTGAAAACCGAAGATGGTCGACCTGGGTATATATTCAGTGTGTTTACTGAGCCTTCTTCCAACAAAAACAGAAAGGCAGTAGATATCCTGCACATGAAGAGCAGCTCCGCCTTTTTAATGGACTACAAGCACCCAAAAGTCCACTCCGACCTTTACTACATCACCATGGATGGGATATTCGAGCCCACGGAAAGTGGGATATATGACTTTGGCCTTACGGTAGCGGGTACTGGAGAGCTCTTCATTGATGGGGAGAAGGTAGTCGACAACAAGGACAATCAGCGACAGGGAACGTCATTCTTTGGCATCGGAACTCCAGAGGAACGCGGCTCCAAGTACCTCGAAGCAAATCAACGGTACAAGATTCTCGTCGACTACGGCACTGCGCCGACTTCCAATCTGAAACTACACGGTGTCGTTTCCTTTGGACCAGGGGGACTGCGAGTGGGAGGATGTAAACGGATCAACACAGAACGTGCCATTGAGCATGCTGTTGATCTGGCAGCTACATTTGAGCAGGTGGTTGTCTGTGTTGGGCTGAGTGGAGAATGGGAAAGCGAAGGATTCGACCGTCCACACATGGATCTCCCGCCGATGTCAGATCAGCTGGTTCAAAGAGTCCTCGCTGTCCAACCAAACGCTGCGGTTGTTGTGCAGAGTGGAACTCCTGTGACAATGCCTTGGGCTCGGGACGTAAAGGCCCTTCTTCATGCGTGGTATGGTGGGAACGAAACAGGAAATGGTATTGCGGATGTCATCTTCGGGGATGTGAATCCAGTGAGTATTGAGCAAATTCTATATTATACACCGGCTAACTTGCTTTCAAGTCTGGCAAACTTCCTCTCAGCTTCCCAGAGTCCATCGAGCATAACCCAGCATACTTGTCCTATCGATCAGAAGGAGGAAGAGTGTTGTACGGCGAGGACATCTACGTCGGTTATCGCTACTATGAAAAGGCCAAAGTGAAGCCTCTCTTCGCCTTCGGTTATGGTCTCTCATATACAGTATTCCGTCTTTCGGAGCTAGCTGTTTCGCAGCCGTTGGAGGCCCGGGACAACGTCAAGGAAGAAGTGTTGGAAGTGTTAGTGTTAGTGGAGAATATTGGACCTTGCAGTGGCGCAGAAACTGTTCAAGTATACATCTCACCACCTACGGACGCCAGCATTTCCCGCCCTGTGAGAGAGCTCAAGGGGTTCAAAAAGGTCAAACTGCAACGGGGAGAGAAACAGGAAGTCGTGATTGTTATCCCAATTGCTCTGGCTACCAGTTTCTGGGATGAGAGATCGTCTGCCTGGCTCAGTGAAGCGGGGGAGTATAAGGTCACTGTCATAGGGACTGGTGAGCAGAATGTTCTCTCGACAGGATTTGCGATCTCCCGTACTAGGGAATGGAATGGCTTGTTTGGACCTGTTATTACTGCTGTATCCCGGCATGTCAATGGAAACGGAAAGTAGAATATAGTATCATAGACTGGAAATTGTATGGAAATAATAATCTACTGCTGCTCTTCAGCCCATCGAAGTATTAAGAAACAAGCCACCTCCAAGTATGTACGAATATGAATAATCAAAACCTTACTCGTGTGCAGCCCTAGGATAATCCCAGAATTGTAATAGGAAATTGACGATTCTAAGATCTTGCTCGATTTTTTTTTCTAGCATAGGTTCACAGCTCAGACTATCGACTCCATGTAATTTCCGGTTGTCAATTGAACGGCCTCATCCCCACAAACTAAGGATAATTAACAAAACGGTAGAATATTCGTACCTCTTTTCTTTCGTCCACTCCGGCGACCTCTGGTCAGAAATTCTTCTATCTACCTGAGTTAACCACACAACAAGCATTCATTATTGGTGCTAACCACGAAGGGCATCTACCGTGACCTAATGACAGCTCCATCCGTCAAAAACGCCCCCTCCAGTAAAAGTCCTCAGCATTCTGTGCTTTCTTGCCCGGGCAGTGTTCACTTGCCTCAAATAGGCGAGTGATGATGGCTAAGGAGCGTTGAGTCTTATGCTCCAAGATTTCAAAGCGGCTTTGAAGGTTTTCTTCAAGGATCCGGAATTCATCGAAAGAGGCTTTAATGCCATACATAATATAACCACTGTCGAAGTGACTATTAACGGATATAAGGCTTTTCCGTACTTGTCGGCAACATGATCTGTCGTTTGCAAGGAAGGGCTCCGAATATGATCTTGTATCAAACTATCGACGGCTATGTCTACCTAGGCGGAAAGCCTTGGTGATAAACCTGTACAAACATGGCAAATTTTGAGCATGGATGTATCTAGTGTACATTGATCTCTGCCTATTTTCTTTGGCCGCATTCCTTCTTCAGGGGTTAATTTGGCACAGCTTCAAAGAGAGGTATTGCAACAACAACAACAACAACAACAACAACAACAATCCCTCCGGAAACGCAGTGTATGCAAACCTTTCCAAAAAAGAGACGCGAAAGTATCAAGGGCCTATGACTGGGGATAAGCCTTCAGGAACTTAGTCTCATCGTTCGAGTTGTAAGTTGATAGGGGCATTCCGCTCCGAGGTGTACACACGAGGCGCAGGAATGCCAGGTACTGTCGCACTTAGTCCGTCGAGGGCGACATGTATGGCATGCCTGGGTAGCTCGCTATGGCGGGTATATCCCGCAGCGCGGGACCGCCTTTTTTTCTGTGGACTCACCTTGTCAGCCGAGGGGGGGATTCTCTTTCGGAGGCCGAGGTCTTTGGATGTTCATGGACTGAGAGACTGTCTCCATTAGGGTCGAAACACAGTCTCTTTACTGGCAGGTTTTTGCAGCATTCGCAGAGGAAAGACCGGCCACCGAATGAGCTACGGTCACCGAGTGAGCTACCCGTTCAGCGGAGTTTCGGAAAAGAACAGAGGGGTTTCCCTAATTATTCTTCGTTGGGTTTAATGCGCTTTTGGGTTTTTGGAACCTCGTTCTAACCTACTTAGTGTGGGTCTTGAAAGCCACGGTCAGACTGGGGAGTTCAGTTCCATTTCTCGCCCATTCGCACTGTCCCTTCCCCGAGCTGACAGGAAACCCCAGGGGTACCACTGCGGGGGAAATAACATCGACTCATTTGGTGTTTAAGACTAACCTTTTCAGGTCTCTTACCCGGCGACCAAAACGGTTGATTCATCACAGTCGGCTCGTGCTATTTATTGCACCACACTGCGTTGGAACTCCGCGGGATTTTGGAATCTCGGATACGATCTTATTAGCCTTCCCCCTGAACTGAGCCAAAAAGAAAAACCTAAGATGGATGGCCATCTATTAATAGTCAATATTTATTTACACGATCACCACGGTGCTCCACGCCATTGTGTGACTGGAACCAATCACTGTCATTCTGCGAATCATTGCCCTCATCTAGAATCAGGCCGGTTCTGCGCTACCGACAGGTGACCTGGGATTAACAATTGTTCACCGTACTGATACTTGCCCTCTTCAGTCGGAAATTCTCTGCCCACAGCAATCCTCTACTTGTGGGAAATGAAAGGAAAATTGATTTAGAGATTTCTCTTATTTATATCGCTTCTGGAGGAGTGACTCAAACTCCCAGTAGGAAGGGCATTGACATTTGAATTCTAAAGTCAGCTCCTGGCTGTCTGGTCCGTTTGTTTCAATACAACGGGCTCTTTTTAAGTATATACACTGAGCATTCTGCTTGAGAAGGTCGCCCACCTCATCGGCCAGTCTCGGGCATAGCAGTCCAGGATGTTGTCTAGGACAATATTCAAGCGGCCGCCATGTCTTTCAGCCTTGTCAGTCGCAAGCACTGTTGTCCCGTTCTGACAGGTGGAAAACAGGAACCATACCTCAATTCATAATGATGGATCAAGTTAACTGCCGAGTTGGTATCTTCTTCGCCTCGAACCTCACTCGCTCGTAGTAAGTGAAGCCACCCTTCAAACGGCAAAACCTAACACTGAAACCCGGTTCAGTGGAGAGTCGGCAGCAGCTCTGGCCAAGAAAACACGCGTGGGTTACACACGTTGTAGATCGAGACGTCAACACAGGCGACCCCCGAGGGGTCGAACGCACGGCTTGGCCCAACGTCGCGGTCAGGCGCAAAGCATGGTTGCACCAACTTGGGCATAACTGAAGCCAAATCAAGTCGTTGATACTGTCAGTATTAGGCATCGTGTGGATGCTCAATACAGGCCCCCATGCTAGTTCAAATCCACTTTGTTCTATCCGACACAGCGGGTGCAGCAACCCCCTCATATGGCTCAGCGATAGAAGTAATCAGCTTCCAAATACCAAAACCGTCCTTGGTGTCCATCGGGGTGTTGAATTGAGCAGGTGAACGGTTATAATCAAAGCCCGGCGATCATGTTTCATGGAGGATTAAATGTTTACAGCATTGGCCACTGAAGCCACCCCAAAGCTTTGTACACGCAGTATACCACATACAAATTTGCCCAAGTTTCCTAGTTACGCATTTGCCCTTTTGACGACTGTATTTCATAAGTGCAATAACTTATTATGTCAAATCAATAATCGAACTGTATGTATTTATTCGAATGCCTCAACCATAACACCCCCACGGCCGACCACACTGCATCCGTTCTCTGCCTTGATAACTTCGACCGTGGACCCCTGTCCATCTCCACACACCCATGGACCGCTGCGTTGACCGTATATTTCTACCTTTTCGATGATACCCACCTCGTTATAGGTCCTTTTGCGGGCCGGAGCCCAGCACAGCATGGCGCCGTCTTTGATGATGTGATTTCGGCTCAGGGGAGCCATGTCGAAGCCAATCCACTCACCGTGACTGACAATCTTCTTCTTGTCCCAAAAGCCAAACCAAATACCAGCAGGGAGGTAAATCATGTGTTCCTCAGCCTCATCCAGTGGTTGTATGGTGGGCGCGATCAGCATATCCGAGCCAAAGAAATATTGAGATTCAATACCCCAGACATTGCGATCTTCTGGATACTCCAGTATCAAGCTACGGACCATGGGCAACCCAGACCTAGAACTGGCTTTCGCTTTAAGATACGAAGCTCTTAATCGCCCTGGACTGCTAAACATCACCTTTTTAGTAAGCATTTATGGCGATCATAGGGTACTTTATCGACTAAGACTAGAATTACCGTGAGCTCCTACTTAGTTTCGAACCACTTAATGGGGCGCATTCTAGTGTGAATCTAAGTGAAGTGTTTATCAAAATGGGTTTTGGGTCGGAGGTCTCAACTCAATAACCCATCGATAACCCATTTGAACCCATTTTTGCATAAAATCTCGGCCTTGGCGTTCATAGAGAAGCTAAGTCATCAGGTTTCCGATCAAACAGTGTATTTATAACTCGAACACTCTATATGTAGATGTATATTTTGATAACATAATGTTATCAAAATATATTTTTGCAATGGTGTTTTATCTACCTACGTAGGTATACAGTCCATAACATATAAATATCATATTTGATATTTATCATGCATATTCAATTATATCACTCATTAACTTAGTAGAGTATCTCATAAGGTTATAACTAAACTATATTTAAGTTAGATCATCTAACTTCTGCATTTCAGACCACATTAAGCTTCTATACTTCTGACCATATAACTATTATATCCTACTAAGTACTTTAATTTAATGAATATCACTAGGTGAGTATAATTTCTGACCGCGGTCAGAAATCATAGGTGGAAGGATAAGCAGTGTTCACAGCAGTGTTTTTAACAGTAGTTTCTGACTAAGTTCAGAAATTATTCCTCTTTTGTTCATCCACACATACCCAATGATCACGATCTACTAAGAGGGTACCTTGGAGTCACTAGTACATACATATGTACGCCTCAAGATCCGCCTTCAACCAATTATTGTAATTGACAGCGTTGAGCTATAGTGTAAGATGGAGCTGATTTGTTATGTTCCTTCAAGGTATATTCTTAGAAATGACTCAAATCCACTCGCGGAGACATTACCGGAGACATTACCGGAGACATTATCGGACACTTTCTATATCGTGCAACACTTGTAGGGCAATCTGGTGTAGGGCTAACTTACAGGATCCTTGGATGTCCTGGAGAACTTCTAGACTATTTAAAGGGCTGTCTACCTAGTACGAACATCTATCCATAATCTCATTTTGTGTCACATCACTCGAGGTTTTCTTCTAAACAGACATCTTCATCGATCAATTTCAATCATCGCGACACTCAGTCACCTTTTAACTTTACCAACCATGGCTGACAAACACGACTTCGGGGAGCTCTTCAAGAGTGAAGCCTATGCTAACTCATTCAAACGCGGGGAGATGATCACCCGCCCATTCGCTGAAATTCTAGTTGACCAGAGCAAGGTGGTCACCGAGTCGAAGGCCAACCCTAATCAACCTTTAGTAATCCTTGACAATGCCTGCGGCACTGGTGTCGTCTCCAGCACCCTCAACTCCAAGCTTGATAACATTGTCAAGAAAACATGGAAGTTGACATGTGGAGACATCTCGTCGGCAATGATCGAGTACACCAAGGTCCGGATGCAACAAGAGAGCTGGCCACACACGGAGACAAAGATCGTCGATGCGCAGAAGCCTGAGCTGGCTAGTGGTCAATTCTCTCACATTTTCACTGCGTTCGGTAAGTTCGTTTCTGGATGCACTCTGGTCTGATTTGACTGTGACTAACTACTATGCTCATTCTACAGCCTATATGGCACTCCCCGAGTCCGTTAAGGCTCTCAAGGGTAAGGCCATCTTTTCTTGCTTGCCTATTATATTCAGGACTAATGGAAACAACTACTAGAAACCGCCAGAATGCTGCAACCGGGTGGTACTATTGCTTTCTCAACCTGGATCGAGCGTGAGTACCCGAACAATTATCTCAGATAACAAATTTACTGACATGAAAACAGCCGGCTGGATGGCCATCGCCCGAGCAGCGATCGAAAGCATGCCAGGCGACCTGTGTTTTCCTGAGACCCCAAAGCTCTTGGCGGTCATAACTGACGGGCAATGGGACTCGAAGCCCTGGATTGAGTCCCAGCTCGAGGAGCTTGGGTTTCAGGACACCGAGGTTCGCCCAACAACAATTAAGTTGACTCTCACATCCCCTGTCTTCGTGGATATGAGCATGTTGATGTTCCCCATGATGATGAACTCCTTCTGGACTGAAAAGCAACGGGAGGAGAACAAGGATAAGGTTCGCCCAGCGCTGGAGAAGTACGTGGAGAACGTGTACGGGTCTGGGAACATCGATACTGAATGGGTAGCTATTTTGTCCAGTGCGCGTAAGCCTTGCTAGATGGATAATTCATTCAGATGATGCCGTATGGATATAGGAGTCTACAGCAATCTATAACATTTTACAGCATTCTGACAAGACCATACAGGTCATTGATTTTCAAAGATCGTATCCTGGTTCCCCACATAGCCCATTTAATACCCAAGAAATCAACGCGCCTTGTTCCCAAAGGTTAATGTACTATCGGCCAGCCCGGAGCAATATAACACAGACTAGTAAACCAAACGCCATAGTTGATTACTTGTATTCTGCATGTCCACGCCTAAGTCGTATCAACTTCAAATCATGAGGCATGATGCACCACACCAGGTGGGCGGGCGGCGCCTCGGTTAGGATCCAACCGGTTGTCCAAGTCTTCATATCGAAGGATGAATTCACGCTGCGATCAAAGTTAGCTTGACCAGTCCTTCAAATCCCAACAAGGAATGAAAGTTACTCACCCTGACCTTCTTCCAGGCGGAAGAATCCCACAAAAGATACACGCCGCGTTCCGTCACACCACGCTCCACATCGACGGGTCCCGGATATGTCTCATCACGAGTCAGCCAGCACCGTTCAAGCTTGTGGTACCGCCATTTGCGGCCCATCAATTCCTCGGCCACCAATTCCTGCATGATATCCCGAGGCATGCTATAGAAGATGAAAAAGAGTGTCTCATCACTAAACCCAGGGATACGAGACTGGAGAGGTTGGATATTGGCGACATTATAACAGGCCGGTAAAGAGAAATCTTGTTCCAGAGGGACTGCTGACATGGATGACACGAATGGCGAAGCAAACGATGTGTGCAAAGGCCTATGCGGAGAATCATATTAGAGAGTGTCAATAGGATGGGAACAAAGGGGCCCTTACTCAGCTTGGTTCAAATCCAATCCTAGTGTCATCAGATCTTGGCCAACAGCGAGACTTGCAACGTCAGGACTCTCGCTGTGGATCATGCGCAGCAGACCCGCCAACCCAAACCTGTCAAGTTCACTCATTTGTGCGAGGGGCGGTTGCTCAGTACTCTGGGGTGCACTAGAAACATCTTGTTCATCGCTACTCTCTGGCTGCCTTTGCTGTAGCTGTGGATCGCTAAAGTTACGCTGGCCTGGAAGCACACCATTGTTCAAGTCCTGTTGTAAAGTTAGTGCCGCCTAAAAAAATGAGCATGATTATAGATGCCTACCTCTTTCTCTTGTCCCAAGATGCCATTGGGTACTTGGTTGACTGGTGATCGCGATGTCCCCAGACCAGTTCCATAGCCCCCAAAACCTGCACCTTGCATCAACGAACCAGTTCGACCGAGAGGAAGATCAGCAGCAGAATTGCGACCCAAAGGGGGAAACTCTTCGATATTGCCTGTCTGGGGCTGGCCACCCGCACCGAGTTGGCTACTAATACCCTGGCCACCATTTCTAAAGTCGTCAAGTCGATTGGCAAACTGCGCACCAGAAGGAAACATGTCATCATGCGGTGGTTGAGATTGTTGAGGTGTGGGAAGACCCTGAGGTTGGGAGGAACGGGAAGGGGTTTGCGATGTCGGGGGGAGCTGTTGTCTTTGGACAGGTGTTTGCTGAGCAGCGCGTTGACTTGCGTTGGCCCACATTAGCTGACCAGGAGTTTGTGACTGTGATTGCTGTGATGCTCCTGATAGTGAAGGGAACTCCCTAGAATCACCGACCTCGTCAGTTCGGAGACAAATTGGAAGACCTAGAGATACAGGAGACCACTGCAAACCATGGCAAGAGAGCACTTACGAGAGATCAAGTGGTGCCGCGGATTGAGATCCTCCGAGACTTTGTGCAAAACTTCCCATAGTCCCCATTGTGCGTTGCTGATTGCCTGGTAGGCCAGTTGTTCCACTAACAGGTAGATTGAAGCTCCAATTCGTACTGCCGCCTATCGACACTCTCATGTTAGCATCTCTCCATGTAAATAATATTGTGTGCCCAGAAAGTATGTCTCGCGGCAATCGCACCCAGTTTCCCGTTTGACAATTGCGCAGAGGCTAATGATGCAGTTCGAGCTTGTGCTTGCTGTTGCGTGGGGAATCCGGACATGCCTCTCAGCGGTTGCGGGCCAGGTTCTGACACAAGCGTGACAAGACAGCACGATCGTCGCATCGAGGGCTGATCATGTCAACACCACGATACAGGAATGTGCGAGCAAGTCCTTGCAAATGTCTCGGTCGCAAATCAAAAACCATCTGAACCAAGGCTAGCCATTGGACTCCAAATGCTTTCACAGTGCTGGATAACTATTCCTGTAAAGGAGAGTATAGCCCAGCAGAGAAGCCAGGTTTGACTATACCAAGTATTCCGCGGAGGTAGGAGGGACGATAAGAAAGGCACAAGGGTATGCGAAGGCATTGAAGGGAAATGACGAACCTGGCCTATTCATAGTCGATATTTCCGAAGAAGAAGGTAGTTTTCGATATCCCGGGATATGGCAAAATTCAGAAAAGCAGGATTGGCCGAGTAATAGACCGGAGGTGAATCTGTGGAGGGGAGAGCAATCCACAAAGGCCTCTTGGTCACGCTTGATGCGGCACTGCTCCGCCGAGGAAGGTGAGTAAGTCGATTGGGTGGTTAAACGCGCGGGTGCTAAAGAATGCACAGGCCAAGTCTGGAATTAACCGCGTCGCGACGCCTAAAGAGGTAAAGCAGTAAAGATATTTTTGAGAAAGGTACTTTGGATTGCCGTTTTCTTCTTGAGTTGAAGATGGACGTAAAACAAACAAAATGACTTGGGGAAAAAAAACGTGAAGAACCCGATGAACTCGAGGCTGGTAACATCTAAGCTGGTCTTTGAGTTAGTTGCGACACGTGACTAGCCTTGCCGCCTTTGCGAAAAAGGCCATCAATCTCCGATCCCGACCATCCTGGGGAAAGCCATCACAGTCATGCAGCAGGTTCCACGCATTGCTAGCCGCCTCAGAGGGCTGGCTATGGCTGAATTGCCTCCCACTTACCTCGCACCATCACTTCACCCTTCCGTGACCCTGTCAGCCATTCAGTCTTCGAGCTTTTCTTCCACTGCCTCCGTCAGCGCCAACCCTCGACGCGACAAGAGCAAAAACCGTGGTGTATCGGCTATCAATCGCACCGGTCCCAGAACTCCCTTCACCGTGTCAAGATGGCCATTGCCCAAACCGGTGTCACCGGAAGATATGCAGCCACGGGAAACAAACCCCAACCATGGACTCTGGGGCTTCTTCCCCCCTAACCGGGAAGCATTGCCTACCCCAGATTATGACAACGCTCATGGTTAGTTTGATTGATCTCAAATCTATAGAATGATTGTTCTACGGGCAGTACTGATGTTAGCAATCTAGGTCGTCCATGGGCTATCCAAGAACTCCGCGAAAAGAGTTGGGAGGATCTTCACGGTCTGTGGCACGTATGCGTCCGGGAACGAAACCGCATTATCACATCGGATTTCGAGAGAGAGAGAATCCAGGCCGGCTACGGACAATACGAATCTCAAGAACGGGACAAAGTGGTGAGTTTTGCCCCGGCTGTAAAAGCCATCTCATTCAGCTATATATCTTGGGAAGCTACATGGAGACTACAACAATTTTCTCCGTTCCTTCCAAGACGACCATCAATCGGCGGTTGAAGTTATCTAAACCCGACTAACCCATTTGATAATATTAGGTTCGAAGCACCATGAAGAACATCAAGCACGTTCTCCGTGAGCGCTGGTATGCTTGGGAGGATGCCTCACGAACGTACAAGCGTGGATACCGCCCTGAGAACTTTTACGGACTCGATGACGTTGAGGTCGAGCAGGAGAGCAATGGAGCAGTCCAAGACAAGGAGCAATAAACATGAGAAGAGGGTGTCGACACACGCCCGGTCGAGGGAGACTTAAGCCGAGTCTCCAAGGGTCAATTTAGTATGTAACATTAGCTTTTTTTAAGGTGATTCTAGCAGTGCGCATGTCAAAGCATACATAGGATATATGAGAGATGGTTCATCGTCCGATACTATAAGCTTCATTTTAATTTATACCTGCACCTAAGAATAAGGGCCGATTATATTTACCCCTGAGAAGGAAAAAAATAATTCATATACATATTCAGGGGCTCATTGAAGCCAAATGCTTGCATGTCATTAATATCGTGAGGTAACTCACTAGTGGCGGATCCGTCAACTAGTTCCCCTTTCTTACCGCTTCGTCCGCGGGGTGATAGTTCAACTTTCTCTTCTTCTCATTCTTTTGAAACTTTCTATCTTCCTCCACTAGTATCTTCCATATTCATTATGGACGAGATCGCCCCAGAATACGATGTTGTGGTGCTCGGCACTGGTATGTTGCTAACCCCGCCACCCCCCCTCTAAGTCAACACTGACCAATTCTTTCAGGCCTGACCGAGTGTGTTTTGTCTGGGTAGGTCTTTGAGCTAGAATTTTAATGATTCCAACATTTTTCTCATTGTTTTCAACTACAGTGTCCTTAGTGTGAAGGGTAACAAGGTCCTTCACATCGATCGCAATGATCACTATGGAGGGTAAGTCAGGCGGAGAAGCTCGCGATGACGGCACCAAGATCAAAATAGCTCACAATGGCCACAGAGAAGCAGCTTCCATCAATATCGAAGCAGTATGTGCACCCAATTAATGCTCGACTTACACTATTGACACCATCTGCAGTTGTTCAAGAAATACGGCAACGTCCGCCCCGGCGAGGAGCCATGGAAGAAATACGGGAGGGTCAATGACTGGAACATCGACTTGGTCCCCAAGCTGCTCATGTCCAATGGAGAGTTGACCAATATTCTGGTGTCTACAGACGTTACTCGGTACCTCGAGTTCAAGCAGATTGCTGGCAGCTATGTCCAGCAAGGCAAGGGTCCCAAGGCGACCGTGGCCAAGGTGCCCTCTGATGCCGGTGAAGCTCTCCGCTCATCGCTCATGGGCATGTTCGAGAAGCGCCGTGCCAAGAAGTTCCTCGAGTGGGTTGGTGATTTCAAGGAGGATGACCCAGCCAGCCACCAGGGTGAGTATTTGCAACCTCAGTTCGGCAGTTTATCAAAGCGAATAGCTAATGGAGATCAGGATTGAACATCCATACTTGCACGATGAAGGAGGTTTACGACAAATTTGGCCTCGAGGATAACACTCGCGACTTCGTTGGTCACTCTATGGCTTTGTACCCATCGGACGAATATATCAACAAGAGCGGCGCCGCCGTCGAAACCATTAACCGCATCCGCCTATACGTCAACTCCATGGCACGCTACGGAAAATCGCCTTACATCTACCCTCTCTACGGCCTTGGCGAGCTGCCCCAGGGCTTTGCTCGTCTGTCCGCTATTTACGGCGGTACCTACATGCTGAACACCGACATTGACGAGGTGCTTTACGAGAATGGCAAGGTTTCCGGCATCAAGGCGACCATGAAGGACCGGGACAACCAATCCGAGGCCATGAAGTTCGAGACCAAGACCAAGAAGATCATCGCCGATCCTTCTTACTTCCCGAGCAAGTCCAAGGTCACCGGATACCTGCTGAAGGCTATCTGTATTCTGAACCACCCTATCGATAAGACCGACAGCAGCGACTCTGTACAACTGATCATTCCCCAGTCCCAGGTTGGACGCAAGCATGGTGAGTTTTATACGGCCCCGATTTATGGACAGTGCCCTAACCTCTCCAGACATTTACATTGCCATGGTCTCGTCCGCTCATAACGTCTGCCCCAAGGGCTACTACATCGCCATCGTGTCCACTATCGCCGAGAACGATGCCAACCACCACCTTGAGCTTGAGGCTGGCTTCGAGCGCCTGGGCAAGATTGAAGAGAAGTTCATGGGTCCCCCCATCCCTCTCTACGAGCCCACCGATGATGGCTCGGAGTCCAACATCTTCATTTCTAAGAGCTATGACTCCACATCACACTTCGAGACTACAACCGGTAAGCTATTCCATGATTAGAAATATATCAATTGCTTACTAACCATATCTCCCAGATGATGTCCGTGATGTGTACCGCCGTGCCACTGGCGAGGAGTTGAAGGTCGAGGGTCTCCGGGAAGACCAGCAACTGGCCACCGAGTAAAAAGACATCCTCGCCTTGACAATCGCATAATCTAGTACTACTTAGATTGGTTGATTATATTTCTCTTGGGCATGTGCGATAGTCTGTTCTTTGTGCGCCCTTCCCTATCCATAACAAACGAAGCACAATATTTCTGGTCACCACAGCCATAGATTACATTCTCTTCGCTCCTACAATGGCTAGAATTTGGCAACTAGATTGATGCAAATGAAATCTATACAATTGATATCCATCAAAACTAAATCAAATCCTCTGCGTCACCTCCGGGTCGGTATTGGCCTTCTCATGTTCACCAACCACACAAACATCACCACTCTCCGCCTTCTGAATCTCAGCCCGAAGCAATGCCAACCGCTTGCCAACATGCACAATCTCACAAACGAGACGCACCTCCATCCCCGTAGGTACAGGACGCAGATAGGTCACCTTGAGGTTGCGACTGACACCTCCGAGAGCAAACCTGCCCGGCTCGGAAACGCCCAACAAGATAGTGGTTGAAAGAACATCGATCAAAGTAGCAGCACAGCCTCCATGGAGGTTACCCATGTAATTGCTCAGTGCAGGAGTAATCGTCAAAAGGAACGAGACTGTTGCCGGAGGACCGCGCGTTGCGGATTCGAAGCGGAGATTACAGCCGCGGGCATCGACATCCCAATGCTTTGAAGTTGGGATAAGAGTAAGCGCTGGAATTCAATTATGTGTAGTAGAGGTGCGTAGATAGGAGATGCAGTTCATATGATTTATGTTGCTGCACATGGTACTTACTCCCTCGCTCCCCACGCCCATTCGTCCCGTATACTCGTAGACGAGCTTCTCGAACTCGTCCAATTCCCTGGATGGGGCGCTTATTGCGTTATCTGACATGATCTCTGAAAGGAATGGCAAATAAAAATCAAATGAATTTGGGGGAAGAAGTATTGTTGGAAGTCGAAATAGCTAAGTACCGTAGCTCGGGATAACAGATATTGGACCTCGGCTGTTGTGAAATCGGTACACCGAACGGATCAGATGTGCTTGGATAGATACGATGCTTGAATTGGATATACTATCCATAGCTATGTTCGCCTTTCTGTCTTTTATGTTTTGTTTTGTAGTATGTTGGGCAAGTTGTAGGCCACAAGATGCGATCTTTACAATCCATCAAGTCAAGGAGATATTCAAGAACACATACCAAGTTCAAGCCAAAGAACAATTTCAAGGATACCTCAAGACAAGAAAATAAATCCCAAATCTCAAGGGAAGACTCCTTGGGAGTGAAACACCTGACTTCGCGTCACGCGTCTCGGCCTGAGGCGAAAATCGGTCAATTTGTTGTCCGGCCGACCCTTTTGAACGCAACTGAACCAGAATCACGCAGGACTTCTGTTCCAAGTTGATTCAGACGAGCTGCGCTTGTTGGCCTTGATCAACAACGGATGCGCCATTGAGTTTCTCACAATTGTACGTCAATGCTTTCGGGCGAGCTCCTGAGTTCAAGCTGGTCGGCAATAAACAGCATTGATGGAATCTGATTTTAATTGACACAGGCGCAAACACTTATTCGACAGGACAACCACCAATGATCCCCACTTCGATTTCTTTGCCCTGAAGGAAATACATTTTCGTCGAATTGGAAACTCCCCGATACCAGCGATTCCATTTCTTCAAACTACAGCCATGAAAGATACCCGAGCAACTAAGAGGAGAAGGGTCTCCGAGGACGATGATGGAGACATCGAGATGGGAAATGATAATCAAGATGTATTCTCCGTCCCGTCATCTCCCAACAACAACAGAACTTCTCCCACGCCGGTGAAAAGTGCATCACGGCGTCGATCTCTCCGCGGCGAAGACAAACCAGACTCTGCAACGACGGGCCAAGATGGCGACGAGAAAGACGAGTCACAAACCCCGGCACGCGTTGGGACACGGTCAAGCGGACGGCAGCGCAAAACGCCAAAAAGGTACGAGGAGGAAGCCGTAACCCCATCATCGAGGAGAAAACCAGCAAATACTCCTTCGCGAAGCGCGCGCGCCAACCGAAGTGTGCAAAAGCCGCGCCAATCTCCAGTGGAAGACGAAGACGAGCCCGATTCTGAAGAAGAGGAGGAGGATGACGATGACGATGATGAAGATGACATGGACCTCGACGAGTCTTCCCCGGAACCCGCCCCTCGTACAACCACAAGGAACAGATCGAAGAAAACTACCGCGAGACCCGCCGCGAGAACCACAACAAGGACTACCGCGAGAACTACCGCGAAGTCCAGATCCAAGAAAGCCTTGGTCGCAGAGCCGAAAGAAAAGTCGCCTTCGCCTGAGTATCAGGACGGCTTGGATGACCTCGTTACCATGCAACTCCAGGAAGATCTGTATTACCAGCCGGAGGTGCCTGAGACCGCCGATGTCTCCGAGCCAATGCCAGAGTATGCTGAAAACTTCCAAGCGCTCTGTCAGACGGGGCTTGAGGACGAAATGCGTATTCTCTCGACTATTCTACTCGAAAAGCTATCAGGGAAACGGCAGATTCCAGTGCAAGGACTAGAATCTGAATACCAAAAAGTTCATCAGCTCATTGAACAGACGGTTTCCATCGGCGAGGGTAACTCCATGCTTCTTCTTGGATCCAGAGGGTGCGGCAAGACCGCGATTGTGGAATCCATCATTTCGTCCCTTAAAAAGGATCACAGCAACGATTTCCACGTCGTTCGTCTCAATGGATTCTTACACACAGATGACCGTCTTGCTTTGCGCGAGATGTGGCGCCAACTTGGCCGTGAGATGCATACCGAGGAAGATGCGGCCAAGGTCAGTTCTTATGCGGATACGATGGCCACACTCTTGGCTCTATTGTCGCACCCAGAGGAGCTCTTTGGGGCTTCTGGGGACCCAGGGTCAAAGACTGCTGCGAAATCTATCGTGATTTTGTTGGATGAGTTCGACCTATTCGTCACCCACCCGCGACAGACTCTGTTGTATAATCTGTTTGATATTGCCCAGGCCCGCAAAGCCCCCATCGCGGTCATTGGGCTCACGACAAAAGTCGACGTAACTGAAATGCTTGAGAAGCGTGTCAAGAGTCGATTTAGTCATCGATATACTTATGTTCCTCTACCTCGCTCCTTCGACACCTTTTCAGATATCTGCCTAGGGAGCCTGGATCTCAGTAATGCCGAAATGACTGATATTGCAGATGAACTTGGATCTGAACACACTCTAGTGGAGTCGAACAAATGGAATACACTGCTAGAGGGGTGGAAGGAATATTTGAAGGTAAGATCTGTCATGTTTCCCTTTATCCAGTCAATTGAACTTTTGCTAAACCTCGCTCTTGAAAACAGCATATGTGGAATGACAAAGAATTCCAATTCCACCTCAAGCGCATCTACAACCAAACCAAATCAGTAAAGGAGTTTTTCAACAGCGCGCTTCTCCCCATCAGCGACTTGCTACAAAGTGTATCAACCGCCGACACGCCCATGCCCGAAGTCCCAACCCCGAAAAGCTTCGCTTCCCAATCCCTTGATTGCCCCGACCCAGCACCTCTCCCTTTCTCCACATCCATCACATCATCTAGTCCCTCATCATTGCCACTGGCGTTGTTGGTAGCCGCCACCCGTTTAGCAGCCCTATTCGACCCCGGAAACGACGGGTCCCAGTCACATAGCATTGCACCACTTTCGCTTTCGTTCCCCGCCGCATATGCAGAATACGTTCGGCTTCTGACCTCCGCAAAGATATCTGCTTCAGTCTCGGGAGCTGCTGCCACACCAGGCCGTGTCTGGGGCCGAGATGTAGCCCGAGAGTCCTGGGAAAAGCTGCTCAGCTGGGGACTTGTGACTCCCGTGGGTAGTGGGAACGGCACTGCTGACGGGCAGATGTTCCGTGTGGAAATCAGTTTCGAGGAGGTCATTGAAATGGCGGGCTCCGGAGGTGCTTTGGGCCAGTGGTGGCGCGAATAAACTTGTCAGTAATTTGGATATATTGCGAGCAATGTATTACTGTGTTGCGTTATTTGCGCCAATGATAAGCATATCATTTGGGTTTCTAACTATCCAGTTTATCATGAATGAGTTGCTAGTCGGAATACATAATTAATCTCCGGTCATTTTGGAATTGATATCAAGTCATCTCGTACTCCTTCCCAGTATACAAGCTTTGAAGAATGAGATCAGCACAACACCAAACACAAGCCAAATACCACCACAAGCAGTTCCCGGAATTCTATACTCTTCCTCCGTAGAGACGGAAAACTTAACTCAGCCCTAGGGAAACTCTAGTCCCGACCTATGCCCCGACCTCAAGTATCCGGTATTGAATATATCACAAAACAAAGACATGGACTATACCCGCATGGAAAACAAAAAAAGCAAGCACCCCGAGCTTCTTTAAGCACATCACTAGTCGCAAATCTACCCTCCAAATCTGCCGATCCTTCCCATCGTCCCAGTGTGATCAATCACGTCATCCTTGCTTTTACCTCCAAGGTTCGATGGTGTATGCTCCCTCTCCGAATACAGACCCCTAGAGGGGGGCGATATCGGGGTCTCATTAGATAATCCCATCTTGATCATTTCAAAAGTGGCTGGTTGGCTCTTCAGAAGACATGCAAGGTAACGGAAGGGCAGACCTTACATATTTTTTTCTTCGACACTTTGTGTTTTTAATGGAGAGTTATGGCAATGGTAATGTTGGCTACGAATCTCCCTGCCTTGTTGATCTCCTTGCTCAATTAAAAGATAGATATATTATAGGGATATGCAACTGTGCTTCTAGATTGCCATTTTGTATTCTATTGGACCCCTAACACGCGGCATTTCAACACATGCATGTGGCTTGCCATGTGTTGAAAGTGACAGGTCGCATTCTCAGATTTTTACCCAGAAATGGAAAAAAAAAGGAGGGGGGGCAAGTGCGTTGAGCATATTAGTCTGCATGCAGGCCACCGATCACTGTACCAGGTGAAATCTACATCTGAATAGCAACTCACGGAGGCTTGCGGGTATTTAGGTTCCATTGTGGATGTGTGGATTGGAAGTAAAAACATCTTTATCACTCACTATATGTTATTTCGAGTGAAACACAGAGAGCAGAGCCCAAATCCAGCCAAAAGCAGAGTAGACTCCACAATGCTGCAACACTCGCATGGCTTGATACCTACTCCGTACTCCGTAGCCCTGTCTAGTGCTAGAACTAGCCGTTAGGAATCCAGCTCATACTGCAGGTTGCAGATCGTTTCCGTCTGCTATATAGGACATTTGTATCAGACAGATGTGCAAAGCCCGAGTGCATTTAACCATGCGATAGCCCGAACGTGTCTTCCTCTTGAGGGGCTGGACTGTTTTTCTCGAAACAGACTGGTTTCAGGAGTGAATGAGTTAATAAGAGCGGACCTTTGTGCAACGTGGTGTTCTCTTGGATTTGGGCCGCAGCCTTCCGTGTGGACTGCAATGATCTGCAGACATTTTCAAGTTCGGGGAGAAAATCAAGGATCTTCAGTCACCAGCTTGGCAAAAAATGCGTCTAGACTACCCCGCTTTGAATAGTCCTTGCATTTTCGCATTTCTTCAGACTTGGTGGCTTGCACGCCTTGCATGTCTTGCCAAGCCTCTGTGGTTGCAGGGTTAACGGTGATCGGAGGGCTGTCTTGAGTCGGATGGTTATTCCTTCGAATGGGAGGCTTGGGTCGGCTATTAGGCCTTGGAGTCAATATCAGATATCCAAGATAATCTTCAACTTGTACTCCGGAAACATGTTTTCAATTTCCTTGCGACGATCATTATCAATCGGACAACTTCCGTCTCCACGTGGAGCAGAAAATGACGAGTATTCCGTATGGCCGAGGTATGTGGAATGGGCTGGTATCGATGGAGATAACTCGGTGAATAAGAAATGAGCAGCCTTCTCTGTCTTGACGAGAACATTGACCTTCGATTAGGTCGGGTATGGGGTATAGATCCCTGCGATGCCTCAAATCTGTACAAGTATCATATGCAACCCGTGCCCGTTGCGAGGTGCATGATTCTCGACATTATCTGCGTAAAGGTTGTTCGCGGAACTGTGATCATACCATGTGAGTAACCGACTAAGCCGGAATCATCATATCAACTGAGAATCCCCGCAACATCAACAAATTGAGTGAATCACTATGAAACAAAGCAGATCACTCTGCATCCATCAGGCCACATGGGTGTGAAACTCCAAGATTACGATGCAAGTCATTATTTAGTGAGTTTCAAGTCTTCGGCAACTACTCCAAGTCTGAATAGTGGGTCGGCTTGTACGGCCTTGCCGTGTCTTTTTAGTCTTTTTGGAATTTCGTTATAAATATTTTCTTCGAAGCTATTGATAAGCTCAAACACCCGCTTCATCTTCGTTGAACTGGGGAGCACTCCACTCGCCATTGGCCGAGATCGACATGATATTGGTTTTGGTGAAGAAGATTGTTTCCTAGTCATGGAATCCGAACTTGGAATCGAGCATGTATCTTATTGGCTGCGCCAGCAGCTTTTGTAGGTGATGTCCGGATTCAAAAAGATGGCTGGAAGATGGACGGCTGTCTGTTGTAGAATCTTTGGTATATTCTGACAGTGTGCTCGAGTCGAAGAGCGACCCAGTCCGTACATCAGCATTTGTTGTGTCGTGATGGTAGTAAGTTCCCTCTTCCACCCAGGACCACAAGAAAATACCACACCAAATAGCCCACAGAATGAAGGAGGCCTGCGGCGATGAATTCGGGATTTAGATATCGACGGCATCAAGCTTGTCATAAAGGGCGTCCTCCTTGTAATTTCCATCCCCCGTGGCTAGCTCTGCGAATTGGATTAGAGCCACGCTAGTCTAGGTGTTCAAAACATCTATCAGCACTGGTCTCTATGAAGCATTTGAGGGAGTAAGGAATCTTACATGGATCTCGCTGTCGTTGCAGCAATGTATCTACCCGGTAGCCAGGTTTACGTCGGCAGCAATCCAAATGGCCAATTCCAGGACATGAGGCTATAGAAATTGGTGGTCAACTACTGCTTTTCGCTCTTCTCTTTGATCATAGATATCTCAGGAGGACTTACTGTCTATCCATACGCTATGCAAGCAAGAAGATCGCCCCACGATGGTAAGATCGATGGTACATGGTACTAGGGGAAATGAGAAAGATGTCTTTCCGAGATGGTTTTGTATAGGGCCTTGTATGCCAAAAGGCTTGCTAATTCATTTGTAAAAAGGAGAAGGGGGAAGGGAGGTTTACAGGGAACCAGTACGTGCCTTCCTAAATTGTCACTTGCTCCTTTTATATTACATTTCTCTTGCTTTCATCTTATGAATATTTCTGATATACTGTAGCTTATATATTCCCAGTATCTGCCATGCAGATTTGCTTTTTCTCCCTAAATTTTTTAATGATCTTTAACTGTTTGATGGGTTAGGCTTCCAATATGAGGTCTAGTACCCAAGTAGGGCCTGTAGGTGTACCTGTCTGCGGCTAAATGGTCAAATCCACTAGGTATTTAGCACCGGCTGATATGTGAACCCTTAGGAAGTGAGGCAAGATCATGATGACTTAACAATGAGATAATTCCGATCTTCTTTATCTTCTCTTGATTTTGAAGGGTTCACTTATGGCTTCAACGTTATCCATATCTTGAAACCCCCAAGATGTTTGGAGATAACCTTTATCTGCCACCCTAAAGTACAGATATAGCGATGAACACGCGTGGCTTCACCGTAGCGTCTTTTCTACATACTATGCTGACCTCTTTATCAATATTATCTTGGTCTAAAACTCGCTCCGATTAACCGTTTAACGAGAAAATGCGTTGAATAACAAAAATAAAGCTGCAAAAAAAAAGTCTAAATAAAGACGATAACGAATTCTAACTTAGCGTACTTGAAGAGAAGTTATAGAAAGTAAAAAAGAACGTTACTATTGACAGCGGAAACTCTACAAAGAGGAGCGTTTCCTCGGTATAGGATCCATAAGGAAGTGCTATAATTCCTTACAGAGTAATCCTGGCTGGTATCTCCCGGGAAAGCTTGTTGAAGACTGTATTGTATTAGTAAAGGAAGTTATGGTGGGCGGGACTGTGCATGCTGTGAGAAACGTCAATTAACCACCAAAAATGGGCAAGGAATTGGGCGCTGTATTATTGAGTGTAGTTGCTGTATACACGACCGAGGGTTTGAGTTTACGGTAAAGGAGAAGAAAGACATCGATGATCGATTGCGCAAGCTGCTTTGGTCTAATAATCCTGACTTTCTTCTAAAGATGGCAAATGCGCACTGTTCGAAACCTCCGGTCTGGAAACTCAAGGTTAAGCACAAGGTCCAACAAGGCGTAGTTTGGTGATCATCGCCTTTGGCATTTGGTTGCTCTGCGTTTTATCGTCGCTTGATAGTGTCTTCCTAATGATACTTGCTTGCTTTGGCGGCTACGACATGGTTTACGAACAATAAGCGTGTTCTACGAAAAAAGTGTATTGTATGGATATCTTTTGTTTCTTTGAAGCATACTTGACTTGACTGCCCATTGTTTGGATGTACTACTGGAAGATAGTAAATGAGATCATGAAGTAGATCATGAATTGGAGAGTGAAATCTATGAAGACAGAGAGGTAAGGGACACATGCGGTTTTACGGTCGGCCGCTTATGGCTGAAGTCTTTTTTGGAGATTTCCCCTCTTATTGTTAGCCGCGAAACATAGAAAGTAGTAAATAACCTTGACCGTATACATAGATGACTTTCCTAGATATGACCAGTAATAACCTGGGATTTAGTTAGCCAGTCGGAATAACGTGTTATCTCACAGGCTAACCAGGTAGGGTTGTAGCTGCATATGTAACTCGGCTGTTCTCTCTGTCACCGGTGTTTTGCCGATCTGCCACGTGGACTTGAAGGTCCTTTTGTTCCCGTGTGGCTCTTCTGCCGTGTCTGAAGGTGGAGTTGTACGGTCGATGTATGGATATGGAGGATATTGTACATTAAAATGGAAACACCCATCCGAAAGGGGGGTTTCTTTCTCTTTTTCGAGTTTATTCTTACTATATACATCATAAACCAGATACAAGTAGATCCAATATGAAACTCTTATGAAACTATTCTATATACAATATACCTTGTATTGTTTCTCGTTAATAAATACTTAATTGGCTCGATGCATCTTAAGTAATCCTTAGTGCCATAGTTCACCCTTGCCAAGCCTTCCTCGGGCATACCCTGAGATCAGTAGGATTTTCAGGAACAGAAAACCACAAAGAAGAAATGGCCAGAAACAAGGTTCTTGCAATATATTGGCCCCTTAATCAACAGAAAGGGGAGAAACAGGCGAAGGCATTTGTCTGAACCATGGAATAATTCAAAACGTGGCTTCTTAGCGTCTTCTAGAATCCTTCTAGAAGGCTTCTAGCGTTTCAAATGTTTTCGCACCGGAGTTCGCCGTCCCAGTTCGGCCGGGACTGTACCATGGATGTTACTATGTTACATGATTCAAGTCACATTAAAGTCTTAGTCTATGTTGTAAACCATTCAAAGTCAATGACGTGATCACTACCGCACTATCTGTTTTCAGCAAGTGGAGTGAACCAAATTCTTCGTATTTTATATGGTATCATATACGCGTATAACAAACACGGGCAAAAGGGACGTTACCACAAACGGCCTAAACGACCTCGGGAGTACGATATGTACAATTAGGTAATCATCTCGATTTAACTATGTGAGCACAAGGTTCTATGTACTTCACCACATGGAAGATCCTCCCTTATCTACTCCGAATATACCCGCTAATCAGTGTTTCTTACCGACTCGCAATATCTCTCCATTGGGATGTGCGAGAACTGATCATCGAGTCCGAGCGAGTCAAAAGTACACCAAAGCCAAATCTGACGGTTCCAAGAAATGAGCATCAGCTCGGCTACTCCGTACTCCGTACAGTGCCAGGGGATACAGGGTACATATGTACCATCTCCCCCTGCGTGCTACTGAATAGGCAAGAGATCAGATGAGGCTCTGTTCACATAGTGCTGCGTGCACGGGAGTCCACTAGTGTTTTCGCTAGTCTCGCAAGGAGAGTTTCTGTCAATCAGGCTCTTTATCAGGATTGTCATCCCAGCAAAAACATGGCTGGGTTACGGGAACAAAGGTCGCTGCGCAAGCCACATGGCTCCCGAATACGGGGTCACACCTATGAAAATAGGTAGACATATTGCGTACAAGTTACGGCCTACTGTGACTGTGGGATGATCAGATCTGTGCTCAAGGTCTAAATTATCGACCACTCCGGTATTCCACGTGGCAACCTCAGCTATACTTCCCCCACATTCGTAGCTCCGGGAACTTCGGCCTCTACAATGTGATACATCGTCTCAGAATAGTATTAGCCTTGTCCACATTTGGACGGCTGATGGGGTATCAGCAGTGAAGATCGATCCTATAATTACAGATTGGGTTGATTTTCGATTGCCTAGAACATCTCAAGGTGCCTTAGTCTACGATGTACATCAAGGGGGCGCCGCCAGGCGAAGACCGAGATCCGTCTAGGCCTTTATTTACCCCCTGCTCACCTGGTCCATGTCGAAATACGGAATTTCATCTGCCAACCAAGGCTTACCAGATTAGAGTTTAGCATGGTCAGCCCGTCTAAGGAGCATCGGAGCATAGTTCGAATCCCAATCGCGCAAGCCACATTCCTACAAAAATGTGAACCTATTTCTCGGATGTTGGTTCCCTGGATTCCATAGAGATCTGCATACAACCATGCCGTTCGAAGTATGTATGAAGTACATCTGCTATATGCAGGGACCCTCGAACAGGTAAGGAGGTGATAATGTTGGAGACCAAGTTGCCTATACTCCCCAAGTACGGAGTATACAATATGAGAATCCTTCTATATTTTTAGCCAAGGTATGCCCCAGAGCTACCTAACTAACTAATATACATAAGCTTTCTATTTGTGCGGATCGCCACCTAGCCTGACTCTGAACGAAGGATGCAAACTTGTCCTGAAAAGGGTAGGGTTGGCTTCTTGGCTGCTGATTCTTTTTGATTGACTAGCTCTTTTGAGCTTGCATGACTCGTAAGGTTTGGTGTCAAAATGTCTATCCACATTCCGAAATTACATTTATATTATATGCATCTGCGTGGTGCTTTTACCCCTGAGCAATTCAAGCCTGCAGGAATCCTTTGTCGCGTGGCCATCAGGGATGTTGACATTTAGAAAAATACAATACATGTGGCATAAATTACAGGTAATATGGATACAATAATACTAATACTTTAACTGAGATCAACAATATCGCTAGAGTCTCATTCGTCTCATATCTCTACTGTTATGTCTGACCGCAACTTTAGAACTCTGAACAGGAAAATCTCCGTGAGCCGATCTGTTAGTGGGCCTCAATTTTGGATAGCTTCAACCCACAACCCACTTCAACATGCTAGGCGGAATAAAGCGACAAGGATAGTATCCACCATCTTCTCTTCGAGTCTAGCGTCTCACAATAATGGATCTGATATGCAAGCGCTAATTGTATTGAAAGTAACCTATTTATGTATCGTCCATACAGTACCAAGTACACAGCTATCGAATTGCTCGCCAACCTTCTCCTTAAATTGATCAGCTATGTCCTCCGTAGTGAACTCAGACTCCTTGAAACCAACCCCAAACCCCGTCTATCTCAATGTAGAGCCGCACGGAAGTAATTTGACCCAAATCAGCTTTGCTCGTACACAGGGCTGAGCCAAGATTTTTTGACCGGGGACCCCTTTTTGGCCCCCAATTTCGTCACCTGAGCTGCCCCTGTTGGGATGAGAAACTGTTTTGCTTCTCTCTATTACAATATCCACGTGGCCGTTCGATCGTGTTATTGTGATCGATCGTAGTCGATAGATCTCAACAGTTTAAAGGCGATATGACATGTCGCTTATTGGAATGTTCTTATCCGCTTCCAAGATTTTTCTCTGCTGTGATGTAGAATGTCATTCGATCTGCGCTATCCAATTTAACTTTCGTTGGCTAATCTCGTCTTGCGGGGGAGCCAATCTCGTATCATATGCTATGCAATCATTGGAGTATCTTTGCTTAATATGGCTCGATGGCCGTGCCTGGGCGGTCTAGTTCAAACCTTTTTTTTTGGATTTTGAAGATAGAGGTACTAGTAATGTTGTTCCGCGCACTATACTGCCTGTCTAGGTAAGGTCGTCCGGCACCTAGCGGATGAAACTCGCATTGACGTTTGGTATTTGCTGTTTCCCGTGACCTATTCCGGGAGGTTTGGTTGGCCAGCCTTGTTTTCTTAGTGAGCACTGCCTCTGGAAGTCTCGCTGACGTGTCTGATAGCTCCTAAACAGGGCATTGAACAGCTTTCCTGAAACCCTCTATTGAAAGCATGGTTCATGCAGGTGAAAACCTTGGGGCCATCTTTGTGTTGCCCGTGTTGGGGGCGATGTCTCAACGAATAACAGGTGTAGGATGAGGCTCTCGTGTTGGCCGTTAGCATAAGCTCGCCGAGGTTGGACGGACATGGAATTGCCAGCCTGCCTCTCGCGTATTGGTCCCCTCGTATAACAAGAGGCTATAGATGAATAACGAAATTGACGATCATGATCCCCAGAGCTTAGCGGGGGGATATTATACTGGGGGCGCGTATTTATGGTTGGTGTCAAATTGTTCAGGGGCGGTAAAACCCCGTATTTTCGCAAAAATCTGACACGAGTAAGGTGAAACTCCAGGAACATACACGAACCAGAACCGTTGGTAAGCCAGGCTTAAAATCTTGGAATTAATTGGCGATAGCTCCCCGTGGCCCCGTAACTTCAGACTTTCAGGGGAAAGATTCGCGAGACTGCGCCTCCCTCTAGGCGCAAAACAGTAAGAGGGGGATTTGGCGGTCAGACGCTAAGCATCGCTCTCCACGTGTGCCCACGTGGGACCACATGGGTTATGTGCACGAAAGGAAAAGAAGACGCTTAGAATCGCCATGGAAGCCTGGAGATTACTTTTCCTTTTTATTTTAACTGTTTACCGCCTTGATGTTTTCAGGTTACACGCAAGGTCCTCAAAAAGGAAATACCCCTCCCCCCACTATGAATGATTTGACCTCGTGCAAGTATACATTATATAAAATATATGTCTCATCCTTTTAGAAAATATGTAGTTTCATATTTACAGGATCCAAGCTTACCTAGGTATATGCAAGTCAAATTACGAAACATTAGATAAAACAGAGAGAGAAAGCGTTCCACGGTTTCTTGATTGCCCCACCATTGGATCGAAGAAGTGGGGGTTCCGATTGCGACACTCCGTACTTCGTTCTTTGTAGGACGTTTCTGATCTGGAGATGATGTAAAGTGATGCCCACTCTTCGGCATCAGTTCGGATGTACAATTTCCATAGAAAACGTTTATTTATTTTCCGAGGCTCAGAGTGGGCCAATGTTTAGGAATAAGCACAAAAAAGCCCCGTTGTCATCTACATAGATTGCAATGGTTTGCCACTCGATAAGGTTAATTAACAGGACTTCCATGGTAGTGATGATACGTAGTTATATCTTTCGACCTCCCAAGATTGGAACATATCATATCGATATAACCTTAGATTTCAGACTTCCAATGTGTCAGCAAGTATTCCCACGTGGACTCAAGCTTTCCATTGGTTATCTTGCCATCGAGCTTATGCATGAGATGGCATGGATCTTATGGTTGTCTGTCGTTGAACATCCAAGTACCAAGATATATAATATAGATGCATATGTACATATGTAGCACTGAAGATTCCGATCTGGATTTACCCGTTATTACTCCGAGGCATGTCAAAAACAGAGCTCTAGTCCCAAGTCAGTAAAGGTCGCGACTCAGACAGGGGTGGACAATGAAACGGCTTGGGTATTTCACTAGGTGCTCTGTATTACTGTTACGGTATCACGATCGGCGGATCTGTTCGGTCTTTGCAACATCCAAATCAATGAAATCATTGAAAACGACGATCCATTTTAATTGTTCCCCCCCCTGGTAGGCTCCATTTGGAAGTACCAATATAGATAGACAGACTACTGCCATATGGAGTATATGTGGACTATAAAATCCAAGATTCGCATATGCTATTAAGGTGCCTATATTCTATATAGTTACCTATGGAGTAGATAGATGCACATAGATAGAAAAGACAAGTATACAATACCCCCCAGTACCCACCGATCTTCATGGCCCACGTTGTTTGGATGCAGGCCAAACTCTTTCGGGGCTCACGCGTGGCTGTGGATCATAGGCTGACAGGCTGAATGGTTCTATTTCTTTTTTTTTTCATTTCTTTTTTCGGTTTTCTTTTTCTCTTTTTCCTTTTTTTTTTCATTTCTTTCTCATTTCTTTTTCCTATTTGTATTTTTTTGGGTAAAATAAATTCATTTTCTCTTCCCGTTCTCTCTCCCCCCCTTTAGACCCATTCTCTTACTCCTTTTCTTATTCAAATTGATTCAGGAAAAAAAAAATAGGAAATTGTGTATAATTTCCTTCTGTCCCCCCCCCCTTCTTACACCCTTTTTTCCATTTTTATCTTCGAAGAGTTTAGTCTCTTAATAAAACCTTTTTTTTTTTTTTTTTCTTTTTTTTTTTTTTTCCAATTTACCCTTTTTTTTTTTTTCCAGAATTCCCATGTTTTTTTCCGGTATCAGGTGTTTGGCATAACCCACTTTTTTTTCTTTCCCTCTGGTTCAACCCGAAAGACTCAAAACCATTCAATGCCAACCCAACCCGGGAGCCACAGCCGAGAAGATTCTCCTTCAGTTCCTTATTCTGATTTTGGCGGCTCTATCTCCCGCAATCGTCGCTCTTTCGCTGCACTAGCTCACAAGACCTACGCTTTTGCTAGTCTATCTAGTACACTACGTTCCTCGACTTCATACAGTAGTCTGTCGAGACCGAAGCTCTCCGCCCCTGTGACCCCACCATTTGACGGAGACACCTACGTGCAATTGACCGGAACTTCACGCCCTTCTTCTCCGGCCTTGGTCGACAACCCTCCTAATTCGCTTTTAAAGCGTCGTTTGACTATTCGTCTTCCTACACCTCCAGAAACCCGCCCTTCCCCGCCCGAACCCAAAATGCATCAGACGTCGTCAAGGTTATTGCGCATGACGGAGGATGAGCGCCCCTTCACCAAGGTAGGTTGCAACACAAATGAACGGGAAAGAAACATTGGAACAATTGGGCTGATTTGCGCAGGATTTCATGGACTTGTTCTCCACATTGATGGTCAGCTTGAAGTTGGATTCGCACCGCGTTCGTTTCACAAGATATGACCACACATTCACCTCAGAAGAGGCCGTCAACAATTTGGGCTCCCTCAAGTTCTCCCAGTCCAACCGCATGCCCGATCCAAAAGACCCCTCCCGCATCGTCACCACCACCACAACCACCACTTTCTCCATGGCCAAGGAAATGGCCCGATCCGTCTGCCAGCGGTTTGTCGATGCGCGCTTCATTGAATCCGTCGACGGCAAAGCGCTTTTGATCTTCCCGCTTAAGGGCGCCCTCTTCCAGCTTACCCCGAAGGGAATCAACATCTTGCAGCGTTTCTGCCAGCGGAACGGCATTACCGCCCGTCACGTGATGGATGTACTAGAGTCGCCGCGCAATACCATGCAGCTGGTGAACCTAGAGCGTGATACGGATAGCGATAAGCTGTCCCATGATCGCGCGACGATTGAGGTGATCTTCCGCCGCTTTGCTGGTCAGGATGGGCCGAACGTGAAGAGTAGTATCTCAACCTCGGATTCGGACTCCCTTAGTGATTACACCAACGGTCTCGTTGGTGTGAAGGTCGCCCGGGAGCGGAAGCTTCTGGATGGAAAGGTCTATAGCAACACATTCACTGGAAAGGCATCGGTGGACTGGTTGATGGATTGTTCAACCACCATCGAGCGCCGGGAGACCTGCTTGATCTCCGAGCTGTTCCTCAAGTACGGCCTGATCACTATGATCCAAGACGACAAACAATACCCCGATGTCGGCACCAATGCTCATTTCCAGCCTTCCAAGTATGCCATCTACGGTATCACCGAGCGCGGACAGCGCGTATGTGGATGGATTGCGCGCGAGAAGACCCGCGAGGTTGCGACGACATATGACAGTCGTGGTATGCCGCGCGACTCGAATAACGCCCGGTTGACCCATATCCTTCAGGATCCCGCTCTGCGCTTGCTTTTCCGTGAATTCCTGCGCTACTCGCTGTGCGAAGAGAACTTGTCTTTCTACCTCGATGTCTCAGAATTCACTGCCAACTACCACAAGGCCGAGAAGATGGGTACATTCAACAAGGTCGACTCGGTGCGGGAAACTCTGGCCGCAGCATATGGACTGTACAACGCGTTTTTGGCTCCCGGCTCACCATGCGAGCTGAACATCGACCACGCGCTCCGCAACAGCCTCGCTAGTCGCATGACCAAGGCCGTGGGAGACGACGAGTCCATGTTCAAGAGTCTTCAAGAAGTGGTGCACCTGTTCGAGCTTGCTCAAACTTCCGTCTTTAAGCTGATGTCAAGCGACTCCGTCCCCAAGTTTCTGCGCGACCCCAAATACTCCGTTGTTCTTCAAGAACATGACGTGGACATCATGGGAGGCTCTCGTTCATACTCGCCCACACCAGTTGCGCCGCCCGCAATCCCAGAACGCAGCATGAGCCGCTCTACACGCGCCTGACAACCACCGCCCACAAGCATTGATATAGTCCGCAACCCATTCGAAGACGAGTCGTATCACTGCGATTCCGATTCTTCATGAGCCCCTTTTCGGTGCATTACAGCTGCCCGAACGAATTCAACACCCGCAGTCCAGCATCAGCATTCGAACTCCCTCAAGGCACAGATCGAATCTATCCACTCTGCAATCCCGCACTCATGCTTGTGGCTCCAATACGGAAACCCGCTCCCCTCACCCTATATAAAAGGGGGACATTAAATATCCGGTCGACCTTGAGACCCGATTTCATCAATCTCGTCACGATCGTTTCCGACCACGAAGTTCCTTACTCTCTCCTCCGCATGCAGTCCAGCACTGTCTGGCTGCCAAATCCATTTTTCCTTTTTTAATCCACGAGATTCCCCCACTCCGAAAGACGTTATGATCGATGGCTCATGTTATAGAGAAGGCCGGAACTGGAAAATATTTGTAATATTTGGATGGCATTGCTTTTGTTTTATTTTTTTCCCCTTTATATTCCCTTATTCATTCGCATTCCTTTACTCATTCGCATTTTCCCTCTTCCCCAGGGAAGTGTTGAAAGGGAAAGATTCAGACACAGAAAAACAAAAAACAACATTGAAAACATGAAAGATTGGAGGCTGTTTCTTTTTCTTTTTCAGCATCTGACACGGCGTTCCTTGCATGTCCTTTTTCCTATCTCTTTTCTCTCCATACAACTCATTTTTTCTGCATTTCTTTTGATCTCTTCATTTGAGCATGTCATATGATTCCATATCTCTTTTTCTTTTCTATCTCGATTTTCATTTCCCGTGAGTCGTTGTTTTCCTTAAGTTCCTGCATCGTTTTACCCGGGCACAGCGAGTGAGTTCTGGTCTGCTTGTGTATGTCATACTATTCTTCTATTGCAATTTGCAATGGACATGATCTTATATTCTCATATCTTTCGAGTAAATGGTCTTTGAAGTTTATGCAGATGCTGTGTTTTAGACAAGGAGTATTCAGCCCCTTTAGAATGTCCTTGCTACGGATTATATCCCAGCCACAGTGCCGGTCAACAGCGGAAATATCCTGGAAAGGTCGTTTTCACGAAGCCTCTTCTTTCTCCCGTCTACCTATGTTGTATAAAGCTATAACGCTACTATAGTGAATATCTTAAAAGATATCCAAACAGAATATCTGACAAGACCACCAAGGGCAGACTATGTCAGGGACCTGTTTAAAGCCTATCAATGGGTGCGTTTATGGTATGCACAACTTCAACGCCTGAAAGTATGACCATTATTGGGTATTACCCCATTTAAACTGTGTCTAATCGGGGCCCTTCTATAGCAGGATTCATCCCCTCTAGATGGGCTCGCTGCTTTTACAAGGTCTACATGTTCAGACATGTCAACCGACACCGTACAGCACTCCCAACTCCTACAAGTACGAGTAGTTTGTTTGCCAAGTCCTCCCCGACTATAACACAACCTGAACAATACTCGACTGTGACATGCATAAGTCCTAGTTACAGACTGAAATCTCAGATGGATTCTTTGTGGCCAGATCAGCCATACATACATAGAACATTATAAGAACAAAAAGAAAGACAACCACAACGCCTAGAACTGCGCCTTGAATGCCGATGGTCATCATATTCTTGGAAAATTGAGGGTATTGAGAGAACAAGATGAAGATGTCAGGAAATCGAGAAAGAGAACCAAGACAGACCAAAATAAAAAGAAAAAGTCTACTTAGTTCCCCATCCACGAAGTCTCATACCCTCCTCAATAGCAGTCCAAATACCCTCAACAACCTCGCGATCCCGCCAGCGCCCACCGCCATGAACACCATTCTTCTCATCCCAACGCTCAACAGCAAAAGTCTCAACACCACGACCCCAGCCCTTAACCTGGGCGGGGACGTCCTCACCACGCCACCCGATATACACACCGGTAGCGTGTTTGAATAGCTCCGGCGGCGAAGACCACTTGTACGACTTGAACTGCCAGGTCTGGCCGGTAGTGAAGACAGCGACGAGTCGGTTCCAGTACTCTGGTTTGAAATTGGTTGTGCCATCAACGACGATGAACTTGGTCGGACGTGTTGGTTTTCCGCCCGCGCGGGAGCTTGAGCTCGCGCTGGGGTTCGAGGCGTCGCCGTTGAGGCGGAGAGGTCGCTCTAGCTTCACGAGATTGGCGTCTGTGGCGCTTGAGAGGGTTGGGTGGTCCGGTGGTACGAAAATGCCTTCTTCGAGGAAGGATTTAACATTCGACATACGGATGAGGGATGAAGCGGAGGGTGAGATTAGGATGATTGGGTCGGGGCGGGAGTGGGAGGAGCTAGACTTGCGCGATGGCACCATTGAGAGACCGGCTGACGGGGCCGGGATGGAGCCCTTGCTGCCTGGTTTAGCGCTTGGCTGGCCTGGTCGACTGCGGTTACGGTCGAGGAATAACTCGGCGCTCTTGCGAACGTGTGAGAAGTCCTTGGGGATTGAAGTTAGCTTGGGTCTAGCGTATCGCGTCTAGAGCAACTCACTGTGGGCTTGATTCCACGCAGCACTGTATTGCGGTCGCCGGTTTTGCGCTCCCCGTTGTAAATCTCCTGTAGTCGAGGGTCAATCTGCTTTTGTGGGCGGCCAAGTTGAGTTCCAGGCTGGGCTGCTCCTGCAGCTCCACTGGGGACGGAGGTGACGCCGCCAATTGAACCGGCGGCAATTCCGGCGGCATTACCAGCCTGCGTAACACCTGCAGCCGAGGCGGCGGCTTCAGCAGCGGCAGCAGCACCCTCGAGGGGTTTGATATGTTCGCTGTCGTCGGAGGCACCCTCTAGCCAGGTGAAAAGGTCAAGGCGTTCGAGGAAAATAAGAATCTGGACACTTTCTTCCTTCTCACCCTCTTTCGTCTGCTGCTTCAGCGCTTCGTTGAATTCCTGCGCCTTGGCGATGTACTCTGGAATGGCGACATCTTTGTTCTGCCAGGCAAAAAGGATACTGCGCAAGTCAACAGGGGATTTGGTAGATGCCGAGATGAATCGTGTGAGGGTTGACAAAGCGATTGTCCGAGGAGTTGGTTGGGCGAAGTAGAGATGTGTGGCTTTGGCCAGGTCGTCTGTGGCAGATTGATCGGAGAGCTCAGACGAGGTCGTCGGTGTTGGGAGGTTGCCAGAGGCAATCGCACGTCGGAGTGACAGGAGAGGATCTTGGAGTGCGGCATCGGTTGCCATTGTTGTAGATAGGGCAGTGGCCCTTGGTTGCAGCAGTTTTATGTAAGAAAGATGCCGGGGCTGGGATTGAAGAACGCGCATTTGGAGTCGAAGCTCCGCAGAATGCACGTGACACGGTATCACCAATCCATTTCAAGTCTGACTTTTTACATACTTCAAAAAAAGAATGATCTAAATAAAACATTCTCATAAAGAAATATCTGCCATTTGATTCTATTCACCACACTTTGTCTTCGTCATCTCTTCCTTAACTATGCACCAATCAACCCATCACTGCCTATTTTCTGCTCATATACTCCAGGGCTGTTCCGGACAATCAATAGAGACACCGCAGTGCCGGGCTGATATACCGCCATATCCAGCTCCATGCACCGAGAAAGGCCGTGATACCAGTGAAAAGTATCAACGTTCCATACTGTGTTTCATAGCCCGTATTGCCGCGTAGATCACTCGAATCCCCTAAAGACCCCGACTGAAGCAGCACCGTACTCAGGGGTCCACTGATCACATTCCCAATCCCTCGTCCACCAGCAAGAAGACCAAAGATAAGTCCAGTGTCGAGGGATGGCGACGAGGAGTCACGCTTAATCTGAGTGATGACTCCAGACCAGGTGGAGCTGAACCCACCGGCAAAGAAGCCATACGTGATGGAGAAGATAGTGAGAAGGGCAATGGCTGTCTGTGACGATTCCGAGCTTGACGATGATACCATACCCCAGAATAGAAGCACTGATAACGCTGAGCCAACTGAGGATAGCAGCATGATGTTTGTGACAGAGAATCGGTCACAAAGTACTCCCAGGGCTATCCCACCAATGACAGCTGTTGCGTTGAATAACGAGACCAGCATCGTACCAGTGTTCTGGGATAGCCCGACGGTCCTTGTCGAAAAAGAAGGGAGGAATGTTGTTGGTAAGAAATACCCAAAACTCTGGATGATATTCCCTATTTGCAGCATCCAGAATGTTGTTTGTTTGAGAAAGCTGAGATCTAAGCGGCGGGCTGAAGTAGATGGCGATATTGGGACACGCGGTTTCATGAATGGCAAGGCCATGATGGTGGTTATCAGCTAGAATTTTGTCAGCCGTAGCTTGAGAGCGTGAATATCATTGATAGCCTGCTGGTTTGGTATAAACCCAAGACACAGGGACTTATGCTTCAGTCGATTCAAGCAAAGAGGTGGTTCATACAGTGACGACAGTCCAAGCCCTTAACGTAGTACTTGAGCCAAACCTATTTAGGCAGACACTAGCGATGAAAGGCAAAGCAACTCCAACAATACTCTTTGCAGCCCACATAGTTCCAAGAGCAAGGCCCTTTCGGCGCAAGAACCACTGATCAAGGTACAAGGAGGATGGACTGAACAAGAGCCCATTCCCAATGGCACACATGACACCCTGAGTGAGAATCAAATGCCACACCTGCACCGAGAATGAGGATAACAGAGATCCCACCACGGTGATGACCAAGCCCGCGGGTGCACAATAGTATTGTAAATGCGGGTATCTCGTCAAAAGTGCGAAAGTCACAGGCGAGAGAAGATAAAGAAGCCCCTATAAAGCATTAGACTCGACTAATGTCGTCGTCGTTTATCCTTTGCATACAGTGGACGTAGTTCCAACAGTCGCCAGGTCATTCTTGTTTCCCTGTAGGACTTCATGTGTTAAGTAGTACTCTTGGAAAACGCCAAAGACAGAGGAGAATCCTAGATGGCCGTTAGTATTTAGATGTGGGTTTTATTCAGTCACAACAGACCCCAGACTGGTATCTGGATGAAGCAGCATGAAGCCAGCATCAGCCATGCGGCTTTGCCTTCATCTGCTTGAGCAAGCGTGGGTTGCTCGATCTCGGAGACCTCTGTAGACCTGCGAGGATGTATCTCGTTCAGCGCGAGGCTTTGATTAGAATTGTTCATCTCGCACTAGGATTAATGGCACAAGCATTAGACATAAGTTGTAGATGGCATAGCAGAGAAAGGAAGAAACGAGGGGCTTGAAGGATTTCCCCTCGCGGCAATTGACTCATCGTGTATCAGCCTATCATCTCGCATACTCAAATTAAGCAAGCTCGAATCTAATTGGAGTAGAAAGGTGTAGTTAGCATATACATCTGGCAGGCCATGATATATCGATCTATACTCCTTTACCAACCAATGCTGGAATTAAAACAGGCAAAAGTTACATTGTTCATACAAGCTATCTAGCCCGGTCTCAAAAAAAGAGGCCATACATATCCAAGATTAAACTGGACAAATCGTGAAAGATCAAGTGCTGCAATTCAGACAGACACACTTCTCAAAGACCCTGACCCAAATGGTATTTCCCATAACCAAGAACCAATCCCACGCCATACGCCATCCAGAGTCCGCAAGCCGGAGGAAAAAAAAAGAAAGAAAAAAAAATAAGAAGCCGGCACAGAAGATAAAAAGCAAAGAAAAAGCTGAAAGTCCAAACGCCTGTGCCCGCCTTGCTGTAAGGTATCGGAATGAAATCACACGAGAAAAGAAATTTTGGGTCGTAAGAAACGTTAAATTCACGGCGGAATTTTCCTTTTATCACAGGCCCACCATTACTACCACGCGGATGGTCGTATTACGAAGAGATAGACGGGTTTTTGGTGGGTGTTGTCTCTGGTGCGTCCTCCATAGAGATATCCATAGAGTCAGAGGGTTCGGTCTTGTCACCTCCAGGTTCGGTTTTGCGGGGAGGTTGATGATTATCACCAAATACCGTCGTTATGGCCAGAAAATGTTGGGTGCGTAGACGAGAATCGCCAGGAGGCGGACCAGGAGCTGGGGCAGGAGCTGATTCCGAAGTCGGGGTAGTCGTCATTGTGCCACGTCGAATCAGATAATCACCAAGACTGAGTTTCTTCTTGGCAGGGGTGGCTGCGAGTGCAGAACCAGAAGATGGCATGAGAGAAACCGGGGAAGCTGTGTCATGAGAACTAGGTGACGCGAGGCTCCCTGTCGACATGGAACTAGGACTAAGTGCTGACTGGATGTTCGAAGCTTTTGGTGGGGGCATGGGGACATGCAGATTGCCACGATTGCCAGCCCCAGGAATTATGAAGCTATGCGCTGCAATTGATGGCCAATAGGACGGAATTGGCGTCTTGAGTGGATCATTGCTAGACCCAGACGCGAAGGATTCCGGTTTGTGGGAGAGAGCAGCACCCCGAATATCAACATCAGCTTGGACAGGTCGCGCCGGAGGGTCATAGTGCATTCCTCTGATCGAAACGCCATGATATTTCAATTCAGGCTGGGGATACTTGGACTGATGGAAAGACCACCGAGGGGGCATCGTAAGGGAGCCATGATCAGCAGGTATTCCCATTCTGTCGGAATCTTCCCTGAGTAACTCGATATGAGACCTGTCGTCGATCGGTAGTGGGAACCACCCGTACCACCAGGGGAGGACTCCAGATGGCACGACACTGAAGTCGCCAGCCTCCCATGCATTTCGCTGAGCCCAGTCCTCTCCGATGTGGTGTCCTGCACACCAACGAATCTTCAGCATATGTGATGGATGGATCATGTCGAGTCTGTATCCTCGCCTCAAACGTTCTGCGCGCAAGAACGAGCGCTCAACGTCATCGGCGTAAAGTTCAGTCTGGGCGTCGACATAAGTAACTTGATGCCGGGACGATTGTCCTGTCAATTCAGAGGATCGAGACTGGCCCGGCTCGTGGTAAGGTTTGAAGTCGTCACCAGTTTGGGTTGAGCTCGAGACTGCTTTAGGGATAGATTGTGCCTGAGGGCCTATAGAACGCTTTTTCCTTTTGGGATTGACAGTTCTAAGCTGCTCTAGCTGTTGGAACTGCTTTTCGGCATCAGCTATTTTGCGTCTTTCGCGGCTGGAGAGCTCTGGCAGTGATAGCTGAGCCGTGGGGCTGAGATCACGACTGCCAGTGTGTCGACCACGCGCGGAACCAGAAGTTGATCGGGCATCGGCTGCGATGTCATGTTCGTCAGGATGCTTGATCTCGCTGCCGGCGCGACCGATATCAGTAAGACCGAGTGATTTTGACTTCTTGCCCTTGCCCTTCAGCCTCGCCTTGACGCGTTTGTTTCCAGGAGGCTTGGAGCGACGATCAAGCTTGTTCAGTACGCAAGTTTGAGGATTTCCACAAGCACAGCCGCCGAAGTTAGCCAGTGTGGCACTAATGCAAATAGCAGCGTCCTTCGGATCTACCACCCTGTCCTTGAATTCCTCTTTAACTGTGGCGTCGCAAGGAAAGAAAGATTCGTCGAAATGCCACATGGTAGTAATTTCCGAGCCCGGAGGAATGTCTCTTTTAGCGACGAAACAAAAACGGTACTGTCGGCCATTGGTGATGTAAATTTTCAACCAAACGTTGGCGTCGCATGACCGCCTGACATGGCGGAGCTCGTTTCCTTCCTGACGACTGTCGATGTACAAGTCCAGCTGCCGGTTGAAGAAAACGAAAGGCATGGCGTGCCCCAATTCCTCCCACCGGTTGCTGTCGAGCTTTTTGTAGTCTTTGACGTGGCCTAATTTGCCAAAGATTTCACCGACAATGTCATCCTTTTGGACTGGGTCCTGGGTTTTCAAGATCTTGTGAACTGGGTGTTTACCACCGATTTCAATTGTCGAGTCTGTGATGGTTTCCGTTGTCAATGAGGGCCAGCGAGACCGATCCATGGCCTCTTCAGACCGTTTGGCGAAGTCTTCCACACTGAGTCCATCAGCAACTCGCGCCAGGATCTGTGGGTCCTTCAGCCACGCAACAATTTCATTAACAAAATCCACGCCGTAGTTGAGAATACTCTTCGATTCAACAAATAAATCATCGCGGTCGTAAAGAGAGAGAAATTCGTCCGAGTAGTGGGGGATAGGGGGGTCAGGGATGCCTGTTGGGCTCATCGCAACCGATGTGGAGGATCGACGGTTGCGCGATTCGATCGACAGACCCGGGGGGCCGAAACACCACCTGTCGAAACTGATGAACGGCGAGACACCTTTGCTTTTTTGGACGGTGGCTGGTCACGGGAACCCGAATCATGTCGTCTATGACCAAAGGCGTTCATATCGGCATCATTGGACTTTCTCTTTTGTGTTTTGGGGCCAGATCTCCTTGTCTTCCGGTCACCGTCCTCGCTTTTCTCTCGGATCCGCCGCAGCCGCTGTCGTTCGTTGGCACGACGGTTATCAAGGGGCCGTGGCTCGCAGTCGACACAGTTGTGCACATCTGGTACTTTCTTATCCGGATAGTAGCAGAGGATGTGCTGCCATGTCTCGCACCCTTCGCAGAAGACCGTGTTGCCATCGTCTTCATCGAACGAGCAAATGCATTTGATGGTGTAAGGTTCTTCATCGGGTGCGCCGGAGTCAGAGGCGGCGCCGTCGACGGCGGCATGGGAGCCGCGATGGGCGTGGACCGGATAGGAATCCGTTGTGGCGTGCGTGATGGCGAGGGAGGAGGTATCTGTCATCGCCGACAGATAACCCCCTCTCAGGCGAAGACAAAATGATGTTTTCTTGACAGAGGCGTAGCCAAGCTGTCACTATTCAAGTCGCATATCAATTTTTCTCGTGGTCGTGTAGGCCTTCCAATCCCGTCTCGTTGGACAGTGGACGCGTTGGAAAGTTGAAGACGGTGCGGTCACGAGAAGGAAGCGAAAGGGGGGTGTGAAGTCGGAGAATCGATGATCGGAAGAGATTAAAAGAGGTTGGCGCAAATGTTAAAGGAGAGAAAGGAAGGAAGAAAGGAAGAAAAGCGCGAAAAAAGAGAGGGTAGGGGAAAGGAGAGGAAAAAGAGAGTGAGTTTGAGGAACTGGAGACAAGAGGAAGGAGGAGGCTACGGGGGCCTAAGGCAGAGAATGGGCCGTCCGGGTAGGCAGAGAGACCAAGTGTGTGGAAGGTGAAAGGGGATTAGCGCGGTTTGGGACTTGGGAAAGGGCTTCGAGGAACATTGAAAAATCCCGTAACCAAGGGCTCTTGTTCTTCCAACTCTCTTTCATTATGAATAGAGACCACTCTGAGCAGAATTCCTGTCAAACTTTGAGTTCCAAGATTACCCGTATGGTAATTTTTGTATGCAAAAACTGCCTGTTCTCAGCCTTGGAATATACTAGTCCTAATAAGGACTAGTGTCATTCAATGCAGTGGGGAAAGTCACGGGAATGTCATTGGATGCCCTAGGCATCCCATCAATGGGCTGGTTAGCATCTAGATGGATGAGTAGGGAACTGGTATGAAAAATATGAACGATAGCTATACCCTCAGTTCAAAATGAATCGAGGGTCATATTGGCCCTTTCACTGGGCTATAATGAAAGCCAGGCCTGTTCATGCAGTAAAGCGAGATATCGCTATCAAAGTGAGCAAGAGCCCTAAAATAATGGCATGGGTCTTGAATGCGCTGGAAACCCCCTAGATTTGCGATCCCCTCGTCCTTTTAAACCTATCAGGAAACGGGGATTTTTCTGGAAGAACAAAGGAATTCCTACGGACTCGGCTCGGGAAAGAAATCCGTGAGAAAGGAACACGCGATATGGGCTACCTACGGGGAGTATTAGAGCCTGAGGGGGGGGTTGATGTTAGCCGACGAAGTATCCAGGCAGTATGAGGGAGTATAAGCGAAGTATGAAGAAGCATAGTAAAAAGTATGGGGGAAAACGGGTGAAAAATGCTTGGAAGAGATCGGAGGAGATGGAAGTTCAAAGAGGGGCTCTGGTCATCTGCTCTTGTCTTGTACGACAAGGATCTATAAAAACATGAAAACGGGGGAAGGAAAAAGAAGGGCGAGGGTTCCGAAATGGTAAAAGGGGGGCTTGTAGGATTCCGATATGACTTGTGATTTGGCGCCATTTGCCACTACGAAGGAAAAAAAAAAAAAAACGTTTGATATTGTCCGGTTTCGGTATTGTATTCTATTTGGTACGCCGTTAATATGTATGTTGTCTCTTTTTCTCTTCGGGACTATATATAGTAGCTCCTGGCCTTAATACCTTACGCATCTTTTATGTGAAAATAATATTAAACAAGAAACAGAATGACTCCTTGGACTTGAAACGAACGATAACTAATTAATAATAACAGACATGACTTGCAGGCGTGCCGATTCCAGTTCTATACGATCTATCTGTATCCTCGCATCAATCTCCATCGTATTATCAGGTACACTCAAGGCTCGGTGAACAAGGTCTGGCTGAGTCGCAACTCAATGCCCCGGAACCCTCTGGGACTGTGTCGAGTTTCGCCCGAGGCGGGGATGTCTTCTGTGTCCGAGTGTCTTTTAGTCCTTCGTGGTCGCCATGCCTGCTTCCAGCAATATCGACTTGTCTTTCAACTTCGACAACGGGCACAAAGTCATGGAATCGATGGACTAAAAACAGCAGGATGAATATACCGATATTGATGTATGAAATGATCAGCCTGGCGCCTCGGGACCCAATCAGATTTCCCTTGGGTCCTGCCCACAACCCGCCGCCCAGCAGCAGTATGGTATTGATGACCATCCCGAAATATGTGCCAAACGGCTGCAAAGAGAAACGATTCCGCCTGGCAATTCCGTTCATGATGAGCCGTCGATCGAATTGACGATAAATGATGCATGACACAAGCGAGGAAATGAAACTGGCGCTCGTGACGAGACGAAGGAGATAGGTATTCATGATTGTACTCGACACTTTCGCTGAAACAAAGGCAAGGGAGGAGAACAAGGCAGATGCCACAACGGCCAAATATGGAACATTCCAATGATTGCGGATGGAAAATACCGAGGGCGCATGGCCGAGCTCCGACATTGCACAAAGTGTGCGAGATGAGAGATACAAAAAGGATCGCCCAGAAGCCACCGCAGAGAGCAGGATTGCGATCGTCGCAATCATTGGTACAATTTGAATGTTTGCATCTTTGAGACCGATCAGGTAAGGAGAAAATCCGGAGCCCGTTCCGTTGTTTGTCAGACGTGTATCATTGAAAGGAGCCATGACACCCATGGCCAAGGAGCTCAGGATATACGGAAATGCAGTTTGAGCAACATCGGATGTGACTATACCTGGGATACCGGCGCTTATCATGGCTGTTTCGCCAAGTGACGCTGGCAATTCAGCTCGGTGCACAATCAGCTCAGGGGCAAATGTGAAAGCAATGGAGCCATCGAGTAGGCATTGGAAGAAAGCCAAGACTCGTCCCCATAGACCTCGAGCTAGATACTCGTTCATGGCGCCTGGATGTTTCCAGTATTTGAATCCCCATGGTGGCTGCGTATCCACACCTCCAAGACCCAAAGCTAAGGAGAGGACGAAGAGGGTCGCCATTGTGCCAATCTTGATTGCAGTGAACAATCGCTCGGAGCTTTTGAAGAGTCTTTCCGGCAAGAAGTTGCACCCAACAACGATGATCGTGATGACAGCCAATCTGACTGCGACCGCGGAACCCGGTTTCCACAGGCCAAGGTTGACCATCGCCGATGTGGTTTCGTATGGCACGAACAAGGCAAGAGTGTACCATCGGAGGTATGCTGAAGCAAATGCCAGACTGCTTGACATGTACAGGTAGCCGTTGGTGACGAGTGTCCCATGTTGTGATGGCATGTGAGTGGATACTTCGGCCACGCTCGTGGTCATGGCAATGGTCAGAAAGGATAAGACTATATACGACAGGACCAGCGAGGCAGGTCCGCCGACCGCGAGGGCCTGGCCGGCGCCAATGAACAAGCCGGTGCCAATGGTCGGACCGATAGCCATGGTGAACTAACAATAATGAGGGGTTACAGGTGATGAGGGTGGAAGGTCGAGAGTGGTTTTGGCTCGAGAAATCAAGTGACCAACTACGGTATCTCCATCCATCGCCCTTTCCTCATGTAATGGAGACAGTTCGAGACAAACCATCAATCTTGAATTCAATTAATTATAGTCAGAAATACTACCAGATTTGACAGGAGTATGCATAAATCAAATGTAAAGGGTATCATTGATTGTGAAGGGGAAAAGGGCGGAAAGAGCCAAGTATTGGGCATTTCTCATGAATTTCCAATAATGTCTTCCAGTGCTGGGGAGAAGATCACTGAGAAGCCATATCTGTTTCGGCGAACTCGAGCCATTCTCCAGACAAAGATCTTTTCCAGAACCGAACTGCCCCATCGTCTCCGGAGGAAATCAATGAGTCACCTAGCAGTGCATTAGCGAAAAGAAGGTAGGGTTGTAGAAAGAGCCAAGGAATACTCACCAGAGAACGAGAATTGAACCTGCCAGACATCGAGGTGTTTAGTGTCGATGCAAGCCACCTGTTTGAACAAGTGTCGGAATTGTGAATCCCCATTGGGTTGGCGATCAGTCACCGATGCAGGCACACGGCTTGCTAGAGCAGAGCCGATCCCGGACTGCGATGTCGCTCGGAGCGACGGTGACTGCGACTGTGACTGTGACTGGGACTGAGATTGTGAGTGCATGCGGCGTTCCGTCTTTCGGCCGTTAGTCTGTAGTGCCTGGCTAGCTGGCATTGTGTACACTTCAAAGATGCGAATAAAACCATCCTTGCCGCCGCTCGCAATAAGATCGTAGCCACGCACAGAGCCATTAGCCCAGGAAATGTCTCTCACAAGTCCGCTGTGCCCATTCAGTTCAATTGCATGGTAGAATCGTCGATTTGCGTCAGTGCGATAGACCTTGACGGTGTCCATGGCAGCCACAATTAGCGACAGGCTCTTGCGATCGGAATTCGGTAAGATAGTGTGAGTAATGTCGGTAGGGTCATGATGAAACTGGACTTTGAAACTTGTTTCCTCCCCGCGTTCGGGGGCGGTACACACTCGGAACTGGTCAACAGTCTGCCAATCTGCAAGGCTATCAGGGCTGACGGGTTCCATGATCATGAGATAGCCATCGCGTGTTATCACAGCAAGCCACGATTCCAGGTCAATGTTGCGAAAGTCGAGTGATACAAATGGATGTCTTTGTGGTGCGGTCATGCGAAAGATCGACCTGAAACGCCGTCCTGAGTTTGGTGGCTGAGTTACATCTTCTTGCCAAATTTTCAACTTCATATCCTCTCCAACACTGCCAATGTGCTGGCCTGTGAAAGGACCATTCCATGTGGCCTAAAATTGTAGTTTAGTACATGAGCCGCAATGGCGGAATTGCGCCCTAGCTTGTTTTGGTACATACATCGCGAATCTCAGCGTCGTGCGCGCGCCAGGTGTCTATCAGTTGCCACTGGCCATCCTTGAGATCCCAAACTTTCATGCGGTGATCAGAAGAAGCGGTGACAATACGATTGCCATAGAAGTTAAATCTGGTGACGGTGACAAGATCCCGATGGCCGGCGTCGAAGTCGGCAAATCCGGCCGTTATCTCGGGGCGCTCCACTGCCCCCATCGAAACGGACTGGGCTATGAGATTGGCGAATTAGATAGCTGGGCCAATGACGCTTTGAATTTTATGCATCTGCACGCATGAGGTATGAAATAGGTGGTTGACGTCGCCTTTTACCTTTCTTGGTCGCAAGCATCACGGGTTACTCTCTCACCGCCAAATGTAGCGGTCAGGTAAGTCTGGCAGAACACGATAAGCTTATCGAGTATCTCAAGAATGAAGACAGATTGCGCGTCGCTGAGGTGGACATTTCCTCTCGTTGCATAGGTCAATTCCTTGTGAATTTCTCTTTGCAGTAGAGGGACCTTGTTCCTGCCATCTCGGCTGTATGTCCGCCATGTACACCCCATCCACCCTCTCCCGTAAGGAGACTTGGCGTCTACTAGCCCTCGTGGGGGCCGGTTTAGCGATACTCAACACCACGTTCCAAGGCGATGGGGCACCTTTAATTGCTTCAATTGCGATATGTGGCATAGTGTTTGCGGTGGCTTTTAGCCTGATCAGGTGGCTCGGGCCTGTGTTTCTGAAGGCAGGACTCAAGGGCAAAGACATGGCGAAGCCTAGTCGGCCCGAAATGTATGTATATGGCTCTTGAACTTCGGATCATAGCATGTACTAATATTTTTATCTAGACCTGAAACCATGGGCGCAGTATGCGCAGTGGTGTATCTGATGTCGCTCATAATGTTCATTCCATTTGCCTTCTACAAGGATATCGTTGCAGCCACATCGGGCGGCGGAAACCGTGACGTTGTTATTGAATCGCAACATATTGAAAATGGCCGATTCCTTCATCGATTTCCGCATGGCAAGGTGAGCTTTGATTTTATATTCACTGGGCAGACCTCGAGCTAACGTGCATCGGAATAGCTTGCCTCTTACCTTTCTGGTCTTTTGTCTTTGCAATCCGTCGTGATTCTCGGGATCGGCGATGACTTGTTCGATATTCGTTGGAGACACAAAGTCCTAATTCCTGCTTTTTCCGCAATTCCCATGCTCATTGTGTACTTTGTGGACTTTGGCGTTACGCAAGTCGTCGTACCGGTCCCGTTGCAACCCTACTTGGGTGACGTTGTCGATCTTGGATGGCTGTACTACATGTATATGGCAGCGGTGGCAATCTTCTGTCCAAATGCTATCAACATGTTGGCAGGCATCAACGGTATCGAGGTCGCTCAGTCACTGGTGATTGCGATCCAATTGCTATTCAATGATGCGTTGTACCTTGCACCTATGACACCATACCCGCACCCTGCCACCGACTCGCACTTGTTATCGATCTACTTCCTGCTTCCATTCATTGGTGTATCATCAGCCCTTCTGTTCCATAATTGGTATCCGTCTAAGGTGTTCGTGGGCGATACATACTGCTATTTTGCAGGAATGGTGTTTGCCGTGGTTGGTATCCTAGGGCATTTTAGCAAAACCCTGCTGCTACTGTTCATTCCGCAGATCTTCAATTTTCTGTACTCAACCCCCCAACTGTTCAAGCTCATTCCTTGTCCTCGACATCGATTGCCAAAATTCAGCCCTTCCACTGGGTTGCTGGATGCTTCTGTCACGGAGTGGACGAACCCCCCGTCGCCTCTAATCGATACCGCACTGCGCTTATTACACACCTTGAGACTGATGCGAATCACCAAAGACAAGAATGGTCGAATTACCGAATCGAGCAATCTTACTATCTTGAATCTCTGGCTGGTGTGGATGGGTCCAATGCGAGAAGACCAACTGGCGTGGCACATGGTTGCGGTGCAAACTGTCTGTGGAATGCTCGGTCTATTTGTACGACATCGCCTCGCATTGCTCGTGTTCCACCATGATAACCGAGAATTCGGCTTCGTCGCATAGCTTTAAAATTGTCTTGGGCTGCAAGAATCCGGGGAACAGGCTTATCATAGGATAATCATCTTTTCAATGTATATATTTACAACACAGACATGGGGATGCACTCTAAAACCTCTAAATTAAATATCCTTGTGCCGCAACAACCTTTTCGTAGACTTGCGCCAGTAGTTGAAGCTGTATTCCAGCCAATCACTCATGATCTGAGGTCTCGCGCAAACCGGGAGTCTCTCTCGCGATCTTTTTATCCCCGAAGGCTTCTCCAACCTGCTTGACAATGAGCCAGGCAGGAAAGACCGCGATAGCCCACAAGCCAAAGTTGAGGTATATACTACCCACTGCGGCCATGATGTTCACGCTACTTAGACCATACTGGAGACATCTCGTCAGTATTCATGCTGCACAGAAGTGAGACAAGAGTTGTACATACGCTGACACACTGAGCGGCGGACTCAGTTCCACGCAACAAGCCCGCAATTCGGACGACCTCTTCTTGATCATCCGCAAGGTTGCCCACCAAGAAAAACCTAATCAAAATCAGCATAATTCCAAAACCGTCATCCATCGAGATTCAACTTACAGATACATATAATTGAGCTGGAAGCCAGCAACCCAGAAGAGGAAGAGGGCAAAAGCTCTTCCAAACCCTGGGTCAGTCCAGTCATATATCGGCTGTGTCTTGTTGAATTCTGTTGTCAGCACTGAAGCCCAGATCCAGCACATGCCTTGCCATCCGACGACGAGGAAAAATGCGTATCGACTTCTCTTTTTCAGAGATATCCGCTTGGTGTCGAGGAAGGCTCCTAGAAGGTTGCCGATGATCAAAGCAATCACACCGGAAAGGAATGACCCGAGAGCTCTGGCCCGTACTGAGAACCACAATCCCTCATACGAGAACATCACAGCCTCTGCATAAACTGCCTGGCAGATGAATGGAATGATGAACAAAAACTTGCGACTGATCCAAAGCTTCGACATGCTCTTTAGCTCGTATCCGACGCTATTAGTCACCTGAAGTTGAACAGGGACCCCATCCTTTCGCTGTACTTGAGACGGATTGCTCAAAAGCAGACCAGCAAAAGGACCAAGAGCCTGCAGCGCAATGAAGATCAGGTACACAGTGTATGAGATAGAGCCCGAGCTCGATCGATGGGCATTGATACCCAGACTGATCGCACCGCCGAGAATTTGACCACCAACACGAAAGCTGAGCCAGAATCCCAAGAAGCGTCCCTGATTGTATGGCTCAGGATATGAAAGCGCAATTGCTGCCTCTGCCATCCAAAAGATGCCTGCTGAGACGCCACAAAGTGCCGCGCCCAGGATGACCAGCCATTCTTGACCAAATCGGTTGTTTGTGTACAGCCCTGCTGCGTATGGTGCGAATCCCATTGTTCCCACTATAAGTGTCCATTTGATGCCGATAAATCGCACGATGACACTACCAAAGAAGCAAGAAACTACCATAAGCCCGAAGGTCAAGGCGTTCGCTGCGTTGACGAGATAGGGTTCCTCTTCGCCTCCTCCACCCAAAGAGTTCATGGCGCCCCAAATTCCGGGGGCGAGGAAGTTGCAAAGACCGAGGATGAAGGCATTGTAGAACGTCGAACGGTACCATTTGACTTTCGGGGCTATAGTCAGTTTCATCAACTTTAAACAAGAACAAGAAATATTCCAAGCTCACCTTTATGTGGCCCACCAACCGGCGAGTTGAAAGACCCTGCACTGTTCACCTCATCACTCGGCGCAACGTCTTTTTCGGAGTACGTCATAATAAAGTGAAAGGGATAGTTGAATAGTCAAATTATTTTGACAGGCGTTGCGGTGGTTTATAACCGTAGCACCCACGCGAGATCTAACTTTATGTTGTATATCAAAAGTTGTCGGCTGTACTGCCTCGAACAATCTGTCCCGCGTGATGCTGATATTGGCAAGGAGTTATTGTTCTGTCTTGGTATTTCTGACCCCACTGTCTAGCTTCAAAGAGATCTAGTCTTGACATCTCCAATTAATGTTGTCGTTCTGGGGTGGAATTACGTGCTCGCACGGAGCTAGCAGGAGGCGGCACAACTCCTACACGCAAATACCCCAAATTGGACAACGGCTAGAATGCTTAGATACATATAGTGAGGAAGAGGCTTACCAACGAGGATAGTGTTTTCGAGGATCTACATGCATGGGAACATGGAGATATAGGTTATTTTGACAGGTGTTGAGTAGTTTATAACCGTACCGCCCGCACGAGATGTATACTCCATATCAAAAGTTGTCCCCGCGCGATGCTAATCACCCTAATTGATGTTGTCGTTCTGGGGTGAAATTACGTGCTCGGAAGGAGCTTGCAGGCGGCACAATCCCTGCAAGCAAATACCCCGATTTGGAAAACGGTTAAAATGCTGAGATAAAGTGGAGAAGAGGCCAATGAGAATGATTATCAAAGGGTTTTCGAGGACCTGCATTATAAAGAGTTGTACTCTGTATGCATCGGATTCAAGCTGGGTGGGGATTTCCTATCTGCCGCCGCTTTTAGAGAAAGACTACCGACAGTGTTTTGACTACCGACACATAACTAGTTAATGATTGGTTACGAGGTAAAATTAAATGGTGATCGTGGTGGAATTGATCGTTATATATATACTATTATTAAGAGGACGGAGGGAGTAACAAGGACAAAAAGAAAAAGAATGGGCCCGAGCCCGGGATTGAACCGGGGACCTCGCGCAATATTGCTTTGGGTGAACCCTAAGCGCGAATCATACCACTAGACCACCCGGGCGAATTATGAATTATTAGCAAAAAGAGGTGTAGTAATACCACAATAATTTACACTGGCTCTTGAGATAAACTTGATCATGTGCCCGTCCTCGGCATGATTGCAGAGAACAGGACATCCCAGTCTGTACCTCTACCGCCGTTGGTCTTCATGATATGATGTTCATGCACTTCTCAGTGTAGCGACGGCATGCCGACGCCGGCCCCTATCAAGGTAAGCAAACGGCCCGTGTCCTCAATCATGCGGGCCTTTTACGCACGCGAGATGGAGTCCCTCTGCAGGTAGGCCTATAGCGAATGAGAGGCGTTGGCAACGCGCACGAGGAAAAAGGCAACGCGGAACTCGTGCGGCGGCAACATCGCGGAGCAGGTGACATAGGTGCTTGTGTTGATGACCTCAGCGGTGGCCCGCTCAAGGTCCTCGTCGGGATCAACCATCTAGCAGCGGTTATGGCGGCCAAATACTTGCCGGCTCGGCTCCAGGCGTGGTGTCTCCACAGCCCCTCAACAGGAGGGCGGAAATTCTTGTCCGCCATGATGACCTCCCAGGTCGCCTCGGGGGTCTTAAACTGGACAGCGAGGTCCCAGTCCATACAATTTGATTATCAGTGGGTCCTTTGTGCAGGCATTTTAGACGCCGAGAAGCGACAGGCGGTCCGCGGTGGTGGCGGACGCCGCCACGGTCCGGCACAACTCGTGATACTCGGTGTATCATGGCTCATAATGCACAACGGTTTCAGCCAGACCTCGACGAGAATGGACGACTGGTTGAACTCCAGACCTAACCCCGTGTACATAATAGCATGCACATAGCCTTGGTACATGTGCGGGTAGTTGGAGCGAGCGAACTCGCTGTCGCCAAGAAGGTACTCCTGCAGGGTTTGGTCTACACCGAGGCGCTCAATCTCACTCACGCTCGTAGATGGCAATAAGGTCCTGATAGTACTCCTCTTGGCCCAGGGTCCTTTTGAGGGTTTCAGGGTCGGACAGGCTCTCCACTGTTTCCTTATCAGCGAACTTGGGGGGCGGAAGGACATACTGATTGTTGTGCTCGACATGCTTGTTGATTTGGAGGGACGAGGCTCGAACCGGGCTTGTATGGTTTTGTGATGCTCCCTGCCAGCCTGTTTTAGTTCGCGTGGACATCATTCACTAGCATTCGCTGGGCTGCGGGCCTTGTTGGCACTATTTTCTTTGGGTTTGGCAATATTCTTGTCTTCATCTCCATGACAAACTACCTGATTGGTACCTATAGCCTGTTTGCTGCCACAGCAGCGGCTACCAACGCCATGGCTCGTACCCTATTTGGTTTTGCGTTGTACGTTTTGCTAACCTCTGTTACCCTTTTTGATTTTACTGAATGCAGCTAACCAGCCATCAAACTGAAACGGCCCCCCTTTCACTAGCTACATGTACAAGAATCTCGGCACACAATCAGTCTGTAAGGATCACCACCGTTGACCGTTCAGACTCCGGCTCTAACTGAACCCATTTGCCGACCAGTTCATTGTCAAAAGCTGGGATCTTCCCGTCAGAATAGACTTTCAAGCTTAGCTCTTGTATCTAACTTTTACGGGTGGAAATGCGGCCGTTTGTAACATCTCAAAAGCACTTTCGGCGTCATTGTTATAGGCCCTCATATTCGATGTGTAATGTATCGTGTGACATAACTTGAAGTAGGAAGGAATTGCGGATTTCCGCCTAAATTCAATTTTATACTTCCAAAAGGTACAAAAGTTCTATTGCATCCCGTTCATGGCTTTGACAAACTGATCCTAGGGAACTCAGGGACGTGCTCAATTTTACTCAGTGATCAAAAAGCGGCAAGAGGCGAGCACTAAAGCGGAAAGAGAAAGGCCTCGCCAGACATTTTCCAATATACATGTATGCTACACATTATAAAGACGCGGAGTACACTTTACACGCAAGTTATATCTGGGTTCATATTGTACTAATGATCATAAAAAGATTCTATGTTATTATGTTGTACTACCGCAGACCTGAAGAGGACCACACATATACTTCCACATCCACTGTTATACTAAAAAAATCCAAATTGATTAATAATCCAGATAAAACCAAATTACTCCATACTTTATTACTTCCAGATCTTAGGGGCCCCAGATATTCGCGATTCAGGTCTAAGGTGTTGAAATCCTGCTAGGGCTGGGAGTTGCAAGTCGTCATCGCGTCCCGGGATCACATCAGTTTGGAGATGAACTTAGAAATTTGAGATTTGAGATTCAAATTTTCGGATTTTTATTTCAGGAGAGTAGAAAATATTGGATCTCTATTAAAACATTCCGTATATATCGCTAATCAGATTTCTATCAGCCCTCTTGAACTATCCTAGTCCTCATAGTCTCTCATCTTCAGCCATATATAAGAGCATTGATCGACCCTCGGTTTTCCAGTTCATCACGCCATTTGGGCCCCGCCATGAGCAATGGATAACGACTATGAATAGGCCTCGGAAGTACGGAAACGCTCTTATTGCGCAAATCTGACACGGAATTATACCACTGATCGTGCTAGTGGAGGTACTCCAACCCTATGTACGTGCTTATGGGAGCGATTGGTATCACTGCCCCGCGCCCTAAAATGAGGCGTGCTTTGGCTTTATCTTCTCGCCCGAGAAATGATATAAAATAATACCAAGGGCAATATAGATAGAGCCTAATAGTTAGATTGACGGTTTGTGATCTAGCTTCAAGTCATGCCATTACTACCCCCAAGCACCATGTCCACCACCACTTGCCTCCAGCTCGAAGAGTTGCAGAAGACCCCGACTACCTTTCACCAAAACTTGTTTTCGGAGCCTCTCTTAGATTACTCCAATGAGTCAAGACCTGGGAGTGAACCCGTATCGCCGCGGTCCGAGGAGTCAAAACAAAGAGTATTGCTTCTCAAGGGGGCTCGTGAACAGTACGCATTGGTAGATGACCATGCTATTCCTTCTGTTTTGCATGAGGGGGAGATTCTTGTCAAGGTATGACAGGCTGCCGGACTGGATCTTGTATACCACGAGTGTTGACTGTTTGATTCGCAGGTCCTTGCAATCGGCCTCAACCCTATCGACTGGAAGGGACCGTAAGTATTACCATTTTGCTCAAAATAAGCACCCTGAAACAATAGTCGATGACTAACTAATGAATCGATTAGGGCATTCAACTTTGGTATCCCCAGTCTGCCATGGATCAACGGACGGGATCTGGCTGGCCTCGTACTACAAGTCCCCAAAGGGTCAACACGTCTTCGTGTAGGCGACGTTGTGCTGGTCCCGTCAACAGATTACCGGGATATTAGGAAAGCAGCATTCCAAGAATACGCCATTGCCACCGACTTCAATGCTGCCCGAATCCCTTCTTCAACATCTATTCACGCTTCAGCTTCTGTCGGAGTCGCATTTGTCGCTGCTGCATTGGCTTTGGGCGTCTCATTTGGACTAGACTTCTCCCTCATCACACAAGCTCCCGGTCCTAACTTGCCCAATATTATCAAAAAGCTCGACAGAAATAATATACCCGCCGATATACATGAAGAATGCTTCGCGTCGTTATTGGACTCAGAAAAGCCACAACGTGGAGACTGGGTTGCTATCTGGGGAGGTAAGACAACTAGTGCGTCCATTAATATGATCTGACCTCTGACCTTCATACTGCAGCCTCAACAACTACTGGTCTGATAACGCTTCAACTTGCCAAACTCGCCGGATTACGCGTGATTTGCGTAGCCGACGCAGCACGACATGGTGCCAAGCTTGTACAGTCCGGTGCAGATGTGCTAGTCGATCGACATGACCCTGATCGTGCAGTGGAAATTATCCGTGGTGTCACCGGAGGCAAGCTGCGATATGCCATTGATATAGTTGGAAGAGAGACAGCAACACAACTCGAAAAGGCTCTTAATCCCGATAGCCATGCCCATCTCCTTGGCTTAACCGGGCTACCTAAAGAGAAGAACCCGGGGATACAATATCACACTGTGCCCATTAAGCTCTTCCATACCGCTCCTGCAGTGGGTGAAGCTATGGTATGCTGGTTGGAAGACCTTCTGCAATCGACGAATCTTACATTGCCAGAGATTGTTCATGCAGAGGGTGGGCTGGAGGGTATTAATGCGGCACTCGAGACGTTGCGGAGTGGTTCAGTGTCTGGAAAGAGGATCGTGGTCGATCTGAGCTCTTCGCCTCAGTAGTCCACGGAGGTTCCGTGCTTTCTTCCTACACTTTATGAACTTTTGCTTCAGAGACGCGGGCATTGGCGTTTTGGTATATGATTATGGTAGATTGGATTTTAGACCATGGAACAAGTTCAAAATTTGACAATTTTGACGAGAATATCTGCGCGTCTTACCTATTATGAATTTCAAAGGCTGACTATAGCATAGTGAGTATAATGAAGTTCTCATATGATCATGTCCACTTAGGGTTTTATGTACACACCATGTTCGCTGCCACAGTGCTAAGCATCCAAGCGTTGAGTCAAAAAGATGGCTGGCCGATCGGAGGCGGAACCTTGGAAGGTACAGCCAATCAGCGACTTTCCATTACATGGGTCCGGAGCGGTCTACGGGACTCCTGCGGGCTCCGTCATAAAGCGCTAATAGCCGCCTTCCCTTTTTTGGATCGTCTCGCGCAGACCGATATCGGTCATCCGCTGAGTCACCACTTCGGCCAGTAAAATTTTTGATATTCGCCGCTGACCGGCCGAGATCGGCCCTGCCCCTCGAGAAGCTTCCCAGCGACATCGCGGATGCTACAGCGCAGAAAAATATAACAAGGCATTGCCAGTCCGGTTCCCCCAGATCTCGGTACATACTACTACATTACTCTTCATCGGAGCTCTCACCTATTCCTCCTTTCTATCATCCTCAATATTCTACTCTCATACCCTCTCTTCCCAGCTTCTTTTTGTCCCCTCACTATGCCTTCCGCCGAGTCAAAACCCAAGACCTTGTACGACAAGGTCTTCCAAGATCACATCGTCAATGAACAAGAAGATGGCACTTGCTTGATCTACATTGACCGACACCTTGTTCACGAGGTTACATCCCCACAGGCCTTTGAGGGCCTCAAAAACGCCAGCCGCACAGTCCGCCGGCCGGACTGCACTCTGGCTACAGTTGATCACGTATGTTACATCCCATATCCCTTGGTAGCTCACGACTAATTGACCTGTTTGCTTCGGATAGAACATCCCCACCACTTCACGAAAGAATTTCAAAAATGCCACGGACTTCATTAAGGAGAGTGATTCGCGTCTCCAATGCACAACCTTGGAGGAAAACGTAAAGGACTTTGGCCTCACCTACTTCGGTATGGGCGACAAGCGCCAGGGTATTGTCCACATTATCGGCCCGGAGCAGGGTTTCACTCTGCCTGGCACGACTGTCGTCTGCGGTGACAGTCACACCTCCACACACGGTGCTTTCGGTGCCCTCGCATTCGGTATCGGAACCAGTGAAGTCGAGCATGTCCTCGCAACCCAGACCCTCATTACCCGTCGCAGCAAGAACATGCGCATCCAGGTCGATGGCGAGCTGCCCGCCGGAGTTACTAGTAAGGACGTCGTTCTCCACATCATCGGTGTCATTGGCACTGCTGGTGGTAACGGTGCTGTTATTGAGTTCTGCGGATCCGTCATCCGTGGACTGAGCATGGAGGCCCGCATGTCAATGTGCAACATGTCCATTGAGGGTGGTGCGCGTGCCGGTATGATTGCACCCGACGAGATCACCTTCGAATACCTCAAGGGCCGTCCTCTCGCCCCCAAGTACGGTAGCGCAGAGTGGAACAAGGCTACCAGCTACTGGTCCAGCCTGAAGTCAGATGCTGGAGCTAAGTACGATAGCGAGGTCTTCATTGACGGCAAGGATATTATTCCCACCATCTCATGGGGTACCTCCCCCCAGGATGTGATCCCCATCACTGGTGTTGTCCCTGGCCCCGATGACTTTGAGGATGAGAACCGCAAGACCTCCTGCAAGCGGGCTCTCGAGTATATGGGTCTTGTCCCTGGTACGCCCATGAAGGATGTTGTGGTTGACAAGGTCTTCATTGGATCTTGCACAAACGCCCGTATCGAGGATCTGCGTGCCGCAGCCAAGGTGGTCAAGGGCCGTAAGATTGCATCCAACATCAAGCGCGCTATGATCGTCCCTGGATCTGGTCTCGTCAAGGAGCAGGCTGAGTCTGAGGGTCTCGACAAGATCTTCACTGATGCTGGTTTCGAATGGCGCGAGGCTGGCTGCTCCATGTGCCTGGGTATGAACCCAGATATCCTGTCCCCCAAGGAGCGCTGTGCCAGTACCTCCAACCGTAACTTCGAGGGTCGCCAGGGTGCCCAGGGCCGTACTCACCTCATGTCCCCCGCTATGGCTGCTACTGCTGCCATTGTCGGCAAGCTGGCTGATGTTCGTGAACATGTCGTAGCCAGCCCTGTCCTTGGAAAGGCCTCCCCCAAGATCGACGTTCAGCAGCCCAAGTTCGAGTCCCCCGAGACCGAGGACGAACTCGACCGCGTCCTCGACTTCCCTGCCGACAACGAGCCCCACGCCAACTCTACAGTCCCTGCTAGCGGTGGTGGCAAGAGCACCGGTCTGCCCTCCTTCACCACCCTGAAGGGTATCGCCGCGCCTTTGGATCGCGCCAACGTCGACACCGATGCCATCATCCCCAAGCAATTCCTCAAGACCATCAAGCGCACAGGTCTCGGTACCGCGCTGTTCTATGAGCTTCGTTACACCGACGACAAGGAGAACCCAGATTTCATCCTGAACCAGGGCATTTACCGCAACTCCAAGATTCTGGTTGTTACCGGCCCCAACTTCGGATGTGGTAGCTCCCGTGAGCACGCCCCCTGGGCCCTGCTCGACTTCGGTATCAAGTGCATCATCGCCCCTTCCTTTGCGGACATCTTCTTCAACAACACTTTCAAGAACGGCATGTTGCCCGTCGTCGTTTCTGATGAGGTTGCTCTGCGCAAGATCACCGATGAGGCCCGCGCCGGCCGTGAGGTCGAGGTTGACCTTGTCAACCAGGAGATCAAGGATGCTGAGGGTAACAAGATCACTTCCTTTGAAGTCGAAGAATTCCGCAAGCACTGCCTTGTCAACGGTCTTGATGATATTGGTCTTACTCTCCAGATGGAGTCCAAGATCCGCACTTTCGAGTCTAAGCGCACCCTTGAGACTCCCTGGTTGGATGGCAGTGGCTACCTCCGCCGTGACCGCCGTGGTGCGACTATGGTCGAGGCTGCTCCCGTTCCCAAGACCAACCGTGGCGATGTGAAGAACGAGCCTCTTGAGTGGTAAATGTTGTTTGTGTTTTTCAAGTGCTTGGGTTGGTCATTGCCACTAAGTCACTTTCCTGTCACGTTTGGATTTTAAAATCATATTCCCCTACTTGTTGCGGTTACTATTTGTGTTTTGTTTTGCCTTGCGCTAATCATGGGCTGTTTTATAATTTGGATAGCCTACGAATTTCAACGAGAATGAATTATGATCGTGGATATATATTTGTAGTTCTATATAACAAGTTCTTGTATTCCTCGCTCTATATTCTATTGTGTTAGTCAGGTACGTGTATTAATCTATACATGTCTCTCCATGGGGAACATCTCAACCATTATTCTCCCTTGTTTGTTCTCAGCCCAACATCATCCGCGGGCTGCAATGTCGATGGTCTTTCTACCCCATCGACGATCAAATATCTGACATCCGAAGGCCCTACAAAACGACTTGTGGCGGTAGTAAACCATGTCAGAAGGCTGAGCAATGTCATCATCACGATAGCCCCATTAGTATCATTCATTGATTCGGAGGTGACCGGAGAATTGGAGGGGAATTTGAATGTAATAGAGGCGAATAGCAGAAATAGGGTGATTAGTGAATCTACCTCTATATCTAGGTCTCTTAAGAGGGAGGTATACTCTACCTAGTAAGAGTTTTGCGATAGGAGATATATATAAGAAGACGCAATGAAGATGGTCCATCGAATGAGGGGAATGAGGGGGATTGGTGACGGAAGAAACAACCAAGTGGTCTGGAAACAAAGCACAAGACTGTAGGAAACGTCTAAATCAAGTTGATATTAGCTGCTCAAGGCTCATGGTAACCTGGAGTCGAATATGTCCGCGTACAGAACCCCGTAGTAGCTATTGGAAATCACCGTTTTAAACCCCGTCACCGTACCGAAAGAGATTGCGTTCAGGCCTAGCCGCACTCCCACAGTGAAAGAAATGGCGTATCTTTTTCTTCGGCTCGACTTGAGACCATAAGTCCGAAAATGGAAGCCCACGGTCTCGCGCAAAGACATATACTGATCATGATACTTCAGCGGCGAGACCGATAGATGACATCACAATGATGATGGTGATCATCCTCGCCAGGATGCAGGTTTGCTTTTAGTTGAGTTATAGAAGTTCTGAAAGACGGGAACCCCGGTGCTTGAATTTGCTGTTGATTCAATATCACCTATACAGAAGCACAGTGTTAGGAGGAAGAGTAGTCCAGTTCCTAAGAGTGTGGTGATCACGAGGATAAACGAGACGATGTTCCACGCAAAGATAAAGCGGGACAAACGATGTAGAGTGTGCGGTGCGACTAACATTGATAGCAAGGGAAAATAGCCCTACGGCCCAGGCAACTAGGACCACGTGCCACCGTTCGATAACGAAGTCTGGGAAGACTAGGCTGACTTGGCCTAGGATATAATTCGATCCTAAGGAATTGTTGACAGCACCCACGGCGACAAGTCCCAGCAAACTCATAGCAAGTATCCACCAAACATCGAGGGCTACGAACCGATATATGATAGCTATTGGGAAACGCGAGGCGGTGCTAGCATGGCCACCCATGAGTATTGGCCTCCAGCCACTGGCCAGCGCGAACACACCCCAGCCATTGCCAGGGCAATAAGCATTGTGACAAAACATACTCCCGCCCAGCCAAGAATCATGACAGGTGGGCCACCTGCTTGGATACCAATGATGAATGCTCGGCTCGAGGACAATTCTGCCAGGTCACAATACCGAGACTAAAACCCACCCAACAAACTGAACGATTGTTTGAAATCGTGCTCGTACCCCATATTCTCGAGAGCGACATCCTCGTCCGTCGGGCTATCAAATGCCATCTTGGTCGCCATGATGATGAGTAGCTAATAATTTTTTCGAGATGATTATCCATGGTCAATGGTGCCGCGAAGCAAGGGATATTTTGTCAACTGATATTATATCATTATATTAGACACTAAGGGCTGTTTCTGTTTGGCAACAAACAAGTAATCGTATCACCAATATACGCAAGTAATTTCGAAAAGACCACAATTGCACAGCTTGAATCACCAATCCATCCCACCCACTTCCAACACAAGTCCACATTTGTTCAAGGTTTCGATAATTGTTCCTTTCGGAAGAAAAGAAGAAAGCCACCACTTCAATTCAAATGTTAGATTGGATCCATATGCTTATAGGGGAGCACATACCAGATCGAGAGCTGTAATAAAAGAGCAACCCAAAACCAAGCGTTAGCCAACGCACCCACACCAGCCGTGATATCTGGCGAGATAGGCCCTGGTCCAATGTTGTTTGGTGCAAAGGCTCTTGCGCAAATAGTCGCCAGAGAGCCCAGGACCTGTGACGCCAGAAGAGTGAAGCAGATATGCATACGAGTCAGTGTTTGCAGCAGAATCATACCAAACCCGAGACCTTGTAATGCATCCAAGACCCCGAGCCAGAGCCAAAGACTGCGGGATATAAGAGCACCTGATGTATAACTTCCAGCCCAGGGGAGGAACAAGGCTGACCCAGATGTGCCCCACCAGATTTGAGCCCAACGTGGAGCTCCCAGACCACATGCGAGAACTGGGAGGATCCAAGAATGGGATTTGGATAGTCGAGCCAGTAGGAAGAGGATTGCTATCCAGGCAAAGCCAAAGAATGCGACGCAGAGAAGTAGGATTTGCCACGAACTAGCGTGCTGGGTAATCCAGAGGACTGTGGTAACCATTAATGGAGTCTCCAAGGCATAGGAAAGGAGAATAGACAGCAGCAACCGTCTAGAAAATGGAGACTTACAATTCCAGTTTCGACCATATGGGGCACTCAAAAAGAAGTTTTGGATAATGACAACCACCCAATTCCAAATTACGATCTTGCGCCGGAAGACGGATTTGTAAAATGAAGGCACTTTACCAGGAGTTTGGCGATAGTAGTTTGGCAAACCAAAATAGACGATGAAGCCAATTGCCCACAAAAGGAGAGTGATTGATGCACATATCGCTCTATAACAATGGTTAGCGAGTCTCCCATCTTTCAGATGAAGATTTCTATGTTATACGCACGTCATCCCCCAGGTGTTGGTGATGCTGCCCTGCACATCCATAATTCCCGTGTTGGTAGCTTTAGTCAAAGTTGAACCCCAGTACCAAAGAGCGATGACATAGACTTGCTGCGTGCCCTGGATAATACAAGCACGGAACACCCACTGCTTGACCGGTGCACCACTTTCATCGCCGAAATTGAGGGCGAAGAAGATAGAGCCGCTCGATGATGCAGCAGCATACATACTACTGCCAACGTTTTGAATCCATCCGCGATTGTATGAGTTGGGCTCAAAGTGTGCCATTCCGATGATCAAAAAGGCCGTTCCGTATAGGAACCATGGCACACTCAGAACGAGCACCGATTTGCAGTATCGGAAGAAAAGCCACCATAGAATAGAAGTGACAAGGTAAACCATCGCAATTCCGTACAGCTTCGTAGCGGTCTGACCAGCCTCCCCGGTGAGTAGTGTAATCTGGTAGGAATTGGCAGCAATGATTTGGCCCAGTCCGAGGAAGAGAGAATACACCGGCCAATCTCCGATACGCAGTTGCATCCATTTTTTCAGTCCGGTTGGTGGCATGTAGTCATCACCAAGAAGGAACTCATCCGGCTGGGCATCCTTTCTCTCACGCTCACCACTTTCATGGGATGTCGTGTCGTCGTTGGTGACTGACCCAGCCGGCGATGTTCCGGGTTTGCCCCGATGCACGGAGTGAGCTGGGGACTCTTGATTGAGGCCAAGGCGTGCATCACGAAATTTGTTGAACCATTTCTTTTCGCTTTTCTCGAGGTATTGCTCAATGCAGAGTTGGGTGTCCGAGTTCGTCCCAGTGAGTTCTTCGAGTCTTTTCTCAAACACTCTGTAGTACTCGCCATTGCTATCGGTGAAGAATGGATCAACCTTTTGAAGTTTGAAGTCTTTCTTCTCTCCAACAACAGAATCGACAGACAATACTGAGACATTACTGAGACGGTTTGCTGGCTCTGCCCATGGGCGAGAAGGAGGAGCAAGAGTTTCATCTGTCCCGACAGTACTCGGCGCCGCTGAACTACAGGGCGTGTTGGTGCATCGAGCCAACAAGGAGTTCTGACTCGCACGCTGGGCTGAGAGAGCCTCTTTGGTGAGGGCCACACCCACGGGTTGGGAAATTTGTGCTCGTCCTGAGTCTGCCCTTTCAGGTGATATAGAATAATCGTCATCACCGTAACAAGTGGCCATTATTTCATCGTTGCTATCTTCTTCGGCTTCTGGAGAGGCTCTATCGACACTGTCATCACTGCCTTTCCCGAGCTCACATCGATTACGAGACTCTACGGTGCCAGACACCGGCCGGAGAGTAAAAGACATCTGGCGACTGAGTCCCGACATATGTCTCTCCTCAAATCCAGCGCTTGAGTCATGACTGTAGACTCTAGAACTTCGCTGTAGTGATCCCGTAGTACCCGGGGGAATTGAGGATTGTAATGGGGGCGTGGATACACCCGATCTTGTTGATGCAGCCTGCGGTGTCATCATCCCATAGATAGCGTTATATGCACCAGCAGCGGCAGACTGGCTCTGGGATTTGGTTCGTTCCTTTTGATGGACTCGAATAGATGTGGACTGTAAGATCTCAAGATCTTCGACCCACTGGGCTACTGGGAATCGCTGCTTTGCAGACCTTGCGCGCATCATTGCTCTCACCTCGTAATTGGAGTTTAATGCACTGTTGATGGCCAATTTGAACTGCTTTAACAGGTGGGAGGTAGTCGTGGACTCAACCGTATACCACCAGCCAGGCATCTGTCCAAGTCCCCCTACTCTCGCCCCAATTCCAAGGGCACCCTTCCGACCAAACTCGACAGCAACAAGACCAAAGGGTTCATCGCGTGACGGAATCAGTGCAAAGTCTGCGCCAGAGAAGATGAAGTGTGGTAGGACCGTGAACTGAGGTTTAGAGCACACCCGGCCAGGGTAAAGCTTCATCATTCGGTCCAGTTTCAACGCGGCAAATTTGCCATATAGATCAATGAGGGGCCCAATACAGATGAGCTGGACATTTTCTCGACTCTCCAATACGCCAGGTAAGACATCCGCGATCAAGTCGATACCCTTTTGCATAGACCACCTTCCAACAAAGACTAACAGCTCAGCGTCGGCTCTTTGCCTAAGACCAGCCCATTCTTGAGCTTGAAGCTTTAGTCCTGCTCTGCGAATTTCGAAGTCATTGTCGATATAAACTTCGCTCTCCTTAGGCAAGGATTTATTCCACTCGTCTGTATCGGAGGGGTCGGGATTCGGTAAATGTCCAACTTTTCTTAAGCCCCAAAATATTGGATATCGAGCATATGACCGCTTGCCATACTTCTTTGACACACCAACAGCACCGAAGCCTTGTTGGTGGAGGCGAAGATAGCTTGCACCGGCATGAAGAAGATTGAAGATCTCGCCGAACTGAACATAGCGTGCTACAACGTCCAAATCAAGATTGAAAACAGAACAGACTTCGGTTTTCTCTTTCTGCGTCCGCATTGGCCATAACCCTTGAAATTCGGCGTTGTGGAGTGATAAGCAGATAGGAATAGTCTGAGGCAAAAGATATAACGGAGCCACCGAGCCGTGATAGTCATTGACGTGGTACATATCAACAGGGAAGCGCTTCAATGCCTGGGCAATGCATTGGTTCCAGGCGGAGTAGTAGATGGCACTGTAAAGGTCGTCCATACGGGCAGGGTAGGGCTCTGTGGCGGTTTGCTGGCGGAAAACGGGTGCATCCAGCAAAACATATGTGATGTTCCTCAATTGATGGTACTGAATTTTGATCTCATACGAATTCCCCAAGATCATGACAAACATTGAATCTGCTTGTTTATCAGCGGGGTACTTCACTCCGCCAACACAGGGAACAACCCAGACAAGATCTTGATGTCTGAGCTGCCTGCCCATCAACTGTGCCATAACCCCTAAGCCACCGATTTTTATCTTAATAGCCCAGTCGTCGATCTCATATTCCATAGTTGCAATGAGGATCTTTCGCCGGCGGGTAGTTCGATTGCCAAAAGTAGAAGTGCTTTGCAGGAATTTCGACCTGCTTGTACGGCGTCCTAAGGGGTTTTTGGACTGTCGATCTTCCGCGTGGCCGATTTTGAATTGATTGATGAAATCCATTGAAATGTGCGTCTTTTTCTCACTCACGCCGATTTGGTTGAACTTGATTCGGTAGAATGTTTTCATGAACACATAAGCGCAGGCTGAGGCTGTAACGATAGGAACAATCCAAAGAATGAAAAAGAGAGCCATTTGAACGTATTTGGAGCCTGTAGGAACAAGTTTAAACTGCAAATTTGAGTCATCGAGTTGAATCCTCCAAGCGACATGCGGGTTCGGTGGGTGCTGAGTGATGTTTATGGTGGTTACACTGAGCGAAGAGGGTGGTAGACGGTCTAGAATGGAGTCCCCGTCGGAATCTCCGTAGATATAGCTTTGGTCTGGTTGATGATCAGGGTTCATACCCCAGACATTCAACTGACCCTGGGCAGGCCATTCAGCTAGAAAGCAGAACTTCCAGAGGCCGTCGGTATCTTGTTTCACGACGTTATCTAAGCCAGCATCATATCCGAACCTATTGAAAGGGCCATTGAAAAAGAGGTGAGGGAAGCGGCGCCTGATAGCAGGCCTCCAGCCGGGTCCGTCGCCCTCTTGGACGTAGTCGCTACTCCCTGTGAGGCGACTCCAGTATTCAACCCGAACATGTTTCCCATTCCATTTCTGTTTCTTCGTTCCAGACCAAGGCAGTTCTTTAATGCTGTGATTTCCTCCCTTATAGGGGAGCCATTCAGTGAAAGTGCTGCCCCAGTTGGTGGAGTACCGGTATTTGTCTGCTCCTGCTGCGTGTTGTTCAATGAAAAGAGTACCATCATCGCGCCCATGAAGCAAGCTACTGGAGTAATTTGCCGTGGCAAAGATTATGGGATTATTATACTGCCCGATTCGGATCAGGAAATGGTCGATAGCGTTCGTTGTTCTTCCATCAGTACTTGTCGTATTGTTCACCGTCAATTTGTGCACTCCATTGTAGACACCAGTCAGAGTAGCTGTCCAAAACCAGGTAGATGGGATTTGACCGGTCCAAGATGTACTATCTGGGTCGATAGTCCCACAACTGACACTATCAGGGTCCACAGAAGGCCATTCTGCAGTCTCAGTTGACGATTCGAGTGATATTGACTCAGTTACCAAAGAGCAGTTCATCTCTGTGGAGAAGAAGATACCGATATCCACTGATTCACTTTCATTTGGTGCAACGGCAGATAGCAGCGGGGCATCGTGACCAGGTAAGAACTTAGTTATCATAGGACGAGGAGGGACGAATTTGTCCTTGGGGATATAGGCTCTGAATTCATATGGCTGAAACTTCATACTGTCAAGACAACCGTTGTACTTGTCGGAGCCGTTCAAAGCAAGTTTGATCGGACCCTCTTGCAATGTAAACTCATCGTGAGGATAGAACAGGTTCTTCACCGTGGTGTTTATTTCGAATGGAGCAACCAGTGCTGCATCTGGGTCAGAACAGTCGAACTTATAGTTCACCGTTCTGTTGTCATTCTGGTATACAAACCAGATCGTTTGGTTACCCATTTCTCCGAGATCCTGTAATTGGTAATATGGACTGCGCAAGACAGACCACATCCCAGTTTCTGTGGGCACTCCGTTAGATCCCGGCAGATATACGTTGTGCGTTTGGTTTGAGAGTTGCTGAATCCACCATCCGTCATTGAGAGCACCGAAGTCCTGTCGCATTTGATACATGTGCTTGATAATGTTCCTCACAGGATGGGCGGGATCACGGTGGTCATATGTCACTTTCTCATCGTGGCAACCCAAACGTCCCGACTTGATAGGCCACTGGAAATATTGAGTTGAATTTAACTGGAAGCATCCATGGTTTTTCCAAGCTGTGGCCGGAGACATAGCTTGTCGACCATATATATAGTTAGCAGCTGAAGCATCTAGGATATAGAATGCTTGTTCCTCGCCCCATAGAAGCATAGGAATACCGGGCATGTGCAATGTCGTGATAAAAAGAGCCAGGAGTTGCCTCTCAATGCCATATTCAACGGCCGGCCATCGGAACACGTCCTGGTTTGTCGCTCCGTACATATGGCGGGGATCAAATTTGCCAGTGTTGGCATTGACCAGGTCATTGGTGAGAACCATTTGATACCAGGCCTCGGTCCAGTTGACTGGAATGTCGTACCCAGCAGCCAAGTTACCATCCATGCCCAAGAACCGCGTGAGAGAGCGATAGACGGAGTAGTGAAATGCAGCAGCATCGGTCGCCTGCTTGTTTTGGTCACGAATAAAGTAATCCGGGTCAGAGGAATTTGTCATCATAAAAGCCTCCTCGAGCGATTGGGACTGCATATCAGGTTGACGTCCTCGCCCGTGAAAGATAGAGCCAAGAGTGTTTCCGCTTGTAATCTCACCTGGGAGAAAAAAGTTTTCCTTTCCCACGCGGCGAGCACAGTCTCGGTACGCCCCAGAGATATCCCCAAGAGCATCGACAGTGGCTTGTGTAGCTTTGTCGTAACGAAAGCCGTCGATGTCGAAAGATGCGATGATCATACATGAATGACGAATAAGTCTCTCTCTGACACTAGGCACCCATTCACGCAGCCGGTCTTGCACGGAAGCAAACTTAGCCAGCTCTCGTTTCCAGTCAGGGTAGACACCGAAAGCCTCAATGTCACCATATTGATCAAAGTCACTGTCGTAGCACCCACGTAACTCGTAATCGATATACTCATCCACGGGGTATCCGGTCTCATTCCAGAAGCGAGGATATTCACATGTCTCGTTGTAAGTGTTGCCATATCGAAAGTCGACATATTGACGATTTGATTTCCAGGAAGCCCTATGCTCTTTGACTGAAAATGGTGTGGTTGTGTTCATGTACCCTTCAAATCCAATGAGATCCCCCATACTAGTGCTGTTAGATGCCTGTGACGTGGTAAAGAGAAGATGGCTAGACTGGAAGACTTACGTTGAGACAGTGTTGTCAAAAATAACATACATGCCGCGGTTGTGAATTTCCGTAATAGCTGCTCTCCATGTTTGAATTGTCCCAAAATGCTGGTCGAGTAAAGTTGTGTCAAGTGCCGAGTAGCCGTCAGATCCCCATGGCTGGTTCATCAATACCAAACCTGCAAGGTAAAGCCCCTAGAAGTTCAATCGTTAGTCAATATCAGATATGTTCCCAGGGCTAATTCATGAAGCTAACTTTGATGCCCATTCCCTGTAAATAGTCCAAAGTATCCAGTAGGCCAGCCACATCACCTCCATGTCGCATTTGATTTGAATTAATATCATGTTCAAAGAGTGTCCCATTTATATTGTCGTTTGTTGGATCGCCATTAACAAATCGGTCAAGGAAAAGCGTATATACAGGAAAACGCCAATTTTCTGGAGAAGGAAAGTAGGTGTGGTCCGGCCATTCTCCCCAGTAATCCAAGGGGTTTGTTGCTGTTTGATTTTCATTGATATTATAAGAAGTGAGAGCCTCATCGTATGGCCAGCTAATTCCTGGAGCTGCAAGAAGAGCAAGCACCGGGATTGTATATCTCCAATTCATGGTCGACAAACAATGTAGTAAGCCGCCTCAGAGAAACTTAGGATCGTAGCATGTGTGAATATAGAATGACGAGGAGCGAGGCAAAAGCTGTTGATCCGACTAGATCTTCTGAGATACAGCTACTATGTTTCACCATTGCCTGTTAGCAGGTTTGTTAATTTCTTCAAAAGAATATGAGACTGACGCTCATGTACCCGACTAGTACGTACTACTAACGAATCAGGTCTTCTCGTCCAGGTATTCGGAAGGGGAAGATGCTAACAGGGCAGAGGTAACCAACAGTTTGCTTTCTCGGAAAGTCACAGGGGTTGTGAAAGTGTGGTGTATCGATGACGAGTAGGACTAGTATCAATGAGGAACTTCAAGCATTTTCCTCCAAATAGAATATGACCAATAGTCTTTCAATCTATGGGGGTGCTCCTGGGTAGAAAGGGGGAGAGAAAGAAAGGAAATCAAGACTGCGGAATGATTAATAGAAATAAGAGAGACCTGGGAATGTTTGAGATAGCAGACCACTACCAGCTGCGGTAAGATCACTCAACGTGGTTCAAAGAGAGCATGATACCCCACGGTCTAATTCTTCCAAAAAGGTCTCCTGGTGTTCTTTCCGGATCCTGGGACTAGGCATGAGCTACTTCGACAATTCCCCTTGAGGCCCGGAATGAACGGTTAGAGCCGAAGACGAACCTGATAGGAGACAAAGAGATACAACTACATTGAGCTTTGTCCGCGCGTTGATTGTCATGCTAATTACCGTTATGTGCTATTTACAGAGACCATGGGACTCAGACGGCGAAGGTCTGTGTCTCGAAGCGTCACCGTCGCTCGGGTTTCAAGCAACAACCGTAGCTCTTTGCATGGGACAGAGTTCGTGGAATGGCCGTGGCTCGACAAAGCTAATCTAGCAATCCATGCATTACAGGTATCACAGCAATTTAGTGAGACCACCTTATGGACGGTGTCCAAAAAAGCGGGGAGTCCGAGCAGCGCAGAGTACACATGCAGTTTTATATTGCTCAATTGAAATTCCGACGGTATACAAACTAGACTAATTTCCTTGCTGGCGCACTCGAGTTGGAGTGCATACACAACTCATATATCGTTGATATTGAGCCACCGACACTCCAGACCTTTGGGTGTATGATAGTGGCAACAGTTGCGGCGGAAATACCGTCTAACACGCACGAACTCAATAACAGCTTTTCTTGGTGCTGAATGCATACACAAACAATATATTTTAGTTCCTATTGGGATACGTGTACATTTGCAACGTTGTTATTCAGCCTGCATTGAGGTATGGAGTACATACATACACAGAATTTAAGCCTCTCTGTACTCTGTACTTTGTACTGATTTATATAGACTGTTAATCTGTATTGTTGACAATATTTTATCCTAGACGCGAAGGCTGAGTCGCTTTAACAGGCCTTCAAGTCATTGCCAGTAGATCTCGACCGTTCAAACTCCCGAAACCCTGTCTGCCCGTGTAGTGGACATTCTAAACAAGGAAATATGACTACATATGCAGCATTTGCCAAATGTAACCTGCTGTCTATCATGGACACCGGGATCACCGGTTATTCTACAATTAGGTGGCCATTAATCGAGCTGTCCTAGCTGTTCGTGGGAGGATGGAAGTTCAAGTAATATATATGGCTGATGGAGTTATTAACTGTGTGTTCATCATTGATACATCTACTAATGTGTCAACATTTCAAGTAGTATTTCAGACCCCATAATAAAACTTGAGACAGTTTAGTGGTTGATTGGGATCTGGTTAATTGGAAGATGGCATGTGATGCTAGATAGGGACACATACTAATGCTTCTATGTAATATACATAAATGGTCGAAGAGCACAGAGGTAGCACCACGTCACCTATGATTCACTGTGCGAAAATGGTCATGGGTTTATGTGTATTTACCCATCATATCAATGAACCCTATGGCATGTTAAACTATGGGGTACAGGATGGAACAACATGGGGAGGTTTCATTAAATAAACATATTTCACTTCTACTGACCACCACACTTTCTATAAACAAATGGGACATGATATAGAAATACTCCAAGGCCTACTAAGACCTGGCATGCAATGGTCCTAAATTTTCTAGTTGCCAAAAGTCGTTCTGATTAGTCTCTTGATTTTTTAAGCATACATTTTTGAATCAGGTTCTAAATTTATCAGTTTGTTTCAGAGGCAAGGTCGTTGCCTTGAAGAGATTAATACCATGTGGCTAGGAGCTGCAGTATTAATTTGTCTTGTCTTGCAAATTGTGAAAAGGCTGTTAATGGATGATTGTGCTCTATGTAGATATATAAACAGCTAGGCTCTGTCGCTTTCCCAGTATGAAATTACTCGTTAGTTGGGGTGTTGGCGTTGCTGGTTCTGAACAACTTCTGCCACTCGAATAGAAACCGAGCTACGTTAATTGAAAATGCATACCTTCACAATTGGAGCTATATGGAAAATAAACTTGAGCGATAGTTGTTTAATGATCTCTAACGAGTCTAACATAACTGAATAGTCTCGATTTTACCCCCAGAGCTGTGGTGTTACTCTTTGTGAAACCCAGGCAACCATTAGGATATCACCGGAAGCTGCCGTAGTTGTGATAGACTGTAGTTGCGTATAATAAACGTGTTATTCATTGCATTTGATACCTATCGGGATTACTGTGCACTGTGTCAAGGTATGTCCACCATGTACTGATCAAGTGATGAACTTGGTAGATACATATTGCCTGAGCGCAGGATCTGATCTATACATCTCTCTACATATATAGACTGCGCAATTCATTCTGAATGGGATACTTGTATTGCCTTTGGGGTGCCCGGCGTTAAACACAACCTAGCACTGGGAGTATCTGCCGTGCTGTGTGTCGCTTGCCGTGCAATATCGAGCATCATTATTGGCTTACCGAGATACTTAAATTCAGACAATCTATTTCGTTCGAGCTCAAGTGAAACATGGTCTTGCTCACAGGGGTTCCGGTGTTCGAGTGGAACCAGTCGGTTAAGCGGTGTGTTGAAATACAACATAAATAAAAACAAGTATTCAGAGAGTAAGAAACATACCGGGTTATCAATATTCTCAGCTATATAATTAGCAAGACGGAAGGTTGGAGAGCTGGACACAGCTCCATGTTTCCCGATTGGATTATATATCAAAGTTCCCATCGAACATCTCGGATTGAGCAGTTGTATCACCTATTTGCTGGCAACCTTCATGATGCCAAAACCACAAGGAAAGTCGACTTGCTTACTCATTATATCATGCTCCTTCAAAAGGGGGAGATGGGAAAGCCACTTGCTAGCTAGCCTAAAGTATATGGTGGTTTCAATAATCGAGGACAAATAGTCTATATAGGGATGTGCCCATCCTGATTTGGATATAGGCAATGTTTAAGTAATTATTTTTTTCAGGGCAACTCCAAAATATCCTGGTATCCATCCTGTTCTTTGCTCATACATCGTGCCTTGATTCGGCGAATTCCACAATCCGATGTCTATTGGGCGCCGTAGCGCTCACGGTAATCCTTCAACCGCTGGATCTCACCGGCGCCAATGCTATCACCCAACTTCTCAATCAGGTCGTGGAGGCCAATAACTGACCGGATGGGGATCTTGCCACCAAGATCACGCTGGGCAACGCCAATGGCGCTCTTGGTCTCGGTATCGCTGACACGTTCCTCCCGATCCAGCAGGACAACGACACCAGAGACGATACCGCCTTCCTTCTCGATGATACCGACAGCCTCGCGGAGTGCAGTGCCAGCAGTAATGACATCGTCCACAATGACGACGCGCTTGCCCTTCAGCGGGGCACCGACAATGTTTCCACCCTCGCCATGTGCCTTGGCCTCCTTGCGGTTGAAGGAGTAGCTCACATTATCCCATGTAGCTTTTCCAGATAGGGAGTCACGCACAGCGAGCTCGTTGGTGACAGAGGCGCAAATGGGGATACCCTTGTATGCGGGTCCGAAGATGATGTCGAAGTTGGGCTGAGCGGTGCCGTCAGGGTTGGTGGTGACGAAAGGTTCAGCGGAGAGGACGCTAGCGTATGCAGCAGAGGAGGCGCGCAGCAATGGGGCAGTGTGCAGGAGGGAAGAGGTGAAGAAGTAGGGCGATTCACGGCCGGACTTCAAGACATAGGTGCCGAATGAGAGGACCTTGTTGGAGATGAGGAGGGGTAGGAGGGTGGACTTGTAGTCCTGATCGGCAGATGGTGGAGGAACAGTCGACATTTTGGATTGAGAATTGAAGCAATTGTCAAGAGGTCAAGTCAAAGTCAAGAGTCTCAACGCCAAGTCGAACGGGAAAATTTTGCCGGAACTTTAATTTCCATGGAGGGGCAGGCGGTATAGACTTGGTATTGCGCCATAGTAGATGCGAGAATCTGATTTTGCTTATAAAAGTCCCATTAACAGCCATTTTGTAATAGAAAAAGGGTTAAAAATGAAATAAACACATATTAGTTCCACAATAGTTACTTTTCCCTTGAATTTTCCCTTGAATTTCCCCTTAATTCCTTTTTAAAAGTAACAAAACACGTGCCTCCGATGGCCGGCCTTCCCCGCCAAATGTTGTCCCCCCAAATGTTCCGCTCACCGGTATCCTCCATTCCTCTCCTTCACTCGTCTTCGAGCCTCACAATTCCTTCTTTTATTCACTTTTTATTACTTTTCTTTGTGTTTTATCCATTTGCTCCTTAGGTTCTTGGACATTTAGGTGTCACAAGTACACAGGGATTGTGCTCAGGGTCTCAGACAACAGTAGTCTCATCTGCACAGGTGTCCCACAAACAATCTAATTAATTACTGTGCTCCGGTATGTTTGTTCAAGAGTACAATTCGTGATGGAATTGATGGCTCGTTAGATATACGTGATATGCTTACAAAAAACCAGATTAACCCGACACGATGCATATTCGGGAGAAGCTTGCTAAAAACGAGGCGGAGGGAAAGACTGGAATCTCCTTCGAGTTCTTCCCTCCCAAAACCGCCCAGGGTGTACAGAATCTTTATGACCGAATGGACCGCATGCATGGGTTGGGTCCTTCATTCATCGACATCACCTGGGGTGCTGGTGGTCGCTTATCGGATCTGACTTGCGAGATGGTTAGCGTGGCACAATCGGTATATGGCTTGGAAACTTGCATGCACCTGACTTGCACAGATATGCCATTGGAGAAAGTTGATCAAGCGCTCCAAGCTGCCTACAAAGCTGGCTGCACCAATATTCTGGCTCTTCGAGGAGACCCACCCCGAGACAAGGAAACATGGGAGGCCGCTGAAAATGGATTTTGCTATGCGAAGGATCTGGTTAAATACATTCGGGACAAATACGGCAACCACTTCGATATTGGTGTGGGTGGCTATCCCGAGGGCGCCGATGACAACACGGATGTGGACCAATTAATCGACCACTTGAAGGAGAAGGTTGATGCGGGCAGTTCTTTCGTCGTCACTCAGATGTTTTATGACGCAGACAACTTCATCGAATGGGTGAAAAAGTGTCGAGCCAAGGGCATCACTGTCCCCATCATCCCCGGTATCATGCCCATCCAGACATACGCTTCTTTCATTCGTCGATGCAACTGGACCAAGGTTCGAGTGCCTCCTCAGTGGATGGAGGCCCTTGAGCCGGTCAAGAACGACGATTCCGCGGTTCGAGATATCGGAAAGACTTTGATTGCCAATATGTGCAGACAGCTGATCGCTGCTGGTATCAAGCACCTGCATTTGTGAGTATTCCTTACTAATATCTCAATCCTAGTATCCGGATATGTTCTAACAAATTGTCTAGCTATACCATGAACCTGGCTCAGGCCACTCAGTTGGTTCTCAAAGAGCTCGACCTTTCCCCGTCGGACGAATCACCTATTCAACGCGCGCTGCCTTGGCGACCCTCCCTTGGCCTCGGCCGAAGGACGGAAGACGTGCGACCAGTGTTCTGGCGTAACCGGAACTCATCATACGTTGCTCGTACCCAGACATGGGACGAGTACCCTAATGGTCGCTGGACCGATTCTCGTTCACCTGCGTTCGGTGAACTTGACGCTTATGGCGTGGGCCTGAAGGGCACGAATGAGCAGAACATCAAACTCTGGGGCGAGCCAAAATCGATCAAGGATATCTCGAACATCTTTGTTGACTTCTTGGCCGGTAAACTTGACCGACTGCCGTGGAGTGACTCGCCAATCACAACCGAGGCCCACGATATCCAGGAGGACTTGCTCAAGCTAAACCAGCGCGGATTCCTGACAATCAACTCTCAGCCCGCTGTCAATGGAGTCAAGTCGTCTCATCCTGTGTACGGATGGGGCCCGAAGAATGGTTTCGTCTACCAGAAAGCCTACCTTGAGCTTCTGGTCCCCTCCAACTTGGTCGATGAGCTCATCACTCGCATCGAGAAGAACGATGACTTGACCTACCACGCCACTAACAAGAAGGGCGAGCTCAAGACCAACACCCGTGACAGCCCGAATGCCCTGACATGGGGTATCTTCGCTGGACGAGAGATCATTCAGCCCACAATTGTCGAGACAGTCAGTTTCTTGGCCTGGAAGGATGAGGCATACCTCTTGGGCGAGCACTGGTCCAAGTGTCACGACGCAGCCAGCCCTAGTCGCAAGCTGATTCAGCAGGTCATGGACGACTGGTATCTCGTCAATATTGTCGATAACGACTTCCACAGATCTAATGCTCTGTTCGAATTATTCGATGGCCTTGAGATCAAAGAGCTTAACGCCGAAGTCGAGGTCGAGGTCCCTGAAAAGCCATTGACCAACGGTCACACCGAACAAAATGGCGTTGCTGCCAACTAAACCCAGTTCCCCTTAACTCAGAACTGGTTTGATATCCATTCATACCCTCGACCAACTACCTCGGTCGTATGCCACCTTTGCAAATCCCCCATTAACACCAACTCAACATACCTAATTCAACATCACTCATCTCAACGATAACACAGCCCATACAAACAACCACTCCAACACATCTCGGGCTCCCCCTGCAATGTCTTATGGCGTCACGACTGAAGACCTCTCAACGATTTCTTCCTCAGCGTTTTCATTTCAACATAATGTACCGATACCCCGTCTCTTTTAACAATGGCGCTTCGTCGATCGGATTCTCTTTTATTTTATCGGGTCCATTCTTCTCCAGGCCCGGTGCTTCTCTTCTGGACTATGTCATATTTTCTGTTTGGTCTAATACAGTCCAGAACAATAGTCCAGAAGAACGGAGGAATCAAAAGAATGAAAGAAAAAACAAAAATTCAACATAATTTTGCCTTCGCGGCTTATTCCTTCTTCTCGTCTTTGTTTGGTTTTTCTTCATTTCATAGAGCTTTCGCAGTGGCGGCTATAACTGTCCACGGTAGCCCAACCCTGCTTTTTCCCTTCTCCTTTTTCTTCTTCCTTTTTCCGTTCTGTCGAATTTTTCTTGGATGCTGCTTTTATCTCATACGATGCCGAATTCACCTCGGCTAATTGGATATCTCATTCGCATGAACTGGAAAAAGGATTGCTCAACGCATATCCGGACATCAAAAATGTTTGCGAAAGGATCTTTCTATGTTTAAATTCCTTATCTTTTCTCTGCTTTTGCAAGGTTATCCCGGGGCTAGCATACAGGACCATTCAACACCAGGATGTCGGAGTTGGGTCTGTTTTTTTTTTGTTTTTGTTTTTGTTTTTGTGACAGCAAAAGAAAGAGAACATCGTACATAAGACTGGATTCTGGATTTGAGGGGACACGACAAAATATGCATGTGATCTTATTTCTCTCTTCAACATGGGAGAGGCACATCACTGTGTGTTCTGGGCCTTCAGCTTTTGTGTCTCGGTTTTAGGTCCATATCAATATCAATCCATGTTCTTGTCTACTACTACATACATTGGCATACAGGACAATAAATGGATTGCATGTAGAATATCCAAGTTCTGGGACGTATTTAATAATAAGATAAAAATACAGTTGCAAGACAGTAGGTAGGCGAGTAGATAGAACCGCTTGAGACCAAAACCAAGACCCGATAGCACCAAAATCGACGGACGTCCCGCTTCCAAACTGAAGACTTGTAGAGAAACCATCTTTTCAAGCGTACAGCTAAAGGATAGGCTAATTTTACATTATTAGGGCACGGCCAACACATTGGAAGGCCCACGCAAATGGCTTGGCAAACCATATAATCCAACTGGACACGAGGACGACGTAGCCGGCAGTACGGCCTATCAGTATGGCAGAAATCCCAAGAATCAAGAGATACACGATGGCTTGAAGAAGCTCCACCATGAACCGGCTGATAGCCTGATCATTGCGAGGCTTGGGCCAGGCACCTGTGGCCTGGTAGCGTGACACCACGATGTAGATGCATTTGGAGACGCGCCAACAATGGCTGGTCATGTTCAGTGTGTTATTGACCACAAATTTGACGTAAGGGCTACCGGTGCCCATCCGAAAAGCGTTATTCACTTGGGTGACGGCAACAACAAGAATATTGAAGAGAAGTGAAAGGGCCAAAGGGTTGGGTCCCTCGCCGTCAGAATCAGCGTTGTCTTGGGAGCGCATGTCACCTAAATCGGCAGAGACGTCTGTGATACTCGACTGAAGAGACTCCTTGGTGGGACTCGCAACCTGAAGCCCGTCTAGCTCAGCAATTTCCAAAACTTTACCAGAAGTACGGAGACGAGGAAGGGTTTTCACCCGCTCTTCCTTTTTTTGCGAAGTATCAGGTTTCTTTTCCTTAGAAGGAGGCTTTTCAGAAGCGGCTGGTTTTGCGATCTTGGAGAGTTTATCCAACTTGGACGGCTTTGCTAGTACAGAAATCTTTTTGGTTGATGTAGTGGGCTTGTTAGGGGGCTTGGCAGGGTTTGCCAACGAAGGACATTCCTCTGATAAGGTCACTCTTTTCGTTATTAGCTTGCTTGGTGTGGGTGGTCGTGAGGGAGATTGTTTGTTTTCCTCTGGCTTGTTTTCCGTCGTGACCTTTTTTGGCGGCGAGGGAGGCTTGTTTGCCGAGACAGTTGGGGTGTCCTTGGTGGACTGAAAGGACCGTGCCGATCGTGATGATTCTGAGTTGTCCCTGGATGGAAGAGCTGGTTGAGGACTTGGCGACTGCTGCTGGTTCACACGCTGGGGTGACCCCGAATCATTCCGCAGAGACTCGGCACGTGTACGGAGGGACTCGGTCCTGTTGCGCAGGATCGTAGCAATGTTATCTGTGGGTGATCTGGCTATCCCTGAAGGCCTTGCCAGCCCGGTGGTACGGATGAAGCCACGGATAGAATTGGGCGCTGTGCCCTGTGCTCGTTCTGGAGTACGATCTTGCGCGTGATCTTCGTCTTGACCCTCGTCGTCTCGGTCTTTCGGCTGGGCGGAGATGCTGCGGAGTGGAAACGTTTGCGAAGTTGTCAAGGTGCGCCCTGTTGGCTTGGTCATCATGTTGGGTCGCCCGGGCCGCAACCCCGATGGCGTGGAAATTATCTGAGCCTTTGCCCGGACGGCTTGGATAGCCTCTGCGGTGACGGTGTGATTTGTGCCACCAGGACGACGTAGCCCTTGCGGCTTTGGCGAAGATGCTTTCTTGTCGGGCGTGGGAATCATGGTGCGTGTGGTAGTGGGTGTGATAATGAACACATCGTCGTCCCCCCCCGTTTTCTTCTAGACTCCTGGACCGCTCCGGTGTATTGCTGGTAGGGTGGTAGTTCTCCTTGCTCGAGTCCTGGGACCTGGTGCGCGGAATTGTAGAGGGGTTCTGGGACCGGCTCCGATCTTGGTACATGGCTGATGGCTTCGAGCATTGGGCAGGTCTCGAATTCTGAGAAGTTTGTGGTCGCTCTTCTTGGAGGACTATGGTCTCCTCGACTCTTTGGATGGCATGTCGGTCCGTCACTTTCCTCACTTGCTTCGGCGCCTGTTGCTTGTTCTTGGAAGGCAGGGCCAATGGGAGTGGATGCAGACTCGCATCGTCTAGGGAAGCGAACGTGAGGATTTCGTCTGGGTTCTTCTCCCCAGATATTTCCCTGCACCCTAAAAAAAGACCCATCCGCATTTTGAGGGTGTCTTTTTTCCTTCGCTTTTGCGGGAGATTCCTCCCAAATTGTGCTAATCCGATTATATCCGATCTCATCTGGGCTATAGTAGTGGGTGGCTAGTTGACGTTGCGACGCAGTCGTGGGCTGGGGCTGTGAATGTTGCTCCGGCTGAGAATTTTGCAGAGCCTGCGGTGATGGGCGATGTTGGTCTCGTGGCAAGCTCGGCATCTGATGCCCATCGTGTGCCCCGTCATATGTGTTGGCCGCCCTTGGGCTCTGGGTTCTTTGTTCGCTAGGCACGAATTTGATCTCGGGAGACGCGTTGCGACTAGGCAATGTTTCCGGGTCTGTCATCTCCCCACCGGCCCGGTGTACTCGTTCAATGCTTCTTTGATACTCGGCAATTTGTTGTGCCGTCATCGTTGGCGGATTGGGATCTTTTGCAGTTGGCATGTTCACGACGAATCGATCTTCCCAGTCGGTGATAGAACTGTGCTCGGCAGATACTGGGGAGATGGAAGGATGAGACCGAGGGCTGGAATCAGTCGTCGCGTTTGTTTTCACTGATTTCTGGGGTGTGGTTTCGGCCACATCCATGTTGACCCATTGGTCACCTTGCTTCCGCCAGCTGTTTCGGCTGTCCTCAGAAATAGTGGTGGGATCATTTTTTTTGCTCCCCTGCGCGGCACTGCTCTTAACAGTGCTTGGACTTGGTATGCCTGATGGTGCGTTGATTGCCCGGGGGCTTGCCAGATTTTGGCTAGTGCTAGCGGGAAGTCTGCTGCGGTGGTAGGAGATGGGCGAGCTGGGAGGTTCTGTTCTGTCGCTTTCCTTACTCCTGACACGTCTTGGTAACAACGGCGACTCCTCCAATTTTTCTCGGATCTTCCTCCAGTATGGATCATGACCTTTGTCCGCAGATCTAGGCTGGTCACCGAGCCGTCCCAAGGAATGGCTGGCTGGGGTCAGTTTAGGAATTCTGGGACTAGACGTCTGGCTGGAATCATCGTTACGGCTTCCAGAGAAAGACCTCGGGACTGGCAGCTTGGTAGCTTTTGACATTTGAGATATATTCGCCGGTGCACCTCTTGCAACAACATACCCTGTTGGTATTTCTTCTTGCGGGTATCTAGGTGGAGGTGTTGCCGAGAGCTCCGTCGAGGGCTTGTACTCGACACGGTATGCTTTGTAGGAAGTCTGGCGTATAGGTCGTGGTGAGAGATTCACAAGGTGTCCGTTGGGCAATGCGACATGAGCTTCGTCCATGTTGGGGTGAGGCTAACAATGATTGTTGTCAGGGTTGCCAATGCTACTGGCACAGCACAGCGGATAATTGCCCTAGCCCATGCCGTATAGGAGCGATGAGAGAGTGGTCGTTCCCTGTGGTGGTTTTCCCAAGGTAAGCTCTATGTCGGTCGGCGGCTGTAGAACGAAGGATATGAAAGACTCAAGGCCCGGAGGAGTGGGGTGATTCAAGAGACTGCCTGTTGAGAGATCTCCACGGGCGGTCGCTCATAACGCGTAAGAATAATGTGGTTGATTGGAATGCCAGGTGATGAGGAATGCCAGCCCCTAGGACGAATGCCGTTTGAAATGCTCCACCATCATCTGGAATGGCAGTTTCCTCTCGAACATTTTAAAATGAATTGCATTATCTTTGAAAGTTGCAAGAGCTGAATGCAGAGAAAGTGCGATCTATATCTGGATCACAGCGTGGACATAGTGGACTGATAACTTAAGAACTCCGAGGCAACCTATCCACCAATTGAATTGAAAACAATGATCAAGTCGAACAAAATCAACTTTGGGCAATCGGAAAAGAAATATCATGAGCCATAATTTTGGGAGCCCTAGATGAGCAGCTTGCATTCCCCAGCGTGGCGAATGTGCATGAATACCATAAAACAAAACGTCAAATGTAAAGCTGCACCAGGTATAGCCTCAACTAAGAATGATGTATGTACGAAAGGTGCTGCTACCGCGTCATTATCGTCTGGAAGGTGAATAGGAAACTGCGCATCTGATGCCGAGTCGGCAATCTTTCATGCTTGTTGAAATGGAATTTGGTCATTCATATTCGTATTAAAATCGCCCCGGTTCTCGGCGAGAGTTGAAGTTATCTGATCTATTGACGGTAGCTGGACCGCCTCCCGGTACACTGCTTCTCTTCAGCGGACTGGAGGTTCGCATCAAGGGAGTTGTACCACGCTCCTTGTAAACAAAGTCTCCGTTGCTTTGTAAACGGCGGTCAAATGAAGTTGTCGCAGATTTCCTCAGTGGGGAGTTTGCATGACTGTAGACACCAAGGCTTCCTCCATCACCTGTTGTTGTTGCAGTGGATCGGAATTGCGGTTGTCGCATTGTTGTGCGGTTGTTACCTCGCGCCATCGGCGAGCCATCTCGAGACATGCTCGGAGTGTGGGTTGGGGGTCCTTGGAACTTAGAGGAGATCGGAGTAGAGGTAGTCGACTGGCGGACCGGCGTGAAACCTTCTGGGTCGACGTGCTTGAGGTAATTGGGGTTGGGGCTGGTCTTGAAACCACGGTTAATGATGACAGCGGGGCTATAAGTTTCAACCCTGTTAAATTCGTCCTCGGTCTTCGGTGGTTCACCATAGGGATCCGAGAATTGAGTGCCAACATCTCTCATCACGGGATGTGTCCGAGGTTGTACATATTTGGTGTCATATTCTTTGAAGACCTCTTTGTGTATAACCTTCTGGTCCTTGGCTTGTTGCGTGTACGAAGAAGATATGAAGGACATTTGCACAGATAGAAGAGCTGTCAAAACTATTGTCGTCACAATCGTCACGCTGGGTCGTGGATCGGAAAGCTGTGTCGGGAGGAACAGCCAGTATACTAAGACGTGTCCTGGGCTGAACAGACAAAAGAGCCGGAGGCAAAGTGGCGAAGGATCCCAAATTGCAAGCTCCCAGACATCCCGCTGTGCGTCGGGGTGTGCTCTCGAGTGTGCCGATTCTGATGATAGCGCTTTGGCGATGTACCGCAAGGGAGACGGCATCCTGGGGCTTGAATCAACCCGTACACGATGCGCCGACGGGGTCGCCGGATTGTTATCAATGGAATTCTCAAACAGGCGATAGCGTCTCTTCTTCTGGAATGTGTAGACTGCATTGGTCACAGAGGCGACAGCCATCAAATGGGCGATAAATGAGGCCTAAGCGGAACAATCAGGACCGATTAGCTTTTTATTCATCAATCTCAGGAATATACAGATAGAAGGAGAGGGAGGAACACGAGAGGGAGAGTAACATACAAGCCACCCACGCAGAGATGTGCCGTCGTCGTCGCCGAACACATCATCGAAAGCCTTGCTACCACCGGACCGACTATTTGCTCGCGCAATAAGCAAGATCAAGTTGAGCGCAATACCGATAGGCAAAGCCCAGTTTTTCTCCAGTTGATCCCAATCACCGGCTTCAAATTCCTCAGAAAGCCAAAGCAGAAAGTCATATGGATTCAGGTATGAGAGTATGCGCTCGGAGAACGGGCGGCGGCGTACAAGTCGAGGCATTATGTCAGAGGATGGTGGTAGTAGATAGAAGCTGTTCCTCAGCAACTTCGATCTAATCAATAATATAACGCAAGCACATCAAATGTGAGGGTTGAGTCAAAGGCGATTCCACGATTGTTTGCGGACAATGATACCCGGGAGTAAACAACTCTTGAGAAATTGCATCAGCTTATGTAATTCGCAGCTGCCGGCGATAACCACGGCGATCAACGAACAGCTGGACCAGATCTGTCATTCCCTTGATCTATTTCGAACTGCTAGTTCGAGGACTGTATATCTCGGAGATCTCAGGCTCTTTTATTTTTCCTCATCATGGCGGCATCGGCCGCAACATACAAGGTATTTGACATGAAGTCGATAGAATGACCCCTCCGATCGCTAACTCGATACCCCAGGACCGGCAATTCCTTGCTGTCATTGGCGATGAAGAGTAAAGACACTTTCTTCCAATTTGCTCTTCGTCGAAAATATCGTGCTTGGCTAACCTAGCTCGACTTATCATGTAGCTCTGTTACTGGTCTTTTGCTCGCAGGCATCGGGGTATGATACTCTTCACTACCCCATCTACGTCACATCTATATGACATTCATATGAAACGCTATGCTAACTTGCTGGCTCTTTTTACAGCATGTCACTGAACCACCGGACTCCCAGAGAAACTTCCTAGTCGTTGATTCCAAGACCGAGACCTCAGAGATCGAACGGGCCTTCCAGAACTTCACCCAGGAGAGGAAAGACATTGCCGTGCTCTTGATTAACCAGCATGTAAGTTGCTTCTCCATATCCTGCGCTAAATATTTGAAACACTCGCATTTCATTGCCTACATCCGCTAACATATATGTCAACCTCAGATCGCAGAACGCATCCGCCATATCGTCGACGCATTCGCCGATCCTTTCCCAGCTGTCCTTGAAATCCCCAGCAAAGACCACCCCTACGACCCAGAGAAGGATAGTGTTCTCAAGCGTGTCCGCCGCCTGTTTGGGGAGTAGGCTTGTTTTACATGGATGTTTGTCGTTCTCATTTAGCCGGGAAATGGTGAATTGGTTTCGCTGTTCCGCCTCCAGGGTCTGCGCAACACATTTGATCCTATCATTGATGATCTCGGCGCTTGAGCATAATTGGGAAGAAAATATGGAAATATCAGATAGGGAAGATACCCAACGCAACTGGAACGAGTCCGAATACCCTCTACATATATTCTCTTGGCGGCTATACGGAATTTATTTAACATACATTGCGTGGTCAGCGGAGATGACGGATTGTATATTGTAGTCACAGCCAGATGTAGCGGTCAGGTTTACACTCGTACCCAGTTATGGTTTATACAAACGATTATAAACAAGGCAACAAATGCAAACAGCGTAGAAATGAGGGATTCCAAATGATATCCGAAAGTACTGCAAAGCGTTATAGAACTTGAAACAAGAGAATGCGAATATTGGGGTAGTCATGAGAAGGGCATGGAAAAGAGCATTGCAGATGCTTGATCCCCGAGTCAAGCACATAAGCTAATGAGGTTGACAATTCAGCAAATCGAGAGATGCCACCTGGTGAGTGGATGCAAAGCAATGTCTAAGATAGACAGGATTAGAAGTGAAACACGATGTCATCCGCCTTGAGGCAAGTGACCTGCTTCTGCTCCTTGTTGTAGACATCAGCAAGAACGGAGTATTTGCCCTGTAAAAACGCCGTTAGCTGCTTGCTTAGCTCTGAAACAATTATAAAGAAAACGTACCGGTGGGATCTGCTTGGGCAAGTCCACCTCCTTCTTCAAGATCATCTCGCCCTTCTCGAGGGGGCATTCGAGGTCCACGTTCTTAAGCTCATCGCATAGGTCGACGGTCTGCTTAATCAAAGTGATGAGACCCCACTTCACTTCCAGGTTCACGGTAGCGCCCTTCTCGATTCTCTCGAGCAGGGTACCTTTGGCGGAGATTGTCAACTTCTTTCCTCTGTTACCACCAAGATGTTAGCGAAATATACTGAGACAACACTCGTGAATGACGTACGGTAGAGGTGGGTTAGGTGCCAGATCCACCGACTCGATCTCGATTTTGTAACTGTCTGGTTTGGCACAGTACTGCAATGGGTTGTCACCATTCACTGGGTACTTCTCGTTATCGGTCGGCTTCAGTGAAGCCTGCGTGGGATCGAAGATAGAGAATGCGGCTGCGTTTGCAAGAGGGGCGGTAAGAACCAAGACGCTGGCAGCTGATAAGAACCTCATGGCTGTGACAGCTGTAGTTTGAGGAAAAGCAAATTGTAGATCTCTCGGATATATGCAGTTGAATATCGCGAAAATAGTTTCTAGCTCAAACAAGGTGTGGGGTTGGGATCAAGAGGCGGAGGTAGAAGTTGGGGTGAGGAGAAACCTTGGAAGAGATGTCACTTGATGACGCCTCTACACGTGATCCCAGGGGCAGATCTATACTATTTATGTCCACCAATGGTTCTACGCCTCATGTACCTGCAGGTTGTGGCTGAGAAAAAAAATACGGACTATCTTTTATACAACTTCATAGGTTCATCTTGTTCTACCACCGAGATCCGTGAAGTTGTCTTCTCTCATCTCATGCTAAAGGTGGGGAGTTAATCTGACCCACTATACTCCAGTTCCTTATCAGTGATCGGCATCAAATCAACAGCACCTGGGCATTGTCAAGTACTTTTGTCCATCATCTCGATTCTGAAGCGACATTCATTCCAAGCTTCAAGGGACCATCCTAGCTAGTTATTGGACTTCCTGCATCACTCGACCATCTGATTTCCACATTAATGACATCCATATGGGGTGCTTAAGCAGCCAAGCAAACAACGATGGCTTGACAATGATGTGGAGATGTAGATGATGAACTTGACCGCCCACCACCTCTTACCATCTCTTACCATCTCTATTCTGCACCCCGGTGATGTTCAAGGCTGATGGCAAGGCGTCTCTACGGCCACAAGTACTCCTCGTTACCCTCCCCCTGACTCCTCGATTCTGTTGAATGGCTGAGTTTACAGTCTACGGACAATTTCGAAGCCAAGCAATATATTGATATCTCTGCCCATTTGCCCTTGCGTTCGCAGTGGCGGCAGATATAAAATCACAAATCAGGAGCACATCATTTCTCAGGATTGTGTACACAACTTTATTAGAAGATCCACCTGGAAGCTTGGAGGAATTGATCAAATAATCTGAGACTCATAGTTGGAGGAAGGTCAAAGATCACCTTCAGAATTTTCAACGAAGTTTCGTAGAACTTCCCCGCAGATGCCACTTATGGTCCAGCCCAGTTGGAACGTTTTAACCAATCTTCGAAGGAACTAGCTTCTAAGCCAAGTTCTTCGAGCGCAACGTCATCAGCAGGATCGAGAGCGCCATAGCATCTTTTCTCCTCTGGTGCAATCGAAAACCATTCCATCATCTGACGGATATCCTCTTTGAATCCGGGACCAACTGAATGGGAAGCCATATCGGCCCACTCATCAATAGTAATTGGATCATAGATCGCTGGTTGGCCGGTGTGTCGTGCGAATGTCGATGCAAGATCTTCCATACGTAACTTTTTACCACCGACAAAATAGCTTTTACCATTTGTCTTCGTGACTCCCAGGGCAAACACCCCTATTGTAGAAGAATTAGCTTGAGCAAAGCAAAATGATTGCAGTACGGCTATCTGAGTTGATGGCAGAACTTACGTGCAGCAAATATTCCCATGTCATGTTCAGGATCGACCCATTCAACAAGCTTGGTGGCCGGGATCGGTGGACAAAAGCGAACAACTCCATTTTCTGCTTCAAGATTAGAGGATGTGCTAGACTTGAGCTCCATGGGCCTGACCTTCTCTTCGGCAATACTGTGGTCGCTTCAAATTGGTGAAGAAAAGACCTGTGGGGAGACGAGTGTTAACACATGTGATCTTCAAAGAAGCGGCAAAGACAGAATATTTTCTTCAATACTATGGTACTTACCAGGAATGAGACATGTTACCGCTGATAATTCATCTTTGGCCCATTGCTCGATAATGGATTTGTGGTCCATGTGAAAGATCTTTTGGAACCTACCCGACGTAGCTTGTTTCATATTAGGCAAGCTGCTAAGAACAAAGTGCTTCACGTTGCAAGTTTTGGCGGCAGCAACAATATTTTTGCCTGCTTGAAGCTCATGTTTCATGCCTTCTTCATTCGCGATAATTTTGCCTGAGAGCTCGCTGGTCACCGCAAACACACCATGCGCCCCACTGAATGCATCTTTGAGGCTTGCAAGATCGTAAATGTCACCAGCTTTAAGACTCAAGCGCTCGTCCGGAGTTTGGAAAGTTTTCAGAAGCTCTTGGGCCGCAGGAGATCCCACATTTCTCGTAATTGCGCGAACGTGCCATGTAGCTGAGACTTCGCGGAGAAGTGACTGAAGCACACCTCTGCCTTGATTTCCTGTTGACCCAAGAACAACAATAACTAGATTGTCTGAAGCCATGGATATGGGGGAAAATATCGAGCGGTTTGTGATGACGATACTAGCGGCAAAGTTTGCTTACTCCAGAGTGATCAAAGAGATTACATCTATAGGTATAGCAGCTAGCTACCTGATACTTTTATAGCAAAGCGCGTTGTCGGAATTTAAATGTTAATACAGGCCCCAGAGACTTCACCGATGACGATTTACACGTAATTGGCGGAATGTTTATTCATCCGACTCGGCGACATTGTTCTACCATCCAAGTGATTCATCAGCCTCCTTGGCCACCGTCGTAGAAAAAACCTCATTTTGGAATACCACATTTTCGAATTAAGCAGTTAAAAATTCTTCGGCTTTGAACAATATGCTAGCCTCGATGCTATCGCTTTCTTCCCACTCTAAGGATAAAGAGTATTATCGGAGGTTCTGCGCTAAACAAGTTTGGGCATAGCGAAGAATCAAAGCAGCAAGCTTAAGAAACAAAGTACCTCCTATTGAAACCATGGAAATGAACTAAGGTTCAATTTGTGGAGCGCTATCATGCCAATGGCAAAGCAGCCCTGGCATTTTGGACCTGCAATATGTTTCCGGCATGTTATTGATTTCTGCTGGTCAGAGTCGGGCAAAATATGACTCCGCTCGGCCACATTATGACTAAATCATGCTCGCAAACGTATCATAAATCATTGCTTTCTCAAGGAGATCAATAGTATTTCTAAGCATAAAAGGGGCTTTCATGGACAATCTTAACGTACCCTGAAGAAGGCAATAGATGTGCCGGGGAATATGAGCAGCGAAGGCGGGTCTTTTATGTCGGGCGGCATTGAGGGGAGGTTACGTGACAGCGTATCGGGTAGTGTGGTAAGGAGCAGCGACATCAGACTTTCTCTTAATGAGGCATACGTCCTGGTCAATTCCCCTTGAGATCATAGACCGTGGTCTGGTGGTCTTTTGGGCCATGTTCGCTAGGAATCCCCCTCTTGCTTATTTGACGTTTTCCTTTCCGCCATGTCAGTTGGAAACAGATAGTGTCGCGTATACAATAGGCCTCGGATAATTACCTAAGATAATCAACCTTGTTGTTCGACGCAATATGTCAGATGCATCAAGTCTCCCATCATCAAGTCCCATGGCGCTCAAGGCCCAAAGGACAAAACTAGTTTGTCAACTACATTTGCATCTCAAGTTGAGAAATATACCGGTATCCAAGCTAGGTATGAGACTTTATGACCAGATCAGAGTGATGAAAGCGAGTCCGCATAAATCTGAATGGACAGCACTATGTCTCAAGCGAGTATTAACCCCGATCTATACCTAACGACACTTCTCAGGTCCAACCATGCTGTGTGGTGCACCGTTTTTGAAGTTGCAGGGCAATATGTCATGCCATATTCCTGATCCAAATATCTAGCACGAGTGGCAACCAGTAGGTACATTATGAGTAAGAAGACGAAACATAGAAAGAAAAGAAGAGAATGGTTCCTGGCAGTACATGGTACAACAAACCATCAGACTGCGGACTTGAATCCCAAGCGTAACCATAAAAGACCCATGCCTCGCTAAGAGCAAGTTACTCTTAGCTACCATACTACCCAGGCTACTATACTAGAAAGGACCTCAACTTCTATAAATACTCTCGGGCCCCACTATAGCTACCATGTTTTGGACCCACTTGCATGGACCCACCTACTGCAACCTTAGTTATCACCTTGTTTACATCGATGAGCATTTATTGTCTGGTCGCTTATGTTTTGGGAATATAGTGTCTGTTAACTACGAGTCTATTCGTGTCTATATACTTGCTGTAACAAAAGGGGCAACTACTGGCCGTATTACTAAGAGTAAAGGCTCAGAGCTTTGCTTTACCACTCTCAATCTGTGCCCAACTTTGCTCTTCCAACTTCTGATAATTTGTGCCGTTCAACCAGTACAAAACATCGCCGCCCCAGTCCTGACGAGGATTCCAACCCTTCTTCGATAAGTCACCTTTAGCCTGCTTGAAAGTGACACCTGTGGCAACCCTATGGATTATAATTTGATTAGTGGCACAGACAAAGCATTGCAGTCAAGGGAGTGCTTACTTCTCAGTAAGTCGGACCAATCGGGGCAGAGCATATGAAGGAACACCCTTCTTCCTGAGCTCCTTGTACAAGTTCGACATCAATTCTGTCTCAGCCGATGGCGATTCCAGTGTAATACCAGCAGCTCCAGCTTGGCCATCATATCTAGTAGAGACTGTTAGCAATGCAATCTTACCAAAAGAAAAGCAGAACACAGCCACAATACATACCCACTCAGCTTCACACCATATACCACAGCGTCATGTACACCCTCAATCCGGCAAATATGGTCCCGAATCTCACCCGCACTAACATTCTCACCCTTCCAGCGGAAAGTGTCACCAACTCGATCTTGGAACCTTACCCACCCAGACTCATCTTGAACCACCAAATCACCAGACCGTTGGAACAAGTCTCCTTTCTGGAACACATCACGCAGAAGCTTCTCTTCCGTTGCAGCCTCATTGCCCTGATACTCAATCAGTGTACCACGGTCCCGAACACGACCAATTGCCTCGCCCTCTTCTCCAAGCGCAGCCTTCACACAGAACCCAGTGACAGGATCGCGGTACGGCATCTCGGTATCAGTATCATACTTGACGATGAAAGTGACATCTTCCACAAACCGGCGGATAGGCCCAGAAAACCCGATCTTGCCGGCACCCCAGGCTCCAACACCGTAGTTATCAAATTTGGCAATTCCCTCTGTTGAGCGGTAGAACTCACGGATCTCAGGAACGTTAAAGCGCCTACGGAACTTCTCCCAGATCTCTCCGCGCAGCCCATTACCGCTTGCTACGATGCACTTGTGGTCCTGGTCATAGGGTGATGGTGGCGCTGCAAGAAGGTACCGACATAGCTCGCCGATATATAAGATACGGGTTGCGCCTGAGTCGTGCACCTCTTTCCAGAAGCGGGAGGCGGAGAATTTGCGTCCGAGGCATAATGTACCTCCGTTACCGATGGCGGCGCATAGGCCGATGAAGAAGGCTGTGCCGTGGAAGAGGGGGAGAGGGGAGTATACGCGGAATGGGTGGTACTTTTCGGGGTTGTCGACATCTTGTGAGAGTGGGGTGGCGGTGATCATGGCGAGCATGTTGCGGATTGCGCAAGCTTTGGGTTTTCCAGTTGTTCCTGATGTGTATACCAAGACGCAGATATCTTTCATGGTGCGCTTGGCTGCGGAAATTCCTGATGGGGAATATCGCTGGAGAGTTTCGGGGGTGACGACCTCGGCTGAGATTGTTTCGACACCTTCGAATGACCCCATGCTGTATGTAAAGTGTGGTAGGTCGACGCAGATGTGCTGAGACAGATCTGCGGTTGAGATGATTGATTTGGAGCCGGAGACGTTGAGACAATGGATGAAAGTATCATCTGTCCCTAGTGTCAGAGGTATATCCTCGTGGATTGGAATTGGATTAACAAACCTCTCAGACTGGTATTAATCATTGCTGCCACGACTCCCAATTTCGACAAAGCATATAGAATTACTACCATTTCCGGTGAGTTGGTGGTAAACACAGCCACTGTATCACCGGTGTTGATATCACGGCTCTTCAAAAGAGCAGCCATCCTGTCGGCCACTGCAGAAAGGCGCATTAGAAATCAGATGTAATGTTTTCTGCCAACAGGGGGGCTATTCTCACAATCTTTCAATTGGCTGTATGACCATGTCTTATGCTCAAACCAGAGCGCATCGGCGGTACCTCGTCCTTCAAGCTCCACTGCCCGCTCAAGTAGCTTGTAGATGGTTGCTGAGCCATCGAGCTTAGCGATGCGGTCGTTTAACCGCTTCATGGCAGCCTTATCGCGAGCGATTGTTCGCAAATCGGTGGAAATTCCAAGCTTCGCATTCAGATATGCACCGGCGGCCACCGACAAGGCAGATGCCACAGCCACGGCAGGCGCGCCGACTTCAGAGAAAATGTCCATTGTGACAGAGGCTGGATTCTTTAAAGTCCAGTATTTCTTGTAATTCAATTCAACAAGAATACAATATCTGGACAAATGAGTGATTCGTTTGCAGGGGGGTATCGTCTATTCTCTAGAAATTCCGAAGCTGTCAAAAACCGGCATGGCGACGAATATAAAGATCCCCAGGCCTCGGTGGCTTGGACGGGAGCTAACTAGACTCCATCTGCCGTTGACAATGGCGATAGGCAATCTCCTAAACGGCTCTTTGGATTGGCCATATTCGCTACTTCGGGTGGAGTCACTTTTACGGAAACCCCGTAATCCTTCCCCGGGCTTAGCTTTCCCCGGGGCCGGTTTTGGTGTCAACAGTTAATTTAAGGCTTCAGAAATATTCGGCCTTGAGGCACAAGATAACGTCAAGGTCTTGAAGACATCCAAATACTCTCGACCTCTTCATGCCCTGTCAATATACTCGCATCGCCCATCAATGCACATGTGGGGCCATAAAACGTCTATAACCTCATTACCCCACCAATCATAGTCATTAGTTACGGGCCGAGGGATGCAAATTACAGTATCATACATGGTGTGACCCGAAGGCCCGGCACTTCCAATCGGCTCAAAAAATGTCCCCAGAGGGAAGAGCAACTCGGTTTGTTCCTGTTTGTTTCCAATCGCCTCGGGGAGAAGTCTGGAGAAGCCGCGGTTCTTTTTAACATCTGAAAGATATTGTAATATTAAAACGTTCAGCCTTCTTTTTGTTTTTGTACATTTGCATATATTTTTATTCACAATGTCTTCACCACAACAACGTCTAAGCTCTGTCGCTAACCAGCTGGCTCCTGGCTCGGCCCGCCAAAAGCTTTTGGCCAAGAACCCAGAGGATGTGGTATGTCAATTGTAGCTAGTCTAGTCCTTCATTGCAATAGCTAACCAATTCGCAGGTTATCACATACCTGGCCCGTACGCCGCTCACCAAGGCTCGCAAAGGTGGATTGAAGGATACCACCGTGGATGACCTCCTCGTGTCACTCCTCACGGTAACTTTTCATCCATGATAAGAGGGTAAAACACAGACACTAATATATCGACAAGACCGTCCGCGAGAAGTCCAACCTAGACCCCAACCTTGTTGAAGATGTCTGTGTTGGCAACGTCCTCGCCCCCGGCGCAGCGTATATCGCTCGTTCCGCCGTGCTGGCAGCAGGTTTCCCCGTAACAGCAGCTGCCTCTGTTGCTAACCGATTCTGCTCCTCCGGTCTCCTGGCTGTACAAAACATCGCCAACCAAATCATCGCTGGATCCATCGATGTCGGAGTGGCTGTTGGAGCCGAGAGCATGAGCAAGAACGCCGATGGCGGCGCCCCCGAAATGTCCGAGAAGATCAACAAGCACCCGATCGCATCCCAGAACACCCAGCCCATGGGCCAGACCTCGGAGAACGTCGCTAACCAGTTCAACATCACGCGCCAGCAGCACGATGCGTTCGCTGCCAAGAGTTTCCAGAAGGCTGAGCGTGCCCAAAAGGCCGGTTGGTTGGAGGACGAGATTGTCCCCGTCAAGACTCAAATTAAGGACCCCAAGACCGGCGAGGTTACGGATATTGTCGTTGACCGTGACGACGGCATCCGCTACGGTACTACTGCCGAGTCCCTCGGCAAGATCCGCGCTGCTTTCCCCCAGTGGGCCCCTAGTGCTACCACCGGCGGTAACGCCAGTCAGATTACCGATGGTGCTGCTGCCCTGGTTCTTATGAAGCGCTCGCGTGCCCAGCAGCTCGGTCAACCCATTGTTGCCAAGTTCTGTGGTGCTACCGTTGCTGGCCTGGAGCCCAGAATCATGGGTATTGGCCCATCTGTTGCCATCCCCAAGATCTTGAGCAAGTTCAACTTGAGCAAGGATGACATTGATATTTTCGAGATTAACGAGGCCTTCTCCTCAATGGTAAGTTTACCAAGTATCTGACTACTTTGCAAGACTAACATACGTCATTACAGGGTGTTTACTGTGTCAACAAGCTGGCCTTGGATGAATCCAAGGTGAATCCCCGTGGTGGCGCTATGTAAGTGATCATTGACCCAATTTGATTGATTCCATGCTGATGTTTCAAGTGCTTTCGGTCACCCTCTGGGCGCCACTGGCGCACGCCAGGTCGTCACTGCTCTGTCTGAGCTGCGTCGCCAGGATAAGCGAGTTGCTGTGACCTCGATGTGTATTGGCACTGTAAGTTACCTCCAATCGTCATGACTTCAATATTAGGATATGCTAATTGCTTAAAATAGGGCATGGGTATGGCCGGTATCTTTGTTTCTGAGCATTAAGCATGCAGAAAAGCGTCTGCTTATGATTAGTGTGTTGATATTGTATATATTTTTCTCTATACACTGAATACGACTCTGTGATTTTGATACTATATATATCACCCCTGGACGCCGGTGTAATAAATTTTCAATTGCTCGAAATATTACCTAAGTATTCCAAATGTGTCAGGTGCTCTGAGGGCGACAGTTTGACCAAGTTGATATCTGCCCTAGAACAAGATGCCCCTTTCATTTGGACCTCAAGTTCACCTCTAGAATACTTGACATTCTCAATTCATCCCTCCTTGTCTTTTCTTTTCTTACTCTCCTTGCGATCTCTCACCAAGTTACCACAGTACCATACTCTTTCCCACAATGCCGTATCTCAAGGCGTCAAGAAGGGCACACAAACGTGAAAGGTCAAAGAACCCCAGGTCAGCCAACGTCACAAAAGCCCCGGAGCCTGGTCCTACCTATGAGCTCTTCCATGGCTCTAAGAATGATTGAATCTACAAGATTTTAGCAAGCCTACTGCGTCAGATTGTTCAAAAGATTGACCATACCGGGACTTGCATACTCATATCAGTATCTAGTGCAAGCAACCACTGCAGACAAGCTTTTGGCTATGCAGTGTAAGAGATCTGGTTGGAGGGTCAGAGATTTGCTTGGGGGACCTCAGCTATTTAAGCGCTACACCCAGGATACGGAATCATTGCTATCGAAAATAGACTACGAGAGTATATGTACGACACATCTATCATTATGATTGACTGGATTTGGCTATTTACGTAGTAGAATAAGCATCAGGCTTTCTTCACAAATTCAACCTTCCTAGCCAACCAGCAACCAATCGTAAACCCTTGAATTGCATCATGCTCATCTCGAGAAAAGACAATGGTCCAGTCTCCTGGAGCTGGTGCATCCAAACCACGTGGACAAGTCAAGACCCAGACATCATCTCCCAGATATTTCATTGGAGTGGCATTTCCTTGACCCAGATATCCATCAAACGCACCGTATAGCATGCCATCCTCGCCAATGCAATGGAAGGTAGATTCAATCTCAGCACCGTGATAAACACCCTGGAATGAACTCTCTTTAAGGGTTGATTCTTTCGGAACAATACGCCGAGCACTGAGTATCCGATTATCTCCCACACGATGAATATTCAAGAAATCTCCATCAATCGTCGCAACCATAGAATCAGACTTCCCATGATTTGGTGTACTAAGTTTGATAGTTACAATAGAGCCATCGTATTTGATGTTCACCTCTCCGTCCCGTGCGCCCTTGGCTATGACAATCGACAGCTGAGTATCCCGATCAAGAAACGCGCCGACCCAATCCGCAACCGACTCGATGGGTGCCGTTACAGGCTTTGGTAGTCCTAAAAGCTCTCGGAAGATCTCAATGTTGGGACCGAATGCGTCTCTGTCACTGTTCAACATAACGACGACGGACAAGCGGTCGCGTGGTGAGTGTCGCCGGTGCAGTCGATACCCTCGCAACGCTCCACCATGTCCGATCGTGTTCACACCGTCAATGTCAGTGTGACTTAGCCCATAGCGGTACCTTGCCGGAGTACCGTCTTTGAACTTCGGATCAGCGATAGCGGTATGGTACCAGCTCTGTGGATCAGCGTAGCAGTGATCGAGATATTTCTCGTACGCGATCATATCAGTGAGCGAAGCCACTAGTCCAGCATCACCAGACCATTCCATTCTGTTGATAGCCGCTGTAAACCCGTGCTGCTCATCGCCCTCATATCCAACACACGGCGGTGGGTGATGTGCGGTGTTGGGGCACAGGAATGCCGTGCTCATACCAGCCGGGCGGAGTATTCTCTCTTCGAGCAATTTGTCAAGCGACTCGCCAGTTGCTCGCTCAATCACTCGGGCAACTACATGGTAGTTGAAATTGCAGTAGGAAAATTCCGTTCCCGGCTCGAAATGAAATGATTTGGTTTGAGCAATCAGTGGACCGCAGTCTCTGGCGATCAGAAACTCGTCGTCAGGCTTGGACCCCCATAGTGTGGTCATAGCCCAATAGTCGCGCACACCGGATTGCATGTCACATAGTCGATCAATTGTGAGTTCACCGTCACGGGTAAGCTCCGGGCTTACCAGTTCGGTGAGATGATCTGAGAGCTGCTTCCGGACATCGCCCTTTGCGGCTAATGTCGGGGTTGGGTTGCGCTCCAGGTCGATCAATAGCGCACACACAAACTGTTTAGTAATTGAACAGATGGGTAGTTGGGTTTCGGCTGTCATGGGGATCCGTTGGTCCAGGTCGGCGAATCCCCACACGCGTTGGCCGATGACCTCGCCATCTTTGACGACAGCGATGGCACCTCCTGGGCCACGAGAGCGGAGGGCAGCTTTGTTCAAGACCCCTTGAGCCTGTTCCTTGGTGATTCTCATACTTTTAGATTGGTGTAGAGAATGGGAACTTGGGATACCTTCGATGTTGGCTCATTACCCCTCTTCCAGTTGGTAATCGCAGATAGACAGTTGCTAAATATAGCACAGCGAAATTGCATGGAGCCCAATTTTATATACAACATAACAAAAGGTAGCTGATATTTGAAAAGAAGTTATAATCACATTCTCATTATTGATCCCATAATATGTGGTTGAAATCCAATAATACACAGACATAAATGTAGACAAGGCGCCAAGTAATGTCATAACGCCACGCCACTTTTCAATCGTCAGCTAGCATTATTGACACGACAATCGGGAATCCTCACAAAGCCTCCCAAGAAGACAATAACCATTTCCTACGAACGATTTTCCTTCAGCAGCCCGTCACCTACATCTAAAATATCATTACACCCAACCTTCAACTATATCGACAAGGCCAAAAGCTGCCGGGTAAAACATTAAGCTGCTACATCAAACACAAAGTGTATTTTTGTTTGTTTTGGGAGGTATGAGCAGACAGTATCGACTTGAGACAATGGTAGGAGTAGCCTGAACTATGATGTATTTTAATGTGATTGGGTATAAATAAAATATCTGTAGAGTAAGGAGTCACCTGCATATGCTAAAATGATGATTACAGGATTGCATATAGAAAAAATAAACATCCGAGACATTTGACATCCAAAGCAGACCGGAGTAAATAAACTACGACATAATGATGCTCCCCCTACGGGCCGATCGTTAATCTATCAAGGATTGAGCTTAAAAAGGGGCTGGCTAATAATAGACAGTATAGGGGAGATTAGCACGTATGTAGTAAACCCCTGATGGAACCTTTGGACTTGGATTGGATCATGCAACGCGATCCACCAAGGTGTCTCTATCATATTCCTCCACAGGGTCACCTTACGGAGTATCGGTACCTGAGTTGCGACCCACTACATAGAGTAAATGCGAATGAATGAAACCTGGTGTTAATGTCGAAGAAACCCTTTGTCTTCTGAAGCCGGATAGGAATATCCGGGGAGATCGGGCAAATCGAAAGCAGCTTCGGGATCCATGGATACATCATGCCCCACAGCTCATGCATATTTTTGGAATCAATCAACTCACGGATCCACCAATCGGAGGGTTTAAATTTGAATTAAAGTGGGCAAGCAAACGTGTTCGGACCCACATAATCCACAGAACTACGCTGTGGCGGAATCTAGACTGAATTTTCATGTCTGGAACCTTGCTTCCGGACTTCAGAGGACTTCCGGTCTTCAGAAGGCTTTAGAAGCCTACTTTTCCGTTTGCAATTTTCACTTTCACTTCACTTTTCGTCTTCATCTTTTATTAAAACTACCCTACATTCCCTGGCTACATTCTTTTACTCCAGGTTTCTCTTTCATCATCTTCTTCTACTATCAACACTCGTTAAAAACATTCAAAATGCGTTCCGCTCAATTCCTTGCCCTCGCTATGGCTGTCGCCACCTCCGAGGCCGTCTCTCAGGGCTTCAACTACGGTGCCGCCAAGGTCGATGGCAGCCTCAAGACCCAAAGCGACTTCGAGACCGAGTTCTCGACTGCTAAGAACCTCGTTGGAACCGACAATGCCTTCACCAGTGCCCGTCTGTACACCATGATTCAGGGTGGCACCACCAACGGCCCTATCGAGGCCATTCCCGCCGCTATCAAGGAGAAGACCACCCTTCTCCTTGGTCTCTGGGCTTCCGGTGGTGACATGAGCAACGAGATTGCTGCTCTCACAACCGCCATCTCCACCTACGGCGATGCCTTCACTGACCTCGTCGTTGGTATCTCCGTCGGCAGCGAGGATCTTTACCGTAACTCCGTCATCGGTTCCAAGTCCAACGCCGGTCCCGGTGTTGAACCCACCGAGCTCGCTGACTACATCAACCAGGTCCGCTCCGCCATCTCCGGTACTTCCCTGAGCGGTGCCCCTATCGGCCACGTCGACACCTGGAACTCATGGACCAACGGCTCTAACTCGGCCGTCGTCGAGGCCGTCGATTGGCTTGGTTTCGATGGATACCCTTACTACGAGAACACTGACCCCAACTCCATCGACGATGCCAAGGCTCTCTTCAACAAGGGCGTTGAGAAGACCAAGGCTATCGCCGGCGGAAAGGAGGTCTGGATCACCGAGACTGGCTGGCCCACTACTGGTGCCACTGAAAACCTCGCTGTCGCCAACATCCCCAACGCTAAGCAGTACTGGGACGAGGTTGCCTGCCCTCTTCTCGGTGTTACCAACACCTGGTGGTACATCCTTGAGGATGCCGGTACTACCGCCCCCAGCTTCGGTGTCACTGGTTCTTCCACCGACACCACCCCTCTGTACGACCTGAGCTGCAAGGCCTCATCTTCCAGCTCTGCTGTCGGTTCTTCCAGCACCTCGGCCTCAGGCTTCTCTTCCGCCGCTTCTGCTACCTCCACTGCCTCTGCTGGCTCTGGTTCCGGCTCTGGCTCCGGCTCCTCTGGCTCTGGTTCCGGCTCTGGCTCCTCTGGCTCTGGCTCCTCCGGCTCTGGCTCTGGCTCCGGTTCCGCTAGCTCCTCCGTCGGTCCTTCCTCCGCAGCTGTGACCAGCGGCACCCGCCCCTCCACCAAGCCCAAGTCCAAGAGCGCTTCTGCCTCCGCCTCCGCTTCCGGTGTCCCCTCTAGCTCCGGCTCTGGCTCTTCCCCTGTTGCCACTGGCGGCAGTAACCTCGGCTCCGGCAACTCTGGCTCTGGCTCTGGTTCCGACTCTTCTTCCTCCCCCTCCGCCTCCACCCTCCCCGCCAGCTCTGCCACCCGTGTCGCTGGCTCTGCTGCCGGTGCCCTGGTGATTGCTCTCGCTCTTGCTTTCACTTTCTAAGCATGTCAATTTTTCTTGGGTCCGGAGTGATTGGTTGGATGATACTCACTCACCTTGGTCTGTCATTAGATGGTCGGTGATCGGCTGATTTTATGTAATATTTTCTTTCATGTGATTTCCATGTACTCTTTAAAAAACTACTATGTATAAACTCATTTGTTTATTATATGGTTTCGTAGGTTATATCAAAACTAAAACTTTCAAGTCCATCTCGCAGCATTGTTAGGTCCGAGTTCATTCGCTTAGTGATGCGATGTTTGGGTGGTCATACATTGGCTGCAATATGTGAGCCCTTGAAGATACACTGCAGTTGTATTTTATATTTCAACTAGCCTCTACTAGTAGTTTCCGTGTCAATACAATTCATACATTGGCGACTCTATTCTCAAGTACAATAATTTATTCACTAACTCGGTGCCTTTTTGACGAGAATCTACACTATGGTTATATGTTCGTGGAGGTGTTGGATTTTCCCATGATTCAAGAGCATCTTGCTTCTTCAACTCGACATGGTCATCTCTTGTGGGCCTCACTCAAAAGCACCCTTGGATTTTCACTCACGAAAGCCACCATCCGGCATGACGAGAAGACGCATGAATCTAAGCATTGTCTCATTCAGAGCAATGCTGCCGACTGTTTGGCCTAACACTGTCATTCGATGCATCTGACTCGACATCATCACTCTGCAACATCCAGTTCACTGCTTCTCCAAGGACCTTTCTGGCTTCCGCAGCTCAAGTGGCAAGGCCAGGTGATATGCCCTAGGCATTTCATGAAATGTATTAGTCGAGACCAGTGAACCAACATTTGAGCCCGGGTTGTCTATGTACGTTGTAAAATTGGAGTTGGGTTACTATAGATTCAGCACCTTAAACCTCCAGATGCTCTGCGATATACTACAAGTGAGTACTCACAGCTTGGTTCATCGCTACTTTCACCATCGCTTCAACCGTGGATTCTTATGGGAACTTCCTGTAGTCACGCACAAATTCCCCAGAAAGGCTTCCTCGCCTACTTAACTATTACATATATTAAATAGTATTTTAATTTAGTCTACACTCTTTTAATGGCGTATTAAAAAAAAGAAAGAAAGTATCTAATATTGCAATCTCCATAACTCACCAATCCACTGGAGTTCATGTATTGCCTCGTACGGTAGTCTGATGCCCTTCAGATTTTTCCACAGTAAATTTTGACCCTCTGTCTTTTTAGTGGCCTGAGACATCAGGCTATTTAAAAAAGCCACAAAAGCCGAATGCGGAAGTTGAGAAATCAGTCGGTCTGATAGGGCAAGAGGAAGTAGTCAAGCACCAACTAAGCCCGACATGATATTAGTCCAGTACCAAATCCAGTTTATCGTGATCGGCATTTTCATTGCACTGCGACTGGCTCTTCTCAAGGTTTAATACGCGGGGCCTTATCTCTTCGCCTTTTCTTTCTTTCTTTTTTGTCATTCTCATCTTTTTTCTTCAGTCATGGATCGAGATCAGCAGAAAGACGTCCTCTCCACTGTGGAGGTGGATGGTCCCGAAGACAAGATCGACCAGCGGATTGCACCAGATCAATTCGACGAGAGATACCGCACCACCCGGATGGAAATCTGGGCCTATTATGCGTGCGTGGATCGTTGAACCATCCCTGTGCGGAAACTAAACACCACTGCAGCTATTACATTGGGAATAATGGCCTGTCGCTGTTCAGTGGGTCTGCATTCTCATCTTCATTCGCAGAAACTGACCCGTTCTAGACTTTGCGCCAACTGCCTTTCAAAACTTGCTCTACCAAGCAGCCCCTGACGATGGACTACTCGACTTTATAGGCAGACCACGAACGGTCAACAGCATCGTGCTTCTCTCAAATGGAATCTCCTTCGCGATCCAAGTCGTGGTATTCCTGATGATTGGCAGTTTCGCCGATTTCGGTTATTGGCGACCCAACATCTTAATCGCGCTGTCGATTATCGCCTACGCCGTCGGCTTTGGCTGGTTAGGTGTTCATACTTCGGACAAATGGCATGTCGCCGTCGGTCTGTATATGGTCGGTTTGATCGCCTATCAGACCACACTCACTTTTTGGACCGCTGCGTTCCCGGGCTTGGCGCGCAATTCCATCGAAATGAAGGAAAAGGCTGACGCTTATGTGGCGGGGAGGATTACTCGTGATGAATATGACTTTGCAGATACCATGATGCGCAGCAAACTAGCCAATGTCGCTTTCTATGTTCAGTCCGTCGCGGAAATCTTTATTCTGGCGATTATTGTCGGAATCATGTTCGGGTTGAATGTCAATGATAGCGAGAGTAATAATAACTGGGGACTGAGTGTGCTGGTTGCTTTCGTCTCTGGCGTGTGGTTGCTTGTCTCGATTCCGTGGTTTGTGCTGGAGAAACGCCGTCCTGGTCAAGATCCTGGGAAACGGTCGATTCTTATTGCAGGCATGTGGCAGCTGTGGCATGCTATGAAACAGATTTGGCATCTGAAGCAGAGTCTGCTCTATCTCATTGGTAAGATTTTGTGCTCTGCTATGTCTGTTATATGGTTGTTGAGTGCTAATGATGCTGGTAATAGGTTATTTCTTACTTGGAGACTCTCTCAACACTACTGTGACTGTTATTGCAACTTTGCAGAATAGTATCGTTGCTTATAATACCCTGGAACTGACATACCTGCTTATTGTTGGTATTGCTGCACAGGTGAGCTTTAAGTTTCCGAGTGATTTTGTTAGAAACTGACAGTTCTCTATTAGGCGGTTGGCATATACGCATTTTGGACAATCCAGCAACGCTTCAAACTCGGAACTAAAACCATGTTCAACACCATTGCCATTGGAATCATCCTACTTGATGGCTGGGGCATGGTCGGTATTTGGACAGATAAGTTCGGCTTCCACAATTCATGGGAAGTCTGGGTATGCGAATCCCGTTCTGCCATGTGAGCAGTTTATATCTAATCGATCCTATAGGTCTACCAAGCATTCTACGGCCTTTTCATCTGCCCCTGGTATAGCTACTCGCAAATCATGATATCGGAAGTCACACCCCGCGGCCACGAGTTCCTATTCTTCAGTCTCTTCAGCATCATCGGCAAGACCTCGTCTTTTATTGGTCCCCTCGTCTCAAGCGCAATTATCGATGCGAGTCCGTCGGGCAACGTCTCGATGCCATTCTACTTCTTGTTTGCATTAAGTATTGTCAGCTTTGGGATTCTGTTCTGGGGTGTTGATTTGAAGAAGAGCCAGGAAGAGCAGGAGAGGTTCTTGTTAGACAAGTTGCGGAAGTTGAATCCTAGTACATCCTCGTCTTCTGATGAGGGGACTTCTGCAGCTGTCTGAACTACTGTCTTTATATATGTCATAGGAGGCGGACTTTTTTTCTGGTGTTTGACTATATACTTATGTAGGCACTAAGGGATACTTTGATACCTTTTCTAGATATAGGCCGCGACCCAAATTGGAAATAATACAAGCGGACATCTACCGAACGCAACTATTCATAGAAAGACAGAGGTGACGACTCATGGGTTTGTGAGAATGACATGGGAGTTATTTCAGTAGTCTATGGGACCACGTTACGTCAAGGCTCCTCGACATGAATCCAAGGGCTGCATTTTACAAATGTTACTTCACTCATACTGGCGAGGGTTGAAGGAAGGAAGATCATTGGTATTGAGCAATATTTTTTGTAAATGTACACACCAGCTTGGGGCGTACACGGGTTGCAACGTTGCAACGAACCAGAAGACAAGACATTTAAACGCCAGACCTATGCACTGCCATAAGCGCCAATTCCGATACAAGATACTGATACCACAAGCAGATCATTCCCCATCGGAAGAAGCTTCCTTGGACTTGCTCTTCTTCTTCTTCTTTTTCTCTTTGCGCTCGGCAGCCTCGTCGGCGTCGACATCCTCCTCGGCCTCGCGTTTCCGCTTGCTCTTCTCCTTCTTCTCCTTCTTTTCTTTCTTCTCCTTCTTTTCTTTCTTCTCCTTCTTTTCCTTCTTCTTCAACTTTTCCTCGAGATCGGCCGGCATCGCCTCCTCGGGCGCAATGAAATCCTTCTCGCGCTCGCGCATCTTCTCGTCCCGCTTGATGCGCTGTCGCTCGACAACCTCCTCCTTGTGAACGCGGTCCTTGGCCTCCTTTGACAAAAAGTACTCTCCAGACTCGATTTGCAAATCGACCTTGCTCTTCTCGGGTGCAGGAGGGAATGGCGTGTACGTCTTCTTCGCCTTGTCGGTGACCTTGAACGGCACGTGGCGCTTGGACAGCGTGCGCTTCTTGAAGTTAGGTAGGAACCGGTCCCAGGACTCTTCCGCCAGCGTCGGGTCCTTGGCGAGCTCGCGCTTGATCATCAACTCCTTGATGTGGTAGATGGGGTGGATGTTTGCCATGCAGTCGTCGATAATTCGTCGCACCTCCTTCAGTCCCTTGAACGGACCCATCACGGCCACTGTGTTACCCTGAACCAGGATGTATGTGGAGGTGAGCAGCTCGAGTGCCTTGAGGGTTGAACCGTTGGGGCCGAGAATGCGCTGTCGTCGCTTCACGAATCGCTCTTTGTTCCGCACTTGGTTGCGGATCTTGATCACGTCGCATGCCACGCCGTCTTCGAGGATCTTCATCGCTTGTGTCACCGGTACGCTTCGTGCAAGCAGCTTGATCAGATCGCGGGCTTTGATGATCGCTGCTGGATCGTACGTCTTCCGCGTCGTCTTCACTGTCATACTACCCTCAACCAAATCCAGTGTGCAGGCGATGCCCTGCTTCTCCAGCGCTCTTGTGATCACCGGCCATGCTTCCTTCAAGTACTGTTCACGGTATTTGGGGAAGAGTGTCATGAAAGACGACTCCTCAGCGAAACTGCCTGCGGCATTGTGTTCGGGTTTGAATTCTTCGATCTGTTGCGGGAATCCGTCAGTAAGGATTTTTCAATGAAAAAAAGAAGGCAGTTGTGTGTATTGGCTTACTCTCCACTTATCGATATCATCTGTATCCCAGGCCTTCTCCTTATTGTGTGTTGAAGGCATCTTGTTGGTGACTTGATCGCAAGGGAAAAAGATTTGGCGACTGTTCCGGAGCTCAAATGAAAATCCGCGCCAACTTTTTTTCCTCCCCGCTTTCCCCGATTGGGTAGAACCTAATGCCTTATATTCCAGGCAGAAACACATCTAGATCAAGGTCAAGCCTGTACGTATCTTCCTCTTGGCTAGCTCTTACACTAATATTTAGCTGTGTATATACAAAGGTGGCTGAGAATAGTTGAAGTTGGGGGCCAGGTATTATCGGCGTAGAACAGAGGTACTTTGGTCTCAGGTACTCTGTACATGTAAGATAAATGAATTGGAGATTGCGGCAAAAGTATTCGGCAATTTTCACCTGTATAAATTCATTGTAGACTTTTCAAGCTTCAATATCCCATGATTACTCGGTACTAATCGAAGCTACGAGCTATCTAGTCCGAGTTCTTCCTCGGAGCCCCTGGAGAGCAACCACTCGGCACAGTAGGTACGGCTCTCGGCTAGGTCTGTGCCCAATGATCACCTCAAGGCCGCTCCCTAACATACTCATATAGAGGAGTGTGTATCTGATGCATTTCAAGCTCCTGTGTGTCATTTCAGCAATCGAAATAGTCTATCTCCTCGGGATAGCGTCTCTCTCGCCCAGGGGCATTCCGGGAGGAACTCTAATGAGACGCTGAGGGAGGGCATGACCTCTTCCCGAGTAAGGGGGAATCAAATAAGCAGGTCGACAAGGATACCGCACTAGTTATATCCTATTATGCAGCTCTGCTCGTGTAAAATCCCCAGTTGTTGGTGATTTGGACGTTGTGATTGGGTACAAGATCCGTACTGGAAACACAGTGAATTATCAGTGCTCCTGCTGGATAAAGAATATCGGTAAAGCACTTGTGGACGAGACTGGACGTTTACTATTCTGTAATAGATGTTGTGGCTGCTCATTGAGGTTTTAGGGGAGCTCGCCGCCGCTTGGGGGTATCACTCTCGACGTGAGACGACGGGCTGCTCCAAAGACGCGAAAACGCGAAAACGTGAAGGCGTGAAGGCGTGAAGCTGTCAAGTTGTCAAGCCGGTATGAACATTCTTATCGGTTGGTATTGGCGAGGTCAGTCAAAGCGTACACTTTCTGAGATCACATAGCGTAGATCATGTGTTCCTGAAAATCGGCAGTACCCTGTCCCGTCAGTTCGGTAAGCCCCCCCGGTTTCATCTTCCACTATGTTCTTCATCCTTTGTCACTTCATGATGCTACCCAGGTGACCAGGTGGATCTGGAGTGTGATGGGGTCGAACACATCCTTCTATAAGGGTAAGGTCGGATCGGAAGCCAACGGTGTCGGGTATCGTGCACTGGGCACGATCTCAACAGCTTAATCTGCGCCCCCAAGCTTCCTGCTCCCTAAAGACCTTCTGCTTCGTTTCATTTTACCATTTTGTCTCGCAATCGACTACAAGTCCAACTTACCCCGGGCAGCCACAGCGATCCCTTGACCCCGAGTTTCGTTCAGTACACCTTCGCTTTCCCATTGCGTTTAGTAGTAACTCAACAGCAACCCATCTCGAGTGGATACAAGGCTCTTTAGGGACGAAACTTGAATGTGGACTGCATGTGGGCATTGCTAGCTTGTGCAGAAACGGTGATGCGCACTGTAGGCTATGAGCATTCTCTCACTCCACTCGCCGTTGGGTCCCACTCATTCTCCATGCGACCATGCAGTCCTATTTCGATTAATCATACCGAGACTCCCAGGTCTCTAGTCGACTTCAGCAGATATACAGCGACGGTTATCGACACGGATCCCCTTTGCGTTACAGATGGCAAAAGGAAAGGACTGGCGTAACCAGAAAAGCTCAATTGACTAACCATCTTTTTGCTAATGCAATATGTTTATGCAAATGGGATGCGAAGAGCAGAACACCAAAACCTGTAGAATATGCTGGATGTGGAATTAGGGAGGGATGGCATCGACGACTGGCCCACTTGTCTTGCGAGCTCTTCCCCCTCCGGCAAGAGGTTGCCCCTATCAAACCGTCACGCCTGCCGATTTTCCCATATCGATGCCTTCATGGCTTTCTGCCAATGCACACATATCTGCTCTGTCAGCCTTTGTTTCTCGGTTTCAGCTTGGGAAAATGCCTACAGTGGGAAATATGCCTTCAGTGCGGGGTCTGCCGCCTCTTGCTGCGCTTGGTCTACCAAAGAATTGAAAGTTTCCGGGGACATATGCAAGCGTTGAGTCAATGGGTATAGTGCAAGTGCTCGGAGAAGTTGCTGCATGTTTGCACGACTGTGTCGGCCAATGTCTCGCATGCGTTGGTCTGCGTTGAATCAATCAGCCTCATTCGTTTTGTTGTGCAGCCAAAGACCTACCAGTCGACCACGCAGACAGGGGAAGAGGAATCATCTTCGTATCCACCTCGACAAACCCCGCCTCTGTCATGAGAGTTCTCAGCTTTGATCCGATCCGAAGATCTTTCCTGTCCTCCAGAGCACGCAGGTATTGTGTGCTCCACCTCCTCAGGGCATGCTCATTGGTGATTGAGCCATTGTCAGATTGCACATTGAAGTATATTTCAACCATTTGGACCCAACCTCCTGGCTTCAGGGCCCTTGACAATCGCTGATGTTAGTCCTAGGGTTTCAGTTGGGAGAACTCCTGCCTCTTAGAGTGACGGCAAGGCCAATATGCTCTGAAGGATTCGCACCTGACTATGTCATGAAGATAGGATGGCCATCGGGATCGGTTGATGCCGGTCGCAAGGAGTCTAGAGTGGACGAGATCGAAATGGTTTGCAGGAAAGGTGAAACGGCGGTTCAAGTCATCGACCTATTCAGCACATGTTAGCGCCTGTTTGTCAGGAGGTTACACACCTCAAGAGGACTGTTGTTCAAGATTGACGGGTCACACAAAGGTCCCGAAGCATAAGGCATGGGTCAAAGGCAGTGTCATGGCCTTCTCGTGGTGTAAACAACACCGTCCCGCATGGTGAAATTGTGAGACAGGCTGACTTACCTGGAGCCATAGGTTGTCAGGCATATCATCTGGGCTCATGTGAGGGGCAATGTCTACACCAATGACCTATGAACCACCAAATATTAGGATGTTGTCGGACACAATCAAAGGGACACGTTACTTCGCAATCAGGATTCTGCTCAGCAACATCAACCGCCCAGGATGCGGATCCATGCCCACAGTCCAAAACTCTTTCCAGTCGATGGATCGGTGGGAAGATCAAACGATTATCGAAAATTCTTTGGAAAACTTGCTGCAGGCCTTCGAGTCGTTGTGCCTCTTCCTGGTTCAGCTGTCAGTGAGAAGTCAATGATGCAACGCTGGGCATCTTACCTCATCGACCGGTCCAAAGTACGTACGATGATCGATCGAATATTTCTGATACTCACGGCCCTGAACTGTGACCGTATCGAGATACTCACGATCTAATTCTACCGTCTGTGAATCTGGATTCCTAGCGGCCATCAACGTCAGTTGCACTCGACCCGGAATAACAACGGGGAGAACTAGCATACGCCATTGTCATCGTGAATCAAGTGGTGTTGTGGACCAGGGCGGGGTTGAAATCTCCCAGTCCAAGATCTTGCTTCCAATCACAATATCCGAAAAAGGAGTGAAATTGGATGTGTTGAGAGTTTCGTGGGAGCGATCGGGTGCCACTTGAAGACGTCGGCGGCACCCTCGGAGAAGATGGCCGCTCACACGAGGATCATTCGACCTTGGGAGTCTGCTCGCGAAGGCTGTATGGAGGGGCTTCCAATTATACAGAGGACGTACTAAAATGTACGAACGGGGAAGCCCAATCGGTCCACCCAATCGAATTGCCTCTTTCAAAGATACTGGATACGGGAATAGATTTGTGAAGACACGGGGTGCTTGACGGTCGAAGATTTAGCACGGACGGGGCTTGCGTGGGTGATAACCAAATGCGATCAATGCGGACTTCCAACTCCCCTCCGGATCGTTCATGTGGTTCCCTGGGGCCAACTCCGAAACCTCTCTCACATCCTTGCTAGCGGGATTACTCGAGACGACCTGAGACGCTCCTCACAGGAGGCTCTTGTTCCTACTCTAGGACACTATTACGTCAACCAGGCTTGGAGAAAGAAAAAAATGTGGGCCAGTTGAGCTGAAGAGTGATTCACGAATAATTCCGGACTATTGCCACCAGAATGGGGTAAGGATCAGAATAGAGACTGATTTCCGCTGCTTAAAGCCAAGCTAACGAACCTTGTAATTTAGGCGGTGCCGTTCAACTAATGCACAGTTCGCCGTCTCGCATAGTACCTACTTCCTGGAGGGTCTAAGGGCGCCCGACGGTGTGGATCGAATACGAATCCAGCCAGGGTGAATCTGACGGGGATCTCCCCCGTCAAAGAATCGTTGCTAGACTAAGCATGAGTAATTCCCCCACTGCCATCAATTAAAACCTACAGAAAATTGAATCACATCCTACTCCGGCTGCTCACCGTGATTCCACAAGTGTCTGGAGTCCACCGGCGAACAATGATGTAACGAGGACTCGATGAAGAATGGAAGGAAACAACCCATCAATTGAACCACATTATACAGCATTTCGCGATGAGGGAGCCCCTGTGTGTCGTGGAAACCCATACGGAGAAAAGAAGCATCAATGAATTGGTCATGATGAGCAGACTGAGGTGAAAAAAAGGCCGGGTTGGAATTTATAACACTTGCGTATGTACGTTGTACGGGCCAAATGAGCCCTGTATTGCCGGTTCCAAAAGCATGACAAGGGATCACCGTTCCCGCTGTCACTTGGAAAGAAAAATGAAGAAGCAACCGAACAGCTGACGAGTTTCCAACCCCATAGCACTCCGCACCATATCCTCCAATGTGCATGTATGCCAAGTGGCTTCAGCCCGGTCTCACCAAATTGTCTCCAACCGCCCCTCAACTTGAGTGGGGTTCGACGGGCAGGATCAGCAACATCCTCGTTGGGGCATCCATTCCCTCGGGATTTCGATAGTTTGGGGTTTGGGTTTTATTCTCGCCCCTCTTATTTCGCTTTCTCACCGCTTGTCTGGAGAGTTTTTCCAACGAGTGGATGGAGATTTGCTACAGGGATTTTTTAGCCTGTCTCCGGATTCTCCCAACGACAGAAGTACGGTGCTGTTTTGCCCCTCCTTTTTCCGGACACTTCTTTTTGTTTGGCTCATGTACGGCGATTTGCCTTGTTGCATGGTGCATACTGGGCCGAGTGGGCAGCGGAAAATATATACCGTGTGAATAACGTGGATATTATTCATTGCCTTTGAGAGAAGGTACTCCGTACCCAGTATGCGATTACAACAATGTCAGTAGTATCCACACCGGTCTCCGTATCCACCGAGAAAATGCCATTGAAATTATTCCCAAACCACCTAGCTCCTGATTTTTCTCAATTCTCCGAGGAGATCGGGTCCCGCTCCATGGCCGCATCAATCTCAAATGCAAGAACTTGGTGCCTGCCGTTGCAGGGTATGCCCAAGACCGGTGCATAATACTTCTCACATCACAGTTAAGATATGATTATGTGACGGTCGTAAAGCAGGCAAATGACTTCCTATTACAAAACCTGGGTCCATTTCTAAGATTTAGAAGAATACGTGGAGCCTTTAAGTTCAAACGCAAAAAAAAGACTTTAAATCTGAAGCAAAATAATCCGAGTTGAATACGATATATACGATCCGTACTGTCGGGATTTCGACAGGGCTTACCCGTCCCCCAAAACCCAGCGCCATGGTTCGTCTCGGGTAAGGGGGCCACCCAACCTTTTTGATTCCAACGACGCTTTCGATCTATGTACTTACTACGGAGTACGGAGTGTTTATATTTCTCTTGTTTGAGGGAATATATATTGTACATTGTCGGAATATAACGGGTAATTTAGGTCATCTATTCCTTTTTCCTTAGCGTATTCAACCGCCCCTCAGTTCTCCATATACACACCGACTCAGCCTCGCCCAGTCATTTGCAGTGAAACATGGTAAGATGAAAGCGTAAGACAATAGTCACTTGCTCGGTGAACATGGGTCTTCTTTGTCTACTAATACTGATCACTCTGTCGGTTCCGCCATATGCATGAACTCGCGCTATATATTTATACGCAGAGGTGTCTTGGTGGTACTACTACCTGGCTACTGACAAGTCCCAAACATTACATGATGATCGGCAAATTCTTCGGCATAGAACTACACATGAAACTCACTAGTATTGAACTATATATTTGGTCATGACAAATACTATGTATCAAGTATGTCGTAGGACTCCTTCACCCACCCCCTTCTCAGTTCGTAATTTTAGGTTGCTGCGAGTGACTTCTGGTAAAACACACTCCTGCTACGTCCTCGGTCCAAATGACACTAGTAGCTTATATTAACTCGGTTTCATATCCATAGAGCCAACCTAGGGCATTCGCTCCAATGGTTAGTTTCGAACATCTTGAATGCGGAAGCAAGCCTTTTGTAGTTATATGTTAGTTTGCAAAGATGGAGAAGTTGATATCAGACTTGTCCTTTTCTATTTGCAGCTCCTACACTGAGAAATCGTATGGATAGTAGATCACCGTCGGGCTTGAGTGGGCGTGTAAGAGAGAAGTGAGGCATTACTCCCTACCTGCAATATCAATAACAGAATCTATCCGTGTTCCCTGTACTTGGATGTGGAATGTATACTGCAGTCCCAATAACGCAAATGTACTTACGATCTGATCCGTACGTCATTAATCGGGAAAGTATTGTCGCCATTGCTCGTACATTAATAAATCGAAGAGTGGGGTATATAAAGCTACACAGAAAACAGGAAGAAGCCAAGCACAACGCATACACCAGAAGAATGCATCTACCTCAGAACACCAGTACCCCTGCAAGCATAAGGTCAGTACAAAAAGCACTCGCGGACCTACCGCACATCCTCCCTCCCCGTCATAAACTCAACACCCGCGGAAACAATCTGCATAACCGTTTCGATCTCCGCTTCCGTCCGCGGCGCATAGATCAAAACATACTCCGCCGGGATATCAGGCCTCGTGCCTAAAGAAAGAAACGTCATCGCAGGTGCACCGGAGAAAGCATGACGCTGGCCCCAACCAGCTTCAATAACCTTGATGCCTAAGAAGCAATGTTAACACCCAACCACACCCACCAAACAAATAAAAGAAAACATACAATCTGCGGGCGCAAGAATCACATGAACAGAGTGGTCATTTCCCGAATGAATGTGCGCAATCTCACGCTTCATAGCTTCCGCAATCCCAAAGACAGGAATATAATCCGCAACAAAGAGCCCATCAGCATGTCGTTCGAGATTCGACTTTTGAAATTTCACGAGATGATGGTTCCGATGTCCGAACGCACTGAACGCAGTCCGGAATTTCTATCAAAACACAAATCAGCATATAGCTCTTAAATCCCCCACTTGCCTTTCTAAAGAAAAGTGACACATAACATACCTCCATAACAGCCTCGTCCGGTACCTGCGTCAGCTGCCGCTGCGGTACAACATGCGGTCCGACAACAGGTCTCTCTTCCCCACGTCGACTCCCCAGCTGTTCCTCGGATAACGATAAAAACCCATCATTTCCCTTCCCGTGACCGTCAGCTCCCTCAATGCGTCTCACGTACTCATCCGTGCTGAACATCTCGCGCCCGAAAGGCTGGAACAGAGCGCGCACGAGAACCCATCCTAGCGCGTTATTCGGTACCCCGCCCGGGCCGTAAGATATGAAGAGTTTGTAGTCGCGATAGGCGGCGGGGAGGATGAGGGTTGAGACGACTAGCGCTGCGGCGCTGAGGGCCAGGGTTAGGCGGTCTTGGGTTGTGTGGGGGTGTGGAAATGACGGAGGACGGAGGTCAGGGTTGTTATTGGCATGTTTGTGATGTTTGTGTCGATTGTTTATTCTTAGGAGATTGGTTTTTGTTCTTGGCTTTTTAACTAAGATATGAGGGATTCTCTTAGAATTTAATAAAAATGGCTGTCTCCTAAGGCCGGATTTGGAGGCTGACGTGAGAAATGGCTTGCTGACGCGATCCCGAAGAATTCGCGTGTCTCCGGTTCTTTTATAGTTAGGGCTATATATACAACTTCACATTGTAATCGGTTTCGTTTCGCTATGCTACTCGTATTATCATTAATTCCGATGCCTGGCATGACTCGGTTCATGGGTCTAGGTACAATAATCTGGCGGATATCCACGTCCCCACAGGCGAGGCTTGATAGAGTGCGATATAGCCCGTTTGGACCCTATTTTGAAGGGTCCGGTGACTCAGTGCTGCGGTGTTCGGCAATCCATAATCCGAAATCCGTGGCACATGTCTCAACAACACCGAGTTTCAGGTAGCAGCTAGCAAACATCATGGGTCTGAAGTGCTTTGCTTCTGGCCATAGCCAGCGCATCCAACCGCATCTCTGTCGTGGGTTGATCATGTTGATAACGATATCAAGTGTAAAAGACACAGGGCGAGGGATTGCAATCTTTCAATCCTCTTTACTCTCCTCTCGGCTAATGGAGGTCAAGGAGTGTGCAAGTTTCAGGAGCACCACACTCTCCGTTGCGGCGAAGTAGTTCAAGCTGTGGAGTCGCGTCAGAACACATAATTAAGTGATGTGGATGTCCAATAATGTTACTCACCTGTCCATCAAAATCCGGAGATGGCGCGAGAAATGGTCCTCGTATCTTTTTAGCGTGTCCTCAAGTTTTCCAATCCGCGTTGGATCATATCCTCTGGCATCTGCCCCAGGGACCTTTCCTCCAGCCAAGTCGGGATCAGCTGAAGCCAAGGCCCGTGAAAGTGAAGCCGCAGTCCAGGAAGCAAACATGGTGCAGCATGTCACCAGTTTCGAATGGATCTATATAGTTATTAGTATGAATACCACCGCCAGTATGAATAAACATACCTTCAACAGTTTGGCCTGAGTGAGCATGCACTCCTTCAAACATGTATCTAAGAAATCAACATGATCTTGCATCAGCTCATCAACCGTCCGGTTGGCCTGCTTCATATCATTTTCCTCCACCTCGGACGCATCGGCGTGAACGCTGTTGACACGATCCATCAAACCCACCCAATTGGGCTCAATGACCTCAGCTGTGCAAAAGTACAAAAGTTGCTGGACAAACACCAACATCTTCGCGCGTAGGTTCCACGCCCGTCGCTTCCATATTTCAAGCCGTCGGTCGGAGGATTTATGCCGCCAGCTGGTGGTCTTGTTCTGATCTGCCCAGGACGTGACCAGTAACGTCTCAAGATGGCGCAGCGATAGAAGGTGGCGGAAAATAAGTTGGTACCGCAGAACAGTTTTGCGACTGATGACCAGTGACAGAGGGAACGGAACCGAATAGTCCAGCTCAAGCGCATCGAATCCGAGAATATCTTTGTCCTCCTCGGCGGAATGGGCAGCAGAGACTTGTTGTTTCTCCGCTTCTGCGCCCTCTTGGTTGACCCCTGAAACATTCACGACTTGCATCAGCCACTTCGTGAGGCCGATCTTGTTCATCCGCACCTTGACATCTTCCTTGAACGGGTCTAGTGCTGCAACACTGCCAGGCTGTCGAAGGACAATGTCCAATAGTGACTGAAGCTTGCCCTCGTTGACGGCACGCGCCGGCTTTCGTAGCTCAGAAGCACCAAGTTCGAGGAAGTAGGAAAAGAAATCGGAACGATCCAGGAAGAAGTAATGTTTTAGGGAGCGGAATCGAGTGGTGAGGGAGTTTTTTGTGACAAGAAGATTCAACAAGGAAGCATTGGCGTAGGTGTAGGCGGAGTTTACATTGTCCAGGAAGCGTGGATCATCGAGCGTCTTCGGGACATCTTTGACCTCTTTGCTGACGTCGACACCACCACATTCACGTACCACGTTCAGATATTTTCCAGCGAGCAGAACTTTGTCTTGTACGCTCTTCAGCTGAGGCGGAACCTCGTGTTCTCGAATTGTGTAACGTTTCTCCCAATACTCGTCCGTGTAGTCCTCCTCGAGTTTCTCGCGTTTGATCCATTTTTGCTCTTTGACCAGGAACTCGGCGTGGGGATCCTTGATACCGCCGTGGTGCAGCCATTCGTTCAACATGGCCATGTAGGGCCTACTGGCGTCACGCAGTAAGCTCTGAAGCAAGGTCTTGGTGATTGGATCCCCTGAGAATGAAGCCAGACGCCCCGTTAGGAGTCCGAGAATATTGCCTCCTTTGCACATTTTCTTGCGGGCCATAGACCCTGGTACTAAGTCTCCCCCTTCTTTGAGTTGTTCAAGTATATTGTCAACATCCTCATCGAAGTCGTCAATCGACTCCTCGAGGTCTTCGTCTAGAAGGCCATTTTTGAGCAACAGTTCCTGGCCCATCGAATATAACTGGGCTAGACATTGACTGGTGGGCATTGTGTGGAGATGAAGAAGGTGCAAGGTAAATGTAGGATTGTTCAGCAGCTGGCCTTCCAGCTGCGCGATGAGGATCAGGTAATCTTTCATAAGCTTTCGGATAGATGCGCACAGCGAGTGACTAACAGCTCCACACTCAGCGCGGCTTTGTATTTCCACAAAAGCCTCCATGGCACTGTAGTGTGTCGCCATTTTCAACATGGACTGGATGAGATCACGGAGGGTTGGATCCAGGCCCGGGGCTATCTGGAAGACAGGGCCCGTGAGGCGGTCTTTCTCGATTGATGGGTCGTACGAGCTAGCGTAGTGAACATATTGACCTTCAAATCCCATAAACACAAACAACAGATCCTCTAAGATCGCTGCTTCCTGGGCATCAGGCGAGAGCTCTCGGAGTGGCCGAGGGTGAAGCACCTGCGGGACCGTTGAAGCTAGAGGGGGAATGGATACGCGACATGCGAGAGGAGCTGTCGAGCGAGGAATCAATGACGCTTGGGGATTCCATGGTGCTGTAGAGGAAAAATCACGGTCAGCAAATCTATTGCACTGCACGACAAACTGCGGCGTAGGGATTACTCACAATCAGCCAGGTCCTTCTCCCCAGTCCGGGCACTAGGATTTGTGTTATCAAGTTGTGCAGGCTTCCTAGGCCGAGTCTTATCCCAATCGCCTCTGTTGGCCGCACTGATAGATTCCTTAACAGGGTTCACAAGGTTCCTTCGCATTGCCTTCTCCCGTGATGTAATCACTATCCGTTCTGAGCGCTTCTCCGGCATGCTCTTCTGGTCCCGGGATACTCTGTGTTTCTGGCTCGAGTTGCTGTGGCGCAAAGGGTCCTTGTTCTCGACTTGTAGCGGCGACGGTCCGCGAGTTTCGGAATCGACGCGATTGGAGACGGCGCGGGGTCGTGGAGCGCTCATGTACGCGGCGCGGTCATTGGCAGACATAATCCCGCGAGGGCGACGTGTAAATCATGCAGCATAGGATATTGAAAGGCGCGAAATTGACGAGTCAGCAACAAAAATAGCAGAAGCAATGTATATGGGGAGAAGATGCAAGTATCCAAACAACTCCACTTTGGCTTGGGCATAAGATATGCCTCAGGCACAAAGGCAACAACCAGGCACCTCCACCTCTTGCGTACGTCGAGAGCTTCCCTTCCCGAGCTTCACTTAAGACACCCACCTCTGCTCTTCTTCCGTTCCAACTGATTCTCTCCTCCATCGTGATTCTATATTGTTTCATTGCTTCTTTTTTGACAAGTCACCCCCGTCATATCAGATAATCAAATATGTTCATTGCACGATCAGAATATGGTAAGCTTCGTCAGGGTCTCCCCTCACCGCGAAATCAACTAACAGCTCTGGACAGACCGTGGAATCAAGTACGTTCTCTGGGTTTAATCTGCATCCTCAAATAGACCTGCAGCCTGACAATGTTTCCTCCGCAGCACCTTCTCCCCCGAAGGTCGTTTGTTCCAGGTCGAATACTCTCTTGAAGCTATCAAACTAGGATCTACCGCCATCGGAGTATGTCATGCCACACAGTTCCTCTTTGCTCTAAAATTCCACATACGGCCTTAAATCACCACAGCGAGCGATTCTCGTATTGTTATCGGAGCGCAAAGTCAAGGATAATGCGAAAATGGAACCGTCCTTTCTAACACTCATCTAGGTAGCAACCTCCGAAGGTGTGATCCTCGGTGTTGAGAAGCGCGTCACATCCACACTACTCGAAGCGTCATCCGTCGAGAAGATTGTGGAAATTGATCAGCACATTGGCTGTGCCATGTCCGGTCTCCAGGCCGATGCCCGAAACCTGGTCGAACACGCCCGTGTCGAGTGCCAAAACCACGCCTTCCACTATGCCGAACCCCTGCGGGTCGAGAGCACTACGCAGGCAATTTGCGATTTGGCTCTGCGATTCGGTGAGAGCGGTGATGACGAGGAGAGTGTCATGAGCAGACCGTTCGGTGTTGCGCTGTTAATCGCTGGTTATGATGAGGATGGGCCCCAGCTGTGAGACACGCTGTTTCCTTTTGTCCCATATATTTACTGACTCCTTTTTCTTGTTAGATACCACGCTGAACCGTCTGGCACATTCTACCGGTATGACGCCAAGGCCATCGGCTCGGGAAGCGAAGGCGCACAGGCGGAGCTGCAGAATGAATACCATCGGTCCTTGACTCTAGCAGAGGCTGAGACATTGGTCCTCAAGACGCTGAAGCAGGTCATGGAGGAGAAGCTTGATTCGAAGAATGTCCAGCTGGCCAGTGTCACCAAGGAGAAGGGTTTCCGTATCTACAATGACGAGGAGATGGGCCACGCTGTCACACAGCTGGGTGGCAACCAATGAGGGCAATTAGTGTCGAAGATATCTCTTGAGGGGGCTCCTTGGACTCGATTTGGAGGCTAGTATCTATGTCGGGAGCAATAGAAAAATAATGACGATGCCGTCCAACGCTTACATGATGGCCTAACTACGTCGTATGTTATGTAGAGCAACTTATGGATGGTCCATAAACATAGTAGTCATGCATGCTAAGTTTTGGTTATGTACAATGACATGCAAACAGATCCTTTGCAACCTCTAGCGGATCTTATAAACACATGGCTTCAGGACCTGAGCCTCCTGCTCAGCCGACATGCCAGACTCTGAATCAGGCTTGCGGTCAACAAAGCGCTTCTTGTTACCACCAGGGGCAGGCGCGCTGAGAGCCGAAGCGTGCTTCCCCTTGGTGGGCGCACCACCCTGCTTAACAAACACCATTCTCACAAACATCTTATTGGACTTATCCACTGATTCCTGGCGAAGCATGAATCCACGAGACCGGAACACCTCCACAAACGCCGAGATATCAGTCTCATCCTTATTATCAGACGGCCGCACATCCTCAGCAAAGATATCACCCTCATCGTCAGAATCGTCGCCGCTCTTCTTCTTGGGCTTCTTCTTGTCTGCCTTGCTGCCGGGCTTCTGCGCACCGATCTGAGACTTCTTGCGATGGACCTTGCCAAATCGACTTTTGACCTCACTGACCCAGCACTCGCCCTTGCCGTCGCCGCGCAAAATACGCCATGCCTCCTCGACGAACGAAACCCAGTTGGTTCCCATCAGGCTCAAACAGAAAATAGCCACATCCGCTGCTCCATCTTCCAAGGGGAGATTCGAGATATCGGCTTTGGTGATCAGCGCATCGGGCGCTGCCAGATCGTAGCTGTTGATCTTGATTTTCAGCTTCTTGGCGGAGGGGGTCAAGGCGCGTGCGAGCTGTGCATCACCGCAGCCCAGATCGGCAAATGTGCATAGTCCAGTGGGACGACGGGGGAGCGGGTATCCCTTAGCAGGGTTAAGGGGATTTCCTCGCTTCGGAAGCGGGATTGCACCGCGGTGGCGGATGGTCTTGATGTAATCGTCGACGGGGTTGGAGGGCCAGGACTCTTTCACCTGTCGCGCAAATCCAGCATGGTACTCGTCGAATAGTTCCGGGTTGGTGCTGAACATCTCGAGTGCCTTCTCGGAGGGGGTGGTGTAGAGAGTTTCGTTCAGGTGGCGGAACCGGGAGGAGATCAGCTTCTGTCGCATCGCCTGCTGGAGAGGTGTCAGGTTGGCTGTTGGTGGGAGTGCAGGCGCAGCGGGAGTAGGAGCAGGAGCTTCTTTGGCCGGGGCAGTGGTAGCATCATCTGCCTCAGTCTTGTCCTCTGCGGCGTTGTCCTTGTTCTTCTTGTTCTTCCTTTGTCTCTTCTTGGGTGCTTTCTCCTCGGTTTGGTCTGCGTCTGCATCGGCGGTGGTCATAGTTTCGCTAGTGGGCTCCTGGGTGGTGGTTGTCTCAAGTGTTTGCTTCTTCTCCTTCTTTTGCTTCTTCTCTGACTTCACGGGAGCCTCTGCGCCGGGCTTTCCACCCCTGGTGGTACCCTCGATATGCCTGCGGTACATCTCATCCACATTGCCCGCGGTGACACGGTCATTGGCACGCTTGCGCTTGTTGTTCTTCCCATCGGAGTTGGGGGCATCCTTCTCCGGCTGGGACTCGTTCTTGGGCTGCACAGGCTGAGTCTGTGACTGCAGAGCAGAGCTCTCAACGGACCATCCTGGAACAGCGAACATGATTAGTTCTGAAGGATTGGTTGTAAATGTCCAATTCCTTTGAGGTAGAGAGAACGATACCTCAGAAAAAAAAAACTCCAAGTTTCGTTATCGGTAATTTTACTATCGATTACATACACATAATTGCCTCAGGCACCATACCGGGGTAAATCTCGGCTAAAAGCCTATGGCATGACTTTGTTTGGGGGACACAAAGAGAACGTACAATGTTCACCGGGGGAACTCCGTACGCTAAGCACCTCGTAAGCCATAATAAATGCCTAAGAATATTTAAGTCTGACTGTGCACTTAAGAACCTTGCAAATATGTACGTGATTATATATCCCCCCTGACGAACCACAGCGCGGGTGATCTGCGGTCCTCGGCAGCTTTTCCCTCTTAGCTTTCTTACGGAGTACTTATCTGATTATTGTGCTTTCTAGCCCCACAATGTTCTCGCACATGCCCACTCTGCAATCTTGAGCCATGGCTGACGACCTTCAGGATCAGCTGGAAATTCCAGCAGATCTAACTGTTAGGGGTGTTGCGGAAGCATCAACTGCACGATCAGGTCCCCGCAGACTTCCAAAGAAACGAACTAAGACCGGCTGTTTGAGTATGTTACAGAACGCTGGAGAGAGAGTCCCCCGGTTGACTAAGTCTCATAGCTTGTCGAAAGCGCCGGATCAAGTGCGGCGAAGAGAAGCCAATATGCACCAACTGCGTGAAATCGAAGCGAACCTGTGAGGGTTATGCCCAGCGAGTCGTGTTCAAGAACCCTATAGGCATCTTTGGGTCTTTCAGCACTGGCCACGCCCAGGACCCGCAGATAGAGCAGCAGCAGCATGTGAGAGTGCCGATATACAATAACTATGGCACTCAACTCCCTCCCCAACAAGCGGCGGCCGCTGCTCAGCACCCAATGTTGGCTCCGCGACCTGCTGATCCAGTGATGATGAGATATCACTCATTTCCGTCCCAAGTCCCTTCGCCAACTCACATCGAGCCGATTAATGCACCTCCCTTCTATTATCCAGCAGCTCAAGTGCAGCCGCCAACCCATACGTGGGACATTCAGCCGATTGCCCAAGCAGAGAGCAGCTTGGTTCCGTCAAATGTGACTGACTTCTCACAAGCACAGCAGTCAGTTCAGCTGGGTCAAACGAACGCTCCACATATGCCCCCTTCAATCATACAAATTGTACCCCAGATCACCAGTCCCATCGGCCAGACAGCTGAAGAATACGCCTCCAATCTCTCCCCGGTGCCAGCTCTCAATCCAATGCCGGGAAACAAGGAGAGCGAAATCAACAAAGTTCTTCAGGTATGCATTGCCGTGGTCTCTCTGTTTTCGCAGCTGGCATGCTGAGTACGATTTCTTAGATTACGCAGCCGCTGCCTACGATATATCATTATCAGTCACCACCAGGGCAATTACCGCAACAATTACGATCTCACGAGCAGTTTATCCCCCGGATACCCCAACAAACACAAGTGATATACATGGAGGATGAAAGCGAAGATTATTACGACGTGGACTCGGATGATGAGATGGTGGATCAATCGCAGGCCGAAGGCTTCAATCAGCTGAGTCTCATCATGGCCTCTGCTAACCGCGATGAAAGACAACTCCGCTCCTTCACCACTTACCTGAACGAGCCCAATGTACTCGCCTCATACCGTCCTACACTTGGCTCTTCTCCCTTAAACAACCCAAAGACCGCCCGCATATTTGCTCACTTCATCCACTCAACTGGTCCATCCTTGTCTATATTTGAACGACATCCTACTGACTCCTCGATTGTTCTGGGGGCGGCTGTCCCATCTGCACAACAAGGATTATGGGTCTATACACTTGCCCTCAAAGCTTTGGAGCATCCAGCCCTCCTCCAGGCAATACTGGCTGTCAGCAGCTTACATATTGCATATTTACAGAAAGTTCCCACAACGGTATCTTTGAAACACTATCACTACGCCCTGAAACGAGTTGGCTCCGCAGTCGGTCTTCCCCTCCGACGCAAGCAAGTCGGGACCTTGGCTGCCACTCTGCTCCTAGGCTATTATGAGGTGATATCTGCCGACCACTCGAAATGGAATAATCACCTGGGTGGGTCCACCCATCTTATCCGGGAGATCGACTTTGCCAAGACCACCAGAGATCTACGGGCCCATCGACGTAGAGCTCATGAGCAGCGACTGCAGTCGGGTTGGACAAGCTCATGGTGGGGAATGCCTGGCGAAGTCTCTGAGGACGATCCCTTCTCTGAGAAAGAGGACAGCATCGATCAAGATTTTATAGGCGCTATTATGGGACGAGCAGTCAACTATGACTATTTTGGATGCATCAACGAGGAGAGTACGCCGCTCGCCAAAAAGCATTTCACCCGCAAGGACATTGAGGTTTTCCGGATTCAATGCGATCTGTACTGGTGGTACGCAAAGCAAGATGCACTTCAGAGTTTTATTGGTGGGAACAAATTATTGTAAGTCTACCCGTACGGCTACTAGCAGACATACGATTTGCTTATTCGTAAACCAGAATGCCCTACTCTCAATGGGGTCAATGTCCGCCTCGAGCAGGCATTGGCCGTTTAGATGCCATTTATGGCTCCGCAGATCACCTATGGCTCCTGCTCGCCCGGGTCACAGATTTTGCCTTGCGTGATCGCAAGCGAAAGTTGAGAACACTGAAGGCCGGTGGGGTGGACTGGAAGCCAGGCCCTGAGATGTTCCAATTTATGGGTCGATTCGCTGGTGGCCCTCCTGGTCAACGACCTGGACCACCTGGCGGCTTCGGTCCGGGGGTCCCCCTGGCCCTCCATCTGGCCCGCCTAATATGCAGCCTGAAGGGTACCCCAAGGCCCCACCCATGGCAGACCCTGCTGGGGCCTCTCCTGCTTCAAGCCCCGGACCGACCTCGGCCGATAGTCCTCCAATGTACGGAATGATACCCCCTCAACCACCTGCACGTCTTCCCTCAGGATTCCAAGATCGACCGCTTGAGCCTCGTTTGTCACCCGATGAGGATGACCCTGCCCACGACATGAGCTACAAGGAAGCAGAACACGAATGGGAAGAGATCCTGGTTGCCATGGGCATATTCTCCCAAGCGTTGGGCCGCGATTTCCAGCCTTTGCCAGCGGATGTCGCACCTCCAATCTCTACACCGTTCGGTCCTGCCCTCCAGTATCGTACCCATACCATCGCCGCGATTTGGGCGTTCTACTATGCCGTTCGCGTTCTGCTGAATCGGATTCACCCATCCATGCCACCGGCCATCATGATGGCAGCTGGGGTAGCTGCTCCAACCACGGCTGGATTTGCACAGACTATTGGGAAGATCATGGCGGGTGTCTACTATCCGCAACGCTTTAATCTCGAAGCTGGAAGCTTGAGTCCGAATTTGGGTTCTGGCTTGACTGACATGACAGTGCCGGTATTCTTTGCAGCTGTGCAATTTGTTGATCCCGCGCAGCGAGCTTGGACGATTTCGAAACTTCGCGACATCTCTCGCTTGACTGGGTGGAAGACCGCGGATGCAATTGCAGGGGGCTGCGAGAGATCATGGATAGTCGCTGCAAAGCAAGGTCGTGGGCCACCCTATCAACGGTCATTTGAGACTGACCGATCACGGGAAAAGGAAGAAGAGCGTGAGGTAAGCGTGTCTATTGGATATCCTTGTCCTATACCATCCATGCTAATGTATGCGCCACAGACTGAGGCTGTGCTGAAGGAGGTTGAAGATCGTCGATTTGTGACAGTGAAGTCGGATCGATCGCATTGGGCTATGGGAATTTTGGAAGAGGACATTGCAAATTTAGAGGTTTAGGATTGGCCGAAGTATACGTACAATACCCCAGTCCCTACCTACATACATAGTACATACATTAGGTACGACATACAGTAGGTATACAGTAGTGCCCGTAGAAGTTGTGGCGTAGGTTGGTAATATCTTGTCATCTTTGGTGGGCTTCTTGCCCTCTCTCTCACGCATTTCTTTACCCAGCGCGGATTCAGATTGGTCCACACGGGCAATCTTGAAGCCCTTGGCCACAAATTGATTCGCTCAGTGGCCTAAACTCATTTCGGGAAAATGCAAATACCTGCCCAAGATCGCGGAGTGGGTTAAGGCCCACGGCGGCCAAGGCTCAGATATTATCCCCTTCTCCGTCGAGTTGAAGGAGAAGCTGTGGTCCCTGAGGGATGACAAGCCAGCGCTAGATGCCTTCATGGCCGAGATCAAGGTCTAGAACCGCCTGGGAAAGATAACAACCGAAGGTATGTCCCCCGATACTCGCCTCACGCATCCCAAACTAACAGTTATGGCAGGCTTCACTAGGCTGGGACTGCATTATTACTTTACCGCCGGCGAGAAGGAGATCCGCTGCTTGCCGATCAAGTGGGGAGCACTGGCTCCACAAGCCGCTGGTGTCATTCAAGGCGACTTTGAACGCGGTTTCATCAAGGCCGAAGTTGTGGCGTACCAGGACTTCCATGACCTCTGCAAGGGCGAGAAGTCGATGGGACCAATCAAACCAACGGGGAAGTACAGGGAGGAGGGCAAAACCTATGTCGTCCAAGATGCAGACATTATACACTTCCAGTTCAACGTTGCACCGAAGAAGAAGTAGAGACTCTTCAGAAAAGGTACTTTTGTCAATGATCGTCGTTATTATCGTCGGAAAGAACTGGGGTCCATGGCTCTTAAGATCATCGTTTAGCGGACAACTACTACCTCGTGTTCCCCTTGACAGCCGCTGCGATCTCGCCAGCTAATGGATCACTGCTGTGCTCATCTTCTATATGCGGTAATCCCCGGGACGAATGTAAGACACAACTCCGTCAACTTCTGCCATGGTCATAGTAAAATCAGCATTTCGATTTTCCCCTAGCCTTAAACTAGCACTGATTAAGCTACAAAACCATGGAAATCAAGCACCTTGCTGTTGACGCCCACATCACCTGTTCTTCGCCAACGAGAACGAATGAACGTGAACCGATAGAATTATACAAAATAGATGCAGACAAAGATTGACATAAGAATAAATTCAATTGGAAAACAATTTGGCTAAGCAATAAAGTGGGCGATAGCCGCATAGCCAGTGGCTAAGCGAAGAATTGGAAACTGAAAACAGCATTGGCTTTCAAGTGAGCAAAGGACTAAGTAACGTCGTAGAGGGGATGGAGGATTACTGCGCAAGATCAACAGAGACAGGACCTCCAACCTTCTCTTCGATTGACCTCAGGATATCGGACATGCTCGAGGCCAGTCCAACATTAAGATCTTGATATACCACTCCTCCCCAGAGCAAGCCAGTTACAGCCCCATATGTATTGAGAATAAATGAGCCTGAATCTCCATTCTCGCAAAAGGCTCGGCTAGGGTGGTGTAGGTCCGATTCCTCAGTCACAATGATGAACTCTTCAGTTGCCGCAGTGTCCATGTCCACTTGGACCCCACTAGGGTTGTATCTACTGCTGGATTCCCACTTGCAGTACGCTTTTGGTCCGTTGCAGATGCCTGCAGTAACCCCAGTGGTCCGGCCATTTTTCATGCAATAATCCCCTGCCCTGAGTGAGCCGAATTCATTCAGAACACTGTGCTCCTGGATAACCATAGGAGGGCAAGGAGGTATGAGCTCCTGTGGCAGAAAGGTAGAAGGGATTGAAAACATGCGGTTTGGTCCGAAACATTGTTCCTCGGCGTCTTTGGAGAGTTGAACGAAAGCCCAATCCAGGACTTGGCTATCACGAAGTTGCTGTCCGGACACGAACTTCACTTCTCCCAAGACGTGTGGCATTCTCTCGACTGCTGTATGCTGGGGCAAAAGTTTCTCCATGTGAGAGTCGTAATTTGCTATCCATTCTAGGAGGCGGCAATGCGGAGTTGCTCCAATCAGTTCTCGTTCTTGCACTTTGGCACTGAACTCAGAGTACTGCTTGCGCAAGGCATTCAAGAAGAAGTCAAGCCTGGCAAGTGTAACATCCCTGTCCATGCGAGCCAGGCATTCAATTCTAATCACCCGTTTCAGACGTCGAGCGGGAGATGACCCATAACGATCGAGGTCTTGGAGAAACCGGGCGTTGTCTTTAGATTCCGAAGGCCTGATAACATGATAATTCGTGAGAAAGCCTCTACGAACAACTCCATCGTGGGTCAATGTGACAAATCCGCCTAATGTGCCTACATTGTTATTTCCTTCAATGCCGACCGAGTAGCCCATTCGAGGAACGGAATTTGGAGTGAGTCGGTCCTTGAACGAAACGGCCTTGGTCAAAAGTGACAGGCCACCCGGCAAAAATTCAATATCAAAGTCATCCGTGTTCATGTGAGGTGCGAGTTGATACATAATCTGACATCGCAGTTCGAACCAATTTGTGCGTGTCCATGGCTCCACAAGTACAACGATCACCGGCTGCGCCTTAGCTCTCATTGAACCAACATGAAAGGGGCAAAGCAAGCGCCACTTATTGCCGATTGCCTTGTTGAGAAGCTTGACAATGTTGAGTTTGGTTCGTTCGTAGGCTATCACAAGAGGATGGGTTGGGGCGATGAAGAATACAAAGGGGTGATGACAGTGCTTGCTGCTAATGATCTGAACATGCGCGTTGACCCTGTGCTGGTGGAAGAATCTTACGATGTCATCTTTGATCGGGCCGAGATGAGGAATGTTGGGGTCGGTGTTGCTGAGGTAGATTGAGAAGAAGTCCAAAGTGATATCACCGCCAGGATAATTCGGTTTGCTCATCTTCCCACATTGGAAAGTTGTGAGGACATTCAGGTTGCGACGGCGCATGATAGCTCTGATTTCGGGGTAAAGTGGACTGATTTTCTGTTCTATTGCAGGCACAGTTTCCATTTTCACCGGTAGAGGCAGTGGACTGGTGACGCTAACCGATCGATAGATCTCAGAGGAGTGCATGTATTGTTCCAGACTCATCTCACCCTCTGATTCTTTAGATTCACGAAGAAAACGTCGCCTTTTGCGGGGCGACAAAGGAGGCGTGGGATGGCCCGAAGGCCAGAGAACAGGAGTTGGATCAGTCATCACCGGTAAGCTTCAAGAGAACGATAAAAATCTTTGAGAAGTGGAGCTGTAATGCTGTTAGCGGAGGTAAGTAGGGTCGAGGATAGATAACAGCCGTATAGGTTGTAAGAGGGACGAACCTTCCGTGAGCAGAGGTGATAGGCCGCCGATTGCAGAAGTGTTGTGAGGATAAGAAGAGCAGATAGGTGGAAGACTGCAGAAGGTCGAAGAGAGATGGATGAGGAAGAAGAGAGAGAGAGAGTAGAGGAATGAAGAAGAGAAGAAAGAAGACTCATACTCCAGAGGTACCAACCTGATACCACACTGATCCTGTGATCTCATTGGTTCCATACTTCCTATAGGTCGTTCCGGTATTGTTCCATGGTTCTTATTGATTTCTGACCAAAGAGATCACGAGAGCACCGGAGTAGAAAACAACAAATGGAGTAGTAGCAAATCAGTAGTTGTACGAGATTATATCGAGGACTAAGAGATCATAATGAATAGGTTCAATTGGATTGTAGCATACAAAACTAAGGTGGGAATCTCTGCCCCGAACTGGCTCATAGGGTCATAATGGAATCCCATTTCATATGTAAGACAAGCAAAGCATAATTGTGTGAAGAGACATCAGATCATAGTTCATCAATAGGGAGTGAGTTCTGGCAAGGGTTTCCAGGTTTGAGCTTGAGCAACCAGGTCTGGATGGGATTGAATCAAGTTTTCGTATCCTTCAACTCGTAGACGGAGAGCCCGGACTTCACGACTGAGCATTTTATTCGTGAAGGCGACAGAATTCAGAATTGACATTTCCATTCGTTGGTGCTTTTCATTGTTCAATTTGGATTTGGAGATTAGTTTCGGCCGGGGTGGGCTTCTTGGTTGGTTGAGACTCCTCAACCGGACTGGTTGGCCTGAGATGAATAACTGAAGGCTCGGGATCAGGATCCCGATCAGCGAGCTGGTTGTGTTTATTGAGTCTAGATCCGGAATCAATATGGATAGATCCCTCTTAAACGCCTCGGGTAAGATATCGTCCCACCAGACAGGGTGCTGAACCCCCTGGACCAGCCATCTCACCTCCTCTAAACATCGTAGTACGGCCAAACACTCCATCTCAGTAGTGTGGTAATGAGTTTTCGCATCAGTCAAGACTAAGGACATGTACATGATTGGGATCTCATCCTTGGTTGTCGCCTTGCTTGATTTTGTACCTGCTGGCAGGGTTTTCATTTGAAATGGCACTCCTCCAACCCCTCGATTGGAAGCATCCGCTGTTAGGTGATATTGTAAGGAAGGATCCCCTCCACCAACCGTGATCTTGGAAATACTGCATTTGACTCGGTTAAATGCTTTCTGCTGGGCGGGGCCCCATTCCCCATTACATAAGAAATATTACTGCTTAACTAGCTAGTTAGCTATTTAGGATTGATAAATCCTCCGGTATCCTGGCCTAACTACACTGACAACCAGGACGTAGCTCAGCTGACCGGTATTCCGATTAGTCACGTGATTTGGTCTTATCTCCACTGTAAGGCACTCAGGCATCCAACCCCCCAAATGGGTCCTGATAGCTACCGCTTCGTACCCGTGGTTCCTCGAAAACCCCACCCCGGTTCGGAAGTCAGCCGTTCGCGTCATCCACGGTTTACCATTATTTTTTGGTGTAGAATCCGGTGATACCACCAGAATGTCACGGTATGATGACTACCGCTCGTCAACAGGGACCCTGGACTCTCGCGATAGATACGATCGATTTTCACGGGGTCCCCCAGTGGCCGAACGACCCCGCCATGCTGAAGAGCGCTTTGAAGCACGCCTCCGTGGGGAAGACCGATATGGACCCCCTGCGCGCGCACCCGGGAGACTCTATGAAGATGACCATCTAGACCACCCATCCCCTGCCAACTCTCTTGTGGCGCATGATCGAAGTCGACGCCGTGATGACAGTCCCTCATTCCGACGTCCCCAACTTATTAGGCGGCAGTCGTCCTTGGACACTTTCGACCGCATACCCCGGCGCAAGATGGAACACCTTGATGCCCGAGATCGCGCATCGCGCGCTCCCCGTATACCTGTCGTTACTCCGCCTCGTCCACGGTTCTCTCCGGGCCGTTATCGTGAGCGAGAAGTCTACGAGGATATTAGGATCGCCGAGCCCGACTACTATGGTGACGAAGAGTTCAGAGATATTCGTGATCGAGATATGGTTGGTCGCCGCCGCCGTTCAAGCAGTACTGTTCGCAGGCATGAGAAGCCTTACCCGCGCAAAGGGAAGACCCGTGTTCCTCGTCACCTTGCTCATATTCATGCCATCATGGATCTAGGGTACCCATTCAAGGAAGAGGTTGGTGTTCTGTTTTCCAATAGTGCTGCTGTCACCTGCTGACCTGAGTAGGGGGATGTGATTGTCATTCAGAAGGCATTGTCCAAGGAGCAGATCGACGAAGTGCTTAGCTTGAGCCGCGAGTTCAGGCGGCCCGACCCCGTGGAAAGTGAGTGGCATCCGCATCCGCATTCCCAAGACCTTATGAGGAAGAGTCATACTAATGAACATTTTCAAACAGCTGAATATATTGCCTTGGCCCCATCTCCTCCCCCAAGGGAGCGGCGGCCACGAGAGCAGGTGACAGAATACCTACGTGTCGAGGCTTCTCCCCGCACCAGCCAGGCATTCATTGTGGAAGCATCACCGGCCCGACACAGATCGCAGTCGCGCCACCATGTGGACCAATACGAGGAGATTGTAGAGAGACCGCGAGTGCGGGGAGTCTCCCGACGACGAGCTGTGTCAGTCCATGATCATGGTCCTCGCGCCTCTCCCGTGCAGTATATCGAGGAGCGAGAATCTACTGCTGCTAGGGCGGGTCAAATGGTTGTCGTTCGTCCACGGGATAGCGATCACGACGTGAGAGATTACGTTCACGAACTGGAAGAGGAGATGAGGCTTCTTCGTCTGGAGAGGCAGGGTGGAATTGAGATCACTCGACAACGCGAAACAGATATCATTGATGATAGAGGCAATCAGGAGGAGGTTGTTGAAACCAGTACGCAGGACCGCACAGGTATGACGCCCTATATTACTATATCGTTTCGGTGATTCTGACCTTCTTTAGAACCGAACTCTCGCATCATGCGTGCTATGATGGCAACACTGACCTAACCTGATGTCCTTTCTACTTTCATGCTTGACTTGTGAAGCAGAGAATTACGACGCTATGATTTTAACTTGATTCCCAGTTTCTGGGTTCTGGATGGGGATTTCCAGATGTTTTTTTATGTATCTTCTTATTCAATTTGCAGATTATTTTTAGGTACAATATTGAAGTTTTAGGAATCTGCGCTCAAAGGAGGCTACTCCTAAGATGGACCATGAGCTTGACATACATTTAGAGGTTATTAATGGTAGAAAGAAAGACCAAAGATACAAACCCATTGCATTGTGGATGCCTGATATGTTGATATGTGGCGTAAGTGAGGCGGTGCAAGGTCGAGGCTTTGTCCCGCCCGCGTAGCACATGCAATGATATCCCATCATCACTCCCATCCATTTCCCATTCTCTCCCCTTTCTCTTTAACTAAAACGGTCAAAACTCACCAATCATGGATCGAATGCAGGCATTCGGAAAGAACTTCAGGTGAGTACACCATCATAGGCCCCCTATCCCGCGGACCCTATTCCATCCCCCTCGACTTGTGATCGGTCACTTTACTAACATCTTCTTGCCTTGTGGTTTTCTGACTGGCAGTGCGAACTTTACGCCTTTTGCGCAGCGTACCCAGCAAATGATCAAGGAGCAGCTGGGCCAAGCCGACGACAAGACCCAGCTCCCCGATGAATACATCGAACTTGAGAAGCGCGTCGATGCGCTCAAGCTTGTCCACCAGAAGCTGCTACAGGTGACGTGAGTAATCCCTGTTACTTTCTGCGCTATCGATGACTTCCCCAACAGGTGCTAACCGGCGCTACCTTGCGCGAACAGCTCCCAGTACTCCAACGAGGCCTACGACTACCCTCCCAACATCCGCGAGTCGTTCAATGACCTGGGCCGCACTATCAACGAGAAGGTCCAGCTCCTGTCCCAAGCAGGCTCACCCGCCGAGGCACAAGCTGCCTTGACAGCTCCGCCTTCCGCAAAGCCCCAACCCAAGACCTTCAACCACGCGATCGCCCGTGCCTCCCTTGCCGGCTCTCAGACACTTGCGCAGAGCACCGAAGGTGAGGACCCTCTCGCCAGTGCGCTAGAGAAGTATGCCCTGGCCGAGGAACAGGTTGGCGAGGCTCGCTTAGCCCAGGATGCTCAGATTCAGTCCCGCTTCCTGGCTGGCTGGAACACCACCCTCAACACCAACTTGATGTTTGCTGCCAAGGCGCGCAAGAATGTTGAGAACGCCCGCTTGATGCTTGACTCCATCAAGGCTAGCAAAAAGGCCGGTGCCCACGGTGACCTGGATAACCTGAGCGAGGATGCCCGCGCAGAGATCGAGCAGGCCGAGGATGAGTTTGTTGGTCAGACTGAGGAGGCTGTGAGCGTGATGAAAAACGTATGTTCTGGTCAAATTTCTCCTTTTGCGCTCTTGTTGGTATTTGGAATAAGCCTGGTACTAACGTCGCTTACCACAGGTCCTTGATACCCCCGAGCCCCTGCGCAACCTGGCCGATCTGATCGCTGCCCAACTCGAGTTCCACAAGAAGTCATACGAGATCCTCAGCGAGCTTGCTCCGACTGTAGATGCACTGCAGGTCGAGCAGGAGGTAAGTTATCGGCGATTATCATTTTAGCCGTTCATCACATCTAACCACGTTTTTCTTAGGCTAGCTACCGTAAAATCCGTGAGGGCGCTTAAGCGTTGTTTTGAAAGCCATGTTTCTTTTGTTATCCTTCTGCCTGGCTTCGATCTTGTCTGTTATTCTGAGCCATGGCCTTGTGTTTTGTATCTAAGCGGCTTTGCTTCTGCTGAGCCAACCCAACAGACCATTCAGTCTGGGTTTTTGGACTTGAAATTCGATCTTCCTATCTATATCCTCCTAAAAGGCCATCTTGTAGTGGAAATGTAGAGCAGAAGCCACCTTGGTGTATAGATGATTTATGCGCCGCCCTTCCACCGCCCGCTAATTCTGCCTCAGGCGTCAGCATCCCGCTAGCTCCAGGAGCTACGACATCTACGGAGATACTCCAACTCGCCAGGTCGCCTTTTTCAGCTCGCAACACACCTGACCGCTGCATATTTTTCGAAGAGAACCCGCGATATTTGGTTACTCTAACACGTACGCAAAACATCATTGAACCGATCCCAATCGTGCCACGCTGCACCGAACAATCGATTACTTGTCCGTCCACCCGCGCCGTCAAAGGATCCGGGCGTTCAAGAACACTCGTGCAGAACATTTATACCCTCGACTAAACGACTAGCCCCTTTGTGATCTACTCCATAGCTCGCTCGCTCTTCGTCAACACATTTACATCACACACCGAGTGATCTCCACTCTGGGTTGTGCTTTACTCCGACGAACGAAGATATTAACAAAATACCGGCAAAATGGCAAACGGGTATGTTTCCTTCTCCCTTGGGGTTGTGCAATAAACAGCACATGCATATCTGGAGCCGTGGGTTGATGATTACCTGGTTACGGGTGTTTGCATTGTTCAATCTATCCCGCTACGCCTCGCCCTCCCGATACTCTACTCGATGGATACAAAACTACAGTAGCTAACGTGAAATTTGACAGCTGGAGCATTCTCATAGGCCTGGTTATCATCGTCGCTCTCTCGACAGCAGCGTGGTTCCTAAGCCCGAAGGGCGATAACCAAACGTGAGTCCATGCTTGCATGCTGGGCGTCGAGCCCAGGGCCGTTCCTTTTAAAGTTCTAAGCAACTGAGAATTCTAACTCTGCTATCTTCAGTCTCTTCCGTAGCACGCTCATCCTTACCTTCGTTTCCTGTTACTTGATGTGGGGTACGTTCTTGTTACACATTCTTTCTATCCATCTGTCTCCGTGAGATATTTGCACTACATAAAAGATGCTAACATGTTCAATCTAGCCATTGTTTTCCTCGCACAGTGGCATCCCCTCATCGCGCCGAAGCGGTCAGACATTAGACCTGATCGTGTACCGCAATAGAGGCATTTGCCCTTTTGGTTTCGTGTGTTTTTCGTCAATTCTGTCAACTGACAGTTTGGGAGAATGTCGGTTGCGAGATATTGTCTCGTCTTATCTCGCCGTGTCATAGTATAGGATGGAGTCAGACATATCCCATCCCACGCTGCGATGTGCGTGGGTTAGCCGGGAATGAGGACTGCTTTTCTTTCCCTGTGCTCAGGCTTGGTAGCGGGCTGCTTGTGGAATTGGCCTTCATTGCGAACCTGTATGGGTTCGTAGTTGCTTTATGTTTTTGTATAGTTCTTGTCCTAGATGGCCTTTTCTTCGCAGCGTTTTAAGTACGTTTTTTTCGTTTTAGTTCAGTTTTGGTAGTTGCTCCGCTTCCTTTACTATGGAAAGTATTCATATCATTTTCGGTCACTCTACTAGATCAATCCTACTAGTGCCTACAACTGTGTTTATTAATCAAGGATGCCGAGTATGGATTCGAGTACCCAGTAGACCTAGTGATATGCATATTTAAGCAAATTGGACGCTGATAAAGTTAAGATGGATTATTTTTTGCATCAACTATCTATCCAAGTCTTCATTGGAAACACTCCATTAACCAACTCCCACAGCACCCAGAATCACCCTTTGTACCGCCCACCGGGCGGTTTGACCTGCAACAGCAACGGCAACAGCACGCAGATACCCACACCCAAGTAAGATATACAGAGCCTCGATATTGCTCAGAAGCACCAGATGCGTATCAACAACACCAAGAGAAAGCAACGAAGATAGCAAGTCAAAAAGCCCCGTCAGATAACTCGTCGGCGTAGAAGTGTGAAGTGAAGAAGTCATGGTAGTCAGCCACGATTCCAGGAATGAAGAAGAAAGCGCCGAATCTGAGGGCGGAGATGATATAGCTGCTTTCGTAGAGAGGAGGGAAGATGTTTTCGTCGCTGTAGCGAGCAGGGTTTGTTGCACCGCGCTCGGAATTGTAGCCGTCTGGGACCGAACATGTGCTGCTGTATGACTGTGCGCTGGAATATCCGAGAGGCTGCCGTTGCCGTCAGCGCCCCAGATTACTAGCAGTATGGGAAAAAGCTTTGCACAGCTGCTGACTAGCAGAGCGGTGCTGATTGCTGCTGGGCTCGCGGCTGTTGGAGGGGGCAGGGGCTGGATATTCTGCATCGGAGCTGTTGATGTCCGGCGTAGCGGCGGCGCAGGTCGGGGTGGTGGTCCCATTGATGTGCCTTGCGGTGGCGGTGATAGCTCGGTTGGGGAGGTGACCTCGCTATTTGAGTTGGGGGTTGGGCTTGGGCTTGGTAGGCTTGCGGAGGGGTTGGCGGGGGTCTGGGTTTGTGGGCTTATTGGCGCCGTGGATGGCGAAGGATGCGTTGGCGTAGGGGGTCCGGAGGGGAAGGGGGTGGTATCTTTTGTCGATTTTGTGGTAGGATTGGTGTTGGCGTTGCTGCTGCTGTCTGGTCCGCTGTACCGGCGCGACTTCGGAACAAGGATTGAGGCCAGAAGGCGCACGGTGAGGTGGTGTGCGAGAGTTGCGGCTCCATTCAAGCTTAGGAAGAAGAGGTATTGGACAATGATAGGGGCGCGTGACAAGAAGGTCGTTGCGAGAGATGGGTCCTTCTCAATGCGTGCCCAGGTCAAGTAGACGTCGAAGAGAAGTAGAAGCACTCCTAGGCGAATTATGGACCGCTAAAATGAGACCTTATCAACAAGTAGCTCACAATTGTATAAGATATTGATAGTGTACCCACATCGAACTGGTTGTCGTCTCGCCCGAGCCGATTAAAGAGGAGATGTCGGTATACCTATTCCCAGTTATACCAGCCAGGTCGCGTGCTTCAAGGACATGTATAACGCTTACCTGGGGCTTAATGAGCACCAAGTCAATGAAGAGCACGACAAAGTCATATTCAACGTATTTATCGGCAAACCGCTGGCAACGCGGGCATTGCGTTAGCCGCACACCCTTGCCTTGGGACCGGTCATCGGCACGGCTGTAGGCGCTGTACAGGTGAGAGACCGGATAGGAGCACTCGATGCAAATAGGCATTGTGTCACATGCATGGATCTGGAATGTGCAAGGATCCAGACTGCAGCTCTCCTATCGTGATATTGAAGGCGGTGAACCAAGATAATACTCCCAAGGCTGTACCTGCAGGGCATAATATGGTAGGTAGAGGCATCCTCAAGAAGGGTATAACTACAACTTAGGCAATTCTCACCATATCACTTTCACCACCAGTCACCACTTCAATAGGTCAGTCAATATACGAGATAACGAAGCATTAGAAATGAGAAATGAAAAATGAATTTAAAAAAAGAAATTGAACTCCGATAGGGGGAATCGAACCCCCGGCTGCCGTGTGAGAGACGGCGATGTTAGCCACTACACCATATCGGACAGGGACTGCGAATTACCTTCGCAGGTTTAGTTTTAACCCTTTAAGCTTAGCGCACTTAGTCCTTGTGCAGATCCTAGCATTAGCACCTTAGCGATTAGCTTGCATAGCAACCAGGACCTATCTCGCCCCTTCACTCTTATTCAACGGTATTCTTGTTCGAAGCATGGGTGGGTGTCTCAGGCATCCAAACCTGGGGTCACATGACTGCTTCTCTGCTTCTTCCCCCGCTCTCAGTCCTCTTCTCTTCTCTCTTCTCTCTCGTCCGCGCCAGTGTTGTTAGTGATCAGGCTAGGTAAACGCGTTCCAGTCTCTGATTCTCCGATCCTTCCTTCTCTCAGGTTCTGAGCCCGAGTCTTCTCTCAATTCTGCTCGGACCTGCTAGATAGCAGTCCTCACAATGAATGTATATGTATAATGTGTCTGAGGTAAAGAATGGACTGACAACGCCCTCAAAAGGACAATTGCTATTTTTGTTAGTTAATAGGTCAAATGGACGTTTTCACCGATTTGCAAGTGAGCCTACCTAAATAGTCTTGGAGGTATGCTGAGGTCTATGGATTTCATCTAGGTTATACTAGTCATTCAGAATAATCCGAGAAACTCGCTTAGGCGCGAGCGAATGATCCAAACCTTTTTAGAAACAGGAAATTTTCCAAGCAATCTTAACAATCTATAGAGCTCTGCATTGGGATGAGCTTTCATTGATACCTAATGTTACGTGCCAGGTCAATCAAGAAGAAAGAGTGCATTCCAACTAAAAAAGCAAAGATGGATAAGATGTAGAAGAGAGAGAGAGAGAGAGAGAGAGAGAGATCCTGGGGGTTCTTATAGTAAGAGGATCTCTGCAAGCAAACAATCTCCCCTTCCCAATCAGGCTTAGTAGCAATCTGGAGAACAAAGAAAGAAGACAAACAAAGGAAACAAAGAAACAAACTATCAAACGATCTAGTGTAGCATGTGATCTACATGCAGATCGTGATACCTAGGTCTATAGGAATCGATTTGTCGAGAGCAATGGAATACAAAGAGATTTGTAGATCGAAATCTGTTAGGTATCCCATTATAATGATTGTTGTTCATACCTAAGGGATTGCCTTCTAAGGTTATAGGGCTATCACCTATTAGCTATATTATAGTAGATTGAAATATATCAATAATAGCGCATTATGATTAATAGCCTGGGATTCTATAAACATTCAAATTAATCCATAGGCCAATTGAATGATTATACTGTCTGAATAAGTAATTTCCTATTCAGCTCCCAAGCTTCAATCTATTCTATATATAAGTAGAAATATATACATCTATCTTCGTAGGTAGTTCCTTGAGTTAGTTTCGTTCACCTTACTTTTTTTACCCCAAATTTACCAATCGACAGTGAGGATCTTGAACATTGGGAGCCCTGGATACTGAAAAGTTACTAACTCGGTATGTTAGTCCAAAATGTCAACTGCGCTTTCCACAACTGGTGGCGGGGGGGACAACGGCCACAAGGGCCAAGGCAATCACGGGAAGGGCGCTTCTAAAAAGGTATGCAAACCGGCAACGACTCATATAATATTGATGCTAATTCATGATAGAAACGCAACCGGGGTCGCTACGGTGTGTGCGGTGTGCGCGGCCACCGCACCCACGACCACTGGCGACATGCCCAAGGCAGCGCCAATGCCCGGCAAGGAGCCCCAGTCATCAACATCGCTGTAAGAAGCCCTTCTTTGACAAATTTAAACCCAGAAGACTCATAGTGACTGATGGAAATAGGGGTCGGTTTTCGGTGGGGTCGCGGGAGTGGGCTCCACGACCACCAATTTAGCCTGGGGCCGGGGCCGTGGCGGAGGCCAGAACCGAGGAGGGCGGGGCGGTGGGTGGGGAGGAGGAAGAGGAAGAGGACGAGGGGCCCTGTTGCCAAGGGCCAATGCAGACCACCCCGGCCCGCTGGAACGGCTGGAGGCTGCATTGGCCCAGCAGCAGGAGACCATTGCTCGCCTCCAGCAGGAGAATGCCGAGCTGTCGCGCCTGCGACTCCAAGAGGGGGGCGCAGAGCAGGTCAATGAGGAGCCGACTGCTGCTCTCTCTATCGCAGACGGCCTTGATGCCGAATTGGACATCAACATGTATCTCGACTCCGAGGGAGAGGAGATGACGAAGAGTCCCTCTCAGTAGATGTATCGGGATGTTCAGATGAATCATCCTTTATTAGTGCATATCTCCAGGTTCTGTAGCTTCTTCTTCTTTTACAATCATCAGAATCTATTCAGTATTTTGATATCCTTTCGCATATCGTAGATCCTGACACGGGAATTGAAACTTCCATCTTCGGTGTAATTTCTGGTTTCTTTTTTTCCATTGATCTTCAATGTAAGTTCGATATAATGACCAGTCGGTTATTATACGCGGCCTTCTTGGTAAATGCGCACCGTGGGGCGAGGCATTAGTACGAAGTATCGATTGTGGATCTGGGACAAGTCCAGTTTATGATTAGGACACCATTAAGTTCACGTAGACTGCGTTATCGAGCTCCTGGAAACTGGCGCCTGGCAACCGCACGCCTCTCCCTCACTAGATAGATCAGACGAAAGCTTCGGGAGATCAATTGCCTGGTCGGAATAGTTATTGGAGGATCTCACAAACAACGCCGTGGATTTGCCTTTAGATACGCTTTTACACCTCCTGAAACGATGTTCATTCTGTCAGCTTATGGGTGCATCGACGAATACGGTCTCTTTCGGGGATAAGTGAGCTTCAGTGCTGTTTGTTTTCGAGTTGAAGTGCGTAGACTTGGGCAGGGGGTCGCAGGAAACGAGTGGATTTGTGGCCTTAATATCGGTTGGGTGAACGAATTGGTTGTCCCTGTATTCGGTGCTGAGTATACTTATGCAGTGTGGAGAGTAATTGTCTTCAGCAAACAAGTTGACTCACTGGTTGGTTCGTCGGAGAGATTGAAAGCCTGGAATCTGAAAATGCGAGGACTGAGGCACGAGGAGAGCCCTCCTGCCTTCCTAATTTTCTCGCTTCCATCTCATCTTTCCCACACTTTCATCTCACTCTTCGCACTTCCGAAATTACCATCAACAGCATTCGCCTACATCATGGGTAAGCAGATCCGCGTGCGTGAGACCGTTAACGAGGCTCTGCCTCCTCTACTGAAGACAGATTTCCATACGAATGCCAATGCCGTACAACGGCTTATTTACAACGGCGAATTGAATTATTGGCCAAATTTCTGTCAAGATATACGAGCAACAACGGATAACCAACATTGGAGCAGCAGGGTTATCGGATACACCCTGAATACCCGCGATCTTGATGATAATAAGGTCTTTGTCGGAGATGAGACAGTTGTACAGGGAAGGTTCCAACAGGCGATTGGTCAAACACTTGGAAAGGTGTTTGAAGCTCAAAGGCTTGATATCCAGTTTGCCGATTTCAAATGTCTTCCTAATCTAGGGAACAAAGTCCCTGATTGTGTTATGAAGACATCAAGAAATGAGTTGAAGCTTGTGGGTGAGTTAAAGGTGCCGTGGGTTATCCATCACCGTATCAAGGATCACCTAGAATTGAGGCCCTTTCGCCAAAAGTCTTATTTTCGAGTCTTAGTGGGCCAGGTTCTCAGATATATGAAAGAGTTGGGGTGTATGTATGGCTTTCTCTCGAATTATGAAGAAACTATCTTCCTCCGACAACGGAATAACGGTACGACATGGGTCGTGGATTGCTCCCCAGTGATTCTGGCGTCTAATGTCTACACCAAAGGATCTCCGACGGTGACCGTGAGAGAATGCTTTTTCTACATTGCGATCCTGGCGCGTCAACAAGGGAAGGTTGATAACCAACTACCTCGAAAAAGCTGGGTGGAATCAATAATATAGGGCACGAGGAAACTCCGCTTCATTTATGGAGCTGTGAGTAAGCTCCCCTCTCCTACTAATGTAGAGAGGTGTGGGTATCTCTGAAGACAAAACTCCTTATGCGAGTGGATCCCTCTCCTTTGTTGAATGCGTGATCAAATGTCTAGAGGCCTTGACTTAGCACTTTATTCAGTCTCCAATGAAACTTGTCAACCTACTCAAATTTCCTGGTTGCTTTCAATGTAATTGACTATCTGGAGTAGTTGTGAACTTAGGGAATCGTCAATCACCCTTGTAACTCCCTGAGTGTGCTCCAATTGTCTTTACGGGGGGGGGGGGGTGGTGAAGTCGGATGACGGCCATATTTTTGATGCAAGCTTCAAATGTAGTTATATGTATACAGTTTGAATGATCTACAAACTCTCTTCCAAACACAGATATTCTTGGCCGACTACAAAGGTTCAGAGCGGCCCTAGGATCAATGACTAATTGTCAGCGCATAGACTACTAGGCTTGAGCCCCACTTTGTATTTAACCCAGTTTTTGCCCATTCAATACAACTCACCGTTTTTGATCCCTGACTCTGACACTAATTTAGTGCCTGAAAATGCCTGAAGATGCCTGATCTTCTGCTGGCAGAAAATGAATATACCTGAGAACAAAGCAGCTTACTGGAGGAGTACGCGGGAACGTAAATTCGGGAGATCGTTAAGAACTAGATTGATCACGAAGCAGAATCTTAGAAGACACTAGACTATTACTCGCACCTTCAAAAGAGGGGAGTTACTCCAATAAGGAGCTCGTTATGAGAGATACTCACACCTCAACAAAAGAGGGGAGTTTACCTTCGAGGACCACTGAAGCGGCACCTGGGTGTTCTCCCTGTCACCAATAGAAACCTGTATCACCACTCCCATTCATAAAGGTTCTCACAAACGCCGGACGCGGGTGGCTTGATCAAGCGGTAATAAGCCAGAATGCAATCCTCCCACTTTTCGTTAGTTGGATACGAACTGCGAAACCCCGAGATCCATAGATCGGCGGATTCTTTGTCCCATATAATCTTTGTGATATTCTCCCCTCCTGGACCCCAGCCAAAGGACGACATTTCCCTGATTTTGCGTTAGTATGATCTTATGGACTTGACTCCGCACTTACTCATATGCAGCCCGGAACTTTCGGCGAACAAGATCACGTTTTGGTCGCTCGAATGACCAGAATATCTCCGGAGTGAGGACTTGTCCGCGGACCTTTTCCCAAACAAGATAGGTTATATATCCTCCAGGTATAGGTCCGTGTTCCCCTTGCACGGATTGGCCATATCCAAGTAGTGAAGGTACACTTTTGCATCCACCTTGTCTGAACTTCTTCCGAGCTTTAGCTTCCTGCTTTTCAAAATGAGGATTTGCCTGTTGGGCTCGAACTTCCGGTAGAAGGAATTCTGTTCCCTCATCAGGACCTTGACAGTAGACTCTCATAAAGGCTTGATTATATGGGAAATGGTGATTGTGACATAGATACTTAGCCTCCCAACCGGATGGTTGTTCGTCGGGATCAGAAGTAGGCTCACGCACTCCATCGATTCTATTCTCATAAAGCTTCTCATCGATCACCCATGTACTCGCGTTCAGCTGGAGAGCTGCGGAGCCAGGAAGGGCGATCTGAGTGCCTTTAAAAATCTGAGAGATATCAGTCATCTTGAATGTTGCGAGGATACAAAGGGAAGAGAGTTCTGAGAGAACAGAAGAGGAAAAGAAGGGAAAGTTTTGAAAGAAATGAAGGGAGATGGACTTTGTGGGCCAAATGATCATTTGGTGTCAAAGTCCGAGGTTGAATACATGGATTTACATGGTATTATACCTTTGAGATCATGTGACTTTGAGTACCAGGCATACCATATATTACGTTTAGTCATCATTACCGCTCAGATTGTTGGAATAGCGGGTTTTGTCATTTTAGTTAGAAAGAGTTCTTAATAACTATTGGTTTTTGTACCATACATTGCAATACGGTCAGATTTCTGTCATTTGGTGGTCATTGTCACGATCTGCATGTTGATCACATACCACACTAGATCGTTTGATAGTTAGTTTGTTTCTTTGTTTCCTTTGTTTGTCTTCAACCGCCTACGGGTTAGGCAGCGTGCAAGAGACACCCGTTTGCCTTAGGGTCATTCATGAGATCTACGCAGGCCTAGCCCCCAGTCACCTAATTCGCCTGATCAGCGCAACCATCGATCGACCTCATAATCGATTAGTACAGAGGATGAGATGGAGGGACCCGGAAGTAGGTCTACTGTTACAGCATCGGTGTCACGCGGACTCGAGACGACGTGGCTGCCTCTCATCTCCGGTATAGTGCGCTAGTCTCGTCTCGTCTCTGGCCTATGATCGAGGAACGACTGGCAAGCAGGACCCAGTCGGCTCGGTGGAAGAACAGTGCGCTCTGGCCTAGCGCAGACATGCATCGCCTTGCCAATAGCAACAGCCTGACATATCATGATTGATTACTCCAGTCCGAACACTATGAGGCAATTTTGCCTTTAGTCCGCTTCGTCGACCTACGACCTGCATCCTCACACGCCAATTCGCCGTTCGATTGTCACCGCAGTGGGTCCCCAAAGCTGCCTTAAGGATGCAACGGCCGAATGTTAGAACAAAGCTTATAACCAAAAGACAATGATTACCGATGCGCTCGGACCTTCCTTAGAAGAAATATTCAACCGATCCAATCGATACTTTGACATGCCGTTAGTGCTAGAAGTTGCAAGTCAACTTATATTTCGACTTAAATGGATGCATTCCCATCACATTGCACATGGTCAGCTTAGTCCATTTTCATTTGCTATGGGGGCCTCCACATGGCAGGCACCATAAGTGATTCTTGCAGACTTTATAAATGTCAATAGTTCTCAATTTTTAACAAAGAAGGACCTCTAAGCAGTGGCGGACATACTGGTCTATATCGCTATAGGGCCACTGTCATGGGATCTATTCTAGGCGCGAAAGCCGGGTTTGGCAGAAATTCCGTCGCCTTTGAAGGGATTTATATCAATAATCTCCGATAGGGAGATGAATCCAGCCGACTATATTATACTTCGGAGGTACGTCCATACAGCACGTCAGAGTTTACTAGGGCGAACTATTCTTAGTGGGCTGGGCTCCCCATAGGGAGAAAATTTATCTTTAAAGTCTCTTATAACCAAGAGTACTGGGGACCTGTTCGAGAATCTCGGTTCTAAATTATCTACTGTTAGGGATAGCGCTGGTGATCTAAAAGCACCGTGGGGCCGAGAGTAAGCGAAATTCCTTCTGGGATCTCTGAATGAGATAATGAAGATTTATTTTGTTCTTTTAATGCGGGAAAAGCCGTCTTAAAAACGCAGACGCTATCATATGGGCGTATATCATCTTCCTAATAGGCTGTGGAGAGACCTTCGTTAGTATTTATGCATGGCAAAATGTGGCTCCCTCCCTTTATAAAGACTTATCGTCCTCATAATCTATAAATATGTGGGAGTCTTACTAGAGGTGATTCCAGTATATAACAGGTACTAGACCAAAATTTTATCTGATGCCGCCTACGAGTAAATGAAACTTGATAAGGACTCTTAGCGGATGTGGAGAGACGCTTAGATGTACTGGAAAAATTATGCTAACCTACTGATGAAGAAAGATTGTAATTCGTGTTCTATTTAATGTTCTAAATTAAAGATCCGAACTTATTATATTATCACTGCCTTATTCATAATTTTTCATTTTTCGATTTTCCACTTCGATGAGGAGATATTGCTAGTCTTGCCCAAGAACACCGGTGGATATTCATGCTAATTTAAATAAGCCTATCATGCATGCTGCAGGGTTTTATAATGAGAATCGAATAAGTAGTATCTGATATTAAACGTGGGTAAAATAACACCCCTTTTATCGAAGGCTTGGTAGCTATAACTTACGGATGACACAGAGTATTGGATCATCCGGCTCCCATCTTTTACGACTAGCCCATAATATCTCAAATCTGACTGATTTCTTCTAGTTTGAGGAAATAGGCAGACATATGAGAGTTCTGTTTGATAAAAATATAAGACTCTAGTTTACGGGGATCATTTCTGATTTTATAAAAATAGAAACGCGCTGTAAGTCTTAATAAAAGATGGCAAGTACGGTATTGTTCGTTAAGGAAAAACCGTTACTCGAGGTCGAAAGCGTGGTTTCCGAAAAAAGCGTGCCCCAGCATCATTTATTTAAGACGAAGCCCAGTCCTTCCTACTTCTCCTTCTATTCAGAGTCAGAAAGCAGCACTAAAAGAAAAACAGAGAGAAATATATCAAAGAAGCCAAGTAAAGAGGCGAGGGCCAGGGGACCTCCCGCCTAGGTGGAGCCCGAACCTACTGCACCTTCTGCGAAAGCATAACCCTCTCCTGCTTCAGAGTCAATGTACCCTGCTCTTCCTTGTGTCTCGGAAGAGTCTTCCTCGGGGCCATCTACTCAGGATGTTAATAATAAGGATGCTGACGGGGATACAGACATGGGATATAAAGACTTCAGAAATAAGGACTCCGTGAAGCTGGTCCAGGCGATCCTCAGTGCTTAAAAAGACCCATCCGAAATTAGGCGTGCGTGGGAAAATGCGATGCCTTAGAATACGAGCATCAAATACAAGGAACTGAAATTCATTCGTCATCCTGATAAGTATCCAGATCCAGAGATAAAGAAAAAGGCAGGTGCGGCTTTTAGATATAAGTGACTAAATTATTCCACGGCGCTTTTTAACAGAGTACCAGTGGTATAGTGGGCCGAAATAGGGTCTGCGCGACTCTTCCCAGGAGAAATCAATAAGAACGACTAATTCTATCAGGGAGCAGCTGCAGCTAAGCTACACTTTGAAGGAGAGCTCTCTCCTTATCATAAGAAGCTCCATGCCGATGTAACTAGTACCGTAAGAGTCCTTTATTCCGGAGTATAAGAGGACCCAAGACTTAATATCAAGAGCGTAGAGAACATCAAAGCTTCTGTGAAAACTCTCGACGATGCGAATGCATACATGAGAAAGAAGAACATCGAGGGAGGAAAAGATACAGACCTTAGGATTATTCGTTATGACAGCTTACTAGGGCAATGGAGCGTAGCCGCTCTTTAACCAGAACTAAAGCATGTCATGATACAAGCCGTCGAACAGTTCTGCCAGACGTAAAGATACCCTAGTGAATGGGCAAATTTATCTCGTACAGCTACTAGCTCGGCGGAAGGTTCTCAGAGAGGACCAGCACCGCCAGCATCCCAGTCAGGATCGGCAGCACAAGCATCTCAGCCAGGATTAGTACTACCAAGATCTCAGCCGGGGCTGGTGCCCACAATCAACTAAGTAAATGGGGCTTTAGCTACACCATACATCTGCAGGAGGTCTAACACGTACAATTATATCAATACTACGAAAGGTCAGCCGTTTGATCAATCCTGGATATACCTACACCGGGGAAAGAATTCAAATGGTGCAGTCTCTTAGAATGGTTGGCGCACAGTTTATGACCGAGGATATAAGCGGCAGAGTACGTCTTATGTTAAGTACATCAGCTAGAGGCCAAATGGCTGTTAAAGGGGCAAAATCTGTCGGTGTTCCTTACACCATGAGGCGAAGAAGAAGTGAGGGACCTCCGTGACCACATTCAGAGTAGTAAAAGATGTGAGTATGGCCTAAAGTGGGTCGCAGTTAGGGAAATAAGCCCTACACGCGATAAATGTCTATATATCCTCGTTAGATTCTATTATCAAGGGGATGACGGGACCTTTAAGGGTCCAGTTGGCCTCTTAAGATCATCACTAAAGAAGGTTCTCTCGGTAAAGGAAGGGGACAGAATGATTACGGAGGCTATGGGCTTTAATCCTGATGTCTGCTTAGAAGATTCTATATAGGGACTATCTGGCCTGACGTTAAAGCCCAAGAGATACCAGTCACAGCGTGGGATATTGGGCTTACCTAGTGCGGGAGATGCCAACTACTTCCCTCGCATGCCACAATAAATTAACGCAGGTTCCAGCATGTCCCAGATGCCATAATTTCAGCAATTCGGACATAGTAATTCGCAAAATGGTCTGCCGATGAACATACAGCAACCGCTTAATATGCAGCAATTTATGTAGCAGCTGAACATGCAGCAGTCAAACATGCAGCAACCGAATATGCAGCAGTACCCGTTCTAGCAGCAGCAATTCCAGCAGCAGCCAATGCAGTATACGAATATGCACTATTTGAATATGCAGCAGCCAGGCAATAATGATAATTCGGAGGAATTATGATGGATTTAAGAAATATTATTTGCTTATCATGTCTGCGCTTTAGAATGACAGAGACTTGGATATATAACACTTGATTTAGCTCAACCAGAATGAACGATGCAATTGCAGGCGTGCCTAGCCAAAAAATGTTGAGATGGATGCAGGATCCATCGTATGGTGCCTTACATTCAAGGTATCATTCTGATGTATCAATTCAGATGCCTCACATCTCTTTAGGTCAACATTGACACCACCCAGTTCAGTACTAGTGCGACCGTATATATAGCAGATCTTCCAGAGAATCGGGATAATGATCAATTCAACGACAGAGCAAATTAAGTACAAAACAAAGTCATAAGCATAAAGCAGATCACGGGAAGCTTTAATCTCGTCCAGTTATTGCTGTAGTGATGCTGAGGTTGAGTTGGAGCCGATGGTACCTCGTCATGTCTCATATATATCATGAAGTCTATCCCTACCCCCAAGCGTTTCTATCTAGACCCCAACGCATTATCTTCACTTTTGAGTGGGCCCAAGTTTCCATAAGCGTGAAACAATGTGCCCAATCACCAGAAACTTCCGTTCAGCGGAGAGACATACTCCGCCAACAACCCACCCGAGATGGCGACACCAGTCATCCAGAACCCCTGCGAAAACCATGACCAGCAGCTCGCCGGGTCCTTGAGATCAACGAAGAAAACCATCGCCCCGACGGAGAGGAAACATCCGCCCATCGCAATGGAAAAGAAGGCCAGGCTCATGTTGGCGTAATACCCACAGGCGAAGAGGCATGCACTCATACCCAGGTACAAGACAATCAGAAACGGACGCGCATAGTTCTGGAGGAGAACCGCGGTGCTTTTCACGCCGACCTTCAGATCGTCCTTCAGATCCTGATGGGCATAGACCGTGTCAAAGATGATCACCCACAGAATGGAGGCCATCAACAGGGACAGGGTCGATTTGTCCGTCCACGGTTCGGACACCCCCATAGCCGAGCTTCCAATCATGATCCCCCATGTCAGACAGAATCCCAACACCACCTGTGGGAAATGGGTATGTCGCTTGGCATAGGGGTAGTACGTGGTCCCGATGATGGTGGGCACGGTAGCCAGAGTGATACCGCTGGGAAGGAGCAAGAGGAAGGATGCAGCGGCGACGGCTTGGATGCAGGTGAAAATGAATGCGGCACGGGGCGTAATGGCTCCACGAGGGATGGGGCGTGTGCATGTGCGTGAGACCAGTTTGTCCACGGGAGCATCTACGAGGTCGTTCCAGGCGTGGCTGGCGTTGTTGCAGAAAAAGCTCCCACCCAGCAGGATGAGGGAGACACGCAAAACATCTTCGACAGAAGATTGCCGTACGCTGGCAGCGTGGACTACACCAAAGAAATGCGGAAAGAAGATGATGAAGAGGGCGGCCGGGGGACTCAGACGACAGAGCTGGATGTACGGGACAAAGGAAGAAGGAAGGTAGTCCACCCATCGTCCGGCATGAACACCACCGTATTGTGTGGAAAGGGAGGACTTAGGCTTGCCGTTGGCTGTGCCATTGGGCTTCTGTGCTACTTCCATGGTGAGGTCGATAGAAAAGATGGCACTCCACTAGAAGAGAGGTGAAGGGAAAGCTCTACTGAGCCGCGGACAGACAGCGTGATTGAGAGCAGGATGAGAGAGATGGGACACGGTAGATTTCTCGATGGCATTGTGCTGGCAAATTTGTACCCAGAGGCAATCTTTGTTGCCACTGCTGACGTGGATCTATACTAGGCAAATCTATACACGGGGCTCGGATGGGGACGGTATCTGACCGACGAACAGTATCCTCCATCGTGGCCTTTTAGTAACAGGATTCGTCCTCTAGACCCAAAGCTGAGGATGGATGAGGTGCCATCGAAATATACAGATCTATGAGAAGTCGTTTCATACGTGAAATTCCGATACCGAACAGTCTTGGTACGAGAGTGTATGGATCTGCAAGTCAGATTTTAGTCAATGCCCTAAGATAACAGGGATGTATTGTAGGTTCTGGTCCGGATGCACTCAGGTAGCTGAACGTTCTAACTTATCGCCTACTCTGCATTGCCAACACCCAAGATAAGCGAGATCTCACTCTCTGCGACTAGAAAGGTCTGCAGGAAGTGAGATTATAACGGGTGGAGAGGGTTACATCGGCAATATACAACGGATGAAAAGGAATCTGTCGGTTTCTCACCGGAGAAAAAGGCACTCCTCAAGCGAGTTTAAAAGGAAATACCCACATTACATCCTGCAAAGCGCCTCATTGTTTGTTCTTGGAGGTGACCGAGGTCGTTGCAAACATGATAATGCCAGAGTCTGTCTCGACCAGCAATCCCACAGTTATCACAGTGGTCATTGTAGCATGCATTGGTACGGTAGTCTACTGGGTGTTCCAAAGGGCATATCCACGGCCATTCCCCGGCATCCCGTATAACTATCATGCGACCAAAACCATAATGGGCGACCTGGCCGAGTTGGGGGAGAGGCAAAAAGACATACAGGGAATGCGCCCGTGGTTCCTCGAGCAGGCCCGCCGTCACAACTCAGCCATCACCCAGATCTTCCTCGGGCCGTTCGCGAAGCCAGCGATTCTGCTCTCAGATTATCGCGAGGTGAATGACATCCTGAGCCATCGTGATGCGGTTGATTTCAAACGAGGGAAAAAGGTCGACGTGTTCAGTGGTATCCTTCCACATGCGCACCCGGCCATGGAAACCTTCGATCCACGTTTCAGAGAGAGTCGTGATCTCGTCCGAGACTTGATGGCGCCGTCGTTTCTTTATACCGTAAGACTATTTCTTCCTAGGCCTCTTCAGAAAGCCCGGACTAACGGATGACAGGTGAATGCACCTCACACCTATGTGGTGGCCTGCAATCTGCTGGAGTTGTGGCGACTCAAAGCCCAATTAGCCAACGGACGCCCGTTTGACGTCGTCAATGACATCGTCGAATTCTCCTTCGATTCTATCCTGAGCGCAGCGACAGGATTAGGCCCAGAAGGAGGAGATATCAAGCGGCAACTATCATACCTGCACCGTCTGGAAGAAACCGGCACTTGCACCTTCCAACCCGACAGTATCAATGGTGAAGTGACGGTATTCCCATCGGCGGGTACATCCGCCAAGCTGGCTGCCCTCATAGTGAATGAAGAATCCCTCTGGAAGGGCTTCTACATGCCCTGGCCTCGTCTCTACCACGCCATCAACAACCTGCGGCCCTCGGTCCGACATGCAGGCCAGACTCTGAGAGGATACATTGAATCTCAAATTACCAGAGCCCTTCCACGGTTGACCAAGGGCGGCAGGCCGGAATGTGCTCTTGACCATGTCATTGGACGCGAGATCAAGGCCGCACAAAAAGCCGGCCGTGAGCCAATGTTGGATGATCCGCGGATCCGAGATGAGATCTGTGGGTATCTGATTGCCGGCCATGATACATCGACCGGGTCCTTTATCTGGCTGATGCGTAGGCTTCTGTCTCATCCGGAGGAACAGACCAAGATTCGTGAGAACCTGCGAGAGACATATCCTGCCGCGTGGGCCGAACGACGTCTGCCGACCGCGGCGGAGTTGATTAAACACGCCCCCTACCTAGACGCCTTCTTGGAGGAGGTGCTGCGATTGAACTGCCCAGTCGTGACGATCATGGTTCAAACGAGAATGGATACCGTTGTGTTGGGTCACGCTGTCCCCCGTGATACCCAGGTGTTTTTGAACCTGACAGGCCCATCGCTCAATATGCCGTCCGTGTCAGTCGAAGAGACCAATCGCAGCAAGACATCGCAGACGCACAAGCCGGCTCGCCACAATTGGGATGACCTCGATCCCGAGGCTTTCCTTCCTGAACGCTGGCTTCGAAAGGACGCGGAGGGAAGATGGGTCTTCGATGCGAGCAGTGGTCCAACCCTCGCATTCAGTGCAGGCAACCGAGGATGCTGGGGAAAGCGTTTGGGACAGTTGGAATTACGAATTGTTTTCACGATTCTGATATGGTCGGCAAAGTTTGATGTCCCCGAGAAACATGTTTCATGGGAAACGTACGATTCATTGGTCACGGCGCCGAAGAAATGCCTGATGTCTTTGACGGAAGTTCAGTAGATACATTCTTTGTAAATATAGGTAGTGCGGATCTCTATTCTAGACAGACTCCTCCATGAACCACCCAGAGTATTGAAAGATAAGAGCCTATTTCCTCCCGTAGACCTCCATTAGTCCATCAATCGAGAGATGTTAACACCATCCCATAGCTGACACAGCCAATTCTCCAAACGTTCACTCCCAGCCACGCCAGTATTAAATGCCCTGAGAGACTTCACGTCCTGGGACTTCCAATATTGAGCTGTGTATTTCAGCGTAGGAGGTCACTCGCTCGCCGACCTTCTCGTTGGGATAGAGGACTGGGACCGATTCCTTCGGATATGACACCCGAGCTCCATGGATAGTAGAATCTGGAATAGATTCTGCTGCCGTAGAGGATTTCGTCGACCACACTGAGGGCAGAGCATGTGACAGAAGAGTGAATATTGCATCCATATTGTGATCTTTGGGAGTTGAATGAGCTGGAGGAAATTGCGAAGACAACCCGAGAGAATGCTGTTTATACTAGGCTATATACACGGCTGCATTTAATGTTACCCTATAGACCTTTTGACTGCTTAGAGCCTACGAAGTATATACGAAACACTCACCATTCTCGGACACTTCACAACACTGCCCCAACACATGACATGATTGCACCGCTATCTCTGCTGAAGCAAAGTATAAACCACATCAACCCCTATAGGTACACGAGCAGTCTCTCTTGAAATACCGTATCGTGGTACGAACAACGAATTACCAGCTGTAGCCTGGCTTCACCTTGGAACCTTGAGACATCCAGGATTGTAACGTGGGGCCGGAAGGATTTGTGAATCAACTCCCGGCTCATGTAAGGCCCCCGCGATAGCCTATGCGATTGGACACGTAGGTCCCTGAATAATGTCAGACTCGGTTCGGGAGGGATCTTTCTCGATAACCTAGCCTGCCTAATAAGGTAAGAGGGCGGAGCTAGTATTAAACCGACACGGCGAAGAATTCGGTAGACCATTTAGCCGGTATCGTCGACGGTCTGGATCCTATAAAAGTTTCATTAATGGATTTTACGAGGCACAGAACAAAGCGAAGGCTGGATCAGTCGGCATCTCCACTGCCGCATGGACAATGCTGTTACGTATAGAGTAGACAGAAGGGAAAAGCGATTGGTTGATCTTTTTTCAGTAAAAATGCTCCTAATTGTATACATCTTACTAATAATGTCGGTCTAATTACTGCTATACGATAGCGTAGACTGAGACGGACCGGACCTCCTCCTACACCTTCGAGAGCAGGAACCCATTGTTCTGCAACTTTTGGAGCATCTGCGTGGGGTCGTATTTCTTAGCAGTTGACTTCAGCTTCTTCAAATTCGTCGCCCCATAGGATGCCAGGGGGTTCTGGTCGCGGGAGGCGTCGTTCATGTACGTAAAGGACACATCCAGCCCACGCTCCTTGGCTAGTTTCTGCCAGTACTTTGTCGTCTCGATGGAAACGGATCGGGCGGCCTCGTCAATAGCCTTATTCTCCCAGTTCACAATGGTGGTCCACCCTGTAGCCGACATTAATATGTCTCCGTATCAGGAGAAAGGGCAGCGAGTCTTACATTGCTGGGGACCGGATCGGATATTCAGGGCATTTCCACCATTCTCAATCCCTTTCTGGATGAGGTTCTCTCCCACGTATTGCAGAGCAAAGGTCTGGTTGACCCCGGTGGTCTGGTGAGCTGTCTGGGCCTTCTCCAGCCAGTAGTCGTAGACATCCCGGGTCAATTTGGCGTCGATGCGGGTACTGCAGCCGCGATAGTCGTGTCTAGAGATGAATTAGTCCTGTCTAAAGAAGAAGTATGATTTAAATAATCACTTACCGACCGCTCGCGACAGGAAAGGAGGATCCCAGGAGTTGATCAATGACGACAAACGTGGTGTTCATTGCTGGGACGGGAGTCGCCAGCGGTTCCAGATCATAGAATGGCGCAAATGCGGTGGGATTGTTGGCTGGCTCGGAGTAAACAAGTCCAATGACTATAGACGTCAAGGAGATATCAATGGCCACGGTCGATTTGACATCCGAGGCTCCGTTGAGCTGCCACTCCGTAAAGGCATCTAGAACGGCGCCGGCTTGATCAGGGGCGTAAATCATCATTTGCGCCCAGATCTCGTAGGCCGGCACGGTGTTAAGATCATAACGAGAGACGATGCCATAGTTGGGGCCACCGCCCTTGAGGGCCCAGAATAGATCATTATTCTGCTTTGCATTGGCGTTGACAATGGTTCCGTTTGCCAGAACAACCTCGAAATTCTTCACGTTGTCTGCTGCCAGGCCAAAGCGATTAGACATGTGATGGTATCCTCCTGTAATTCCTCGTTAGACACTTCTTTCTGTCTATAATTAAAGACATCTTCATAACTTACCTCCGAGAATCAGACCACCGACACCCACCGAGGGCAATCTCCCCCCGATCACCACGGCCTTCTCAGCGTCTAATGCCGCCGTAACTTCGCCCCAGCGAAGACCAGGACCGACACTCGCTATCTGGCCATCGGTCGACAGGCTGACAGAGTTCAATCTAGACAAATCGAGCAGGATACCTTGGCCACCGACGCTGGACCAGCCGGGGTTCGGCGAGTGTCCGCCACTGCGCACTGCAAATTTCACCTGGAAGAAATTGATGACTTTGACCGATGTGGAAATATCCTGGGCTTCCTCGGGCTGAATGATGCAGTGGGGCTCTGCGACGCATGATTCGGACCTACATGGTGTGGTCAGCAAGAAGCCCGAACATACACAGGTCAAAGTGATAACATCCTACCAATTCGCATCCACAGTAGTCTGGTTGAGGGGCAATGTATCGACATTCTCGGTGCCAAGAACGCCCTGGGCAGTCAAACAGGCAATGTTCAAAATAGCAACGGGGTCCCCAGCCTTTGCATACTGCGCCGCCAGGGTACGGGTATTGGCAGTGGACAGCCCGAGGCGCTGCGCAAAGGAGGAGAATTTAGTCACATCGCTCGTGGAGGCTGCTAGAGCCCCTGCTGCAGACGCCCCAATCAGGACACTCAGCAGCTTCATGGTCTCTGTAAGTAATCGATTGTGGTTGATCCCCTCTCGGAATGCCTGCGAGATGACGGCCACGCCGCTATATACTTGTCGCGATACAATCTTACGGTCTGGATTGGACGATAACTCTGTCCAGGTCCCGAATCACACATCCGACAAGGCTGTTACATGATTCGGGGCTGAATTACCCGACGCTAGCCTTCGCCCTAAGAGCAATCTAAAATCTGACATGCATGGAAACTTCCTATTGTCGATTTGGGTAAATCGACCTCCTTTATTCCCCTCCTTAGGGACTCTCCTTTGATATCCCACCTCATCAGTTGAAGAAATGGGGACCAAATTCGACGTGACTCCAGAAAAGCAGGCCAGCGTGCCTCGCTTCTTCTACAATCAGCTCACCGTCAAGCCCGTCATGGTCCAGGGCGTCAGCCTTGCGGGCAAGACTGCCTTGGTTACCGGATCCAACACGGGAGTGGGCCTGGAAACCAGCCGGCAGCTCCTCGACCTGGGACTGAGTAAGCTCATTCTTGCAGTCCGCAGTGAAGAGAGAGGTCAGACGGCGAAGAAGAAGTTATCTGCTGGCCGGAATCTGTCCGACGATAGTATCGAGGTCTGGAAACTTGATCAGTCCGACTATGACTCTGTCGTCGCCTTTGCGGAGCGCACCAAGAGCCTCCCCGGCTAGATATCGTCGTGCTGAACATCGGTCTCGGCAATGCGACACGAGTCTTTAACCCTAAAACGGACCATGATGAGATGATCCAGGTTAATTATCTCTCGACAGCCCTACTGGCAATTCTACTGCTCCCGGTGGTTAAAGAAAAACGCGCCGCGCAAGGGGGTCCGAGTCGAATTACGATCGTCTCATCGGAGGTCTCTGCGTGGACAGCCTTTAAGGAGAAGAACAGCTTTCCGCTGCTGGCATCGCTCGACCGGAAAATCGCTAAGGTAGACCCCCTGGATCGGATGATGGTTTCTAAGCTGCTGGGACAGTTCTTCCTGTCATATTTGGCCTCTATTATCCCTCCTTCTGTGGTGGTCATTAATGCCGCGTCGCCGGGCTCTGTCTACGATTCCGAGTTTAACCGTGAGCATGATAAGACTTTTTCCGGAGCGATCGCGAAAGTCGTGATGCGCCGGCTGGCTAACACCGCTGCTGTTGGAGCCCGAATGATCACCGATGCAGCCGTTAAACATGGCCAGGAGACGCATGGCGAGTTCCTCTCCTTTCAGAAAATTGTGCCGTGAGTTACTTCTATATGTATCATGACTAAATCTGTCGCTAAATCTGTTTATAGGTTGGCACCGATCATTTACACTGCAGAGGGAAAGAAGATCTCGGAACAGCTCTGGAAGGAGACTAAGGAAGAACTAGCCTTTGCAAATGTGGAGGAGATTCTTAAGACTATTTCGGAGTAGATAGCCATGATTAAAGCAGCGGATAATTCACGTTGTGATTGAAGACATGTAGGTAATTTGAGGAGGACTAGTTATCTCATGAGCCGGACAGTTAGATGAATCAATTGCTATATCAATCCATCTTTTTCGACCGATCGGCAAATCGCCGTTGAAAGAATGAAGATTCCATCTTTTGGCAAGCCAAATCCCAATCTGAGGTCCATTTACGATAGAAAGGCTGATAGCCCAGTAAACCGCCCACCCATCGTCCCACGACGAGGCCCATAGTGCGTGAGACGGTCTGCCCGAAAGGAACCCACCACGGGAGGGAGATGTACGATCCACCGGCATCAAATGTCTGTATCCATGGGTCAGACAGGAAACTGAAGCATTCAAGGGATAGGAATGGAAGGAGGACATACGCTAAACAGCTGAATCAGGTCAATCTTAGCCCCATTGACAACCACATCATCCTGATACCGGTACCAGTTCTCAAAGAAAACCGGGCTCAGTTCAAACACACTGTCGGTCTTCTCACCCGATAACAGGAACTTGACCACCGTATTGCCATCTTCTTGCCGATCCAGCGAAAGAGGGTACGATCGATGGTCTTTGTAAGGCTTGATGCTGTAAGGCCCATCACCTGGCGTTAGCACCACTTCCCGGCCGTCAATCTCCAGCGCCAGACGGCCTTGAATGGATTCGATATATTCTTCTTGAACGTGGAAGTGCACGGGCGGTTTGTGACAGAAGAACTCGGCCCCCTTCACCAAGTCGAGGGTGACTTCGAGGGCAAAGGAGCGTTCAGGATGGTGAATGAGGCGTCCGTTCACGGCATTTTTTAGACTATGAAAGGTACAATAATCTTAGTTGAGTCATGAATGGGATAGTAACGATACTCACACCTTGACCTGGGTGTCGGAGTCCGAATACACCATTTTATCTGCGTCGGAGGGTGCCATGGTTGCAATGTCTTGTTCCTATGTTCTCCTAGCCTGGGAATGGCGTCTCCAAGATCAATAGAACGGCTGCAGATGAGGTTTAAGTCCAGTCACTCAACGGGCTACGCTTATCCATTAGTTTGGCTTCCTCCATGAGCCCATATCGGATGTCACCTCCCCCATCACTACCGAGAGACAGCTCGCTTGCAACCCACTCGCCCCTATCTCTACTGTATTTGGTATGAGACTGTAGCCTGGCTCCACCTTGTACCTTGAGACATCTAGGATTGTAATGTGGGGGCGGGAAGATTCATGAATCCTCGTGGCGTTATTGTCGATCTTACTCAAATACGACTAGATTGACTCCACTGGCTAATGCAAGATGTGCTCTTTTACTAAACGAGGCAACCTAAGGCTAATATCACCATCGACCGTAAAATCCATTAACGAGGCTATTTCTAGGATCTAGACCGTCGACGATACCGGCTAAATCATCTACCCGGTCCTTCGCACGGTGGCCCATGTAGGGCCCACACGATAGCCTGTGCGATTGGGCACGTAATCGTGCCAAGCGCCCAATACACCGTGTGGTGTATCGGGCGCCATAGGTTTGGTGTTGGGCGCTTGGCACGATTAGATCCCTAGATAATGTCAGATTCGGTTCGGGAGGGCCATAGCGGAAATCCGAATGGAGACGCCCGAGCAGATTCGTTCTACGGAATATGGAGTTACATGGATCAAATGCATGCGCTTGGGCCTGGATTCCTTTGCAATTTGTTTCTTTCCCCATCTTCCCTTTCCAATTTAGATGCGGAGTGAATGGCGATTTTCCCGTTTCTTACGGCATCTTTCTCGACAACCTAGCCATAGACCCCTGTCGAGATGTAAGCCGTAGTGTTGAACCACGGCAATGCATGGGTATCGCATTGCCGATGCATCTATTCCGGGATTGTTCCATGATAAAAGCAAATAATTATGGTGCACTGCGTAGGTACAATGCGGATATGGTCTTCATGATGAATCTGAATTGAATCGTTGGGCTTCTTTCGGCGTTGTTTCCTCTTTCTTGGTCATAAGTAATTTATCCATTATGGACACCCTACATATACTTGCTGCGCACGTAGCAGAGCGGCCAACCATCCTTGTTGCTGTCGCCTTAGTCGTGCTGTTATCAGGGCTTCTGCGGCTATCCTCGCGCGGAAAGCAGCCGCCATATCTCAAAGAGAGGATTCCATATGTCACCAACACCATTCAGTATCTGACAGACGTGGGGACATTCTTGAATCGAGTAACGTAGGTTCCATACATTCATTTTGTCCTTCTTTCCCCCCAAGTCAGTAGCATGGCCTGACAAAATTCAGAACAACGTTGGAGAAAACCAATAGCAACATAGTCAAATTCCATGTCGGACCGATACCAGCATACATAGTCACCGGCACAAAGAACGTGCAAACGGTGTTTAGTTCCCCGCACATCCTGGACGGCAATTTCCTCCAGCTCATGTTGATGGAACGTCACTGGGGAATGTCTAAAGAAGAAATCGCTAAGTTCGCAAATGATAAATCCGGTCGACTTAAGACCCCAGCCCCAGGAACAGAGAACACCCCAGCGGAGAAGCGATTCTGGCGCGGTCACGATCATCTATATGCTGAGTATCTCAGTAACCGCACGTATGCGGATGCTCTGGCCGACTCATTCTACTGTCTGTTCTCGGAGCGTCTGGATCAGCAATCGACGGCGGAATGGGAAACCATCAATCTGTTCGAGATGCTGAAGACCTCTATGGCCGAAAGTGCCATTATCTCGCTGTTTGGTTCACGGATCATCGATCTAAATCCCGGCTTCGTTGACTGTTATTGGGAGTTCGATGAGATTGCCGGGACTCTCGTCTGGGGACTTCCTAAGTTCCTGCAGCGACGATCGGTAGCGATAAAAGATCGTCTACACGCTATGACGAGGAAGCACATCGATTCCGCGTGGGAACACTTTGACTGGAATGGTCCCGATGCAGAGTCCAAGTGGGAACCGCAATTTGGATCTCGTTTGTCTCGGGAGACTGCAAAGTGGCTGTTTGAAGGGGGTTTCTCGAACCAGGCGGCCGCCGGACACACATTGGCCTCGTTATTTGGGTGAGAGCTCATCGTGATATCGGAGAGTTGAATTGCGAAATGCGCTAACACCGATCAGCCTCAACGGCAACACAGTCCCTGTCACTGCATGGGCGATGATCGAGCTGATCAAAGACCGGACTCTCCTCGAAGCTGTGCGCACAGAAGCCGTGGGAGCCTATATAACAGATCCCACCACCGGAGCTAGACGGATAGACGCACAAAAGCTCATTAATCTCCCTCTGCTGCAGTCTCTCTACATTGAGATCATGCGCCTGCATGTCTCTTTCAACGTGACACGCAAGGTTATGCAGCCCGTCCAGGTAGACGGCTATATGATTGAGAAAGGGGCCCTACTGCAGACCTGCTCGCAGATCGCACACTACGAGGACGCTGTCTGGGCCACGCCAGAGCACCCTGCCTCGGATTTCTGGGCCTGGAGACATGTTCAATATGTAGATTTGCGAGATGACTTAACCGGGGAGACGATTCACCGGCCTCAATTTGCCATGAAGGGTAGACCAAGCTCATTCTTTCCATACGGTACGTTTTTCTACTTCTATCCCACGATACCAGAACTATCGCTAACGGGTTTGTGCCAGGCGGCGGATATGTGATGTGCCCAGGGCGGCATTTTGCCAAGCAGGAAATTATGCTGGCCATTGCAGTGCTGGTGACTAAATTTGACATTGAGTTTGTTGAATGGGTGCACTCTACTGGGAAGCCGTCGGAGAGGCCGGCTCAAGATGATTCCAAATTTGCTGGCTTCATCGCCATGTCTCCGGACCGGGAGATGAGAATTCGGTGGAAAAGACGGTGGTAGTATAAAGATAGGGAATTGCGGCATACTGGTCCAAGTAGCGTGGTCGAGCCCGTTATGTAGAAGCTAAATCATGTCCCACATACTCGTACTACAAATTGAATGCTGTGGCCGGCTGGGTATACGTCGCGTACATCTAAACCGAACAAATAAAACTTCAATCTGCAAGTACGTCGATTCCATGGCGCAGTAAGGATTTCTCCAGCCGAGTAAGCGGTAATATAAGCGATTCCAGGGTGTTCTAGCTCGGTGTCCAAGAGAGCCCGACTCCATTTTTCGTGTATAAATACAACATGCCCACCTCGCAGTAGTATCTCCACTACACAAACTTTCTCCATTTCCATTTACTTTAGGTAGCAATCATGCCACGATTGTATCGTATCCTACAATACACTCTGGCCGCAGCAGGCGCGATGGCCACTCCTGTACAAACCTGTCATAAGCTTGGTGCGGCTATTGATAACTCCACCTTCCTCCGGGATAGCGACGTGTACACAGCTCTGGTACATAACCACTGGTAAAGTGCCCAATATTATATTATTCTAGCCTATCTACTAACGCGAGCAGGTCTCAAATCGCTTGGAAGCGTCCTACCTGCATTTTCCTTCCATCCACCGCACAGGATCTGCAAGTGGCCGTTCCTATGTTGACTGCAGCAAAGACCCGGTTTGCCATTCGCTCTGGGGGACACATGCCCGCCGAAGGTGCTGCCAGTATTGATAACGGGGTGCTGGTGGATCTGTCTAAGCTCACCGACTTGCGCTATGATGGGGATGCCAGTCATGTTTCCGTCGGCTCTGGGCTGCGATGGGGAGAAGTCTACAGCCAGCTGGACGAGCATCAAGTCACCGTTGTTGGTGGAAGAGTATTGGACGTGGGAGTTGGCGGTTTGCCCCTTGGGGGTGGTCTCTCCTATCTGTCCGATCTATATGGTTTGGCTTGTGACAACGTGGTTAACTTTGAGGTACGCGCCCTCTCTTTTCATCAGAACAAGACAACTTAGTTTCAGATAACAGGTCATTCTCGCCGACGGATCACTGATCAACGCCAATTTCACCTCTCACCCCGATCTGTTCTGGGCATTGAAGGGCGGTGCCAATAACTTTGGTACGTTTCGATTGTTGGACACCCGAACTCATCAAGTAACCCAGTGCATCAGGTATCGTGACGACATACACCCTGAAGACATACCCCATTTACCAAGTTTGGGGTGGAAGCCGTATAATTGCCTGGGAACACGCTGAGACCCTCATTGATGCCATTCAGCAATATCAATCCCTTCCCAACAAGGACCTCTACGCCAACATCAACTTAAACGCAGCGGCAATCAACACCACTGACGTCGGATTGATCTTGCAAATGGTCTACCTCAAACCTGAGGAGTATCCAGTGGCCTTTAATCTATTTTCTGAGATCCCTACTCTCTTGGATACCACCGGTCTGAAGACCTTGTCAGCCATGATGGGCGAATTCCCCACGCCAACCCTTCCCCGGTAAGAAGTTTGCACAACGTGTAAAGGTCACTCACTAATCATATATAAGGATTGATCACTGGGTATTAACCGTTAAGCCCACCAAGTCTCTATACGACGTGATCAAAGAGCAAATGCTGCGTTCTCCGCACCTCGACGACATCCGCTCAGTCACCGCTGGCTCCGTCTCGTTCAGTTTTCAGCCAATTTCCTCCTCCCTAGTAGAAGCAGGCCAACAAAATGGAGGAAATGCCTTGGGATTGGAGGCGGTTAATCAGACTTGGTTCCATATTGATTCGGCGTGGTGGTGGCCTGAGGATGATGACAAGGTTCTGGGGGCATCACGCGCCATGATGGATGTTATCGAGGAGACGGCGAAAGAGGAGGGCAGCTACCTGTCTTACCTGTTTATGAACGATGCCAACCGGAGACAAGAGGTCATTGCGCACTATGGCGAGGAGAGTACGAGGAAGCTGCATCAGGTCCAAAGAAGATACGATCCTAGCCGGGTGTTCCAAAAGCTGGTGCCTGGAGGATTCAAACTTCCCAGGGGCCGTAACTAACTCGGTGGGGATGAAAGGATGTTTATGGAAGAGCAGGGAGCCATACTGAAAGATGTTATAAGCTATTTGGTTTAATCTGGATCCGATATATTGGGCAGGATATACATCGAGTAGATATTTGATGGTGGTTTGCTGCTTGAAGACCATATTTACCGGTGCCATTTTTTATATAATAGATTATGGTAAGCTCAGTAGAGGTACAGGTGCGATGGAGGTCAGATACAAAGACGAGGGTGAAAAATTCGTGTTGTAGGAAACGACAAGGTCATGGTCGACTTGAGGCGTGGGTAACGAGGATGAGCGGGAATGGGAGGTGGAAGGACACCAAGAGGGAGGGAAGACTATGCATTTTATAGGCGCTCAAATGGACTGGGTGAAAAGAGAGGGGACTTGGATTTGGCTGAAGGGGAGCCATTTTCGGCGTCGTTTTGGTCGCCAGTGGAAACGAGGGGAACAACCGTGTAAGTCGAGTGTCAACATCAGGACCGCAGAATGACTAACAGTGCTGAGCAGCTGGACGTTCAAAGTTACTGGTGGAAAGGCGGCCGGTTCTGGCCTCAAAAGCGGTCATTTTCGGCGTCATTTTCACAGATCATCATATTCTAGTTGTAAGTATTGAAACTACTTGTAATATCCGTCAGTTGAAGGCGTAAGTTCTGCAATGAATATTTCTTTCTATATAATTCACATCATGAACCTCACAAAGGATTGAGATGGTATATTGACATCAATGTTTATTGAAGAGAAGGACTGTATCTCTAAATACATGACCCCATTAATTTGATATTCTAACAGGCATCTTTGTGATCGGGAGAGTAGCATAAGGTCTGCTTGTGGCATTTGTATGGAATAGAAAGGTGTATATCGACCTAGGGGGATATATAAACCTTCAAGCTCCCCACGACGGTAGATAACTGGATTGCATACATCTATCGCCGAATCGGGAGGAAATTTCAACTCTGTCACATGCATTGAGCCGTGTTTCTGGCCAACGACAGTAACGTGTACTGCCACTAGGCCGAAGTTCCGATAGACGCGAGCGAGGAGGTTCAGCATTTTCATTCAATTAGATATGCTGTGAAATTTACAGACAAAGCAGCGAGTTTTTAGTAGCTAGAAAAAGAGCGATTATGAATATACAGGGAGGAATAAAAGCCAATGTTTCTGGGCTGGATTAGTAGATAGTTGGGGTAAAGGCTCGCAAGGGGCAAATTATATCAGTTCTGCAGGCAGCACAACCTAAGAGTGATTGATTTGACATGTCTAGAATAAGCCATCCAACTACATGAACTATATATATCAAGGTGAAAAACTGTAGAAAGAGCTGAGAAAACATTAGTTTGACACTGATTTCTACCACTTGATTTGGTTGATATGCCAGTTTACCAAGTCTTGTTTGCCGAGCTCAGATCATGTTTGTGAACTACGTATAGACATCTGATTTGTGTAGAGGTGAAGTTGTAACTCTCTCTCTTTTTTCCAAGGCTATTCTCCCCTAACTTTCCCCTATGACTTCGGAATTAACCTTGCTTCCTCCCCTCAACCACTATGGCCACGACTACAGCCACGCGTGTGAGCTTGAGTACCAGAAGAATAGATGCCCATGCCAGAAGTGTAGCCTGATAGTCAAACACATCATGAATTAGTATGCGACATGGCAATACAAAGTGGCATCCTGGATTTCAGTCGAACGCTCGTCTGATAATTTTTACTTAGATTCGAACACACAAGTATCAAGCACGACGAAATTAAAGTACACAATTGTATATAGAAATCGCTTTCTAATCAATACACGTTACAAACGTCGTAGTTCACCTTCTAATCCCGGTACGCCCGTGAGGTCTCTGTGATCTCCATTTCTGTGGAAGTATTGTCATCTGAACCGGGCTTTCTCACAGGGGATTTCAGACCAGACATTCCATAAATTGAGATGGCGACCATCCCCATGATTGCACAAATACAAGAAAATACAAGAGCGACAATTCCACGTGCAGTGAATCCATCCGGGATGAATCCGGGGGGCTTGTTCTCTCCCTTCAGGTTGAGGTAATCCTCCGCGTTGGCAGCGGCATTGCCCTCGTAAGGTACGCCGGCAGCCTCACAGACCTTGATGTGATCATCAGGAATGACGAGGTTATTTTGAAGCTCACGAGGAGCCTCGATGAACGTCATCGCAAGTCCTTGCATCATGTGCCAGTCAATGTGGCAATGGAAAAGCCAGACACCAGGGTTGTTAGCGAGAAAGCGGATAACATAGTATCCCCCAGGAGGAAGGACAAAAGTATCACGACGCGCAGGGTAGACGGGGAACTCGGTGTGATTGGAGGGGTCAAAGGTGGCGAACTCTATTCCGGCATCGTAATCGTAGAAATTCTCACCATACGATGGGTATCGATCCAACAGTTGGAATGCGTGGCCGTGCAAGTGGAAGGGGTGGGTGCCTGAGTCTTGGTTGCTGAGAATAATATCCACAACATCGTCCTTTTCGAGAACGACGGACTGAGTATACTCGCCGTACACTGTTGCATCAGTTGCGAGGTCACCGGCCGACATGACGGTGTACAGTGTGGGGACTTTGGGCTTGGTGTAGCTGTGGTCGTTCAGTAAGCCGTATCCCATGCCATTATCGAGATTTTCCATGACCAGAGTGAGCTCGATGGTCTGCTTTGGGTTCTTGTATAGCTCCACACGGTCATGTGGCACGAGGGTCATATCGTCAAAAGGATAGAGGTCCGACGATTCTTCCACGGGCATTGTGACCTCGTTATGAGGAGCACTTGGGTTGTACTCGAGCCAATTCGTTTGGTTGAGCAAGAGATCAGGGGTGATCAGATCAAGAAGAGATGAATCGGCTACCATAACCATGCCGTAGTTCTTTTCGGTGGAGTTTTTCATCGTAACCAAGACAGAGTAACGCTGGGCAGCAGAAAGGTATAGAATGTCTGCTTCTGTCTCATCGACATAGATACCATCAATTTCGACAATGCGCATTTGGTGGTCCTCAATCCAGAAATATTGACCCACAAAGGTAGCGATATTGATGAGTCGAAGAAGGTAGGTCTTGCCGGCCTCAACAGGATAGCTCTGGCTGACCGAATTGTTGAACAAGAAGGAGTTGGGAATAGGCTCAGCTCCAGTAGGGTTGTACAAGGACATGAAGTCAGGTCCAATGTCCTCGGTCATGTCGTGGTACCAATCAGTCATTGTGAGGACCATCTCTTCATCGTACTCATCGTAGAAGTAGGACTCCTCATCATGAACGATAAATGGCGCTCGGTAGCCATCGGGATAGCAGTAATCTGTGTGACAGTGATACCAATATGTGCCGTTCTGATTGACCGTGAAGTTGTAGGTGATGCTTGACCCTGGAACCACTGGACACTGCGTAACCATAGAAGGGCCATCCATGTCACTGGTGCCGTTCTGGTACATTCCGTGCCAGTGGATTGATGTGGTCTTGTCACCGAGACCGTTGTGCATGTTGACCACCACACGGTCTCCTTTGTTCACATCAACGGTTGGGAGAGGCCATTGATCATTGATGCCAATGACTTTGCGTTCAGCAAGGCCATCTGGATTTGCCATCACCCATGTCACATTCCAGTCAAATGTGTGTGTCACTGCCTGACAGCATCCCGCAAAGAGCTGGAAAGCTCCCAAAAGAGCAATGTAATTCCGCATTTTGAAGTGCAGACTAGAGATTGTCCAGAGAAACGAGGCGTTGTTCGGAGGAATTGTCCTGGATACTGGGTCAAGGCATAGCTATTGTACTCACCTATGGCTTTTTTTCGGCTCACTATTCAATCTAATTTCCCGACCTCTCCGGCATGGGTCGATTTAGCGAATTCATGTTTAGAATGTTAAAAGAGGCGTTGGACTAAATTAGCGTGGTGGAGTCCGATGGACTCTGATTGATATCCGGCTCTTGTTTCCTAATCCGAACAAGGGACTAGGAGTAATTTCTCGCAAAAGTCACAAAGTGGGCATTAATTACGGTCTCGGTCTCGGAACTGATTGATAAAAAAATGTCAACGGGATCATATTCCACCAGGCCCACTTGTTACCCACTCAATCCACTTTTACCCTTCTTCTTAACTCCGAGTTGTGGGAAAAGTTTCCATTGGCGAGACTCTTTTGCCAAGGGTCCATTCCAAGAAAATACACTCTGTCAAGAGAAGACGTTAGAGAGAAGAAGTGTATGGTGATTATTGAGCAGGGAAGAATAGCCGAGGTGTCAAAGTGTATAGGAAGGGCAAAGCAAAAGAATACATGCGAGGAAAATAGAAGATCAAACAACGGCAGTTATCAGATCTAGCGGGCACACTATAACCTCGCCAACTTCACTTTTCCCACATTCGGAGCCATTACGTTTGTGAGTCATTTTCACAGTTCCACGGTTATCATTGTTTCTCGCTCCTTTGTCCTGGCTCTTTGAATGTTGGTATCTTCGGGCCATACCGTCAATCTCTGAAGGGGCTGGAACAATTTAGATCACAAGAGTGGAGGCCGGAAAAAGGGAAATCGCGTAATGAGTTCCAACAAAGCTACGGTGTCAATTGGGAAAGTCCGTAATTTCCAGATGAAGATAGATTACTGACTAACCTGAATCAGAAGGTCATTTCCCGGACGGCCGTGGTCGTCAGACATGAATTGGCATTGTTCAAAATAAAAGCACTTGAAACGAAACATTCCTCGTTTTCTTTCATCTACTATCTTTCTACCCCAGTTGCACAATGGCAAACGTTTTTTCCGTGCAGGTGTTCTTTATTGTCTTTCGGGAATGTCTCGAGGCAGTCATCATTGTCTCTGTTCTTCTGTCTTTCCTGAAGCAATGCTTGGGTCAGCCAGGCCAGGATCAGGCGGTCTATAAACGACTGCGAAAGCAGGTTTGGATGGGGTCAATCATAGGAGTGATATGTTGTCTATGTATCGGAGCCATCTTCATTGGCCTCTTTTACGGCCTGGGTCACGATGCTTGGGCAGACTCGGAGGAGTTGTGGGAAGGTATTTTTTATCTGATTGCCACGGTATGTTTGACTGATATTTGAACTCATACCAAGAGAATGAAGCTGATTCCTCTACAAGATCATGATCACCATCATGGGCCTTGCTCTTCTACGGATTAACAAGACCAGGGAGAAGTGGCGCGTCAAGATTGCGAAATCTCTGGTCGAAAAGAAGGAAGGAAAGTCACGGTGGATGCGGAGTGACTGGGGTCGTCGCTATGCCATGTTCATCTTACCCTTCATCACAACCATGCGTGAGGGTGTTGAAGCTGTGGTCTTTGTTGGTGGTGTATCCCTTGGATACCCTGCTACTGCTTTCCCTCTGCCAGTCATTACTGGCATCATGGCCGGATTGCTCGCCGGTTGGTTGATTTACCGCGGAGGAAATGTCATGTCGATCCAAATCTTCCTTATTGCTTCAACCTGCGTTCTCTACCTCATTTCGGCTGGTATGTTCTCCAAGGCCATCTGGAGCTTGCAGTACTATCAGTTCGTGGTCGGAGTGGGCAGTGATGTTGGTGAAACGGGCTCCGGCCCCGGCTCCTACAATATCCTCCAGACCGTCTGGCACGTCAACTGTTGCAACTCCGAGATTGATAATGGCTGGGACATCTTCCAGTCTATCCTGGGATGGCAGAATACCGGTACCTATGGATCTGTCATTGGATACAATGTCTACTGGCTATTTATCATGGCTTGTATCGCCTGGATGCTGTATGAAGAGCGTACCGGCCGAGCTCCCCTTGCAACCAGCTTCTGGGGCTTGATGATGCATGTGCCAGGCTTCAAGAATATTGCCAATAAGAAGTTGAGAGCAATGGACTTCAATGATGATACTGCGGTGCGACAGATCAATTCGACGATGTTCCATGACTCCATTGTGGTGACTGAGACGGTGGAACCCAACAAATGAACCAAACAGACACTTCAATTTTGTGAGATACTGAACACTGGTGACCCGACACGGGGGTTGTATGAACGGGTGAAACTACGTAGTGTCGGTTGTTTCTCTTCGCAAAATACAGAATAAAATATTTTGTCACATGAATTGAGGTTGTGAACAAAATATAGATATACAATCAAAATGAGAGATTTTTGCTACGCGTAACATATTATTTTTCCGTGTATATACGACCTTGCAACTCCGTGAAAATGAGTCTTGTACTCTATGATATTATGACCATATGACCATGCCACGCTGCCCCATCCCTTTAGCCTTAGTCGCGTGCACTGTTGCTCGAATTGGGAAAAATCTTGCGAGGCCCCATTGTTATCTCCGATCTAGATGTATGAGCTCTTCCATACAGATTGACGAAGAATTTTCGATAGCATTGTTATTACCCCCAAAACTGCAGCTAACCGAGAGTCACATCTCCACAGAACTCGACTAGAAGGAAAACTCTTTAGCAATTCCACTTGTTCCCCAAAGTTGGGTCTAGCTTAAGAGCCCACTATAAACCCGACCTCGACATATCAGACCCGAGATACCCGAACCCGAGCCCTACTAGCCTGATAACCTTACGACCGAATGATCCGCGATAGCTCCGAGCTTCAACGCGAAAACAATTTGGATTTAATTGTCTAATTTTATTCCTGAAAAATCAATTCGATGGGCCAGTCAGAAATTGGCACAGAGAGACATGAAAAAAAATCACCGTCGAACCGATATCACTATACCTGGCGTTCCAAGGTTGATACTTGGTCCATGAAGGGATTTTTCAATATCAATGCTGTATGATATAGTACGGATATTACGGATAGTGCTTTTCTTTCGGGGGTTTTCTTTGAGCTTGTACGGTTGGGTAAAGCCTGCCGTGATCGAAAGTTTTCTGAAACTTCATTCTACAAGCCTATGACCATTCGTAGAACCGACTACCGGAAGCTCTCACCTATTTAAATTAACCTGTCCCGAGTAAATATTTCAACGACGGTCATGATTGACTTTCCTTTTGCGTGGGTTTTGATGTGGAGGTCTATCACACTGGTTGAACTGTTTTGGGGTCTTCCGTTATCAATTGGGACCTTGCTATTCTTTTCAGGGTACACAATGGGGCTGCTCGTCAATAATCCCCAATTCAAACAACGTACTAGCCTCGTCAATCATTCATGGGACTATCGGCTGGGACGTTCGTTCCCTTGGGCTGTCAAGGATCTCAACCTCGGCTATTACAGCCGTTTCTTTTAAGAGCCCCACTCAACCTTGATTGAAATCGGTCCGAGGTTTTTTTGTTATCAATCTCTACAGATACGCTAGTGCCATGGCACACAAGGGTCCCCCACTATGCCCGAAACTTTCCGAATCGGCATAGTTTAACCTTATACCTGCCCTACGTTAACACCGAGATATATTGCCAAGCCTCGGACTTTGTCGCTTATCCTCGCACGCACCCTTGACAGAGTACACTCTCAGCAGAGGAAGTAGAACGCGCAATCGCATATTGATGGGATTGTACTACACTAGGTGTGCCTCTAGGAAGCTCACGTTTATGCAGCAGCCAATCAAAATTATTCTCACGCTTTCACAACTAGGCTCAGACCTGGCTGCCAAGAGAACAGTCTGTGCGAGTTCTCGGAATATATTCATCAGTGTAGTTGATAACGTGGTGCATTCCTTGGTTCATGTCCGAGGCCATAGTTGGATGTGGAGAAATCATGCAACCCCGAGTGGACTTGGTAACGGAATTACTCAATGATTTTGATACATCCGAAGTATTCTCCAAATATTCCCTCTTTGGTTCGAGCCAGCACGTAGATGGCTAGGCACCAAATGTGAAAATGCCACTATTTTTGATTTCTTTCCAAAAATTATTCAACCACCGCCAGATATTTTGTCATATAAGTAGAGTCCAATATCGTCGGACTTTGGGTTTTAGCCCGCCTTAAAAATCAACACGACAAAATGCTCCCCAGAGCGGCTTTGGTGGCTCTCTTCTGGGCTAGTGCCCAGGTTACTGCACATAGCGATGGCGGCTCCAGCACAAGTTCGAGCCGTAACGTCGCTTCCAACTTGAAAGAGTACTGTTTTTACTCGATATATACCAGTTTATCTGCATACACCTTCGAAGGCAGTGTGACCGTCCAGTCCGCCAAAACTTCGTCTCATTCTCATGGGGGTTCCTCATCTTCCTCACATGGATCGTCGGATGCTTCCTCCACTGAGACATCTGAGACCCATTCACACGGATCATCTGAATCTTCCTCCGCCGTATCCCCCGACTCCTCTTCTGTAGCTCACACGCACGGATCATCCAATTCTTCCTCCACTGAATCATCTGATTCTTCCTACTCGGGATACACGCATGGCTCGTCCGATTCTTCCTCCACTGAATCGTCTGATTCTACCTCTGGGACACACACTCATAGATCATCGCGACGAAGTGTGAGCGTTGCAAAGCGCGCCCATGGTGGTGGCTCATATGGCTCATACTCTACCGGACCATGCAACAGCACCGTGGAAGTAACTTCCATGTATGCGAGCGCTAAGGCCTGGTGTTCCGAGAAAGACTTCAAAGCTGTGGTCCCATACTGGCAAAGTCTTTGCGCAAAGAACAGCATGGAACTCATGAACCTGGCTTCAATTGAACCCCTATTGACGGATGATTACATCAACTCACTTCCTCAAATTGACCCAGAGAACAATGTGACCACCTATGGGACCATCTACTCGCCTGTGCTGCTGACTGAAGAATACTACAAAAGAGCCTACAAATCTTACGTGAGTCAACACATGAACATTACATCTCGTTTTGTCAGCGAAACGCCGACTGACACATTCTTTAGGTGAGCCATGACTATGCTATGCCAAAAAACAAGCGATATGGATGGGGAATTATTGGCTACTGGGGAGCTGTACTAGTTTTGGGCATGATTTCCAAGGCATGGGCAGTCTTCTTCAGCAGACGGAGTGTACATGGTGCTTGCGATCCTGAGACTCGCCCTAGTCTGCAGAGTAAGAAAGGTCCTCTTACTTCTCTGTTCCATTCCTTGCGCACCCATATCGTTATGCCAGCCACCTTTGCCCCAGCCATCTCCAATCACCAGCAACTCTGGCTGTCACACGCTCTTCCAAAGAGAGTCGATACTTTGATTGTGCTTGGCTTTTGGATTGTCAGTATCGTTTTGAGTTGTGTGGGTTATGACAGTTTCACAGGCAGTCTTTCGTTAGTTCAACTCACCCAGCAACGATATGCTTTCTATATCATTTCCACATACTTACTTTTTGCAGAGTACCGAGCCTTTACCAACAAAATTGGCAATATACCTCTGACCGCACTGGAGTTCTTTCATATGCCTGTCTGCCAGCTTTGTGGCTTTTCAGTGGTAGAAACAATGTGTTTATTCAGTTGACACATTTCAGTGTTCAGTCATTTACAATGTTCCACCGCCACATCGCTTGGGTTTGCACTATTTTGGCCGTGGTGCATTCTATCAACTACAGCGTTCTCTTCGCAGAATATGGTGGGTTTATTGACGTTGAATGAACAAAAGGACACCCCTCACTAAAATACACCATAGTTGGCCGCTATTGGATTGCTTGGAAGGAAGAGTACTGGTATATGGGTGTGGTGGTGAGTCTGCCTAATATAATTGATGATGAAACCCACGACTAACGCACTATCAGGCTACAATCCTTTTGTGTTTCATGCTTGTACAGTCTATGACATTTTTCCAACGCCGTTGGTATGAGACTTTCCTCATGCTTCACATTGTCTTCGCCATCGTCGTGGTAGTTGCACTTTTCCAGTAAGTACTGCAGCCACCGGTGTTGGTCAAAAAAGCGAGTTTTAAGCTGACTGTTCATAGGCACACCAGCTTCAATGGTCGCGAATGGGTCGGATACCTTTGGACCCCGGTTGGACTTTGGGTCCTTGAGCGGCTTGCCCGCGTCGGTCGTGTCGTATACTGCAACCTGAACGCCCGATTCGGAAAGCAATTTTTGGGAACTGCTACGACCGTTACATACAGTGAGGCAAGTGACTTGGTCAGGATCGAAATGGTTCCCGGAGCCGCAAGCTTGACTCCCAGACCAGGTCAGCTTTATTATATCTACCAAGCAACCTGGCTCAAGGGCTGGGAAAACCACCCCTTTTCATTGGGTGCATGGGCACTTTCCTCCACAGCCAACAGTGAAAAATCCGCTTCGCCCTCTCAAAATGGGCATAAGCTTATCTTCTACGTCCGGCCTTACGATGGATGGACACGTCGTCTTCGTGATCAATGCCGCAAGGCAGGCGGAATCATTTACCCAAAGCTCCTTCTTGAGGGAGCTTATGGCCATTCCGAGCCAGTGTATGCCTACAACACTCTTTTGATCATCGTCGGTGGAACAGGTATTGCAGTAGCAGTGCCATACCTCCTAGATCACATTGCGCGCGTTGAAGAAGGTAAGACGAAGACCACCAAAATTCAGCTTGTGTGGTCCGTCCGACAAAAGGAGATGTTCAACGAGGTATTCAACGAGGAACTAGCGGAGATCATGCAACATAACGACATTACGATCACCGTCTTCTGTACTCGACTCTCTAAAATCACTAGTGATTCTGAGTCCGATGATGTGAATCTCTCCAAGGAACTTTCGCCTGGCGTTGCGCCGGTGATCAAGGCAACGGGCGCGGATTCTTCCACTAGCAACAGCAGTCTGCGGTTCATGCCTGGTCGCCCAAATATCCACGAAACAGTCATGTCTGAGGTGCAAGAAGCCCAGACTAGCTTGACTAACTTGGCTGTCTTGACTTGTGGCCCAGCTCAAATGGCCGATGAGTGCCGTGGAACTGTGTTTGAGGCCATGAAAAATGGCTTCCAGGACATTGAGTACTTTGAAGAGGCGTTCGGGTGGTAGATGAGAGCAAGGATATTTATAGTGGATGGACAGCAAGTTGTTATTTTATTTGAAGATGTTTGAATGTTGTCTCGGGATGAAGAGGCAATTATCCGTCGTGACCCGCGACAAGGCAGCATGTTGAATATATCTGCGCACTTGGATCGAATATAAGATTTGTCAGAATTTCTCCTATTGACACTAATTAGGAAGAAATAGAATGACTCTTCAGATGTAGAATACGAGGACCCGTTTAATCGCCAAAATAGCACCCATTTGAGCAATTGAGGCGGCTCCCTTCCGTAGCTAAATCTATGTCTCCTCTCTTCTAGCCTCGTACAATCGAACGCCTATGAGATGTTTCGTCTTCTCTGTCTTCCTATGTCATGGTACCCTTATATTCTCGCTACCTATCCCTGCTACACACGCCATAAGTCGCCCTTGGCCTTGGTGTTTTCGATGTCAACATTAATTGAACAGGGGACTTACTCAATCTACGCGGATGTTTCGAGGAATAAAGATGCACAATACATATATATTTACTAAACTTATGTGATATGTTACGCTATCTTCGGAAGACGGGGAGAAAAATACAAAGAGAGAGACAAGTCCCTTAATGCTAAGTACTACAACACTATTGAGAATTAGGAAATAATGCCTCGGGCCACAACTAGACAGAAACGTCTTACTTGTAAATGACAAGAATGTCTCTCTTGTACATTCTGGACACTCCTGGAGCCAACCATGTGAAGACTTTCTGGAGTGGCAAAGCTGCAAGCTGCAAATAACATTGGTTGAAGCGTGAACAGCGATATGCTTCTAACTGGCGCATCCTGTAGGGAATGCTCCTGCGCACTATGCGTCTCCCAAACCTTTGATTCATTGAGCAGTGATAAAAGTGGATCGAGGTGGAAGAAATAGTTGCACATTAACTCATCAAAAGTTAGCTTCCTGAGGGAGTCTCAACATGAAGGCTCAGTGCTTTAGCTTTGTATATTGCCTCCCATATATATCGGTCGGTCAGCGGTAAAATTTCTACACATTGAAATGGGAATGGCACGATGGCAGTCTGGCACAGCAGAAGGGTCGATATCCACAAAGAGCATACAAACAACCACTCCCCTGCTCGGTAGGTGTTGTAGAATGTGGCTGCTAATGGCATAGACCTCTCAGAGCCTGATACTGCGTCATGAAATCAATTATCCGAAGAGTAGTAGTCATATATGGGTCAATAATTGCTTATGAGCTAAGAATCTTTGAGGATGTTAGAGTTGACATGAGGATTGTGTTGGACAAAGAGATCCTCGCCGAGGACAGAGACTTTTTGATCTCTGAGTGGAAGGTGAAAGCAAAGGGTATGCCAAGCGTGTATCTTAGGAAACCCAGCCATGATCTACGACTTTTTACCTCCAAAAGAAAGCCTCGTCAAATGCTGCGCCAGATGTTCCGATGTCCCCCTTTCCGGCTCGATCCTTGCGTGTGAATCTGATTGGAAAGGTGGCAAAGCGTCACCTTCCACAAACGAAAGGCCGTTCTTTTTCCAAAATGTTTGTTGGCATCATGAAGGGGAGAAATGCTGTGAAAATTAGTCGGGTCATAGGTCTATGAGAAATCCATGCTTTTTTCTACACTCAAGTAGTTATTAGGCGCTTAATCCCTCAAGCCAGCCCCCACTTTCTTAGCGCTTGGCCGACTTGTTTGGCCCGACGACCATGTCAATAGACAAGAGCTTCGGAACATAAAAACAGATTCAGTCACTGTCCGGTCCAATCGCTGCAGTAAGTCGCTTTTTGATATTTATCATCCATTGAATGATAATCAACTTTTATTCTCTCCACATGCGAAGATGACGTGGATCCATAAACAGGGGTCGACTATGTAAAATCAATACGAAGTTTGTTGATGGCTGCAAAAAATGAGGCTTGATCTTTTTGTGTTACTCTTAAATTGTTGAGACTAATTGTTCTCCAAGCACTACCGATCTGCAAGTAGGGCAGTTACGGCGGTCACTAGGGCCCAAAGAGTCAACGACCCGACAAGCGGTAATTTTGGTAGCAGAATAGAATTCAGACCCACAATTACTAACATAGACATGACCACAACAAGTAATTATTTGAATATATCCTATCTTCTACAGAAAGTATCTTTTGCGTAGTGTAGCTGTGAGAAGGCTTTCGAGAGAAACCTAGGCACTGACCAATTCCCAAACCCCGGGGAACCCTCCGTCCATATCATATCTCTGGCTGGCGCTCTGAAGAGCGAACGCTTGACTTAAGGCTGGTTCATATCCTCAATAACAGATGATACTGTGATGGCACCGCCGCGTGTTGACTTGATGGAAATACTGATGAAACCGGCCTCGGGAAAATAGTTGATAAGAGCCCAAGTCTCCTTGGTTAATGAGCTGGCAGGTGTATCAGTCCGCTTACTATTCACCCACCAGTACCTGCAGGGCCATATTTCAAGCAGCAGCATAACACTGGGGGGAAATCTAAGATAACCGAGAAGAATATACAATCGGGGCTGTTTATTGAGAAGAAAACATGAAGGTGCACGCTTTCTATTAAGCAAAATAAAAAATTGATTATAGTTTTGTTTGGTCATAAGAAAGTTGAGCAGAAAATAACGCCCAGTTGGCCACACTTGGGGCAAGCTGGTTCAATCAGGTTCTGTCCTACACAGGCCCGTGACCATATACTGCATTTTTAGACTATAAGATTAAGTTTTTCTGCCCTCGAGATAGTGGCTGAAATTGGGGGCAAGTTGAGAGATGCTGAATAAGCGTGTCAAACCACTCCAAAAATTGGTGATGCATAAATTTGCATGGCAGTAATAGCTTCATTTCTGAGGTGAGATTAGTTGTTCCGTACCGAATAGGTCACAATGCACTGGAACATTATGCCTGGGGTCTAAATGCCCAAACAAGGCATCAATATAAAAAAAAGTGGCAAAAAAACACTCGCCATTGGACATCTGGGTAGCCGGATGACGGATGAAACAAAACTCCGATAGGGGGAATCGAACCCCCGGCTGCCGTGTGAGAGACGGCGATGTTAGCCACTACACCATATCGGACGGGTACGAAGAATTGCCATTTATAGTTTAGTTTCTCCACTTGTGGTTTAGCGCTCTTTTATCCTTGTGCGTCCCTGTGCGTGGTTCTATATAATCCCTCCTATAGCCCCTTCAACTTTTCGCTGTTTTTCACCCGCCCGCTCTTCCTTCCTCCTCGTCTTTGTCCGTGTTATGCAGGTGAGCCATTTTTACTAATGGTCCAGATCACTGAGCTCCTTAGCTTCACCACCGCCTTTTCCTCGTGTGACTGGTCAGCTCTTCTGTAATCCCGCCACTACTGTCTCTGCTGGCCACCTTCCTCACCTCTAACGATAGTGCTCGAGATAAGACTACCTTTTCCTCGCCATATATCATTCTGGGACGCTTATGCCTATACAACGGGGCTGTAAACTGGGGGCATCATTATCGCGAGTCTTTGACCCTATGTGAAGCATCCAAACAATTCCTTGGGTGCAAATCAAAAGCAGAAGCATCAATTGAAGTACTCTCGGTCGAAAGTCCGTTCGGATACAGAAACAGCTACAAGGGACAATCTCGAGAGCATGTCACGGCACTGCATTTAGCAGCATTCTTCGGGGCTGAGAACGCGGCACGCTTTCTACTCAATAGTCAGCATCCAAATTCAAAAGACAGTGCCGGCAAGACGCCATTATCTTGGGCCGTCCAGTATAGTCGTGAAGATTTCGTAAGGTTGCTGCTCGACCAGGACGATGTCGACTCAGAATCTAGGAACTGCCGAGGACAAGTGCCGCGAGTTCACGCAGCGTTCAAAGGGTATGAAGCGATAGTCAAAATATTCCTCGGCAGAGATAATATCAATCCGGATCTCAAGGACCATATCGGATACACCCCGCTATTATGGGCAGCGACACGGGGGCACTGGGATACTCTCAGCCTGTTTCTTAGGACCCCTGGAGTTGATGTTCACACCAAGAGCATACACTGCAAGACCATGCTATCACTGGCGGCAGAGGATGGCCAAGGACGCGTTGTTGAGCTCCTTCTCGGGACCGATAGAGCCATTCAATGTGGATGTTGCCGAAGAGCAAGAATCTTTATTATTTCTGCAAAAGACCAGAAATGGCTACGAAATGAATATAGTAGCGAAAGTAATACTCACCGTTACACTGGTTAAACCGAGTGTCTATTTGGGGGCTGGTCGATCGCAGTGATGCAAAGCGTGACCCTTGGGATATGATCGACGCGCAGCCAAGCTCTGGGCAAATTTAAGGAAAGAAATAGGGTCCAGGAACGTATACAATTAGCTAACTGGCTTCAATACACTTATACATTTATGTGAATCGATCTTTCTCCTCGCGGTCATTTTGGTTGGCACATTCCGAATTATCCCATTTCCAGTCTCAAAGTAATTCCGTAACCCTCGTAGGAACTTCAATCACATAAACCTTTACCAATACAGAAATCTTTCCACCATCAGGGCATCTCAAAACATTCTTTTTTTATTTGCTTACCATTATCTCTGTCACCGAAAGGTTCTAAGGTTTGGCAGGTTTCTTTTTAACTCGGCAAGTGACCAGTCTAACAGCTTCTACGCAAGCCCCATAACAGGCACACTATGGCCGTTCGAAACTCTCGGGAATTGACGGCTTGACCGACACACACTTATAACTCTTGTCTAGTCCCACTACCAAGACCTTAGCATCGATCATCTATTGAGCGACCCTTGTTCTGGGTAGCCTCGCTCTTGTCCAGCGACTTAATGTATGTTGTTGTTCACAACATGCAGATCCCGAAGTAACTACGCTATGAAGGGGTCTTTGTTCTAGGATCTACACTCTATGAGCTGATTGCTAGTGAGTTCCCACACAGTGAACCTTCCGGGCCTAAGATATCCTACAAGTTGAGAGCATGAGTCTGAAGACACTGGAGAAACCTGGTGGCATGATGCTTCTATTGACAGTTGTGTGCAGATGCAAAATGCCGGGCGTTCCAGGGGCAACAGTATAATCTAACGATATTCTGCCGTTCAGCTGAAGGGGTCAAAACAGTGGTCGCGCGACTTGTGTGATTCTCACCCAGATTTTCACCCTATCTATAGCGCATTCACCTGTATCACTAGACTTCCGCACGACCAAGGACCCAACCCAGTCTGGATCTGGGGTTCTTGAAGGCGAGGTTACCAACCTAATTCCCCTTAACATCCAAAACAACTTGAACTGAAGTATCCTTAACTAAGGCTTCGTATAGATAACATTCAGAAAGCCATCTACGCCTTTGATTTTTCCTTAGTATATAATTCTAGTTATCCACCGAGAGAAGATTCAGCAATCAAAAGAAAAATTCACATTCTGCGTCACTATAATAGCGTTTAACAAAAGATCTCATACCGAATCTTCCAAGTCCTAAGCGGACGTTCCTTCTACGTCCACATCTCAGTGTACAGAACATCCCATTTATCAAACCCTATTCGCCCTTTTCTCTAAGAAGGCGCTCTCTCTTAGACGATCAGTATTCGCGGCAATAGATTTACGCCTTGTTCCATTCAAAGACATGCGACCGATCGTGGGATTATTTGGTTTTGAATTGATCTCCTGCCCTGCTTGGATGTATAGGGGATGAGTTTTCGTCAGTTGAGTGACAAAAGTCAGAGGATGCCGTCTGCCGTCTTTGACCTGAGATATGCGCGGGAAAATGGTTAGAAGAGTGTCACTGGCGATGCCGTGGGCCGTGGCGTTCTTCTCGGTATTTTCACCGGGGAGATTAAAGGTGACCCATTCATTGTCATTCCAGTCAAGTGGATCGAAATCGGACTCATATTTTTGTTGAGAACGCTGTAGAGGTAACCAGATATCAATCGCCTTCTTGACGATGTTTGCTACCCTCTGTCGAAACTCATCATATTGCGCACCCGAAAACAAGTCGTGTACGCAGCTTGACACTTGGCGAAGCACATGTTGAATTCTGAATTGGATTGTCTCTTGCTGACTCTGTTGATCAATCGAGAGAAGCATTGATCGACAAAAAGATTCTTTATCGCTATCAGTTTCGGCAAGGTTGCTCATGATGTGCCGCAATTGAGAATCTTCTGGAATGAGATAATTTGGCTGAAAGATATGCTTGTCAATTTCCTTGGACAAGATGGTCAGAACCACAGCAAGTCGCATTCATTTGGCAGCGGGAGTGTTTGAAGCCGGCATGGGGACATCCCGAATCGAAAGGTTGCCCTTTTGAAGAAACCCTAATGATTTATTCTAAAATGTATGAGTTGAGGCCTATCAGGAATCTTATTCCATGCTTACATTTAAAGCTGCAGTATCAATGTCTTGCATCATTATATGATACATTTGATCTGTAGCATAATCCCAGAGACTTGAGAATCCGTCGACCCTAGAACAGTATGTTAGTAACATGTATTTATACGACTGGTTATGACTGACATAGAGTCTTCATCCATTTGGTGGCCACAGAAGCCATAGCCCTCCAGCTTTTGAAGTCGAGCTTGAGACTCCCGTATGATGCTTTTCAAAGAGGAAACCTCTTTTTCTAGCTCCTCATTTTTGTTTTTCTCGGAAGATAATGAGTTTGTCATTCCCAAGTTGGCGGTGCGAAGGTTGTTGATGATTGCATCCTTTTCTTTGAGTCTCTTTTCCAGCGAGGTCATATCATTAGAAAGTCCATTGGCTTTGGATTTCTCACTAAGATGCTCTAATTGAGCCTTTTTCTTCTCGTCTTCGATATTCTTGTTTTTCTGAGCTGATTGCGCCAGTTCGTTTTCCTTTTTCGCAATAGTTCCACGGAGTGATTGTACTTGCGCCTCACAGGCTTCGAATTTGCTCTTCTGTGTTTGCATTCCAATAAACCATTGATCCATCGCAATGTTTTGGTTTTTCTCCTGCTCTTCAAGCTTCTTGCGAATTTCTGACAGCTCATCTGACTTTCTCTTGATCTGCTCTCGTTGGTTCTGCATTTCAAGGATTATCGCCGATGCGATCTTCATCTCAGAGCTGGAAGCAAAGGTGCATATTTGCCTCACAGTAACTTCAAGAGCTTCGCTAGTGACTAGGGGTGCAGTGACACCTTGGCTAGGTGCGCGTGGAACTTGGGTTTCCGTAGACATTCTCAATAGATAACAAAACTTGACGAAATAAGAGGTGCTTCTTGAACGTTTTGGAGGTAAACGCTCCGAATTTATAATTTCTGTTGCCTGAGATTAATTTCCCATGCGGTGTTCATTATTCTTCTGTATCCTAATGTTCAATGTTCACGTCATGGGTAGCACTTCCAATCATGTAAAATGAAGCTACCAAACGACAAGGGTAAGGGCGTACAGTGCATGTTACGCTTCTAATTCTTGATTTCAGACGTTCGTAAACGGAGAAAATTTTGATTTTTAGCCTCATTGTTGCTGAAATGAAGCGGGGTGAGCGCGTTTATGCATGTAAGACACAGGGGTACTTTGCAACGTATTCTGGGCTGTATGGCTGCCCGCACTGTGGAAAAGTCGATGAGTGATGCGAACCATCCCACACATGTTACGTGCATACAATCAGTCGAAGGTTTTCCGTGAGATATGCGTCTCATCAGGGCGGCCTACGCCTTGCCCAATCGAGCCTTCCAGCAAACGCCTTTTCAGCAAACCTACCAACGCAACAATATCCCTATTTAAGCGACATTATCAACATAAGCTGCAGTGACAACGACGTGGCGGGTCTGTGATGGGCGCACGGAAAGAGATTGTGGTTTGGGGGATGCTTTTATTGTAGAATAAGCGCATGATATAACTCTCCATTAGCTACCAAGTTTTTCTTCTCTTGCCTACCATAAGATACCAAACACTGTGTTCGGAGTCAATGTCAGAACCAGATGTATGTAGCAGTCTTTGTTTTACTAAGACTGTTACCCTGGTCAATAGTACAAGTTTTGCGCCAACGCATACACGCATCAAGAGCGCGGTTGAAGCGCACATTTTTAAAATACAATAAGAACCCAAAGGGTTCTTGCATTTGTTAGCGCATGCGTGCGACAAATCAACAAGAGACGTTATAAGCCACGATTGAGTTAGTAATGGAGCGGGGTTTTGTTTCATGGAAACTAGATACTGTCTTGAAATATGCGAGGGCTCTAATTTGACTATCTGGACTCTACCAAATTGCTAGATCCAATATAGCACTCACTGAAGGGTAACTGGCTAACAGAACACAGCTTTACCTTGTGTAAGCTTCTCTGTCCAGCGGATTGCCAAAGACAGGTTCATGGATGTCAGGGTTATGCATTTGTTGTCCCGTATGCAATATTTAATCTATTGGCGCCCAAAAGTGCATGGATCTGTTAGCTTCTACGTGGTATTTCGAGATTGGTTAGACAAATGACAATCATATACGCGCTGTTGAATCCAGTGAACGCAAGCCGGAAAAGGATTACTGGCAGCCCTACGATGGTAAACCTCCAGAGCCTCGTTCCTTTTTCCGGTGGTCTATTTCTACCCTCTACCCCTCTCTTGCACAGCGAGATTTATATATTGATAGTTTTGCTTAAATACGACTACCACACTTTTCAAATTATTGCTATAAATCTCCGTTTTCTTCTGACATTTTGACTTTCTTTAACACACATCCTGAAATCTGTTATTTGTCAAAAGAATATCTTGGTTCTTTCATTCCGCCAGGCGCTCTAAATGCCACCAAAGATGGGTTCAACCAGAAGGAAGAAACCCATGGCCACATGGTCTATGTACCAAACTCTTCACGATGATGTATCGACGTTGTTGGAAGAGGAAGAGCTTCATTTTGAATTCCACGAAGATGATGATGACACGGGACACACCAAAATGCGTGATACAACCATCATGGGCCGCTTTGTGTGCCATAACCGAGCATGCAGAGCCAGCGGATGGTCAAGCAAGATGATCGCCGTCACAATTCGCCTATACCCAGGGCAAAAATATAATGCGAGGGTATACCACCAACGCTGCAAAAGTTGCAGCTCCATCAGTCGACCAGTGCTGGACCAGTCATACGCTGAAAGAATTGTCTACTGGATAAAACGATGGAACGGAGTCCAGGTAAAGAAGCCTCCATTTTCCGCCAACAGCAGAGGTCCTCATAACCGTCAACTTTGTGAGGGTTGTAAAGCTGGACACTGTTCCCAATCAAGGGAGGATTCAGAAGATGATTTCATTACACAACTAAAAAGGTTTGTCAATCTAAAATCAAGTAATGTTATTAAATAACCATGCTGACATGAACTCAGATTGACTCTCTAACAAACCCGAGTTCCAAGTGTGATTAAAAATTGAAAATCACAGAAGAGGAAAACGTTTCACTATGTTCATAAGCCCGTCCGCACAGGTTGGAAAAATAATGGATTCTGTTAATTTGGTTACTGGCGTCATATATATCTTCTATACCATACCTTGTCGTGTAGTTGTAAAAATTGTCTACTTACCTCCGTACTCGCTGGAGCCGAGCCTAATTAAAAAGTTTTTCACTAAGCTGAACAGATTCATAAGACGTAACTAGATCTACTAGGTAGAAGATCCAGCTCAGGGACTCAGTTCCTTTCTTGAATGGGGACAGGAGAGGAATCGCTAGTGGTCATTCTCAGCACGCAGGTCTGAGTATTGAAGATCTAGAAGAATGAAATTACTCTGAATATCCATAGCATAAAACCATGGAACCTACATCCAAACCCTACCAGGAATTTCATAGAGACCCTATAATGTCAATGTCTTTTACAAGGTATAAGGTAAGATAGGACAGGATGAGAAGTCCCGCTTAACGGACTGACGTCTGAGTTGGCAATTAAGTAGGTTTTCGCATGTAGAATTAAAGGATTTGTCGGCTTGAAAAAGATAGGTACTTTCATCTTTATAAGACTTAAGATCAATGGTCGCACCATCACGAAATAAGTACGTATAGAAATAAAAGAGAAATTAAAACCAGTATACAAGTTGAAATTAGCATACATGCTTAGAGGGGGCGGTGATAATGGCAGTATCCAATGGGAGAGTTATGGTATTTAGTCGGTACACGTCACTCTGGGCGCTAAACATGCATCCACTTTGCTGGCCAAGTGGCTGTGCTGCTGATTTCTCACTGACTCGCGTTATATGACTAACGATTGTGTGGCTGAAATGGTTGGTAGGTGCCGGGATTATGAAGCGAGGTTGAATTTGAGGGAAGAAAAGCGGCGTCCATCTATAGGCATCAAATAAGGAAGTGCGCAGCCCAAACCCCGCAGCGCTCTCGAACAAGTGCAGTGGAAGGCTCTTCAGGGCGTATCCACACACACTAGGTAGAACTGATTTGACTCTATTCAACTGCAAAAGTATACTGGGGATGGGCAGTATGAAGCGGGTATATAAAAATGGAAGGAGTATTCGAGAATCCACCTCTCAATTAGTTCAATATCATCATAATGCTTCGCTCTGCCATTTTATGCCGTTCGACAGACTCCTTTACAGAATTACGCGGTAGGCTGCCGCAAATATGATATTAGATTTTCAACTAAGTCCCTTTACGCAAGGTCTACCACTATTGCTCCAATGAATGGCAATGATGATGTAGATGAACTGCGCAACTGGACACCAAATCTGCCTCGAGGCCAGCCTTGGCTGATAGCACTCGCATGATTTTGGAATACCCAAGGCGGCCGGGAATCCTTATCCCAATTTTAAGATAGATCACTCGGTGAATAAAGATATAATGGAGAACGGAATTTGGAACAAATAGGAATATTACTTTATCTAAGATCCATATCAATTCGTCTCATCCACTCGTACCATAAGATCTCCACAAATCTTATTAGTGCCGGTCCCGCCGATGCGCGTGGCTTGTATAACTTGTCAGTTGTGAGCCTTACCTGTTGCCGTGCTGTGCCTAGAGACCCCTGTCACTGCGCTGCTCGAAATTGAGGCAAATGAAGCCCGGGATAAAGGCCTACCTACGTAATACATTGGATTGACTCAGGTATAAATTCCGCAAGACCCCTAGCTAAATTCTACCGAACAATCTTTCTCTACATCTACCTTGCAATTTCTACACCGCAGTCGAGTTTAAGATGGAGAACTCAAACTATTTCTCTCGCTTCCCAAACTTTCAAACTGCTGGATCAACTTCTGCAATCACCGAGTTTGATCGCCTAGCATCTGAAAGGAACTGGAGCCAAGGCTCGAAAAAATACAGAAGCGAGCGTGCGAAATTTCTCGTATCCGAATTCAATTCTCACTTCGGTACCGACGCGACAAAGCTAGAAAACTGGCAGGCACTATGCGTGGAAGTGAAAGTTCAGAGTCCAATCGAGAGTATTACTCAATGCCGAAAGGTGATAATTATATCTTCTATTATCCCCCAGATGTTATGATGCTGATCCAAGAAGGCTCTTGCAAAGGTCCACGTTAATCTAGTTGACTTGGTTGATTCCCGAAGATCAGGAAAGAAAGTCAAGCGTTTTTCTGGTCCCGGGGCATTGAGAGAGTACACTTTCAACACTGGAAAAATATTTCCCAAGTCTGCAGCAAAGAAAGATGGTTTTCTTAAAGCCTTACTTCGAGTGATTTTCTAGTCACTCGCGATCCTATACGGTCAGATGGATGAGACGTGGAAAGACATATATAAGTTTGATAGTCATGGGCATCACACTTTGGTGAACAACTTTCGTTGACTATACACAATTGCTCAGTCCATACGCTCTATCTGTGAAGAAGTTCTATAACTGTCATCGGCTATGACGTCTGTTTTTCAGCACTTTTGTATGTTCTCCGTGCTTGTGGTCAGGTCTGCTTTTATTGCATTTATTTTTGTATTGGTATGTCCTATGAAATTATATGCAATGGCAATTCCCCATCAATATTTGCAATGTTGGCATCAATTGCATTGCTTTTAAAAGCAGCAGGACATAATTTTCTCTCGCTTGATCAATACATCTTAGATTTTCTAATGACACTGCCTTGAATTCTTCGCATATCAGCCCTCCCAGGTCACCTCCATAATGGAGAGATATGATTTAGATGGCTGGGATATTCTCGTAACATTAAATCGCGAGTCTGTATCACTAAAAAGAGCTTTCCAATCACCTGGCGTGCGCTCTTGAGCATTCTGCAAACCAAGCATGTACATATCGTAGTCCCTGGTTCTTTTTATCAGTATATAGCCCCATCGTCAGTGAATATAAAGTTCGTACCGTGCTTCACGCTCTTTCAAGTAATGTGCCTCTCCATAGCCGGGAATGATACGATCATTTAGTACCACCTTGGCCCCGGGCTTTAAAGCTGGTATCAGAGCCTGCAGGATCTTTCGCGCGTATTTATTGGACCAGTCATGCAGTACATGACGCAATAAATAAACATCAGCGCCATGCACCGGTTGGTTTTGAAAAAAGTCATGGGCTTGGAAGCGGATACGATCCTGGAGGTCAATCGGCAAAGCTTCTTTTGCCTGAGCAATAACCTCCGGGCGATCTTGTACAATGCACTGAATGGTGGGGCAGTGATCCGCGAGCGCACGAGCAATATGGCCGATGCCACCGCCAACATCGACGACCGTGATATCTCCAGATCCGAATGGGAAGTGATCTACTAGATACTGCGGTGAGTATCCAGGTAGCTGAGTAAGCCAGCTCATGGCTGTAGCAAAGACCTGCGCACGTTCAGGCATGTTGGCGAGGGCTTGAAAGACCGGGAGATCAGTGCCATTTTGTATACTCCATCCCTGCTGCCATTAGCTAACTTGCATTAAAAAGTCACCGGGGATGATTACGCTATGTTGTGGCTCTTCAGAGTCATTGTGCTGCAATACAGCTTCGCCAATCTGGGGATATCAGCTTTGGTATGAACAGGAGCCTGGTATAGGTACATACTTTAAGGGCACCGGGCATGGTCTCGCCAAGTCCGACCAGCATCCAAGAGCGCATACCCTCATTCTCCGTTAGAACACGGGAGCCAGCTGTGTGGATGAAAAAATCAGGCTTTTCTTGAAAGAAGACATGATAGGTGGCGGCATGAGACATCAACCGGCGAACAATATTCTCATTGCGATCAACGCGCTGTGCTAGATCTTTAATGGTGGCTCCATCACTCGGAAAATTCTCAAAGATCTTCAGACGAATCAATGCCAATATACTCAAAGAAGGGTTACGCTAAAGAAGTTAGTTCGCTTGAAAAGTGTAATTTCCTCTTTACTCACCAATTCAGGGCTACCCAAGAGTGCTGGATCGGTTAAGAGATCACGTAACTCATCTAGTAACCCCAGGAGCTTCATGCGTGCGGCCAGGGCATTTGAATCTGGTGCATCGGTCTGCAGCACAGCGGGTAATCCATGTTCGAACGAAGGCTCGCGGACTCCTTGTGAGGACAGATCGCCTGCTAGGCTGCGAACAACCTCAGCAATTTCGGCGGCGCGACTGGTGAGATTTGCATGGTCCATCGAGAGCAATGGTGAAGTATATGTTCAAGTTAATTTTGCGAATAGCACTTTTCAAAGGAACCCACCACTTTTAAAGGGCTAGCACTCGCAGATAGCAGTTGGTTGTACCTGCTTGCTTATATTGTGGCATGGTTCTTTCGCCCCAGCCAAGCCCAGAACCCCTGTACTCGGTATGGAAAACGCGTGCAACGTGGTGAAACGACACTAGGGCTTTTATCTATGTTTGGCATGAGTCATCTCTCAAAACAGGTTAATATCCCAGCCATCTAAATCATACGCTGGGGCCCCAGCAAAACCAAACTTTTGGCGTTCATAAAGCTGCTAAAGAAGCAACATGTAGTATTATCTATAACCTATCAAATGTCAGATATGGCGCCTCGAGGCACCATATAGTTACCTTGGTTTTTATGTGGTCTAGTGGTAAAATATGCTGTATTTTTTCCCACATAACCCAATTGGGGCCCCAGCCTGGATTTATGCTGGGTCTGGTTGGGTTGTGCGGAAGCCTAACTTATATATCTCTACGTTAAGAGTGTGAATGGTTTAAATATAATTCTCTTGTCTTCCTAATATAAAATAAGTCCACCTTATAGCTAATTGAAGATATTTGAGAATAAAATACATTTCTTATAAGGAATATTATCCGTATATATATTGAAGAAGGGAACGCTCAAGGCTGTATGCTCTAATTACTGAGATTACTGCTCGGTCTAACTATATCTACTATTTACTTCTATATGACTATTTCTCTATAATTCATTATATTAATAGAGTATCCAATGAAATACCTATAGGTTAACGCAATAGCTGTAAAAAACAAAACAGAGATAAATAACCCATTTTTCCCAGCTAAAAGAGCAAAGACGTCGAAAAATTATATAACTGCGGGGGGGGTCATGCGGGTCGATGAGGGTTACAATCCATCGACCCTTCCGACCCTTACGGTTAGTTGAGGTGCAAAGGTAGTTCTACTCTTCTTTTCACCGATCAGTATGGGTCAAAAGTCACCGTGCACTGCTCCTGGGGGAGTAGAAAACAGAGTAACTGGTGGGTCCGACGTAGTAAAGGGTTCGTGGCAAGCTCACATGCAGTATTCGGTGAGAAAATTCTCCTTGGCTTATGTATCGTTCAACTAACCGTGCGTAAGACGCCTACTACAAGAGGGTTTTTGGGAGACGGAAAAACGTAGATCAATTCGATTCCAATTACTACAAAGACGACCCTGTGCTATTTGACCTCGAGAGCTACCCTAAGCAGGAAAATGTTAATCCGGGGACTGTCACCGTCGAAGGGTTTGGTTTGGAGGCATGGGAATTCGAAGAATCACACCACATAAGGGAGAAGACCGTCCTGGTGGACTACGCGGACCCTGGCAGTATCCCGGAGAGGAAACTTCTACGGAGAATCCACGAACTGCAGCAGCACGCTGGTTGGAGCCGAAAGCAATATAAAGCAGACTTGAAGGAATTTACAGGCAACATAGGGCTTCATTTTGCGCGCCCCTCGGATGGGGATGACGACATCTTGGTGTGCTCAAGCTCGTTTGCCTTTCTCAACCGCAAGGATATCTTCGTCAATTTGGGAAAGGATGTTTGCGCGCGGCCTAGGGCTTTGCCTTGCCGCTTTGTAGTTGAACCTCGATATGACCGCCGTTAACTATTACAGTCATCGTAAAAAGAAAATTCCAAATTTATCACTTAACTGGGCCGACTGAGCAAGAACCGGCTGACACGAATCACGGCTGAGACAGTCTGATCAGTCTATTAAATAAGTAATCTGATCCGGTCATCTTCGGTTCTAGATTGAGGCGAGCGCTACCAGCCAGGGTTGACAAGGCTCTCGCGCGGTGTGCCGGCCCTAAGCCAGATTTGCAGTCCCGCTGCATAGGAATGATTATCCTGAAAAAGTGTATGGCGAATGCACCTGCATGCGCAGAGGTCAATACAGGCCGGCCGATTGACATCTGACGCCATGATCATGGGCTGAGGAGGAAAGCAGGGCCGGACGAGGGAGGGCAGCTCGGATTGTAGACGCGGGGCCACAGACGAGTCATATAGGGAAGAGGGGGTAGCGGAGTTCAGGGGGCCATAAGAGAAATGCATGTCCAGATAGACCTTGATTCAACTTATTAGATTCAATCGCGTTTTGGTTGAAAAGAAAGCCATTTAAAAATGAATAGACATGGATGGGGTTGCCGGTTCGCTTGTGGTGGTGCAGCGATGAGCTTATATATATATGAATGCATAGCTACATCGAACGTAAGAGAGATGGAACACCAAGAGCAAGAACCTCCTGAAACCGAATTTCACATGATATGTTTCTGCTGGCTTCGACTTTAGACACTTGATGGGAGGAAGACAAAGTGGTCAATATTGGGTAGATGGGTATCCTATTCTCAGTTTTACATACCTAGACAGTAGAAAAAGATAAAAAGAAAAGGTGTGAAATAAGCCGCACAGAGGGCTTTTCTATGTATGTCAAGATATATATACAGAGCGCTTGTATTTTCAAGCAATAAAATACTCAGAGGCATCTTTACGGCCTAGCTTTCAATAAAAAGCGACCAAATCGCTTACGATGGCACGCGTGACCCAACACTTCTCCAGAACTCACAGCGCTTACCACGGCCACCTTCCCACTTCGATGCATCTGCCAGGCTGAACTCATTTGTGACACCAGGTCCTTCTTGGAGCCAGTAAGAGAGGCTATCAGTAACTTCGACGTAAACGGTTGTTCCGCCTGTGGTGTTCAGGTTCATTAAGACAGGGGATATGCTATTCCACTTTGGCCAGGAGATATCTCCGTAGACACCCTCAGGTACAGTGGCATTGTCTGCCCCACCCTTTGCGTCGATTATAGAGATGACTGGGGTATCGTTGATGATAAAATTGCCCCAAATCTTCTGGAAGGCATCGATCAAACCGCGAGTAGGCGTAGTCGCCCCAACCGAGAAGTACGCGCTCAAATCCGCCCCGTGATATGAAGGAGTGATAGAGTACTGATATTTCCAACTCTCTTTGGTATTACCTCCAGCGAAAGCATCCGCAAGCCAGTAAGAGGGACAGTCAAAGGATGATTCGGCATATATGTTGAAGACTGTCTGCTGGAGACCAGTTGCCATTTCTGATTGGTTCAGAGCGGTTGGACCACGATCACCCAGTGTGTCATATCGGGGCCCAGTGTTTTCGGGAGAGCTGTCCTGGACCTTGTATATATCCAACAGGCGAGAATAATCACTGCGAGAGAACAAGGGGAAAGCAGAGTGGACATAACTCAGGAAGCCGGCAGTGGTGTTCACAGAGGGCGGACTAAGTGGGACACCCTCGTTGGCATTGTTCTGGAAGAGTTAGCATAAAGGAAGCCTATATGATGGCACGGAAATTTGGCCAATGAACTTACCCCAGATAAAACTCGCTTGCCGCTCACTTTCTTTTCGAGTAATTGCTTAGACGGCAGTTTCTGAATAAAGTCGCCATCGACCACAGGTAGAAAGGCCCAGGTACCCCATTCTCCTGAAATGGAGACATTTGCACTGGCGTATTGCAAAGTGTCGGTGTCGGCATTGACGAGGCAGTCAAATACCGCTGCCTCGGACTGATCCCAATTGCGACACCCTGCTCGTGCCGCAAAATCTTCATAGTGACTTGTCGGCACTTTACCATCGTACTGATGCAAGGCCGTGGAATACGGGCTGGCGGCAATAACCTATGCAAGTTAGCTATACCGTCTGGGATTTCACAGCGCTGTAAATTTACGTTATTGAATAAGTTATCCTCGCGACCCCCGTAAGCCATCGCTTGTAGCATCACTGAGCCGGCCCCAGAAGATTCGCCGGCGATTGTGACGCGGGAGGCATCACCGCCAAATTTCTCGATATGCTCCTGAATCCACTCGAGGGCGAAACGCATGTCAAGCAGACCTGCATTGGTCTTCCCGTGCCTGTGCACGTCTTCTGATGACAAGAAGCCAAAGGCTCCGAGTCGGTACTGGATTATAACTGAAATGAACCCGTTGTCATTCGTGCTGATCAACTCACTAGGGTCGTATACGGCCCCAAACAATCCGTATCCACCGCCATCTATAAACGCTTAGAACGTTTTCTTTCGGTCGAATCCATTGATATTTGAATAGTGCATAGACTTACGAATCCAAAGGAGGACAGGGAGATCTTCCGCCCTGGGCGGAGCATATACATTCAAGAACAAGCAGTCCTCATTGCCGAGGGCTGAATTGAAGCCATATACTTCTGGAAGTTTTGCACCACCGGACTGTGGGCAAATTGGAGGCTGTTCAGTGGCAGGCTGGATAGATGTCCTGTTCACTAGAGGGGCCTGTGGCGCTTGCCATCGCAGCTTTCCAACGGGAGGGGCCGCATATCGAATCCTATCAAACAATAAGTAAAACAGAATGTTTCCTCAAGCCCAATGCGGTATGTTTCTCACCCTTTGAAGACACTGAGGTCATAGGTGTTGTCATAGTATCCCTGGTAAGTAGCATAACCTAAATCAACCACCGGGCTCGGTGTTTGGACAGGAGTAGCTATACCAGCCGGGGCAATGGTGAGAGCCAGAAGAACAAGGCTGCTTATCCCTGTGGAACCCATACTACTACTTTTCATGTTGAGATGGGCGAGGGTTGGAAAGAAGGAAAGAAGGAAAGGAGGTAATTCTATTATTTCTATTTGAGACGTGAACATACCTGGAGCCCCTAACGTAACTCGTAAGCGAGTGGATGCACCTGGGCGGCTGTCCCGGCTGTTATCCGAAACCACATTGTTCCCTCCACCAATTAAAGGGGTATCTATACAACATAGACATTGTAAATGTAAAACCACATACTATGAATGATTAGTGCTGTTAGTGTCAAATTTAGCCAGGACAATCCTAGTTAGTGTAAGCGATGCAAATTGTGATTGACCAGCCTTTATTCACATACGCAAGATATGTTCAAAAGTACTATCTGCAACACGGCACCACCTCGGAGTAACATGGGGGCTAAAAGTATACTCGGGAATAGTACGACTTGGGCACTAATGCAATAGGTACTCCATACACTCTACCGCGTAAGCGTTAATATTCCTATCGCGCATACGGTCGGAGTGTTTTAGGAACACTTCTCCCCAATTCCTCTCCATGGACTCGCCCCTTAGCCTTTCACTGACCCATGTCGAACCCGACTATAATGGCGGGGGAAGTCGACTTGAGTGCGTCGCGGGTCACAATCGTGACTGTGTTATATTCAATTCCTATTCCATTTATGATTTTGTTCACCGGGCTCCGGCTTTTCGTCGTACTACGACCCTCGTCCAAAAGTCCTATCAACTTTGATGATTATATGATTCTTTTTTCTACAGTCTGAGCCAACATTTCTTTTCCTTTCCTCGTTTTTCTTTTCTCTCCAATTATCATTTTCTAATACTGCTAGTGTAGGGAATATCGGTTGGGTTATGTATAAGTGGCTTGGTTTACGGTAGGTTGTTATGTCAAGATATGTATTGACTCATATTGAACTTTACTATAGGTCCACCCTATGGATTCGGTAAACACCAAGCTACTCTCAGTACCCAGGAAGTCGAGGGTTTCTTTCGGGTGATTTCAAAAATCTTCATCATACCAATTTACATACTGAACATGCTGGATTCTTTAGGGCGACTATGTCTTTAGTCATTTCTACGACTGGGCCATTGCATGCATTAAACTTTCGATTCTTGGACTTTACTATCGCATTTTCAGCACGGTTATCTTTCGCCGAGTTGTCATTGGCACCGCAGTCTTTATCATTTGCTGGCTCGCGACTATGGAGATCGGCTTAGGGCTTGAGTGTATCCCTATCGAGACAATCTGGGATCTCGATGTGACGGGCACCTGTATAGATCTGGTGGCATTCTCCTACTTCACCAACATTACAAACCTGGTCACCGACGTATGGGTGTTTCTTCTCCCGCTCCCGATTATCTTCAGACTGCACATTAATCGACGGCGAAAATTTGAGATCGCATGTGTTTTTGCCGTTGGTCTATTGTAAGTTATCCGGCCCGCTCTCCGAAAGTTTCTTCTAATGGGTGTAGCACATGCGGCGTTACTCTTGCTCGCTTAACCGTTGTGGTCTCACAAGGGTCGTCCGACTTCACTTGTACGTCCAAATGAAATCTCCCCACGATTCAATTCGCGAAGCTGATGGAAGATTTAGGGGCCGGTGTTCCCCTCGGAATTCTGTCTATATACGAGCCACTTTGCGGAATCACTTGCGCGAATCTCCCCTTTCTCTACAAACTAGCAAACGGACACTTCAAGAAATCTTCTTCTCGCTATCCCTCGCATACAGGGGAGTCGGCCTCCGAGGTTAAAGCTAGGCAAAATAGCTCAAAGAGACATAGAAGATCCATGCCTACGCACAGTGAAGGGATGATGCTCTCACGGAAGGGGAATGATTCGACAACATTTATTGTGACACGATCTAATCAGAATCCAGAGATGGAGCTATCGACGGTCGAAAGATCGTATTCCGGGTCTCAATCAGATAGCTATGAAATGTTAGGGAGGTAAATCAGCAATCACTCTCACATCGCAGCCTCAAAAAGTACCTACATTACGAACCCTCTCTCGCTTGGCAAACCTAGAGCTAACGTGGGCCAAGGTGAAGAGTTTCTCCAGTTTCTCCTCGAAATGGCTATCAACGGCCCCATAGGTTAAGTCTACCCAGTCTACCCAGTGGCAAGAAATACCAGCTTAAGAGCTGAAGATTGAAGTGATTGTCTTCCAACAATGGCAACGCTGCTCTCCCGTCCACACTAGTCCCCTTTAGGTAACACCCCTTTAAACGAAATATGTCGTAGGGAAAGCATTGATCCTTATTAAACCTCTGTCACTCTTTTATCAACACATTCTATAATTGTTGGTCTCTTTTGAAGTGTCAACAATGTTCAACCAAGTCCCAGGGAACTTGTGGGATGCTCTGTTTCCCTGGAGTGGGAGTTCATGCAGTAAAAGATATCTTCGAGATGCTACGCAAGGTTAGTCTATGCTCTAGTCTAATTCTACTTATTCTCAAAATGGACCCTCAGCTGACTGGACACCAACTGATCTAGAATCTATCCTCAAGGAACTCCTTGAAGCATTGAAGTCAAGAACATTGGAGCGAAAAATATCGGAGCGAAAACAATGGGAAGGAGAGTGGGCGGATGTAGAGAAAACCTTCCACAACTACGCCCATGAAGACCCATGCACCAGGAAACGATGTAAGGAAATAATTACCATATAATTTTCATTCCCAGATTTCGATTATATGAACTAACGGAGATTTTAGATTGGAATGAGGATAGCTTTAAAGAACATATGAAGCAACACATCCTGGCCTTGCAAGGTCTCACTTCACAACTCTACTGCCGTGGAGATCATTTCATTTCCATGCATTTCACCCATTCCCACAAGATTTAACAAATGGGAAAGTTGACCTGGAAGCGTTTCAGCGCGCCGTTCTGATACTCATCGCCCAAGGTGCTGATCTCTTAGGCCTGTTAGCAGAGATCGACGTCCACTGGCAGTTTTACAATGACGAGAACCTCATTCGCCAGGCTAAAGTAAAAAGAATTTTCAGAAGCATCGCAGTCCCAGAACGATCCACCGCCCTAATGGAGGATGAATTGAATTTCCTTGTGGAAGAGACTGCCGGTGGGCATGGTGCAACCTTGGTCTATGCCTAATGTTCCCGTTCCAGGACAAGTGTTTCCTGCTGCAAGGCACCTAGTTACCGGGGATATTATTCAAAGTAGACGTCGCTTAGCTCGAAAAGATTTCGTGATGTTACTTAGTATCCTTATTCGACTAGGACCACATGTGTCTACATCATTTGGCAGCTTCGAGGAAGTGGATGTAAATGACAGGCTACCCAACATCCTAACAGACTCGATTGGTGGTCAGGACCGAGATTATCTTGAATTTGATCAAGCTATCTTGATACTACATTTACTAGTGAGTATTATTTTTCAAACCCTCGTGAGTATAGCTCGAGATTCAGTTAATGTTGCTGATCTTTCGTAGCCAAATCTGCATGTGAAATTTTCACAAATGTGGAAAGTTTTCTTTCAGCCTCCCATGCCCGGACATTGCGAGTTTCAGCCTCACATACCAAATAGCATCTCGGATCAAGTCCTCGGCGCTATCTCACTATTTGTGCCTCAACCTATTACGGGCTTGAACGGGCCGACAGAAGAAGAAAGGTGGATTGCCCTCGAGTCGATCAAAGCATCACCAAAGGATGAGATACCAACGGTGATTGATATAGCTGAAGCTTGTACAAGTGATCCACACCCCCATGTGGTGCTTGTTACTGGAAAAAATACCCAAACCTCTCAATATACAGTAGTAGGGGCGTATCTACCTCCACTGTCACTGAAAGGACTCTCTCCGCGTCTTTTCTTCGAGCTGCAGCCCCAATTTCGTCTTCACCGATGGACCAGCTCTCGCAAAGAAATGGTGGGCATGGTTATTACGGACAAGGCCAAGAATAGGACTACAGACGAGAAGACTTCATTATCTCAAGACTATAACGCCGGGACCCCCTGTGATGACCTCGAATCTAACAGACCATTTTGGATTGGGCGCCCAGAAGGCGAAGGAAGTTGCATAACAAGCGACCCAGTGAAAAAGCTGGCATCTTTAGCGTGTCATGCTACGTATATTCAACTTACATTCAGTCACCTTGTTGTGTTCGGGGTTTCAGGGGGCTAGCCAACGGTACTTGCAGATTTCAAAAATACAAATACAGAGTGGGCAAAAGCTCTACCAGGGATCATTCAGGTGGACTCAGCGCCCAGAGTTCAGGGGAAAGGGCTCAAAGCACGAATCAGGGGGTTTGGTCCTAGTTGATCGATAGACTTTGGAAACTATCCATATAGCGTTAATGTAATTGCCGAGATGCGAGACCTAATTTAGAATACACCTCAGCTGCCTGTAGATGAGATGTGTACTACCAGGTGGGTATAGTTAATGATCAATCACTAATGGAATGCGAGAATGTAGATAAATTATTCAAGAAGCAAAGAGGTAGAAATAGGAGATAAAACAATACAAAAAAGGTAAAATGACAAGCCAAGCTTCATCCAGATCATTTGTCCTGGTATTTCCCATTGTTGATGCAATGACACCTCCAGCTGGGTGACGTTCATTTTGGTTTCTCGCCAATAAAGGCTGCAAGGCTGTTTCCTCGCACTAGACTCCTCGCACTAGACTTCTCCCACAACCCGTGTGGCTATTGGATTGCTATCTTACAATATCAGCTGGTAGTATGTAACTTGGAGCAAGATGTGGTAAATTAAAATCCAGGAGGAAATCTCAACTACTCTAAGATGAATTCTCATCACTCAACCCTAACCTATCTTCAATAACCTTGACTATCTCGGTCCATTCCAACATAGCGCCACTCCCCACGTCCCCACAAGCCAACACCTTGGACGACTGCGGTTGTAGAACCTCAAACCAGCCCGTCTCCTCTCCCGTATTCTCATCTTTTCGAACCCCCCATTCTTCCTCTAGCACCCGGATATGCTGAGCCGTCACTGGGTGTCGCCACATAGCCGTATTCATAGCCGGCGCGACTACAATTCGTTTTCTTTTCCCGTCAACCTGGCCGTATGTATCCCATGCCCGACATACAGACGTTAACAGATTATCGCTAAGTCCATTGGCGAGCTTGGCTAGGGTGTTTGCGGAAAGAGGAGCAATAACAAGGATATCTGCCCAGCGTCGGAGGGAGATGTGCAAGATGTCAACACCGCGGCGCCAGGGTTCTGGCCCCCACTCCGCGTCGTCGTCGTAGACGGCTTCCACGCCAGGGAGGGAAACGAGGGACGAGACGGGGGGCTGCTCGGCGGACTGGCCGGCTAGGAATTGCTTGGCTTTGGTGGTGAGGATTACCCTTATTGAGAGCTTGTGGGTATGAGGGGAGAGTGCGCTGATGATATTGGCTATTTTGATTGTCGCGACTGAGCCCGTTGCGGCAAGGAGGAGATGAATGCGATTGTCACAGATTGATGTCTTTGATTCTGTGGCTTTGTCTGAGGGGCCAGTGCCACTGCCGGAGTGGGTGATTTGAGACATGAGTCCGGATATAAAGTTCTCGAATGTTTCAACTTAGTGGCATATATAGCGAGTCGTTATGGGCATGAGATCGGTCCGTTTACGTTGAGAAAAGTGGGGTGATAAGGACTTATCGATAAGAGTTCTACTCTTTTAAGTTTCCGATGTAGCTTAAGGAGGTTGGTGATAGAATCCAGTATCTTTTATTTGTTTTTCGTACTAGAATGAACCAAGCTTCTTGGCGTAGAATACGCTGGCCATTGGTATCAATACTATTCCCATTAGTCCGATGAGTGTGGTTCTTTTGTTAATTACACTCATTCGAACCCTGCATTTTGAATAATATATAGATCACGCCCGAGAAGAAAAGTATAACTCTTGCATGCTCCCTATATCCAACAGCAGCAAACTGAGCAAATCAAGTGCTCTTCTTAGCATTCTCACGCTCGGCCTTGCGGAGAGCGCGCTTCCGAATGCTCTCGTGCATAGACTTGTTTTGCCCGAGAACAAGCTTACCCATAGTCCCAGAAACAGAAGTCAAGAACCAAGCCATGATACCATGACTCCAGTAGGGCGACGAGCTGTAAGCATAGGAAGGCGAACCACCGCTGCGACCAATCTTCGAGAGCACGGAGCGGACGAAAGCGCGCGGGGTGGGGATGGAAGCCGAGGCACGACGGATCTTGGACATGGCAGAGGTAATCAGGTAGGCTTGAACAAGTTCCACGTCAATGCCGTAGGGGGCCAACTCGCCACCAAGAGCAGTAGACCAGTGCTGAAGGAAAGCCTTGCTGCCGGAGTAAGTGGCGAGGAAAGGTGTAGGCAGGAGACCGCCGAAAGAGCCCATGGTCAGAATCAACCCACGGCGACGCTGCATCATACCAGGAACGATAAGCTGAGTGACGCGCAGCGTACCGGTGCAGTTGATGGTCACAATATCGGCCATCTCTGCAGCGGGGGTCTGCGCGAATGGAACGGGGATCGAGTGGCTCAGGCCGACGTTGTTGACTAGCACAGACACGTCCAGATCGGACACCAGTTCGCTCAGCGCCTCGAAGTCGGCATCGGAGTTGCGCGCGAAATCCATTGCGAGAGTCTTGGTCTGCACCTGCGGGAACTGCTTGCTAATATCCTCAGACAAGGTTGCTAGCTTCGAGGCGGTTCGCGACACGAGCACGATGTTGAATTTCGACTTGGCCAGTTGCAACGCGAATTCCTTGCCTAGCCCGTCTGACGCGCCTGTTACCACGGCCCAGCTACCGGGGGGACCGAACGAGCGAAGCTATTCAATTATTTTAGTCAGCTTCATCTTCTTAATGCGAGGACCTGGATATCTAATTTCATACCGGTTTACCCGGAAGCACGAACAGGCTGAGAAGCACCCGCACGAACGTCCAAACCTTGCAGGCAATTACCAGCCCACCAGTCGCCAGGAGGAACAGCGCTCCATAAGTAGGTAAGCCCGGGCCAATATGGCTTGGCCATTTCGAGATACACTCAATATGCTTCGAGATATCCATAATGAGCAAAGAAATGTGAATAGCAAGGGGTTGACAGAAGGGAAAAAAAAGTTGAGCAAATCAATGCGAGAGACTTGTTGGGATCAACGCCAAGAGTTCCGAACATCCTCGGTCTCTCCAAGTCAACAAGAAAACCACACTCCCTTCAAACCAAAACAAACCAAAACAAACCAATTCTCACTCAAAAATGGATCAATATCTCGCCTATTTTCCCCAGTCCGAGGGCCTACTTCCCAAATGGCTTTTCTTCGTAAGTTCTGCTCGTGTTTATCACTGCCACTCCGAACCCCTAACTACTAAATACACCCATTCGCCAATGTAACTAACCACCACCTTTCTGTATAGGTTTCGGTCGTCTCCGCTCTTAACAGCGTGCAAGCCTACAGTGCGCCAAAATATACCTCCCAACTCTACAGTAATGGCAAGGTCCCCGCAAGCCCGCTCTCCGGCCGCGTCTTCGGAACCTGGACATTCCTCTCTGCAGTCATTCGCATGACCGCTGCTTACAACATCACAAACTCTGTCGCATACGATCTTGGCATGTGGACGTACGGCATTGCGCTGGCACACTTTGTTGGCGAGCTCATCTACGGCGATGCCGCGATCGGAGGCCGGTTCTTGAGTCCTTTGATTGTTGCATCGTCTTCGTTGGCTTGGATGCTCACCCAACGTGCGGCGTACCTGGGTTAAAACCCTGATTTTGGAAAAGGAGATTATCTGGCTTCAGGGGATCGACGCAACATAATACATCGAACCAATAGCTATGGAGAAAAGTGAGCATTGCATGATGCGCCACAGCCATGTACAACATATGCTTCGGCACAAAATATTTGGCGGGGAAAATAATACATATGTATACTATAAGAGGAAATATCTTCAACTCTGGTATAACCCAATCCAGACATGATCACTTTCTTTTTTCTTTTTTTAATTCCAAGACACTTCACGAATCAATCTTCTTCCTGTACAACTCACCACCACAAGCGCGCAGCTTAGCAGCAGCTTGCTCAGGGGTGATATCACGTTGAGGCTCCGCCATAAGCTCATAACCGACCAAGAACTTGCGCACGGTAGCGCTTCGCAGCAGAGGCGGATAGAAGTGCAAGTGCAGGTAGGAAGCCTCAATCTCCTCCTCGGTACCATCAAGCGGGGCTTGGTGAATACCCATACTGTAAGGGAAGTGCGTCTCGAAGAGATTATCATAGCGACGGGTAGTCTCCGCAATCGCCTCAGCAAGCAACATCTTCTCAGCCTCGGACAAATCCACGAGCGCGCGCTTGTGTGTGCGGCTAACGATCATCGTCTCAAACGGCCATGTCGCCCACCACGGACAGACAACCAGAAACGCCTCGTTCTCAAACACAACACGCTCCTGCTTGCGGCTCTCCAGCGCCGCATAATCCTCCAGCATGTGGTTACCGCCATGTTGCTTGCGGTACTTGGTCAGCTGCTCCATTTCGGCGGCGGGCTCTTCAGGCATTGAGCTAGTCGTCCAGACTTGACCGTGCGGGTGCGGGTTCGAGCATCCCATCGCCGCGCCCTTGTTCTCGAAGATCTGCATGTACCGATACTGCTCCTTTGGCTTGGTGGCGCTTGTTGAGTGGGATGTGGGCTGCAGCGTTGTTGCGGGGGCATTCTTCACTAGCGGCGAGGTCGGGGATAGGTGTGCTGTGTAGATCTCTGTCCAGGCGTCGATCACAGGTACGATCTCGCGGGGCGCCAGATCGGCGAGTGTGAGGTTGTGCGCGGATGAGAAGGTGAGCACATAGCACTTGCCGGTTACAGGCTCGGCTTTGAGGAATCGCGATTCAAGTTCTATAGTTTATGAGCTTAGTACTTGCGGTGCGGATGCGCTGGGCGGTTGGACGTACCATCCTGGTTTGAGGGCTCATAGGCCGCCTGTTCTTCCTTCACTGCGCTGTAGTCGTTCACGAATACGAAGGTGCTCTCATAATTGGGGTTGGTATCGCCCTGGGCGCGCTCGTTCCCGGGACAGAGGTAGCATTTGGGGTCGTAGTTTGGCAGGGTAGTCTTAGAGGGGCTTTCTTGCGCTCCTCTAAATTGTATGATTAGCTGGTCTGTTGTACAATATCGTTTTATCCCGACAATACTCACTGCCAGGGACGCTTGGTTCGGTGGGGAGAGACCAAGATGGAGGAGCCACGGAGAGGGTTATATCTCCGGTGGGAGATGTCGTCGAGTACGTTTTCCATTGCTGTAGATTGGAGTGATCCTAGGGTAGAATAGCTTGGAGAGAAAATAAGGAAGGAAAAGAAAAGAAAGCAGAAATAATTGAAAGGGTCTGGGTTGGACTTTGGTGGGGAGGCGGGGTCTCCGGAGTAGGAATGTGTCAGGTTACAGTTAAGCGACGCCAACTGCTACAGGGAACGGATCTCGCCTAATATAAACATCGAGACTATGTTGCGAAGTTATACAAGCAATTCTACGTATACAACGTCTTGGCATGTCTTTTTTTTCTCGGTGAGCCGTCCAGGAATCGGGATCCCGCAGTTTTCCGGGGAAACATGCGCCTTCGGAACAACGGGTTAACCTGAATTCAGCCCAAAGAGGAAATTCAGTGCCGCAGTTCAATCAAAATCCCCGGTTGTGGTCCCCACGTGGTGGATTGGCTGTGGACTGGCACACCAAAAGGCCCAAAAGGGAAATTTATGCCCGCCATCTCGCAGTATGACGTCGCTTATCGCTTATCGCCCGGGGCTATCCGGGCCGTACAATCTTGGATTCTGTTGGACGGCAATGAACAGCAACACCGTGTAACTCACATGAACTTGTTACCTGCTGTATTAACACTTGGAGTATAATAGCTAGCATATATGGCCTCTATTCCTAGCTTGAACCCAAATTAACAATAATCAAACCGTCACTATGAACCCCGCCAACCCCGCGGTGACCTTGGACTCGCTACCCAACGAAGTATGTCCACAGAGTATACTATGGACCAATGACTCTAAATATGTCTCTAGGTTTTCGTCCAAATCCTATCCGACTTCTCAACTAGGGCACTACTCCCACTCACATCAGTCAACCACCGACTCCACGCCTTGGTCCTAAGAATCCTCCACTACCGCCTACTCCTCAGCACACCACTCAAGGAATACAAATTACTGCTGGAATGCTTTCACCCTAGCTCAAAGCTCACCGAGCCACACGTCTTCTGCAAATATCTCGGTACAGATGGACTGAGCGAGCGTCATGATGGCGCAGGCTCGTTGTACGAGAATGTCGATACTGCCCACCAACTGGGTAGAGTGACAGGCCTATATTCGCGCTTCCGTCCAGAGGCAAGCAACAATGAAGAAGAACAAGACACAGATGGCTCTGACTTCGGTGTCTCGCCAGGTAGGATACTTCTGTTGTCCGGGGTGGTGGGGTTCATACGGGCTGACATGAATGGGGGTCGAGAGGGCAAGGGAGATGATGCAGTGATACGTGAGGTTACTTTAGATGGATATGAGGATTTCTCACAGTTATGTGTGGTGGTCAATCTAGTGCAAGTCAAGCCGGGGACGTCGTTGCTATTGAGTGCATCGACTATTGAGGACGGGGTAGTTCGGTTATGGAGGGAGTGGTTGCGTGGTCAAAGTGGAGAGATAAAGAAGACTCCCGAGACTAACTTAGAAGAGGGCTCTGAAAAGGCTCGTATTTCTTCCGACGAGGGTATACTGTGGGTGGATACAAGCAAGACCGTTGGGCTGAAAATGCGCGTGCGCCCGAAGGCGTGGGATCCGTCTTTCCCAGTGCTCGTACATCAGGATGATCGGAATGATGATTCTTGCGTTGGGTATGAGGTTATTTTACAAGGTGAGTTGCTGCTGCTATCGAGAGGATACCGTGTTGACTTAGTAGAACTACACATCCGTTCTATGCGCTTACTGTTAGCAGTCGAGCAGTCAAAGGAAGAGCAGAAAATCCACCAAACCAACGCAATGGTGATTGGGGCTGCCCCAATCTCAGTATCTTGAGTACGGGTGGATTAATTTATTCCATGGCAGCATATAATATAATTGTACATGGCAAATACTACTAAATAGTGGTTTCGGCGAATCAAAAGGGAAGATCTTGTAATCTATATGAATAGACTATGCCGTTACATGTATAGTTAACATAAAGTGACTATCAGGGCTCACTAAATCAGGTACTAATACTAATATATGGGTATGATATCTCTCCTTAGTCATCGGTGTATTGATAATCATCAGGTGCCTCCTTATGGTATCACGCCAAATCCTTTTTTGCCCTGACAATGAGTTCTGTGGTGTGCGTATAAAGATGTTATAATGTGCCTGTATTTGTATCTGCCAAGCCATCCAAGCCTTCGGGAAGCCGTAAAAATAGCTTTCGGGCCGATGTTCGGGCCAGTCAGGTTGCTCCAGGGCTTATAATGAACTCCACTGAAAATTTGTGCAAGGGGTATCTAATTGCCGAGATATATTCTATGTAGAGACAGTGGGGGAATCTTGAAAGGTCTGATTATTCGATTATTAATAATAACATAATGAGCCGAATAACACCGAGGCTGCTTTCGGTTATGTTTGATATTTCGGTTTCTTATATTCTCATATTCTAATGTTCTATTCTCGCTTATCTTGCTGTTTTGGCCATATCTCATAGATATACCACTGGTTCACCTGATTGCTATAGCACCTGGTCTGAACCCCATGACAGTTCCTACCGACGGGGGCGAGGCTATGCTGCCTTCCAAAATTCCTTTCTGGCGCCTGATCTTCGAACAAAAGATCGTCACCGAGGAAGTCATGCAATTTCCATACACAGGCTCAGGCACTGAAGATGATCCATACGCCGTGGTCTGGATCCCCGCCGACCCACGCAACCCCATGAACTTCCGCTCGATCAGGAAGTGGTCTATCACACTCCTAGTATCATTCCTGACTCTCGCGGTGTCATTGGTATCATCCGCATTCTCAGGCGGAATGAGCCAGATCATGGAGGACTTTGGTGCTTCCCAGGAAATCGTCATTCTAGGCGTATCGCTCTTCGTCCTCGGATTCGCTATTGGACCATTGGTCTGGGCACCCCTTAGTGAAATCTTCGGCCGGAGACATATCTTTACCACCTCGTTTATGTTTCTCACCGTGTTCAATGCCGGTGCAGCGGGTGCAAAGAACATGGAGACACTCATTATACTGCGTTTCCTAGCGGGTTCCTTTGGATCTTCCCCCTTTGGAAATGGAGGCGGTACTATTGCAGACATGTTTCCAGCGTCTCAGCGTGGTATCGCTATTAGTCTTTTTGCTGCTGCACCCTTCCTAGGACCGACATTAGGCCCTGTTATTGGAGGATTCCTCGCTGCCGCTGGCGGCTGGAGGTGGGTGGAGGGACTCCTTGCTGCATTCTCGGGTCTTCTCTGGCTTTGTATCATCTTCTTGTTACCGGAAACATATGCACCTGTCCTCCTACGTCGGCGCGCAGAAAGGATGTCTGTCTTAACTGGCAAAGTCTATCGCAGTCAGTTTGACATCGATCGTGGCCCCGCTCCTATGGGTAAGACGCTGAAGACCGCTCTTTCCCGCCCGTGGATCCTGCTCTTCTGTGAGCCAATTGTGCTGCTTTTCTCCATCTATATGGCAATTATCTACGGCACACTCTATATGCTCTTCGCCGCCTACCCAATCGTCTTCCAAGAGGTCCGCGGCTGGAGCGAAGGTGTCGGCGGTCTCGCCTTCCTCGGTATCCTCGTTGGTATGATGATGGCCGTGATATACACATTCCCCGAGAACTTCCGTTACGCCAAAAAGTGCAGCCAGACCACCGATCGACTTGCCCCCGAGCTGAGACTACCCCCAAGCATGGTCGGCGGTATAGCCCTACCAATCGGCCTATTCTGGTTCGCCTGGACCAACTCGCCTAACATCCACTGGATGGTCTCAGTCGCAGCAGGAGCCCCCTTTGGCTTCGGCATGGTCCTCGTCTTCCTGAGCGTGTTCAACTACCTCATCGACTCATACACGATCTTCTCTGCGTCCGTGCTGGCCGCAAATTCTGCCCTCCGCTCACTGTTCGGCATGGCATTCCCGCTTTTCACAACCTACATGTACCATAACCTGGGCATTCACTGGGCCTCGTCGATCCCAGCCTTTTTGGCGCTTGCATGCGTGCCCTTCCCGTTCATTTTCTACAAGTATGGCGCACGTATCAGAAAGTGCTGTAAATACGCTTCTGAGGCGGATGCCTTTATGCGCCGCCTTGCCGAAAGGAACCAGGCCGCCCGCAGTGAACAACCTGGTGCGGAGAATGAGAAGAAGACAGACTCAGTGGTGCAGGTATCTGATGATGAGGATTTTAGTGACACTAATACTTTGTCTACGGTTCCGTCTCGTGGTACGATCGCACGGTATGCCTCTCGTGTGTCTCGGCAATCTGGGCGGTCTTTCCATCGCGTTGCAACTGCGACGCAATACGAGGAGAATCCTTATGACTTGGATCTGGTCAATACTCGACAGTCAGCTATCAGCCGCAAGGATTGAGTGGAGGGCTATGATTACCCTTTATGCTCTATCATCCCCCCCCCCCCCCCCCAATAAATATTTCGTGCGATCTTGGCTCGGTAAAAAGAACTGTGCTTGGTCTGGTCAACCGACAAGACTGACAAGACCACGAACCCCCAGGCCATGCCTGACGCTGGGTCTCGCCGAATGAATCACGGTCTGTGAACTCCAGTCTCCTTGGAGGCGAATTCTAGGCAAAATCTGACGTGGTTATAGGGTCAGATACCCTTGGATTCCCACCAAATGCGATGCTATTCTGACATGTGTTGGCCCGCCGCATACTACAAAATTATTAGCTATTCAATATACCCTAATTTTATTTCATCTAAGAACCCATATTGACTTCCAGCTTCTTTTTTGTCGAATAAAATTTAACATATAACTCGACAGAAAAGAGTTGGTAATTTAGGAAGATTTAAACGATCACTCATCATCGTCGGGAGAGCCTCGGTCCATCCCCACCTCGGTCCCAACCTCCGCACTATAAGCAACTCATCTTCGCTGGCTAAACTACCCTTACTCGTAATACTGGGATTAAATAGGAGTTTACCATTGACCCATAATTACTCGTCATGTCTGGCAAGATTGACGCCTACCTTGACTGCGGTATGCAAACCTTCAACTCCACCCCCTGGGCGGCGCCTTGAAGCGCATTCACTAAGTACCCCTTGACAGTATCGCCATACTCATACTATGCGGCGCTTTATCTACGAAAAAATCGCAAAGCTCTAGAGTCACATGGGGTCGAAGTTGAGTATGTACATCTCTTGTTGATATATGGGATATGCGCTAATAGGCCAGATTCCACCCTGTCTTCTTAGGCGGGATTAATGTCGGCTCAGGTATACATTATCCCAAATATAATTCGGATTTAGTTGTTAGTTGTTAGGGTTACTCACATCTTGAACAGGAAATAAGCCCCCCTGGACCCTCCCCGCCAAAGCAGCGTACTCCAAATTCGACTCGGAGCGAGCATGTAAATACTTCGGAGTCCCCCAGATCAAAACACCAGAGTTCTTTCCAATCCTCTCAATCATGGTTAGTTTTATCATCTGTACGTCTTCGAAATACCTCTCCGTCGCTAACCAACCAGCCCCAACGATGCATGATCTACATCAAAGGCCACTTCCCACGCGAGAAGTACGAAACGACATTCCTGTCACTATGGGAGTGGATGTTCTACAAAAACATCGACATCAGCAAGCCAGAGAAACTAGCCGAGCTATTCCAGAGCAACGGGTACTCCGACTCGGAAGTCAAGGAGATCCTGACCGCGGCATCAGACCCGGAATTCAAGCAGGCTTTGACGGCTAATACGCAGACTGCTCTTGATAAGGGCGCTTATGGCGCGCCGTGGTTTTGGGTGCGCAACGCTGAGGGCAGGGAAGAGCCGTTTTTCGGTAGTGATCGGTAGGCTATGTATGATCTCTGTGCGATGAATGAATGCTGATCTTTTTTAGGTTTGCGTTTATGTGGATGTATCTCGGATTGCCCTTTCATGATGTTGCCATTGTTGAGAAGGAGAAGTCCAAGCTTTAGACTGAGTATAATATAGTCTTGGGCTCGTATTTTGTGAATGTCAGATCGTATCATGTTCCACATGGTTTTCTAGCCTCTTCTGAAGTTGTTCCACCCCACAACACCTAATCAATCGGCAAAATTATGCCCAGGGAAGGTTAACAAGCCCAAGAGCAATTCTTGACCATCACCAGTCACCTATGCCCATGGTGTGCAGACTAATTTCCACACTGAACGTTTTTGCATGTTACAGCGAAACCCTTGAAGAGCTAATGCAGTTGAATATGCTGCAGATGATCATTCATCATCCACTTGGCCCTTTTCAGCTTGCTTTGTCCGTATTATCGAATCAACCCTCAGTCACTAATTTAGGATGTATTCCCGCGTTGGTTTCCGGCTTCAGTGTTATAGTCCTACTAACTATTGCAATATTCGATGTGAGGTTCTCTCTCCTCGGAAAGCTTCGAGATAACCAGATCTCATGTCTCACCGGATAGAATGCCGGATATGGTCTCCTTCGAGTGAAATACCGAATTACCACCGATTTCACGTCACTTCCAGGGTGCAGACCGTCTCATTCAGTATTCATCGGAGGGGGAGCCAGAAAGAGAGTCGGAGAAACGCTCCCTAAGATGTGGATTCGGAATATGAGGATGAGGATATGGCTCTTTTGCCTGTAAGAGTCCTGTTTCGGTTGTACCTGTGTCTTAACATCGAAAGAAGTTGATGAAGCTAGAACGGGGTGGAAATATCAATGAGATGTGTAGTATACTTCCACATCCGGCTAAGCTCTGAACCATTTTACCCCACACCCCATATAACTCCCGATTATCCCGATACTCCCCACATCTTCCAGTCTTGTTTTACAACCTTTTATATTCATTTCCATCTCCATCTCTACATATACACACACATTCTAGAAATCATGACCGCACCTAGAGTTGCATGGATAGGCCTCGGCAACATCGGCCGAGTAAGTCACCTCGCACATCCCCTCCCCGCATTCCACCCCATCTAACCCACTAACTATCCCAGGGCATGAGCCAAAACATCTCCCAAAAGGGCCCCCAAACCGAACCCCTCCTCCTCTACAACCGCACAACCGCCCGAGCAACATCCCACGCCTCAAAACTCCCCAACACCAAAGCCGTAACAACCCTCACAGAAGCCGTATCTCAATCCGATGTGATCTTCACCTGCGTTGGCGACGACGCTGCCCTAAACTCAATCGTCACGGCAATCCTTTCAGACCCCACAATCCCCCAAGACCTATCAGACAAGACCTTCATCGACTGCTCAACCGTGCATCCTGATACATCGCGAGCTACCGAAACAGCGATCAACGCACGTGGAGCTGGATTCGTCGCGTGTCCAGTATTCGGGGCACCGAATATGGCCGATGCGGGACAACTTATTGTTGTTCCAGCGGGTAAGCGAGCAGCTATTGAGAAAGTGCGGCCGTTTTTCGATGGGGTTGTGGCTAAGAAGACGATTGATCTTTCGGCGGGGAGTGGAGGGGATATTGATGTTGGACGGGCGTCTACGCTGAAAGTACTGGGTAACACGTTCATTCTTAATACTGTCGGTGTTCTTGCCGAGGCGCTTGTTGCTGCTGAGGCGTCTGGGCTTGGGGTTGAGCCGTTGCAGGAATGGTTAGGGCTTTTTGCGCCAGGGCCGTTTGCTAATTATGCGGAGAGGATGGTTGGTGGGGATTATTGTACCCGGGAGGAGCCGCTGTTTGCGGTTGATCTTGCTAGGAAGGATTTGGGGCATGCTTATGGGATTGCGAAGGAAGGGGGTCTGCAGATGAAGAATGTTGAGGTTATGGATGGGCTTCTGGAGGTAGTTAAGGAGGAGAAGGGGGCTAAGGGAGATGTTGCTGCTGTGTATGGGGCTGTTAGAAAAGGAGCAGGTATGGAATTTGGGAATCAATAAGAGATTACAGATTAGTGAAAGCATGGAATCAATCCGATAAAAAATAAGATTGCTATAGCAAGCCTTGCTTGTAATGCTATTAAATCATAGTCTCCATAAGGATATGGTGGAGACTCAGCTAATCAAAGAGTAGAGTTAATTATGAACACAGAATTTTGAAAAGAAAAAAGCAACCACAAAAGTGATGCGCCATACGCGCTATCTTTTCAGTCATCATTATATTACTCCTCGCGGATTTCGTGAGACTGGTCGTGGTGCTGGTGCTCGCTAATGCCAGCCTCGCCCTCCTTGGCGCCCTGAGTGGAAGGTCGGTGCAGGTCGGCAACGATGCCCTCGGGGGGAACCCAGCTGGAAGACTTCCAGGGCTTGACGTGGAGGATGTACATGGTGTCGACCTCCTCGAGGGTCCGGCCCTGGGTCTCGTTGACGAAGAAGAAGACAACGAGAATAGCGAGGAAGCAGCAGGCTGCGAAGACGTAGCCGTAGCGGAAGTCGATGGTGTTGGAAATGAAGGGGGTGAAGAAGGAAATCAGGAAGTTCCAGGTCCAGTTGGCAGCGGTAGCAACACCCATACAGACAGCGCGGTACTTGAAGGGGTACATCTCACCACAGATAGCCCAGACGATAGGACCCCATGTAGTGGCAAAGCCGACAATAAAGAAACAGGTGAAGACAATCATAACAACACCAGCAGAGTGATTGGAGGGGTCATTGTTCAGGATCTCATGGCCGACAGAGGCCCAGATCATGAAGCAGACAAACATCCATGCGGCACCGTACATCAGACACTTGCGGCGACCATAGTGCTCGACGATGTACAAACCGGGAAGGGTCATACCAAAGTTGACAGCACCGAGAATGATGGAGGTGACGTAAGAGTTGTTAAGACCGATACCCTGGAAGATACTAGTTCCGTAGTAGAAGATGAAGTTGGCACCGGTCAACTGTTGCAGAGACTGCAGAGCAACGCCGAGCAAGATACGGTGCAACATGCGGGGACCGGTGAAGACCTCCTGCCAGGCAGCCTCGCCGTGGGCGAGCTCCTCCTCAAGCTTCTGCTTCATGTCGGCCATCTCCTGGGCAACGACACGGTGGTTGTGGGGAACACCGTAAAGCTTGCACATGACCTCACGGGCTTCTTCGGTACGACCGTGGCGGTAGGCGAAACGAGGGGACTCGGGCAAGAACAAGGTACCGATACCAAGGATCAGGGGCCAGGCGAAGCCAATGCCCATGGTGATGCGCCACGAGGAGTCATTGTGAAGGCCCTCAGTGCCGAAGTTGACAATGTAGGAGATGAAGATACCGAAGGCGACGAACAGCTGGAAAGCACTGACCATGGCACCGCGGACCTGTCGGGGTGCAGACTCGGACTGGTACATGGGGACGACACTGGAAAGGGCACCGACACCCACACCAGCAACCCAACGGCCGAGAGCAATTTGGTACCACTTGTCGGTGGTGGCAATCTGCACAATAATACCGACGATGTGGAGGAGAGCCCAGAAGGAGATCGAGAACTTGCGGCCAATGCGGTCCGCAATGGGGGCAGCCACCAGGGCACCAATCATAGTTCCGATAGAGAGCTAATAGAGTTTAGTATATCGGTATGGCTTGCATGTGGGAATCCAACGTACCAGGCCAACAATCAGGCCGTTGCGAACGTTACTGAAAGCATATTCTCCGGTGGCGGCGTTGTACTCGGCGAAACGCTGCTTGAAGTCAATCATGGTAGTGAAACCCGCGATTTGACCTGAGGTTGGTTAATAACGTTGCATCCATAGTAACTGTGTAACACTTACCAGTAGAGTATCCGAAAATGAAGCCACCCATGGAGACACACAGACCGAGGATGAACGAACGCCATGTCAGGTACTTGACAGGGCTATCATCGAGAGTGAGGTTATCCTTCTCGGCAGTAGTCGAATCAGCACGAGCAGGAGTTGCAGCCTGGGAGGAAAATTGAGATTCAGCCTTCCCGGGCTTGATCTTATCCATAAAGGTAGAGATACCCATGTTGAACAGATCACAAGATAAATAGAAAGTTGGGAAAAAGAAAAGGGGAAAGGAGAAAGGAGGACGAACTAAATAGTCCCTTGGGTGGCTCTTTCCCTTGGGGTATGAGTACCAGGTACAGCAAAAAACGGGGGCCCGGATCTAGTCCCAGGTTTTTTTGTACGAAATGGGGATGAAATGGGGTGGTAAGGTGGTAAATTTCACTCCACAGACTAAAAAAAGTCTGTTTTTGTCTTTTTCAATCTCTAGCGCCATGTACTCCGTGTTTAGGTTCCTTTTCCGTTTGGTGGAGAAGGTGGAGGACGGGGAATGTTAGACACGTGAGCTGAAAACATACCGTCTATTAGTGATTGTATAGTTTGTGGTATTCATTGTGGGCATCATTGCATTGATACTTCCTATGGATCGGAAGCTATACAATGTAAAGAGTAAACAATAAACAATAAACATGTAATACATAAAATCTAACTGATCACCCGACCTTCTTGCCACCTTCTAGAAACATGCGGGACAGTTGAATATTTTGGGTCCTCGGTGCAAATGTACGAATGAGAATGCAGTGCCTGGATGTTTCTACGTAACGGTGACAATGACACCTATGGACTTATGGTTCGGGTTCTAGCTATGGGGTACAATATAAGAATAAATCACTCATGTCTATTAAAGTGACGTATATACCCAGTTGATCTCCTTTACATCGGGTCCTGATGCCGTGTTTTCTACGGGAGTACCGGAAGATGTGTTGATTGAAAACTGTGCAGGCATGCAATTTACCCTCCAACCTTGGAAAGTAGAAATGGAAATGAAAGGCAACTGAAACCGGGTGGATTCCCCAAGAAAGCAGGTAAAAACCAAAAAAACAAAAAAACAAAAAACAAAGAATACCAATAAAAAGTGAGAATGTTGTTTTACTGAGTGGGTCATAAATGCGTGGACCTCTGCGCTCTACCCGGGTACAGGAACGCTGATCATAGTTAAAATTAAGAGCTTAGGGGTATCTGATTGCAGTTTATAGGTTATTTATAGAGAAGCCCGAAAAAAAGACGCTGTAAACAGAGAGGGATATAGTCCCATTTATATCTTTGAACAAATTCCAGTGACTCAAAACGTGCTGATAAGAAACCTCTCAAGATGGATGGCCAAAGAGAATAGCCCCACTGTCGGTGAGGCTTCGGTCGACTTGCTTCGCAGAGATTTCCGATCTGTTGATTTTGGGCTCCACTTTCTCTCAATCGGCACACCGAATGTGCTTCCTATCCCGAGCCGAGAACAATCCCGAGTCGGGCTGCCGACCCTGGCCGAAAACATCCATGGGTGTATATAATGATATATCTACAATGTATAAATTCAATGTTCACAAATGTTCACAAATACTTCATGACTTCATGAAGACTTCATGAATACTTAACTCTAGCATGATTCCGTTTCCATTTGACTATTTGCCATTTGTTATGTTCGGCATGTCTTTCTCGGCATCCCTTGTTCGGCCTAGACCCATAAAATAAACCCTACGAAAAACTCTGACTGCAAATGCCCAGATGCCAATCCTCTGCCAATGGATATTATTAATAGTTAGGAATCAGACCACCAAAAGAGTGAAGGGAGTAAAAAATCTACGCATGCCCTAAACCTCCTCGAGTTAGCCTCCGGCTGAAAAATGGTAAATAGGGAAAATAGACCCAATCATATCAATTTCACCTTATTGGCATCTCGCTACATATGTACCTATTCCTGTGCGAGCTGGTTTTTCCATGCTATGCTACATTAGACTATGTTTCCCGGACAAGCCCGGAAGACTTTATTTGCTTTGTACGTTGTACGTGTCACAATGTACAATCCGTCTATACTGGATTGGAATTCTTCTTAGGTCCTTGTGTCTGTAAAATAATAAATTATCTTCATCACTTTTTATGCTTAATGCTGTTTGATTGAAGAATCCAGGGCAGTGATTTAAAGTTTATTTGATAATGTTGGATCTTCACTCTTACATGAGGAACATATTAGTGAACCGTAACAAATAACTTCAAATCAAATAAACGAATAATCACTCATCCAGAAAGGTCTAGGTGCCTAATTAATCTTCCAAGGCGATGGTGGTCCTACAGAGGACCATAATGACGTCTACCAAGTACAACATATGTTGCATTAGTACTTATGTGCAGCCTATGTACTATACAAGCACCTAGATCGGTAACCCCACCTCCCTCCATAAGATGCAACTATCACATCATTATCTCCAAGCCGACTTTTTATCGGAACGATCCAGGGAGAAAAATCGCGCTTTATTCTTGTTTATCACATGTCTGATGCCGTCATCGTTCTCTATCCCGTGCTCGGTTAGTAGCCGACATCTGGAGAGAACCTAGCTGTCCCATCCTCGGCATTAGTACTAGGATCTGCCGTATTTTGCCCTGATTATTGGAGTGTACTTACTATGGTCCGAGTCATGCTTACAATATAATACATGCATCATTATTACCTAAAAGATAGATCTAAAGTCAATCGAGCTGTCATATTATCTACGCACAAATATCCCTTTATAACTCTGTAGACTACATACTCTGGCTATATCCTATATACAACATATTTACCTGCTAATAAGCACTATGTTTGTTGTATGCTTAAAGTTTGATTCCTCTATGCCACCTCTGGTGGTACTTTCAAACTTTTCTCATTTTATCACATGGGTAGCAGTTGGTTACTTTTTAAGTTATACTACGTAAATTCCAGGCCTTTAGCAAATATTCAAGACCACAGAATCATATGATTGAGGAAATATTGCTATTGACTATCAATCCACTGGCCAGTGGACTCTTATGGTTGCCCACCATCCAAACAAGCACCGGTGAGACTCACAAGGATCCACCCGTCTCTACCCGCCAGGGGATGATCTTAACGTTACAATCTGGGGGTACAGGAAAGGCTGATTAATAATGAAGACCCTGAAGGAACCTAGAGTTCTCCCGAGTGTAGTACAGATAAAAACCAAATATCATCATCTGTATTGGCGGTATATGCAAGATCATCAAGTCAAGAACTTTTTCCGTCCTATTGACCAAGAGAACAAACTCCCACAAATCATTACTGTGTCTAAACTTGAAATCATCCACAGTGAACAGTCGTGGAAACCAAAAGTGCGCGTCAAAGGACGAGGAAACTCGGAGGGAAAAAAATGAAAATGAAACATAAAACGCCCAACACCATTTTGCACCCGGTATCGAAACCAATGGACAATGATTAAGAATGGGTCTCGTTTCAGCCGCTTCGGGGCTTCTAACGACGATCTGTCTTGCCCATACCACGCTTTCCGGAGTACTGTAAAAAAAGAGTTAGCAAATAATACTAGTGAAAAGGATAATGGGGAATAACATACCAAGTGCTTCTCGAGAGAGGCGGTGGTGTGACGATCAGCCTCACCAGCACGAGCCATACGGTTCATCTTCTTCTGGCCCAGCTTGGCCATACGCTCAGCCTTATCACGGTTGCCGAAGCTGGTGATACCGTCGAGACGACGATCAGTCACCGGTACGTCGCGAGCGCGGCTGAGAGAGCGAAGAAGAGCCTTCTTGGGGTTCTCGTCAACGTCCATAGCGTCAGCCTCAGCAGTAGGAGCGCGGAGAGTGCGGCCGCGAGGCTGGTTGGCGGCGCGGGCACGAGAACCAGCAGCATCGTTGTCGTAGCCAGCGGAGTCTAGACCCCGGGTCAACTCGGACAGCTTCTTGGCCTTGGCACTGCGGGGGATAGCGGCGCGGTTCTTGAGAGACTTGCGCATCTTGGCTTCGTTGCGCATCAACACACGCTTCTCGCGGATGAGGTCGGCCTTCAAGCGGTTGTCGGCATCTTCGGCATCCTCGACACTCTCGTCGGACTCGTAGTAGCCATCGGCCTCGAGCTTCTCTTCTTCCTCCTCGAGGGCGGCGAGCTTGCTCTCGATATCCGGATCCACAAAGTCGTAGATGTTCTTGCCCTTCCAGACCTCGGGAATCTTGTCGTGGTTCCACTCGGGGTTGGCAAGAGTGTAGTCGCGCTGCATGTCGAAGTTGTAGACACCGGCACCGCCGTTCTCCTCTTCGATATCGCGCTCCAGTCTCCGGCGGTTGGGGTCGTTCTTGTCGTACTTCTTGAGATCCTTGACTGCCTCGGGAATGAAGGTCTCGCGCAGACCGCCCATAGGCTGAGCCACGTGAATACGGGACAAAACATCTCCGAGACGGCTGCCGGGGGTGGCAGCGGTAGAACCAGACTTGAGCTTCTGGGAGACACGCTCAGCGAGGAGCTTGTCACAGGCGGCGTTCTTGACGGCGGTCACACCCTCGGTGGTGGTACAGGAAACCTGAAGCATCTCGACATCCTCGGCCTTCAGAATATCCTGAAGTTGCTCCTGGTACTCAGGCTCCAGATCCTCGGGACGGCGCACATCAATCTTGTTAACGACAATGAACACGATCTTGTTGGCGAACAAGGGCTTGATGCTGTGGAAAAGCTTGATCTGGTCACCGACGGAGTATCCACACTGCTCGGAAAGATCCATGAAGTAGAGGATAGCGGACCGCAAGTGAGCAACAGCGGTGATAGACTGCATCTCAATGGTGTTCATCTCCTCGAGTGGGTGGTCCAGAATTCCGGGGGTATCGATGGCCTGGAAACGGAGGTATTTGTAATCGAAATGGCCGACGAACAAACTCTTAGTAGTGAAAGCGTAAGGCTGAACATCAACATCTGCGCGGGTGATATTGCGCAGGAAGCTGGACTTTCCGACGTTGGGGTATCCACAAATCAGGAGAGTACGGGTGTTGGGGTCAATCGAGGGCAGACGACCCAAGTGCTGGCGGACCTGCTCCAAGTAGACGAGGGGATCCTTCAGGCGGCGGGTGATGGTTGCCATACGACCGAGGGCAGCTCGCTTGAGCTGCTTGCACTGGAACAGAGACTGCGCATACTTGATAAGACGGACATAATCGCGGGAAACGGTTTCAATAAGGTGCTTGGCGGTTGAGACTTGACCAAGGGCGATACGGAAGTGGTCGGCATCGTAAAGAGTGTTCATCAAATCCTTGTCTTGTGGATATTAGACCCCACCCGAACAGTCATAATTGCCATGGGAGTAAAACTTACGGAAAGGATGGATATCTTGCAGGCGAGGGAATCCATCGAGAATGTGCTGGAACTTCTCACCGAAAGTCTCCTGTGTATACTTGACCTTTCTGGTGTAGAATCCTGATGGAAAATTTTTGATCAGCGATTGTGCTTTATCGATAACCGCGATAACTTTTTTTTCCCGTTTCGCCGCCATGTCAGATCGAACAGGATGACTAGGATCTTACCTCTGATACGGCTGATCTTGAAACCAGCACGAATCTGTGTGGGAAGCTGTCTCTGAGTACGACTCAGGACAATATCCAGGAATTCCTGGTGTGTGGGCACAGGCGCAATCTATCAAGCGGTGAAAAACACATCAGCAATCTGCTCAGTCAAAGCGCAAAAGGGCAGTCGGGAAATTAACTCACATCCTTCCACGTTGTCTTCATGATGGGCACAAGTCAGGAGTCAAATAAGTAATGACTCTTGAAGTAATGCCGTGAGTGAAGGGTGTTGATAGAGTGGGTTTTTCTCCACGAAAAAATCGTTGGCAGTCCTTTTTTTCTGCCAGGCGGAGGACATATGCGGGGACCACGATTGGATGAACCGTGACATAGGCGAGTCACGTGATCCCATATAGAACAAAAGATCGAATACTTCAGGCCTCGAGAATTAATGTCAAATTTGTATATTTATCTCGATCTCCTGCCATAATTCAACATCATGCTCATATATATTGAATTGTCTTCAACATCATGCTCATATATATTGAATTGTCTTCAACTATGGTACACAAGCCTTTGTGACCGATTCGGGAAGCCCAAGCCGTTTCTGCCCAGATTCATAAAAGTAATCCCGCCACCCGAAGAAACTCCGTTGCTTTTCTCTTGAAAGCCCGTCTAGGATAAACCCTTGAGAAGAGACAAAAACATGGATTTGCGTACATAATAAAGGATATTTAAACCCTCGGTGTTTTAACATGCTCCAAGCCGAAAAGATGTAGAAAAAAGAAAAGAGATATACGATAAACTTCTTACTCCTCAACAGGCTCGGGGCCAAACTCCAGGATCTAGTTGGGGTTAGTATATATTTGCTGAGTAAAGAAGAGAACATACCATATCAACCCAACCACCACCACCGAACTGGCACTTGCTAGGGCCATGGGACTCGAAGCCGAATGACTCGTAGAAGGGAATCAAGTGGTCGTGTACAATGATTGCGATGCGCTCAGCGATCTGTGCATCTCTAATACGTTGGATATATGACTTCATCAATGTGCTTCCAACCTGCTTGCCCTGGTGCTCTGGATCCACAGCAAGGGAATGAATGGCAATAGTGCTGCCACCTTCTTCGTGACCAACGGCCTGTCTGTCCTCGATGGACCAACGCTCGTTTTTCCAATTGGTCGGGAGTCGCATCGACCGGTCTGTCACGAGGGGCTCTGAAGTGCGAGTAGCAATGATGTGTCCAACGAGGATTGGGCGGGGTTTAGCTTCTCCTTCTGCGAGGATAGGAAGAGTGAAGAGGCCCAAACTGAGCTCGGGGCATCTGGTGAGACGGTAAACGAACTATCAAAATCAGCAACAAAGTCTCTATCCGTCTGAAGTTGCCTCGAATTCATATCGAATTGACATGATCCAAAGGTTGAATTGGTACTCCATTTTGGTGTAATGGGACTCTAACAGGACGCGAATAGCCATACCTTATCGTGGGAGCAACGCTCCTGCTCGGGGAAAGCTTCCTCTACTCTCACACAATCTTCCACATTGGATGCGGAAAGCAATTGAACGAAAGGATGCAGCTCATCCAGCTTTGTGCGGTTGTGGGAGGGTGGGCGGCGGAACCAGTATGGGAAATCGGTTGCGTCGCCATCCTGATCAGCCGCAGCATAATCCTCATCGATCTCGTCGTCGTCGTCGTCGTCATCATCATCAATCGGAAAACCATTGGCTAGTGCAATTCCAGCACGGCTCATGATACGAGACAAGTCGGCGTTGTTAGGGTTTCCGAGAGACAAGTCGTCCGCATTGGACAGCGGCCTCAGCCCGTTGTCCTGGCCAGACATATGCTCGGAAAGGTATTCACTATGGTCTGACATTGCGAGGGACTGAGAAGTGGACTGGGGTATCGAGGGTCAGAGCGGCTGGGATGGAAATTTCTGGGGGTGAGACCAGGCTAGGGTGCCACGATCAATTGGAGTGCAGGGGGGACCCGGCTTGGTGGCGTAGATGAGGGATTGTGAATCTAGAACAGTGGGGATTAATCTCATGCAGGTGATTGGGACTAATATCGAGTCGAGCAGACAATGCCAATTTTAACAGTACATATGTAAATTGACATCTCCTGGTCAAGAGTGCTTCCAGCTTTCCAGGGTTGGAAAATGTGGGCAATTCATGAGAATTTGCAAACACTGTGCGCAGGGATGTTGCGGGATTGGATTAAAGGGGGGAGCGGGCGCACTTACTTTCAATATTTGATGATATTTAAGAACTCTTCAGTGGTCAGAGACGTGTTTCACACAAAGTATTCTCTTCGGGACGTGGAGTAGGAGGAGGAACTTTTGCAGTGGCGGGGGTCCAGCCGATAAAGTACAGGAACTTATCAGTACTGTCCTTTCGCCCGCACTTTAACGTATATTACAAGTTATCCCCCGGTACTGTTACATTTGCTCCAAAGCGGTCTAAGGAGTGAATTTCCTCGGATTCTAGAACCCTTAGAACGATATGCAGCTACATCGTCTTGGCTTTCCCTTTTAACGCTAGGGAGAGCTTTTATTTTACGGTTTTTTTTTACTTTCTCTTGAGTCCAGGGTTGAGATTAATTTAACAATTTTACTATATAAGTTCTTGATGCTATATAGTATCATCATCGACATCTTTGGATAGATCCATGCGATCACGTTGGGTATAATATGATCTAACCTAGCTTCATAATTCCTCAGTAGATGAAAGCCCTAAACTCCTAAACCCCTTGGGCTCGGCTATAGGCCATTGATCGTGAAATGTCAAAATATATGTACATATATTTCTAACAATATGGCAGAATGCAAGGCAAATGTGCACACCGAATTCCCACTCATTCACAGACTTGAGAGATTTACCTCTTCAAATTTAGTGGGCATTCTAGTCTTGCAAAAGGCATGGGGTGTTATCATGTATTTTCAAATTTCAATGCCACAAAGAAAGGCCACATATTTGGTTGGTACTAAAATAGTTCTCAGTTCTTAGCTCCTTTTATGTATTGAGGACCAAAATTCTCCAGATATCAATATCCGTCAATATCACTATATGATTAATTCTACATGATCTAGAAGTGTAAAGCGCACCTTGGAAAACAACGCTTATATAAGGGTTAATGCTAAGTAAGTCGAACGTATTTACAATACTAAATCTTTCTGTATTCTTCCTAACTGGTTCAAGGGATGAAAAATTTGAAGTTATGACTATATTCTGTTTATGTACCTTTTGTATGTAGTTGATATACAAAAGATACCTAGCCTTTACGATTTGCTATCCGGCGAAGCCCACCAACACCGGGTGTGTAGGTGTTGGTGGGGTTGCCACGATTATGCTTGGAGTGAAAGCCAAGAAAGGGATAGGTTGTATTTCTCAATTTTACTATTATAAGGTAGTAGATGGCAAACGGGCTTCCACAAATGGCCGCAAGTGCGGCCGTTTTAGGCCGTCGATTTGCCAAACTTCATGCCACTCACTCTTAACTACCTCAGACCACGGCCACGTAATTACCGCTTGGCGTAGCAACAAACACCCATCAGTTTTCTAGCGTTCCCTGAGGGTGGCACCTACATCTTTTGTCTCCACACTTGATACTCAGGCTGCGGTTCTCGTTCAGGAGCATGATCAAGGCCGCTTCCCATCGTTCCTAGAAGCGCCCCTTTTCACCAAGGTACGGAAAAGCTGTGCTCGGTGGAAGGCCTTATATATTGGGGCCTTCCCTTAGGATCTTGTCGGAATTTTGAAGTTTGATACTTATTCCAAACTAGTTTGCCAGCCTTCCTTTTTCTTCGCTGGCTCCCTTTTGTTAAGAGAAATTATCACCACTTCCTCATTACCACAGCATGACTCGCTCCCGGCGAAAGGCCAACTGGCCCCTATATGAAATAAACATCCTAGCCCTGACAGCTCCGGCGATAGGGGCTATTATTTATATAACACGGGTCCCACAGAGCCTGATTGCGAAGACGATTAGATGAAGGATACCGGTGATATCGCGCAGCTCTTTGCAGACAATGAGCATTTACCAGAATACTATCTACAGCAACTTGAGCAGTTCGACGAGTCCGTTTATACCTATTCGAGTATTTGATTGGTGATTTACTGACTCATGTGAGCGCAGGTGCTGCGCCCTCTTGCAACTGTCCAATGACAAAAGTCCCGCACTGATGATCGTCTTAGGCTCATACTTGAGCTTGGTAGCCTATAACTTGCAGCCTAGGCGTAACATCAGAGTGGGTCGAACGAGTCGCAGCGTATGGGGGCGGGTCCATTAGCACCTAATTGTTGCCATTAGTCTATCCGGTCCTCTTCCACTATGCATATGTAGGGGCCAGCACGTATTGACATCGGCTAATGGTGAAAATATCGTAGTCATTGTGCGAAATGGGGTCTTAATAACGTTATCTTAACGACACTGTCAAAAATTAAACTAGTTACTGATATAGACTTCTTCTCCTCTCCCTACCAATGACAGCAACCTCCGGCCTTACTAGGTAGCCCAGTGCTGGGTTTCACGTGTGCGGGTTTTGGTTGATTCCGAGAAGCTGTGGTTGTGCTGAAGGGAACGGGCGGAATGGGTATCAAAAATCGATAGCATGGGCTACTACAGTATAGCCAAACAATGGCCGATGCTTCTGTTATAGTTATTGGTGCCATTAAGGGCATCCAATTACAATATTTCTATATTCGTGCACTTCGTTGTGAGTGGCCATGCTGCCATGTTGATGAAATATATATCGTTATGCTGTTTAAGTATAATTCGTTATAAACCACCCCTCTCTCTAATTCCGAGTACTTCTTTGCATTGCACAGCTCCTAGTGTTGTAGTTATTCCACAGCCTCCCTCTTTCGAACGCTGATTTATATCCTATCCTTGTTTTTGAGCGTGTTCGTGCGTAACACCTTCATGTTGTTTTGTTGAGCTCGAAGAAGGCAAAATGGAATGGCCGCCCCTCTTAGGCTTATTATGGCGATTTGGAATTATAAATTATGTGAGTAACGTAACTTGTGATGGTGGTTTAGTGAAGGTATGTACCAAAGCAATTTGAGGCTGCAGGCAAGTTTACACATAGGTTAGTATCGTCAAGGCTAACGAAATAAGAAACAACCCTATTAAGCCAATGAACGCCACCCATAAGGATCGTGAGTGCCTGGCAGCAGTGAGGAGCGGATAATGCAAGGTTAACTTGAATGTACTTATTTCGATATGCCATGGCCTCATGCATATTATCTACGCTCTAATAACTTAGGCGTGAATGGCTCGAGCTGAGCCCAGTAAAAGCGAGGATCATAAATGAAGAAAATAAAGCTCTGCGATACTCCTATCATTTATTGGCAATAAATTACACAAAAAAGGAAAGCAGCTACTTAAACGTACCGAAAAAGCCATGGAAAATAATATAATGGCAACTGTTCCTATAAACAATAAGGCAGATGCGATATAGGCTAACCAGTGTTGCAAAGTAGAAACACCTAGATACTGACAGAGGTCAGTGTTGCTCTTCTTTTATTTTCACTATTCCCACCTTATTTAAAACGAGTAAAAGAAGCACACTATCAACTTCCAGCTGTAGCATCCGCTAAGACAGATCTGAAATGTAATTAACAAGGATATTGATTTCAGTAAAGCAAGCAACTTACGGTATTTTAGGTTTACTGCTAATAATGCTAGTGAAATAGAAGCGAATGATCTCAGAAACACGAAACTACCTATCACAGCTTGACTGGAGATGAGTGGTTCCTTGCTCAGCCTTTATAAGCTCATAGCGTCGATCGACAAACATGCAGGATTAATAAATCTTCCGGTATGCCGGTCTTCATACTCTAAGCTTAGACATTCTCTAAAACTGTGGCCTATAATACTTTCAATCTCCCAACTTTCCAATTTTTAAAAAATAAACCTTGACATCCAATTACAAAATCAGTCATGGCTGCTATCATCAAGAAATCAAACTCCGTTACTAAAGATCTGGATGCCTTGAACTTAGCGATGCGTGATGTCTCTTTGTCCGGGGCCGACCTGCAAACGTTAGAAACGGCCGCTGCAAACCTCAATGACATGGCCCTTGGATCCCCCGGGCTAGCAACATACTATATATAAGTTTGATTCAGACTTTCGATGTTTTTGGTATATTAAAGCAATTCGAGTCATTTCCAAATCAGATGGGATTTGCAACCCCAGAAACAGCCTCTTGGATAAAAGGGTGCCACCTCAAAGGCAGGACAGCCGCAATAGAAGCAATCAGCTTGGCAGGCCTACCTCCAAAGTACCAGCACTCCTCCATATGCTTCAAAATCACACAGTAATACGCAAGGAGGATCAATGCCCCAGGGTGTTTCGAGGAAAGCAATTCAAAAAACTCATCTTCCACCCGAACAGGCCAAAGACCCAGAATATTCCACGTGCTAACATGAAGATCGTCCTTGGTATGCCCTAAATACGCAAATGCTTTGGCGAGTGCAGTTGCGGCATGCCGGTATATGACGATGCTTTGATCAGACCATGATTTGTCCTGGGGAATGATGGACAGGAAATGATCCAAATATGGCAAGTTCCCGGTTGGAATCTCGAGTTCTGTTTCGTATGCTTCTGCTAAAAGGCTAACTGGTCCACTCTCAATTCGGTCCCAGACGCTCATTAACATCACACAACCGGTGCGAAAAAAATGGAGCCATTGGGGGAGTACAAGGCTTTGGCGGTGGCCTGCGCCAGTGTTCTCAACAAGCAGTAGTGAACTATTGGAATTTTCGAGATCCGATGCAAACGAGTAAACTACTAGCAGGTGTGCAAATGTCACTATTGCATCGCAGTTGTGTTCTGTGGGGTGCTCGATTGCGTGGCTAAATAGCGGAAGGGCTGATTCTTGATGAACACAAGCACGAAGGATATAGGCTTGGCTCTGTATTGGGTACAAGTGAGCCATATGAAGAGCTGTGCAGGCCAGAATTCCATGGAGAAGAAAAACATGTTCTTCGGCGAGATTTGCCATAGCGCTGAGCCATACTTTCTCAGTGTTCTTGTCCAGAAAAGTTCTGTATGACGATAGAAAGTAGTGTTCCACCATGAGAGAGTCAATTGGATCTAGCCGATATTTTTCTCTCAGCTTCAAAATGTAGAGAGAAATCGCAGGATTAGCGAATTCACTAGGTCCAGAAATGCTCGATTGATCCGCGCTGCTAGTCAACCCAGACATGAGATTTGGAACCGCCTGTCCGGTAAAGTAGCGAAGCATATTTCCTCGAAAAAAGGTTTGCAGAGGGGCAGAGCTCCATCCATGGCCGAGTCCTCCCTTGCAGCCATGTTTTGCTGGCCAGTGGGATTCCATCCGCTTTATTGATACACAGAGATAGTTGCACCCAGGAGCCTTGCAGCACCAGCCTTCCTCCAGAGGTAGGTAGGGTAGTGGAAAATCCTGATGCAGCGGGGCAATTACTTCTTCTGGGTTCTTTAACTTGAGATTGCTCGTGTATAAAGTGTACGGTCTTCGTTGGTCGAGACGCATTCGGTGGATTTCTTTTAAGTGGCGTGTGATAGCTCCTGGTTGGATCGCATAGCGGCAAGCTGTGCAGATAAGCACCCGGTAGACGTGAGAGTAATGAAATAGCTTCTTTGGTGGAAGACAAGCCGACATATCCTCCTCTAGCAGTCTATTATAAGAACAGGGCTCCCTCGCACTAACGACCATCGCGATAAAAATGTATTTTATAAAAGAGGAAGTGAGGTAAAGCAGTGTTTGTTATCCGGCCAAGTAGAAAAGGATTTAGGAAACGGATGAGGTCGTGGTTCAAAACATCGAATATTCATCAACCAATCAGATCTTGTAATTTCGACGGTGTCGTTCTGCGCTAACTCAATATAGGTCTTCACATTCAATTTCCACCAATCGGTTTTCGGGATCTACTTAAATAGTATTAGAATGCATGTCAAGACTATCTCTCTTCTTTAAGTCCCCTAAATCCATCGGGACAACAATCTTACCGACTCATATGGGCCGTGCATCGTCATTATTTCAAAATCGAAATGTATAAATATCACTCCATTTCCTTGGTGTCTTCCAAAATTTACCGTTTACGTTACAAACGCAAATTCATAATGGCTTCGTACACACAGTGTGTACTCATTACTGGTGGTACCTCTGGTCTGGGCTACCACTGTGCTCTAGAGATCGCTCGCCAACATCCAGAGTACAGGGTTATCATTGCATGCCGGTCCGACCCATATCAAGTAACAAAGGAGATGAATACGCTTCTCCATCAAACCAACGTGACTTGGATACGACTTGATCTATCATGTCTTGAGACTGTTCGCAACTTCGCAGCACAATGGAAATCGCACAAGTACCCTCCGATTCAATCTCTGGTCTGCAACGCAGCCCTACAGTTCCCAGGCGCGGCTGAATACACAGTCGACGGCTACGAAAAGACATTTGCAGTCAGCCATATTGGTCATGCCCTCTTGTTCTCCCTCCTTCGACCATATCTGGCAGATAAAGCTCGAGTTGTGATTGTTTCTAGTGGAGTCCACTACGCCGAGCAGAAAACCGGAATGCCAAAGCCAAACTACATCTCAGCCGAAGAACTCGCTCACCCGCCTGCATCAATCTCAAAGGCAACTGGCCGCTTGCACTATTGCAATACCAAACTGGCAAATGTTCTATATATGTATGCCTTGCACAGGCGGTTCCTATCAATCAACAAGAAGAACGGGAAGCACTGGACTGTCACTGCCTTTGACCCTGGCCTGATGCCCGGAACGGGGCTTGCGCGGGATGGTTCGACAGTGGAACAGTTCCTTTGGAATCGTGTTTTACCACACGTTATTCCAGTTTTGAAAGTGCTCATTTCGCCAAACATTCATACCGCCAAGGACTCGGGGGCTTCGTTGGCCCGATTGGCGGTTTGTGAGGATGTTGATGGGGTTAGTGGCCGGTATTTTGAGGGTAGACGAGAGGTTGAATCTAGCAATGCGAGTTTTCACAAGGGTAATCAGGAAGATCTTTGGGAGTGGACCCTAAAGACTATGGCGAGGAATGAAGATGAGGAGCGTAACATGTCTCTTTCTGATCTTCTTTAGATATTTATGTACGAGGTACCTAGCTGTTAATCTTCCTTCAATTCGCTCCCGAGGTCTAAAAGCTTGGTCAAAAATACATGCCCATTTTCTCCTTTGCTGCTTTATCAACTACCCATCATATATAGTCACAGGAAGTTAGCTACTAAGCCAAGGCGCAGCTCCACCCTAAACATCGTCATCCGGGGCATTGCAGTGGCGAAGGAGGTCCGAAGGACGAGATCGAGCTAGTTTCGTGACATGCAGCCCCTATCACTCTCTTGGAGAGGAAATACGGGCGATAAGACGAACAACTGGAGGCTGTATCATCCCAGAACGCCTGTCCCTGAGCGACTAGATCGCGTTGCAGCCCGCGGTGGCTGGACTAGCCTGGGCGGCGGATCGAGCGGTATCTCCGGTGAAATGAAAGGGCAGTGCATCCGGCTGAAGGTCGATGGGTTGGAGGTCAGTGGGGCGAGCAGAAAGGAGACCGGGTGGGCAAGGAGTGAAAGTGCGTGGGAGACTTGAAAGGGCAAGTGGTCTTTTATAGAGAGACGAACGGACGCGCCGGGAGATAAAAGCGGCCACAGAGGCGCTAAGTCCGGTCGGGCGACCGTAGTGGGCGCCATGCCGAAAGGGCAGGCAGGGGCAGGGCGGAGCCGGGCAGGCGGCCGGGGGCGGCGGAAAAACGATGCAATAGAAGCATTTGTGGCCCCTCGCTTGCCGTCTTGTAGAATACTACTCCGTATTTATAACTGGGTAATGGTTGATTATATGTTGTATATAAAAGTACTCTGCAGACCGGGCTTTCCCACCAACTATCTTAGCCCTAACTGCGTTTGACACACAATCTAGTTCCTTTGGATCTCATCTCCAATAACACCCCTATACGAAGTGTAGTGTAGAGATAGTAGAGTTATAGATGTCGGCCCAACGCCCGACTAGAAAAAAGTTGGGTCGGGTTCGAATCCCATGGGAATGGACTTGATATGAAGAGACCTATAAAATGGACATAAACAGCCTGGTAAGGACTGGACCATACAGGGTAGGCCACAATACGCCGCTGAAGTAGCGAATGAAAGGATGAAAGAAGTGCACTATTTTACGTACGATGCAAAACAAATGGAGAGAAGACTCAGAAATTGTACTCATATGAGGTACTTATTTAGACGTAGAATTAACATCGGACAATATATGTACAATGATGCAGGAGTATAGAGCAGTGGACACCTTGAATGCCTCTCTTATCAATCTCGGGATCTACAGGCGGTGAGCTATAACCGAGGATGCGTCATATTATTTTCTTTTTTGGTTTGATCTTGACTCATTGTTCTCTTTCCTCCTATATTGTATGTGCCCTGTTGATCAGTGGTGAAACCACTGCTTTGAGGCTCTTGCATTGGCATCGACTCCTGGGGCGAGCAATTGATCCCAAAAATATACACCCAACCATGAGCTCCCGAACGTTGAACTGGTCTCGAACGGCCAAATCATCGTTGGTAAAGGTAATAAAACCCGATATACCCCGCTGATACTGAGCATTGACTGACTAGTTGAAGCAACATCTAGTTCGCCCTAGTGAACCCATTGCGGCGCGCCCGGCACAGGCGCTGAATGTCCGAGCCCAGCAAATCGCAGAATTCTCGGGCAGCAGCGAAAACCAAGATCGCCTCGGCCACCGCGCAAAAGAGAAATTGCTCGATAGGGTAGGTGGCAGATGAGATTTTCTCTGTATCATATGCTAACGGCTGTGTGTTGGCTTCAGGAATTCTTTCTCAGCCTCCTGAGCTCCGCGTCGACAAAGCGCGAGGCCAAGTCCTACCTAGCTCGGCTAAAAGCCAGCCCCGCCAAATCCAGCCAAGAGCCTACCCCCGAGTTCTTGAAGGACTCTATATCAGCATCTTTGCCCTCTGGTGTAAACCTGGGCTCGTTCTATGGTGCTTCTAGGGCGGTGTACGACAGCCCTGTCTTCCGCCAGGATACAACTCCCACTCCGCGCACACTGGATACACCCGAAAGGCTGCACTTGGCCCTGATCAAAATCGCCACCCCGCAATTACTCGATGATTCCGTGATTAATGGAGTGGCTAAGACCCTGTCGCAGCTCGTCCGCCTGGGCATGGCATGCTGCGTGGTTGTCGATCCCGGAAAGATGGACGGCCCTGCTGTGCGACAAACAGCCATTGAGCAGGCAAACCGGATATCGGCGGCAGTCGATGAGCTGCCCGATTCGAAATCCTTTAGATTAGACTCGACGTTATCTATATCCGAACGGGAGTCTGGTCAACTCAGGGTGCTATCGCGAAAAGTGCTTTTGAGCGCCCTTCGGGATGGTCATGTGGTACTTGTTCCGCCGATCGCCTATATGGAGGAAAATCCACGAGCTGTTACAGTTTCAGCAAACGATGCTGCCATCGCATTGACGAAAGAATTTGCGGGATTGTCTTCAAATCCAGACCCGGACGAGGATCCAGTAGTCACTGTCGAGAGAATCAGTGCTCTACAAAAAGAGGTCTCACTGGACCGTGTCATTGTTCTCGATCCTCTTGGGGGAATTCCGGCTTTCAAGGGACCTCAATCATCGCATGTTTTCATCAACATGGAGCAAGAGTTTGATCAAATCAAAGATGAACTCTCCCAGGCACGAAACTCTGTTTCTGGGAACAATGATACCTCACAACAGGTAACTACTGAAGCCACCTACCCAATCTCGGAAAGCAACCCGTTCTCAAAGTTTGTCAATCGTGATGTTGTCTCGCCTGCGCAACCTGCTACATCCGGCCAATCGCTGGGTGCCGATGCGATGGAGGAGGTGCTAGATGGCCACCTAGAGAATCTCCGATTAGCCCAACAAGCATTAGCAATGCTACCATCAGCCTCTTCGGGAATTATCACCTCCCCACAAGAAGTCTCCTACTCAGCCCGCTCACCGCAAGAGGCTGCTTCAGACCTATCAGCCGTCGGAACTCGTCGACAGCGCAACCCATTGATCCACCACCTTCTCACCGACAAGCCTCTATTATCATCCTCTCTACCCCCCGGTCGGCGCGGAGTTTCCAAAGGCAGCAAATCCAGCGCATTCAGCCCACTCATCTCCCACACGACCTTTGTCAAACGTGGAATGCCTCTCACAATCCTCCCCAACCCCTACGCAAAACCCTGGGCAGCCCATATCCAACCACGACTGGGACTACACGACCCTTCCCTCGATCTCCCCCGTCTAGTCACCCTAATCGAAGACTCCTTTGACCGCAAACTCGACGTCCAAGACTACCTCGACCGGGTGAACAGCCGTATTGCCGGCGTCATCGTCGCCGGCGAGTACGAAGGCGGCGCAATCCTGACCTGGGAAATGCCGCCGGGCGTACCAGACGACGGAAGCGAAGCCAGTGCCGCCCGCATGGTGCCGTATCTGGATAAATTCGCCGTGCTCAAGCGTAGCCAGGGTGCGGGCGGTGTCGCGGACATTGTGTTCAATGCGATGGTGCGCACATGTTTCCCCAATGGAGTCTGCTGGCGTAGTCGCATAGATAACCCTGTAAATAAATGGTACTTCGAGCGGTCGTTAGGTACTTGGAAGCTGGCTGATAGTAACTGGGCTATGTTCTGGACGACGCCTGGGCTTGTGGAGGATACCCAACGCTTCCAGGATTATGAGGCTGTTTGTCGGTCTATTCAGCCTAGTTGGGCCGATAAGAAAAGTGTCATTGACTGACGTATCTATGAATGTACAAAGAAATGAACATTGAACATTGATGTCATGTAACAGTATTGTGCACTGTCTCGTTTAGCATAGGCGTATGCTGTGAATTGTGTATTGGGTTTCGAAGGTCACATTCAAGATGCCCAAGGATCTGATAGAACCGCTTTTTCCTTTGCTAATCAATATTGATACCTCGTAGAAGGTAGGCTATACGGACCCGAAGGTGGTATCTGGGTCCATAAAAAACATATATACATTCTTATGAACAGCATATTCTCAAGGCCTAACACCCTTGTTCTTTCTTGAAAAATAGGTAGACAATGACATCTAAAATTGGAATGTGCGGCTGATTCTCCACTAAACTTAAATTAGTGGGGCTCTAAGATTCTGAGGAAAGTTGGTGTCTTGTGTTTAACGCCACAAATAGCTAACTATATACTACTGTAGTATGTAGTTTGTTCGTAGTATAATTCTTCTTCTCTTTCCATCTATCTCACATATATATTTACTGCCTACGCTTACTGGCACCATTACTATCGGCCCAACACATCAACCTCGACGGTATGGAGGTAATCGAAGGTAGTCTCTACTAGGATCAACTTGATTGGGAACTTCATGCCTATCATACACTATTTAGCTCGACCTTGAAGAAAGTTGACTCCATCGAATATGAAATCTTCAGCACAAAACTACAAAGTCTCAGTCTCCTCAACATCACGACCGTGGAAAGCTGTGTCGATATCGGTGACAGGGCCGAAGGATCGCACTTACCTTGACCTCACAAGTCTAGAATCAGTAGGCGGCAGCTTTACCCTTGGGCTTGCTAATCTTATCACATTCCGCCATGCAGGACTGCGCAATGTGACTTCTATATATCTCTCTTCGATGTAAATTGGTTCGTTTGAAAGTTTGTCTGGCAGCCCTGTTAATATGAGCAAATTTCGTAAAAATGGCCATAAAAAACCTCATACTCAATTATGGCGTCCCAGACTTCAAGCGTAACGGGCGGCTGGACTTACTTAAAGTCGACTCGCTGCTGTTGCGAAACGGAACTACTATCGGTCATCTAGAGCTCCCGATCGATAACTTGCGGTATCTAGAGGTGGGACAATTCAACAAGAACGAAACAATTAGAGATATTACTCTTCCTCTAAGTGATGTCAGTTGGACAAGCCGCTTTGAGCTCTGAATCCGCGGGTGTCCCGATCTGAACCTTACCTCAATATATACCAATGACCACAATGGCCGTCCCGTCCAAACCTAGTACTGACCAACAAATGTTTTTTGAAAAGTGAAGTACTGTGTCTATGGCACACAAAAGTGGCTGCATTGAGCGAAGAAAAATATATCTGGGTCACATGCCATCGGATGTCAGCCATAGTCCCTCAGTATGACTATGTTACAATAACTGAAGGTTGAAGTCGAAGTATTAAAAAAAGCCCTTGATAAGGGCCTATTAGTAATCAAATCTCACCTGACCTCGGGACTACCCGACCCCCCTATTTCCGGTCCATGTCCACCGGGGATTGATATGGTCCATGACATCTTCAGCCCATGAAAGTTGAGGTTCCAATGCGTCTGTGATTAACATCAAACTCGGTATATAATCAGGAGAGACTATCATTTGAAGAGAAATCCCTTTGTTTAAGTTTCTTTAAGAAGATGGGTGCAACTAGAGGTGCCAAGGGGTCTGCGGCTCAGAACGTCATGATAAATTCCCTCGACTCTTATAATATCCGGGTGGTGACATCTACCTCCTGCGATAAGTACCCAGGTCAGTACATTTCTCTTTAGAGTGAACATTGCAAGTTCTGAATGCCTTCATCTGCCCTCCTTGCCCTCACATGCCTGTTTGCTACTCCATTGAACCCGTGTCGCGCGAGACTCGAGCTGATTAGAAGCCCCCACCAGCCAAGCATCATGCGCGCAACGTCGCCCGGAAGCTTGGAGCTTCAACTGGCTTGATTTTCCTTTCCGGACAGCCTACCATTAATCTGCGCGATTCCGATCAATCGCGCCCATTTCGTCAACGACGATACTTCTACTACCTAAGCGGAGTCGACGAGCCCGACTGCTCCCTGACGTACGATATTGAAAAAGACCTGTTAACTCTTTATGTACCGGATTTCGACCTCCACCGTGCTATCTGGATGGGACCGACCCTCTCACGGGAGGACGCACAAGACCGATATGATGTGGACCATGTGCGGTATCACACCTCGCTCAAATATGAGCTACAGGTTTGGCTGGACGGGCGAAAGCAGGGCAGCGAGCTGTACTTAATCCATGACTCAGAGAAGCCCGAGCATCTACCAAAGGACCTGCCTGTGGATTTGGAACAGCTCGGACCTGCTATGGACACAGCCCGAGGCGTCAAGGACGAATATGAAATTCGGATGATCCGCCAGGCCAACAAAGTCTCGGGGCTTGCCCATCGGAAAATCCTAGAGAATATCCAGACTATGTCCAACGAGTCGCAGATTGAAGGGTCATTTTTGAACACCTGTATCTCGAACGGCGCCCGGAACCAGGCATACCAGATTATTGCAGCATCGGGGCCTAACGCAGCTGTCCTGCACTACGACCGCAATAATGAAACTCTCCACAAGAAACCGCTCGTCTGTCTCGATGCCGGCGCAGAATGGAACTGCTATGCAAGTGACGTGACGCGAACCTTCCCGCTTACCGGCGAGTGGCCCAGCGACTACGTGCGGGATATCTATAAGCTGGTAGAGCGCATGCAAGAGGAGTGTATCCGGTTGATCCGGAAAGGGGCGCGCTATCTGTCTCTCCACGATCTAGCCCACGACATCGCGATCGAGGGTCTCCTGGCTCTGGGTGTGTTCAAGAACGGCACGAATCTCGAGATCCGCCAATCTGGCGCATCGAAAGTCTTCTTCCCACACGGCCTGGGTCATCATGTCGGTCTTGAAGTCCATGATGTGTCAGAACGGTCAATCATGGCTCTTCACCGGGGTTTCGATCAGCTCCAGTATCGCCCGATCTTGAACTCTACATGTCTTTCGCCGTGCACTCTCTCCGCCCCGCTGCTGGAAGAAGGAATGGTTGTGACCGTTGAGCCCGGCCTTTATTTCTCTCCTCTGGCTATGGCCAACGCGCGCCGCCAGCCGTATGCCCGGTACATTGATTTCGAAGTTGCGGAGAAATATGTTCATATTGGTGGAGTGCGCATTGAAGATGATATTCTTGTGACTGCTACTGGGTACGAGAATCTCACCACAGCACCAAAGGGCGAGGAAATGCTTGCCATTATTAGAGGATCTACATAGTGTGGAATTTAGTATGACAATAACATGAAGACACCGTTCGTATCAGATTCTGCAACATCCAACACTATTAGTAAAGCCAGCTGAGACGGGCCAGATATACATCACCAGGGATTGTAAATTCGGACCTCGGAATCCTGCCGGCACGCGCTCACACAAGTTACTTGAACATTCAAAGCTGGAACGCTACTTTGTACAACCCCAAGGACGCAGTTCTCTGCGGTTGTATCTCGCCAACGTATACCTATCTATATGGCCTAGTTTCCTGAATTCCCGGATTTCCCGACTTTCATCGGGTCGGCTCGTATTCCGGCAACTTCTCGGACCCGACAGCGATTTACCTCGCCCTTATACATCTGCTTGTATTATTATTTTCGTTTTATACGGGGGCTCCATAATAAATACTAATTTATGAAAAAGGCGGGTGATATGCCCCATAAGTGGAGAAGACAACATCATAAGTGTATTACCCAAGAGACAGTTGAGTCATCCGCTTTGATTAATAATGTGTAAATGTCTGTTGTCTATTCACGAGTAACAGCGAGCAATTCAAAAGATGAGCTTCGAACTTGTCTAGGTATAAAAGAAACGCTCATAAAAAACAATCCCAAGACTGGGAAACAAACAATGAATAGTCTTTGTCGCCCGCATTTATGTACACACCCCTCTCAGGTCGTCGGTTTCGGGTTTCAGTTCGCCTTTTGATCTCGCAGGGTCCGTAGATCGATCTGGCTCAGTAGTCGGTGGTGTTCCTTTTTCAAGGCTTTGAACTCGTCGTCTAATTGATGGTGCCATGGGTATAAGACGAAGACTTGGAATGCCAGTGCTGAAGAGGCAACTCCGAAGTTGATGAGCGAGATTCCGCGCGTGATCCACATGGCGAGAAGACTGAATGATTAGTATTTGGGCTGAAAATGAGGAATAACAGACTCACGATGAGCTGAGGAGAGAGTATTATGTATTATTGTTAGAAAGTGGGTATAACACACCTAAGATGGACTGTAGAAGAGGCAGGGGTGTGAAGAGAATATAGGTGAAAGGAAAGAAGTCAAATTTGACGTGGCTATTAAAAGAATTTGATTTCGGTAACCGCGAATCAATACCGAATATACTTCGAATCGAGAAAATGTACCTCGGACCCGTGGACGTTATTATCTTTCGGAGATTGATCGTATCAGTCGGATCCGACGCGATAAGAACCGAACCCTTCCAAGGGTCCCTTCAGCCCCAACCTTGAACTTCCCAAACACTTTAAACTTTAAATTTGCTGTGAGAACTCTTTCCTTACCAGAAAGAAAGTCATAGTGAGTGATTCCACCTTCATCAACAAAGAAAGTACTACATATACTGACTGTTATCATAGATCAACCAATTCTGCCATCCTCAAGACACCGCCCAAGCCACAAACACAAGTACATCCAAATGGAATCCAACTACACACAGAGCAAACCGCAGCAGCTGCTCGGTTGGGTAAGGGAGCAGAAATACAAGCTTGCTGGCGCAACTTTCGTTGCCAGCATGGTTGGTTCCTTTATCCTGGTCGGTCGCAACCCGCACCTGACGGGTAAACAAAAGCTTGTGCAGGCTCGCGTGTATGCACAAGGTCTGACGCTGGCGGTCATTGTTTCATTGGCTGCATTGGACATGTCAGACCGCCGAAGGCCATGATCAACCCATTTGCTCAGTGGAAGGAAGTTGTCAAGCAGTTCGATTCAAAGAACTCAGGCCAGGAATTTCCGAGCCATCATTCGATCGAGACGGGGAATATGTGTAGATATGTTGATTTGTATTATATATTACAGCCTAGATTATAGAGCGGTTAGGATATAGATTCTTGCTAGAAATTTAGAGCATATATTACTGGGCGACTTTCGACGTGCTAAGACGGGGCTATTTTGAAGAAAGAGTGAATCCCATAGGGTAAAGTGACGGAGACAAAGTGCTCTGGAAATTAGTCTCTAACCGGAATAGGTCTCACATATAAGGAGGACTCCGTATCTCATATGTACAAAACTCAGTTGCTCAAGCTCCTAGAAGGTGGAGACAGCTAGACAGCCTATTCCAGACCGGGGCATAATGGCAAGGTCATGTAGAACAAGCCCCCTTTGAAGGAGGAAGGAGATACACCAGGGTAGACCTCTCAATAACTCGCAAATGGGGCCAAGCCCCCGGCCCACAGCCCATTAATACCAACCTGTATATTCAATTTCATACAAAATCACCCTAAAAGGATCCAACTTAACCACGAATTCGCACTTGGGGGGATTACTGAGTATTAGTATGAAGAGATATATATATTGGGTCTATAACCAGGTATTAATTGTAGTAACTAGCACTAATGGTACCTCTACTTACTATATAATTCCCTAATAAAAATAAGTACCCCTTATAAAAATAAAGCTTCATAAAAATCAACTTTACATCTTGTGAGTTAATTTATAAGCTTATAAGAAGGTTTCTGTATAGCCTCATGTATTGCTCAGATGGTAGTTTGAATACCCAAGAAAAACCAGAGAAAAATGCATTAATTATACAGCTACGATAAATTGGCACGTTTATATTGTTTGGGGCCCATTATGGCCCCGAATGGGGTTTACGGGCTTTCATTCCGGGCCCACGACCCACCAATGGGCCCGAAGGTAGGGCCCAAAACCCAGCCGATTTGGTGGGTTGGGCTGGGCTGGGCTATGGGCTTTGTGGGCTATCAAGAGGTCTACACCAGGGGATCGATTTTAGTCACAAAAGTCTATTAAGAGATGTAATTTAGAAAGGTCGGCTAGTGGTTACCATCTACTTATCAAGTCCGTCTCCTCTCAAACAAGCGCATGTGTTCCATTCCAAGGATACATGAAAGTACCAAGAAATACCGTTGATCTTAAATCTTGACGAGAATGAGAGGGTGCGTTTAAGTGGCCAATTGGTGCCAAAAACAAACACGGCATGTTCTTCTTACCAAAGTGAGATAGATCCTCGAAGTTCGAGCAACATATTGAGAAGCATCCAGCAACTGGGACATAGGACATCACTAAATGAATTAGAAGAAACACGCGGGGGGTTCTTACAAGATGCCTGGATAACACGACTGTGTATATAGTGAGATCTAGGCCTACCATTCAAAATCAAGTAGCTTTGCCCTCGTCAGCTTGAAGACATCAACGATTGGTAAGAAGATAAAGAGAGCAAATACTACCCCATGCGCAGGGGACAAACACCTCCAGAATGACCCCATAGAGGGCAAGTAAGGTCCCACACTCTGTTATTTATTCCGTCTCATTATTGATCACTGTCTGCATGCTTTTAACAATCTTCTGCTCCGCTTTACCCCCCCAAGTATACGAAGCAGCCCTCTCCTTTGCTTTTTCAGTCCATCGATCGCGAGGAATGAAGGATCTATGTAATCAGAAAGGGTAGTTATTACCAAAACTTTGGCTGGGTCTCTCACAGTTTGCCACTTCGTTGGCTTGCAAGGTATACCTGATGAGGAAGGTGCAAAACATCCTCCTGGCTGAGTGGCTCGGTGACAACCAAATCAAGAATAAACCATCTTTTGAGAGGTTCCAGTGAGTCAAAGTCAGCAGGAATATGGATGTGGTCGTAGCCCGCCGGGTGAAGGGTAGAATTGAATGCACGGTTTAAGATACTTTCACAGAACTCGTTCCCAATTTTGACATGGCGCCGTTGGGGAAAACCATCTATATCGGTAACACAAGCGTAAATGACTATTCTGGTGGGATGAAAGTCCATATTGATAGTGAATAATAACAAGGAGAGAAGTTGCGCCGTTCGAGTGAATGCTGCGCGTTAAACGAATTGGTCACGAGATTGGGCCAAGGATCTCGGCTGTGGATTAATAAAATAACCGAAAGCTTACACTGTGACTTCATGCATCCTTGGGATATTGGCAGGAGCGATGTAGTTACTACACTAACAGCAACCACGTTGTTCCAATCTAGAAGTGAGTCGGAGAAAACGTCAACATTCTTTTAGACCTGCTCAAGTGCAGCAACTACAGCACGGGAGCTGTGAGCTTTCTAGTCTTTGTCTTTCAATAATAGCAAGTACCTGCTTCGAGGTCGGGATGCCCTGAAGAGTATACATCGATGTAGCTGCTCAAATGGAGGTGGATCGGCAAACCGTGAATAAGCGATGCCGATGATTGGGTTTATGTCATCGGCGCCGATGTCGGAGTTGGTGGGGTCGAACACTGCAATTCACCCACCCGCCTTTATATTCTGAAGCTCAACCTGGACAATTGAGTCAATAATTTCTCTTCTCGTTACTACATAATGTCTTCCTTCAATATCGTTGTCTTTGGTGGTGACCACTGTGGTCCTGAGGTATGTCATTGGGAGCTTCTGTGGGGAAATTGAATATAGGACTGACATTGAGGAACAGGTGACTGCTGAGGCCGTCAAGGTAAAATTCCACGCTGGAATTGCACTGAATACACATACTGATTGAATTTCAGATCCTCCGCGTCATTGAGAAGTCCCGTGGTGTTACTTTCAACCTGCAGGATCACCTGCTCGGTGGTGTGAGTATACTCTATCCACGCGACAAAAGCCCAATGACTAACAATTGCAGGCCTCTATCGATGCTACCGGTTCGCCCTTGACCGATGAGGCTCTGAACGCCGCCAAGAATGCCGATGCCGTTCTTCTCGGTGCCATTGGAGGTCCCGTACGTCTATCTCTTCAGCCCCCCCCCCCCAATCTCCCCCCCCTCCCCGCACAAACCCCAAGAACAATCCTACTCACACATTGCGTCCGACAGAAATGGGGCACCGGCGCCGTCCGCCCCGAACAGGGTATCCTCAAGCTGCGCAAGGAGATGGGCACATTCGGCAACTTGCGTCCCTGCAACTTCGCGGCGCCCTCGCTGGTCGAGAGCTCCCCGCTCAAGGCGGACATCTGCCGCGGAGTCGACTTCAACATCATTCGTGAGCTAACGGGCGGTATCTACTTCGGCGAGCGTGTGGAGGACGATGGTTCCGGATACGCCATGGACACTGAACCCTACTCCCGCCACGAGATCGAGCGCATCATCCGTCTCGCCGCCAACCTCGCTCTGCAGCACAACCCTCCCCTGCCCGTCTGGAGTTTGGACAAGGCCAATGTCCTTGCTACCAGTCGTCTCTGGCGTAAGGTCGTTACCGAGGTTATGGAGAAGGAGTACCCCCAGGTCTCCATTGGTCACCACCTCATTGACTCGGCTGCCATGCTGATGATCAAGGATCCCCGTAAGCTGAACGGTATTGTTGTTACTAGCAACCTGTTCGGTGATATCATTAGCGATGAGGCTAGTGTTATCCCCGGTTCCCTGGGTCTGCTTCCCAGTGCCAGTTTGAGCGGTATTCCTGATGGCAAGAGCCGTGTCAACGGTATCTACGAGCCTATTCACGGTATGTCTTCTGTTCTCTTATTCCTTTCTGCCAAATCTTGTGTTCCAGTCATGGCTAATTGGCACTCATAGGCTCTGCCCCCGATATTGCTGGCAAGGGCATCGTTAACCCCGTCGCTACTATCCTGTCTGTGGCCATGATGATGCAATACTCCTTCAACATGATCGACGTCGCTCGCGTGATTGAGCAGGCTGTGAGCAACGTCATCGAAGCTGGTGTTCGCACCGGCGACATTGGCGGCACAGCCAAGACCACCGAGGTCGGCGATGCCGTCGCCGCCGAGCTGGAGAAGCTGCTTAAGTAGATACAAAAGCAGCCTCTTCGATGTTTCTATATGAGATATGACTAGCATATAAAACTAAAAATTTGAATACCCGTTTTAAGATGCATCATGTATTTCACTGGCGCAAAAATGCCTAATAATATCACTCGCCAACCCAAACCCATGCTAAAAAAATTGGAACTGGGTATCATGAAGACATTGAAACTCCGATAATAAACCTCCGTTGGCATTTTGCAAGCCAATCAACGCCGGTATTTTTGGTCCTTGTAAGAAGCTCGTGCTTAGCGAATCACTGGCTCACCCATCCAATCTGGCTCGTCTAGACCAGTAGTAGTGAGTCCAGTATCAGCATCTTCACTTGCAGTACGTCCCCGAAGATCATGAGCCCCACGCAAGGACGGACGACGGCGCCGAGGATCAGCAGAAGCCGAGGGAGCAGCGGCCATCCGACGACGACTATCATCACAAGCAAACACCTGGAATCCACGAACATGAGTGTCCTTGCCGTTCTGATGGTTCTCCATAATACGCATCTGGATAACCATAGCTTTCAGCACATTCCCAGAATAGGGATCATCCTCATCATCCTGACTATCAGGTTCATCAACCTCATAAAACGGATCACACTCATCATCATGCTCATGGTCAGGGTCATCACAGTTCCGGTACACAATTGTCCGTCGACGCATACTCGTTGATCGGCGTGTCGACTTCCCAGGCTCGTTACGCACCCACCCACCGTTTCTACCGCCAACGCCCTCGAGTGGCACATCGACCCAGCCGCATGGTCCATCGCCTTCCCAAGTTGCGAACTCGATGAGGTCGTTGCCGCCCATTCCAGCTGCGAAAACCATCTTCGTGGGCGTGTAGCTTTCGTCGAGCTCGAAATCGAGATAGACGCGGATACGTACGACGGCTACCAGTTTGAAGAAGTGGAGCGTTAAAGTGTGCGGTTGTGGTCCGTCGGATTGCCAGTATTGGGCCGGGGAAGGGTTGCGGAGGGCTGCAACGCCGCAGCCCGGCTTGGAGGTGGAGACGGTCCAGGAAGCGAGCGATGAGATCTCGCGCAGGTTGGGTGGTAAGGGGGAGGGAGATTTTTCTGTTGCACGAGGACATTAGCTTGCATTCTTGACGCGCATGCCATGAGAAAAGTGGGAGCGGGAAATTAGTACCTCGATCGTGCATCTCATGGTCGGGGTCTTCTTCGTCCTCGAATTGGTCCTCGACTTCTTCCTCCAGTTCTTCGCCATCGATATCGGAGTCATCAAATTGCCCTTCAATGACATTACCATTATCGAAGGAATCATCAAAGTCGAGTGGTCCGTCGTTCCCAAGCTCTTGCATGCTGTGTCCGCGCGGGTCAAAATCATCGTCAAAGTCGTCGTCATCCATCATTTGCGGTGGTGGTTGCTCCACCCTTGGTCTTCCAAATATTGTAAATGGATTTATCGGTGCCGCTGGATGTCCTGCCACAGCGACCTGGTCAGGTGTGAGAGCATTTGGACCGGTGGAGGGGGGTTGGTGTTGATGGGTTGGGTTGGTAGGAGTGTGACGCGTTGGCGGGGTCTGGAACTGTGCTCGGAGGTTTCCTGGGGCATTTCCCTCTTGATTGGGTATTATATCGCGTGGGTTTGGCTGTCGGCGCAAGTGAGGCATGGTTGTTCCATAAGTTGCAGGAGTCGATGTTTACGCGCAGATCGAGGGGAGCTCCATTTCCTTTTCCGGCTAGCGCCAATTGGAAGCTATGAGGCATTCCAAGCGATGGTAAATAACTTGGCCTATTTAATTTCATCTAATCATTTGAACACCAAGGAATATGCCATAGCTCAGATGGCTTTAGCACTGAACTCCTTGGAGCTTCCAGACGTCACTACATTTCAAGGCATTTGTATTATATATATGTACCATGGATTTTAGGTCGCATCTATACTGCTGGGCCTCACGCCTATATATCTTCTTCCTAGCCCTGTCTTTTTAGCTCTCAATTTAATATATTGACCAAGCCACTAATTTCAATGAGGCTTAGATGTATACGGGCATTTGCTCCGTAGGAAGCTCCCATACAGCTAATAGAACGGCGGCAGGGAGTCCAATACCAAGGGCAATGAAGCCAAGGATGCTTGACCTCCATCCATAGCCTAGTGAAGAGTACCTATTATATGATTAGACTATATAAAAGAAAAAAAGGCTGATTGACAAAATTGAGTTATATGTAGGGTGCGAACATCAGAAATGTAAACCCCGCAAGACATCTAATGGTGGAAACAGCTGCTAGTCCACTCGCCGCGTACCGTCAGCATGTATCAATGACATAGGCGTTTACAGATATCGTGCATGCAAGTGCCCTAGTACTAAATATGGAGGCTCTAATGTTAGGCGTTAAAACCATGCCGGCCGCATAAAGCCCCCTGGCTCCTAGCGTTTATGTTGATTTGATATACCTGAGTATTTATGTGGTGGAATACCTTGGGTTTGATTATTTGCGCAGTCTGAGGGGGCTTCAACGCCTGGGATTTGCATAGTGCGAATGTGAGAATGAATAGCTTCAATCATGGGGGATTTCGTTTATAGTATGCGGTATAGAGTAGTCATTCTCGGCCTTCTAGCTAGAGATCAAAGGGAACACCAAAAAAACAAAATAAAGATACCTGGAGAATTATTCTTAGTTCTATCTGTATTGCAACCTTAACCTCCTCAGGCTATATGAATACTCTAGTTACCAAATCCACAACGTTCTAGTACGCCAATACGATACTAGGCCTCAGGGTCTACTTAATATTCAACTAAGGATCGTCATACGACACGGATTATAAACCGAAGACAGTTCCACCGGTAGTAGCTTATTGTGACAAAGTAATATCCATTATGGCTCGCATTATTCACAGGTGCCAAGTTCCTTCCGTTGCCGTTCATCTACCGGTGTAGGATTTCGTAGTAAAGCGACACATCTAGCAGCAGCACTCACAGCACTCGAAGCAAGCGATACCCGCGCATCTATTATAAAAGCGTCAGCTAGTCTTCCTTATTCTGCTTAGTTAAGGCTCTGAAGTAATGTCGGAAGACTTACATTCCGCAGCAAATATCACCACCTTCACCACCACCGCGAAGTTCCATCTTCATGGATTCGGAGCTCTAAAGGGTTAGTTGGGATCCCAATAAGTAATATTCGGAGAGCATACAGGCTGCTGGGAGACATTGTTGGAAGACATGGTCTCGGCGTTAGATGGCTGTTCCATGGTCATAGTGGCCGCATCCCAGGTAGACTCCTGGGCTGGCTTGGACTCGTTAGAAGACTTAAACCAGCCGAACATTTTTGTGGTTGATTAGTATCTTTGAGGGAGAAGAGAAAAGGTACAGGAAGAGGGAGGTGAAAGATAAAGGGGAAATAAATAAGCCGCGGCCAGCTGTGTGTTTCTACTGAAACGAAAAGTCGTACTTACTATGTAATATTCAAACTCTTTTTCAGTACAGCCCAGCAGGCAGCCATATTATGGGCTTGTGGAGCATGGGGATATCTTATGTGCCTCTCTAGACAAGAGTACAAGAGTACAAGAGTACAAGAGTACAAGAGTCTATATTTGGGAGAGTTGAATAAAAAGAATCAAGTGACTTATTATGCGATGTCTTCTGCATTTTATGTAGAAACCTGAAACCTGACAGAAAAAGCAAAACGCAAGTCCTGAAGCAATGAAATGGAGCCAAGCTTTTAGTCAAGCTTTGAGAGGTCTTGGCACGTTTTCCCTTTCAGCCTTGTTTTGTGACGTCGCGTAGAGTATCCTTAGTGACTATAATATTTAGCATTCATTTCAGCATTAGTTAAGGGAACTCACCGTTTGACATCTCCGTAGCCACCAGCAGCGACCTTGAATTGGGCTTTCACCTGGAAGATAAATAACATCAAAGTCCCGTTGACTTTTGAGATCTTACACGAAAAGAAGCATTTCATCAAAAGAGAGCTCTTTAGTATGAGACATCACTGTTACAATTCGGGCAATCTCAGGTATACCCAAAGCCTGACTTCGTGTGCTGATATCATTTCCCGAATTCATTGCCTCGCCTTTACCCCTGTTAAGGATTCTTTAGTCTCGTTTCTCTCGCACCTAGCGGGCCCGATATTCTTTCAGTTCAAAAATGCAGTGCTGAAGTAAGGTTTTTCAGTGGTTAGCTTTCTCCACGGTTATGGACTTCTTGTCGGCATTTAGGTTATAAGTAGCTCAATCCGACTTCTAATCTCCAAGATTTCTGTGTTCTCCAGGATGCACTCCTTAATATCCGCTGGCAGCTCACCTAGTAATCCCAGTTCGTAGAATCTCTTAAACCCCCTAAAAGTACTCGATGTGATCTGATTGATCTTCTTCTAAAATGATTAAAACTGTATTAACCGAAGAACAATGCTGTAAATAGTCCTTAGGGTACGCTCCTAGGCCTTTATGGCCGTAAACTTACGAAACTAACGCAGACTCATGTTTTTCTATATTAGATCATAGCGAATCAATTCTCGATATGTCATAATCCTCAGATTTCTTTACCTCGATCCTTTTCCTAAGATGTTTTTTCGAATCTCGTGGATATTTGGCGTCTTACTACAGCTAGTAGCGGTAAATATCGCCTATAAGCATTTGCTAAATAAGTCCTTGGCCAAGGGGATGTCTTAGGTCCTTCGGCTATAACGTTTCGGAGGACAGGTTTGTACAGGTATTGAATATTCATCATTCTGGCGGAACGCAATCGGCCTATCGAAAGATCGAATTGCGCCAGATAATCCACTGTAGTCACCTAGAAAATGGCACCATACTTAAGCATAAGGATCAGAAGGATATAGCTAGATGCAAATTTCAGTCTCTTCATATCACGAATACCAATCCCAAATCTGCAAAATCTGCAAATGAGCTCCTATTGTAAACATTACAGGGTATTCTGCGAAAGCTGGATTATTGATTGCTTTTTAAGCCACGCTTGATTGACTCTCCATACTACTTCAAAGGAAAGGTGCCATGGAGGATGGGAACAGAAAGGAAAGCTCCGATTCTCGCTCTAGTGAAGAGATATAAGTGGAGAGCTAGCAAAATGATGACTTATAGCCGTTTTCTACATCTAACCAGGAAACATAACCTGAAAGAAGATAATAAATCTACCTTCTACCATGCAGCTCATTATATAGCTTCATGGGGACAAAGAGAGAGCCCTAACACGCTGCAAGCACGCAGGTAACCAATGCCTTGCTTCCTTAGTAATAGTAATTACACGCATTACGTAGTAACGGTGCTCACTACGAAGGCATAGCGCTCAGGGTCACATGCGCTCATTTTAATCTAGCCTGCGAATTTAGGTCGTCGGATTCTGTGATAAAAAAGCTTGTGTCTAGGATTGCAGGTTATGTAGTGAAAGACGTATGCTTTAGTTACATAATAATTATGAGAGAGAAGTGAGACGTACTAGGTTTAGTGTAAAAAATAGGACTAGAAACCCTAATAGTGTATAGTAGGTAGAGTTAATATATAATTAATGCATAGAAGTAAACCACCTTGAAATATGGCGATAGACAACTTTGTATGATATACAAAGCTTCGTTTTATGGACTCACCGAGCCGATTTCGTGCTGGGATGGGTTGATGATTTGCAATATACCGTACTCCGTATAGAGAGATGTAAAAGGCGGTCTAAATTCAGGCCAAATACAAGCATTGGGGCATCAAATGGGTGTATACGACCCCCAGCTCAATACCCCTTGGAGTGAATCTGATATACAAGATCCCTCCCACCTTTTTGTTTCCTTAGCTGTTCAATTGTGCAATTCTCTTTGCTTGGAGATCACGTATTGTAAAATCACAAGATCATATTGAGATATGCATAGTCTCGGCCAACACGCCGACAGTGGGTCAACGGGGACTTTATAAAGAGGGGTTGGTCCCCATAATTCTCTTACCTCAACCACAACACAAAATATACAAGATGTCTATGAGCATTGAAGACTGCGCTCAAAGCCGAGATGGCTTCCCTCGTCCATTCCCAGATACGCCTTCAAATGTGTTGGAGCAGTTCAAGATGAACGGAAGGGTGGTTGTCGTTACGGGGGCTGCCGATGGACTTGGTCATGCGATAGCACAAGCTATGGCCGAAGCTGGCGCTCATGTTGCCTTATGGTATAATTCGTAGGTATCCTTTATTCAATATCTGTCTTAGATGGAATTAGTATTAACCACATAAACAGAAATGACGTCGCTATTGAAAAAGCCCAGGTCCTGGCAAAGGATCATGCTGTAAAGGCTTTGGCTTACAAGGTCGATGGTGAGCGGACAGTTGGAGCTTCATGTCCACAAAGAAAAGTGGCAAAATGCTAAGGTTTGATCTGCAGTGTCGGAATCCTCTCAAGTATCCGAGACGATTGCAAAGGTCGTGGACGATTTCGGCAAGATTGATGTGTTCATTGCCAATGCAGGTCAGTTCCCGCGGCACCTTGACATAAAGTAGACAGCTGATTTAGAGAAGGTATGGCGATCTCCAAGCCTATCTTGGAACAGACTCTAGATGAGTACCGGAAGCAGATGTCCGTGAATGGTATGAATATGTCCCTTCAGCGAGATAACGAATTGTGGTGTTAACCGATAATTAGTTGATGGTATTGTGTATTGTTCTAAATATGCTGGCGAGGTATTCGCACGGCAAGGTCATGGCAATCTCATCATTACCTCGAGTATGAGCGGACACATTGTCAACGTTCCTACTGACCAGCCTGTCTACAACGCGACCAAAGCGTACGTCACCCACTTTGGAAAATCACTTGCTCGCGAGTGGCGGGATTTCGCGCGAGTCAACATCGTCTCGCCAGGTTTCTTCGATACAAAGATGGGAGCCGGGCCCTCGGCCCTCCAAGAGGCATACCGCATGTCGTCACTTGGAAGGCAAGGCCACGTGAAGGAAATCAAGGGCTTGTATCTGTACCTTGCCAGTGATGCATCTACCTTTATGACCGGAAGTGATGTACTTATCGACGGGGGATATGTCCTGCCATGAAGAGATGAGGTCTAGACGCTGAGATCAAATTTGCAGAGAATATCATAATTTGGACATATGCAATTTAGATGACACCAACAAACGAGACAATATCTCGCCAAAGGCAATTTCGATATCGGGCTAAAACTTCAAATGTGACTCCGCGCCCGAAGGCGTTTTTGCCCCGCTATGTCAAGCCGCAGGGTCTTTTTGTTCAGGTACGATTTTGATACCTTTCCATCGAGATAGCGAGTATACGGGGTACTGAGCGTAGTGCACTACATATAGCGAAGTACATGGATCAATCGAACCTTGTCGTCGAACGAACGTGCTCAAAAGTCAAACTATTTCCCCAAACTTGGAAATAAAACTCCGAGTTCCGAGCCAACAACGGGCCATGCCCATGAGAACAGTGGAGTAGCATGAGTCAACGACTCACAATGAGCGACGGCCGGAGAGGCCGACAATACCGGGTACGATCTCCAAGGGTACTTTTGCCTCCAATATCGTTCAAGAATGGGGGTTGTCGGACCCGGGCAACATCTTGGCGTGGTCATTTGAATAGGCGTCAAAATAAATAGAAAGCAGGCTAATCAGTGACAGGGATGTATGTCGTCGTCAGCTACAGGAATATCATATCAAGTGATGAAGCCACTTTTCTAATCGAAACACGGCAGACGAGACAAACGGTGAAAACCTGCTTTGGGGTTGGTGTTATGTGATTGGCTGGTGTAGCGGCCCGGTTGGAGATTCAATTCCCTCAGTACACACAATAGTAGAGAGATTCAGTGTATGTTTGTAGATAGACTAGAAAATAGGAAATAGAAGAAAAGGAAGTAAGAAAGATCAAGAGAAAACATTTGAAAGACAGAACCTTGAAATTTACGAGAATACAGAATACAATACGTATTGAAATCGGTTTTCCCCACGTTCTCTATCACGGAAGTGACTTCATGCGATTTCAACTGCCCCTCCTTTCCCTCTTCACCTTTTTTTTTTCATTTTCGCTTTTTGCTTCTGTTTCTGTTTAACTTAGCGCCATCCGGTGCAGCAAGGTCCAAAACGGCATAATCACAGTAATCACACTGGCCATTGGTGTCAGCTCAACCTCGTCCCCGATAACCTTCACTCGCCATGGCTGAAGAACGAGATTTCGCTGCTGAGGCACTCGCGCCTGAAGTAGATGCTCCCTCTTCCAGCGGTCCCGCTCCTCCGTTTCCCCGACAGGCCTCAGATTCCGTCATCCCCCCTTCCGCGAATCTTCAGGACCCGGCTTATCTGCCTCATCCACACACCTGGGCCAGATCAATGCTGCGCGCCGCGGTGGGCCTTCACCACACCAACAACCCTTGATGAGCTCGCAAGGATCCGGCGGTTTAAACCCAGACCTCATGGCAAAAATGAAGGCATTCTCGTTATCCCGCCAAGGTGCCCCGGTGCCACAAGCTGCTTCGACGGGGCACCTCCCCATGGCCCAAGGAAACGGTGCAGGTGCCGCACTTGCTGCCGGTGTACCCCAGAGTGCCGCACGGCCCAGTCCTCCAAATTGGTCATCTTCCCCTGCCATCCCCGCCACTAGCTCTAATCCTTTGTCGCCTCGGCCGGGGGGCTGGCGAAGCGCGTAAAGCCGAGTCTCAAGTTATCGGATATCACAGGTTCGCCCAATCCTGCAGCAGGTGCGGATCAAAAACAGGGCGAACAAAATGGGGAGACTGCCTTCAGCAAATACTCCGAGTTTATCGACACGAAAGAGGGCACTTTGAACTTCAAAAACAAAGCTGTTCTGCACGGAGGTGGTGTCGAATTTTCGTCAGGTCACAGCTTTAAGATCTCTCTGGATGAAGTCGATCGCTTGGAGGAGTTGGGTAAGGGTAATTATGGAACGGTCTATAAAGTTCGACACTCTCGCCCGCATCTACGAAAACCCGGTATGGGGTTGGGTGGCATTGTCAGCCGGCCTCCAGGCCATGATGACACGAGTTCGGAATCCGGGAATCAACTCTCGGGCGTGGTCATGGCCATGAAGGAGATTCGCTTGGAATTGGACGAAGCCAAGTTTGCACAAATCATCATGGAGTTGGACATTCTACACCGCTGTGTCTCTCCGTTCATCATCGATTTCTATGGTGCCTTTTTCCAGGAAGGTGCAGTGTATATGTGTGTCGAGTTCATGGACGGCGGATCGATCGACAAGCTCTACGAAGGTGGTCTTCCCGAAAACGTTCTGCGGAAGGTGGCTCTGTCCACCATCATGGGATTGAAATCACTGAAGGAGGACCACAATATTATTCACCGCGATGTGAAGCCTACCAACATCCTTGTCAACAGCAAGGGCCAAGTCAAGATCTGTGACTTTGGTGTTAGCGGAAATCTGGTCTCTAGTATTGCGAAGACCAACATTGGTTGTCAGAGTTATATGGCACCTGAACGAATCGCGGGAGGCGGAATGCAACAGTCAGGAGCGCCGAGTGCCGGCACCTACAGCGTGCAGAGCGATGTCTGGAGTTTAGGCTTGTCCATCATCGAATGCGCTATGGGCCGATACCCATACCCACCGGAAACATTCAACAACATTTTCAGCCAGTTACACGTGAGTACCTTGACAGCAGTTTTCCGAGTTCAACATTCTAATATCCTTCATTTTAGGCTATCGTCCACGGAGATCCCCCAACACTACCCGAAGGATTCTCCGAAGAAGCGCACGCATTCGTCCGGGCCTGTCTCGACAAGAACCCGAAAAACCGACCAACTTACGACATGCTAATCCGACACCCCTGGTTAGCACCCCTTATGCAGCCACCTACCGAGTCTGGTGATGACAGCGCCCCACTGCCCGAGGAGTCCGGTGGCGATGCCGCTTCATCCACTATCACAGAGGACAAGGAAGTGGCCGAGTGGGTGAACAAGCAACTCAAACTCAAGGAAGAGGGCCTGCTACATGTTTCCGACAAACCGGCACTTCACGCCGTGGCGCTGGATAAGGTCGGCACAGCTCCTTCCGAGGGTGATCCTCACGCTCCGTTGCAAAATGACTGAGCTTGTCACCGGCTATTCGGAATTTTGCATGCTCCTTTTCTCCGGGGGGCACTTTCACGGCGCAGGCGCCGTTTATCACGACTTGCATCCCTATTGATTCCACCATGCCAATATGCCAATATTCTGGTCTTTGGAGTCCATTGGAACGTGGTCAGACCGTCGCCATGGTCATTACCCGCGTGTGATTTGAAACTATTTCAACAAATCATCCATCTGGATCTACAAGAATTTGGTTTATTGAACTAAACTGGGGATAATTTACTGCGCCCAGCCTTACATATCAGGCGCAAGGAACTCATTTTCATATATGTCACCCGATGATTCCGAATTTCCTGCATTCGAACTGTGATTTCCTTCTGTGTCTCCTATGCAAGCGCTATACTTGGCCTTGTAGGCATTCTGGATTGGGTATCATTTTCGTAGATGCAGTCACTGTAGTCTATTAACCTTTCAATTGAAACAATCTTTATTTTAATTTGCTAGTAAGCTAAAGCTATTCATGCGGACATATTAAAAGCCATGTTGAATACAGAACATAAATATACCCCGTGGTTCTCACTGTTGAAACTGGAAAAGAACCACACTCATCCTCTCTCACCACTCAAGCCTCTCCCCAAATCTCATCCGCAATCTCCCTCACCAGACTCAACTTCTTCTTCTGGTGCTCACCAAGAAGAGGATACCCACTCTCATGAGTACTAAATCCACACTGGGGACTGACACAAATCCTCTTGAGCGCCTCCTCCCTAGTCTCCCCAGACCCTTCAGCAACAAAATCAGCAGCCGAATAAATCCTCTGCTTCATAACCTCCTTGTCCTCCAAATCCCGCACCTTGGTACTAATAACCCCGACAACAACATTCTTCCCCTTGGGCAAAAACTTCAACGGCTCAAACCCCCCAGCCCGCTCAGTGTCATACTCCAAATAGAAAGTGTCAACGTCCAAATCCTCAAACAACTTCTTCGCAATGATATCATAAGACCCCTCAGAAAAATGCCGTCCCCCAATAAAATTCCCCCGACAAAGATGAATCCCCGTATGCATATCATCAGGCAATCCAACAAAACAATCATTGTAAAGCTTAATATAAGCGTCCAACAAATCATCCACAGTCCCTTCATTATCGGCATCATCCGCCCATCCCTCCCGGAACGATGTCGAGCAGAAATACGCCATCCCGGGGTCATCGAATTGCACGTTTCGCAGACCGGCTGCATACAGCGACGCAAGCTCGGCGCGATACACTTTCGCAACGTCGGCGAAGTACTCCGCGTCATTGGAATAGGCGTCAGGGGTGTATGCACGTCCTTGCTTGTATCTCATGTGGAACCAGGCGGGAGTGATCATCGTCAGTTTGATATTGTGCCATTCGCTCTGTGGCAGCGACGCCTGGACTAGACGCAGCTCGTGCAGGTTGGATTGGGAGGCTGAGACGCTGTGGGAGAGCTTGCTCCCTGCGATAACAGAGTCACCCGGCATTACTTTTCTGTCTTTTTCGATCAGGCTTACCACGTCTGGGTGGTAGAGTCTGAACATTGAGGATTCGGCGTCTTGGAGGCGGATTGTTCCTGGTGTTTGTCAGTTGGGTTTTCTTTGGTTGCGGCTGTGGTTGTTTGTATATAAATAACAGAGATAGCGGGAACAAGTCTATCAACTTACCCTGGAACTCATCCCACATCAATCCCCAGAATCGGGTGCGGTTGAACTCGCCAGAAGTAACGGCCTTGAACTCGAGGTCTCGCTGCATCTTGACGACATCGCAGATGGCTTCTTGTTCGATGGTGGGCAGCCCGGCAGCTTCGGCGGAGATTCCGGTGGCAACCTTCTCACGAACTTCGAGGAGGTTGTCTGGACGTAGTAGTGAGCCCATGTGCTCGGCCCGGAATGGCGGGCCGCTGCTAAGCTTGTGTGGCATGGTGTATGTAGTTTGGGTAAAAGACTGTCCTTTCGATTATGGAGGAGTTGCTTGATACAGTGATTATTCAAGAGAAATTTCAGCTCTCATGAAGGGGGGCATCCCCATCTCTTCATCTCGGGGCTTCTCCATGTGGGGATTCTATATGCGGGGCTGATGGGGCTCTTAAAACACTGTGGTCTCTCTTTTCACATTCTCTAAATACAGGGAGCACGGGCTGTCATCTGTCGGCTCGATATGTAGATACTAGATCTTCTTATGATTTAATCCTTGGAGCAACAACCTTCAATTTGAACATCGGCATGTCGACGCCTCAATACCTCAACAGGCTAAAAAAGCCCCACATACGCCTATAAAGTTAGCAGAAGATATTTCTTGCAGATAACTCTATGCATGCAACACAGCCAAATATAAAGTCTAAAAAATATGGCATTGTTAAATATTCCATCCAGATTCTGCATTCGCGCATAGTGCAAGTTGAACACCAACCGTCCAAATACACACGTGATATCCCAATAGCGTAAAAAAACATATTACTACGATATCCAGGTTAAAAAAGCCCCACATCCTATCTCCATAACGAAGGACCTGTAAGGAAAAAAAAAATAGGTAGCTTCTCTTTGATTGAGCGTGTCATCCTTAGTGCAGGGGCCATGCTAATCTTCTCTGTATATTTTCATTTGACCATATGCCCCGAAGGGCGAAAGAACATCCTTAAAGTTCCATATAGCCCCTGTTTGCGGGCAGAATTGTACCGCCTACTGATTTGGTCTGCGTAGACATGTATGGTTGCCAGAGTTAGCATGTTTGGGCTCGGTACAGCGAATTGCCTGCTTGCTCAGTGTAGGTGATATGACAATTAGCTCATGTTCAGACAAAAAAGAGCGGGAGATGATGAGATGAAAACGGACGAATATAATCCAACATTGCGGGGCTCTCCTTGTGTGTGGGATTACTCATCCTATGGTGGGGTCATTTCAATGGACATATGTGAATTACAATTGTCAATTGTAAGAACCAGGATGGCTTCTAGATTTGGTATCATGGCCTCTTCAATCGTCATGAATAAGATGAAGGTTGTTGAATGACTTCCATCAAACTCCCAAGCCCTAAGTTCGACTTCGGCGCCAGGCTACCATTGATAATGTGGGGTGTGGTTTGCCCTATCTCTTTGTTTCTTTAGTTAAAAGTTGATTCTAGTTATATACATCTCGCTGATTCTTTCCTTTGTACGTGGCATACTTGCCGAATAGAAGGAAGGATATGGAACTTATTCTTCTGGTGATACACTACATTTTCTTACTTTCCAGGTAGTAGCCTATGGCTGTTTGGCTCCTGAAGATTAAAATCAAAGACCTGCCGTAAGGTATAAATATCGAGATGTTCTAGACTATTATTCAACATATCTCTTCTATTCTCGAACAGCATTACAGTATTACCGCATAGTCACAAGCTCCTCGGCGCTGGTAGGGTGGATAGCAACACAGCTATCAAAGTCCTGCTTGGTAGCACCCATCTTGACAGCGACACCGAAGCCCTGAAGCATCTCACCGACGCCAAGACCAAGGATGTGCAGACCGACAACCTTCTCCTGGGGACCGGCGCAGATGATCTTCATCTCGGTGGGGTTCTTAGCCTTCTCCTCGGGGGACAAGCCGACATCGTAGAACATAGCAGTGAACTTGGTGTGGTAGACCTTGATCTTGTCGTCGCCGTAGCGCTGGCGGGCCTCGGGCTCGGTGAGACCAACGCAGCCGACCTCGGGGTGAGAAAAGACGACGGTAGGAATGTTCTCGTAGGAAATCTTGGAGTGCTTCAGCTCGGGAGGGCCGAAAAGGCGGCTGCCGAGTTGGCGACCGGCAGCAATAGCGACTACGGGGTTGAGTTAGTGTATTTCTTTAGTCTTTGTCCGGCCTCCCGCAGCCCGAGATCGCAATTCCCGGGGACACGAAAAGTGGAGATCACGACTTACCAGGAGTCAGTTCAGCTTGTCCGGTCACGTCACCAAGAGCGTAGACGCCCTCGACGGAGGTGTTCTGGTACTCGTCAACCACGACGTGGCCGCCAGCATTCAGCTTAACACCAGGGATATCCAAGTTCAGGTCTTCGATCTCGGGGACACGGCCAATAGCCCAGAGGAGCTCGTTGACCTCGAGCTCAGAGCCGTCATGGCCGATGAGCTTAAGCAGGCGATCCTTGCCCTTACCATCGCGGATGAGTTGCACCTCCTTAAAACCGCCGTGGTTACGGTGGATGTTAACACCGGCGGCCTCGTAGCGATTAGTCATAGTCTTCTGGATCATAGGGTCGAACTTGCGTAGGAAGTTCTCGCCGCGGATAAACATGTGGGTCTCAACATCCACAGCATTCATGACACCAGCAAGCTCAACAGCGATGTAGCCAGCACCGACAACGGCAATCTTCGGGGGAAGCTCTTCTAACTCGAAGAATCCGTCACTGGTGATACCGTGCTCGGCGCCAGGCACGGCGGGGAGACTAGGCCGGCCACCGGTCGCCAACAGGATATGGGGTGCAGTGTAACGAGCGGTGCCAGATCCGTCGGCCAGCTTGACCTCAATGGTGTGGGGCTCGACAAAGCCAGCGCGACCATGGACGAGGTCGATTCCTTCGCGACCCCAGTTATTCTCGTAGGCGCCGTTCAAGCGCTTGATGACAGCATCACGGGTGTTCTTGAATTGATTGTAATCCTTAGTGATGTTATCGGGAATATCGTAGCCGTAGTTCTTTGCAATGTGCAGTGTCTCGTTGATGGTTGCAAAATTCCATGTCATCTTCTTAGGGACACATCTAAATGTTGTCAGAACAAGTGTGCAATCATAATAATTTTACACCTTATACTCACCCCACGTTGACACAGGTGCCGCCAGATCGCCCGCTTTCCACGATTAGGGTCTTCTTGCCATACCAACCCGCTGCGCGGCGCGCGCTTCCACTGCCACCACTACCACCGCCGAGGACGATGTAGTCATACTGCTGAGTCTCGATGGGAGCCATATTGGATGATTGCTGGTTCTTGGGGGCAGATGATGAAGAAAAGTGCCGAGAAATTGTAGAGAGACGGGAGTGGGGAGCAATTGAGTCCGCAGGGGTGGAGCGGGGAGAGTTGATGGTCGCCAGAGTTCGATTGGTAAAACGACCAGGACGAATTTGCCCGACAGAAGACCGGGTCACTGATGAAGAGGCTCGAAAGCTAATCCGGGATGATTGGATCGAGCGGGAGAGCATGGAGAGTCAGGGAGAGGGGAAGGGAAATTATATACAAGCTGAGGTGGCGGTATCAGGGTTCGTTCATGCACCTACGTTATTCCGTCACTACCGGCGATTTCTCAGCAGTGATTACGTGATCCGATCTAGAGCCCGAAGTCCGGACGACGACCTAGTGAATATAAACTTGATACTTTGGTTTACTATTACTTTTCAGATCTATGGTTTGTTTACATTGTTGATATGTAAGATTATTGAATTCGAAGACAGTATGTATGGGTATAGGAAATTTAGGAAAGAGAGACAGGGAGTGACCGGCACTCCAGAATCAAACTCGCGGCAGTACAAAAGGAAATGATATCAATCAAACAACTCATAACTCAAAAGGCCAGGGTTGAAGCACTGCAATAAGTCAAAACTTAGTTAAAACCAATGAAGGCCAATGAATGTTGAAAGATATTTCAGATAGAAAAGGGCACCAGCCCTATCAATCTGAATATGTTGGTCGGAGTATGACAGTAACAGGGAAGAGGGTATCAAAAATGCGATGGATGGAGGGGAAAAAAAGAAGCCATCAAGTCCGAGTATATGTATATCTTGACTCCATGTCACAATACGCAGTCGGGGTGATATAGTAGTCTCTTGGGCGAAGGACTAGATAGCAGTTGAGGGCGTGGAAAGACGAAGTATGGCGCAATGGGAGTGTCTGGATATTGGCATGGAGTGAGGTCGACAGGGTATCGTTTGATACCTTGCATATTATTCAATCCACACATGGTCATACGATCCTCCTGGTCACATTCTGCTTGCGATGGAGGGGCAATCTTCAGTGTTGAAGGTAGCGTGGGGACCGAGTATTGACTCGAGGTTGTGTTACGAGACGAGAAAACGAAGTAAGAATGTTTCGGAAGGAGGCGACGCATCCCAGACTCCAGAATCCAGGACCACGGCGAGGGATCCTTTCATCTTCGTCTGGGTGCTGTTGGGCAGAACGCTATCGCAGGATGACTAGTGGGTATAGGCGATAACGGCAAAAGAGATGAGGCAGAAGCAGAGAGGGATGTAGACAGAGCGCTCCATATCGGCTGGTGTTGAGGAGTTGCGTTTCATGGTTTTCAAAGGTGTATAATAGCACAGTGGAGTGGCGATGTGTCTAAAAGATCTAAAAGTGAGGGGGTCCAGGAGTATGAGAGAGCCTGGGGAGGGCGGTGTGGTTATCTTATCTGCTTAGGTAACCGTGTTGGGGCCTCAACAAAACATCACCTGACTCAACATCGGACCAGGGTGAAGATGATGTTTAGAGTGGAGCAGGGTATGAAGACACACTTGGATACAAGCGCATTATGACTTGCCAAGATGAGAAATTAGCCTCGACATTTTGATGTCCGTAATCTCAAGTGAATAAATATCGAATATATATTACACTTCGTTTGATGGTAGATGAAGATGTGGGCGCAATCTGCTATAATGTAGACCTAGGAGACAACAGGAGATGTAAACCGGTCAAGGTGTAAAAATAATTACACCAATCAAGTAATGTTAGAAAAAGGACCCCCAAACTTCATATCCCCGCGCCAAAAATGCTAGACATAGTCAACTTTGATAAATGCAGCCACATCAATCGGAGACGACTCCAAGCATCTCCTCTGTGTTCCTGCGAAACAGACGCTCAGCTAGCCCCAGTTTGGTCGCACATAATTCCAAGCAACATTCAGTGAATGGACTGATATCAACACTGGAGAATCGAGTGTGCGGCCAATCAGTAGCATATATTACTCGATCAGGTGCAACAGACAAGAACTCACGTGCCATAGCCTGAAGATCACGCATTTGATGGTCTTTGCTGAGCCGATACGGCGCAGACACCTTAACATATGTTTTCCCAGAGCGAAGCAGAGATATCAAAGACGAGAACCCTGGAAGGGTGTAGGCATTGAAAGCCGCGCCATCATTTTCCCACAACGCGAGATCGGGGCTGCCAAAATGATCGATACAGATGCGCACGCCTAGTCGTGGGAGGATCGACTCAACCATCGAAACCATCTTGAGGGGAAGATATATCTCGATGATCCAGTTGCGAGGCCGGGCAAGCTCAGCATGCTGGAGTAAGGTCTCTTCCAGCTCGGTCTTATCCATCACTTTCCCTACAGACTGAAGGTTGATTCTCAATCCGCGGACTCCAAGGGTATGCCATTCGTCTAAAGTCTCTGGTTTAATGGTAGCAGGGTCAACGACGACGACTCCCCGGCCGCGCGAGGGCCCAAGTCTTCGCAAGGCATCCAATAAACATGAATTGTCCGTGCCATATACTGACGGTTGCACAAATACAAGATTCTCAACACCCAGTCTGAACTCAAAGGCGAGAGCTTCATGTAACGTATGCGGTGTGGGTTGGTATACTGCTGTTGGAGAGACAGGATATCGCTCAGGTTCCACAACGTGCATGTGACTATCCCAGGACTTTGGAGGGAGTCTCTGCTTCAGCGATACACTTGCGGTCGAGACATGTGTTGAACGCCGTTGCTCTAAACGGGTATCAAGCGATATGGATAGAGACCCGCGCAGTATATTCGGTTTCGACTGAGCAGCGGTCAGTATCCCGAATAGATTGTAAGCAAATAGGAACGATGGGGGATTTCCGATAATAAACGAGTAGGCACAAGTATATATATAAAAAAAAGCCAAAATGAAGCCCCGAGAAGATACTCACAGAAGAGCAGCTCCAGCTAGAGGATGTCAACCTACGATAGAACCTAAGAGGAACCATACCAGTTTCACCACTAAATATCCGCGAATGCCGATTCAAGTACCTACAATGCAGGGTTTTTTTTCTTCAAATAAAAGCATCCATCGGCCGTATTCGAACGGCACTATATGTACGGGGTGCAATGTACAGGTCTTGTACGACCCACCTTCAGCACACATGCTTGTGATCAGGTGCAGGAAAAATTCGAGCTCGGAAGTTGTCCGTCAAGGACTCCCTTCCAACCCCTAAGCAGTCATCCGGGCCTGTCAAATGCGGTAATGAGCCGTCAAGCGGAGCCAAAAAGTGGATAGCTGCGGCGCGATCCGACATTGAAATATAGAGTCACTTGGAAGTCATTGTAATGTGAGAAAGCAATAAAGCAATATGCGGAATCATTTATGTATATTACAGTAACTGGTGCTCAAGTCCTTGTAAGACATGGTGGAAAATGTGTAGGGCAATACAAAGCTCGGACGTTGACCGAACCACTTAGCTCGGACGCCGAGCACCCGGTCGTCTCCTGTCCACTCCCTCACTTCATTTCCCCCGGATTTATTGCTATACGCCCCCACAGCTCGTTTATATTAGGGGCCATGCGATGGATCACGCCACGATGGTCGACCAATCCCTACTGCGCCATGGTGATTGTTGTCATTGCCTGTGGCGGGATTCCGAAAGGTATGATCCCCCCCTCCCACTAGACTAGCTTGTCGGACAGCGATCTGCGACACTATACCTACATAGGTAGTGACATCGCTAATTGCGCATTCTCCTCATTAGGATATGACGAGGGTGGTTATAGTGCCAGCGTCTCCCTCCCCTCCTTCAAGTCCGAATACAAGCTCGTTGAACAATGGGGGGTCGACGATACCGAGCTAGCTAATCGGAAAGCGAACATCAGCTCCTTCAACGTCCTAGGTGCAGCACTTGGTGCCCTGATAGCCCTCGACCTCAACGATCGACTGGGACGCTTGGTGGCGTGGCGCCTCGCGTGCATCGTGTGGGCAACGGGGTCATTGATCCAAATATTCGCATCCGGTATATACGGACTGCTCTTGTTCAGTCGCATATGGGGCGGGTTAGGCGCGGGTGCTCTAACCGTGACTGCACCACTGTATTTAACCGAAATCGCCCCTGCGAAGACGCGAGGTCTAGTGGTGGGGGTATACATGGTAGTCTTACTGGCCTTTCTGGCCGTAGGTAAGCTTTGGCCCTCTACTCCGTAGTCCGTACACATCGTACATTGTACGCATATTCATCCCCCAATCAGACCAGCTAACACTATGTTTCAGGTTTCTTTATCAACTATGGCGCCAGGGTCCACATGGCGATTACGCGAACCCAATACCGCCTAGTTCAGGCTGTGCCTTTAATCCCTGTCGGTATCGCATATGGTCTGTCGTACCTTTGTCCCGAGACTCCTCGGTATCTCGTTTCAAAGCAGCTCCATCAGGATGCGCTAGAGGCTCTGACACGGTTACGTGGCAAGCCAATCGATGATCCTGAAATCACAAAGGAGTTCGCGACTATCGATGCACGAGAGCGGGAGCGAGCAACAGACCTAGCGTCTGTCTCTCATTGGACTATATTCAAAGAGACCCAGACGAACCCGAATTACCGACAGCGCTTCTGGCTGGTAATGACTATGCAAACTATCGCTCAGTGGACTGGCGGCAACGGCATCACATACTACGTAACGACCATATTCGAGGTACGTCAACTTCAAGCATCTGCATCAAGTAACAAACCACTAACATATAAAGCAGTACGCGGGTGTAGGAGGCGACACAGCGTCCCTAGTCTCATCAGGCGCTTACGGGATCGTCAAGCTAATTTTCACAATGGCCTTCACATGGGGTCTAATCGACCTCCTCGGTCGACGTCGCTGCACACTCGCCGGACTGAGTCTACAGCTAGGGGCGCACATCTATATGGGTATATACATGGGTCTGCGTCCAGGCTCAGCAGACAACAAAAACGCCTCCAACGCAGCCATCGCATCCGTCTTCGTTTACGCTGTCGGCTGGTCTATCGGCCTCTGCACTGTGCCTTACCTGTACGGCACGGAGATTTTCCCAACACGCATCCGCAACCTCAGTTATGCGATTAGTATGGGGCTTCACTGGTTCTTCCAGTTTGCTGTTGTGCGAGTTACCCCTAATATGTTCGTCTCGCTTGATGTCTGGGGTGCTTATCTCTTTTGGGCGCTTATTTGCTTTTCTGGGCTGGTTATCCTTGGAATTTGGATGCCTGAGACGAAAGGTGTGCCTATTGAGCGGATGGGGGATTTGTTTGATGGGCCGTGGTATTTGCGGTGGCGGGCTAAGCCGAGGGCGTGGGATGTTACTTGGTCCACTGATATGGCGCATAATGTCGAGTTGAAGGATGCTCGTGCCTTGAAGTTTAGTGGTTCTGTTATTTAATGATACCCCATTTTGTTATTATTGGCCCATGTTTTGACTTTTGTGGCGCTTCGATTCTGTCCATATTGCGATTCCAAGATATATCCCATCTGTTTTGCATATAACTACAACTTCTTTCCACCTCACAGTATCTCGTTTCGGAACAATAATTGAAACATAATAGTTACTGGTTTTTCTCTACGGTAAAGCTCACAAATTACCTACACGGACGTACATCTGGGAATACATGTTATATTCTAATAGGTTGCTGTATTGAATATGTATTTGGGAATCATGAAAACAAAACCAAGTGGGTGGGCAAAAGACGGGGAAAAAAACATCGTCCAAGTAACGCTATATAAGATCATTGAGAAGGTCCACCCCAGCCCTGCTCGAAGCCAGGCGTCATATTCGTCGTAATCGGCTGCGCATACGAGAATGCCTCATAAACCTCCGGCGTGATTTCGTAGGAACCGGGGTCATCCATCGTCATGACGGCGTTTGGCATCCCACCTAACAAATGTGTAGGCGGCATTTGAGGCATTTCACCGGTATGCGGAATGTTGAAACCTGCTGGGTGCTGGAAGGTATTGTATGGTCCCATGAGGGGCGGGTGTTCAGGGCCGGTGGTTTGGACTTGCGTGGCTATCGATGCTTGTGGTTGGTGGTGATGCTGACCTGGTGAGACGTGGCGGGATGGGTTGCTGCCTATTGATGGGGATTGGCTGTGGTGGGAGTGGTGGGGATGAGGATGGGGTTGGGGTGGGGAGTGGTGATGTTGAGGGTGGTGTTCCTGTTCAGTCTCGGGAATGGGTGCGGGCATTGGTCCGTGGATGTTGATTTGGAGTTTTTGGAGCTCTTGGGAGATGAGACTGAGTGCTGTTGTAATAACAGGATTGGCGGCTTTGACTCTCTCAAGGGCAAAAATGCAGAACTTGAGTTTGTCTAGTGTTCCCGGTGCGGCGTATTTCAGGGCTTGGATCTCCAGTAGGAAAATCGATGCGGCTGTGTAGATGCTGTATGCTAGAGAGAGGACGACGTGGCTGTCGCCGAATGTTCGGCGGTATAGATCGAAGAGGGATAGGATTGATGTTGCTGATGCCATGCATTGTACAAGATGGGTCGAGTCGTGTGCCTCGGGGCGCGCTTTGAGCAGCTCTCGAGAACAAAGAATTGGTCGGTGGAGAAGGATGTTGATAGTATGGTATAAACAGCTAGAAAGAGTCCAGTTAGCACTGTGTTCCAGTGTACGCAGGATTGAGCACATACTTCAAAATGACGATATGGCTTGGTGGTGAGTATGGAGGAAGGTCTACCGCCGTCAATTTCAAGTAGTCCGGTAGCTCATCCCACCAGTCACTCAGATTCTTAGCCTGCTCCTGAACACAATCAAAGAACTCCGAGTCCGTGCTTCGGCGGATTGGGTCGTATATATGGATCAGAATCTGGTTCAAGACTTCCGCCAGGCCGCACATCTTCATGAAACATGACGTTGAATGCGCCTGCGTCGGCGGATAATGAGCACCGTCGGTGAAGCTCACCCCATGAGGTGTCCATATTTCGATCTCAGCGGTGTCATCGAGAATCATGCGTGGTGGGCTAACGCGAGAGTGCTGCATCGTGGGCGCCCGGCCAAAGTACAATGAAACCACCTTATCCCAGAAATAACAACTCCAGAATAGACGGTTCCGTATTTCAATATCCTCATCACTCAGTTGAGCGGATCCTGAATATTTCCGGCTGTCGATGGATATCCCCAAGTCGTCCAACAGTCGGAAGGCCATACCACTGTATAGCCAAGCCTGCGTCCGATTTCCACGGCCGCATTCCTGGGCACTGAGAAGGAGTAATGTCTGAATAGTAGGGATGCCTGCATAGCCAACTTTGAGAGAGTCGAATACCCCAGTCAATGCGCGATGGGAGAATTGTGCACCGCCGTCATAAGAGTCCAGAAGTGGGCCAATCTGAGGCTCTGATTTGCACCAGCGCACTGAGTGTGAAAGAATGGCATTTAATAAGACGTCGGAGTAATAAGTACCATTAATTTTCATATCACCTATTGAAGGTTAGTGTCATATATCTGAAAATAGCAAGGTCGAACAGACGTGTAAATGCAGGACGGTAGACGAAATTCCACAGCGGCTGGATCCAGCACCAATGCGAGTCGAGAAGATACTGGAAGGGCTCCTGCGAGACTGTATCAGCATCCCTATCCCTCAAACAATCCACCCAGGACACATACCGGCATAGAAGCCATTTGCTCAAAAGCCCTTTCCCGCCATGCGCTATTAACAAGCCGCTCTTTGCGACCCTCCAATTCCTGCGCGTAATGTGCCGTCGATGCGGCTTCACTCACTACCCCACTAGGCAGCTGGAACAAACTAGTCGGCCCATGAAATGACACGCGACCGTCATTTTCCACATTAAGACCATCGAATGCTTGACTGAGATCTTCAGCACCGGGATCGACCTTTATCTTCGTTCCGCTCGAACTAGACTCAGCCGATGAGGGCGATCTCGTCTTCCGCGCCTCTTCCCCCTCCCCACGCTTCAACAAAGCTTCCTCCAACTGCGCAACTCTAGCCTCTAGCTGTTTTGTGTATGATAACGTCGGGGCTCTTGGAGAAAGATGTGTCAGCGACCGAATGGAATAAAAGAGGGGTGGATCGACCCACAAGCTATACACACACTGCTCGCTGCGCGCGGCGCATCGCGAACATGACGGACTACCTCCGTTACATTTAACCTGGCGAACAGTTAGCTCGGTTATCTCGGGGTACTCGGTCTTCGTCCGAGGGATCCGCGGTCACCTTGCGTTTGCGACAGGCCTCGCATGAGAAGGCGCTCTTCCGGGGGAGACTGGTCTTGGGAGGCTCGGCCATTCCAGTACCTTTTCAAGGTCCCGATTCGTTAAGATATATTACCCCCAAAATATCAAAATATAAAGAGGAATAAAAATAGGAGAGAAGATTTTTGGCCCCACGGGCATTAAGCTTTTTGAGAAATAGATAGTATTGACGTCGAATCAGCTTGAGGTCAAGTTGGAGTAAGGCGAAGGCTGGAGCTCATTGGTCGGAGATTTGGAGATTTGGAGAGAATCTATATCCACAAGTATAGGATATACGTTAAAAGGTTATAGGTTATGGGTTATATAGAAAGAGTAAAAGGCAATTAGATGTGCTTTGCTATTTGCATGGTATTCAATTGTATACATTCCCTTATTTGTTTCCTTTCTTGAAACCCGACTTGCCCTTGCCATTAGCCTTCTTGGGGTTCTTAGCAGATTCCGCATCACCCTTGCCCTTCTTCCACCCGATATTACCATCGTGTCTCATCTGCGCATCATCGAGACGCTTCTTGTCCTTGTTGCTGAGCTTGACATTGCTCTTCTTGGTATTGGGACCGTTCAACTCGACGTTACCCAGCTTGCGAGCAACCTTCTTTTCCTTCTCGGTCTCGAACCACGTCCGCTTCGGCCGCGACATGATCTCGTTTCCGTGCTTCATGAGGTTCTCACCCTTGGTGAATTGCATCTCGGCTTGAGAGAATTGCTTCTCGGTCTTCTCCTCTTGCAAGATCTCAGCAACCTCGTCGGCCAATTCCTCGGCCTTTTGCGCCCAGCTGTCTGCAACAGATTGCTCGATCACACGACTGACGATCTTGGCGCCTTGGGCCTTGCCGGCGCGGACGGCAAGCTTGACAACCTTGCGGTCGGGCTCGGCGGCAATTGTGCATGCACGACCGGAGCGGCCAGCACGGGCTGTACGTCCAACACGATGCAGGTAGATCTCGTGGCTCTGGGGTGCCTCGTAGTTAATGACGGTCTCAACACCCTTGATATCCAGACCACGAGATGCAACGTCGGTGGCGAGAAGGAAGGCGACCTTGCCATCACGGAAGTTTTCGACGGATTTGATACGCTGTATGAAAAGTTAGTGTTGTACATACAACAGTACATGAATTGTTTGAACATACCTGTTCTTGGCTCAGACTACCGTGTAGCTCTGCTGCCTTTAAGCCCAATAGGCCGAAAATGATACGAACGCGGTGAGCTTCCTTCTTCTGTCGGAAGAAGATGATGACACGCTTGTTGTATGCTTCTTTACACAGGTACAGGAGGTAACCGAGACGCTTGTCCTCCCGCCCAGGGCGGAGACGCACGAACTCTTGGACAAGGGTGGATACAGTGTTCTTCTTGGCATCGACCATCAAGCGCATTGGGCGGTTCATACCAACACGAATGAGCTTGTCGATTGAGTCTGTCATGGTCGCAGAGAACAGCATAGTCTGGCGAGATTTGGGAATCGTGGTGAGAATCTCGTTCAACTCATCGGCGAAACCGTCCTCAAGCATACGATCGGCCTCATCAAGAACCAGAATCTCAAGGGTATCGACTGTGAAACTGGGCGAGTTGCGCATGTGATCAATGAAACGACCGGGGGTAGCAATAATGACATCGGGGCGCTTCTTGAGCACGTTCTCCTGCTCGCGAAGACTGAAACCACCAACCAATTGACAGAATGTGACGTCTGTGTATGTGGCCAGTTTGACGGAGACGTTGTAACACTGAACAGCCAACTCACGAGTGGGCATCAGAACCACAACACGACTTGTAGGGACCTTGCGGGGACGGAAGAGAAGACGCTCGAGGATAGGAACAATGAAGGCAGCGGTCTTTCCGGAACCAGTCACGGCACTACCGACGATATCCTTGCCCAGCAGAGCAACGGGAATCGCCTTGCGCTGGATAGGAGTGGGGTCTGTGAATCCAACTGCGGCGAGACCACGAAGGATGGGACGGGAAAGATTGAATTCTTGGAAAGTCATCTTGGCCATGCTGGCCTTGGTGTCAACCTTTTCTTCGGGGGCAAAGAATGCTTTGCGCTTCTCTGCTTCCTCCTCGTCCACCTCGCTCTCTACATCAGACTCCACATCTGAGTCCCTGTCATCGGGGTGACCAACGGGTGTGGCGACAGAGTCGTTGTCGGATGCAGCATCGTCATCGGAATCCTCATCCTTATCCTCATCGTCCTCGCTTTCACCCCCAGAGCCAGGCTCGGGGCCCTCGGCATCACTCTCCTCCTCGCCATCTGCGCCCATGCCGAAGGCATCCTCAGCCATGAGCTCATCGTCCTCGAAGTCAACAGGCATTTCGTCGCCTGATGCAGCCTCGTCTTCGGATGCGCTGACGCTCTCTTCCTTCTGGACGGGGTTCTTCTTTTGCTTCCGAGCAGCAGCCTCATCTTTCTTGGCCTGCCTCCGCTCGATGATATCGTCAATATCAACGGCCTTCTTGTCGCCAGAGCGCTTCTTCTCGTTGTCATCAATACCCCAGCCATCGAAGCCTTCAGTGACACCTTGGTTCGCGACACCGCCGACATCGAACTCGAACTCGGGGTCCAAGACGCCGTCGTCTTCTGTGGCATCCGCTGCAGCAGCATCGTCGTCCTCCTCCTCTTCCGATTCGGGTTCGGGTGCGGGCTCGGCGTTCTTTTTGTTCTTCTTGGCGTTTTTCAATTGCTGCTTTTCTTGCTGCTTCTGTTTCTTGTTCTTGGGCTTGACGCCTTCGACCTCGCGCTTGCGCTTTTTGTTGTCTGTTGCTGGCGCATTATCATCCTGCATCTCGTTGTCGTCATCCTCTTCCTCGAAACGGGTTTCGATCTCGTCGTCGGAGAGCGTGAACACGAAATCATCGTCTTTGGCGGAACTCCGCTTCGTCGATTGAGGAGCCATTTTGGAGGCTGACACAAATTCCAGTGTATATTTGGTAGCTGAATATCTTCCACACACTCTCAAACAGTCTCAGTAGAAAGTTCAAGACCCCCGAACACTGTGCAAGCAACTCAATCTCGCCGAGAAGAAATGGATCAACATGCAAAAAAAAAGTTCCCCGGGCGGTGACAAGAAAATTTCAGATGACATAATCAATCCGCTTCGAGCCCGATTGTCAGCTCTACTTCACTGAATACCTCACCATCCCAGGTTTTATATGTGCAAGAGTCATTTTCACAAATTAAGCATCTTCTTTTCTTCCGTCGTCTGCCTAACTATAAAGGAAATATCCCCAAAGAGCCATCTAAGCAAACTACCTGAGAAGATCACTGAAAACACCACTGAAAACACCACTCGAAAGTCATCATAAGGGCGCATAAGCGGCAACTATTCGTGTAGGTTACAATTAAGAAAGAATTAACATAACCATACATTTTCAATCAACTACCTATCTAGTTAGACATTCCTCGTCTGCTCAATATCCCCCGTATGCTCTTCAACATATCGCCTTTTTTTTTCTGGTGAGACATCCAGGACACAACATCCTGGGTACAGACAGACCATCTCATCTGTCTGGCACATTAGTCTCATTATGTTTTCAACTTTTTTCTTCTTCTTTTTTTGTTTTCTTCCAGACCGTCGTTCTCCCGATTTTCCGAACATGATATTCGTCCACGGTCTCCACATCACTCATTCGCAGGCGCATCAGAGGTAATGAGTATGGGAGACTGAGCACCATTTCCCTGGGGCTTAGCTCGAGCCTGAGGTCTGTTATCAACCCCATCGCTCACATGTGAGGCCCGGATGCGATGAGCCATGTAACGAAGGTCAAAACTAGGAATATGTGTCAGTGAGAGAGTGAAAAGAAAAGACAGGCCCTACCTCTTGCCAGTCTTCACTCTTGCATTCTCGAATACGCACTTGTTCTCGAAGCCAAAGTCCTTATCCAACCACTTCTAGATCCAGGCATGCTCCTCATGGGTCTCTTGGGATGTTGCAATGGCACAAATCAGTGTTGTGAGTTGGCGGCCATAGCCCGGTCCATACTGCACTGTGCCAGTTTGGTCAAACTCATAATCGGTGCTTTTTCCAGAGTTCACATCAAAGCAATATAGGACCATATCAACAAGTGCCCGCCCAATGTGCTGATTCTTGCTGCCCTCTCGAATGAAGACATGCAGCTCACCCATATTCATGTCAGCGCTCTTGCCGTGGCGATGGAATTCGACATAAGCGTAGCCAACCACGGGGTGGATCTGATTGCAGCACAACTGCTTCGGCGGACGTTGGGCAGCGACGACGAAGGGGAAGTGGTTATCTCGGCAAAATTGAAGAAACTCCTCGAAGCCCTTCGCATCCATAGGTCGGGTTCCGCTGCTCAAAGCTGAGTTTTGTGCATACCAGTTCATGATTTCAAGGATAGAAGAAGCATCACACTGCTCTGCAGGACGTAGGTAGACGCCAGGTGGGACAACTTTTGAATCTGGTGGTAATTCTAGCCAAGCACGGTAAGCTGCGGTGCGACTCAGGTGCTCTTGCTGTTCCTGTTCCTTCTTCTTTCGTCTTTTGTTGACCTCCCCCAAGTTGTACACATAGCCTTCTGACGTCTCGTGCCAATGCAGGCGTGTCGGCTCATCTTTCATGTCCCTCGGGGCGGGGATATGCTTGGTGTCAGGCAGAAACATAGAAGACTGTCCGTCGGGCATCGCGGTTCCATCAAAGAAAGCAGCATGATAGATGTCAACTTGGCATCCGGCCGGAAGCTGATCCCACCAGTTGCGAAACTGGTTTCTGACAACCGCGTTGGGAAGATCGAACGATGAAATTCTGTGTTTGAGTTCGTGCCAATGATCATTTTGTCCTTCGAGGTCCAAAGTGCAGTCACCAGCAAGAGATTTCTCGGGCTCGTACATAGCGCTGTGGGATTCCGATGTGAACGTGAGGGTCCCATCATGGATGCTTGGGAAGATACGGCGAGATTTTCCATATGCCTTGGCTTGAATCTTGTGCCGAGCATTCCAATGGGCCCTAGACATCACATTGTTGGATCCTTTGACTGTCTTTTCGCTGTCTTCGTATGCATTGTCAGGAATAAAGTCGGGTGGGTCAGATGTTGCCCATGGCTCAGGTTCCTGGACACCTTCGGCAATTCTGGGATGTGCGAGCAATTGATAGACCTTGCTGCTCATATCGACTCCAGGTCCATCCCTGGCTGCGGGGAGCATCTCAGGGCAAGAGTGACTCTCGTTTTCCATGCCAAACAGAGGATGCTGCATGGGATTGTTCTTTCTCCTCTGTTTGTCAAATTGTTTGGTCAAATCCCAAGTTTGTGTCCAGCTCAGATTCTCTATGCTCTGTATCAGCTTGTTTCGTTCCATCTCGTTCATGGATTCGAAAATATGAAGCATGGCTGAACTAGAGCTAGTTGGGAGCACTGTCGGATTTGGCTTTTCGAAATTCTTGGGTGGCTTTCGGTGGGTATCATTCCTGCCAGAGAGTGGCACAGGTAATTCGACTTCTTCTGCCATTTTTATTCGACTTGGATCACACGGAATTAAATAAGGGCTTCTAGTAGATTTCTTCATGTCAGCTGGGATGCTTGAGCATCAATGTTATGATGTATCTTTGGTCTGTTCTGGGTCACCGCTCGCTTTTCTTCACTAGCATGTGATGGTGGTGAGCGAGGAAGCAAAGCAGTTGGGAAGACCTGGTCACCCACTTGGGGCAGTGCTTGCAAATGTGTCACTGGGGGCGGGGAGGGGGTTTTGTGCTTGTTGCTCAAAGGATGCGTATAAATGCTAGGTAACACGCGTACCTGAATGATTGGATGCGTTGCAGTCAGTCCACTGGGGAGACTGGACTGTAGAGCACGTTCTGTTTCGCGATACGCGACACGTTGAGTGAGAGAAAAAAACGAACGAAATTATGAAAGGGAGAGATGATGACGAAAGGAAGAAAGAGAGGGGGGGGGGATGATATGGAGGGAGAGACAGAGAGGGAGAGGACCATAAAGGGTGGAGGACTGGGAAGCCTCGAACGTTCAAAGTCGAACTTCAGCTAACCTTCACAAAGTCCTGTTATCCGATTGTATATATGATGTTTCTACTCATCCGAAGAGTTAGTGCTTCTAATAAGACTTCATTTCAGTTACTTCGTAATCGTAAGAGTTGATATCTGAATAGACCTTCCAAGGTCTAGATGAAGTCGACACACATGATACAAAATTTCAACGTGACAGCATGAGCTACGGTCTATTCTTTGCAGTATATATATCTGAAAGTTTAAATTCGGATAAAGTGATTTAAATCCTGGGATTCCATGAATTGTAAACTTGTATTGGGTACGGAGTATACAACTTGCTACTAGTGCGGTGACCAGGAGTTTGACGTAGTGTTGGAAATTCAAGCTATCCAAATTTAGGGGAAAGTACATCGGCGTGACATTCACATAAGCATATTTGAACTGAAAATCATGTTATAGTAATGGGGAGAAATATAATATCGGAAGATCCATATCCATTAGATACGGTCAAACCCCCATTTTGAGCCTACGCAGCATTTTTCCCTTTCCAACTCCCCCCAAAATACCTCGAGCAGGATATTTTCGCAACCATGCTGTCCATACTCCGAAAAGCCAGATTAAAGGATAAAGAAATGCGTATATTGATGCTGTATGGACACCGAGCTGTCGTTTAGACCGAGATGCTAATGATTGTAGGGGTCTTGATAATGCCGGGAAGACGACCATCGTCAAGCGAATTATGAAAGAGGATGTCACGACAGTCAGCCCGACTTTAGGATTTATCATCAAGACAATTGACTTTATGGGGTAATTTTCCTTATTTATTAATATCTCGAGCTCTGCTAACTCGGCTCAGATACAAACTCAACATCTGTGAGCCAACCGAGATCACTGAGACAGCACCGTACTGACCGCACTAGGGGATGTCGGAGGACAAAAAACACTCCGATCCTACTGGAAAAACTATTTTGAAAAGACCGACACACTAGTCTGGGTTGTCGATGCCACGGATCGACTCCGGGTTGACGATTGTCGACAGGAGCTGTCGGGTCTGCTTCTTGAAGAGGTACGGATGACGTCTCCACCCGCTCAAACTTGAGAACGTCAACTAAACCGATTCTACCAGCGTCTTACCGGAGCTAGTCTGCTGGTATTTTTGAATAAGACAGATGTGGAACATTGCATGAGCGAGCAGGAAGTTCGAGAAGTAGGTTCAAGTCTAGAATTTGGTGAAGTTGGTGGATTTGGCTAATGTTTCTGCAGCGTCTCGATTTGGATTCAATCAAAACACACAAGTGGACTATCTTGCCCTGCAGTGCAATGACGGGCATGAATCTGAATGAAGGTCTAGAATGGGTGGTACAAGATGCCAAGGATCGCTTGTTCCTTTACTAGCACAACCCGCTCATCGGAGATCGGCCTATGTTCGTATCCTTATATTTAAAATTTTAGATGGATCACCTCTACTCAAGACTTCCGATCAACGACTATAACTAACGTGCCATCCGGGTTTAAACTTTGCTTCCAAAAACCATGCCGTGCATTTTATGCATACCCTTTATACTATATTAGAGGGCACGGAAATGTTCCAAGTTGCAGAAGGCTCCGATAGGTGACAAAGAGTTAAGAGTTTTCTCAATATACATGCAAGGCACAAACTGATATATCCACCCACGAAAACAGCCGAGCCCCTGAAAACCAGAAAAAGCTGGAAAAGCCAACCCCCAAGGGCACCATGGAACCAAACTGCGGGGCGAAACCTGTTAAAGCTGAACTCCACAGCAAACAAACAAGGTGGTATCTAGATATTAGAGAGAGCGAGAGAAAATAGTATAGTATATGCTGTAGTATAGTATAGTAAACAGAAATAGAAATAGATTAAAATGATTTAAAAAAAAAAGCGAGGTGTGTGAACCAATGAATTTGTTGATCATCGCAAGTCCCGATTTAATTTAAACAGGGCGGAGAACACAACTCTTCTTCTCTCTCTTTCCCCCTCATTCGTTTCATTCTAGCGTGCATGAACGCCCGTCTAGATCATGACTGTTCCTAACGAGAGTTCCGAGGATGTCACTGATTTCCTTCAGCGCATCCGGGAACTAGGTGAGCGTCGCGACAAGGAAGATGACGAGCGCACCAAGAAACTGGAGGAGGAGATTATGCAGGGGCGGAAAGAAAGGCAAGCCCGAAGAGCTGGTACGCACTCTTCCCCTTGATGCAGACAACGTCTGCGGTCATAGCCTTTGCTGCACAATGTGCTGATACCGGATGACTCAAAAAACAGAGCGTGCACGATCACTGGCCCTTACCGACGATTCATCTGTCCTTAATGTCGCGCGGCTGAGCACTTCATCAACCAGTCCTCGGTCCATCGACCCCCCGGAACACCTCGAGCCAACACTGCAAACCCCGCAAACAACAGGACCTGAGCCTTCGACCTCGAGCGCCGGGGATTCGAGTCAAGAGACGGAGGTTTCTGACAAGCGGCGCGGATCGGTGCCGGATCTTGGAATGGATTCTCCCTCGCGGACACGGCCCCCCTTGTCCCGCAGCCGGGCGGGGACTTTGTCGTGGCAGCAACGCCCGTCCTCACGGGATTTCGGCATGTCACCCTCGACATCCCCAACTCGCTCCCCAACACGCGCAAGCCACTTGAGAAATTTGTCTACGGCCTCGGATGAGAATACACTATCTCGACTCCAATTTGGGTTCCCGAGGCCCTCCAAGGAGGCTCCTGTGCTCCCTCCATCCCCGGATCACGGGGCTGGATCGTTATCATACGGTGGGAAGGAGGAACAGACAGATAGCCACACAGATGTGGGCGCGGGACATCAGGAGCCGGAAGTGGAAGAATCAAGTACTGAACTAGATAAACTTGAGGCAGTAGAAGAGAGGTCATTGTCGCCTCCGAGAACCGGGTCTCGCGATAGCAACATGAGCCATCGCTTCTCGGTATCGTCGGTTTCAGCCACTGGGCTGGGGTCACCAGTGCACCTGACAGAGACTCCGAAGCTCGAGCCTCGACAGAATGATTCCTTTGAGGAATCCGTGCCGTCTCCAACCCAACGGCGTATGTCACCAGAGCGAAGCCGGTCGACCTCGCCCACCAAGGGTCTGGGAGGCTTTGTTCAGAGTGCTATGATGAGAAGATCAGATAGTGTGTCAAAAAGGTGGAGTGCGCAAATCCCACAGGGACTTGGGCGGTCAAATTCCATTGTGTCAAATCGCAGCAGTGTGGCAGGTCCAAGTTTGAGTGAAACCCCTCCACCTCTTGGGCGAGTTGCGCGTGAACCTTCAACTCTCCTGCGACCAGGCTCCAGCCACAGTGAGGCACACACCGAAACAACCGAACGACCAACCACTGCAAACGATAGAGACAGTGTGAATTTTGATAGCCCAGGAAAATCATTCCGACCTTCTCACTCGCGTTCTGCTAGCTCTGCTACCGCAGACGGCAGTGAAAGTTCGTTTGTCTCGAAAACTATGGACCCCAGGCGCTGGAGCCCCAACAAGGCTTCTTGGTTGGAAAGTGCCCTTAACCGACCGGAGCTACCACGACAAACGTCCAGACCACCGTCACAGCCCAACTGGGCCAAAGATCGACAGTCGCGAGGTAGCGTGGATTTGGGAAGAGCCAACAATTTTAAGGAAGTCACTCCTCTCGGTTTGATGCGAACACCCCCGCCAGGAACTCAAACCAAACTACCTGGCTCTGGTCCATCACTTCCTACAAGTCCTATTAAGGATGGTGCTCCTGAGTCTCCATTAGGATTCCCTCTGAAGAAAGTTGGTGTTCCATCACTTCCCACAAGCCCTGTTAAGGATGTTGTCCCCGAGTCTCCATTGGGATTCCCTCTGAAGAAAGTTGGTGCCTCTGGTCCATCGCTTCCTACTAGCCCCACCAAGGATGCTGTTTCTGAGTCTCCATCTGGGTTCCCCCTCAAAAAGCCAAGCGTCTCAGGTTCATCACTCCACAGGAACTCTGTCACGGAGCCTCCGGTGGAATTCCCACTCAAGCGGCCCAGTGTCTCTGGTCCCTCGGTTCCTGGAAGCCTTGCCAAGGAGACCGTTCCTGAATCTCCGGAGTTCTCCAAGAGACCCAGCATTTCTAGTTCCTCGATACCTGGAACCCCTGAAGCCAAACTGAAGGAGATAGCGCCAGTATCTCCGTTGGTTTTCGGTAGCCCTGGTGCCAAACAAACACAAGAGGAAACCCCAGCTTCTCCAACGCCCGTGGAAGAGGCCCTCGATGCCCTATCAGGCGGCGCACCGGCGGAGAAACCTAAGACTGGCTCTCCCGCTGAAGTGGAGAGTGAATCGCAAGAACTACCGGCACCTGAAGAGTCTGAGGTCACCGCTGAGTCTCAATCGACTCCCATTCGCAGGGCCCCGCCCGACTCGTTAAGCCCCAAACCAAACTTCTCCGTCTCGACTTCCTCGCGCGGGCCCATTTCACCCAAGCCAAAGCCACAATCTCCTGTGGTGGACTTCCGAGCAAACCTACGGAAACGAGAAGTCGTGAAAGATAACGGGGACAACAAAGAACCAGAATTCAAAAATGTATTTGGGCGCCTCAAAAAGACCGAAACTCGCAACTACGTCGCACCTGACGAACTCAAGGGCAATATCCTACGAGGCAAAGCTGCCTTGAACAACACCGGCGGCCCAAAAAAGACCGAGCGAGTCGATGAATTTAGGAAGAGCCTGGTGTCCCGCAAAGATGAAATGAAAGCCGGCGGAGGCTCCATTAGACGGAATACCGCTGGAGAGCAGGATGCGCCAAAACCGGCCGAGGTCGTACCAGAAGCAATTGCTATGCGACAGAATATGACGCGGGCTAATAGCATCAAGCAACCACTTGTGGACGAGCCGATGTCGCCTGCTAAAAGCTTGGGTTCTCGACTTTCGCAGGACAGACCGGCATTGTCATCCCCGAGTTCATCTTTCAAAGGCACTAGTCCATCGCGAGTTTTCCAGGAACAACAACCATTGTCGCCATCTAATGCCAAGGATGAGCCGGGCTGGCCCTTGAAAGACACGAGTTCCTCGCGAGCATCTCAAGAATCGCAGCCATTGTCACCTTTCCCTGCTGATGATCCCATTGATGAGCCAGAGGAAACAATCCCGGCGGCGAGCGACTACAAGCAAACTCCCAAGCTAGTATCTTCACCAAGCCATGAGGAAACCCGCGAAGTCGTGGCACCAATCGAGCCCAGCGTAGTGAAGATGCAGGAGCCTTCAGTCAAGACGCTTCGGCCAGTTCGTCAATGGCCACCGGCACCTGCTGCAGAGGCTACTGTGACTCCGAGTCCGGCAGCTAAAAGCAAATTGGCAGGTCGAATCAACCCTGCGCTAGCTGGCCTGCTTTCTCGTGGCGCGCCTGTCGGCGACGGACTGAAGAAGCAGCTGCCAACCCCTGTTACAGCCCAGAGTGAGCCTACTTCGCCCGCTGCGCCTCTCACACACGCCACAAAGGGTCGTGCCAGAGGCCCAAAGAGACGACCCCCCCAGACCATTGATGTCTCGACCCCATCCCCTCGGGATGATACTATGGAGGTTGGTGCCATTTCATCCTCTGAAGCCACCCCGTCACAGACTCCTATAATCCCCGTTGAATCCTTGGAGATCGATTCGGAGCACCTGTCGCAGCCTGATGAAGACCCAGTTCCTGACATCCAAGACTCCCGTTCAGACAGCCCAGTCACCGAGCAACTTCCGGAGGTGACCACTCCTCCCCAGGACACCCTCGAACGCGATACGCCTCGAAGCGGACTCCCGCAAGCACTTCAGACCCGTTCCCTAACAACGGACTTCAACATTTTCCCCTCCCCTAATCTTGGGGCGACACCCAGGGACCCCGTAAGCCCTGGAGAGGTGAGTCCATCTAGCGCACCACCCGTCCCACCGAAGTCCGATTCGCCCACCTTCCCCTTGCCTGTAACACCAACGCCACAATGGGGCCAGCAAAACCGGGTTGCGTCCTCATCGCCATCTCCTCTCCGAACGAGTTACAATGAGAACCAGATGGATTCGCGTATGAGTCAGCAGAAGAGCATCCCCTCAGTCGGTGTTACCGTCGAGTCAGCACGCAGTTCCGTCTCACAGCCCATGAGCCATCCCTCCCCGCCAGTGCCCCCTAAAGACGGTAATGTGATGCTTCACAAGCCCACCGATCCGCGCAGACTTTCAAGAAAGATGTCTGCCCCATCACTGGTTGCGCAAGCTAGTGAGGCACGCGAGGTTATTGCGGGCTTCTTCAAGACATTCCCCAACGCTCGAAACAGGATGGACATTGATCCGCAGCTGATGCTGATGCGTAAACCGGACGATGTCAAGATCAGAACCGTGAAGCTCCAGATCTGGGAGCTCACCGGTGATGGGAGGCGTCAGGAACTTCCTTCCCACCAGGAGTACATTCTATACCAAGGCAGCATGTATCTCTGCGTGCACATATTCGAGACTGGACGAAGCAGCACTTCGGAGGTATACCTCTGGCGTGGTGACGATGTCCCTGAATCCTCGGTGGAGGATGAACAGCCGTTCGCGCGCAAAGTCGCTCGCGAGAATAGCTCCAAGTTGCAAGTCATTCGACAAGGGAATGAACCCAAACGGTTCATCCAAGCCCTCGGCGGCATTATGATCACGCGGCGTGGATCCAGCTCTCGCCACAATTCCTCGGCTCTCTACATGCTTTGCGGCCGGAAACACTTGGGCGAGATGACCTTCGATGAGGTGGATTACTCGCTGCGCAATCTCTGCTCTGGTTTCCCTTACGTTGTCTCAGCCCCCTTTGGCAAGCTCTACCTCTGGAAGGGCAAAGGCAGTGGCCCCGAAGAAACCGGTGCAGCCCGACTTATCGGCATGGACCTTGGCCTGACCGGAGAGTTTGAAGAAGTCACCGAGGGTGAAGAGCCCGAAGATTTCTTCGACATTTTCGCAGGCCCCAGGGAGGCCGCGCCGCAAATGTGTCAAGATCACTGGCAACTCAAGCCGAAGTACAACCACTTCCGCACGCGACTCCTCCGGGTCGACCACGAACCAAACCAGCCAACTCGGTTCTGGAATCTCCGCCGTCCGGGCTCAGGTTCACCGGTGGTCAAGGCCAACGATTGCATTCAGGAAATCGAGCCATTCTGCTATCGAGACATCACCGACAAAGACGTTTACGTTCTGGACACCTTCTTTGAGATCTACGTGTAAGTACTACCTTCTCAAAACGTCCTACATTCGACTGAGACTAATTTCCACAGTATTATCGGCGATCAAGCCTCGCAGAAGTCTGCCGAGTTCGCCTCGGCAGTGGTCTTCGCGCACGAGTATGGTATCCTCGCCACTTCCCTCCAGGACCGACCATTTATTCCCAAAAGTTACGTGGCCCTTGGCGGCGTCTCCGACCGCTGCCAAAGCGCATTCCGAAAATGGAACCCGCGCACTCAGCATGCGCCTTTCGTGTTCTCCCTCGATGTTGTTATTGAGGCGATTCGATCTCCAGAGGAGAATGAGTGAGATGTGTTTTCTTGTATGTGATTTTTTTTTAAGGGCTTCTGCTTTTGAATTTGTGCATGTTTATGTACAGAGCATTTCGGAATCCTTTGTACTTGTGCCATATTGCCATAGAGGGAACTGGAGCATCTGGGGATGTAGAGTGGATTTCGCATTTTGAGGGTGTATTTAGGCATATTCAATTCAAGTTTCATAAGTTTTATTCTTATCTTTTTATAAATCACATGAAATATCGGACATTTAGGGTAATTTAGGGTAGTATAGAAGATTACGGGAACGGAGGACGGAGATAAAAAAATAATCATCCGATGGATGTCGCCATCTGGTTGAATTTCTCCCTTTCTTCTCTCCCCAATGGCAATGTAAAAAGCAAGCCATGGACCCCTCCATTCTTCGTGAGCTCTCGAAGCTCGATCCCGCGGTACCGTTCCGCTCATCAACCGATCATCTACATCATACATGGGCCAAGACATTTTTCTCCCGCCCAGAGTTGTACATCCGCCCACAAACTATTCCAGAAATCCAACAACTGGTAACTCTCGCCCGTCGCTGTCGCCGTCGCATCGTAACAGTCGGTAGCGGCCACTCGCCCTCCGATTTAACCTGCACCTCATCCTGGCTCGTCAACCTCGACGACTTCAATCGCATCCTCCACGTTGACCCGTCAACCGGCTCCGTAACCGTCGAAGCAGGCATCCGATTACGGGATCTGGGCGCAGAACTGGAGAAACATGGTCTGACACTCGAAAACCTGGGCAGCATCGACAGCCAGTCCATAGCAGGCGTCATCGCCACCGGTACCCACGGCAGCTCCCTACGCCACGGCCTGGTATCGGAATGCATCGAATCGCTAGGCCTGGTCCTCGCCAATGGCCAGTTGGTCCGCTGTAGCGCGACAAACAACCCGGACCTGTTCCGCGCGGGCCTGGTATCGCTCGGAGCGCTCGGAATCGTCGTCGAGGTCACCTTCAAGGCAGCGCACACATTCAAAATCGCCTGGCGCCAGGAGCGCTATGCCCTATCTCGCGTGCTGGACGAATGGTTCACCGGTCTGTGGACTAAGCATGAGTTCGTGCGTGTTTGGTGGCTGCCGTATGAGAAAAGCGCTATTGTCTGGCGCGCTGATAAAACAGATCTCCCACTGCGCGCGCCCCCGAAAAGCTTCTACGGTGACTCCCTAGGCTACCACATCTACCATAATCTCCTCGCGCTGTCTTCATACTTCCCGCGCATCCTGCCCTGGGTCGAATGGTTCGTCTTTGGTATGCAGTACGGCTTCCGCGCTGGATCGACCATCACCGAGGCCGTTGAGCCCGCCCGAGAGGGATTATTGATGAACTGTCTGTATTCGCAGTTTGTGAACGAATGGGCTCTCCCGCTGGAAAAGGGACCCGAGACTATCGGTCGGCTTTCCGCCTGGTTGAATGGCGACACTGAAACCGCGCGCATCCCCTTCTCACCCAAGGGCCTGTATGTACACTGTCCGGTCGAAGTGCGAGTCTCCGATACCTCACTGAACACCAGACCCCGCCCATTCCTGGACCCGACGTGTCCCGACGGCCCGACGCTCTACCTCAATGCAACGCTTTACCGTCCATACCTCCGCGACCCGCCGTGCAGAGAACGCTACTACGAAGCCTTTGAATGGCTGATGCGGGAGATGGGCGCGAAGCCGCACTGGGCGAAGAATTTCAACACATTAAGCCCGAACGAGCTGGGAACATCGTACGGGTCCGACATGGAGTCGTGGATGAAAGTACGTTCAGAAGTCGACCCGGACGGGATGTTCGTGGGCGAATGGCATCGGCGTCACCTGCCCCTGGAACTCGGGCAGGGGAGTGAAACACCCGACGAGAAACTGCCTCTCCTCGAGCGCGAGCAAGAACGTCGCAAGGTGGATATTAGCGGCGTTGGGGATGGCGTTGAATGGGTAGGGGATCGCCGATGGCAGGTTCAGGTTCGGGCTCGACCCTCGTTTGATACGTTGGATATGGCGAAGAGCGCGTGCCCGTTACCGCCAGATCACTCTCCTAGTACGGCGACCAGCGAGGAGAGCTTTGATTTGCTTGCCAGGGGTGAAGCGAGCATCTTGCTCCCCGATGGACCGGGGTGAGAAGAGGAATCAGGCGAAAGCAAACAATATTTTGCATTTTGCGAGAGTCCTGATTCTTCCGTTGCTTTTGCATCTGCTGATCTGTCGGTGACTGTGACTAGTCCACTTCAGAGCTGTGTCGGTTCTTATCATTGGCTCTACAAGCTAATTTGATTCCCGCGTCACTTTTGCGTTTCGTTTTCGTTTCCCCTTTTTTGTTCCAAGCAATTTAGGGTTGGTCACTTGGGCAAATCTGACATCCGAGGATGTTCGGGCTTCGAATTCTTTCCCAATTTGCATAGACATAGATCTAGTAGATCCCCTCTGATATTACATATTGCATTTTCCCACCTACTTCTACCCATTTGCTTTTTTCTCCATTTGCCAAGGCAGAGAAATTTGATGGCCTCGTGGTCTCTACTTGTTGGAATCTGTCGGTGAACGAGTGAACTGCATATTCGATGCAGGTGCTCGTAACTCCTTTCCATAGGGTGATCTTTGTCTGCTTTCATTGCTTTTGAAAATATGCATCCAGCAATCAATATTCGATAATCCATTCCTTGTACGGCCAATTTACATGAAATTCATATCTTGTGGAATCGGGGAGAACGAATAACACAGTGTCCGTGTCTCTATCCATATTCCATGTTCCCTGTCTCGCAGCTGAGCGACCTTCAAGTCCATGTACGGACTCGATAAAACATTGAATATCTATTGCACAGGTTTATATTCATGTTCATTGCATTCGGTCTCGACTCGGTGGCAAACCCGGGATTCAGGATTGATCTGTTTAGAGGATATGGGAATTGGGAAAGGAAGAAGTACAGTCAAGTGCATGTCAGTGACACATATGGTATTGCAGGAGCTGAGCACTGCATAGGTACGGTATACACAGACATATGTGTACACACTGCCACACATGTAAACAGGAAGATCAATGCAAAGATCTAGCCTAGACAACTGTTCGGATTAGGGCTGCGTAGAGATCTGATGCCGGTACGAGAATGCAGGCAGTACCAGGGTATAATGTCAGGGTATAAAATATACGAGAAGTTGATCTAAGAGTAGAAGAGTAGAAGAGTAGAAGAGGAAAAGAGAGCCTTGATACCAAGGGGGTATCAACCCCGCTTATCAAAGGACTATTGTCTCTCCTTAAATCTCTCACCTCTTTTTCTTTTAAACGCCTGTTAAATGTCTAGTGTTCTCTGGCATATCACGTTGTACCACGTTTCGGTGCAGCTAACAAGGATGTCCTTTTCACCGACTTGTCTTTTTATCTCGCATTGACCTCTGCAGTAATTGGACTCGCAGAATCTTCGGAGTTGACCTTTTCCAATATCCAGGCACGTGTGGAGGGTTCCCTCTGACGTGCAGAGTGTCAGCATTCGAAGAGGGGAAAATCGTGTGACAAGAACGTTGCTGGGCTTTGATCTTTTCTGCCCAATGACTAGGCTGATCTACCCTCACGGCTCGGACCGTGTCATTGTACTGATCTCTAGGTACCTAAATAGTCGCCTAAGTGCCGCTGCCTATGTGCCTACATGGCCTGCATGCCTACATGTCTACCTGCCTACCTGCCTAGGATCTACCACATGCCATCCTCGTCACCCTTGAAACCTCTCCACGTCACAGTGGGCTCTGCGGGGGGACTTTAATGATATTGACGTTTGGCCCTGGCGGCTGAAAGCTTTCATATCATCCCCACCTGCTCGATTTCTTTCTTTCTTTTTTCTGTTTTTCTTTTTTACGGCCAAAGCCCTGTCCCTCTCTATCCTCCTAACTCTTGCTCTGTCTCTCTTCCTTCTTTCTCCACCCTTCCTACTCTTGCATTGAAATATCTACCTCCCTTGCGTGCTAGCTAGTGGAGTTTTCAATATGATACAATCAACCATGTCGTGGCAGCCAAAGCTTCGCCCCAAGGGCTTCCCGCATAGCATTGACGACTTTGCGGCGGTGGCTTCATTGTCGGAGCTGGAGCATCGGGCCCGGACTGGCGAAGACAAGCGCGACCAGCGCGTCTTCCGAGTCAAGCGTAAACATGTGCTGAAAGCCTGTGATCGCTGTCGCGTGAAGAAGACCAAGGTATGTCGAACATAGCATGCGAAAAACAATTTAACTAACCCACTGCAGTGTGATGGGAAACAGCCTTGCAACCGCTGCTCGGTATACAACCACCCATGTCTATTCCGTGAACGGAAAGCCACTCAGACCAAAGTATATTCTCGAGGGTGAGTACATACCCAGAATCTCCAACTACGCATATCCTCAGAAGCTCATAGACATACTACACACAGATTCGTCGAGATGCTCGAATCTCACCACTCCCTCGTCGTAAAAGCCCTCCAGAAGCTCTACAAATTATGCATCAACAACGAAGGCTTCCCGGGCGATGCCCTCGCAGAAGCCCCAGACGGACACCCCCTAACACACGCAATCCTCGACCGTCTAGGCCTAATCAAACAAGCCGAAGAAAACGCAGACGAGCCAGACGAAGACTCCGAGGATCTGCGCTACTTACGACTGCTATCAACCTCCACCGAATGCAGCGTCACAGCAGAACCCTCCCCAGAACCAACAACACCCCCAGAACCATCCCCAACAATCTCCCGTCCACCACCAGTCCAAACTCCCATATCCGTCCCCAGCCGGACAACAGCAAGCTGGCAATGGGATCTCCAGCCCGTCCACCAGACGAGCTACAGCTACCCAGACGCAGGGTACCACGATTTAATGGCGCTGCGGCAACGGTCGTCCATGAGCGCACCGGATATGGGCCCTGATATCCCACCCCATGTCGATATGCCCGTGTCTTCTGGACTACCGCATCATTCTCAACATGCCCACCACGAACCGCCGTTCCCGTATGTTCTAGATGGATGTTGTGATACCGGCACACCCCAGCAGGACGTGAAGCCCGTGTTGATGAGGTTACCGTCCGGTCTTATGGCGGAGTCTCATACGCATCCCCACCATCTTGCGGGAGATATTTCTGCGGAGATGATGGGTGAGTTCCATTTCCAGGCGCATGACTCGTCGTTTTATCCTGGGTTTACACCCAATTGGAATTTTCCTTCGGGGTGAATTTGGTATCATATGATGGGAATTGTTTCTCGTTTTTGGGAGATATATGGTCTTTTCGGGTTGGGGTTTTGGTGTAAGCTGTTGAGCAGCTTTTTTTTTCATTTCACTTCTTATTTATATTTCTTAGCATTTGGCTTTCTCTTCTCAGAGTCATTATGACTTCCTTCTTCGACTCTCTTTTTTCTAGCCATTCTTTCTATACCCCCTCACTTCTAAATTTGGATACCGCCACCGGAGCATGGGGCACGACATCCACGCAGGATTATAAGATTGGAAGATGTCTGGCACATTGAGTCCTAATCCTTCTTCGCCTGTTCTTTTCTTCTGCTTCTCGGGTTCAGCCAGGTCTTTCTTTGGATCGTCATCATTGATCTTGGATTTGGATTTCCTTTGGCTCTGGTATCTAGTTTGAAAGAGTATCGCCCTACCAATTTAGGTACTAGTTCTTATACCTTGCTTTCTCTTTTCTTAGCGTTTTGGGTAGACCCTGTTTTTGTATAAAGAGGTTAGAGGCTTACAATCAGATACAGATTTAACATGGTATTACATATAATACCAGCAGCTAAATCCCATAGATATTCTACTTGAAACGGCCAGCCGTACTTCACGTGAATAGATTCTAACAATACAAAATCACAAGAAAGAATATTATGTACACGGTAACATCCCATCCCAACTGACCTACAAAAGATAACACAAGAAAACCCGACTGCCTCACACCAGATCTGGATCTCGCACCAGGTCATACAGTAGTACGATACATGCGCGACCTGACACAGATTCATCCGGCATCAACCCAGGGAAGAAAAGGAGGTCTGGAAAGGGTTAGGAGTGTGTAGACCAGATTATATCAAACGAGATCGGGTTGTACATTGTAGATCATAGCAAGTATAGCAAGTGCGTGTGTCGTCTTGCTTGTTCAGGTTGAGGGCTGGTTGGGGAGGACTGGGGTGGGGAGGGTCGTTTGTGGAACTTGAAGACTTGCGCTTCGGTGGTTGCTAGGGTTGTTTGTGTACCCTGTGTGTACTTCGGTGGATGTACTGGGATCTATGCAGATGTAGAAATAGATGTAGATGATATATGTATATATCTGGGGATGTGTGATGCAGGACAGGGAATAACATGGCATATTGCATATACGTTCCATGTTGAATGATGTATGCTATTTCCTCATTCTTAGAAGCTACGTATTTTGTGTATTTTTGAGGTTTTGTAATTCCCCAAGTCTATCACCGAGGTTCCCTAATTAGGAAGGTGCGTCTAAATGGTACATAGGGTATCGACACTCCATCTATATGACACAGACTAATACAATACATATACATGAATATATAAACACGGGTTGCAAGAACTTGAGAAAGAGAAATAGAGGAATACAGAAGTTTGTGTAGCTTAGCTGTGTTCGTGGGCTAGGGAGTAAATAGAAGTCCAATAATCACTCTTCTATCGGTCCTTTCAAGGTCTTTTCTAAGGTCTTTTAGAACATAATCGCTAACTACCCCCTAATATTGTTAGCAGAACACTCTTGATACGAGCTGCTTCTAGGCCTTCAAGAGACAATATATAAGTATAAAGTTTCATGACAGCTGGCTAACTCTCTGCCGACGAAAAACCCAGTGGGCGCGATGGACCCAAAACCCAAAACCCGTCGTACTCTTTCCTTCATCTACGGATTCTTGAGCCTAATACCTTTCCACAAAGTTCACGTCTTAATAGTCGACTAGAGAGATCTTGACGTCTTTCGATACTCGCTACAGCTCATCCACGTCATTCAGAGAATCCAAATTACGCTCCGGTTGTGTTTTAGGTCGTCCAACAAGCAAAGGCAACACAGAGGATTTCCACAGGATAGTCTTCGCTGGAGATTGCAGTTGCCACAAGCAATCCAATCGACAAAACAGCAACGGCGGCCGGGAGAATTACTGACTGGCGAGAGCCTCCTTTTGGATATTGTTCTTTCACACCAGTACAGCACGCATTCAATGACATCGTTCATGTATGACACAACGCCGAGGTTGAAAGTGTGTACCTGAGTGTATGAGGGAAGCTCATTGCACAAATCTGCGATCATCGGGTTCTGAATCCCAAGAGCCTGTGTGATGTTCTTGCTGTACCATTTCTGGGCAAGCGAGTGAACGTGGCCGTTTGCCCGCTTTGCTGAGCTTCATAGCTAGATTCGTGGGGAACTTGGAGCCCGCCAGGTCCTGTGTAGCTGCAGTTGACGGGGGCTTTGTTGAAGGGAGACAACAAATGAGGAACTCTCATGCAGGTCTGCTTGGTCTGGGATGTGACGTTCTCACATCGACTACAGATACGGATACTCGCAATACTACTCAGTGCTACACACCGGTTTAAGGGGCGTACTTGTCTTAAACAGCCCGCCTAATATTGCAAGCTGCATAGCTGGAACCTCTTGGGGCAATTTTTGCGATGGACCAAAGCAGCTCTAGCGAGCCCTAGGGGCCACGACTCGCTTAATCGAACACTTGTATATCGTAAAGTGGGGTGGAAACCTGATACCGATTCCATTTCAACTGACTCGGGCAAGCAGAGACTGTTACGAGTACAGTTGCCTTCACGATTGTGATAATAATGGAGATGACTGCGTTGGGTGAAATGAGTATTGCCAACGAGCGTAAGGAGTTCCATCCAAATAGGCCAAGAAGCCAATCAAAATAGCTATGCAGACTAGGCCCATGATCCAAGCTCTGATGTCCCAGGCCCAGGAGCCACTCCAGTTGAAAGACTTTGTCTTGGCTTCTGCTGGTAGATTGGAAGCACATGAAGAACCTTTCGGTCTAGCTGAATCGTAGTGTTATGGGCACTCTTCGGGCCAAGTAGGTAGATGACTCTCTATAGCCCTTGGAGAAGTTTCTCCCGTCACTGTTCCTTGAATTGAATATTCAGTGTGATCGAGGTTTGATGGGGTACTAATGGTGGAATAGAGGTGAGACATAATAATGTTGGACTTTGTGCCTGCTGAAATTAGAGTAGACTACCTTGACAAAGGCGGCTTGGAAATTAATAGAGGGCACCGGGCGGATTATAAGCTTGAACAGATCCCTCCTGGGGCCGCCTCTAAAGGCGGGGGCAACAGCGGTTGAAGAAAAATCACCTTGATACTTTTCTCTTGGTCTCTCTTCTTGCTGAACAACTTCTCTGTGGAGTTCAGTGAGCCCAATCTTGAATAGGTTACTGAGGGCATGCTCTTTGAAGTGTTGTTATGTGTGTGATCTACAGTCTTTACATAGCAACACATACTACCAAGTACAGTGTAAGTTTGTCTAAGAATTCAAAAATATACCCTCTATAATACTCCACATGGAGCCAAAGATATCATAAGCTAGGTCAAACACCTTTGACATGTGGAAAGTGGCGCATTCTAGAAATCTGCTCATGTTATTCCTGCGGATGATTGGCTAAAGGGACTATAATACACGTTCCAGATCTTATTTCGAACCAATCTTAAAATAACTGTTGAGTAATCACTGCATCGCGAGAGTCAGAATGATCTAGCCCATTGCCCAGAAGAGTAACGAGTTCGTAGAAGTCGGATTACTTTTAACCCCCGCTTCTTCCGCCTGATTGCCAAGAGATTGGCGCCAAACCTTGGCGCCAAGAATAGCTAGCTCTTCCCTGCACGGATTTGTGCCACTTTCACGAGAGTGCTTTGGTGTCGTCTAATTGTTTAGTCAGAATATTCAGGCCAAGAAAGAACTATCATCTTTGCTCGCGTGACAAGATAAGCTCATCGTCTACGTGAAAACGCTAAAGCTTAGAATATTCCGCAATGCCCCGAAGCTTGGCAATGCTGCGCTTGCAGCTACTATATGTAGCAATACTTGGCAACATCGGACCCAGTATTACTATCAATGGATAGCCCCCAGATTCGTCTATCAAACACGAGGCGACCGGCCCAATATCTTGGCACCAAGACCAAATCCATTCTCTTCCAATGATCCGTACAACGTGCCCGGGTGCCCAGGGATTAAATCTTGGAACCCTGGGCCAAGACTATAATCTGGGGCAGCCATACTAAGTGTCTCATAACAGAGTCTGAGCTACTTTCATCCCCGCTACTTTCCTCCCCGCTACTTTCCTCCCCACACAGAGAGCTACTTTCTGTTCAACTATTCAGCAAGTGATTGCCCCGACAGAAGTTCAGACGGGCAAACAGCTCGGTAGTTACCACAGAAAGTTATATTCTCACCAGAGAACAATCTCCAATGCCAGACGAGAAGCAAGGCATCCCCCCCGACTCCGGGTCGGGTGGTAGTCCACTGAGCCAGCCGGCTCATACGCTTACTTTTGAAGCTGTGATCAGAGAACTCGGTACTGGGCTGGATGAGGGTCTTGCCCCTGATGAAGCGAGTCGTCGTCTGCAGCAATATGGTCCCAATAAACTGGATGAAGGCGAAGGCGTATCGGTGATCAAGATTTTGGTGCGCCAGGTGGCCAACGCAATGATGCTAGTAAGTACCCACTGTCTCGTGTTAATCCGCGAAACTCCTTCAAAGCTCTCCGAATCTAATACATTGTTTCTTGTAGGTATTGATTCTCGCAATGGCAGTCAGTTTCGGAATTCAGTCATGGATTGAGGGCGGAGTAATCTGCGCTGTCATTGTCTTGAATATCATCGTTGGATTCTTCCAGGAATACGCCGCGGAAAAAACAATGGAGTCGTTGCATTCACTGTCGTCCCCGACCGGCACGGTCTCGAGAGGTGGACAGACATTCTCGGTGCCGTCGGCAGACATCGTGCCAGGTGACATGGTCGAGCTTAGGACGGGTGATACCGTTCCAGCGGATATTCGGTGAGTTTCCTATCATGATCCAACCTGCGATTTCGAAGCCTTTGGGGCAGTTGTTGGAATTTACTGACACATATCAGCCTGGTTGAAGCAGTCAATTTTGAAACCGATGAGGCTCTCCTGACTGGCGAGTCTCTTCCCGTCCAGAAGGAATGCGACTTGACGTTCAAAGATGATACTGGCCCTGGAGATCGCCTTAATATTGCCTACAGCTCTAGTACCGTCACTCGTGGTCGTGGACGTGGTGTGGTTATCAGCACAGGCATGTACACTGAAATCGGATCGATTGCCCTCGCCTTGCGGGGCAGTGGTAACAAGCGTCGCCCGGTTAAGCGTGGTCCCAACGGTGAGACCAAGAAGCGTTGGTACGTCCAGGCCTGGAGTCTCACCTCGGCGGACGCCGTGGGTCGATTCCTCGGTGTTAATGTCGGAACGCCTTTGCAGAGGAAGCTCTCAAAGCTGGCCTGTTTACTATTTGGAATTGCCGTTATCTTTGCCATTATTTGTATGGCTGCAAATTCATTCAGTAGCAACACCGAAGTCATCATGTACGCCGTCGCAACTGGTATCAGTATGATTCCAGCGTGCCTAGTGGTCGTGCTTACCATCACTATGGCAGTGGGTACTAAACGCATGGTCGAACGCAACGTGATTGTTCGCAAATTGGACTCGCTGGAGGCGCTCGGTGCGGTCACTGATATCTGCTCCGATAAAACCGGTACATTAACTCAGGGCAAGATGGTTGTTCAAAAGGCATGGATTCCGTCTCGAGGAACGTACTCCGTTGGCCCATCCAACGAGCCTTTTAATCCTACCGTTGGAAATGTCACCTTCACTCCGGTACCTCCTTCGCAATTGAATCATGAGGAGGAGGGTGCCGCTACGGACAACATAGAAGGCCTGGTCTCGGGAAACCGCCAGCTTGAAGACTTTCTGGACGTCGCCTCAATGGCTAATCTCTCTCACGTGTACAAGTCCGAGGAGGGCGAATGGAACGCGCGCGGTGAACCCACAGAAATTGCCATTCATGTGTTTGCATCGAGGTTCAACTGGAACCGCGACCGCTGGACTAAGGGTCAGGGTACGGTCAAAGGCCAGGGTACCGTGTGGCACCAACAGGCTGAATTCCCATTCGACTCAACCGTGAAGAAAATGTCTGTGATTTTCAGCAAAATAACCCAACAAGAGACACGGACAATGGTGTTCACCAAGGGTGCTGTCGAGCGCATCATAGATTCATGCACCTCTGTCATCTGGGACCAAGATTCATCTACGCCCGTGCCAATGACCAACGACCACCGCGAAAAGATCCTCCAGAACATGGAGGAACTCGCCAAACTAGGACTCCGAGTCTTGGCTCTGGCCCATCGACCATACACTGCCAAAACACAATTGCTCGAAGACGCCGACCTGAATCGCGAAGATATAGAGAATGATCTGTGCTTCCTAGGACTGATCGGCTTGTATGATCCTCCACGTCCCGAGACGGCCGGCTCAATCCAGGCCTGCTACCGCGCTGGTATTGTTGTCCACATGGTGACTGGCGATCACCCTGGCACTGCCAAAGCCATTGCTCAGCAAGTAGGAATCCTTCCTATTAATTTCGATGCAGTGGCGGCTGATGTCGCGGACGCTATGGTCATGACTGCTGGGCAATTCGATAAACTCACCGATGAGCAGGTAGATTTGCTTCCGACTCTGCCTTTGGTCATTGCACGCTGTGCTCCGCAGACTAAGGTGCGTATGATTGACGCCCTTCATCGCCGTGGCCGCTTTGCAGCTATGACTGGAGACGGAGTGAATGATTCTCCTTCGCTTAAACATGCCGACGTTGGTATCGCTATGGGACAGGCAGGTTCGGACGTGGCGAAAGATGCATCAGATATCATCCTCACAGATGACAATTTTGCCTCGATTCTCAATGCCGTCGAAGAAGGCCGTCGTATCTTTGATAATATTCAAAAATTCGTGCTTCACCTGTTGTCAGAGAACATCGCTCAGGCCTGCACCCTACTTATCGGATTAGCTTTCAAAGACGCCGATAATCAATCCGTCTTCCCTCTCTCGCCGGTCGAAATTCTCTGGATTATTATGATTACATCAGGCATGCCCGACATGGGCCTCGGAATGGAGGTGGCTGCGTCTGACATCATGAAACGTCCCCCCCAGAGCAAGCAAGGCATTTTCACCTGGGAGGTGATCATCGACATTCTGGTGTATGGTATGTGGACCGCAGCACTCTGCCTAGCAGCATTCTCTATCCGCATGTGGGGATTTGGCGACGGCAATCTAGCCCGCGGCTGTAACCAGGCGTGGTCCAAAGATATCAAAGATTGCGAACTAGTCTTCAAAGCACGTGCGACGACGTTCGTGTGCTTGACCTGGTTTGCGCTGTTCCTGGCTTGGGAAATGGTCAATCTGCGCCGGTCGTTCTTCCGCATGCAACCGAAATCCAAGAAATACTTTACGCAGTGGATATACGACGTCTGGCGGAACAAGTTCCTTTTCTGGTCCATTATGGCCGGATGGATCACCATGTTCCCTATTCTCTATATCCCTGTCTTGAATGACGTCGTCTTCAAACATAAGCCTATCACCTGGGAATGGGGCATCGTGGCGGTCGAAGCTGTTCTGTTCTTCATTGGCGTCGAAGCCTGGAAATGGGCCAAGCGAGTTTTCTTCCGTCGTAGGGCCAGAAACCATCCGGCGCTGAGTACGTTAGGAGGTCAGGTGGACGCCCCGGAGCGCCCCTAACGAATGCTTTCCCTGGTCTGTCATCGAACGGGTCGGGGAACAATTCACTTGGAAACAAAGTCGCTAGAAGAATTGGAAGATGGGAATTGTGAGGATGTGGAAGAGGCACAGAGGAAGTACGGAGGAGGCGGGGAGTAGCAGAGAGTAGACATGGAGCAAGCATGGAGGGATGGGGGAAGCATGGAGGGATGGGGGAAGCACGGAGGGATGGGGGAAGCACGGAGGGATGGGGGAAGCACGGAGGGATGGGGGAAGCACGGAGGACTTGAAATGGATTGTGGAAGTTTGGGCTTATGCATTGGCTTATTGAGGATTGTGTTGCCCTGGGAGGCACTTTCTCACCGAAGGTATACATATAGCAAGAGCATATTCGGCAAGTCAATAATACATGTAGTTGATCGATCAAGTTCTATTGCTGGCCGACTACGGGGCGAGAGGTGAGAGGATGGGGCAAAAGAGTACAATCATTAGTAAAATGCTTTTCTTCTCTCGGTCTCGGATCTATTCTGTTTACCATGTTGGTTTTCAGAATATAGTGCATAGCACATCAATCTCTACTATTTTCGGCTTCCCTGAATATACCATCCCACTAACAACTTGGGTTCGTCCTTCACTAGAGATCGTCAACGTGTCTTGCCCCTCTAAGGCCCTATATGAACGGAAGAATGACTAGAGTGATATATGGAGTTGGTTATCCTCGCCTTGTGACTCGTGTTCGTGTCTAGTTGGTCGATCATTCCCTAGTACGCACTATGTTAGCGCTTAGGTGCTGCGCCTCGGCCCGGGTGCTGGGGGATAATCGCGAGGTTTTGCGCTCGCGCTCCAGGTTTCTTGCTAGGGCCCTCACTTATCTTGGATAGTATATCACTTTACGGAGTACGACTGCCATGGTTTCGACGCCGACGACCAGGAACCTACGATCCTTGGCCTGAAACCTCCCTTGACGAAGTGCGCCGACCGTGCAGCCAAAAATGTCGCTGAATTATTTGAGCCGCGATTCCTACCGGGTGGGATGGATTTGTCCGTTGGAGGTGGAACAGATTGCGGCAATGGAGATGCTAGACGAGGAGCACCAACCTCTTCCGCAACCAAGCGGGGACACAAACGTTTACAACCTCGGCAGCATCAATAACCATAACGTTGTCATCGCTGGTCTTCCTCAGGCGGGGAACTGTCTCGCCGCTACTGTCGTCACCCAAATGAGAATGACATTCCCAAACCTCAAATATGTCCTGCTGGTTGGGATTGGGGGTGGCGTGCCGATAAAGACCGAGTGTGGAATGATCCGTCTAGGGCATGTGGTCGTTAGTGACCCGACTGGTGTACACTCTGGAGCAGTACAGTACGATCACGGAAAGGCGAAGGGGGGTCACTTTGAGCGCAAAGGTTTCCTCGCACCCCCGCCAACAGCCCTTCTTAACGCTGCGCGAGAAGTGGCTGTCCGACGCCAACGGATGGGTTATGATCCAATTTGGAAGAATCTGGAGCGAATCCAAACCAGCAGTCGATCACTTCGTCGCTTTAAGTTCCCTGGAGCCGCGGATGACCATCTCTACCCTTCAGACTATACACATAAGCAGCAAGGGATATCATGTGAAGATGGTGGATGTGACCCGAGGCAGCGTATCAAGCGGCCAACGGATAAGGAAGATGACTCCTTTATTGTTATCCACCGAGGAACAATAGCATCGGGGGAGTTAGTGATAAAGGATGCTGGGTTAAGAGATGATCTGGCGCAGGCGCACGGGGTGCTATGCTTCGAAATGGAGGCAGCAGGAGCCCTGACCGATTTCCCTTGTATGGTGATTCGAGGTATCTCCGACTATTGCGACTCGCATAAGAACGACCAGTGGCATGGTTACGCTGCAGCGGTGGCAGCCGCTTATGCACGGCAGTTGTTTTTCCACATGGCCATTGAAGAGGTGCAACGGTAAATATGTCGCGGTCCTATTATGGAGAAGCCACGAATACATGTGTATATGTCATTAATGCATTACTTAGAAATCCGAATTCAACACCTACTACCTTTGAGCTCCCGCTTGATTTGTCCGAGATATCCGAAGTGACACGGTTCGTCGCACGGGAAGATTCGCTCAAGAGAATGCAAGAGATCCTCGACACAACTGTTGGACGCCGTACTGCTATCGTGCATGGGCTAGGTGGTATTGGCAAAACGCAGCTAGCCATCGCCTATATGAAACAAAATCGGTCTCATTATTCGGCGACAATATGGCTAAATGCAAGAGATGAAACAGCGTTAAAGCAAAGCTTTGCTCGCATGGCTGAGTGGATTGTACGCCACCACCCGTCTGCTACATACATTGCAGTTGCTTTGGGGGGCCGAGACCTAGATGAGACAGTGAAAGCGGTCAAACGATGGTTAGACGAGCCGACGAACGATCGCTGGTTGCTCGTCTATGATAACTATGATAATCCCTTATTAGGCAACCATACGGGGAAGGGCCTAAGCTCTGCTTCCTTTGTTGGGGCAGATACCAACGGCGATGACTACGAAGACCTTACAAAGGCCTTTAATCTTCAGAAGTTCCTCCCCGAGACCGATCATGGTGCCATTATTGTGACCACGCGGTCCTCTATGGTAAAGCTAGGCCAGAGACTGCACTTACGCAAGCTAGAGGATATCAATGATAGCCTCGACGTCCTGGCTTCTGTCTCTGGCCGTGAGGATCTAAGACAAGGTGAGTGTCGAACATATGGTCCGATGTCAAGTACTAATATCAAGCAGACCCCGCAGCCACTAATCTTGCAAGGCAGCTCGATGGACTTCCTCTCGCCCTCGCGACAGCGGGCGCATATTTAGAGCAGGTGTCAATAAGCTGCACTGAGTACCTTCAGCTGTACCGAGAATCATGGCAGCGATTACATGAAGATACGCCACAGCTGGGGGCATACGATCAAACGCTATACTCAGCTTGGAATCTCTCGTATCGATACATTCAGCAGCAGAGCCCAATTGCGGCAATGCTTCTCCGACAATGGGCCTATTTCGCTAATGAAGACCTATGGTACGAGCTGCTAGAAGATAGCGGCCTGGAGAAGCCAGAATGGCTGAGCGCACTGACAGAGAGCAAGCTCACATTTCATGCAAGCTTAAGACTTTTGTGCAGCCACGGGCTCGTTGAAGCTGATCCGACTACCACACTACAGCGTGTGGAGTCACAAGGGTATAGCGTACACGGCTGCGTTCATTCGTGGATGATTCATGTGCTAAATCAGGGGCTTGATAATAGCCTGGCCTGGATGGCAGTCAAATGTGTAGCGACGCATGTCCCTGGGGAAGACGAGCCCGCATTCTGGCTTATACAACGGCGGCTGATTGCACATGCAGATAGATGTCTGGAGATAATAAGAAATCTAAAAGTGGAAGATAAGGACGTGGGAGTTCTGCATTATTTAGGTCGGCTCTACGCGGATCAAGACCGGCTCCAAGAGGCAGAGGCGATGTACGAACGAGCATTAGAAGGCAAGGAGAAGGCGTGGGGACGAGAACACACGTCGACGCTTGATACCGTCAATAACCTCGGCGGCCTCTACGCGGATCAAGGCCGGCTCCAAGAGGCAGAGACGATGTACGAACGAGCATTAGAAGGCAAGGAGAAGGCGTGGGGACGAGAACACACGTCGACGCTTGATACCGTCAATAACCTCGGTAACCTCTACGCGAATCATGGCCGGCTCCAAGAGGCAGAGGCGATGTACGAACGAGCACTAGAAGGCTACGAGAAGGCGTGGGGACGAGAACACACATCGACGCTTGATACCGTCAATAACCTCGGCATCCTCTACGCGGATCAAGGCCGGCTCCAAGAGGCAGAGGCGATGTACGAACGAGCACTAGAAGGCTACGAGAAGGCGTGGGGACGAGAACACACGTCGACGCTTGATACCGTCCATAACCTCGGTAACCTCTACGTGAATCAAGGCCGGCTCCAAGAGGCAGAGGCGATGTACGAACGAGCATTAGAAGGCAAGGAGAAGGCGTGGGGACGAGAACATACGTCGACGCTTGATACCGTCCATAGCCTCGGCATCCTCTACGTGAATCAAGGCCGGCTCCAAGAGGCAGAGGCGATGTACGAACGAGCATTAGAAGGCAAGGAGAAGGCGTGGGGACGAGAACATACGTCGACGCTTGATACCGTCCATAGCCTCGGCATTCTCTACGCGGATCAAGGCCGGCTCCAAGAGGCAGAGGCGATGTACGAACGAGCATTAGAAGGCAAGGAGAAGGCGTGGGGACGAGAACATACGTCGACGCTCGATATCGTCAATAACCTCGGCATCCTCTACGCGAATCAAGGCCGGCTCCAAGAGGCAGAGACGATGTACGAACGAGCATTAGAAGGCAAGGAGAAGACGTGGGGACGAGAACATACGTCGACACTTGATACCGTCAATAACCTCGGCATCCTCTACGCGGATCAAGGCCGGCTCCAAGAGGCAGAGGCGATGTACGAACGAGCATTAGAAGGCAAGGAGAAGGCGTGGGGACGAGAACATACGTCGACGCTTGATACCGTCAATAACCTCGGCATCCTCTACGCGAATCAAGGCCGGCTCCAAGAGGCAGAGACGATGTACGAACGAGCATTAGAAGGCAAGGAGAAGGCGTGGGGACGAGAACACACGTCGACGCTTGATACCGTCAATAACCTCGGTAACCTCTACGCGAATCATGGCCGGCTCCAAGAGGCAGAGGCGATGTACGGGCGAGCATTAGAAGGCTACGAGAAGGCTTTTGGCGCGACCTCACCTTTCACATACACCCCTGCCTTGAGAATCTTTAGGAATTTTGGCCGTTCATGTGAGAAAAACGGGAAAGTCGACACCGCTCTGCTACATTATCAGCGGGGGCTGGTAGGCACTGAGGCTGTTTGGGGCCAGGATAGCGAACAGTATACCTGGTTTTCAAACAGAATAACCTCTCTGCAGCGTGACACGTCTGAGGTTTCTGACAGAGAAGAGTCAGTTCAAAAGAAAACAAAGAAGCAGGGGACAAGATGGAAGAAAGTGAGAGCGAAGCTCTCCGGTAAATACAAGTCTAATTAAGCCATGCAAAGGATCGAGGCATGTCTCCCATGTGGGTTTTAGTCTATCTCGTTATATACATACAGCCTTTCTTCGCCATGATGCAAAAGCGGAGTAGCATGTTGAAACGTACAGTATAGAAACTGGTACAAAGCATGAAAGATGAATTTGATACTCGAAGTATACCAAAGATAAATTGTAAACACTCTGTCTGACCTCTCAATGCTTGGCAAGAAGCCCATATTTATAGACTTCATACCCTTGTAGACACAAATGATAAAGCCCTCATATGTAAGATAGCAGTTTATGATAGAAACATGAATGGGATAGAGAAATAGAGGGAATAATGGATTCCGCCGGTGGAGGCAGTTTAAACGTAGTCCGAATTGAAATCGTTCCATACAACTTTGATGCAGGTCATATACAGGAATGGGTAACGAAGCTATCAAACTGCATCAAAGCCGCATCTCCATTCCGTAGGAGTTCAAGATCCCTTGCCATGCAAGAATATCTTAGCATAATGAATGAGCTTTAGCGTTGAAGCCATCCCAAGCACGTTAGTTGCTGCGAATTAAGTAGGATTCTCAACATTGCACAGCTAGGGATGCGTTTCTGGAACATATCATGCACTTCCATTGGCCGAAACAGCCATACTTTAAAGAGAATCTTCTCGAACATCTGGGTGTTCTGTAAAGTTACAGTGTTGCAGCGTGTGTATCCACAATTAGAAGAGTTATCCAGGTATAGGTGACGGTAGAGATTATCCACTATCTTGGCAGTTGATTATTGTATGAAAATCGGGAATACCTAGCCTTACATTATCTCATTTCCCAGAGTAATGAGTTCTAGACAGCGAAGCTGAATTACATAGCCATGTCTAACCTTAGAAGTCATAACTACCCGATGAATAAGAGTTTAATTTGACAAACTCTAGAAAACGCCATAGTGGCAACAGTAGGTCTAAGCCCAGGGCAAGGGAAAGGCCAAGGCCAATGTCACACATACACAACACACAAGCTGTGAGTACAATCAAATCAAATGCATGAGAAAGGGAATCAATCCTCGTCTTCGGTCTCTGTGTCGGTGTCGCTGGTATCGCCAGCGTCGCCATCGGTATCACTCTCGCTGGAGTCGTCGGAATCCTTATCCTTAGACTTCTTCTTGGGTGCTTGGCCTGTCTTGATCGCTTGCATTTGGCCGGCGATTGAGTCTGAAAAAAGTGTTAGTAAAAGAAACAAGTAGTTTAGTGAGTAGCGGAGATGGACTTACCCTCGTCTGGCTCGCTGATGTCGTCTTCCTCTTCCACAGCGGCTGCCTTGGCAGGATCGTCAATGTGCAGAGTAATTTGAGCCGTGTTGTCAAGACCCAGGTAGCTGTCACAGATCATGTGGAGGATAAAGGTGAAGTCGCCGACCTGCGGGGGAGCCTGGAACTGCATCTTGAGAGTTTGGACGTTGAAGGTGGGCTTGCCGGCCTCGTCGAAGATCGGCTTGTCAAATGTGGTAAAGGTAAACGGTGGCACGGCCATCTTGCCCTGCTTGCCGTCTGCAAGGAAGATGTTCCAGCGTGGGGAGTGGTCGCGCGCTAGGTACGGTGCGTGGGCAAGAGGCGGCTGGATGGTTTCGATCTTCGTCTCGACCTTCTTTCCGTCCTCCATCTTGGTGGCGCGGTTCTTGGCTGGCTTGCGACCCATCAGGGCTTCCAAGTCGTCCTCGTCGGGGTCGATGTCCTCCAGGTCGAGCGGGTTCACTGGCGGCACGGATGTGCTGCCTGGCGGGATGAAGCGGGCCTTGACTACCAGCTGTACCAGACTGCTGGGTGTGATCACCTTTTCTCCCATAACCTTGAAGAAGATCCGCTCGGGTTGGAGCACGGGGAGTTGCTTGGCAACAGACATAGCGTCTGTGTATTGCTTATCAGAGAGAAGACCAGCACCGACAGTAAGACTGCGTCGTCGAGCCTCTGGCAGTTCCATGTACCTTTGAACGGTGAGGTGCTCCTTGGAGTCTTCGCCCTCTACGGACTTGACAATGGCATCGGTGAAGTTGGGAAGTTGCAGCAGTGGGGATGAGCCCGGGGGCACAGCCTGAATGAGGTTCTGGGAAGTTTTGAAAGCACCAACGATCGGTCCAAGGTTACCAAATGCGAGTGAAATAGCTGTGAAAGCTTCAGTGAGAGCAAGGGCGACAGGAGCCGCTTCATATTTTTCTGCGGAAGTGCTGTTAGTGGTATGTTTCACAACATGGGGGATTTTTCTTACCAGCATCCAGAGAGGCATCGTCAAGATCAATGCGGCCAAGATAAGCCCACAGCAAAGCCAAAGCTTTCCGACGAGAGGAGCTATCCAACTGCTTCAGCGCCGCACGGTCCTTGGCCGTAAGGAACGAGTTATCATCTGCCAGCACCCGCTTCTCGAGTTTGGCCAGACCAGACTCGGCCCGAGCACCCTTGAGCATATCATTGAATTCCTCACCGGAGGACAAAGCGCTGATAATTCCACCTTCAGTAATATCATCCTTGTACTCGCGGAAAATGTTTCCAGCGCTGGCAACAAGGACACGCTCCTTTGTGTAGCGCTGAGATCCATACCACCACTTGCCGACGATATAAGGCAGCAGGACACCCAAAAGGGCACCATAGACCATTAAAACATACTTTCCATTACCGTCCATAACAATGAACTTGGGAAGGGCAATACCGATGCTGAAACTCTGCTTGCCATCGGGGTGGCCAAATTGGAGGTAGTTGTTTCGCACCTCCTCGTCAGTGAGAGCTTTATAAGCCTTGGTGAGTTCTACAAAGCGCTCGTTGAGCGTTTCCATAGTCTCATTCTTGGAGGGATCGGGGCGGATTTTATCAGGGTGGTAGATCAAAGACATGCGCTTGTAGTGTCTGGAGATGGCTTTCTCATCTGCGCTCTGTTTTTCGAGAAATTTAGTCAATTAAAATCCTCTGGGCGTAGTAAGCGAGAAACTAGATAACTTACCCTCGAGACACCCAAAATATCATAAGGGTCATATGCCTTAACCACCGACCTGGAGGTGACAGCAATTAAGTAGACCATCCATGCCATTACGGCATATCCAACGATGACCGTGATAATGCGCTTAATTCGGCGCTCTTTGCGCAGGCGCTTGCGCTTCTGCGCGTCGATAAGGTCCGCATCTTTAGGTTTGAAGTCGGATTTGATGCGGGGAGCGGTATTCTCAAGCTCTGTACATCACATAAAGTGGTTAGAACCTATGAAACACATCTGGTATAGACTTGCCAAAGCTCACCTTTGCTAGGTCGGAGGAGGTTATAGGTGAGAGGGAGAGTGACCAGACCGGTCAAGGTGAGGATGAAGAAGGGGAAGAATTGGCCCTGGAAGCCAAAGTTAGCATTACTGTGTCTTTAGCTGATCAAGCCCCATCCCTACCTGCTCATCATAGGTGTAGTCTGACGACATCCTGCGGCGGGTTCAGGGTACAGACAGCGGTGGCCGCTTGCCGCGGAATTTAAAGATCGTGTTGCACAGGGCTGTTAACAGTAGCCACTTTGGACGGTCGAGAGAACGCGTTTGGATTATCGAAATAAAATAAGAGCCGAATTAGAGCCCAAAAGCCTGGCCCACAAGAAACAAAGGAGTGATGAAAGGAGAATCAATATCGCACTTCCTGATCTGGTGATGACCGTGTCCTCAAGCAGTGACCACTTACCGCCTGCCTTAAGTGGGACTCAATACGTGGCAGTTTCTCTTGAGTCAGGCGGTGTGTCACGGAAAGCATCTGATGTCTACGGAGCATACAAAGCACATTATACAAGTTATTCTATCTGTTGTATCTTTTTACATGTATCTTTTATAATGTATTTTTTATCATGTCCGAAATTTGTTCATAAATTTTTTGTAGAATGCGCTCAAGGCTGCATATATACTGATTAAATACACTCTTAATGAGCTACAGTCGTCATATCCAATCGAATCCACATGCTGCAGCCTTATCCATTTTCCTTTCAGTTTAGGAGTAAAGACAGAACAGATCCATCGCACACAATTCTCCCCTCATAACAAAGATAACCAAGACCTCTCCCAGTCTGCCCGGAGAAGGAGTTCAAGCATCAACGACTCGAGGTCGGACGCAAACTCAACTAATCAAGACAAATGGATAGAAAGTATCAGTCAGAAAAAGCCTATGGCTCATTTCTCATGTGTGTGATAGTATCAGTGGGCCGGGATTCACACGGCCGGGTCAAGAGGGACCAATCCGATACCTGAGAGGCATCTTCATTGCTACAAGTCGGGGACCCGGGGTAATCCATGTGATCAGGCGTTCTTGCCACTTTGGTGTGGTGTGGGCGCATTTGCAGTGGGTGACATAAACGCAGGGCGTCACGTTGTCGGTTCATTTTCGATGGCGTTTTTGTTTTGTTTTATTGGTCGAATGCGGATTCATAAACGTCGCAGATTCGTAAAATCGTTTTGGTGTTTTGTCTTTTTTTGTTGACTGGGTAAAAAGAAAAGGGTGGCGAAACAATCCGGTTGAATCTCCAGGCGTAATCTTCAGACATTCAATCTCCAAGGGCATGGCCACTCGTTCTGAGAGGGATGTCAGGATTGATGTTTTCCAGGTGAATCGGAATCGAGTGATACTCACGAGTCGATGTAGTCGAGTCCGCCGAAGTACTCAAGCATGCGGTAACAAAGGCTCACATCGTCGCCGGGCTCTCCGCCGAATAGACGACACTGCGCTTCTTCCATTCCACCTGATTCCAGCCGCAAGGGGCGTTCACGGGTCTGCCAGGCTGTATTCCCATAGTGCCATGATGGGGCGAGGGTGGCGGCCGGAGATTCGCGTAAAATGCATGCGTCAGGAGAGTTGTCGGCAGACACAATATTGCAAAAGCTATTCTGAGGGGTTCGAATAGTTGTTGGATGTTGAGCGAGACCGGTTATAGAGCGATTTGAACGACGAGTGCGGCGTCTGTTATGCCTCTGGCCCATTCTCGGTCGAAGGATTCAAAGGGGGGCAACAACTTTTAATATAGAGGGGAGAGACCATCACCTCCTGGAAAGGATGAGATGAGGTGAGGGAAGAAACCGGAATGGCGTAGAGGTTTCCTTTATACAGTAAGTGAGTCACTTAAAGGAGAAAATTCCAAGGATCCACTTTCCAGGTGGGACCATGCCGAGAGATCACCTTATGGCTTAAAAAAATGGCGCCAGCTCCCACAAGGTCCTACGCTAATTCTTATTGGATCAATTCTTGGAAAGGCGTGCTATATCCCGTCAAATGACAGCTTTACGATCGCGTCATTCGACGACCCTCAGAATGAGTAATAATTTGACTCTAGTACTATATTTTTTAGATGAGATGATTCATAGCCATATAGAATATTGCAATTGAAACAAGGAAAAAAATGAAACAAGAAAAAAAAATTGAAACGTCAAATGACGACAGGCTCCATAATGCTGTGTTAGGAAATTCCAAGGCCTAAAATGCCGGATTTCCTAATAGTGCCGTGCGGACCGAATGGCGATCACATCAGGCAACAAAGAGCCCGATTTTACCCTAAACTACCCTCGGACTACCTACGGACCCTAAAATACCCTATAAAACCACCCTAAATCTTCGACTCATGCAGGGTCCCGGAGCCTTCGTCAGGTCTCCGGTCCATTAGGCAATTTAGGTAGCAAGGGATATTCGAATTTTTGCACCTTGCATAGAACACGTGTGCAACGTGGTGGAAATTTCAGATGCCTAGCCCAGGCAATAAAGAACTTTGAGTCATTATTTTTTTTTCCCCGCGGGTAGTCGGGAAACTGAAAGAATTTTTGACTATTGACTCAGAGTTAAATAATTAAGTGCCTGATCTGTGAGGACCCTAAATATAGCCTGAAACTCCTTTTGACACGAGACAAACAGAACAAACACTAAACAAATGCAAACATCTTGATTTCTAGACTCTCCCTTGCAGCAGAGGCACTATATTCCGGGTCAACAAATGCAGTATGCGGTACTGTGAAGCCTCCCTTGTCCATTTTGGAGCTATCAAATTGCGTGAAGAGGAGAGGCTCATTGGGTTGTTGACCGTTGAGATAACACCATCTCTGACTCGGACTAAACGCATACCGACCGAGTTCATTCCACCCACTTGACAGCTTTAAACGAGTGGGAACACCCTCATCTTGGATATTAACGGAACTCCAATCACAAACCGTGAGAGGATCTCGCTGAATAGTCTGTAACGGCCGCCAGACATTGATAATCAAGACCCGGCCAGCGAGGAGTCGGTTGCGCTCCTGCTCGTCCGGAACAACCGTCTTCAGGTAGTGGAGTGCACCTGTTGGCGTGAAATCCGAGTGCACGTTGTGCGCGGGGGCGCAATTGTTAGCGAGCAAGGATGTGTCTGCGACGAGACATCGTACCCGATGTACAAATGTCACGGTCTGAGTAGCCCCGGTTCTGTGGAAACGTTCAGCTGCTCCAATCACCAGACATGCATGTTTATTCTAGGAGTGCTACTGACATTTTGCGAACTAACTCTTCGGTCTGGGGGATGATGGTTTTCTTGGTATGCTCTTTGTCCGAAACCTTGTCGAGATCGGGCATTTCGTGCGACAGATACACGAATCCGTTCTTGTCAAGTGTGTAGGATGATTCCTGTCCTCGGATATCTTCTATTTGCACCCGGTGCGTTTCATGTGACATGATATTATCCTCTGGTTTATCGTTGGCAAAGTCGACATCTGGGCGTCTCCAGAAGTGGAGGTCTGTATCAATGTGCTTCGCTATATATTCGGTGTGATCTCCCATGTTGGATATTGCATATCGATGTCGACAGCGATTGATATATTTGTTCGAAGAGAACAATCCTCGGGTCCACAGTTGGGAGGCAGGCTTATAAGTACCTGCGTTGTGGAGAGAGCCAAGCCGCCAATGAAGCCACTCGAGTGATTTTAGATCTGATTAATGTGCATAAACCGAGGTTACATGGAAATTGACGATGTGTACTATGTATAGGGGTTGAGAGGGGCGTTATGTTCGCTTCCAGTTTAATCGGCGCTCAATAGAGGCATGTATACGAATACGAGCCCGAGGGGGAGATCAGGATTTTTGACTGCGCAACTCCGGGGTTCATCTCTGCACAACACTCCTTCTGATGGTAATGTAGTTCGTATTTCGTTATTTGCTACTCTATCTAGGGCTTGCATGTCTCGACTCAATATATATAAAGTCATTGATGCTGGAATAAGAATAGCATCAAACTATATATAAACAGCTAGTTATGGAAACCTCGGGCTTGTACTAGAAACCCATCGATAAGTAGTGCTATAACCTGATGTATATTCACCCTAACTAAGGAGCCCTAAATGACAGGAAGAACAAGAAAGCAGTATATAGAGTCATGCAACTTGAATGAATTAATTGGAGTAGGTTGACTCATCCCATCACTCGGCCTTGATCTACAAGCCTTGCTCTTTCCCAAAGTCAAATTGTTGCGGCTCTGGCTTGGGCAGAACTATACTCCTTCATCGATCTTGCTTCCCTTCTCCTTTTCCCCAATCATCCATCTTTCTTTACATATCTACCAGTTTGGCTCAATTCATCCAGCCATGACGGTTTCCCTCCCCTTTCTTCTCCATCACCAGAAACACATATTAACCCGTCCTAGTATCTATCTCTAGCCCGCAAGAGTGATCATCCTCCCCGCAAACGAGAATACCGGCCAGGGAGCGGCGCCTGAATTCTCAAAGGCCACAGAGGAGCGTGTTGGCAATGAGACACTCCCATGATGCACGGTGCAGAGTGTAAGAGGGTTTCCTAGTGGTCTATGGAGCTGCTCCCCTACCCATTCTGTCATTATTGGATGGAAAACAGCAAATGGATACCGAGCAGGCGCGATAGTCACCTGCTTAGGAAAGAATTATGACATCTCGCCAACTATCTTGATATAACCAAGGACAGCTACGAGGGCATCAACATATGACTTGGTCCTATGTCTCGTCTCCAACTTCATCAATCTGCCATCAATTGAACACAAAGCACCACCGGATGTCTTTGAACCAGATATCTTAACCCAATGCCCTTATCGAAAAAGGCTGCTTAAATTGATATATGTTCCTAAAACCGAAGGGCAATGGCAAGAAGAATAAAGACAAGGACGTGTTCCTCAAAAGAGTGACGGACTTGAAGGATCTGATTACTCGTTTACCGAATTCCTACATGCTTGCTAATCGACTTAGAAGAGGGAAATTCCAACTTTACAGCCTTGGAACATCTGGGTGTTTTCTTTTGCTTTTAGGAATCCATATCATACATACGCATGTACACATGTTGTATGATTCTTCTTCTACCATATTATGGCAATCTTTTGTCTATGTATGTACGATGCGAGGATCTTAGACCCCAAATAAGGACTTGGAAAAGCGCAATAGCTGAAACCAAAGGGACCAGTCTCCCTTGGAAAAAGGACAAGAAATCGGTAGTAGCAAGTATCGGTAGCAAGGTTCCACGACTATCACTGACTAGGTTCTCCAGCCAGTCATAAGTAGAGTCAAATACAAGAGCAATGCATTAAATGATGTATAACGGCGTTAATGATGAAAGACCGGCAGGGGCAATGAGTAAAGAGAAGACAAATCAAAGAACCAGGCCGTAGACACAGCCCGAAAGAGAAGGAGAAAAAAGGTAAATGAAAAGGAAGAAAAGCGAAAGGAAGAATAAGAGAGAACAAATGGCAAGAAAAAAAGAAAAACACAACCCGCGTGTGTACTGTACAGGGTCCCAGGATCGGATCCGGACTATGCCTGGCCACCAAAAGCCATCATTCCTGTCCAAGGCACGTATGAACATGATCTAACTACCAGATCAACCACTCCCCTAGGGAGGAAGGGACAGCTTCTAGCGCTGTCTACTTGAGCATCCCTCAAAACGCAGACCGTAGCTCCAAAGATATGCATGACAAGTAGGAAGGAAATCGGATTTATCGGCTAGCTACCATGTAGCTTTCACGCCGTACTTCCAGCCATTTACTTCTTGCGGTTGGACCGGCGCGCAGCGAGATCGCCCTCAGCGAGCCACTTGCTGGCGTTCACCATCTGGACGATGTTGACGAACTGCTTGAAGGCCATGATGGGGAACGAGATGCCGGTGATGATCCAGGGCCAGGTGCTCTCAAGCTTGTTCGCACGCGCCATTTCAAGGGCACCGGCGCTCCAGGGGCTGGCGAAGAGGCTGGCTGGCTCGGGGTGGGCGGGGTTTCCGGGCTGAGCGGAGGATAGCTGGGAGTCGGAGACAGGCTGCAGGAGGGAGGGAGATAGGGTCGGCGAGGAGAAAGACAGGAGATACAGGCCGATGAAGAAGGCTTCGTTGGCGGTGCAGCAAATAAACAGAACGAGCTAATAAATTATTTCGGATAAGCTTGGAAAATGCAAAATCAGTTCACTGTGGAGGGGTCTTACCTTGCTGGTGTAGTACTGGTACATAATCCAGCTACGGTTGGGATCGACCTTCTTATGGCTCTGGCCGGATCCGCCCATACTCAGAGTAGCGTACATGTGCATGTAGTGACTGGCCAGGTCCAAGCTGATGAGACCTTGGAAGATGATGGCCCACCGGGGCCAGGCGGAGCTCAGGAAGACTAGGAGACACGCGGTGGTGCATCGGTCGGTCACCATGTCCAGCACTGCACCGAAGGTGGTGGATTGGTGGAAGTGTCGTGCTGCATAACCATCCAGGCCGTCCAGCAGACAGGACACCGTGTAGAGGAAGGAGCAGGTCCGGGGGTGGAGAGGCATGTAGTATAGGGAGGCGAAGGTCAAAAAGACCCGGGAATATCCTGTAAACGTGTTAGATGTTAGAACTATATGGCAACTTGAAGCTTCAAGCCACATCAGCGGGGCATCCTACCGATAAGATTCGGAATGAAAAGGAAGATATTTTCCTTCTCTTCCTTGCTTTCTTCCCGTGCGGCGGATCTGGCTCTCTTCTTGGAGGAGGCGCGCTTTGAAGGTGTCGATACGGAGCCATTACCAGGTGAATCTTCGCTCTCCTCAGCGGCGAGGGAAGCCTTTTGTCGTCGTGTTCTTGCGCTCATTGTGAAAGGGATGTGCCTGGCGAAGTGTTTTCGTATAGGGAGGGAGGTGTGGATAGCGAACGGTCTAGGAGCTGTCAGCTTTGGACGGGTTGTACGGATGCAGCAGAGATCTCGGGAGAGAAAACACACCGTGTCAGCGAGATAAGAATAAAGGAATTCCCTCGGGGATAAGGATAGGAGATGTTTAGGGAACAAGGAGAAATTTCAACGATAAGAGATAAGCACGTTTCGTTCACACCTGGACCCCTTCAAAGAAACGAAGGAAAAAAAGAAATGTATAAAAAGAAGGGGATGAAAGGAAGAAAGAGAAATTGTGGAATGCGGATTACGCGGAACCTTGGAAGACTCCAGTGAGCTTTCCCCACGCGGTCCACCTGGAGATGTGACATTTGAAACATTATGGTCTTGGGACTTGCAACATGTCAAAATTATTTGCTGCTAGCTTTTAAAGATTATATATATTTAGTGTGAGCTATAATCCCAGGTTAGACATTTGAAGCTTGTATAATCTTGTATTGCGTCGCTTTCTTATAGACCACCATGGATTATATACAACCAGTTTAGAGGTTGAAAAAAATATGTACAGAACGTAACTCCCAAATATACAAAGAGACCCATTCACGTCCGTGACCTGCGCGGATCAGTGGCATCCTGTCGACGCCACTCGCGAGACTCCTTAGTACCCATACTACCAACGCCGCCCTCTTGACGACGCTCCCAACCACCAAGGCGAATGACAAGACAAGTGGCATTGTCACCTTCCCTGCTCACCTCGGTCGAGAAATTGACCACATCATGCGCCCCCTGTTCCGGCGTCTTGGATTCCTTAATGATATCAACGACTTCCTGGTCAAGCAGTGTCCCGCTGATACCATCGGATACCATAACTAAGAATGAGTACTCGGCCGGGCCGATCTCTATACGGTTGAGTTCGGGCTCGGCAGAGACTCCAATGCGCTTGGACTGGACGTCGCCGAAAGAGCGCGTGTTGGCTAGCCCGCTCATGCGTTCTTCGCCAAAGGAGTCTGTTACAAAGGTTGTGGCATACCGTCGGAGTCGGGTTGCCTCGATCGGGGAGGAGGGGTGGTGGTTTGATGTGATGGGAATGGCTTCTCCAGTTTCTGTTGAGCAGAGGATTATGCGCGTGTCGCCGACATGGGCAACTAGGAGGCTTGATGAGGCGATGGGGTGCCAGAAGGGGGTTGGCGTCGGGGTCGAGATCATAGCGACACTTCCGGTGCTGCCGCCCTTGAACCGGGCGCTTCCACCGATCTGGGGAGATCGGGTCATACTAGGTCGGTAGAAGATTTCATCGTCGTTCAGAGGTCTCTCGGCTTGGACTAGATCGTCGTCTCGCTTGGCTGCTTGAGCATTGACAAAGTCTAGATCCGCACGCAAGAAGGCGTACTCCACGACTTCCTCTATGGAGATGTGATTTTCAATACTTGGATCGGTGGACTCGGTACCATTGTAGGCGAAATGCGGCGGCCTGAATCGCTTGAAGTAGCCACCAACTACCCGTCTCCAGGTCTGCACAAGGTATTTCTCTAGGTCTCCGATTCTGCGTCGGTCGCCCTCTTGCATCACAGGTAGTTCGCTAGTGGCGGGTGGCACTTCAGCACCAGGTTGTAGGCTTGACCGTAGTTCGATATCAAATGCCACATTCTGGATATATTCGTGTAGATAGTCCCTCAAGAATGAACTACACTCGGATCCGCCATGGCCATCAAAGACACCGAAATAGAAGACTTGTGGGTCTCCACTAGCTGTTTCGGCACCGCGCGACTCCCGGGGGTGGGCTAAAGGGTCTTGTTTGTTGGATCGTCTAATCGTTAGCGAAGTTGGAGGTCGCTTCGCAAAGGCGGGGATATCAATGACGCCGGCTTGGTACGTGTCTTCATTTGACCGGCGGGTTCCGCGGGAAGTGACGGCGCCGAAATGGTGCTTCGCGTTACGGAGTGGAATCCGGACGACTGTTGTCTCACGATTTGTTAAAGCTTGGAAGGCAGCTGGCGAGTGTGGAGTATCTCCGGTGTGAGGTATAGAGGCGGAGCGAGGTAGCTTGTGAAATGACGAGGACGGACCACGGGGGTCCGGGTGAAGCGAGGACGACGGCAGGTGGGTGACAAAGTAATCGCGAAACTGTGGCTGCTTCCTAACTGTCGACTGGCCAGGCGGCACAGACTCGGTACTGTAGCATCGCGCTCGACGAGGGAGAGCGAAGCCTGGGTTGTATTAGATCAAGGATATTCGTAGATAAGCAGGTAGCTTGTACGTACTGTAACAGTCGGCCGAGGTCCAAACCCGGCCTGTTACTCGCCTCGCTGAAAGGAGAGTCATTGGCCCATCGAAGTACAGTCAAGTAGCAGGGAAGAATTGAGAGTTGAAAGGACTGTGGGGAGAACACATCTGGCCCGAGCGTCGGTAGATAAGAAGATTCGGACCGGCACATTCGTTCCGTCGGATAGCTCTTTTAGTGCATTAAAGGGAACATATGTATTTACCGATTGAAACTATATACACAGGTTACGATTCTTGACTAAAGTAGTCTTTACACAATTCCTGTTTGAAGATCTACGGAACTGTGAAAGAGTGAATGAAAAACATCTATACAAGAAGTGAAATGTCTTTCTTCTTTGAGCTCCACTTATGATTACACGTACTACAAGCAGGGCAAAATCTTCAATATTTGACGTAACTCCATTGACAACCTTGAAACTAAACAAACAGGGCAACAAGATGCTAAATCACGCTGCTAAAAACGATCATATCGGTAGCAAGGTCCACTTCTACTCACAGAAGTGGAAGAAGAGACAAATGGCACACGGGAGTGGCCGAGCAAGAAAAAAAACAAACGCTGAAAGAGTGGCACCTACCGGGTAGCAGAGCCGTCCACAAGTCCAAGAAAGACGTCAGGGGGGGATCTGCCTTCGAATAATGTGCCATGTTAGATATCGAATATCAAAAGTTGAATGTACTCGGGGATGAGCATCTAGATAGCCTTAGTCCGGGAGAAAAGACTGCTGTAGACGGCGTCCACGACGGGTTGGGCGGTGATCTGTCTTCCGCCAAAGTATCGGCCATTGAGGCCCTTGATGGCATTCTCACCACCTTGAACGCGGTCGAACTTCAAGTAGATATCTCCCTGGGAACTGACATCTAGTGAAATGTGAACAACGTGGCCGTATTTCTCCTCACACTCCGAACGAACGTCCTCCTCGAGTTCCTTGATCCAGGATTCACCGGTCTCTCTGTAAATGGGTTAGCGTTCATTCTCTCATGATGAAGTCAAGGAAACTTACTCGGCGGGGTCAAACATGTTACGAAGCAAAACACAACGACTAGCCATGTTGACATTGATGGGGAGTGGCTTAGTCTCGGTCTTGGGTCGGAGGAACTTCTGACGGTCGTCGACAGAAGGCTGGGGGTCATCTGTTCTTGCAAGCTTGCGCATCAATGCATCCCTAGAGTAGTTGTTGAAGTTTACACCAGCAACATCTGTGTCGTCGAGTGCACTGGCACCGGCACCTTTCTCGGATTCCCTGCCGCCAGCACGGTCAAAGTTGTTGGAGCCTCCGGCTTGAACGCCACGACCTCCCTGGCCGGAGAATGAGGATCCCTGGAAGTTTGATTGGTTTGTAGACGAAGCACCTGAGGGACGATTGGCGTGCGAGTCGGGGGTGAACTTATCATTGCCGAGACCAACCCGAATAGCTCGTCCAGCAAGTTCGAAGCCGTTCATCTTTTCCAAAGCGTCTCGAGCTTGTTCGGGGTTGGCGAATCTGGTTAAAGTCAGTTAGTGGAAATGCCAAGAACTTGGAGGGACGGAGGGACAACGTACTGAACGAAGGCATAACCTTTGCTTCTGCCGGTTTCATCCTTTTGCAACTGAACAAATTCGAGCTCGCCGAATGGTTCGAAGACATTGGTGAGATCGTCTTCAGTAATGCTGAAATGGACGTTACCAACATAGAGTCTGTGAAATGGTGCGGTGTGCTGATTGCCTGCAGTAGCCTCGGGGTTGCGAGCTTGGCGGTTCTTCTCCGCTTCAGTCAGTTGCGCAATGATGGGAATTCCTAAGAGCATTTGGCCGGTGAGTCGGATAGCGGCGGTGACAGACTCCTCGTTTTTAAACTCGACGTAACCGACACTATACATATGTTAGCAAGTACTTGTACGGAGCGATCATGTGAAAACATACCCTTTGGAGCGTCCGCTGACACGATCCTTGACGATTTGAGCATCTTTAACGGGGCCGGCCTTTTCAAAGAAGTTAAACAGATCTTTGATTCTCAGACGAGCGGCAAGCTGCTGCACAAAGATAGTACGCCTGTCACGTTCATCCTCATTAAGTTCGGGAGACTTGCGGCTAGAAGATCCACGACGAGCATCATTGTCACCGCGGGGGCGTCTTTCTTCCTCACGCTGGCGGCGATTGGGCCGGTAGTGGCGATCATCATAGGGAGAACGGGAACGGGAACGAGCGCGACCTCCACCACGATAGAAGTCGCCGCTGGAGCGGTAGTCGTCACGGTCACGGCGAGGGCGGCGCCGCTCAGATTCGCGACTCTTGCTCCTCTTTCGGCTTCTAAGGCTTCCGTTAGCACTAACAGTGTCGCTCTTCATGACTTCATCGCCTTCCAGGTCTCGATCGGGGCGGCGATCACGGCTGTGGTCGCGGCGACGGCGTCTGTCGCGGGAACGATCACGGCGCTCGCTGGTGCCGGCGCGAGACTGGTCGTCACGGCCTTCCGAAGTGGTTGGGGCCTCGGCGGGGGCGGCCACAGTGGACTCAAGGAGAGCCTCTACATCAAGTCCAGACATTTTTGGAGGTAGCCTGTCGTTGATCGGGGTAGGGATATTGTCACTTTGTAGGGGTCAGATGGCGAAAGGAGACGCAGAGTTGGCTTTCGAACCCTTATGATGGGATGGATCAGCGAAATGTTCCGTTGGTTTTCGGGACCTTTACGCGCGTTACGCTTCTTTCTTGCAAAGCCACGAACGCGGCAAATTCTCGAGGGAGTTGTTGAGACACTTGAATGTTGGTATATTATTTAAATAGTTTGGTTGATCGCAAAGCTCAAGAGGCTCGAGGCGGTGAGCATCGGATGAGATTTTCTTCGCCTTGAATCCAAGGCATAAATAATTGGCCTGAGGCAAACTCCCTGTACGCCAACTGGCAACCTTAATTAGTACATCTACAACTAGTTAACTACTTAGCCTGAAATTTTTTACGGTTAGATTGACATATAATAAATAGACCCCCAGAAGAGTCTATCCATTATTCTCTCTGCACTTCCCTCTGACTGTCTGATGCTCTAGAGGGTTGCCGTTTCTTTTGGGATCATCTGCACCCTTCAATGGCAACAAATGGCCGCTTGTATTTATGCCTACGTAAATGCTTGTATTTATGCCTACGTAAAGTTCACCCAAGCAACTGGAGAGCAACTGCATCTAGCAGGCATAGGATACCATGGAGATAAAGATATTATTTTCTTGCATTATGATTAACGTTCATATACACTGATAAGTGATGTGTGTAAAAAAAGGTATCAACTCCGCCTCGCATCTAGCACCATCACAATGACATGACGAAGGTATTGATTGTACAAGAAGTGGACCCTTAAGACCAACCAGAAACTCCAGTAGCCAATGTACTTGAAGAGTACCAGAGAGTAGTGACTTGATCGTGGTCGGCGTTAAATCGTGACTTGAGGACTAGTGACAGTCCCATATTAAGCCTGGGTTGGGCTCACTGAGCCTTGGTGCCCTTCGGGGCTGGGGACACCAACTCAGTGCCGAAGACCCGATCCCAGAATCGACTGGTCACGCCAAAGCCATTCTCGAAATCGGCGAAATGGTGCGCGAGGTGGTACTTCTTGAGCTCCTTGTAGTACGAAGGGAGACTGGATTGATATTAGTGTGGATTCATTGCATCGGAGTCAAGAGTTCAACTTACTTGCGGTGGTGCAGGAAGTAATGGGTGAGATCATAGCAAATATAGCCGAAAACGCCGCCACAGAATACCGACGTTGCCGCGTACCAGTTGTAATAGAAGACAGCGTGTGCCAGCTTCCAGAAAGGAGCAGCTAGGACCACAAACAGTGTCGGTGGCATAACTAGACGATACTTGTCCATCGGGAGATAGTGGTGGATACCGTGGAGCAGGAAGTGCAGGGTCAGACCGACACGGTTGTCCGGAAGGTAGTGGTCAATGTGGAAGAGGAATCGGTGCATCAAATACTCAATCAGAGTCCAGAGGAACAAGCCACCAAGGAAATAGGAGCCAGCCACAATGGAGCTCCCCAGCCCGGCAGCTCCGACCGTAATTCCGTAGCCAACCAGTGGCAACCAAATCATTGGCACGACGTACCACGCCGTTTTGCTGAGAGGCTCGAGGAAGTTGCCGAACAGAGGAGCGGATTCTCCTCCCCGGTAGTGACGAGGCCGATGAATCTGCTCCAAGTAGAACTCCTTGGAGAAGCCGCTGAAGAACAGCTGCATCAGAAGCGGCTTGTTCAAGTCTAGGAACTTGTGGGTCTTGTAGTCCTGAGTATAGTCGGTGTCTATCGACAGATCCTCCGCCCGTGACATTCCGGTTGTTGTGTAAATGGGGCCAGACTCGGTTTCAGTCACGGTTTCGACGATGGTTGTCGTTGTCGTAGTTTTGGCAGACGTTGGAACCTCGGAGACAAAACCAATGTGGTACTCGTCCAAGATTTCATAGGCAGCATCGCTGTGTTCATGGGAGATCTCATCCTTCAGGATCTCTTTCACATCCTGACCGGCATACTCCAAGATGAGATCACCGCCACCGGGGTGGGCGTCGATGAAATCGGTGATATCGTAAACGTTAGCCCCCAAAGTGATGTAGCATGACTTGGCGGTATTGTGAGATTGGACTTCAGCTGAGGTAAACGTCGGCATTACTCTCCCAGGCATATTGGCAGAGATGTAAATAGGGAAAAATAGGAAGAGTAGAGAAAAAACCGGCGAGGCGGCAATAATAAGAATTAAGGGGAGGCGTGGCGTGACAAAAAAAGGAACCAGGGATCCGCCCGCTCCGGAGCCTTGGAAATTTTCGAATCGTCGACTTACAATTGGATCATACCACTTTAAAAGATCCACCTCGGACTTGGGATAGCCTACTTGCTACATAATTCCCTATTCAAGTGGAAAATGCAAGATAGTTATGTACTTATGCACATTCTAGGTAACTCCATATTCTACTTTTCATCGGTGGGGCTTCTCTAAGCCGCATTGAGGCGCTGACCTCGGTCCCGGCTTAGCTAGCTAAGCCGTTATGGTCCATTCTAATCTGTTCTGTAGTAATCTACCAGTGTCCTGTTTAGCTTGCTTTTCGGTGTTTCTATACCAAGAGCGAGTAATATCGGTTACAAACAGCAGTTGTGTATTGCGAGATGGAAAAGAAGATTAGAAGATACGAAGCCAGAATCATCAGAATGCACAGAATTGTTTTAAAGTTTGTCAAATTAACTTTTGTTATGTAACAAAGGATAGCAAAATGCAATCAAAGCCCAGACAGACCTAAAACCGAAGTATTCTGATCTATCATATTTTCGACGCAGACAGCAATAGTAAGCGAAATTGATTGAATAGTAGTCACATTCAACCTTGTGCTTTCCTATACTCAGAAGCTTGTAAGATGAGCGAGGGATCTTGGATGCTCATCTAAAAAAGATAAAGGATTGTTGAAGAGTGTACACTTAGGTAAGGATATGGTGCTTGTGCCGAAGCAGAAGTTTAGCATGGATGAGATATAACTAGAATGTGATCTTTAGCTCTCCAATGATAGAAAGCACCCATTACTAAGAAGCTATCTGGTATAGCTTTATAGGGGCTAATCAACAGACCATCAGAGCGCCGTTAGCGCTCTTATCAAGAGGCAAGGAAAGGGGAAGAGATCGCCGACAAACACTGCGTGAGTCCATACAGGTGTGAAAAACATTACTTGATAACAGGGACAAAAATCAATGCCATTAGAGTAGTCAAAATCATACCATGAGGTGATAAAGGTCATGCAGGTAGATCAGCAGCGTACCTTACAATGGCTATCAAGTACCAGTCACCGATGGATGTAGCAGGTTCATACTCCGTATGTACGTGATAGTCTAATAGGTAACATGCAATCTATCCGAACAAGAATAAAGATCATCGACTGTTGTAGTCCCGAGGTCAGATATAGGGTCTGCACACACAGGCTATACCCAAATAGGCTAGACTTGTGTTAAACTGTTAAGCAGCCGAATAGCCTAAGCTAGCTCCTTCGACGGGTTTCTGAACAATCCTCCCTAATTTTGGGGGCCCATTTATCAGACTTGTTTCTCGTTTGCCACCCGGTCGATCGGTTTAATATAAATACGAAAACCCGCAGTTAGACCCCATATTGGCTCCATTTATGGAGACGCGCCCCATAAGTACATCTGACAGGAACAGCAAGTCGGGGTGGAAACGAAACCCGAAATTGTCCAGAAAAGACCTGTTAATGCCAAAGGCCACCCTAGCATATACACAAAGTACATGGCAAAATATATTCCTTCGTACTTTTCATAGCACAATCTCTCTGTACGCGCCCGGCTCTCGGCCTATATATCCACTGAGAGATTAGTGTTATCCTACGAGGGACGCGGGGCTATTGCCGGAAAGATTCCCTACGATATTATGGGTTATTTATCGGCATCTGCATGGTCAATTTCAATTTGAAGCAGGGATTAAACACACTAGTCAGAGTGGAGAATTCAGCCCCTCTTCCCAAATTCTTTACCTTTGCTTTTCTCATCTTTCTTGTAATCTTCTCCTTTCCATTATCTGATGCATTCCTCTCTCAGTCCTCCTCGATCCACAATGTCAATTACAGCAGACTGGTCCCCGGAAAACCCCATTTTGGCCTACCTGCAAACATTGATAGCTACCAAAAAGACCCTTCCTTATGGACAGCCCGTGATCGCCCACGCCTCCGTCAGCCAAATCGACTCGGCTTCACTCCTGCGGCTGGCCGCAGATATCGGCCCATACATCGCCATACTACAAATTCCGGCCGATGCCATCGACGATTGGTCCAGCGATACCATCGAACAGCTTCAGCATTTGTCCAGGAAACATAGATTTTTACTGTGGGAAGCAAGCAAGATTCTGAACCCTCTAGTAAATTTCATCAGCAGAGCGGATACGCCGTTGGAGACAAGGCAGGTATTGGCAGACTTGATCAAAAAGTCATACACCAGTGGCCCATTGAGGACGGCAACATGGTCCAACCTGGCCACCTGTTGGGCCCCCGCGGCTCCAATCGACCAACAAGAAAACGATATATTGATCCCAACCTTGAGATTGGCAGCCCGCGAGGCAGTCGCAACAACCGCAAAGATAATCCAAACTGAGATTTCGGCCGAAACAAATAATCACTCGTCTAGCGATGAAGTGGAAATGGTTATCCCCTATACGGAAACAAGCAATGGTTGGAAAGAATTCAGTCCGAATAATACGGGCTCAGTATTACGGAAATCGTCAACCATCTCGGTCACAACCGAGTCTGTGATTCCGCACGCACACATTCACACAGATGACGGTGTGCCAATCCCCCCGCTACTGGCCCGCAGCGTTGCACTCTCTCTACCCAGCACCACTGAATACGCATTTACCTCCGAATTCCGCCAAAGTACGATAGTCGCTGCATGTGCCAACTCCGACTTTGTCGCCGGATTCGCAACAAGCGAGCCCTTTTTCGTGAATCACCGAGGAAATGATATTTGTGATTTGGCATTATTCGACGGTACCGGAAACCCCCAATTAGACATCAGCGCTGCCAAACTCGCTACCTTGCCTTACGTCAATGGACAACAAAAATCACTCGGTGTATTCTCCTTTGTACCACCTAGTCTTAGCCTTGGCTTTGAGTTTGATCCTACCGTCAAGCCTGATGGAATTACACCATCCGACTCCGACTATGAAACTCCATACACTGCGCAATACCTATATCATCTCGTCGGGCAAGCGGTAGCCCTTCGAGAAAAGAACCGACAAGAGCAAGAAGCCAGCGGTCCTCGAAAGCAATCGGTAGGCCCCAAACTCATACATCTTCCTGTGGTTGTTGTTGTATAATGTCACGCAATAGCGCTTGTATTCTGCATACTCGCTGGCTGTTGACGAGTTTTGGTGGCCTCATTTTGGCAACTTTGGGACTTGAGTTTGCTATACGCCCATTGTATTTTACTTTTTGCGAATATTTCCAAGACTTGCGCCGGTATTTGCAACAAAAAGTGTCTTATATATATACCAATGAAGTTGATGAACAAATAAATAGCTAGCCTAACTTGTGTACGAATTCTATCTAGTAACTAAGAAACCCCTCCATTGTATTGATGCCTATATTATCAGGCCAAAGCATGTGCCCGTTCTTAGTCATCTTGTGGGAATCGCCTCCAGGGTCTAGGTGGGCTTGGATATCAACTGTGAAAGTGCTTTCAACTGTATAGCTATCCTGCTCTATCTTTTCCCAAGCCTTTATACATTAAAGTTTTGTCTTTTATCTTTATCTTTATAAATCTGATCATGGGATTGGATTAGTGCTTGATTGCCAAACAGTCGACCTCATTGATATCGAACACCAATCGTCATCTTCATGATGAACGCGTTTTGAGACTGTTACTATGACAGTACATAACACACCTTTTGGACAATCCCCATGGTTCTTTCACTTCCAATGTGTTACCTTCACAACCACAGTTTAACGCCATATCATAACCAAAGAGACCTTCGGGGAACTCGTCATGAACCCAACCAAAACCCCAGGCCATCACAATGGGCTTTCTACTCACAATGACCCCCAAGAGGATAACAAGGAATCACCCATTAAAATAATCTCTGCAAATGGGGACTTGATCCTCGAGTACATCGCTCCCGGCGACTCTCCATCGTCACCAACCAGGCGCAAATGGCGGGTGGCAAGTGAGCACCTTACCTCCCACAGTCCATATTTCCAAGCACTGCTGGACCCCACAAAGTTCTCCGAGGGAAGGCAATTCAGTGCCCAAAAGCAAGCTTGGAATGAAACCCAAATACAAGACTCAGCCTCACAGCATGCGCTACCAACAGTCAGGCTTCCCGGTGTCCAATCTACCAACATGTGCGGAGAAGATGCCATTGAGTTATTTTTGAAAATTCTATGCCTTGATTCTTTCGAACAAACCGAAAGGACTGCGTTTGAAAATGAGTTGAAGACCCAGTCTACATCGCTTGTTGCGAGAATGATCGACCTTGCCGATTCACTGAATTCTCCTCGTGCTGTCCAAGACGTCCTGCAGAGGATTGGATATCTATATGGCAAGACCAAGCCTGCACTCCTTGCCAGGTTTAATTCAGCTTTGTTGTCAATGAAGGAAGATCGGATTCGACAGATCATCTTTATATCCGTCTTCCTTAATGATTCAAGGCTCACTAGAACCATGACCCATGTCTTGCTAGTTGTGGGCTCAAGATTCTGGGTAAACGGGCTAGAAGGCCCCGAGGAAAAATCTTTGCGCTGGAGATATCTGCCAAACGGGTTAGAAGGTGGGTTTCTGGAGAGTGAACCCCAATTAGTTCCAGTTAGCTAAATCATCTTTCTGCAGAGGAAATCTATTGTCGTCGTCAATATGTCCTGAACACCATCACCGACCTACAAGCTCATTTTCTTCGAGTCTATGGGGGCATGGAGGGAACTGACAGTGCAAAGCCCGTAGCAAACAGGACATTGGGTGCGGCCTTCACTGCATCTGCACATTCGCTTCTTCAATCTCGTCACTTCCAATGCCGAGGCGGATTCAACAACGCCAGCCAATGCGACCTCTTCCAACTCGGTCAAATGATCCGATTTTTCTCAATGCGCGCGAAAACGATATTTCTAGGATCAACATTGATAGACCCGGATTTCGACTCAACTCTCAACGATGACGATCACACAGCTGGCGAATCCAGGAACGACCAACCCCCAGGCCCACCGTCTGATGTTACAGCTATCATCGCCTCTATCAAACAGTATCCTGATTATGCTGTCGACGAAGCCCACACCGGCTGTGGTGTACGACGTCGAATTATGCCTGCTTTAGAGTGCATTGAGAAATTCGTTTGGGATGACCGTGGTCTCCTTGGTATCGCCCCCGCAGTCTCGGATACTGCTGCTTCAGACCCATCTCGACCCTCGAAATGGATGCGGTGGGCAGATTTCACGCGCAAGAAACACGCGGTCGATATTTCTTTTGCGAGGGTTACAGCTGTGTACTACCCTTCAGCACCATCGAAAAACCAAGTCACCCGTTCCACGCCACACGAAGAACTCGCACAGCTGTTGTTTACTGCTACTCGGAGGGATTGGAGTGCAGCGGGCTCAAGCTGATGTTCCAACCACTATATATAAATTATTGGACTATCTACATCGCAATTCATGTATTAAAAAAAGCTCTAGGGTGCCTCTGTACGAGCCTAAGCCGATTTACAACTCCATCGGATAGCCTACTATATTATGACTTCGACACTTTCCGAGAAACGGGCCTTGTCATTCCCAAACTCTAGAAGTCTACTGCAGTTTTAGATTGTGTCCTGATCATAAACGAGTTAACCCTGAACTATCATCTCGCACACTGGAACCAGTCATCAAGTGGAGATAGCGTGTATCTGGGCCTTACATTTCACCAATTCAGGACAGAAAACCTGCCCGACATGGCTCTATATATTACCAATATATGGACCCAGACGAAGTACACTCTTCGGTGCCGACTGCTCCCTTGACAAAAATAAGAGAGCACATGCCTAGTTACCCAGTTCAGTTGATTTCCAACTCTGATTCGTACAGGTACTCAACGTCACAATGATTGAAGAACCACGATAAGGTCCGTTTCCCCCTAGCGGCGAGTCCGAGGATACGACAAAATGATCCAAGAATTAGAAGATAAGAATTAATTTCGACCGGTCTAGACTCGCATTTTATATCTAGGGGTGGCTTCCGGCTGGCTCTAGACATCCAGACTTTGGGAGTACATGGGCTTGGAGGTTCTGGTTCTGGGAGAAGCTTAATATTGGAGGTTCTATGGAAGTATATGTGGACGATAGACGATGGACTTGCATTGTAGTGTTTGTAGTGAGATATAGTATTAGTGTACATAGAATTATCAGATGCCAATGGATATGATCAAAGTTTCGAGATGGATAACAAGCTATCACAATACAATGTATCGAATTGTGACTCGTAGAGAAATTCAGAGAAACAAGAATCACTTTTCTCTATGGTGTCTATATGAAGACAGGTGTGGAATTTTCTCTTTCTTTTGATGGCATGCAAATGAAGCGACAGAAGAAAAGAACCCGAATCCAGATAAATGCAGAGATATTTTCCAATTTGATTTGCTTTTCTATTATTTCAATGTTGTCCCATCCAGCCACATGGATGCCAAGCGTTCAACACACTGGATCACCCCAGAAGTACCCCATATCAAGTTCCATATTCGGACCAGATGGGAAGAAAGAGCCCGTGATCTGCCCAGTGGCTGGGTCATACGGGAAACATTCATCATACGAGCTCGGGCCTGAGAGATCCTTCTCCTGCTTGATAAACTGGTCGAGTAGATCCGGTGTCTCGAGAGCGTAGGGGTCCTGCATGCCAAGAGGAGTAGTGTTGGCTTGATCCATCGGAGAGCAAGCGATTGAGTCCAACTCGGCGGAGATAGCATCAACGGCCACTGCTGCAGGGATAGTTGCGGATGGGTCAAATGCCACATCATCCGCTGCTGGCTCTTCTAGCACTGCAGCAGTGTCTGCAGTATCAGGGACATCAAAGAGGGAGTCTGGCTCTTCGGTGGTAGGGAAATCATTCACGTTGATTCCAATATGTGGTGCCAAGCGGCGGAGGAATCCGTCACAGAGCTTCCAGGCCCTTTCTGACGCCATATTGGTTTTTGATAGCGTCCACAGCCAGTCCAGGGCTTTCTTTGCGGCTTTGGATACCATTGTCGCTTTCTCGGGAACGTGCTGGGCCCGGAATGCCAGTTCGAGTAGGAGAACAGTAACTGCCTGCATCAGATAATGTAATGTGCACCACCATGGTGACATGCGGTATAGCAGTACTGAGTCTGGGGTATCCGGGAATAGCGTAAGCATGTGGCATGCAGCCTCGACACATTCCGCCGCGGTCTTGTTGCAGAACTCGTAAGTCTTGTCCTCTTCGGAAGGGGACTGATCCAAGCGGCAGAGGCATGGCCGGGTGATTCCGATTCTGGTGCTGTAGAATAGAAAGGCAAGACCCATTCGCTGGCTGATGGGGCATTGGGATGTCTGTGTCGAAGTGAAATCGTATGCAGCAGGGAGATTCATGAACCACGAGTCAATTTCCAGCATCAGGCTTTTGATGGTAAATTCAGTGCTTGCCCATGGGGACTGCAACGCCTCCGGACTGTAGAGTTTCACTGTCATCCGCTTGGAAATGCTGGTCAGGGAGGCCAACTGCAGGAAGTAAAGTGAAGTGCAAGGCGGAAGAGACTTGAGATACTCGGTGCGGCTCATTTTTGTCTCGCCCTCAGTAGGCACATCATTCGAATCAGAATCAGCCGTTGATTCTAGGTCCTCTGCGCTGTTGTTGGCGGGAATCCGCTCGGAACCACTAGATGTACGGAGTACAGCTGTGCCTATCAGCCGAGCCACCTCGTCTTTTTGGAAATCAGTCTCATCAAAAGGAACAGGCATTGGTGTGGTGCAAGAGCTGTCGATGATACATGGAGGACGCCCAGTCATGATGGTAAGTAGATGATCCAGTGTATACAATGACCACCACACCCGGTAGCGTATCTCCTTGGAAGTGTCGGATATGCTCGCACCCACGTTGCGCAAATGCAATCCAAGAGCCAGCGCTCCTCGAACTGCACTTCCGGAAAGTTTCCAGGCCCTGCATGAAACAATGTCGTGAGTATATTATTGCAAGATGTGCACCGCAGGCTGTCAACTTACCGATTGATATGCCCTGACGCAATCAGATAGAATGAAGTAAGCCCCTCGACTTGCAACTGCTGTAGGTCAGGATGATGGAGAATCTGATCTTCTAAGCTCAAGGCCCGCGCCCTTGAGAAGTACATTTGATGATCATCGTCTTCTTCATTCCAGTCCGAGTTCGTCAATTGCTGGTATTTAGCCGCAATAGCAAAAATCAGGTTGAGTATAGCGAGCCACTTGTTTCCTGGTTTGAGAGAGGGTTGACTGAAAAAGACCTGGAATTGGGGGACAAAGGTTGAAACCCCAATGATCGGGAAGGAAGGATGCACCGAAGTCAGATAGGCATTGAGCATTTTGCCTGCCATCTCCCGTGATGGGACTCCATACATATCACTTTGATCTGCAGTTGGAATATCCAGGTCATCAAGGTAATAGTTGGAGGCCACTACCCATGGCTCGCTTGGATTCTCCAGCCGAGGCGTCAGAGTTGGAGAGGGCAGACCGTTATCGTCATCTGTGTTGGGAATAGTTGCTGGCCAGGCCTCACATTCACTGTTGATCTCTTTGCTAAGCCTTTGAAGCCAAGTGATCTCAGAGCTTTTTCCAATGAAGCCCGTTGCTCGTGCAGTTTCGTCTCTGTTGAAGTCCTCTTCTGTCTGGTCGCCCGATTCCAGGGGACTAACGGATGATGCTCGGGAGGGCGGTGGCTCAGAACCCGCATGCCATGAAATTCTTCGTTCTCCAGCTGCTGCAAGGCACGTCTCTGGATTGAATGCCAAATCCGGGGCCGATCCCTGTTGGTGTTAGATAACATAGTTATCGGATGGGGGTCAAACTTCATACCGCTGCCAGGGCAATGTTCACGAGTTGCTCATCAGACACGCCAAACCGATTGCTCAGCTTGCTAATGACATCTTCGTATGCCTGCACCTTTGCGGACAAGCTTGCCAATTGTCTTTTTTAATTAATTGTAGACGTCAGCTCTTGCAATAACGCCGACGTGCTTTTGTATTGGCTCTGCATACCGTTTGGACTTCTCCCTTTTACCATCGGTATAGCAGCAGATGATTCCAGCCTCTCGACAATTGCGGCATCCGGACTTGTCTCCGGTGCATTTCGTCTTCCGTTGTCTGCACGACTCGCATGCTCGACGAACGTGTCGACGATGAAACCTACCAGGAGAGGTGAAGGCAGCTTCGGCCCCCTCCGCTAGTCGCGGGATGGCCATTTTCTTGGTGCCCACTTCAGATTCACCTCGTTGAAAATGAGGAACTGGGTTATCCTATAGATGCTTTATCAGATAGCACGTCCTTGGGGTGATCATGATTTCACACTTACCACACTGGACAACTGATTACACGTGTCTGCATCAGCACACGAAAATTTGAAGAGGCTCTGTTGATCATTCCACGAGGGAAATGGAATATTACTCATGGTGAACCACAAAAAAGTATGATCACTGAAGCTGTTTTCACTGCATGTCAGTGGAATTCGTAACTACATCTTCATTCTTTACTTACTTGGAGTAAATTGAGTTTGGAAAATGTGTAGGTCCCCCAAAGCTTTTGATATATATTGAAATGACGATATCAGCAATTGCTTATTACCGTGATATCTGTCAAGTCAAGTAGTCTAATGGTGTGAGACAAGGAGGTCATTGGATTTTATAAAACACCCTAGGATTTGACCCATGAGAAGCATAGATCGGGGAAAGATGAAGGAAAAGAGGTTCGGGTTTCGGGCACCGTTGGGAATCGTGGGCTGGTCAAGCTCGATACTCTGTGATGACATCTAGTGCTTGTTTAGGGTAATGAGTAGACGCGCACCATTGGCCGGCCACCCGTTGGCCAAATCAGGAATAGCTATGTGCGGGTTTGCCTCAGTCTCCTTGTAGGGCATGGGGCGAAAGTTCAACGTTTTCATGAGCAAAATAACTTCTTTTGGTTATTGATCACGCTATTTGCCATCAACCAAACAGCCTCTGTGGTCTTGCATTGGATTACTCCAGAGAGCCTGAGGTATTGGTTTAACCATCAGATTACCTCCCCCGGTGATCCATCTTTTGACAGGGTCAGCTTTCGGTTGTTGGTACCGGCTGGCTCTGGACTCCGATGCAGAGACCAAGGGTCGTGGATATCGGATTCAAGAAGATGATGCCCAGATGTAAGCTTCGACCCATGCAGCGCCCCTTCAGCCCTAAGGCCTTGGAACTCTGAATTGTGTGTTCCAAGAAGCCCATGAACACTGAACTTCCTCTCGAACCAGCTTCAGCAGAAAGAATATGAAGACTTGCCGGGTCAGCAAACAGCTCTGGAGTGTCCAATGGCCCAGACCCCTTCGAAGTTAATCTGACGTTAGACGGTGGCGGCACAAACTTTGCAGTTCGTCCCTGGTTGGCATTCAGGCCAGGACCTCATTCGGGAAAATGATGATAATCCCCAAGGGGGGAAAAGCTTAACGGCAATTCTCACCAACCTCTCCCGTCTTGTCTTGAGTTAATTTGCGACACGAAGACCATAATCCTGACGTTCCATTACGTTCGGATGATTATTGTGAGCTGGCCTTGTCTGTCAGGCCCCAACCCTGATAGTTAACTTGGATGTTTCAAAAGGTTATACTATTGTAAGTTAAAAATCAAACAAGTCATTGGCTCAACACGATCTTGGTAATCAAAGAACACCACAGTCCGAACATCATTAGGAACTCTATACAGTAGTCCAAGCCCATTTTTACTCAATGAGGAAGTTCTCCGCAACACTTCGAATATCCTTCGAGAACGCAACCTCTTCACCCTCCATCTCCAACAGGGAAACACTGTTGATGTCGACATCCACGAAAGGCTTGGTCTTTGTGAAGCGTACACTCATCGGGAAGAACTCATTCTCATCGGCATCAATCGCCTCAAACTCAAAGCTGCCAGAGGCGTTCGACTCATCAACAGTGCCCAGGTTCCAGTCCAGACTGTCACCGGAGACCTCGTAGACCGCATCAAAGCTAGATACAGCAGGCTCTGTTGTGCCGTATGGAATAGTAACAACCACATCGCGGAGACTGTCATCGCCGGTGAGCTCATACTCCACGGTCACGGTGGTGGAGTCGGAACCCTTGTTTACCCAAACGGTGAATGTGATGGGGAGAATATCGGCATTATCAGCCGAGCTGGCAACACGCCACCGGAGGACGCCGATGGAGTTGTTGGCAGGGAAGCGCTTAGTAGTGTCCTTCAGTTGGATCACGGAAGAATTGGTGAATAGAGCTTTGTCGACATTGGGGTGGGTACGGAACTGTGCGCCATGTGTGGGAATGGCTTGGCAGTCAAGTCGAAGTTTGGTAAGTGAGGGATCGGTGATACGGAGCTGCATATCACCCTTAACCTCGAAAGACTTCAAGGCTCCCTCCCGAGTAAGCGTGGCTGAGATAGCCTCGGCGATTGTGAGTTGGATGGGCTCCCGGTCCGCACTGAGAGACTCGCGGGCTGAGGGAATGTCGTGCACCGGAACCGAAGCTTGTGGAGCTACTAGTGGGCTCTCCTCTTCGATTTCGGGGCCCATATCACCCCGGACCTTCTCGTAGATATCCGTTGCCTTTGATTTCTTGCCCAGCTGCATGCCCTTGCCGCGAGTGGGGATGGGCCTAGTTACCACACAGTTAGTAGAAGTCTCGCAACGGTTAAACCAGGAATTCACCGAACGTACTTGGCAAAGGACTGTTTCTTCTCGGCCTCGTATGAATCATAAGTGTCAGGCACAGAGGGACGCGCTGGGGGTGTGTAGACGGGGTATGATGGAGTTCTTGCGGCTGCGGCACGGCCTGTGCGAGCAACCTCTTTGCGTTGCATCTCCAGCTGCTTCGCCTTCCTCTTGCGCTCCTCGGTGGCCTCCAGCTCTTTGTTCTATCGATGTATGTCAGCCAAGAACTAACCTCGCCGGGGGCTTCACAACATACCCGCTCAATGATCTCCTGGATTCTCTCTTCATGACTCTCCATTTCCAGGAAGGTCTTGATCTGAGAGAGAGAAAGGTTCTCCCGGTATCCCATAGTCACCAATTCATCGAAGGCACTCAGGAGCTCAAAGGCATTGCGAAGAATCTCCCGCTCGTCTAGGCTCTTGCAGATGCTGGTGGTGACTTGCGCAAAGAGATGGAGACTATCGATGTCTTGGAGAATGTTCGATTGACGGTTGGTGATCAGCACGATGTACATCTCATCCAATGGCTGGTACACAAAGCGCACGTTGTCTTGCTCAACGGTGGTATGCTGGGTTCCGGAGTCCGCTAGCTTGGGGAAGGAGGCGAGAAGGGCTTCGATTCGGGACCGAGAGATCTCCCGGAACTGGCGCGAGAGGACCGCTTTACCTCCGCGGGTGCATATCGACGCTGCGAGAACGACCTGTTGTGTGTTGATTAGTGTAATTCCCCCGCAAATTGGATTGAACAAAGGCTTACCATGGTGAGAAATCAGCACAAAAGGGGCACACAGATGGCAATAAAAGAGTGATTAGAGAACAGAGTATAGAAAATGTTAGAGAAGTGTAGGGTTGACTAGAAGCGTACACCCTGGTGTTGATGGTTGGAAGCGGTAGGGAGCTACTCTGTTCACTTCGGCGGTTGGCCCGTGCATTCCTTTCGCTTAGTCGTCGACCAGACACTTTCTCTTCACTTCATCTTTTTCTCACGCGTTGAATACACTCTACCAGCACTCAGTTCATCGTTTCTTTTGCTTTACTCATAGCCTTTTGCTCTGAATATCGCCGAGGAATCTTTTTATTTCATTTTCAACCCTCATTTCAACCGCTTTCATGGAACGTCATTGCTGAACATTCCAATACTACCTACGACCCTCAGCGCCCATTTTTACGCGTTTTCTTGCTATGACAGCAGATCCTTTGATTGCATACTCCATGATGGAAATCCCAGCTACGGGTGATTCTATGGAGATGGCCTCGCCTTATCAGGGGCAGGCTGACGACTTTGACATCGACATCGACCTGATGGAGGACAATGTCTCGAATATGGACAGTGATATGATGGGTGCAGATGAATTTACAACTACTTCTCAGCATAACGAACTCAACAATGACGCGATCTACGATGCTGATATGGCCGATGAACCCTCCGAAGGGTCGATGATCGACGCTGACAACTACGCCGATGAAGACAACGATATTGACGTACAGTTTGAGGAAGAGCCGTACGAACAAGAAATGATTGAACCCGATCAGACCGAAGACGTCAGTATTGCCGCTCCCGTTATTCATCTTGAACCTGCGGGCAGTAATGAAGACGCCGCCAGCCCCATTGAGGAGGATGCCACAATCACAACCGTGGAACACCTCGAAGCGGTACCTCAAGGCTCAAGTGGCTCTGTCGAACTTGCTCCCGTTCAAGACGAAGTCCAGGCCGCCGGAGTTGAGGCCCCAGAGACTCAGGCTGAGCCGAACACGGCTGCTGCTGATGACCTTGTTGAGGAACCATCCGAAAACGTCATCAGCCCCGAAACTAGCGATCATCACGTAAAGGCAGATATTGGTGAAGAGGCTAACAAGATATCGCAACCTTCTGTGTCAGAGACTGAGGTACCCGAAGTTCCCAACGAAGGCCTAAAGACCAGTGAAATCAAACCTTCCGCCGAAGATTCCCACGCTGATACCGCTGCGGACCCAGAGGCGCAGCCTGTGCCTGAGGGAAACCATAAAGTTTCAGATGTGGATGAATCTCTTCAACGGGTCACATACATAGATGAACCTCTTCATCCAGTGAAAATTCTCTATCAGGACTGCGAAATCGCTCTGTTCCCTCCCCTGGAGGGAGACTTGGCGGATACATTCTTTATTGAAGATGAAGGTTTAGCATACGACAACATTGGTCAAATATTCAAGGCTCTGCGACAGGTGCTTCAAAGAACCATGACAGGCAATGAGGTCTTGGTCATCGATATTGACACCCTCGGTATCCAAATGACAGAGGTAAGTACCTTCTCAAATATCCCCCATCGGCAAACATACTGACTAATCCGCTCAGGACTCATTCCATACATCTCAAGTAACCCTGCATCAGATCCTAGATCTTTACCTTAGACTTTGTCGTAACGATGGCACTACCGAGCCCGATGCTCTTTATCTTACACTGAGCACCAAGCGTGCGTTCCCGGCTGAAATCGCAGATCTCAATGATGCCGCAATTGACGGCAAAAAGCTTTCCGAACTTCATGCCGAAATTCAGTCATGGGATGAATATGATGAAGCCGAGCCAGGTTCTGAGGGGGATCTTGACGCCCATGGGGCCGAAGAGCACGAAGACGAAGTCTACTACACCGCCGAGGCCCAAAAAGAGCTTTCGACCGCGGAAGTGCAAACGGCTCCAGGGCCCGAAGAAGAGCAGGCGCTAGATAGCGAACCTTCTCAGGTCCAGCCCGAAGTTGTCTCTGACCCTCAACCAGAGATCGTGCATGTGCAGGATGAGAATAGATCTACTTCCAGTGAGCAGAGTGCCGAGGCTGCACCTGAGTTTGAATCTCATCTAGCCCAGCCCGAGAGCAAAGAACCAGATCACTCTGATGTGTCTCGCCAGCTCGAAAGAGCCCAAGACCAAGATGAAGGATACGATCATGACCATGGCGATACGAACGAAGAGCACTATGATTCTGAGGGCCCACAAAGTGATTCTACTGCTACTGTAGCTGCACTGCCTGGCGCAAGCGAGGTCAAAGAGCGCACCCAGCATGTCCCTCCGGATGTTGCTGTGGACACCGGCACAGATCAAAACGAGGAGGACTATTACGGAGAGGACCACGAGAACGATGGTCTTGGAACCGAAGAATACTACGAGCATGAAGACATCGGCTCGGCCGATGATTCAGAGGCTTTCCAAAAAGATATCACTGGCAGTGAACATGCTGATGCTGATGCTCAAGAACCAGTTGATCATGCGTCTGTCCTTGATGAAGAGGACACAGATGAGTTAGATGCCCCGCCGACGGACGAAGTTGTCTCGGAAATTCCTCTGCAGGATCATACCACTCGCCCTTCCCTTGACCAGCCGGCGCCGCCGCGTGACAGCGGCTTGCATGACGCCTCTGATAGGAAGGAGCAAACACCAGAGCCTGCAGATGATCTACTCGGAATCGCTGTAGACCTGATGCAGACTCCTCCGAGGGATACAGAGAACGATTCCCTCGATCACTTTGAGGGCATAGACTACGACGACCCTGAGGATGAGCTCGATGCTCATGTTTCAGCTGATGATGAGGGTGCGGATGATCACGAGTTTGACGAGAACCATTTTGGCGACTATGACACCCATTTTGAAGAATCGGAGACTGTAGAGCCGGTTGGAACAGACCCTTCCCTGACCGACCCCCAAACCAACCAGATCCCGTCTGCCAAACGGTCCCGCGAAGATGAAGACGGATGGGACCTGGTGGAAACCACTGTTGACACCAAACGTCGCCGCTCTTCGTAAACCACGTTCCCAATTTCCTTTACCCCTGGAGCCATTTCTACCATTTCTCTCATCTGTCATGTCTGGTGCCCAGCGAGCCTGACCCTTGGCTCGTTCCGCGCGACTATTACCCTCCACCATACTAATCATACTTACCAGCAACGACCTCGACCGATGGACACAGTGTCTCGTTCGACTACTAACAAGAAACAGGTATGTTCGACCCCTTTCCCCAGCACGCGCATGCCTTCAACTCGGGGTGTGCGCTTTCTCTTATCCATCTGGATACAACCCCGGATGCTCTCGAGGCATTCGATTACCCATCTATTCTTACTTTTTTTTTCTCTCTTTTTTGTTTGATTTTTTCCCATTGCGATTCAAGATACCACGGGCTTTCGGCCAAAAATCTTTGTTCGGTGTTGAGGGGGCGTGTTTTTCGAATGCATTTTCCTCCGGATATGGCGTATCGGCGCGATGGGTTAGGCCACGTGTTTGTAGTATTCAAATAAATCTTTATTCAACCTGCTTCTGCTATCTACGTACTTCCTAAGATTTCTTGTCTGATTCTCAACTACAAATTAACAAGAATTGGTCTGATCGCATACCCCTAGCCTAGTTTCGTGTAAATTATGGGGTACAAAGGACAAACATTCCGGGGATAGCGGATCGGGATATTGTCTTATGTTTTGCAGGGTATACATGTACAACTTACGGAGTTGGTAGTTTTATACTCAATAACTCAGCCACCGAGAGTCATGTGTAGTGGATCCCAATTTTGAAGTCTCTGGGGATTCCAGGCTAAGTATAGAAATGCCGCATTCGGGGGGAGCTGAAACGCCGATCTTGGCTTCATTTCAGGGTCCAAGGTCTTTTGACTTGTATTTTAATAAAAGATCTCCATGGTACATGTAGGGTTATGTACATAAAAGGACCGTGAAGATAGAGACAGTGACACATAATAGTATGATGTACTCCCTAGTAACCAACCTACATACTGATGGGGCCACCTATTGTATTTCTGCATATCTAGCATAGGCGTATTTCTCATATGAAGGGAATTTTAAAATTAAAATTTTTTACCTAAAGCACCTCGGCCCTTCGAAAGCCTCCCAAGCCCCTCAAGCCCTTCCAAGCCGTTGTGCTCTTACGCGTCCCCCGATCGGGCTTGAAACGGAACCCCACCGCACGCATCTCTGGCCTTTGGCTTCTTCTGGCTTGCCTTCCTAACATCCTCCTTACTCATCAGAAATCTCACGCTGGCTCGTCTTTCTGTTTACTTCCCCCTAGTCAATTTCTTGGCCTATTACCTTGATCCCTTCCTTCCCGCTCACAGTCTCTTGCGCCCATTCCCTGATCCATTGCCGGCACTGGAGGTCTTTCGACAGTAGGAGCACTCGGCTCCTAACAGAGGAATTACGTCAAAATGCTTCCAGATAAGTATGGTTCTCCCAACAGCTCAAATTGGCCCCCAAGGGCAAGCTTGACCAGCTCTAACGTGGTTGCGCGCTGCGCCCCTATAGATATGTCGGGCTTATTTTAGCCATTGTATCTACCATGGCCATCGGTACGAGTTTCGTTATCACCAAAAAGGTTGGTGTGCCACAAATCCTAGGAAACGAGCGATTGGACCCCGGGCGCCGAACAAATACCACGGCGATTCGGTCCAAAACAATCATCGGAGCGAAATCGCTAATACGTCTGAATACAGGGCTTGATGCAAGCCACAGAACGACATGGGTTTGAAGGCGAAGGATTCTCATACTTGAAGAGTCCGGTGTGGTGGGGCGGTATAGTGACACGTACGAAATCCAATGGTCAGATTTGACATCCGGGAGATGCTAACAGATTCATAGTCGCCCTTGGTGAAGTCGCCAACTTTGCTGCGTATGCCTTTGCGCCTGCCATCCTGGTTACGCCCTTGGGTGCGCTGAGTGTTCTGATTGGGTAGGGATATCTCTTCGTGGCCTGCGTAATCACACAGCTAATATGACACAGTGCGGTCCTGAGCTCGTACTTCCTTAACGAGATACTTGGTGTATTAGGAAAATTGGGCTGTGCACTGTGCTTGCTGGGATCGGTCGTCATCGTTCTTCATGCGCCTCCAGACAAGCAGGTGGAGACAGTCGATGAGATTCTGGGATATGCGGTTCAGCCAGGTACGAATACTTGATCGGTGTCCGCCCGACAACCACCGCTGACTTTGCGACCAGGATTCCTTTTCTACTGTATCACAGTTGCGGTGTTCTCGACTCTGATGATCTACCGGGTTGCGCCAGTCTATGGCAAGAAGAACCCGCTCATCTACATCTCGATTTGCTCAACTGTCGGATCAGTTTCCGTCATGTCCGTCAAGGCCTTTGGTATTGCAGTGAAATTGACCATTGGGGGCAACAACCAATTTGTCCACGCATCCACCTACGTCTTTGCCATTGTGACCTTGTTCTGCATTCTGACGCAGATGAACTACTTCAACAAGGCATTGAACTCTTTCTCGACTTCGATGTGAGTGTAGACATCAATCAATATGAAGATGCGAAGCTAACATGATTCCTTCAATAGCGTGAATCCCCTCTACTATGTCACCTTCACAACCGCGACCCTCTGTGCCTCCTTCATCCTTTTCAAGGGATTTAATACCACCGACGCCGTCAACACCATATCTCTACTTTGTGGATTCCTTATCATCTTCACTGGCGTGTACCTCCTGAACCTCTCGCGACATGACCCTGATGGACATACCATGGTGAATTCCAAGCTTGATGAGGATGGAGTGCCAACAGACGGTCTGGCGAGCTTCCAGACCCGGCGCTCAATGCAGTCCCGCCGAAGCTCCTCGAGCGCATATTTCAATGGGAACGGTGACCGCGAAGGCCTCATCCACGCATACGATGCGGAGCACGGGATTGGCATGAACACCTTGACCGAAGCAAATGAGGGAGAGCCAGGTCCAACTTTCCCAACCGAAACACAGACTGCAATGCACACCAAGCGGAATAGTCAGATCTGATCGGTGTAAGGTCTGATTCCAATCCTCACCTTATAACAAAGTCTTCGAAATGATTCTCCTTCTCTACTCGATGGCAAGCTTCCCTTCCACGGGCTTGATCTCCACTTGTATTTTTACTGTTCCCCGAAAATGCCAGAGTTGCATTGAAACTCGGGCGAACTCATCAGGCACTGGACATGTCTGTATGAACGACTGAATATGACTCTGGGTTTCTCTGGATGGTTGCGATTTGTCTTTACTGTTTTCTTTTCTTTTCTTTTCTATCTGGGTGAGAAATACTTGTATATAGTTCAAGTTGGGATTTTTGAATAGACGTATCCGGGTGGGGCAGGACCGATGATGTATTTGCAGGTCAGCTGTTTATGGACCATACCCATCCGAGATTCTTGCTTTTTCAAATTCAACATCTTTAAATTGTCCACTGTTAATGCCTTACCTTCGCGAGGGGCCCAAAGACGACTGGTGTGATCTTGTTCTCAAACGCGGGGAACTTGCGCAATGCCCGCTTTATTGCGCAAATTGGCCATCGTCGCCGCAGTCGACGGCCTAGTCCTACATGCTCAAGCCGCCGGACCACGACAAAATGCCGGTAGTAACAATGTGGCATCCTCCATCCGCATCGACTATAAGACGAACAAAATCACTGCGTTGCCCGCTTCCCCCTCGGAGCCCCTCGACGGCGAGGACGCCCTAGAGGCCTACGGTCTCGTAGGTATGTTGATGAACTAAGTGAGCGTTGAAACAAAGAAACTAATCCCAGGGTATTGCTGCTGCAGGTCTCTTATCTATCGCTTCATATTCATTTCTCGTTTCCATTACACAGCGCGAGCAAGTAGCGCAGATCCAAGGCGGCCCGATCTACACCGTAACCAACGTCGCAATCATTCCGGTCTCATCGCAAGCAGATGCTTCCCGCGCGATTACACAAGCCAGGAAAGAATTCTCGCAGGAGGAAGTCACTATTGAATCCTCCTCCGAAGAAGATGACCTCCCCGATAACGAAACCGACAGAGCCGAGGCGGGAGCGGAGATCGGCAGCCTGCCCGCATCACCTACTCGTGATACATCTCATGCCCGCGGCACCGGTGTTGGCAGTATCGCAGAAGACGTCATCGCGAAGAAAGTCCCCTTCGGCAGATTTGCGGCTAATTGGCTGTCGCGCAAAAACCTGGGCTTGCCCAGGCCCGGTGCTCTAGAGCAGGACGCGACAGAGTCTCCCTTTGACGAACCTTCCAGCCGTCCGAGTGACTCCAGTGAGGTAAAGCATGCAGTTGCGGATGAAGCTTTGTCCAAAGAGACTGGGGCTCAGAGCGAGCCTGATCGGCCTAGTCAGGTTGCGGAGTTGCTACCGAAACTGCTTCGTTATGCAAAACTATTGTTTGCATCGCATAATTTTTTCTTTGCATATGATTATGACCTTACGCGCTCTTTACATATGCAGGAAGCTCGGAAAGATCAACTTCCCCTCCACAAAGTTGTGGATCCATTGGTATGCGCGAACTGAGGGCTCGTATGTTTTCTGTGGAGCTTGCTTGCTAACTCGTTGGCAGTATTTTTGGAATAAACATTTGATGAGCACATTCATTGATAATGGGGCTCATGGCTTTGTCTTGCCTTTGATTCAAGGCTTTGTCGGCCAACGAGAATTCACAATCGCTGGCGCTGAAAGGAAACAATCTTCCAAGGACTCAGTGGAACTCGCAGACGGCCGAATCCTCGGTGAAAAAAACGCGGCCGAAGCTGTTGAGACTAATACCACCAAACGCGATTATCTTTTGACTCTCATCTCTCGACGCTCTGTGAAACGACCAGGTCTTCGTTACCTGCGCCGTGGTGTCGATGATGAGGGCAACACAGCCAACACAGTCGAAACCGAGCAGATTCTCTCGGTTCCGCATTGGGCTCCGTCTCATCCTGCCTACTCATATTTGCAAGTCCGGGGCTCCGTACCTCTGTACTTCTCTCAGTCGCCATATGCCTTGAAGCCAGTTCCAGTACTACATCATTCTGCGGACACGAATCTCCTTGCATTCGGTAGACACTTCCGAGAGTTCAGTCGGCGGTATGGAGATGTTCAGGCTGTCTCTCTTATTGACAAGCTGGCAGGTGAATTGAAACTGGGAGAGCAATATGAGCGATATACCCAATCCTTCAATGACGCCGGGGGGATCGATGGCAAGCCGTTGCGACTTGAATGGTTTGACTTCCATCGCGAGTGCCGGGGCATGAAGTTTGAAAATGTATCTCGCCTGGTCGACCGACTGAAGGATACATTGAATGAGTTCTGCTACACTATCGTTGCAGACAATGATATCCTGCAGACCCAAAAGGGCATCATCAGAACCAACTGTATGGATTGTCTTGACCGCACTGGTGTTGCCCAGTGTGCATTCGGCCAATGGGCCCTCGAGCGTCAACTGGAACATGAAGGCATTGACATTGATCTCGGTGGCGACTCTTCCACTCAATGGTTCAACACACTCTGGGCGGACAATGGCGATGCCATCTCCAAGCAGTATTCATCAACCGCAGCCCTGAAGGGAGACTACACCCGTACACGCAAGCGAGACTACCGAGGTGCCCTCAACGACTTTGGGCTGACTCTCTCTCGCTACTACAACAACATCGTAAATGACTTCTTCTCTCAAGCCTGTATCGACTACCTCCTAGGCAATGTCTCAATTCAAGTCTTCGACGAGTTCGCCGTCCAGCTCCAAACCACAGACCCAGGAATCTCAATCCAAAAGCTCCGCCAGAACGCCATTGACACAAGCTGCAATATCGTTATAAGTAGCCCCTCTGAAGAATTCCTGGGCGGCTGGACTATGCTGACACCCCGCCAACCCAACACCCTCCGCACCCTGCCTTTTGAGGAAACAGTCCTGCTCCTAACCGACGCCGCAGTGTACAGCTGTCGCTTCGATTGGGAGACTGACAAAGTTCTGTCATTTGAGCGCATCGATCTCCGCTCTATCTCACACATCCACTACGGTACATACATTACATCCATATTGACAGATAGCCAAGCCGACGAGGCGACCAACGTCGGTCTCGTCATAGTTTATCGCGACGGTGATACACACACCCTCCGCGTGAATACCCGATCCCTGCAGAGCGATGTGGATCTCAGCACGCTCGAGACTACCGCCAGCGCCAACAGTGAATGGGATATTGTTTCCTGGCTGCGGGGTAGCAAGCGGGCGACGACGCGGTTCGTCGCATTCAAGGGTATCCCGCCGTCGAACTCGGTTACTAGTCCCCGACTTGGGGGTGGTGGGGCTGTTCGGGAGATGGATCGCATTCGCTCTGTCTGTTTGGATATCGAGCGGGCGATACTCGCGGGTCAGGGGAGTAACGTTGAGGCAGTCTCTACCGTTGAGCAGTCCGATATCATCTCTTTGGCGGATGCTAAGAAGAGGACTGGGTGGTTGGAATATCTTGTTTATGATCTTAAGAAGATGGTTTGGGCGTGATTGGATTGATATTGAGACTTATGTATCTTCAGTTTATATGCGTTTTCACTATTGACTCTTGACCACTGACATCTTTACAGACCTTTGCATACATATACTATCCTTTCAATATTGGTATCATGTTGGTATTTAGTATTGAGTGTGCTTGTAACTATCATCTTGAAATGGACCTGGGATTCACCTGTGATTTGGAATGCTTCTCAGAGGAATCAAGAACAAGTATAGGATGTAGGGGAAGATCAATGTAATATCTGGTAAAGTGAGGGAAGTCACTCTCATGTCTCTTGGGCATATTTTCGCGTTGACTCCCCCGCGGTTCCTTCCCATCGTAACTTTCCTCTACTTGTCCCCCAACTTTAACTTCTTCCACCACATCTTCCATCACATTTTCACACGACACTCGCAACCATTTTCTCAGTCTTATATTTTGCAGATAAATATACCGTATAATGAGAGGCTTTCCTTCCTTATATGCTTGGACTTCGTTTTTAGGTGACTGACCGCCTACCATTTTCAGCAGTCTCTTTTTTCTGCCCGCAGCACATACACCCCTCAGTCTGAGATCGTCCCCGACAACTTTATTTGATTCTGACCTTATTCATACTAAATTTATTTGGCCAATTACTTCCCGTCTCATTTCTGGATCTGCCTTAGCGGATCGGAGATTTAGGCCTTTTCTTGATCTGGGGAAACGAAGGGGGCCCGTTCCCACATTCTCGGCGGGGCTCCTGTGCTACTCGCACTTTCGACCAACCTCTGTCGCATCGAGTCTCTTCACCACAAGATGAATTGGCAACCTCAACAAGAGCCATTGAGGCAGTTGGCTCGCTACCTTCGCGACTCACTCAATGGAGCCAACCTTCCCGCCCGTGCGGAGGCTGAACAGGTAATGCCTTTCCTTTTTTTTTTTGTCCTATTGAGCTTCTCAACGGCGGTCGCCGCAAATGCACTACCGCAAGATGGAAACTAACCTTGGATTTTTTTTAATTAATAGATGCTCGCACAAGCGACCTCTTCCCCTGACTACGTCAATTACATCACTTACATCTTTTCCAATCCGCAAGCTGCTCCCCTGGCAGCCATTAACGAGAATGAATACCCTACTGTTCGATTTGCCGCCGCCGTAAACGTCAAGACGAAGATTGCCCTTGCTTACAGCACGATCTCCCGTGAAAGCTTGGCCTTTATCAAGTCCGCATCTCTGGTTACACTGCGCGACACCGACCGCAATGTCTCGAGGGCTGCCGGTAACATCATCACCGCAATGGTGCTTCACGGTGGCCTCTTGTCCTGGCCTGAGATTGTCAATGAACTGTTGACTACCGTTGCTAATGCCAATGGGGATGTTCCCATGTCAGCTAGGGAAGCTGCGATGGATACATTGTACAAGGTCTGTGAGGACAACCGCAAGGTCCTGGATCGTGACTATCAGGGCCAACGTCCCCTGGATGTTATCATTCCCAGTTTGCTACAATTTATTACGATCGAAAACCCGCGCATTCGGATTGCTTCTCTTAACGCCATCCATGTTTTCTTGCCGTTCAAACCCCAGGCATTGGTGGCCTCGCTCGATCAATTCCTTTCCCAGTTGTTCAGAATTGCCGGTGATGAAAACACCAGAGTCCGACAAATGGTGTGCCAGTCGTTCTCCCAACTCGTGGAGACTGCACCGGAAAAGTTGGCCCCGCATATGGAAGGATTGGTCAACTACATCATCATGCAGCAGCAGTCCCAGGACGACTCCGAGCTTGCACTTGATGCTGCCGAGTTTTGGATTGGAGCTGGAGAGCAAGAGTTATTGCAGGCCGAATTGGCTCCCTACATGCACAAGATCATCCCAGTTCTTCTGCAAAATATGATCTACGACGACGAGGAAGTGGCTCGACTGATGGAGGAGCAAGATGATGCCGACGCCGAGGATCGCGCCGAGGACCTAAAGCCACAGTTCGCCAAATCGAAGGCGGACCGTCTGAACATGAACAAGTCAGGTGAACAGTCAGTCTCCTCTCGCGACCTCGAACAACAGGTAGAGGAGGTTGATGATGATGATGACTTGAGTGAAGGTGAAATCGAGGACTCGGAATTCGGAGATGACCCCTCGGGTAACTGGACTTTGCGCAAGTGCTCTGCTGCTGCGCTTGATGTTTTCTCCACTGTTTACCACCGTCCTGTCTTTGAAATCCTCCTGCCGTATTTGACCGAAACCCTGCGCCATGAGCGGTGGCCGAACCGAGAGGCTGCTGTTCTTACACTAGGTGCAGTGGCGGATGGCTGTATGGATGCCATCACTCCCCATCTCCCAGAATTGGTCCCCTACCTGATCTCACTCCTCAATGATGACCAGCCTGTTGTGCGACAAATTACTTGCTGGTGCTTGGCCCGTTATTCCGGCTGGGCAGCCCACCTCCGCGACCCAGCTCAGAAAGCCCAATTCTTTGAACCCATGATGGAAGGTATTCTTCATCGCATGTTGGATAACAACAAGAAGGTCCAGGAAGCTGCCGCGTCAGCGTTTGCTAGCTTGGAGGAAAAGGCCGAGGATAACCTGGCTCCCTATTGCGAGCCTATCTTGCGCCAGTTTGTGGCGTGCTTCAATAAGTACAAGGACCGAAACATGTACATCTTGTATGATTGCGTGCAGACGCTCGCTGAATGTGTTATGAACGAGCTGGCAAGACCCCACCTAATCGAGATATTGATGCCTGCCCTCATCGGTCGCTATAACTACATTTCTGATGATTCCCGAGAGCTCTTCCCGTTGCTTGAATGTCTCGGATACATTTCAGCAGCCTATGGCGATCACTTTGCCCAATTCGCACCTCCCCTCTTCAGCCGCTGCATGAAGATCATCTACGGAAACCTGCAAGCTTCTATGCAACCGACACATGCCGCGGCTGACGAGCCGGACAAGGACTTCCTTGTTACTAGCATTGACCTTCTTAGCGCCATCATCCAGGCCATCGACCCACAAAAGAGCGGCGAACTTGTGGCTACTTCACAGCCCTCGTTCTTCGAGCTCCTTCGCTACTGCATGGAGGATGAAAACTACGAAGTCCGTCAATCAACATACGCTTTGCTAGGAGACTGCGCCATCAGCATCTTCCCTCACTTGGAGCCCTTCCTTCCCACCCTTGTCCCGGTTTTGATCAAGCAACTTGACTTGGACCTGATTCGCGATGACGATCGTCATACCGGCTTCAGTGTTTTGAACAACGCCTGTTGGTCGTGCGGCGAGATCGCCGTCCACGAGAACGCCCCGCTTGCGCCCTATGCGGAGCAATTGTACCAAGGGCTCTTTGCGATTATCACTAACGAGGAAATCATCGATTCGGTGAATGAAAACGCTGCGATGGCGTTGGGGCGATTGGGATTCTGCTGCGCAGACCATATTGCGCCCCATTTGGGCGAGTGTTCCGGTCCTTTCCTGAAGTCAATGGACAAGATTGATTTCACCCGTGAAAAGGCCTCCGCTTTCCTCGGGTTCAACCAGATCGTGATGAAGAACCCCCAAGCCATGGAGTCGAGTCTGCTCGATTACTTCCAGGCAATTGCCTCGTTCCCTGCCCGCTCACTGGCACAGGAAGAGTACCGGGATATCCAAGCATCCTTCCAGCAGGTAAGATCTGCTTCTCTTGGTTATTAGTAATCTCATACTAATCAAGATGTATAAATATAGGTCCTCCAGGGATATAAGACCATGATCCCTGACTTTAGCAACTTCCTTGGCCAGCTACCCCCGGCCGTGGCCCAGACACTGCGCACCATGTATCAGGTCTAAGTAGAGAACTTGGTGATCTCTGCTTACACATTGGTTACCGGGACGTCACTTGACGTCCCCTCCTGTCTCAAATCGGGCTGGAATTGGGTTGGAAGGGAGCGAGATTGGGAAGGATTTAGTAAATAGGGGGTCAGCGGCCAGAATTTCACGTTAATAGAAAGAGGAGGGAGAAGGGGGGGAGGGGAGGCAAAATCATGGGAAGGAGCATCTGCGATTTAGCTGTTTTTTTACGTTACATCTCATGATTGCAAACATGGGCACGCATGACCCTTTATGATTTCTATTTCGTTGACTTTGCTTGATTCTTATTTTTGCATTGTGCATAGTCATCAAGTCGGGCTGGCTCATAGGTTTTGTTTTGTTTTGTTTTTTTTTTTTGCTTCTCAGCGTTGGTTTTGGGGGTTTTTTTGCGTGGCATATTCATATCCCCTTTAGATAGATACCTAGATAGATAGATCTTCGTTGTTAATGAAGAAGATCTCAAACAATATTTTTTGGATGTTTGGAGTGTAGATTTTTGATTTGCTGTGTTTCAACACAGCATTGAAGTATCCTATAGCATGCCTTTTTAGCGCGAGAGTTTCTATTTGCTGGCTTAGTATGAACCTACCGAATATTGACCTCTTCCTACTTGCTGAACCAAATATCTTCCGAAGTAATCAACTTATTAGTAGCAAGCATCATTAAGTTTTATCCGGGTTGTCCTGAATAGGTAGTAGATCGTCTTCCTAGTCCATTGTTCGCCATACCCGTTGGCTTAGTATAGACAAACATTATTACCAGTTAAATATAACCAATTAGCTAAATTTTGGTACTTTAGCAATCCTACCCAGGTATCTGTCTCTACATGACAAACCAGATGAGTGGACTACTGGTGTCATCGCATACCACACCTATGTAGTTCACATATCTCCCTCACAATACTGTGCTTGGCACAAACCATGTACCCGCAGTAATTTGAAAGCACATACCATAGAAGATCGCTCGCTAAAGCTTAGACTTTGGACCAATAGACGGAGAAAAAGCAAATCAAAAGATTAAGATCAGCAGGGCCCTAGCAATCTCCGAACTGTAGACTTATTTTTGGATCGACGATGCAGACACTATGCACCGCAGTCACCTGCCCTCAATAACCTAGGCCTGCATACATATCACATCTATGTTGTACACAGAAAATCCAGAATCATATTCCCTTTTGCTAATAACCCAAGCCCTAACCTGTGGTAAACAACCCCAGCCCCGTTCATACTAAGATAAACCAGGGTAAAAGTCAAAAAAGACAAAAAGACAAAAGAGAGGTAATATGCATAAACCCAACCCAAATCCCGGCTCTCGCCTAACTTATAATTAACTCGTCGGTAAGTAAATTCCCCAACACCATCCCCCCACCGATTGGCCGCTCAGACAAAAACCGCCCGAAATACCAAGACGCGAGCCTTTCCCTTAACTACTCTTTTTCACGAACCCGGACGCCCGCAATATGCATTGCCCCCCACTCTTTATGCCCTGTGATTAAAATGCCATGTGTCGATGACAGACGTTGATGCACGCAAATGTTGTGTAGCGTACCGGGCGCTCGGTTCTTAGTGCGCGCCATTGGCCCCGAGGCATTGGGTTATCTATGTTGTAGGGGGTTTCTGGTCCTATGCCTTTTGCGGCTTGCAGATATTATGGGGTTATTGTGGACTTGAGGTATCTGGCTTCGGTGGAGATTCCCGAGTTCCGCACGGGTTGGCTATGCCCCAAACGGGCGATATCTCACGAATTCGAGTTGCTTTCATATATATGGTGTTGTCAGGGGTTGAGGTTTGTTTTCCAGGGTTTATTTTCAGCCTCAGCCACAATATATTCCGTGTCATCTTCTCATGCGTTGTACAAGTCTAGGTTGCGGTCTTTGGGACTTTAGACTTGACCTTTTTACTTTTGTGGATGTGATGGCTAAAACTGTTGAAAATCAATTTTATTTCGAATCACAATTTAAGATATATGAAACGGGCAGGAGATATCCGGCCACTAAAAACATTCCATGAAGCTCAGATGACCGTCATCGTTTTTGATGCAATGTGCCAGGTTCACCTGGCTCTCTTGGATGTTCCCCGAGCCGTCATCGAGTTGCGCATGCAGCATGGGTTCGTTGTCCCTGCCGTCTAGCTTGAAGACAACGTCGCGTGAACTCTTTGAAAAGTCTCGGTCGCCCCAGGAGAATTGTCCTACAATATTCGTTTCTGATCAGATATGAGGAACAAAGTGTGTGACTGGTTTGGTGGGCAGGATAGAGAATAGAACAAAACGGATCATCGGAGTGTTCTTACCCTTCTTTGCTCCGAGGAACTGATCCAGATCTAGCTCTGAATATCTTGTTTCCCCGGAAGGTCGCTGGCAATAAGCAGTGAGGAGGTGCTTATCCTTGACCTTGATGCCCGTGGATGATCGATGGAAGCCCATTTTGGCGGATTGGAGGATTATCAGACGCAGTAGATCAGGTAGAATGGACCAATGATAAATATAAAAAGATGGATATAATGTATACAATTTATCTGTTGTCTGTTGTCCTGACATGCGAGAACAGTCAGGTTGTTCAATGTGATATTACGAGAAAGAAAAGAAGAGACAAGAATCGACGGTGATGCTCATGATATGTCGAAATGTTCAGTATGAATTGCCTCTAATGACATCGATATGGTGTAGATGTCTGTGGCCATTTTGGAATCGTAGAGGCGGGTGGCTCTGCCATCATAGTTTTTTTTTCATCATAATACCTGATGTAGGGTCTGACTGTATACACTCATACTCATGTAAGCTATACCGAGAAATATGTCCTATACTGTTCGAGTCTCTAAAAGATGGTGTTATTTACCCAGGTAAAAGGTCATGATTTCATGAACGATCGAGCTGTCAGCCTCACACACGTATCAAGTGTCGGGCATTAGTTTCGGGCAATAAGGATAATAAAGATGAGGTGGCTTGGGAAACAGGGTTGACGCTAAGGACTCTATTTGGGAAGTGTGCTATAGCTTAGGGCTAGTACCCAGCAAGTACTCCGTACGCCGAATCAAGGCCGTGGATCTCTTGGGCTATTTTCCCTTTTCCCTTTAAAGAATAGACTTTCCCCAAAGATGACACCCTTGTCTCTTTTCGGGTTTTACATATCCAAAGTCTCTTAGAGGCATTTACATCCTTGCAGAGAGCCTACATAATCCAGTGATCTACACAAGTGAATCCCCACAGTCTAGGATAGCCCAAGTCTTGTAATAAAGTTAGTTGGCGTATCATTCCACGGGCTGTGTTTTCTTGGGACTTTGGCAGTTTCAGGTGATGTTTGACGTGTTTGAAGACTAGAAAGGGTACCCTCGCGGAGGTATACTAAAACCACCCATGAACCGATATTCTACAGAAAAGGCTAGACTGAAAAAGAAAGTCAAAAGTACTTTTGGCCCCCAACCTTTACCGTATTGGACCAAATGTCGCGACAAGCGAGACTCATGCTGATTGGATATTCTTGCAAAGTAAATTTGCCCGAACATTTCCGACCCGTTCTTTTTTATAAGCCTGAGGGAAACCAAACTTATCAAACATACATGATGTAATCAGGGTACCCCGGGCATCAGTATGGTGCCACGTGTTGGAGAGTAATCGTCATGCCAAAGGTCCAGATCCCTAAGGTCCAGAGCCAGGTGGCACACCGACTTTAGACTCCACGTCTGATCCCCAGAAAACGTGGTAGGTGTCACATCTGAGGACTTCATACTCAGATGACTTCGCCTTAAATTACCCTTTAGGTTAGCTATATGGGATTCAGCCCCTGGGCCCTGCAGGAATGAAACTTCAACTCTTCTCTTGGAAAAACCAATCATATCCCTGTACGCTTAGAAATTACTTCCCCATTTTGGGCTGATTGACACTGTCAGGCTCATCAGAAATGGTTTCCCTACGTTCCAGCCCAGTGGTAACTTCACCGAAGTAGATAGGGTGGTTCCGGGGCCAACTCACTCTAGTGTCAGGATAAGGGATGCGCAGGAAAAAGAAAGAAAAAAAAAAAAGATGTGCGGTGATCCCGAGAGATTGGTCTTACACCCCTGGTTGCGAACTAAACGTTCACACGTTGCCTTGAATCCCCAGATTCCCAGGGGCGTAAGAGTTGGTTTCTTTTCTTTTCTTTTTTCCCCCAAGACTAGTATACAGTTAAAGTATTTTGGAGATTCGGTTGCGATTACCGAGTTCAGTGTTTAATATCCCATCTGACTCACAGGCGGGTAGGAACGGCCGTCTTCCGCCTGTCAGGCTAATCTTGAATCTTAGCGAAAGAGTTCCTCCCGTCTGAGATGGCGTCTAGGATAGACTCTTCTTTTCCCAACAGGGCTAAAGGTCATTGACAGTGACCCACAATCCAGGGTTCAGATCGAAAGGGCGGAGGCAAGTCGATCGATTACTATATCTCTCTATCATTTTTTTTTTGGGAAGTCTGGGGTCTGTGAGCCCCCTGCATAGAGAGGAAATTCAGAGGGGGAAAAAAAAAGCAAAGAGAATGAATACGCATCAGTTCTGGACTCTTCGGTTCGACTTTTGATAAGCATCTCGTGGCATCTCGTGGCATCTCCTAGCATCTCCCAGCATCTCCCAGCATCTTTTAGCATGTCCTATATCTCCTATAAGCAACGGAGATATGTATAGAATATTAGGGCCAAAAAATCTAAAAGAAAATAATCTCCACATGGAGCATTTTAATATAGACTAAAAAGATGGACCTAACCCCTATATAAGCTTCCCCATGTGGTCCCCGACTGAAATGACCGAGTGCTATATTAGACCGTTTTTTATATTTTAATCTATATTATTTTCGTTTCTCTTGGCTTACCCCCCTGGTACCCAGAGGCTCAAAATCTCGATCGTCACTGGAAAATGAAATAAAAAAAACTAGTAATAGACTGAAATTTAAAGTCAGATATCTTGCGCCTGACTCTAGAGCTGTGTCTTCCCCCTCTTACTTCTTTCCCCCTTCTCTCTCTTCACAGATCTCGTATTCTCCACGTGCTTAATTCACTTCTAACGGCCCCCAAAAGTTATTTTTGGTTTCCTCCTTCTATAACTAGAGGGCATACTTGCCCATTTCACATTCACCTGTGGAGTTCAATCCCAATTTCCTCTCAAAATGGTCGGTCCAGGCGGCGGTCCACCACGCAGGAGCCACACCAAGTCCCGTACCGGCTGCAATACATGCAAGAGAAGACACATTCGATGCGATGAGACTTTCCCGCAATGGTTTGTGCCTTCAATCCATACTATATCCCCCGACTAATTCAATATAGCCGCAATTGCACAAAGCACAACTGCCGCTGTGACTACCACGATGCGGCCACTCCACGTGGTAGTCCACCCGCGCCACGTCGCGGTCCTGACCTTCTTATTTCGCCAGATATCGAAAAGGAGATAGATAGTTGGCATCGCACGGGCTTGCCTCCGTATCCGGAGCTCTTGCAGTGTCCACAAGCCGGGTGGTCTGGCTTGTCACGGACTAGTTTGCGATTGATTCACCATATCATTGGGCTTTCTATTGACTTGCATCGTCGAGGGTTGAGTGGTTGCACTGTCTGGGCCCAGAAAATGCCCAAGTGAGTACTCTCGAGACTTGGTGGGGGGTGTCGTTCTTTACTGACGGGTGACATTCTATAGTTTCCTGGCTATTGCGCTGAGTAGCGACTTCGTGATGAGCTCTATCTTGAGCTTTTCGGCGTTTCATCTGGCTTTCCTTACGCGGGACCAGGAGACCAGACAACTGGCTTTCAGTCATAAAGTCACCGCTCTCCAGGGACTGCAGACCGCTCTGGCGTCCTTCTCGAGGGAAAACTCCGATGCGATTCTTGCAGCTTCGGTTCTTCTATCATGGCAGGCGACAGAACAGTGAGTGTTATAGATCAGTTCCTTAGAAATTCTCCCCCAACTAACACCAGATCAGTCAAAGTTGGGTGTCTTTGCAACACGGCATCACCAGCGTCCTAGAATCCATGCATCCATATTGGAAGCAAGAGTCAGATCTGGTACAGTTTGTAGAAAGTCAACGAGCACTGGGCACGACAGATCTTTCAATGGCCGGTGTCTACCAACCCCTTGATGAAGACATGGTACATCTGGACCAAACGATCCAGGCCCTACGAATGACACAGAAACGCATTTCCCACAATCTCGAGCATTCTCAACGCCTAGGGGAACTCATCGAATTCACCCAGCAGTTCCGTCATGACTTCCCCAACCAAACAGCCGAACAATCGTTCGAAAGCATCCAAACCCTCCGCCGCTGGCTCTTCTGGCTTCCACCATCCATGATTCGAAGCACAGAATCAGACATCAGTGCCCTCCCAATCCTGGCCCAGTTCTTCGCCGTCGGCATCTCTCTCGACCGCTTCTTCCCAGAGCTAGGCGGCACATACCTAGGTGCTCTATCCATTAGTCCTATCGAAGAGATATACCGCATAATAGCCACCCACAACGCTGCAGACCCCTTCAACACCGACCTCCGTCTATCCCTGGAACTCATGGACCTACCCCGCAGAGTTGTCAGCCGCCAACGCAGCCGCCTTTCTCTGCCATGGTCCCCCCGCTCATCAGTAGACCACTACTCCCCTGGCCCCCCCAGTCCTTTCCACGCAATCCACGAGTACCCGCTCGTCACCTCTTCCCCGCCTGCTTCCGCCTCACCTTCTTACGCATCAACTTCCTACGCCTCGCCTTCTTACGCCGCTTATACTCCACCCTTACATTCCCCTCCTGCTGTCAATCTTTCCAACTCTCCCTTCCCCATCCAAGACGGCTATGTCTCCGCCGCACCCTCGCATTCCTTATACCCACCCTCCCCACAGCTCCTCGATAACCAGGATGTACACATCGGTCTCTCGGATCTGGGTAATCATGCCCATTCTCATCATTCTCCCATTCCTCATTCGGCGGCTTACACCCCGCCGTATGGTGGTGAGGCACTGTGCGCTGATTTGCCACGCACGGATGGCACACTCGGTCTCAATATGGAGGTCTACCCGCAGACACATCCATTTGAAATGCCGGGCTTGGCTGCTCCCGCTTCACTTTGGGCTTGATTGTGATTTATGAGATAAAGCTATCTATACCGGGAAAAGAAACAAAAACATGGGAAATTTTGGACTACCATTCTGAGCGGGATTGGTCAGTCGGGTTCTGGCTATTGGGTACCAGGGAAATTGGAAGACATACCTCTCTCATTTTCTGAAAATATGGAGGCTACGGAGTTATGTTCTACTGGGAATTGGACCTGGAGAACATGTGCTTTTCTTTTGGGTCTTTCGGTTTCACTACTCGACTCTTTTTTTTTATTATATATATCCGGAACTTCTTTTTGTTGAGCATGAACGTTGGGGTGCGATCTTGTGTCCGATTTACTCGGTTTGGATTTTATACTCGCACAAGCTGGAGGGAATTGACTCAAACTGATATTTGATATTGATGTATATACCCTGGTTGTATCGAATCTTCTGTTAATTGACTTGTCTGTGTGTTGTATAATGTGTCTATTCGTTATTCAGAATTATAACCATCTCGGAAGCAGACCTTCAAACCCCAGCTAAAATCATTCCCTCACCCCCATAACATCCATATCTAAAGATAGCAACCCCTTCGTCACTCCCACGGCACAATACCGCGGCATCTCATCGACAGGCACCCCCAAACCCCCAAAGTAGCCACCGGTAACCACCGTCACAGACGCGATCCTAAGAATAGACAATCTAAAAGCACAGGACACATATTAAACGAATTTAACCTACAGATCCATCCCTCTGATTGGCAATTAATCCCCCGCCGACAACCCTTCTCCAGACCTCGTATTCAGCCGCTCGCTTCGCTTCTCACGATCCGTCCAAATGCGGCAGGATGTCCCCGAGCTAGTACCGATTTGGGACCTCGGAAGATGTGGAGATGATGACATCCAATATATAGAGTCTAAGGTAAAAGCGCAAGAAGAATTTGAACTGGGGGCTAGGACTGTTGGCATCGGAGGTTGAGTCTAACATAGTAGACTCCGTATTGCTTCATGCATTGACAGATGGAGTATGACATCCTCTTTTGCAGGAATTGTAGCCCTATGTGTTGATTGGATATTTTGGGTTTTTATCTACAATCTTCGCGTAGATCCAGGGTCTATTGGAAGGAATTCATTGGGCTCGCAGAACCCGGAATTGGAATTGGGTTAGTGATCGTCCCCCCCCCCCCCCTCGTGTTTTCTATATTTATCTTCCTTTTTCCCTAAAATTGCATACTCGGTCTTGGGGCTCTTTCTTATACTCTATTTGTGGGTAATACTCCGTACGGTTGTCGGATGCGGAGATTGAATGGGAATATGGTGTTCACGTCTTCGATGGCACTCTTCGTCTTGGCCTTGCACTAACAGATGGTCAATGCTACTTCGTCTGTGCGTAGTTGTAATGGGAGGATTTTGTTGTATCTAGTAATAGGTCTACTTTGAACTAATTTCGGTTTGGAGATCGGTCATGCCCGCCTGTTCATTCCGTTTCCTTTCTGTTCATTAACTCCCCAGAAGAGCGGAGTTTACCGCTGGTTCTGCTTTTTGTTTCCCTGTCTAAGATATCCTGTCAGTCCTTTTGGAGTTGCGTTACATCGTTCCTTCAAAATTGAGGAACAAGTATAGCTAATCACTTCTACTGATAGTTACATAGTATCTGCTCTTTCTGGCCTCCTACGTCCAGGGTACATCTTTGCCCCAAGTGGAATCTTGAGCCTCATAAAAGCCTTATTCGTTTCACCTAAATATCAATATATTTACAGTTTTATAATTGCTTCTTGCGTGCTCTCCAACCTGCTAGGAATTAAAGTCACCTATACTTCATGGTGGATATACACGTGACTTGAGGCTGTCATTTCACGTGACAATGACATAACCGCATTCCCGTTTGGGGAAGAAAGCAACCTCGATATCGACAACACAACAACTTCCATTCAATTACCCTCAGCTTCCATCGCAGACAGTCAAAATGGCTGATGTAGGTGGCTGGAGCACCATCGAGTCAGATGAGGTACCATCGCCACCATAATCTACCCAAGCACCATACTAACCTGAGCTAGGGTCTCTTCACCTCTCTGGTCGAGACACTCGGAGTAAAAGACACCCAATTCGAAGAACTCATCTCCCTAGATGCAGACACAATCCGGTCACTCGGGTAAGCAAGAACCGCTCCCAAAATCGTCACCTCATCCAGACTCTTCTCTACTGAAGCTTCAGACCAAGCTAACAACCCCAACAGGCCCGTCTACGGCGTAATCTTCCTCTTCAAATGGACCCGCGAAACAAACAGTGCCCGCGCCGAAGTCCCCCTCGACGGAACCTACGACCAAACAGCCCCAGAAAACCTCTTCTTCGCCACCCAAACCATCCAAAACGCCTGCGGCACCCAAGCAATCCTCTCCGTAATCCTAAACCACGACAACCCCACCTCCCCGCAACCAGCCATCACCCTTGGCGACGAGCTCCGCTCGTTCAAAGAGTTCACAACGGGCTTCCCGCCCGAGCTCCGCGGTGAAGCGCTCTCGAACTCGGAAGCAATTCGCAGCGCACACAACAGCTTTGCGCGGGCGAGTCCGTTTGCGGATGAGACGGCGCGGCCCCAGGATGACGAGAAGGGAGCGGACGTTTACCATTTCATTGCGTATACGCCTGTGAACGGGACGTTGTATGAGCTTGATGGGTTGCAGCCGTATCCTATCAGCCATGGGGAGTGTGGGAGTGGGGAATTCCCTGAGAAGGTGATTGAGGTTTTGCAGAGGCGGATTGCGAGATATCCGCCTGAGGAAACGCATTTTAATCTTATGGCTGTTGTGAGGGACCCGAGGGGGAGGGCGAGGGAGATTGGGGATGTGGAGACGCTTGAGAGGGAGGAGAGGAAGAGGGCTGCGTGGCAGTGGGAGAATACGCTGAGACGGCATAATTTTGTTGGGTTTATTGGGGAGCTTATGAAGGGGGTTGTTGGGGTTAAGGAGAAGGATCCCGAGGGGAAGGCCTATGAGGAGTGGGTTGAGGGTGCGAAGAGGGAGACGAGGAAGAAGCTTGAGATGCGTCGGTAGAGACTTGGACACCTGTGGACATCCTTGGGCTATCTTTTTCTATTTCTGATTTTTTTTTTCTACAGTGGCATTCCAGATACCCTTTGGGAGATGATGATCGAAATAAAATAAGACAAGATTTGGTATTCGATGATGATGTTGAAACCCCAACGCTATAGTGTAGTAGATACATGTAGGTGTGATAAATCACCGATTTGACGCAGTATATACTGGCGTCCACATTGTACATCATGATAATGTGTATGAACAAATCTCCGTGAAGATTATCGTTAATTCTCCAATTCCTAGTATGCGACAAGTCGTGACTTGACATGTTCCAATAGAGGCGCAGGCAGTTCCTCTGGTTTAATCAGATTCAGTGACAGCAGATCACCCCAGAAGAACATGACTCGGTCCTGCGCGTAAGCTAGGTAGTCAAAGTCTCCGTCATCTTCTTCGACATCCGCTTCCGCAGGCGTCTTAGGGCCATCACCGTTGCGAGCAGCAAGCATCTCGGCAATACCTTCTTCCATGCCAGGCACCTTGGCCTGGACGATGCCCCAAGCCACCCACTGCGCGGAGTTCATCGCCCGCCACATCCGGGTCTGCTGCATGAGGAATTGTACCTCTGCGTCTAGTTCAGCCTCTTTGGACTGCTCGATTTGCGAATGGCGAGAGCTGGGTCTATCGGACACGTCGTCCAAGTCCAATGGTGCAATCACAGCAGAAGTGCGAGCGCGAATGGTCGGCGAGGCCAGAGGTGAAATAGCTCCGCTGGTGCTGAATGGTCGGTGGGTAAGGTAGGTTGACACGAAATGGTACTGCTGCTCCGGTGTCGGGTAGGTGCGGTTGTTGCAAGCCCATGAGCGCTCTTCGTCGTGGTAGTTGTAGCACCACTCGGTCTGTTGCAGTTAGCATCCATTTGGATTGGCGGTCAGCTTGATGGACTTACAAAGTGGTTGGCAAACTCGAGGCCCCGTGTATTGGCAGAAGAGTACTCAAAGTCGATAACGATCAGCTGCTTGTGTTCATTTGCAGGCAAAAGTAGCGGTGACTCCGTGGCCGGCTCCATCCGAAGCAGATTGCCATATTGAGTCTAGACAACAAGTCAATAACATAGCCAAGACATGTGGAAGAGATGGAAACTCACATCATTGTGTGCAAATACAAGCTGTCGCTTGATTTCGGCATTTCCACCAGAGCTGGTAACCAGCCACTCCCGGTACTTTTCCACGGCCTTGCGAAACACATCCCACGTTACGCCGCAGACATAGCCGCGACGACGCCATGGTTCAAGTGCAGCCTTGGTCTCATTCTGAGGGGATTCGATTTCTTTGTCCAGCCAGTTCATCACTTGCTCGCAACGATCCACCCACTTATCCCAGTTCTTGAAGATCATAGGACCGCCTTCGCGTTCTTCTTCGAGAAGTTCAACGCCATCATGCAATTCTCTCATCCGCTTGGCAACCTGCTTCGCCGTTTCGGGCATCCGCAGCTCCTTGGGAGTGAGTGGACGAGCCTCAAAGTACTCTTCGAATCGGCCATTACGGAAAGTTCCGAGAATGCGTGGGCCAATGTTCTTCTTTCCGAGGCGACGAAGAATTTGCAGCTCATTCTCTCGGTCGATTAGATGATCGACCTGAGGACCGTAGATACGCAAGAGAAGCTTCCTGTAAATCCGATTAGCTGTGTTTCCAAAGGAAGGCAATTTGTTGCTTACGGCGGGGGCTTCCTTGAAACCAGACTGTTGCTATCGGTCTTGGGAGGAGGCAGGTTCTTCGGTGGTTCAACTACATACACGGCGTTCGTAAGAGCACCGCTGAGTCTGACCACTTCAATCTCTGCCGCCAGATCCGCGGGAACCCTGCGCCAGCCCTTAAGCTGTAGAGTGTGCACAAGACGCACGATCTCGGACTTGAAAATAACCCAGGCCTCTGCATCCTTTGCTTGTTTCACACTCGCACTGGAGTCGGCGATCTCTTCTACTGCAGCGCCACCGGTGTAGGCAAGTGTCTTTGTATTGTCAAGGACAGCTTCCACGCTTGGCGGCGCCCCGTCGGCATCTGTGAGTTCCGACTCGGATGCCGAGCCTCGTCGTAGGCCTCTGAGACGGTGTCGAGAGTGCCGTTTGACAGGTTGTCTGTGGGTCAAGCCCATTGCACTGGTGGGTCGGGTAGTCGCATATTGGAGGAGGATCTTTTCCAGTTTATCCAGGGAAAAGGTGTTCTCCGAGGTGTTTGAGCTGGGTCTTTCTAAAGTATCATCTTCTGCAGCTGATTCGTTTTGGTTTGTTGCATGGGAGGGTGATTCGGCTTTTCGTGCTTTACGATTCTGTCGTCTGACTTTCTCATGGTGAAGCCATTCGTATACTTGGTGGAATAGAGCCTGCTGGGGATCTTCCTCGGATCTGGTGTGATGCTCGTGGTCCTCGCGATGGTTGCAACACGAGTGATCGTCCAGAGAAGGCATGGTGAATGATGGTTGCGCAATGGGCTTTGGGGACTGTGAGCCCAATACTATTTCAGATGTGTTCTGTCTGGCAGGGGAGCCTTGAACAGTTCCACTTGCAAGGCCTTAGTCAAAGAGCTGATATTCAAGTCCGTTGCCGTAGACGAATCTGTTGGGAATTAGTTGGAATTAAGAACGAATGAGTCGAGTGGGGTGAGGCGAGAGTCAAGTCGCCTCCGAGATGGAATTACAAGGGGACAACGTGTATAAGAACAGCGATACAGTTGATTCCCTAACTACACGAGAGTCGCAGATGGAAAGGAGAGCCTACCTGAAAAAGAAAAAAAATAGGTCGGGTAAGCCAAGACACGGAGGCTCAAAAGTCTTATCTCTTGAGCACGCGACCAGTTGCAAAAGCAATTCCTAGCCAAAAAAGTGTCCAGTTGAAATGATTCTTCAAGATAAAAGGGGGAAACCGAGGTGGGGGGAAATAATTGGACCCCTTAAAATCCAGTAAAACCACGGGTGGCCAAGCGAACGGAAACGTCCTTGGAAATTAGTCCTATCCTTGAAATGCTACCCACAGATTCAAATCTGGGGAAATTCGGTGTTGAATGAAACTCCAGGGTAAGCGCAGAGCAACACTGAAAAGAAAGTCCTGGAACTAAACTCTGGTGGAGGAATATGCCCCCAAAAAAAAGTGGCGAAAAAAAAAGGAGCTTATCAGCTCAGGTGACTGTTTCGGGTGCCTGGCTAATCGGGCCAACGCCGTTCCTGGCGCCTTTACGAAGTACCTATCGCAACACTTCCAGTGACCCGGGGTAGTCCATAGAAAATGCTAAGGCCTCAGAATATCCGGAAGTCGCTCGCACTCACGGCGTACAAAGTTCAATGGCGTTTTATGGGGATTGGGGGCCATAGCTTCCTCGTCATCGGAACCAGATGCGGAGAGACGGGACACCGGTTGGAAGAGCGATATGGGTCAATGATATAGGTATATGGCGCTCATGGCTTTCAATTTGTCGCATGTGGGAGATGAACTGGCACCAATGGCTTTTTTCTTTGGTCTCGACTTCGGTCTAGTGGGAGCGGGCATGTCAGCCAGGGTATGGAGTGTATAGCATGTGTATACTGGAAGTCTGGCATTTTCAGAGTCTCTGGCAGATGTCTGTTGAAGACGTGAGTGTTGACAGACACAGAAAGAGGATGGGTTGTTCAGATGGGAAGAGGAGGGGAAGCCTGGTAAATTACCGTATCGAGTGGCCTACGGTATTGTTCCCAGGCATGCATTATATGGAAAGATATCACAGAAGTATTAATAAGTCATAGTACTGGCATCTTCGTGTTATTAGTCCTTTGTAGATCGGAGCCGTTATTCTTATCCTCTTACCGATCATGGTTTCCACACTCAAGACAAGATATTGGCTACTTATGTCTCATACCATAGTAAGAAAAAGAATGCATAACAGACATGTGAGAAACCATGTTTTTATCCTGCTGTATTGCCAGCCTGATACATCACACGATTTGGCTCCGGGTGATCCAATAGAACAGTGAGGATGCGAGAATGTAAGCTAAGAGAACTTGATAGCCCTCTTTTCATAAAGATTGCGGGGATTGGCGTACACAATACGTGTTTTGTGGTCTATGGATGACGTTTTGACATCCCAATCATTGACGTTGTGAAGGGACATCTTATAAGAGCTCAGCCAGGCAAAACCTCACTAACAACTCCCTTGGCTGAGGCGAGATAATTGAGAATCCAGTGTTTTGGTCCTCACTTTAATCACAATTCGCTGTGCAATGTCATTTTCCAAGATCTCTTTCCGTATATCGGAAAGGCTGCCTATGGACGCCATGCCGCAGGTTTGATGTTTGCGCCGAGAGGTATATGGACGTGTTCGAACACAGGGATTTCTGGAGAGAATAACTCGAGAGGATGAAAGAGTATACAGGTAACCATCCCTTCTTATATCTAGGACTGTTGATAATAACGCTAATCCCGAAATGGCAAGAGATGCCTAATTGTTCATAGTAATCAATTTCACATTATAAGAAATGAAAAAGAACCAAGATAGTCTTATCATCCGAGCTGGAGAAACATATGAATGCTTTGCTCATTTGCCGGGGACTAATAGTTGTAGTAGATTGAATATTGCCAACCCACCTGAGCAGTCTTGATAGTACTTGCCATCCAAACTGCACATCTATCACAATTAAGCGAGGATTCATCTAGTCCAAAATAAAACCCCGTCATGGTTTCTACAGATGGTGCCCCCCAGAGTTTCTCTTCTGTCCCCATTATCTAGTGATATCAACAATGGCCTGAACTCTAGTTGCTCACTCTCGATTGTTCTTGCACAGGCAAGTGGACGAGTCGGTCGAGGTACATATAGATTATACTAACTGGAGTTAGGATGAAGAGTGGAAAATCTTTTGCAGACAGTTCAATCCGGGATTCGCCCATAAATATTTCATCAGTCTGGTGCAATCGTTCGACTCTTCCGCAAACTAGGCTCGACCTATCGTTACAGTAACAGCGGATAGAAATTGTTACGCCCTCTCCAGAGAAGCTAATTGCTCGTCAACTTGGTGCACCCGTCAAAGAGCGTATCAAGGAAAAGTTTGAGGGGCAGTCAACTTCGTAAAAGCTCTCTAGCAAGTGTCCTTGCTCTTAATCTAGCCGAAACCCATGAGCTAACGCCCGAAGTCTCTAGGCCGGATTTGTGATTAACTCAAATCTTTCTTATTTGACGGCCATGATAAAACCAGCATTTTGCTACAATGGACATTCTACGAACTATATCGGGCCCCGCACGTCTTACGTCGTGTCTGCATGGAACTGGATAACATCATTGGTCCTGACTCGCACCAACCCACATCCGAGATCAAATCTTAGAGCGCGGAGAGAATCTTCTCCAAAGAATGAGCTACACCTCAAGCTGTATGGTACTCTCGCAGTTGTAGAGTATCAACCCATCCAGGTACATATCTTGACCATTCGGTAGTCGAACGCATGGCCCACGCAACGGCATTGGACAAGAGCTCGCGAACATTGAAGCACTCGGGATTCTCGCATATACGACACAGCGATATAATTGGGAGAACGCAGGACTTGGGGTAACCAAACAGGATGAGTCAGGTGCGCCGATTGAAAATAAAAATGGACCATACTGATATGCGGTTACTAATAGAGCTCGGACACTGGAGGTTACCGCCCAGCTAGTGGATGGAATGGGGATGCGAGGGAAATTAGCAGGATAGAATCCAATAGACCAGTGTCGAAATGGATGACAATGCAGAACGCCCAAAAATGAGTTCTCATGCAACATGCACTTTAACAGCATTCAGGAGAGATGATTAGACTCACCGTGAGACATTTGGGCTGCCAAGGGCTTCTGTGCAGATGTCAGGTCAACTTGGTTAGACTATTCGAGAGGAAAAGAGCAAGCCGAGAAACAGATGTATTGGGCTGAAAAGGCAAATCAATAGAGCTGTCAGGCGACTATCTATCCCGACTGCATGGTTATTGATGTTGAGGCGTTTTCTTCCGAAGCCAAATAGCTACGGAGAACTCCGTGTATATACGGTATGGACTAGACAAGCTCAATAGTAAGGCATGCAGGGCAACTAATACTATATAAACCTATAGATAGATTTTGTCTCGACCACAAAGCAAGGGGGAATTGTGAAAAACGAAATAAACATCCCTTTGATAAACCAAGAGGCAATGTTCTACATACTTAGTATGAAGAGAGGCTTGGCTAAGTACAGAAATATACGCCACTCCGTACTCTGTACAATATATACGAGACTGCATGTCTGACCCCGGATCAAGATCTACTATGCCGATCTCTCCTCATGCCAAGCAATGGAAATTTTAATTTGAGACCATGTGGAGAGGCAGAGTGAAACACCATCACTCAGGATTCCAGAACCCGAAGCTATAATTAGGGGGGACATGTTTGTGTCGTCGGTGGCACCATGTTGCAGGCACCATGTTGCAGGCGACATTCATACTATATTCTCTAGACCTATAAAAGCCCAATCCTCGCCAACTCATCACTCTTGAATACATCTCTACAATTCCCCCTTTACCATTCATCAAAATCCCACAATGAAGTTCACTACAGCAATCATCGCTTCCCTGGTGGGAACCAGCACCGCCTTGTTCGACAAGAACCAGCGTATGAGATTCTACACTCATCTACAATGTTCAAGCTAACAGTTATAGCCTGGGGTAAACGCGACTACGCCTGTGTAAACGTCTACCAAGGCATCCCCGACAATTCAACCGTCTCCGTCGGTCAAACCGTCCGCGTCGGCTTCAACCGCAAGCCCACAGGACGCTGCCCGGACCCATTGAGTCAGTACCCGGGCGACAATTACAGCGTGTGGCTGTACAATAACCCCGTGCGCAATTTGGATACTATCTCCTTTGACCAGTCTATCAAGATTGCGGATGGGATTAAGGAGAAGGCGGGTGTTGTTGATGTTACCATTCCCAAGAATTTGCCTCAAGTTAAGGATGGTTCGGTTTGGTATTTGAGGGTTGGGACTTCGCTCTCAACGGCGCCACAGGTATGTTTCTTTTTTTAATTTGCTTTTTCTGAGGTGGAATGTGTGATTTCGGGCTGTGTGTAGCTTGGTTTTTAATTGAATTCAGGGGCTAATCGATATTATGCAGATGCCCTCCTTGTTCAACGCTGCTGGACCATTTACGGTTACTCGTGCATAGATGACTTGGTTCGGTTTAGAATCGGAGAAGGGGATATGGTCTTATTTATGCATATAATTATAGTCATGTCACTACTGTATCTTTATCAAATACGACAGAACAAATAAATTGAAGCATATGTATATTGAGTTGGGCTACGGGCTCCTGGCCGATGACAAGACCCAGCTTTGCTGCCAAGATGCTATAAATAACTTGTTTCTCGGGCACCAGCCTCGGGATGACCATGCACGACTCCGTAAAGTCATCAAATCAACATCTAATCACGGAAGGAGACACTGAATACCTTGTAGCCACTGCGAGGTTTAGCACGGCTACCTTTAGCATCCAGGTGTCCATGCTTGTCAATATCAATATACCGCCCTTGCTTCACAAACCGCATGGTGTAGCCAAGGCCATTGCCTAAGAATGTGAGTTGTACTTGAGCTGCATTTGCACTCTGACTTTTGGGAAGTAAAGCACCACCGGCACCGATCCACCGGCCATCCAGCGCGCTGGAGATGGTAAATGTATGGCTTTCTTCATCGTCGTTGTAGTGGATTACCCAACGCTGGGATTTGTTGTTGTGCTGGGGGCTAGCAGGGCTAGACACAAGGCGGTGGTGGTTGGCCGCATTAGTGATGGCTACTCCATTCTTCTCAAAGACAAGGTATCGGCCCTCGGTAAGGTAGCCAATCACCTCTTTGAACCCCTCTTCGAACCACAGGATATTGACATCCGTTGCGTTGCCCTGTTCTCCATATGGAACATCAGGGCGTGTCTGCTTGTGGCGAGACTGACAGTTAGATGTGCCGGTATACTCACCCTTTTCATTGGTATCAACAGTCCCGGCATCCGGAAGATCGGGGAGAGAGTAGTCTGGATGGTCAAAATCAAGTGCGTTGACTAGATTGGACATGTGATTGCGTCGCCATGAAACCATCTGGTCGGTTGTAATATTTTTGTGTCCCCGCGCGGTCAACCATTTCTCAACGAAGAGAATCTGAGAGTTATGATCTGCCCGCTCAGTGAATACTCGGTTTCCTCGGGTCCAGGGAGAGATCATATAGAATGGTACTCGGAAACCAGGCCCCACAAAGATATCCGAGAACATGCCCAGAGGATCTTGCATCCATTCTCCCGGGGTGTCTTTAGGGGAATGGAAGGGGGTGACATGATCACCAAAGCCACCAGTCTCATCGAAGCTAATCATCAGAAGCGTCGAGTTATATTTCGGGCTACTGGTGACGGCGTCGACGACCTTCTTCTGGAGCCAGGCTCCATCCTTAGGCATGTATGGCGGATGCTCAGACAGCTCAGACGGGCCAACAATGAAACTGACCTCGGGTAATGTGCCGTTGGCGGCAGCCTGATAGAAGGAATCAAGGCCAACAAAGGACATACCCTTTTTGGCCAGAGGGCTATCTTTCGAGGCTTGTTGAAATTGCTCGAACCAGGCGAGAGGGTTATCGTCGAAGTTGTTTGTATCTTGGAAGAGCTGCCAAGAGACTCCTGCCTCTTCGTAAAAGTCATAGACGGTCTTCCATTTGAGTGGGTAACAGTTGATACCGTGGTCATCACAGCCTAGATTATCCTGGTCAGACCATGAAGCAGCGAAAAGTATGATTGCCCAAGTAATAAGAAGAACGGAATATAAAGCTGAGACCTACCTGGTACCTCATTGTTATCAATATATACACCTCCTTGGTCCTTGCTCTGGGGACTACCGGGAACGTTGATGGAACCGCTGACCAAAGTAACCCGATTAGGATTTGTGGCAGTGATTTGACCTTCCTGTTTAAGTTAGTCTCCAATTTCTTTGGGATCAAATGTGGACACGCACCTGGTACATGTCTCCCGATGTCCAACCTTCGGCAATGGCAAATTGAACTGGAATATCTTGCCGCTTCAAGTAGCCCCAGCTCCATGGGGTGTTTTTCATCACCCAGTGGTTGTTCAACCCGTTGTTTAGAGACTGCTGGTTCTCCTTGTAGCCATTGCTACCCGCAACCATGCACTGAATCGCATCATGCCAGTCGCCACCTTGATATCCAAGATACCAGGGTAACAAGGTCGTGGCCTTGTCCGACTGGGCCGGATCAACTAGCCTGATAAGGAATATTAGAACAATCCCTTCGCTCCGGTTCTCGGCACTTACTGATGCCAGACCGAGTTTCCATCGGAGTTGACCTGGACATTGGGATCATTGAAGCCTCGTACTCCAGGCATAGTGCCAAAGTACTGCGATTGGGTGAGCACGGTAGAAATGTTTCATAGCGCAGGCAAAACATACGGTATCCCACGAGCGATTCTCCTGCATGAAGATGACGACATGCTCGATGTCGGCTAAAGATCCACCAGAGACGAGTCCAATTTCCAGAGCTATCGCGAGAGCGATACACACCAGCAATTTGAAAGCCATGATTCGGTAGTTGCAGAAGGGGTGAGTGGGAAGAATTCAACCGAGAGCAAAATCCACTACTTATGTACCCCCGACGAAGCGTGCAGATATCCGAGAGAATGGATAACAGAGTACCTGTGTGCAGGTAGTATCAGGTACATGTATTTACCCCACGAGCTCTGATACTTCGTTACATCTGCAGGTGTTCTCCCTCATGGCTCCTGCTCGAGGAAGGGACGAGTCAGAATGCAGGGATTCAACATAGGGATGGGCTGACATTCCTGGGGATGCATGATGCCGATCACAATGGAATTATAGTAGAAGTTGAAGGTATAGTGGACGAGAAGGTGCATCCAATCTGATAGGCCGGTATCTCCACGTGAGATGATGTTCCATGGTTCGGTCAACGCTAAACAGGAACAGACTTTCGGCAGGAACGAGCTTGTGTACTTTGGGTTTAGTTCAGTGCCAACAGGGACTTTTATACATGTCTTTTACATTAAAGTAATATGGGATAGATACCCGATATTACACTATACTACACTAATCATATTATCGTCGCTCTGATTGATCAGGAAGGGCACGTGCATTGCATGTCATTCTGTAAGGTCACATCGGATGATTCCTTTGGCAGCAAGGGAATGAGGTCATAGCGCAGAATGCTCTTTCCTCCACTCAATGCTTGATGTTTATATATCCTCAAATTTCAATGGATACTCTTGTTAAATCATGAGGTACAGTCAGGGTCGGAAACGGTTTCCAGTGAACAATTGACCCCACCAATGCCGGAGCTGTCAAAACGACCATGGCCTATCGTGGGCTGCTCATTGGCTACTTGTTTTTTAATTGGGTTGTCATACTTCCTCCAGTCATCCATCTCTCTGCCATTAGTTTTGCCTGGTCGATATCACAATATTCAGGAAACTGTGGCCATCACCGCTCGACTGGGGATAGAGCTTCACCCAGAGGATCATATGTACCGGGAGCCGGCGACTCAATATTTGGATTGGCGTGTGACCTCGGACTTTCGCAGACCAGATGGTGTATTGAAGCGGGTCTATCTTATCAACGGTCAGTAGAAGGAACTGACTATATCACGGCTGTCGATCTGACCGGAGGATATCGAACTAGGCCTGTTTCCTGGACCTACGGTAGAGGCCCGCTCTGGTGACACCTTGATCATTACGGTTACGAATGCCTTGTCGGATGAATCAATTGCTCTACACTGGCACGGCCTTCATGTGGCTAGTAAGCATCTGATAAAGTCAGGTTTCGATTAGAATCATCAGAGCTGACATGTATAGATGCCATGGATGGTGCAGTGGGGATTTCACAATGTCCTGTAGCTTCTGGTGGATATTTCGTTTATAATTTGACAATTCCAGCCGATCAGAGTGGTACTTTTTGGTATCATGCCCATTCGGGGGTCTCGCGGGCGGATGGCCTTTATGGTGGGTTGGTCGTCCATGCACCAGCCAAATCGACCGTTCGGGGCTTAACATACAGGGGGCGCAATAAACTTCACCGTAACACCTATGACAGAGAACTTTTGCTTCTCATCGGGGACTGGTACCATCGCCCTGCGGGTGATGTACTGGAATGGTATATGGACCCAGGAAACTTCGGAAACGAGGTGAGTACCGAAGTGTGGCCTCAAACGTTGGAGCGTGCTATCTAACACCGGTATTAGCCTGTTCCTGATTCCATACTCATTAATGGAGCAGGGTATTTTGAGTGCACGAGGGCTGTGCCTGCTAGGCCGGTGGACTGCATTGACCAGCAGATGAATAATTCATTTATCGACCTCGATCCTCACACAACATATCGAATTCGTGTGGTCAACACTGGGTATGTAGCAATATTACCAGAGTCAAAGTGGTCATTGGCTTACCAGTGGACAGAGCTCTGGCCGGGCTGAGTCTTGTTTTCGACAATCGTCACCTGGACTTGCTTCAGGTCGATAGTGTCGATGTAACACCCTCTGAAGAGACAAGTATAAATTCCATCGGTGTACTCTTCCCCGGGCAACGCATGGACTTTGTTCTTCGGCCATTATCACAACCCTCCAAAAATCAGTCATATATGAGGGTTCAGTTGGATCAAGAGTACGAACAGGATTGCCAAGCACCACAGCAGTTCTTGGATGGCTGCTAATGTCTCCCTAGTTGCTTCAAGTACGCCAACCCGGCGTTGGTGCCAGATCAAAGTTTCCCCATGGACTACCGTTCCAATGCCACCCAGGGATCTCCACTCAAGGTCCACCATCTCAACATCGAAGAAGTACCTTCTTCGCCCTCTATCCTTCACTCCATTCCTCCAACAGCGCAGCAAATACATGTGGTCTACACCAAGATCCAAAAAATGGCCCGATATTCCAACAAGCCATTCGGTTACTTCAATCAAACTACCTGGAAGCCCCAGCAAGATCCACCCGCTCCAGTGACCTATATACCACGAGCTAAATGGGACACCAACCAATTCGCAATAACCACGGGACGAGAGCCTGCATGGGTAGACCTAGTCATCAACAATCTGGACGAAGGATCCCACCCATTCCACATGGTAAGAAATCTTTCCTCCCCTACCCAGTGGCAACAATCCCCTAATTAATATCTATCCAGCACGGACACCACTTTTACATACTCGCAGTTCACCAAGCCGAGTTTGGCTGGGGTTCCTACAACCCTTTCGTCGACAAAATCCCACCACACCTAGAACTTGACTCAGATGCGTTGAACAATGACACAGATGCGCAGAACCCCAGTACTGGTTATAATTCTGGTCTGTACGACACATCCCGGGCTGCTTTGCGTGACACCGTCCGGATCCCAAGTCGCGGTTATGCTGTTCTTCGTTTCCGGGCGGATAACCCCGGCATTTGGCTTTTTCATTGTCATATGCTTTGGCATTCGGCGACGGGTATGGCCATGCTGATTGATGTGCAGGGTGATCCGACGGGCTTGACTGCGCACGCTGGCAGCGAAGAATTATGTCCTTTTTGAGATATATCGACCATTTTTGGCCGTGGGACTAGCCAAACTATTAGTACTTACACTCCAGAACCTCTCATATCTGTTCTAGATCTCTCTGTGGTCCGCAGGATCTGAAGATACATATTGGCGATGTCTTCGTTTGGATTCTGTGGATTTCTGCCAAACCAACTCCCCACCGACCCAAAGGGGATATTCCCCAGGAGCGACAGGAAGGAGATGTGACATAGACCACTGCTATACAACACGCGCATTCCCATTGTCTGCAGTCTAAACGAGACTTTTCATGGAGTCCATGGCTATGAATCTCCGCTTCTACACCAAGAGACACAGCATGGTCTGTGGTCATCCATCAAATTACCCAACTCTAGGGCTGTGCTCTAGAACTCTCTAGTAGTAGTCAATCGAGCAAAGGCCTATCTGGCAATAATGTCGGATCAGCTGTTGCGAAAGGAACTATCTGCAGCAAGTTTCCTCTCTCTCGGCTTATATTCAAGCCGAATAAAAGAATGTCTATACTGCTATGGGTCGTCAATTCTACCTGCTACTAGTTTGCGACATGTTACAACTTCAAGGTTGTATGGAATTTGAGTGAGAGTTGACCGATTCACGGAGCTGTGTCACTACCGGACTACTTGCATGTCATATTATACACACTCTTTGTATATCTCAGTTTCCAAACCCGCAGGGAGCACTTATAACTTTGGAGACTGCCATGGAAGTTAAAAGGCAATCAGAAAACAAATAGACACATATATTCCCAGGTAAAGTCAAGACGTACAAGTTTCCTAAGCATGAAACTGCCCAAAGAATAAAAAATCGACTCTGAACTCGAATCCAGATTAAACTGAACTTCATCCTATTTATCATCCTTTCAACAAATCCTGTTCATCCAACTCAAACCTCCCCAAGAACTCCAAAGAAACCCAACAATACTTCTGCGGCGCACCTTTCAAAAACCCCTCAGCAATCGCCATTTCCAAACTAACAGCCATCTTCAACCTCCACAGCGCCAGAATCTCATATCCGTACTTGGATTCTTTCAACCCGGCATTGAACTCCGCATTACCGATACCCCCGTCGTCAGGGACTTCACCTGGGATTTTACCCGGCGAGATCCGGGCAACGAATTCGATTTGTTTGATAGGACTAGTTGTGTAGAACCAGATGTGTTGGATGCTTGGTGGGAGGAGGTAGCTTCGGTATTCGTGGTTCTTGGATCCTGAGGCTATGTTTTTCATATGTTCTGGTTTTATGCTCATGAAGATGTCCGATGTTGATTTTGTCATTTTGGATTTCTTTAGGATAGAGTGTGTGTGTGTGTGGGAGTGGACTGTGTTGATGCGGGGTTTCTCGTGCAGGTATAGAATTTAAGGTATAAATGCAGTCAGCCGTGTGGATTTATTACTTATAACGTCAAGTGTAAGTGTAGAATGATATACAATTTCATAGAGATAATCATAACAAGTCCGTAGGTTGAGAAAGTACAGTCTGTGTACAAGGAACGCCATAGGTAACGCCAATTCCCCCAAACAGAGAAGGTAATGGGTAATTATGATAATGTCCAAAGAGAGTGAATACAGAAACCCGAGAGGGAAACAAGAGGGGGAAAGACCAGCTTCGCCGTTCAAGTTCACGCATTAGAAGAGGCAGCCCACTCGACGACCTCCAGAGCGCACATGACAAGTACAAGGGTCGAGGGGAGGATCCTGAAAAGAAAACGACCATGTTAGCAATGATCAATACTTGAGATGGACAACCGGGGGGTGTCTGTTCTCTGTCAATAGAAGGTTAAAGACTTACCAGACGACATAACTCTGGAACAAGAGTTTCGACATAGCACCAACAAAGACATTATTGATCTGACAGATCTGCGCCAGTTGCAACGCAGACGGCGCACCTGTAAGCAGGAAGCAGACAATAATGAAAATAGGATCATCGAGGATACTAATCGGCACAAACTTGGCCATGAGGGCCAAAATCGGCGCCATGATAAGAGTAGGAAGAAGCATGCGCGCAAGCAGTGAAGCGATGATAAGCTTGCGTTCATCGCGGGGATGCTCTATGTCTGCCATCGCCTCTTCGGGGATTGTATTGCGCGCGAGGTTCGCGCCCAGCACGACCAGGATCAGTGGCACGGCAACCTGTCCGTTCTGTTCAATTGCACGGGTGACCGAGTTGCGCACAAAGGTGCCGTCGTCGAAGAAACCGTGTTGAAGTACCGGTACTGATGCGACGATGATCGATACTAGCATTGCCCACAGGGGTGGATTCATGAAGTCCCATACGCCATGGAGGAAGCGGCGCAGTCCGCGCGTCGCCGATGCGAGGCCCTTTTGGACCTTTGGTGGGAGGCGCGAGTGGAGGACGTTGGTTTTCTTCTCTCGCCACTGGCTCAGGCGGTCCCACGATCTACGCAGAGATGCTTTGCGGCGCTGGAAACGCGTTTCCTCGGCTTCGCGGGCTTCCCGCGCGGTGATTTCGACATTCGGGAATTGGAGGATGTCGCCTTGGGTGCTTTGGCGGGGGAGGAAGGGGCCAGTGGGTGGCGGTCCAAGTACTGACGGTGTATCGTCTGAGTCGAGATCGTCTGAGTGAGCGGAGGACAACTTCGAGTAGGAATAAGTGCGCGTTGACACGGGTGTTTGGTCACCAGATTGGAACCGGTCGGCATGTGTTGCGTGGGTATGGTGTAGATCATCCGAGCTGCGTGTCCGGACTAGCGGCTCATCCGGGTCTGTCTGATCCGGATTATCGCTATACCGTGCCTGGCCCTGCTCGATGATTGACTGGCCACTCTCGTCGCGCCCCGCCTCCTCGAGGTATCGGTCCTTGGGCGCTAAGAGAATGTGGTATCCCCAACTCCAGCGCACGAGTTGACCTAGCTGCTGGAAGATAAGCAGGTATAGAATTCCACGTGCAGCGACTTCGTCATCGTTGTCGTTTGGGATCCGGTCCCAGTGGAGGCCTTTGAGGGTCTGCGAAAGCGATATGACGAGGGAGATTGGGAGAGAGTTTGAGTTGCCAAAGACCTATAGAAAACGGGCAATCGTTAGAATTGGATATTCAAACTCGTTCAAATGGCAGGACCCATCACATACCGCCATGGCAGCCACAAAGTTCGACTGCCGCTTCTTGAAGCGACAACATTTTGCGACAATGAAAGAACAGAAGTATGACACGAAAGTTTGGACGATAAAAATAACCGGGATGATAGCCAAGTCCGTCAGCTTTTCGGCGGTTAATTGCGAGCCCAACTTGGTGAAGACTGTTGATAGGAATCAGCTATGTCATAGAAAATACCTCATGAGAGCACAGAGGAACGCATACTAAGACAGGGGGTGAACAGAGTCACATTGAGGTTTGCCACCAGCTTTTGAGCATCGGCATCAAACATGCCCTGACGGGCGGCAATATAGCCAGGAAGGCTGACGCATACGACCTCCAGCACTGCTTCAAAGACGAGCAGCACTAATCGAAAGAATGGGGGGTGGCTCTCATGGGCGCCTATGAAGAAGCGGTTGACGCCCATTGGGGCTTGGGCAATAGCATTGACATTTTCAAATGATCGGGGCGAGTTAAAGATGGCCATGTGTGGTCAAGAGAAATTTGAGAAAGACGGAAATCCCAGGAAGTGAAGTTGGAAAGAAATAAGCTTGGAATTCGCATTCCTTGATTTTGATATGGGCTCTTGGCAGTCTTGCCCACGTTGATAGCTCTTTGGTGGATGTTGCCTTATCCCTGTAGGGAATTGCGCAATGGCTGGAATTTGACCATTTCTGTTCTCTTATTATTACTTATTATTATTATTCGTTCTTACTCCGTACTATCTCAAGTTTATGCATTACTATCTAACTTGCTTTGTACAAAAAGGCTGGAGATCTGGAGATTTGACGATCAGCAATGACGGCATTGCGGCGATAGCACTGTGCCAAGACCTTCCTAATCCGTCCTGGTCTAGACAATATCAGCTAAGCAGGTGCTATACTTATAAAAAAACAGGTGATTAAACTAAATTTTCCACTGTCCTAAAGAAGAGGACTGGTATAATACAAAATAGACATCCGAAAGGTCGGGTACCCGGCGGTGTACCGGGCTGTGTACTGGGCTGTGCAACTTGCTTTTTTACGCCTCATTCACAAAACCCAATTTCTCGCCTACCTTGATGCGCTGACCCTTCTCAATATTCCAAGTCCACCCATCACTGGGGGCATCATCCGGCCAGCCGGCATCAATAGACCTGCGAGTTCCAAGAGGAGCTTCAAACACAAGTACGATCGAACTGCCAAGCTGGAACCCGCCCATCTCCTCGCCACGCTGCAGTGGATGTCCATTAAGGGTTCGGCTGGCGTGGCGGTAAGTCGCCTCAACAAAGCCGGGATATTGTTCACCGCGCTTGGCAGCCAAGGCGGCAGCCAGGTCCGCAGCGGTATCAGTCAACAGGCTGTTCGTGCGCAGCTCCGAGTCAAAGTTGATTTTAATGGAGCCTACATTGGTAGCTCCGACCGGTGTGTAACTGAAGAAACCCCACCGCCATCGGCCGAGGAGTGCAACTCGCTCGTTGAGAGTGAATAGACCGGGTAGATGTCTCTGCAGATATGGTGAAACTGAGTATAACTCGCCAGCAAAGTGGCGGCGGCTCTCGACGACCCAGGGAGCAGGGGAGTGGAAGCGGTGGTAGTCGCCGGGTGCTAGGTAGATCACAACGTAGAACAAGGCATGATTGGCTGCTGTCTTGGGCGCGTACCATGGGGTTCCATCACCACGAGCCAGGTCCTCTTGCACTTGGATTTCCGAAGCTGGTTTAGATGCGGTTGAAGCATCCAATGAAGCACGTCGTTGGGGAGCACCGTCGCCCGAAAGAAGGCTTGGGAGAGTGTAAGAAATACCATTCATGCGCGCAAACTCTTCATGAGCATCCATGTTCTCGACATCCTTTTGAGTTTCCTTCCCGCCCTTGTCCATGAGTCGCTTGGAGTGGTCGGCATTCGCAGGCGTGGCTGCTCCTAGGAGAGCGTCCAGACTGTATGTCATTCCCTTAACTTGCTCAACCTCACCTCGCTCGATCGTTCCAAATTGTAAAATTCGGCCGTCGGAGGGAGCGAGAAGAGCACGAGGGTCAGGATCCAGGGGTCGAACGCCAGGCTTCAGTTTACGGTAGAAGAATGCGGCCAAATTCGGGTAGGTGTGCAGGTCGGGCTCAGCAACCTCTTCAAGGTTGACGCCAAAGGCCCATGAATAGAGTTTGAATCCAGGAACGCGGAGGTAGTAAGGAAGTTCGATTTCGTTGAAACGGCCCCACAGGCGCGACATAGCCTTAAGGGGTAGAGTAGACATGATCTGAACATGCCATGGGCCGGACAGACTGATCCTCGGACGAGGAGGTGGGCGTTTTCCTTCCTCCCATTCATCGCCGGCTGCATCGCGAGCCAGCCGATTCCGTTCCGCGCGTTGTGACTTGTAGAAAGACAGCAACCCTAGCAAACCTATGCCGAGTCCGACTGGGATGGGATACCATTCGACCTTGGTATTGCGTAGAGCAAAGCCTAGTCTTGAGCCAAATCCTCCTCTGTTGTTTTCAGAGTTATTGTCCTTCTGATATTGTTTCCATGATTTAGACGAAAAATGCCGGAGACTGGCCTTATGACGGGCCGTGGCCCGGAACGAAAGAAACTCCATCGACGCCCCGATCCGAGGGGCAGCGGGAGCGAAGTGAGAGAGAGGCGAGGAAGTGAAAAGGCGCTTGGCCATAATGTTTAATCCATCGGCCTGGAGCGCTAAAATCGAGCCCCTAAGCTTAGAGCGTTTTTTTCCGAAATGGGGAAATTGCGCTGTTGCCGATTGACCGCCCGGCAGAATTGCACGTGGAGATGCTGGAGATACAATGGATTGTCTTTCTCTTCTATATCCAAATACATTTATAAAGGAGCATTTCTGCGATTCTGACTCTTTGCATCTGTCGTCTTGCATCGTTCTTCCAAATTTCTTCCTAGCTACTATAGATTCTCACGGAGGACATTACAACATCAACATCGCTTATCGATTGATGCCAGATATCACGAACTAGATCAGCTCTATATACGCGTTTTAGCTTGGGAACAACTACAGTTCTGAAGCAATGGCGACAGGACCATCACCCCATTCCATGGCAGAGGGAAACACACCGAGCACAGTCACCCTTCATATACTCTGCCAGTCTCTCCCCCCTCCAAGCCGGTTTACACTCGACAACGTTCCACTCTCCTCCACTATCGCACAGCTCAAGAGCCGGATCGAACAGTCCTTTCCAAATAATCCTCAGGCATCACACCAAAGACTCATTTACCGAGGAAAACCCCTAACTGTCGATGAGGCAACACTCAGCGCAGTAGTCTCAGCTATGGAGGTAAGTAACTTGTCCTTAACCCGCACCATATGACCTTTCATCCTAACTGAATGGGGTTTCCTTTGCAGGAAGGCACGTATAGCATGCACCTTGTGCTGCCACCTGAGCCAGCACAAACAGAAGTACCTCCTGTCTCTGCCATGTCGCATGGTTCGCCTCTCGGGAATTCTACTCAACCTTCCTCTTCCTCTTCCACCTGGTTGAATCCTGATACTTCGGGGATTGCATCCAATACATCCGCGTACTCCAGTATTCCCAGGACAATGAGTGCCATTCCAGCATCTCCACATATCACATTCAATCAATACGTCCACAACTCTTCACCTAATCAACATTCAGCAACTATACATGCACCAGAAGCCGACGGTGCAGAATCCTCTCCTCTCATTCACACTTTACGAGGTCGCATCGTGGAGATTGAAGGACAACTAGACCGGCGTATCATGCCATCCATGGAGAATATCATTCGTATACGGAACCAGCTTCTTGAAATTCAAGACAGACGATCTGCGAGCCAACTTCCTCTCCCTGGTGTTGCAGAACTGGTTGCCCGTATTCTCGATGCTCAACAGCGTGCCCGCCTAATGGAATATATGCAACAACAGCAATTGCAGACACAGCACTCGCAGACAGGCGTCCATGTCCATTCCCTCGCCGATCCCCAAAATGGGCACCAAGTAAGCCACCAAGGAACTACCTCTCAGTTCTTCATGCTGGCTTCGCCAACGGGAGACCATAATAGCATCGTGAGACAAAGTCACTCGCCATCCCGACCCGCACCGCAGCAGACGGTTTCGCCTAATACAGTTCTCGCTGGCGCATCCGGCGCACCTCAAGCACCCCAATCGCCTCCAGCATATCAAGCACCCCAGGCATATCAAGTGCCTCAAGCACCCAACCAAAACGCAGCGGTAGTCCAGAACGCCCTCCGCCAAGCAATACTCAACCAACAGCGCCGAGACAACAATGTCGAGCACGCTGGTCTGGCACGGCACATCCGCCGCATCTGGCTGTTCACCCGTCTGTGGCTCTTCTGCTATCTCACTAGCGCCCCAGGTACCTGGAGACGTTACATCTTCGTCAGCATTGCTTTACTTGTCTCATTCTTCTCCGAGACCAATATCCCGCGGCAGCTTGCGACTCTGGTTATCAGTCCCATCCAACGCCATCTTGAGGGCCTCACCCATGCCGGTGGCCTAGCCGACCGAGCCACTCAAAATGGAGCCAATAACGTTGCGGAGTTCAGTATTTGGGACCAGGTACGCCGTGCGGAGCGAGCCCTTGTTTTGCTTTTTGCGAGTCTGGTTCCCGGTCTAGGTGAAGGACATGTCCGCGCTCGCACTGCGGCAGACCAAGCTTTCGTAGCTGAGCAGGAACGTCAGGCACGGGAACGTGAGGAGCAGGAGCAGGCACGGGACCAGGAGCGTCAGGAGCAGGAACAAGCTCAACCTGGCGTGGTGGAAGACGCGGGGAATTCAGGCATTGAACAGGAGGTTCCTGCCGCGCGCGCACAGTCTGAAATCTAAACAGGGTCTAGCAGGGATCTGACATATATCGTGAGCATTTGCTTTTCATCTTCTTGATCTTATTAACGGTAGCGTCTCCAATCTAGTTCTTATAAATGAATTCGACGTGGGCCAAGGCAGTACCTACAACAATGCACTCCATGAAACCAAGTATTAAGGCGATCAAAAGAATGATCTTTTCTCGTGTCGTTTATTTATATTGCTTAGAGCTATGTGGAAGGCAGTCTATTACCCCCAGTGCGCGTTTTCATACTCTCTTATGGTGAATTTCGGCCCTTTGTTGCTGCCCTTTTGAGCATTTTGAGCAGTCTTTTTAGTAGCCTCTTTAGTTGTCCTTTTAAGAGTCTTTTGAGTATTCCTTTTTTTTTTTTTCCTGCTAGTATTATATTTAGGCGTATAGGAAGAATGAGCCGTGGAGTATGGACTAAAATGGTGTGAATGTGTAATTCTATATATGTGAGGTGATATATATACACATACTCCGTAGAAAGGTAGAATATATAGGATTTAGGTAACGGGAATTCGACTTGAATTTCAACTTATGTAATTGGTGCATTCAAATAATATACTCAAATTGTAAACAATACTACAGGTAATTCGAGCCGGTGCACTGGCGTTAATAGAACTGCCGTACTAGTTGGTACATCATACATAGTTCTAGGCCGCTATCAAGATATATTGCGTTTATATTGTGTTTCATGTGTCTTTCTTTTATGCCGCTAGAAAAGCCTCGCTGGGGACGAGAGACACTATACGAGTCAGTTGGGCATTGTAGTGATAGACCATGTCAGCTCAACTTTCGTAGTCATTGTTTGGGGTCACCCGCACTCGATGATCTCAGAAAGACGCAACGATGGCCTCGCTCTATACACCACAAGCCATTGCCCCGGAGTGATTGCGCAACTCATCACCTCACAGCTTCGTGGCACCTACATTTGCAGGTGGTTCCGCAGGTAGCTCCGAAGGCGGAGCCATAGGACCCGTATTAAAGGATTCTTCGCCATCAAAGTGCCTGCGGGAGACTATATCAGCATCTTCTCTCGACACCAAAGAGAAAGGGAAAAAGAAAGGGAAAAAGAAAGGAATCCACTCACCATCCACGTTCAGCACCACCACTCAAAAAGCTACAATCTCCATTCGCAACACAATCCCATCCACCCCCAACACCGCGCCCATTCCTCCACTGCGGCGTGGACCCCGACGCACGAATAAACATCGTACCCTCAGCAAGCGGCTGCTCACTTGGATTTTCTTGCTGGTCACCGCTATGTCCAGCACTAGCCGTATAGGAAGCTCCCCTCCTCTTGAAAGTGCTCAAACCAGCCGTGAAAACATTAAAGTCCTCTTTGGAACTATCGTCCGGCATATGGCCAGTAAGAACCCGTCCCATCGCAATGAGCGGCGCTGCATGCGCGCAGATCAGGACAGACTTGCTGGTTCTTTGGTCTGGTGGCAGCTCTGCTTCCAGGGCGGAGACTTCCGCGTCAATGTCAGCGATTATGCCTTTTAAGGCTGTTGCTAGGCGGTTATGGAGCTGGGTGATTGTTTCGCCACGTCTTGAGGGGACGAGGAGGGGTTTGTAGGTTTGGCTGGCCTCTGGAAGGAGGGTTGGAAAATGGGTGGACATCATTTGGAGGGTTGGGTGGGCTGGGTGGTCGAAGAAGTCTGTTGCGCCGAACCATTCTCTAGATTCCAGTTAGTTTATATGGTAAGAATAGACTTGTAAAGTGCTTCTTTTGTTGGCAAGAGGGTTGGGTTGTTTGAGTAAGGTGGAAGGAAGTATAAGTATAAAAGGAGGATATGGTACTTACCCTAACCCATTCTCAATTCGTACATCCAGCTCCGCATGCCGATCAATTGACCCAATCAGACCACTCTGACTACCAGATTCAGCAGAGATTCTCTTGAGCTCTTCAACAGACGGCTGGATTGTTTGAAGACAACGGTAGAAGGGACTCGAGTAGACACGGAATGGTTTCGGATGGAACTGGGGACCAGCAATGTGTTCCGCTAGCTCGTACGACTGATCAACGCCGTGCGAAGTCAGTGCAGGGTCTGCTGGGTTTCCTGTCGGCGTGGGGAATTGGGCCTTGTATGTGCCCGTGCGAAAGTCAATGGTCCAGCTGAGGCGGTGCTGCAATAGTTAGGTCTACAAGTCCATAGCAATGACTGTATAGATTACATACCCCATGACGAGTCAGATATATCGTGTCCAAAGGCATCGTGTTTGAATTAGTTGTTCAACTATGTACCGGCCATGCCATTGTTGCGGGGGGAAAGGCAGAATACATGTGCACGCTAGGGCGGTGAATGTGTACCTCGGCCCGGGCTACAATAGACCAAGAAAAAGGGGATAATGAGATAAACATTGCAGACCAGTTATTTAGCATTGATATACGAGCGAACCGTGTACTCTGCGAACCATCAAAAGTGCGGAACAGCGGGTATTTTGTTCACAGCTACAAATTCCAGATTACATTCCAGGGTCCAGCCCAGTACAACCAACGCCATGCATAACCAGTCAAAGCAAGAACTTTTCTCAATTCTTTTTTAGAACGACTCCATCTAGTAGAAGAAGCCGAGGAGCTTGCCAGCAACGTGCTTGCGGCGAGCCTCCTCGTGATCCATGATACCGGCGGAGGTGGTCAGGACAACGTAACCGAACTGACGGGAAGGAAGGAGCTGGGTAGCCCACTTCTCAAGGTCACGGAGCTGAACGGGGTAGCGGGGGTTGATGACACCACACTTGTTGAGACTGGAGATATCAAAGTTAGCTTGAAATTTCATCGAGACTGGTGTGGATGTGTTTGTGAATACGTACCGGCCGTTAAGCTGGATGACAATCTTGCCGGAGCGGTGGTCATCGACCTCCTCGAACTCGCCGATGTAACCTGAGAAAGAAAAGAGTCAGTATGTTGTGAAGATTTAAAAGTCGTCAAATACTGAAAAAGCCATAACAGCGCTTTGGAAACGTGTAAGATCTTCGCAAATTAATATATCGGACACTTAAAAGGCAGACGTCGTAGGTTGATTGAGACCGGCCGCCTAGTTATCAGCCCGAATGGGTGGGACAAAGATTCTCAAGACAGGTGGTAAAAAAAAAGCAGAGGAAAAAGCAAAAAAGCAAGAAAAAAAGAAATCAAAAGACGAAAGAAATTTTCAAAATTCACGTACCGTGCTTCTGCATGACAGCAAGGAACTTGACGATGACCTTGGAGGAAGGACGGATGAGGACCTGGCGCTTGCCAGCCTTCTCGGCGTTGTTCATGGCGTTAAGCGCATCGTTGAGGACGGAGGTCTTGACCATTTTGGCGGTTTAGTTCGAGATTCTCAAATCGTAACGTTTAAAAGTAAAGATTATGAGGTATCTGTTCGACGAACGCGGTTTAAGTCAGCCACCACTAGTCTTCGAGCGCAAAGAGTGCCCCTTTTTGCATTGCAAGGAGTTCTTCAGCCCGTGCCGAGTTGGGAGATGCGTATCATCTTGGCTTCCTGGATCGCGATTCCTGAGAATTATCTATAATTCACGTATGGAAGCAATCTAGACAAGATGATTGCATCCCCAGACTAGGTGAGAGGCTGTTTTGGGGGGAGGGAATAACACATACCTCGAGAGATGGTCGTCGATGGATGAAGCGGAAGAAACGACGATCGGTGAAAGTTTGGTTTTCGGGTGGTGCGCGGGTAGGGTTAGTGCAAATACTAGCCCTTATCATTTAGGTCACATGCCGATAAGTATTTACCGGTTGGTGCCTAGGCTCCATAGGCTGGAAGACATCACTATTATCTACATAGTGAACTAACCGGCCCTTGCATCTTTTTAATATCTACATTGTATCTACAATATGCTATGAATAGCCACAAAACAACGAGATATCGAAAAATCAAACAACAAATCACCATTGAACACCATTAAAACACCAAGATAAATAATGCTACAAACATCTTTACTTCTACTACTACTAACTCATCAGCACATCATTCAGTAATTCCATCCTTAAGCAAGGCTCAGATGGGTGGTTCTGTACATGATTTTCCAGCGTGATGGCATGGTTTTGGGCAAATGTTGGCGTATACGAGGAAGGGAGACGAAATCAGGGACAGCTTTTTCATGACAATGACTCTTTTCTGGAGGGGTGACATGAGGGGGAAAGGGATACATGAATTGGGAGTACAGTAGAGGGGGAGGGGATACATGAATTCTTGGGCTACATGAGTCGCAATGCTATAAGATGCGATGGAGGGGGTCTTGTCTAATTAAAAACAACATAGAAAGGGATTGGGAAAGGTGAAACGGGTTGTATCAAGAAGAAAAAGGAAACTCAGACAGGGCCATACAGAAATTGGGAAGGGTACCTGGAGCTCATTCGAATGTGTCATCAGGGAATTGAGCAACAGCAAAGGGTTTTGGGGAACGGAGTTCGTGACCAAAGGGTAGTGATAGGAGGGGAATCCTGTGCTGGGAAATAAAGGGGGAGGGATTTGAGGCTATCCGCTAAGCGCTCTGGTTCGACAACGTCGAGAACAGGACATCCACCCTGCACACATCAGGAGCACCAACTGGGTGTGGGCTCAAGCAGCCCTAGGACCTGTGGATGCCAACAGGCCCGATGTGAGTGGCAGACGCTTTGGGTGACGGAATCGGACCAGAAGCACCGGTAATCAATCGGCTGAGACATTGTGACGGCTTTACGCCATACTAGCACCCATGTTGATCTGGCGCTTGACCTGCTCACGAGTCCAGCGGGCAGTCTCAATTGTGCGCTCGCTGTACTGTCTGGTTGTGCGAGTCTCTCTCACGAGAGCGGTGACCCAGTCGTTGCGGAAGTAGGCAGCGAGTTCACCGTTGGGGAACGCATCAGCAAGATCACTAATGAATAGTTAGTATAGGCAATCCAGACTAGAAGCTGCCAAGACGTACCCAATAACACCCATGGCAGACCGCATCAGGCCTTCGCTGCGGTTGCTCTCCTGGGAGATAATGTGAAGAAGCTGGAAGATAGACTCGATGAAAGGCTGAAGTTGGGTGACTGCGATCTTATTAGCATGCTGACATCGTATCTGTGTGGAGAGTGAAGAGCAACGTACTGGAAGGAGTGCCCTTGTAGGACAAAAGAATACCACCCCAAGCATCCATGATGCCTTCACGGAGAGAAACAATGTAATCCACCATGTCGTATGGGAGGTCAGAGCTGGTGGTCACACTGGAGGCCTGCTGGAGAACTTGGCCAACGACCGCCAAGTACGTATCGAAGTTAGTACCGATCGCCTGGGCGATATCGCCGAAGGTCTCAAGAATTGCAGGCTTGAGCTGGTTGGTGGAAGTCTGTTTGAAAAATTAGCACTGGACATCAACCTTAGTATATCTGAGTGAACCAATCTCACCTGGAGAGTCTTGAGCAGGAGGTTCATGAAGGTGTCGCAGTAAGGCTGGACCTTCTCGTTCAAGGCACGAGCAATATCGCTGACCAAGCCGATGGCCATAGAGCAGAGACCGGGCTCTTCCTGGTTGCCCAGAGCGTTGTACAGGAATGGGCTGAACGACTCCATGTACTTGATGAAATCATCCTCAAGAGCACTGGCAATAGCACCAACGGTGGCAAAGATGACATCCGGCACGCTCGACTTGGCGCCAAGGGTGGTCAGGACCTGAAGCAGAACGCTCATAATACGGTCAGCCTGGGGCTTAATCTCGCCCTCGAAGCGCTGGACGATGGCCAGAATGACACTGATCAAGCTAGTCTGCATCTCCTCGAGGAGAATACGGTCCTCGGCGCTAACGACCTGCTGCTGCATGGGAACAGTGTGCTCAAGACGCTGGATAATAACATCTGAGAGAGTTGCAACCATGGGCAGGCTGTCATTGGCAGAGTTCATAACAAAGGAGTTGAGAACTTCGTATCCAGCGGTACGGAGCTGGTTATCGGCGTCTTGTCTGTACGGGCGTTAGGTCAAAGGAATCAAAAGCATATCACTCGAGGAACATACCGCTCGGTCACTGTCAGCAGGGACTTCACACTATCCTCAAAGTGCTTTGACAGAGGGTTAGTCTGTGAGCCATCGTCACCAGCAAATCGGTCTGCGACGTTCATAAGAGCCCAGCAGCAGGAGCTGGCGATCTTGGGGGAATTGGCGAGGCCATTGAAGAGGCACGAAATAAGCGGCTGGAGGTGGACCTCGGGGTCGAGAACCTCGGGGCAGCAGTCGCACACGCGACCCAGGGCGTAGGCAGTGGAGTCGCGGACGGAGATGGAGCTATCCTCCATCATGCCAAGCAAAACAGACAGGGCCTGCTTGATCAGGGGCTCCAGAACAGCAGGTTCGGGGCCTTCCATAATAGCGCCGAAAGCAGCGACGGCGGCATCTCGGCGGTGCCAGTCCTCGTTGCGGATGTTCTCCTCGACAAAAGTCACGACGGGCTGAATGACATCACCCTGCACACATTGGGCGTAAAGCTGCATAGCCTGGTAGGCAGCACGGGACACGTTGTATTCATCATCACCAGCATCCTCGTCCTGGCGGCACATAGATTGCAGCAAGACGGGAACAACCTCACGGGTAGCGACGCGAGCAAATCCGAAGAAAGGACGAGCCTCAACACCCTCTGCCTGAGCCTAGAAGAAATATAACGTCAGTACATGTCCAAAAGTCATTGAGTCTCGTGCGCTTGATACATACCTCAGCGTTGTCATCCTCGATGGCAATCTCCTCCTCGCAGACAGTGCACCAGAACTCAATAGCCAGCTTGGCGACTTCCTCCTCCTCGCTCTTCATTCCCATGATGCTCAGGCCAAACAGAGCCTTCTCCATGTAGAAGCGCATCTTCTCGTAGTAAGATCCCATGATGCGGTTCAAGCAGCCGAATGCAGCAGCCTGCACACGGACCTCATCGGCCTGGGTGGCCTCGCAGACGACCTGCATAATGTAGTTGCGCTCTCCTTCGTTGTCCATGTTGGTTCGCACGAAATCGACGGCATCACTGAGAGCGGCAATAGCAGCGTAACGAACATCCATGTTCGGCTCCTCGCGCCGAGCACCCTGAACGACCGCAGTAAGGATAGCATTGGAGTGTTGTGTCAGGCTGGCGCGGAGTTCGGGATCTTGCGACTCGCAAATGTAACCGATGGCAGTGAGAGACGACTGCTTCAGTGCGTCGTTTCCACTGGCGACATTTTGGACAAGAATTCCCATCAACTCGGGCCACTCACCACGCGGCAACTCGATCGCGGCGATCGAAACAATCAGTGTGGCAGCGGCATTTCCAGCACGAGCATCGGGTGACTGCAAAGTCTTGAGCGCAAGCTCTTTGACCTGTTTCTTGGTATCGGGGTTGATGCTCTGAGCCCATCGGAGTTGCACCTCGCGCAACTTGGCTTGATCCCGGAAAGTGAAAGCGTTCTTCAAAGCGATACCAGCAGCGACACGGATGTGAGCGGGGCTGCTCTCGTTGGCGAGTTCCTGACCGAGGGTGATGAGGTAGGCAGCCTATCGGGTAACAGAAGTATCAGCATTCGAGATCCGAGGGAAATCTTTCACGACTCGTGGCAGGACGAAGGGAGGGGGTAAGTAAAGACATACAAAGTCAACCTCCGCGGCGTGGGCGAGTTGCTGTTCGGCATTGCTACGCTCGGACGCATCTGGCGCGAGGGTACTCTGCAACACCTGACGGGCGTCCATGATGTGCAAAGAAATGAAGGATGTGGGGGGGGGGGGGGAGAGAGAAAAAAGAAGGAAAAAAGAGGTGGATAAAAGATTAGAAAAAAGACTTTAAAACCCCACTGGACCCGGATCAATCAAAGGGTTCGGCACTCGGTGATCACCACGATAGAAGCAGTGGTGGAAAGAGGATTTCCTGTGGAAGAGTGGGAAGAAGGTACGGGTGTTTTTGTGGATATGACGAGGCGGCATGCACTAGGTCTTTCCGCGACAAGAGGCACAGAGAGGAAAAGGTGCCTTGAGTGCACGCCCAGTTTTCAACACACAATAAATAGATTGGAGGGTCTGGGGAAGATGGAAATAGCTGTAGAAGTGCAAGATATGTGAAGAGACTAAAACAAAGATTCGAAGCAAGAAAGACCACAATGAGTTGAGGTTCTACGGGGGTCACCTTCTGATTGGCCCGAGTGCGGGGATTAGTCAGGTGCACGTGATTCTATGCCTCAGGCTGTACCCCTCCCTTGCTCAGCCAAGGAGCGAAGACTTTGTTCACTTTTGCTATAGAAAAGTGATGGATCTGTGTCCTATTTTGACGAGCTCAATTTTCGAAAGTTTGTTGGGGGCCATTTCAGATGTTGAGTCTGTTGAATCCCCATCGGATTTCCGACTATAAGCGTCTCAACTGTATAGATTCACAACTACGCAAAAAAAAAAGTGTTCTGATTATGTTCTACGGTTTTGTATGAGTGTGCCTTAGGTTATGTGGATATTCCAAGTATCCATGAATCATCCGAGGGATCCGTTAGTTTATATATCACTTGTGGGTGAATTTGTGTGCAAGACTTTGCTATTGAAATTGGCGAAGAGACAAGTAGCTTGTATAACTACATGTGAATATGGTCTCCGGTTACTAAGAATAGTCTAGCAGATGTTCTGGTGTTTCTAAGGTTGCATAATAGTGAGTTCTCGAAACTTCTACGACCTCTAGCAAGGTTAGGCTTTGCAACCGTTCCACATCAGATCTTTCAGATCATATCAGGTTTACGATTCAAAGATATTCACATTCATTCACAGAGAGAGCTTGGAAAACCTGCAATAATGGATTGAGGGATTATGTGCATTGTACGCAACACAATATATTGCCTTTTAGCACCTCTGTGATATTTGCGAACTCCTCCGAGGGCGTTTATTGCATCACAGCAAAAGGAAGGATATAAACCCATCAAATCTATGTTACCAGACGCGTACTCTTTCAACCGCACAGCACCTCTAGAGCCGCTTCTATCTTGAGTTCTATTTCAAAGCTCGCACGCAGGCAAATGCATGTCCTCTTCTACCTCATACTTGGCATTAAAGCTTCAACGCTCTTGAATACCTCACCATTGTGGGAATCTGCACACATTGAAGCCAATACATTCTTCCAATCTGTTGCCCAATTCCACTCTATCAGTATTGTCGTGATTGGCCAGCCAATTCTTTTCCATGAGTTTATGCTAATCTGAAAGACATTTTTGAGAACGCAGACGTCCTGCGAAGTGCGCAATAACTACTCGTATATCAAACAGCAAACCGTGAGTCTTGCCTAGATTACCAAACCTGGAATAATTTGTTGATTTAAAAACTCTTTTAGATTCTGCATAATGTGTTCTGTTATACCTTATGTCTACTCATCCTGCGGGAATTGGAAAGAGAAGGCGGGTGAGCTCCCCTGTTTCGAGACACCATGTAAGGGGAAGAAGCCGCGAGATCGGGAGATTCACGAACCCTGTGGTAAATGTAATCACTGCAAGAAGGGATTGGTAACAGGAAATAAATGTTCGAAGAAAATTGATAATGAGAATTGGAATTATAAGTCATTAAATGGGCTGGTGACATCGATACAAAAGCTCTCTAAAATTGTAGACCATAGTAACGTAGGACTTGTCCACTGCGAACGGCTCATTAAATTAGTTAAAGTCGAAGCTTATATATAGAGCATCTCTAAGCTTGTAAATAAAAATGAGCACCGCATAGAATCAGGTCTGTGTTCCACCAAAGCCCGAAGGCAATGGGTATTAGAACGCTGCAACCAAAGATATATTAAACTTCTATGTAGCTAAGCTGGCCAGGCACAAAACAGCCCTTAATAGAACCTTGGACATTTCGTATTCAACTATCTAGAATAATGTGATCTTCTCACACTGAACAGGATGCTCCTAGTGTGACCTGGGCAAATATATGAACAAAGGAGCAACAAAGATTTCTCAGGCAATTTGACCCCTTTGAACTCTCCTACTATTGACTTTGTCTCTTACTCCTCCAGAAGACTCTTCAACGCCTCAGCAGTTGTAATCTTGGGTGGAGCGAGCTCCAATACTGTCTTGCTCGTGGTTGAAGCTGTGCATTTTCCATCCCACGCTGTCTCTAGAGCGTGTTTGACAGAGTAGATCACGTTCTTTGACTGATGAGTTGGCGCATAATTGTGCTCGTAAAGCATATCAAGGAATGACATGTCTTGATAGCTGACATTTTCAACCTGCGTACCAATGTACTGCTTGACCAAATCCACGAGCTCCTCCCCAGTAATATCCTCTGGTCCATTGAGAACATATCTGGCCTTGTTGTGCACTGAGAGATCTTCTTGAGACAAGAGACGAGCCGCAAAGACTCCAACCTCATGAGAGTCAATAACACCGACAGGCGCATCCTTCGATGCCATCATTTTGAGCGTTCCCTGCTTTCCAGTTTTGCGGTACTGTTTGATGAATTCCACGGCACCCGCAAGGTAGAAAGATGTAAAGACGTTGGGCTGGAGTGAAGTCCACTGCAGGTTGGCGAATTCTGGCGAGCTCAGAAGAGTCTCGATCGCCCAGTGTGCACGTGGATAGAAAGCTTTACAATCTGGGCGGACGTTTGCAGCAGTGGTTGAGATTCGGACAACATATTTGACACCGGCGTTCAAGGCAGCAACGTGAAATGTGGACTCTTCAGCGAAGTGGTTTGGATTGGCTTGTGGTGCAATGAATGCTCTGGTTACTTGATGTTCACGGAGCCAGTCAGAGGTGATTTCGACCCAGTTCTGCTCTACCACTTCAACTCCAGGGAGTTTGGCAAGCTTTTGTGCTACTGGACTCTTTGAGGAACGAGTGAGAGCAATGATACGGTGATCAGACAAAGTATTGCTTGATTGAAGCAACGTTGGCAGGGTTTCGACAACAGCCTGGCCAGTGTTGCCTGTGGCACCGACGATGAGAATGGTAGGAGCCATTTTGAATCTGAATCGAGAAAGAGTTTCAAGCAAATTGTAAGATGAAATGTGTTGTAACTGTGTTAACCATCGAGGCACTTGCAGTGAACTTATACTCGTGCCCGGAAATATTTATAGATTACTAAAGAGGACATCATTTCAAACCATAAGATCGTAATAAAATGGTTAATAGCAGTATCCCGCCAGGTGGCAAGTGGGAGACCAGCGGGAGACCGGTGGGAGACCGGTGGGTTGCCGGGATACTTCCATATGTAATCAGCCAATGGCACCCGCTCACGGGAATGATATCAACACACGTCATTTTCATCTCTCAACAGTTTTCAACCTTATGGCAGGCCTAGGCAATGAATTAGATCTTCGAGAATCTCCGGTTACGTCTAGGCCCCATGTCTACAGATGTTACTTCCCTGGCTGCAACGCCAGCTACCGGCGCAAGGAGCACCTACACCGCCATGAAGGAAAACACCTTCAGCAGTCTTTTACATGTTCCAATTGTGGTCGAGAGTTTGGACGAAGGTATCTCCCTTCAGCGTGGACTCATTCTTGCAAACACTTACTCTAATTTAGTGACACACTTCGACGCCATCTCCGTCAGCGTCATGGAATAATTGAACCTCTTAAGCGTGCAGAGCGTGCTTGCGAGAGCTGCCACGCGGGGAAATCTCGGTGTGAAGGAGGTGTTCCCTGTATTGAGTGTCTACGCCGCAAAATCCAGTGCTCTTTCCCGGACTCTGCTGGTACGGCGGAAAATCAATCCCCCAGATCCGCAACACATCGTACATCGAGGGTGAAGCATGATCAGCCACGGGCACAGAATACAGAAAAGACGGAGAAGTACATCCGTCTTTATTTTGAGACTTTTCATCCCTCTTGGCCATTCATCCACAAAGGATCATTCAACATTCGTCGTGAAGCGCCCTTCCTGGTTCAATCAATGGTCGTTATAGGCCTGTGGGCTACTAGAGAACAGTCCGCACAGTCAGCAGCAGTGGAGCTCCACGGTAAACTTGACTTGGCCCTTAGAGATCAAAAGGTTTGCGCCACTTCCCCACGATATGCCACTTTACTAAGGCTCGATCGGTAGGAAAAATGGGATGCCTCTGAAACAGCTGAAGCTTGCAGTACCTGTGTCTGGCCAATAGCAACGTACCAGGCTATCCTATTGCATATTATCTTCTCTTTTGTTATCAGCAGCCGGACTGCTATCGACTTCGACTTGAAGATCTCTCTTCCCCCTGCTGATTTGGGGTTACTCGAAGCTCTTGTCCTCAGCTGTCGAAGGTTAGGCATGTTCTATTATCCGAACATTCTTGCCAAGTATGAAGAAGCTGTCTTGAATTCGTTTATATGGGTTAGCATTGAGGAAATCAAACGATTTAATATAACCCTGTACAAGGTTTGTGGGAAGGCAAGCAGGTCTAGTATAAGAGACGGAAGCCATGGTGATAGTAATCCAGTACGGCCCTCGCTAACCGCAGGTGAACTTCAGTTCCCGCCACCGAACAACTGCCCTTTGTGGAATGCCGTTGGCGCGAATGAATGGATGGCTTTTGCGAAGGAGGAAAAGCTGGTTTCTTTGGATGATAACTGCCAGGAGAAGTGGATATCAAAATCTGCAGAGTTATTAGAATTCCTTACGTTATAGAATTCCAAACATGGGAATGACTACCGGCACATTTTCGATTATCCTGCACTTAACAAGAGACATTACCCCCTATCCACGGCTAGACGTAAACTCCTGCTCAATACAAATGTACCTTTTGCTGGGGATTCACATATAAAAGGCACATGCGGCTAATCATCTAGTTTTTCCTCAAGGTCTAATAAAGATTGATAGATATTAGATAAATCCAATTTCACTATTATGTTTGTATATAAAACTATATCGTACCATTCCAATGTCTAAAATTCGCGTTACTATGATGTTATAGCAGGAGGGGTTTAGAGGGGTGTTCAAATAACCTCCGAAAATTGTTCGCACTATATCTACACGAAAAGCCCTCTTTGAGGATTGTTTATTATAGAAGGTATATATCGTTAGGTACTTAGGAATACGGCAGGGAGGCAATGCCAACAGGAACACGCTAGCCTATCCTATACACTACAAATCCCATCGAGGATACCTCTAGGCCTCTCCATGACTCGGATGGACACTCATAACTTCATCGTCAGATGAATCAATGACGCTAGGCCCGCCGTTAAATATACCAGCTATGTGCCTTTTATTACAAGGAATAATTTGTTCAATCCAATCCCAATCTAAATCAGTGCCCCTCCGACAACTCTTGTGGTTCTCTGGTTGACACATCACCGGAGCCGATCTCTGACCTTGCTCGGCCATCTAGCTCTTTGGGATTCAAGCTCCCCCCAAGTTCTGAATATACCGCAGGCGATCGCGATAGACTGTACTCTTGATTCTGCATTTGCTCTGGTGACTGGTATGGCCGTTGCTTCCGACGGCGAATGAGCAAAAAGAGGACAGCAATTATAGCAGCTATGCCAACAACACCGCCGACTACACCACCAGCTATTGCGCCTGTGTTGGTATGCGATGAGCTACCCGAGCTGCTAGATCCAACTTTTGCGGTGGATGAAGATGAGGGCGATGATGAGGACGTTGCCGTTGAAGTCAAGACGGGCGTACCTATGCACCATTATATGTCAATATTCAATATGCAGGCTCGTTGTGCGTTCAACTAACCAGAAGCGCTACTTATAACATCCAAGGTGTCGTAACTATCGTTTCCGGGGAAACTTTCACCGGAGCACCCGACCAAAACTCGATCGTTGACATGGAATCCCGACTCTCCTTTGTCGCAACAAAAATACCCGTCCCAGTCAAATAGATTCCAGCTTCTATTTGCGCAATTCGGAGCTTTTGCAATGCTTTGCGTGCAATTGTTATGGTTGTCACAGCATATAATATTGGGAACGCTGGTCTGCGAGTCAAAGCAGAAAGAATTTCCGGGGCAACATGCTTGGAAATTACCCCATGTCGAATTTTTTGTACATTGTGTCTCGTTACTGTCGCACGTGTTGTTTCGTCTAATCGCGTAGCCTTTCACATATTCAGACATTGTGATTAGGGGCTAGAGTATGAGGGCTGAAATGAAAGATGAGGGAGCGGAAATTGAGGTAAGATCGTGATAGGGAATGGAAGTTATCAATTGCTCTTCGCTCTTCGCTCTTCTAAAATTAGAGAAGGTCGTACGCGAGACTAGTGCACTAGTCTGGTAAATTTACAACTATGATGCCTCTCGCCAATTGTTATTTAGTCTACCCCAGTAGGATAAAATAGACCAACCCGAAGCTGTGATTTAGGTGTGGAAGGGGACCGGATTCAAGCGCTGCGGTCAAGTAGACAAGTTGGAGAGAACTTCCTGTTTCAAGTATAAAATGCTGTATGTTGTAAATTTTCGTTGACACACTCTTCGCCGATCTGCATAAGCCAAGCTGTGTGTTGGTCCACAAATAAGCTTAGTACTTCCATCCACAGCCAAGTCTCTTAGACTTTCACCAATAGCCCACAGAGCTCACCTTTGGGCTTTATGTCTTGGCGGGGGCCGGCCCCATACATCGAGTGAAGTGTGGTATTTCAGTATCTTTTACACAAAACGAGTACATATGAATACGCACTTCCCCTGTGGCCGGGGACATTCAGTAAGCTGCGTGCGAGAGGCATTTCTTCATTCCTCCGTTGAACTCTTTTCTTTTCTGTTCTACTCCGTTATACGTTGTTTGCTGGTGATTCTCGAAAAAGAAGTCTAACAACTCAGCAACGATCACTAAGTTCAGCCCCCTAATCCGAGATTGATCCACCACAATCAACTATGTCGATCTACAATATGTGAATGAGGCAGTCGGGATTTTCGACTTCCATGTAATAATATCTTAGTTCTCATTATTCTCTTCATCACTATCGAATACTTCCTCCTCCTCCTCCTCCTCATCATCCTCATCCCCGTCTTGATAATCCTCATCTTCCTCATCCTCTCCCATGGCAGCATCCAAATCCAAAACATCGTACCGCATAGCATCCCCATACAAAACACAAATAGCGCGTCGTCCCTTCTGTCCATTAACATCAACATGCGCAGGTCGCGCCTTAGGGCCATGTAGAGCAAAGCGGTGTATAAGGACACCCGCATGAGGGGATTCTGCCGAGAGATCTAGTGTCGTAGCCGATATGGTAGGCTTGGGAGCGGATGGTTTGCTGTCACAATCGATGTAGTCAAGGACAAGAAGTGATGGGTCGGCTGTCTCGCTTTGGGGTTGTGTTGAGGCGGACTGGAAGGGGAAGTTGAGGAGATGGGAGGATCCCTCTGTTCGGATAGATTGTTAGGTATTGCATATAGAACGTAGGATAGGAATATGACAACTCGATGTGTGAGTGACTTACTGCTGTCGCGCCAGAGAACCATGAGTGTGTTGTCGCTGACGAATTGGAGTTGGCGGACTTCGCCGTTTTGGAGGTCGAGGGTTGCAAGAGATGTGCTTCTTGTTGAACTGACGCCGCCGACTGAGTTGAGGATGACGCGGTAGATATAGACTAGTTGCGAGGATATAAGCAACTATAATTAAAGGGTGATTGTATGACGAACCTTGATGTTTTGAGGTGGCTGATCGAGTAGCGACGTATATCGAGCAAGGCTGGCCTTCCATTGCATCCTGTTCCATAAGTTAGCATCCGGGGCAAGATAAAAGTTATCAGTCGCAAACTCACCTCGTAGCAGAAAGTTAGATCGATAACCTCTTGGTCGCAATCGGAGTGAAGCGTCAAAGGCGAACGATGGAGAATTCCCCTGCGCTGAGTCAAGGCAATCTCTCCAAAGACCTTCTCAAACTGGATACCTAGACGCTTCGTCAAGTCATTGAGCTTAGGCGTCTCGACCGATGTCCCATCACCACCCTTATCCCGAGCTTCGCGTTGCTGTTGAAGAAGTGACTTGTAATTGTCGAAGAACGAGCGGTCGTGGCCGCCTGAGAGCCACTTATCAGCGGGAGGGGCAGGGGGCTGAACAACTCCGAGCATAGGAAGTTGGCGGATAAAGTTCCGCAGGGCACTTTTGGTCAATGCGCCTTTAATATACTTCACAGTAGGGGGAACATCGAACAAGTCCCTCTTCTCCTGCATCTCTTCTAGTGTTTGCGACAAGGGGTCGCTGTTAAGAACGTGGATTTCTTGATGAAGCCATCTGGAGAAAGCAGCGAATTGACCCAGTTCCTCGTTAGCATGAGTGAGAACACGGTGCGCAAGGACATGGAGACAATCAAGTGTCTCCACGATAGTATTGAGCTTGGTCGTATCCAGCCCAAGGACATCGCTTAGCTTGTGGAATTTAGACAATCCAACCAATCGACTGAGAAGAACTTGACTGCGTTCCAGGGCTGGGAGAAGACATTCGTGGGTTAGTCGCCGGATATTCTCATAGCCGCCCGAGACGGCCTTATCCCATCTCTTGTGGCCCTAGATCGTTCATTAGCACACTATCTCTCAAATAGCAGGGGTGACATACTCTTTCTCCAACAATATCCGTAAGGAACTCTTTCATCGGCTCAAAGCAATGACCAGTGACCACCAGATGATAGATAGCAGTGATAAAATCACACTGGCATTTCTCCTGCAAGTCCTCATTAACACTGCGCAAGAACCGCGCAGGAAGCTCCTGGGCATTCTTCCACTCAAGCTCAATCTGCCGCTGCACCTGACCAATATAGCGCAGCAAATTCTGAAGTTGAGTAGTCTTTGACGCAAGAAGAGACAGATATCTCCCAGACTTTGTAATAAAGCGAAGATCCATCGTAACAAGCTCAAGCGGACCACGAGTATCTCCCTTAACCGGCGAGACCAGCAGAGCATGCGTAGAGCTCAAGGGGTGCGAAGAATGCCGCAAGATACGACACGAGTCGGGGATACCGGGGGAGCTTCCCACAGGGAAAGAGCCAATCTCAAAGCAATCAAATATGCGCAGGTGGACAGTGCCATCGTCGAACCCGACAGATAGCACATCAACGGAGTCGTTGTTATCCTTCGAAGAATGGAAGATGGCGTCGAGGGACGCCCGCGAGCTGAAGACATCGTCCTCGCCTCCTGTTGCAGGCAGGGTACTCAGCTTTGGCAGCGAGCTCTCAATGTCCAGCAAGGCAAGTTCCCGAGGTAAATCTGCTTTAAGCATCGTAGTTGCTTTGGAAGGATACACTCCCGGGGCTAGAAGATCGTCAACGGACACCTGGCCCGCGGATTCATCCAAATCCCGCTGTGCGGCTTTGCTATCGGTGAAATTGACACCCCACCCAACGCACGTTGCCTTGGGTGTTGGGTTTTCAGTGGGATTGAAGTGCTCCTCTTTCTGCTGGTAGGTCTGGTAGTGATGCACCGTCTTCCCAGTGTAGGAACTGATGATGCGGAGTGAGCCATCTCCGCACGCGACAGCTAGGAGGCGACCTGCTGTAGCGTTAGTAAATGATCGGGTGTGGTATCAATAAGTAAGGCCAGTAAGATCTGATCATAGAAAAGTATATATAGCAAAGCTCGGTGACAAAGAAATTCAAACCCACCATTCCTCTTCCACGCCATCCCTCTAATCTCGCCATCCTCTTCATCCTCGCCTAGGTACGGATCTCCACCAAAAGAACCACCAAACACTCGCTGCCCATTAAGCCGGAATACGCGCAGTTCGTCATCCTCGGTCGCCAGCGCTATCAGGTCCATCGTGGGACAGTACGCCACGGCCTGCGCCTTGCATTTTGCTGGTAAGGACTTCTCCCCGACCGGGGTCAGTTGGGGGCCCTCGGCTGCCATTATGGGTATTTCCTTTTCAAAACAGATGGCACATTCAGCCCATTCTTATTTTGAGAACATTAAAGGTTCAAGAATTGAGGTGTGGCGCTGTTCCTTTTTGACTGAAGCTGTTGACCGCGGGTGGTGGATACAGAGGGATTCTTGGCGCGTTTTGGTGTTCCGATCTGTTGGTATGGGACCAACAAACACCACTCTGGAGTTTACATTTGGTTCTCCTGTCTACTGGATTGGTAGAATTTATATATTTGGGACTGTTTTTCTTTATTTTATCTCTATTGAGAGCTAAATGATACATGTGCGGAGGACGAAACCTCCACCGACGACCAGCGCCGGCAAAATGATAATAAAAACATGAGAATGATGATGCCAGACAAAAGTCTCTGAGAGGGAATCTCTTGTCAAAATGGAGTCCCATCCATGTCAGCCTGGATCAGATTCTTCAGATAACTGAGCTCATCCATCAATTCCTGCATGGTAGCATTCCCTTGGAACGAGGCGTTGCTGCGACGGGAGCGAATGCGCTCAATGGAAGTCTCGCTCACTTTCCGCTCTGCGATAGGGAGATTACGTTCCGTGTCGGAGCCTTTGGGGAGCTCGGGAAGCAGGATAGGGGAGCCATTGGGGCTGCGCGACATCGCAAGGGCCTCCATGGACTCGAGGGCGCTAAATAGGGCAGCGTGGCGTTTGGGGTTGCTTTCCACTTCATCCATGTTCTCAATGCCCAGACCAGAACAGTCGATTCCTGGTGAGGACAGGGAGACGGTGAGTTGGGGGAGACCGACGCTCCAGGGAGGGAGTTCTCCGGATGCTGAGTTCGGAGACGATGGTTTGGAGTAGACAGTGAGGTGGGGGGTATTTGGGTCGGTATTGGTTGCGCCATCGCCAGACTGCGAAAGGTCTGGTGTTCTCCATCTTTCGTCGGACAAAGTCTCGTCCTGGTGGTGATCAGATACGGAGGCCGATGTCATCGATTCGTGCGGGTTATAGTCGGTGTCGGTGTCGGTGTCCGTACTCCATTCAGAGAACCGGCTGTATTCAGGCACCACATGGGAGTTGGTAGAGTCGATTGTTGTTGTTGTCATGCTGGAGAAGTAACTGCGCGGGATCTCGCCATCCATCGCCTTGTCTCTCTCGTCAATGGCGCGAACTGCTTCATCCATGACTGAAGATGGCGTGTTTGGCAGTGTAGGGAGCCTCTTTTCTTTACTGAACGCGGCAGTTGGTGTGGGCAAGTCACCGGAGCTAGCAATATCTTTCAGAGCTTCCCTGATCGCGCGGTTTTCGTCGAATGCCGCGGTATTTCCGTTTGCTGCGCCTCGAGAAGGACTGCGTTTGCGGGGCTCCGGACGCGTCTGCACTGTGAGAAGACGGCCCGGTGCCGTTTCCCCGGCGGTTGCTTTCATCGCGCGACGACTTTGAATAGTGGATGGATCAAGTTTGTCAGGAGAGCTGGATGGAATCGCAATTCCAGCGTTGACCTTGATTCCAGGAATATTGCGGCGATTCTCAATGGTCTCTCTCTGTTGTGGTACCATTTGAGAAGCATTCACTGGTCGCACTGGCTCAAACTTTCTTTCCGCCTCAGCGGGCTGCCTCAAAGCAGCTAGAATGGCTCGGGCTCTCGGGGGAGACATAGAACGTGAATCTTTTTTGTGGCCCTTACGAGCGGCACTGGGTTGAGATACACTCCGGTGAATTCCAGCCATTGGAGATTTACCGGAGTACGCGGGGCTCGGTTCGCGGTGAACTAGTGCAGCTGTCTGAAGACGTATAGGCTGAGGCTGGGGCGGCGGCTTCCGCGGGTTCATAAACTTGTCTTCGGGGTTCATAGTCCGAAGAGGTTCGGATCTTTGGGAACTGCCACTCGCCGAGCGTCCATGTGCGTGGCTGTCGGGTAAGATGATAGGGACATTCAACACATTCATGGGCTGCCCTGGAAGAAGCGGGCACATTGATGTTGTTGGCTCTGCCTCGTTGTAATACTCTATATCATCGTCGAGCAAATACTGTTTTCTTCGTTAGCTCTATCATCTCATATGCGTGAATATGAGCCTCACATAATACCAGTAAGTAGCACCCATTTTCAGACCTCCCGTTCGCCATTGGGTTTTATCTGGTCCATCGCCTATCATATCGGTAAAGGTATGACATCCTCTCCAGTGTCCGGGTCCGACTCGCTTGTCTTTTTCCATCACATATTGCTTGGAGAAATTATCCCATGATCCGAGCAGCTTGACCGACCGGATCTCGGGTTTGGTAATCCTGGATTGCGGTCAGCGCATGAAGACATCAATTGGACTGGGCACACTCACAGTAGGAAAGTCATGAGGGTAGTCGAGATCATCGCAAAGACAAGAATAAGAGTAAAAGAGAGGTACTGGCACAGATGGAAAAAAAAAGAATAAACCAATGCAAGAAAATGCACAACAATGCAAAACAAGGAACCAAAGGAAATGCTAAAAGACAGAATCCCCGTAGAATACGCGCAAATGCAAGGCAACGAAAAGGTAGTCTATAGAGGTCAAAAGAAAAAAGGCAGCTGAAAGCCCGAGCTCATATAACAAAACAAGGCTCACAGGCAGTCCAGACACAAAGCTAACTCCACAAAGGCGGTTCTATAATTACCGGGGGTTGGAAACTGTACCTGTTTCAAAAGTCGAGTGACAGGTCTAAGAATAAACGGGTTTCAAGTGTGTTCGGGGCAACGCCGCAGACAATCACCACTATTCCATGGCCTGGACGCAGGGCCCAAACCAAATAATCGAATAGAGGCGGATCAGGAACCGCGAGGGTGCAATTTCCCCAGCGCAGTGTAAGGCGACAAGGTTGACCAATGAACGGGCGGAAGACGGAAGCGCCGACCACTCGGGTGTTCCTGCGTAGGGGCGGCGCTAAGAGCGAGATTTTTGAAACAGGAGACAACTGAGGTTGAAACGGTAGAAACGGTAGAAACGGTGAAGGCAGAAGAAAAGGTGCGAAATAGGTTTTTAGGACGATCGGCGCGGGGATTTGACGATCCAAATTGGCGGTGATGAGGGGTGGAGCTAGGGTTTAATAACCTGTTGATCTATGTGATCAACGGATTATAGCTAAAGCACAAAAGAAAAGAATATGATCTCTGATTCTCTGATTCTCATGGTGTGGCTTGGGATGCTTCCGTTGTGGTTCGTCGATCTCTATGCAAGGTACTCCGTAAGCACAATTAGATTAGTTAGTGAGATTAGTGAGATTAGTGTGGTTAGTGTGATTAGATTAATTAGATTAATTCGATGGGTTCTCCTTGGCTATATTAATTAGATTAAATTGGTTTTTGGTTATATGATACCAAAAATATATACTATGTAGAGCCTATTCTAGAAAAACACCCATGTTTAGAAGCAAGGTCTCTCTGCAAGGAAGAAAAGACGTGATCTACTAGGCGCTAGTTATGCTCATTGGCGAGATTAAATAGAAGCTAACAAAAGCTAACAGGGATATATCCGAGAATTCTCCACCCGGGCGGTTGCAATTAATTCTGTCAAAATATGCGATTGGTAGATAATGATCAACTCAATCCGACCTAAACCAATCTCTATACAATTTTCTTCCGATCCAACCTCTTATGAACAGCCCCAAGTACAGCTTTCAAAATCCCATCCCCTTCCAATCGCTCCCCAGCCCGATTTCTCCAAGGAACAGTATCAACAATGTCCCTCAGGTGTAAATTATTACACCGTGTTCCAAGATCTTCATCCAATTCCTCCAAATATTGCTGAGCCATCTGGTCATTCCCAATCTGAAAGAACTGAATCCCAACCTGCCAAGGAATAGCACGACAAGCAGGTCCATCCAGCCTCTGAGCCGTCTGGATAATAATACTCTCTGCATCATCGGTGAAAACACCGTCGGTAATCGTGATGATATTAATCGGGGTAACCGACTCTATCGGCTTAGAACGGTCCGAGCCAGAGGCATACTTCTTCGCTCGCTTAGCTGCTTCTTTTTGTGCTCGTTTCGCTGCTTCTTTCTCTTCCACCAGATCCATGTACGGGTCCAGGATATTACGCAGTCGACTCCCGACTCCCGTTCCGCCAGAGGGTCTGACGGAGGCGAAGATCTCGCTTACTCGTTGCGCGGTTCTGATGTTGTAGTATCCGCCGTCAAACTGTGGGCATTCGATGAGGTCGGAGCTGTCTGTGTAGTTGGCACTGTAATTGGTGTTGTATTTGGAGTTGGGCTTTGATCGGTGGTTGATGAAGTAGATATCGATTCCCTCCTTGTCATATTTTGTGCAGACTGGTGCGATGGCTGCGATGGCTTCTCTGGCTTCTTGCCAAAGTGTGCCCCTCATGCTTGAGCTGTCGTCGACCAGGAAGACAGTGTGGAATTGGCCGAGGAAGGCAAACTGGGAATCGGATTCTAGTTCTTCGGGGGCGCTGATTCTGATTGTTGGGAGTCGCGCTTCTTCGTACGGTGGTGGAAGGTCTGATGATTGCTCTCTTGGGAGCTTTGATGTATTGGAGCTATGTGTGCGACCTCGGGACCATGATGGATAATATGTTGGTGCCGTCGCGGTTCCTGTTGTAGTGGTCCCTGCTTTGCGCTCCTTACGCTCTTGCCGAAGACTGGATGAGAAGGAGTGCCATATAGACATCTTTTCAGAAGCGCCCATGGCTGAAGAGTGTATATGGTTTAGATGAAGTGCAGGCGAGGAAGATCTGCTAAATAGACTTGAGTGTCTTAGTAGGCTGCTCAAGTCCTTAAATGATATGTTCCAAACAAAGAATTTGACTCAGGAAACACCTTCTTTATATCTATTCCGTGTCTGACATTTACAGCATGGGCTCGGCTGTGATACCTAGTGTACAAAGAATGGTATGAATAGGGTAGAAGGGCCAAGGCACACTTGGGCAGTTAATGACCAATAAAGTTTTACCCCTAACACATGGCAGCGACAAGGATTTTAATCTAAAAGTCAGCCCGAAGGATGTTAAAGGTACAGAATGGCATCGGAATTTGCGAGGCAGATCAGCCCTATCGTATTTGAAAGTGGTTATTAAGGAGGAACAACCTTGGGATGTTACTCATTCGTGTATAGCCACCGCCTTTGTGTGGCCCGGGCAACAAACTAGATGAGTAGAGTCATACGGGGTTTGAAATTTAACCAATCATATAAGCCATTTCCTACGCACAGACAGGTCTCCTGTGAGTGGCGGAGCGAACACAGCACACAGCACACAGCCCCCGCATACGGCAAAAGTGCACAGGGGGCAGTGTAGTCTACTTCACACTCTGCTCTAGAGATGAGCGAAAGTCCCATCATCCTTTCTAGAATTATATTGGAAGTTTGACTAATGAGGCTCTAGTTTTCCTTCGATTGAGACACTGCGTGATTCATGATAATCAAAACACGCGCCCTATAACACAAAAAGAAATACATAAATCATCAGACATGTAATAACGCTATTGGTGCAATGTGATGAATAAGAGAGAAGAAAATAAACAAAGAAACAAATACATCCGTCGCTTTATACCCCGAGGCAACTATCTTCTTTGGGAGCCAATTGAACTAGATGTCGCCCCATCAGATCAGGCGTACCAGACACTTCAGCCTTCTTCCTTGGTCACAGAATGTAAAACTCCAGGATCAGCAGCGACAATATCCGCCACTGCCAACGCCTGATCTATACCCAACGTGTGTCCAATCGACTCCAGACACTTGACCACCCAGCGGCGCAACCCGTGTCGGGGGTTCTCAACCACTCCAGCGACAAACAAATGCCAGAGGACCACAAGACCTCCAAGGTAGCTTTCAGGCGGCGGAAGAGTAGGGTCCCTATCTATCTGGTGAGCGTTCAAGTGAAACGGAACGCTGCGACAGATCTCCACGGCCAACCGCCGGATCGTTAGCCGCAGCGTCCTGCAGTGAAGACGGAATTCTTCAGACAACGAGTCCATAGAGGAACTGTCTGATAATTGCCAGACGCGGGAGAGGATGATCTCGCTGACTATGATTCGGGCGCTGCGGTATTGGTTCCACGAAGTGCAGACCCACTGGGTGGGATACACGTGGTACTGATCGTCGTATGGCGATATGCCTCGGAATCGCCTTTGGAAGGTAGAGTCGAAGGGGGATTTTACATGGGTGGTATAGTTGAATTCGGGGGGAAGAGCTGCCAGCCAGGCAATCAAATCGGCTTCGATGACTGAGGCTGCTGATATGATTTCCCGGTCATTTTTGTAAGTATTAGTGCGGATGTCTGCGCGGAGGTTCGATACTTTGGCAATTATCATGGTCAGGAGATTGCCGTGAGCTTCTGCTGGCTGGAGAAATATTGCAAGTTTCGTGCATTCGAGTAGTGACTCGGGCACTCGTGCGTCTCGTTGTAGGCAGCTGACGATCTGTTGAGGGGTTAGCTTGAAGTCAAAGGAAGGATTGATGACCCTCACAATCTGATACCGAAGGTGCAAAAACAAGCGGAGACCGGCGTTAGTCTTGAGTTGATCAGGCCCTCGTATATCCAGTAGGGCTGTTGCCCCATTTATATGGTTGGTCCAACTGTGAATATCTTTCGGGGCTCTTGATGTAATCACCTATAAACAGGGCGTCAATAACTATCCGAGGCGTCAAAATTTCAAAATCCCTTACTTCATATATGGCAAGCAGGATGACCGCGCCTAATGTTTGATTTGTTTTCGCCTCTTCTATATCGGCTAGAGCGCCGTTGAGCAATCTCAGAGCGGATCCATACTCCCGGTGGGCTACATCTCTAAGCGATGGTAACCGTCTTACTCGCGAGAGCATGGCCGTGGCAGTAGCAACCACGCTTGCCTGCATAGCTCTCTGGCTCGCAGAGCCCCCGGACTGCATCAAAAAATTGGACATAGTCTCGCTAGTCCAGAAACTGCCGGGGAGAGCATTGGATCGCAGGAAATAACAGACTGCTTCATATTTGGCGACTTCAAGCTCCTGTGACGGCTGTATCTCCAATGGGAAGTTCCCGAGCTGTCGCATAAGATAGATATGCTGTGGATCGGAGTGGAAATCAAAGTCTGGATCCACCAGGGTACTGAGCTCAGACCGCACAGGATTCCCTTCTGGGATTGCAGTGCGAGGCAACCGCTCCGCTCGTTTATTCTTATAAGTCGAGGCCGCCTTCGCCTTTCGGACTACCGATTTGCTTTCGTCGCGGAACATTAGCGACAGTTGATCCCGATATCCGGGGCAGTCCCGCTTGGCCCTGGTGCATTGCGAACAGGCCGGTTGGGCTTGGTCACACCGAATCTTCCTGGACCTGCACTCGCCACATCCTTTGCTTGGTTTACCACAGTATACCATATTCTGCTCTTGATAAATTATTGCACATGGTCCAAGGTAGAAGTACAGTACTCCGTAAGACATAAAGCAGACGTTGCTCAGCCCCATGTCTAGACCGCGCTTAACCGCTTCGGGTATGCTTTGCGACCCCAATCTTCCACTGTCGATCTTACTTAGAATAATGCGGATGCCATAGGGTTACCTCATATAACATATGGTATAGCCAGTGAACAAAACGTATGGGGTATAAAAAAGTAAAATCACCATAGGCTTGTGTTTAGGGCAATAAGCGAGTAGCATATAATATATATCCCGCCTGCATGGAATACACCCAACCAGAATGTCGAAGATCCTCGCAAGATTCTCGACCATGTATTATACTAACAACATCCCTCCTAGCCAACGAAAAGTTTCCACATGGAGAAATTTCATGAACTAGACTAGCCCAGGGTAAACAGACTCACGAACACGGCCAAGATAAAGTATAGGACCTGTTCTTGGCAATGAAATTGTCATTGAATCCTCCACAGTTGAGTGTGAGATGTTTAATAACAGAAATATATCCAGCTTGTAGGCTTTGTACTCATTTTAGTGAAGAGACAGGATACCAAATGCAAGTTCAAACATCCAAGTAAAGCCGTCAACTTGCGATAAACACAACAGTAACAATATCGAGGCAGCGAGTGAGAGCAGAATTCATATTCATTTGATTTAGATATTTTTTTTATTTTATTAAGGTTTCTCACTAACGCTTTCCATTACTCTTCATCTTCTAATTTCCACATTAATCCAAGAAGAAAAAACAAACCGTGGAAAAAACTTTTGCATTAAATTTCATTTATTGTATTAAGTATCGAAAGCTCGAGATGCATATATAGCCCTTGTGACTATTACTCTGCTCGCCTCGGTGGAGACTCAAATCTCAGCATCAATTTGGTTCACACGCTTCCTCTTTCCCCTAGAAAGTCCACTGGAGTCCGAATCCTGCTGCACAAACGAATTGGTTCCGTCATCATGCCATTCGCTAAATTCCCATTGGATCGAAGTCGATTGATCATCACTGACTCCCATACCACGCCGAGAACGCATCAAACGACCCAAGCGGCTCCCTTCTACCATCTCTTCGAACCAAGGGATCCCCCCGGTCCTACCGTGCTGCAGACTCCTAGAGATATTCGGAGAATCATTAGATGGTGGAACAATGACAGAAGACGAAGCGGTCTCGAAGGCTGGTGCTAGATCAGATGAGGTCGAGGCACCAGCACGGGATGTTTCCTCGTCAGAGTCTTGAGGCAGTAATTTTAAATCATCCAGTGCGCGCTGGTCATCCGCTAGCAGACTGCCAATCGTGATAGACATAAAGTTAGATTCTTCGATGGGATCCTCCGTCCAGAACGTCAAAGGTGTGCCGCAGTAGCCACAAAAGACACGCTGGGTCTGGGGTGCATGGCGAGGCGAAAAAATGCGGCGAATGGAAGTGTGAGATTCATCTGGGAAGAATGACTGAGTGTGGGATTGATACCAGCCGAGAGGCACCCGTAGCCATGCTGAAAGAGGTGTGCCGTGAATGCGACCTAGGATTCGATATTAGCCGGGAGATCGACAGGCTTGGCTTGGTTTTACTTACGATTGTCTCGGCTGCCGTCGAAGTACACTTGCGCATGATCTTTCACATCTTCTGGAATATTAATTTGGTATTCGTTTCGACCGCAAGAGCATGAGCCGCGAAGAGGCTCGAAGTCCATGGTGGTACAAGAACTTTCGGGGCGTTGGTGACTTGGTAAAGGTTGGGCTAGATGGTTATAGATGAGAAATAAACCAGGCAACCGTTTCGCCTATTAGATATCCTAATTGAAGCGGAAATAACACTTGATCCAAAAAAGGTGTCAGGATTAAATTACAAGGAGTGAGAACAAAATTGCCATGGAAAAAAAGAAAAAGCAAGATGTGTTCAGCGGACCCTCTCTATGACGTTTAGAGGTTGCCAAGTCCCGTTCTTGGCCTCCAGTTTACTCCGCATTGGGTTTGGGCCTTATCGCTTCCTATCGGTTTCCCGTTTCTCTTTTCATATTCTCCCATTGTTTACCTACAATCACCTCTATGCCTTGCTTCGACAGAGACCCAGAACAGCCATAGCAATCCGAATCCAATCCAAGACGCGAGCGAACCTTGTATACTCTCGGCGCTTCTACCCCACGCCTTCAGTTCCTCTTAAAATCCTCCAGTCATCAATCGCCACGATGAATCCAGACGATGACCATGATCGATCGTCCTCGACGCCAAATGGGACATCCAAGCAGGGATCTGCCCAGGACAAGGACAAGCCTCGCCTTACCGATCAAGAAAAAAAGAGCAACCACATTGCCTCGGAGCAAAAGCGACGCGCGGCCATTCGTGAAGGCTTCGATCGCTTGACAGAACTGGTGCCTGGTCTGGAGGGCCAGGGCCGGAGTGAGAGCATCGTTCTACAAAAGACTGTGGATTTCATCCACGTGAAGCTGCAAGAACGCCACGATCTTATCGCAGAGATCGAAAGCAAAGGCGGCCGCGTAGACGACTCTTTCCGCCCAACGTAATCCTACTTCCCTCGGCATCTCATCGCGCTTTCGATCAGAATCCTGCAGCCCCCCTGTTCCCCTCCGCTGGTCGATATGGTGGGATCCGGGGCCGCAAGCATGTGCCGAGGTCCGAGCGGTTTTTCTCGAATCTTGGACCACATGGATCTTATACCCACACTACGAATCTCTTTTCTTGTCTATCTATTACCCCATGTCTTACGAACAAGACCTTCGAAATGATCAACAGCGGGGCTTCCTCCTTGCCTGGCAGATCTGGTTTTCGTATATGATTTGATGTCAATCACACATCCTCCACCGTATTCAGTGGACTGAACGACTGTCAATATGATGCCACATCTTTTGTAATTCTTGTCTTTCTACTTGTTTTGATTATTGTACATTGAATCTTTTTTTCTTCTGGTTTGTTTCTGCTCCTAGGTACCAGAATGTATATGGTCACGGCTGTTGCTACGAAGCAACCGGGGCGTTTTTCTTTCCCAATGGCTAGCCTGGAATCGAATTCTTCTTTAGCCCTGAATGAGCACCCACATGCACATCCTCAGTTTCAATTCAAGTTGGAACTATTTCACCGAGCCGTACTTTGATCGCATCACGTGAACAGAGTTACGGAATAATTCCAGTCAAGTTTCCTGGATTGCTAACCATATTATACAAATAATTATATCTTACAGGATCGAAAATCTAGATGAAGTAGTTAATGCAGCGGCGACTGAGGTGGTATTTCATATACTGCAAGTGTTTTAGGAGGTTGCAAAAGCCATAACACTAATGTATACCCGAGAGATCTTCGGCTTACCGCCTGATATCTGCCGGCGAAACCGAGCCACTTCCAGGTGAAGCAACGCAGACTCAAAATTCAAAACAAACCCATAATATACAAGACTCGTGGACAGTCGGGACCTCCAATTGAATATCCCTCAATTCCCTTTCAAGGTCAATCAAGTGCAGACAACGACCGTCTGCCTCGAAAAGCGAACGGAAAGAACACCTGATTCCCCGCATCACATTACTGCCCGCAACATCCACAACAAATCACCAAACAGACACCAAACCACCCAACATGGTAGACTCAAAAGAAGCTCTCCTGTCTCATATGGAAGACCTGGATACCCCCGAATCCGATCCACCCCCAGCCTACGACAAACCCGTCCCGAAAGCTCCCCGCGGTGCACCACTCCCACGCCCACCACCTCTCAGCCTCCCAGCCCTAAACAATCTCCGCAGCCAGCGCGTAATCCTGGCCTCCCAATCCCCCCGACGCAAACAAATAATCTCATTCCTGGGCCTCCCAAACCTAGAAATCATCCCCTCAAACGCCATCGAAGACCTACCCAAAAGCCTAGGCCCGTTCGAGTACGTGCTCGCAACAGCAACGAAAAAAGCCCAAGCAGTCTACGAGCAAGAAGTCAACAACGAGATCAAGGGTGAGCCGGCCCTAATCCTAGCCGCAGACACGGTCGTCGTCGACGCGACTAGTGGCACCATCCTCGAAAAGCCACGCTCAGAAGCACACCATTTCAACATGTTGTGCTCGCTGCGTGATGCCCGAAAGCACAAGGTCTACACTGCGCTTGTGGCTATGGCACCGTTGGCTAGTGCCCGTGACCCTGGGTATGCGATTGAGAGTACGGTTGAGGAGACGTCGGTGCAGTTTGATGGGGATGTTACGGATGAGTTGATTATGGCTTATGTGCGTACCCGGGAGGGTGCGGATAAAGCTGGTGGTTATGGGCTGCAGGGGCTTGGGTCTATTCTTATTGAGAAGATTGATGGCAGTTATGATAATGTTATTGGGTTGCCGCTCAAGGCGACGCTCAAGATTATTGAGACTGTTATGCAGAGAGCGGCTGATGATGAGGACTTGCTTGGGGATAGTGGAGCGAGTGATGAGGATGAATGAGAGCATTGTTGGTATGAGGGTTTAGGACCTCTTGTTTGTTGTTAGCTTTGTATGCCTGTCTCTTTGCATCATTATTCCTTTTTGAAGGAAAATAGAAATTAAAAAGATTAGAATTCATGCTTAAGAGAACGGTCTGATCGGTGAGTAGAAACACTGCTCGTATTAAAACCTGCTAGCAGTTTACCACATATTTTACTGTACCTTACAGAATGCATAGAGGATCTAGCTATAGATCTACGTAGTATACAGAAAGAACAAAAAGCACCGAGAATGTCTTCTCGTACAAGGGTTATATTCCGTTCTTTTTTTCTATAGCTCAGAAACAACCTCGAGCAGCAGGAATCCGGCACCGATCAATAAATTCGGGCTGAGAGACAAAAGAAAAATAATCAACGACATATACAGAGGCGGAACGGAACGCCTGGATAGACCAGAACCAAATCGGTAATCAGGAACAAAAAGGAAATAGAAAGACATTACGTCTGAAAAAAAAAGAACCGCGACAGCACTTTATGCTGTCCAGATACGGCGCAGAGCCTCGGTCACACCAACGTCGTTGGTCTCAAACTCGTACAGACCCACAGCGGTGGTGAGGGTGAACGCGCGCAGGAGCCAGTTGCAGGTGGTGCGGAACTTGGGCACACGGGAGGGAGGGAAGTAGTCGACAATGGCGGCCCTGGTAGAGAGATGTTAGATTGCGATCGGATTGCAGATCTGGGGTAGATCTGAGGGCGGGATAGCGCGGGGAGGTTCTTACTGGAATCCGATGTGCGAGTGGGCGACAATCAGAGAGCACAGGATGGCATCCATAACGGGGTTGAGGGAGCCAGCGGCGAAGGGAGCGACGGAGAGAGGGACCAGGCCGACGCAGACCAGTCTGGGATAGATGTTAGTCGGGGGTTTTCTTTTTCATTGCGCATGTCGGACTTGTCGGAAGGAGTTGTATAAGTCGGCATTGTAGTGCGAAAAAGGGAGCACAAACCTCTCAAAAGTCCAGTGGTAGCTGCCCTCGGAAGGGTGGGTTTCGGGAACGGGAGTAGGGTCGTTCACTATCGGGATAGGTTAATATCGAAGAGTGTCAGGGAGAGCGGTATTGCGATTCGACAGGGATGCATTGTTGAGCGCCAAAGTAGCAGAGACAGTGTATCTCCATCCACTTCCAGGCGGTTTATACTCAATGCAATCGAAAAGCGAACGGAGGGTCGGGTTAGGGAAGGCGCGGAAATCACATACTGGTTCCCTCAACAGTCTCTGTATCGCGAAAAGCGCATTAGCAATTGCTCATGAACAACACCCAATAGATCTCCTTTGGTAATATCTCAGTAAGCCTTATGGCAGGGCCTCTACTTACGAGGCAACGGGGGCAGGATCTGCTTCTTAGCGGAGGCATGGAAAGCGACGACCTGCGACACGCCGACATTCTTCTGGAGGAAGGGCCGGGGGCCAAGAGTCTGTCGCAGCAGAGATGAGCGCGCGAATGAAGCCATTGTGAGTGGAGAGTATGGTCGTGAGGAAGCAGAAACGCCGTTCGAATACAAGCGGATGAAGTTGGAGACCTCGGAAGTCCGACTCGGCATGTCATCCTTTTACGGGCCAGTTGATTGGTCGGTGGCTGTCCGCCCAGCCGAAATTGGCCGATACTCTGGTAAGAAACATTTAGCCCTGTAGTTATCTTCTTCCTGTCTATGTTGTACTATACATGGAGTTGGTTACAAAATTGATGTTCGTTTGTCTGTTCATATTCCATTATATGCCACGTTTATTTCATTTGACTATTTTGAGAGATATTCATTTTCTATATCCCGAAGAGTCCTAACCGAGGTATTAAATACCTAATTTTTAAAATAAAAAAATCAATGCTCCAGGAATCTCGTTATTTCATGAGTCTCATAAAGCAATTAGAACTTCAGGACAGCCTTGCCCAGGTTCTTGCCGTAGAAGATGCCAACCAGGCCATCGGCAGCGTTGTCCACGCCAACAGTCTCATGGATGAGCACCTTGAACGAGCCATCCTTGATCCACTTCTGCACATTCTCCTGGTGCTCCTTGGTGTATTTATCACCCATACCCTTATCGTTGACAATGAAGCCACGCATAGTGATACGCTTGATGAGGACATTGTGAATGTTCTTGATAGGGTACGGGGCAGAGTTGTACTGGGAGATCAGACCGCAGACGACGATACGACCGAAGTTGTTCATAGCATCGAGAGCAGCCTCGAGGTGCTCTCCGCCGACGTTCTCGTAGTAAATATCAATGCCCTCAGGAGCGAGACGGGCAAGGGCATCGGCGGGCTTCTCGGTCTTGTAGTTGAAGCCACCATCGAAACCGAGAGTCTTGGTGATGTACTCGAGCTTCTCGTCGGAGCCGACAGATCCAATGACGCGCAGACCCTCGTGCTTGGCGAGCTGGCCGACCAGCTGGCCGACGGCTCCACTAGCAGCGGAGACGAAGATGGTCTCGCCCTTCTTGGGCTTACCGATCTCGTACAGAGACGAGTATGCAGTCAGACCGGGCATGCCCAGGGGACCGAGGAAGACACGGATGTCCTCGATGTTGAGAGGGTTGTCCAGCTTCTGGATGCGGACCAGCTCCTGCTCGCCGAGGGCGACGTACTCCTGGATAGGAGCGTAGCCAATGACCAGGTCACCTTCCTTGTAGGTGGAGTTGTTGGAGCGCAGGACCTTGGCGATGGTGTTGCTGTCAATGGGCTTGTTGAGCGCAAAGGCAGGGGCGTACGACTTGACTGAAGCATCACGCATGCGGCCGCGCATGTAGGGGTCGAAGCTGGTGTAGAGGGATTGCAGAACGACACCGTTGTCGGGAGTGGCAACGTTGGCATCATAATCGGCGGTCTCAACGACCAGGTGCTCCCCAGCAACGGGGAATCCCTGGGGGATTTTCTTGAAAGTGAGAACCTTGTTGACAGACATTATGTAGATATGTTTCTAGTAGGAAAGATAAGATGGGAAATAAGAATTTCGTAGGGTGGGAGCTCTTTATATATGACGATTGAGCTCTTGACCAAAGCGGGGCTGTACCGAGGGATCCTTTTTTCGCTTCGTGTATTATCAAGCAAAAAGATCGGAGAAGCTTCTCGAGATGGTGATGCTCCTGTCTATGGACTCCACTTTCTGCAGGTTTTGCTTTGATATGCACAATTTGTATACCCATGCTCTTAGCGTAAGATTCAACAGTTGTACTATGAGCACGTAATGGTGGCAACGGATCCAGTTTTTCTTAAAAACAGTGGAGAACGGATGAATTCAGACAAGCCAGACCGACGGAGACAGCCAATTTCGGTAGGAAAACCGTGACCCTCGGCATACCAAAGGGAAAATAATTGTTGATTAATATACAACCCGGTGCATTTGTAAGAAAGCAGTACGTATGTTTTGGGCTTACACACCATTGTTCTATACATTCGATTGGGAAAATTATGCATTAAGTACATGAGTATATAGTCATTGCCGGAATTTGTATCAACGTGCTAAACCGAAAATGCGCGAAATCAAACCTAACCATGCCCAGGGACAGCCTAAGCCTTGCCAGCGAGGACACCGGGAGCCTTCTCAATGAAGTAATGCTTGCCCTTGATCATCTTGACCATGAAGCTGAACGGCACAAACCCAAAGATCTGACCAGTACCACCACTTTCACCAACAGGTACGACCATCAAAATGCTATCGCCCTGGTCGTAGGTCTTGATGGCAGCGCCGCCTACAATGGCGGCTTTGAGGTTGGCCGCTGCCACATGCGCTTGCTCCGTAGCCTTGAAACTGAGGCGCATTGAGTTGTTGGTGATATCGCCAGCAGCAAAGATGGGCAGAATTGACCCGTCAGTCGACTGAACACGCATCTCTTTGTTCACTGTCACCCAGCCGTCCTTGTCCAGGAACTGAGCTGGAATAAAGCTGTTGTTGGGGGTCACACCGGTAGCGGGAATATACAGGTCAGCCGAAAGCTTGTCTCCGCCTTCCAGAGAGACTGTCCAGTTGGAATTATCGTCGGCCGGAGTCTCGACGCCGATGACTTGCTTCGAGGTTACGACCTTGACCTTCTTCTGCTGTAGCATCTTGAGTGCGGCAGAGCTGGCGGATGACTTGAGCATCGGGAGCACGCGGTCTGTCGCTGAGATAAGCGTGATGGAGACATTGGCGGCATTGCCACTTTGTTCCACTGCGTCAGCAAGCTCACCAGCCAGCTCAACACCGATGGGGCCTGCACCGCCGATCACGATCTCCTTCGCGCCAGCAATATGTCCCTGTGCCGCCTCGATCAACTGCTCCATGTCATCGCGGCCCGACGGCTTTAATGGGATGGATGTGCCAGTGAGCGAGCCGGTGGTGGCAGATGTAGTGCTGCCCGATGCGATAACGAGATAATTATATGATAGGGTCTTGGGCTCGCCCTCGTTGGGTGTCACAGAGACCGACTTGGCAGCTGGATCGATAGCAGTTGCAACTCCAGGAAGGAACTCGAAAGCGTCGGGGCGGTAGCTTGCGAAAGCATCCTTGATCGGGAGCAAGTACTCCTCGTGGCGGAAGGCCTTGGGTTTGGCGACGATACGTGGGGCGGCAATATTCCAGAAGAAGCTGGTTGAGGGGTTGATTAGCACAACCTTCGCATCAGGTACATCATGAAGCACAGAGTGAGCAATATGAAGGCCTGCGAATGAGCCTCCAATGACGACTATATCAATAGGTGCCATGATGTAGAGTCAGTGAAGTGGACAAGGGTGAGTTTCTTGTTTTGTTTGGGAGGGCGGGATGTCTTATAAGTGACAGACTAGATCTGTTATCCACATATATGCAGGGTTAACAATAATAGGATATTTTGATCTTCTAGCGCTAAACTTTCTCAAAGGGATTTGGTCAGCGACCTTGGAATTTCTAATTTCGCCCTGACGCTTACCAACCTTGTTATCCCGAGAGCTTTGGCTTTCAACGGTAGAAGGTTCGCTTTGATTGGTTGACCTTTCTCAAGGCTTGGGCCAAGGTTGGGTAATATGGATGTTTGGCATGTTTGGCATGTTTGACCTATTTGTTTGGTTTGATTGTATGATCACACGACCTAATACACAACACCAAGACAAGGGAGAATTCAAGATATCACATGTCATACAGCAATGGCGTCAAGTTCTGGGCCGTATGCTTCACAATTTCCCACCAAATACTTACCAGTGCCAGCTACTTCCAAGCCGGCATGCCATTTTAGCGAGTCGAAGTCTTTCCACCTCAGACACTAAGAGCCTCTTGCTACTACTACGAGTGACGCCAGTGTATGTTACTGGGGCGTGGCCGGAGTACATCAAGAAGAAGATGGCCATTTTTCATGATTTTTGTAGGTTATTATATTCACATGGATACCATGTGAACAATTCGGGATGACCATCCTCTGTCATACAAATTAGTTGGTCTCACATTCCTTCACAGCTACACGATGGCACAGATAGTCGGCAGAGAGCTTCCTGATCTTACCACACTGATTGCCATCGGTCTCTATCCTACTGGCAACAAAATTTAGAAGAGGGAAAGGATGTCAAGAAGGATGCTATATTAACAACTCGAATACAACGTCTATAATATCATCGCATGCATTGTCCGGGTGGATTGGCGTCAAAGTTTAGATTGGTTGCAACAAATTCGCCTGATTCAGGGTCGAAAGATGATAGGTTTGACATGCATATTACGAGCAGAAAAAGTCATGATTCCAAGTCTCAAACATTGGTCGAGTATGGACTTTGTCGGAATGTCGTTTAGTTTGATTGGCTAGTTCTTCTATGCAAGTTTGGCAGATTTGCCATGTTTGCCGTGTTTGCCGTGTTTGCCACAAGTGTTTATTATTTTCCCCTATCTCGGGGTGTTATCTATCGATAAGGATCATGTGACCCCGTAATTATTTTTGCGCTTCTCCTTGAGAACGCCCCGAGTGCAATTTGCAACTTTATCATCTCCCCATCCTATTTCCCCATAGCATTATATCATGATGCTTAATACAGTTCGCCGATTTGGCGTTTCCCACGCGCTACGCGCCACTACGCCTCGCTCAGTCTCAGCGCGATTCGCTACTCAGCTGCCAAAATGGCAAGCCCCTCTTACTCTTTCATCTATTGCTACCCCCAGATCGTTTCATTCCTCTTTCCAGAGGATGTCTGCGGCTACTGCGGAGGCAATTGTTGAAGAGACCGAGTCATCCAAGCCTGCGATGATCACAGAGTTTGCCGACCTGGCGTCGGAGAATCTCATTCACCACTCGATTATTAAGAACATCGTTCAACCTGACCGGATGAACCTCAAGACTATGACTGAAGTCCAGTCCCTTACCCTCCACGAGATTGTTAAGGGCGATGATATGTAAGTTTGATTGATAGGTTTGCCTTGACATTGATTGGTCCGCTAACGCGCGGAACTTTTCAGCCTCGCCCAGGCCAAGACAGGAACCGGCAAGACGCTTGCTTTCCTTGTGCCCACCCTCCAGAACATTTTGAATGACCCCAGTGTTGATCTGTCCAAGGTTGGCCGCCGCCCAGCCAGAACTGGTCCTTCCGAAATCCGTGCTCTTGTCATCTCCCCTACCCGCGAACTTGCGGAACAGATCGCAGTTGAGGCAAGAAAGGCTGCATTTGGCACTGGCCTTATCGTCCAGACCGCTGTTGGTGGCACCCAGAAGCGTGCCGGTCTTGCCAAGATCCAACAGGAGGGCTGCCATCTCCTCATCGGCACCCCCGGACGTCTCAAGGACATCCTCTCCGACCCTTGGACTGGTGTCTCTGCCCCCAAGCTGAACACTCTGATCCTCGATGAGGCAGATCGCCTTTTGGACCAGGGTTTCGCTCCCGATGTTGAAGAGATCCAGGGTCTCCTTCCCAGCCCCACAAAGGTGGACCGCCAGACGCTCATGTTCTCGGCCACTGTCCCCAGAGAAGTTATGCAGATGGTTCGTCAGACCCTGAAGCCAAACTTTAAACACGTCAATACCGTTCGTGAAGATGAAGTTCCCACCCACGTCAGAGTGCCCCAGAAGCTTGTATACACGCGCGGTCTGGAAAACAGTCTGCCCGCCCTTCTCGAGCTCGCTCAGAACTGGCAAGCGCGCCGGGATAACGGCGAGCAGCTGCGACCTTTTAAGGCTATCGCCTACTTCAACTCCACTGCTGAGACCAAGATTTCCGCTGATGCTTTCAACGCCATTGCTCGCTCCCCCGAGTTCCGCAAGTCTTCCTTGGCTAATATGAGAATGCTTGAGATCAACTCTCGTCTCACTCAGGCACTCCGCACTCGCAGCGCAGACAACTTCCGCAAGGCCCGCGAGGGTATCTTGTTCTCTTCGGACGTGACTGCTCGTGGTATGGATTTCCCTGATGTCACCCATGTCGTTCAAGTGGGTGTTCCTCGTGATCGTGAGACCTACATTCACCGTCTCGGCCGCACAGCCCGTGCTGGCAAGGAAGGTGAAGGCTGGCTGTTCATGCACAGAGCCGAACAAGATGTCTACAGAAAGCGTCTTGGTCGTCTCCCATTGAAGGTGGACACAGAATTGCAATCCGCCGACGCAGATCTTTCCCAGACCTTCTCCAACGACACACCAGTTGGCCAGATCGTCAACAAGATTACCGAGGGTCTGGCCCAGTGTGACGGTGCTACCAAGGTCAAGTCCTACATGGGCCAACTTGGCACAACCACTGGAAACTTCAACAGCAAACGAGAGGCCATCCAGGCACTCAACCAGATGTTCACCATTGGATACAAGATGCAAAGCCTTCCAGAGCTCAGCCCTAGATTGACCCAACAAATGGGTCTCAACCGAGCTGACGGTGTCAGCATGGGTGACGGCTCCCGCCAGCGTCGCGAGGGCGGATTCTCCCGCGGTGGTGACCGTGGCTTCTCTCGCGGTGGTGATCGTGGCGGTTTCTCTCGCGGTGGTGACCGTGGTGGCTTCTCCCGTGGTGGTGACCGTGGTGGCTTCTCCCGTGGTGGTGAGCGTAGTGGCTTCTCTCGCGGCGGCGACCGTGGCGGTTTCTCCCGTGGCGGTGACCGTGGTGACCGTGGTGATCGCGGCTCATCTCGTCGCCGCTCTTTCGACGATTCCTTCGGCGATGACTCTTTCCGTTTCTAAGTCAGAGTTGAATCTGAGATCAACTCTTGCCAGCCATGCTGGCATTCATAATTGGTCTGGCCTTTTCATGGATAGCAAGGTTGCTGTCCGGGGAGACCAGATCAGCCAAAAGTGAAAAGAAGAAGCAACCATTCTGGCATTGGGCGGCGTTCTCGCATCTCTTTTTTCGAACTATCTTTGTGTACTATACACCCTTGGGGTGCTCTGTGTTTCTAATTTAGACTTCTCTCCTCATTGTCTTATACTCTACTGGTTGTTTTGCGGGATTATTTTCTGGATACGGAGGTTTGACCTTCACTTTTTGATTTCATGTACAATATCTTCTAGTCATTGCTATTGTTCTATCCAGGACTCAATTTTAATCTTGACACAACATCTACCGAAACATCATAAACAGGAAAAGACTTGGGTAACTGCCTCCCCCTCTAACCAGATCCATTTTCGAGACATCTAAATCGTTGGATACGGGACAAAATGGAAACTTTGTATCACACATCCCAAGTATATCGCACTATGAACGAAGAAACAGTCACTTACTCGTGAGAAAAAAAATAACAAAACAGAAAAGGAACAAGAGATACACTTAATCACGAGCGATCATGTGTTCTCTGGCAGGACCAGTACCGATCCACTTAACAGGAACACCACCGATCTCACGCTCAATGAACTCAATGTAAGCACGAGCATTAGGAGGCAGATCCTCGTAACGCTGCACACCCATAGTGTTCGACTTCCATCCAGGCAAAGTAACATACTCAACCTGAATCTTCTCAATGACATTAGGATCCGCAGGGAAAGTACCCGTAGTGCGCTTTCCACATGGCAAGATATAAGCAACACCAACCTTGATCTCATCAAAGTCATCAAGGATATCAAGCTTAGTCAAGTTCAACGCGGTGTAGTGGTTGATAGCGTGGGAGTAGCGGCACAGGACAAGATCCAACCATCCACAGCGACGACGACGACCAGTAGTCACACCGAACTCACGTCCAACCTTCTGCAGCTTCTCGCCGGCTTCGTTGAGCTGCTCGCTAGGGAAAGGTCCAGAGCCAACACGCGTCGTGTAAGCCTTCACCACGCCGATCACGGACTTGATGCTGGCGGGGTTCAGGGCAAGGGCTTGCACGGCTCCGCCCAGACCGGTCGATGACGAGGTCACGTACGGGTATGTGCCGTGGTCGAGGTCGAGCATGAGGGCGTTAGCGCCTTCGACCAGTGTGTTGGGGGAGTTCTTGTGCTCCTGCAGGAATTCGAGCTGGTCGACAATGTAGGGCTTCAGGAGGGTGCGGTATTCCTATAGATTGTTAGGAGTGTTTTTGGTGGAATAAAAACCAGGATTTGTCATTTCTGCTGTCGCATGGGAATTTTTTCTTGATGGAAGGGAGAAAATAGCCGGGATTCATGCGTACCCTGAATCGTGCGATCTCCTCCTCGACATCGTATGCCAGATCTCCGAACCGTGTGCGGTATGAGGTGTCAAGGGTGCGCAGCTTGCGCTCGAAGGTGGCCTCGTCCAGGATCTCGCCGACACGCACACCACGGCGTGCGGCCTTGTCGCTGTAGCAGGGACCGATACCCTTGCCGGTGGTGCCGACCTTGCGGCCACCGAGACCCTTCTCCTCAAGACCATCGACAACGGAGTGCAGGTCGAAGCAGACGTGTGCGCGGTCAGAGACGAAGATGCGCTGGGCGGCACCCTTCAGGCCCTTGGCCTCGATATCACGGAGTTCCTTGAAGAAACTGGGGACATGGAAGACGGTGCCGGCACCAATCAGGTTGATACATTTCGGCGAGACGAGACCGGAAGGAAGGATGTGGAAGTCGTAGGTGACGTTGTCGTGGACAATGGTGTGGCCAGCATCTGTTACCAATTGAAAAAGACGGTTTGGTCAGTCACTCTCTGCCTTTTGGACCCGTTTGACAACTTAAACTCGGGGTAGAGGAGTTGCAAAGCGAATTGAACGTACTGTGTCCGCCAGCTGCACGGCAGCAAAGTGTCGCATCCTGCGACAGCATGTCTGTGATCTTCCCCTTTCCTGTTCATTCGTTAGCATGTCCCATGCCTGGGGGGTTCTCGTTCCTACCTTCATCTCCCCATTGACTGCCTAAAACGATTGAAACCATGATTGCACGCTTAACTATGTCAACAAATTCCACGATCAATTGCTTTGGATGGTGGGGTAGGTTCGAAGGCAAAAGAGAATATGTCTGGAGCCAACAGCGGGGCCAAGATCAGGTTTGCCGGTGTGACTTTTCTGGACAAATTTGACCAACAATTTGATGCAAAGAGGGATTTTCTAGTTTTACTATTCCAGTTTCACTATACTACATTGAGCTATTTTTTTTAAAAAAAAATTTGATTCCTTTGCCAGTGAGTCAGACCAATTTTCCGCGAACTCCCGCTATCACAGATCCGGCGGGGTGGCGGGGCATGGTTGCAGCCGTGGTGCCTGACCTTAATGCCTGAATGTGCCTTGGCGCCCCAGGCAGCAAGGGTTAGGGCAAGGGTTCCAATCTATCTACTTTTCGCAGTAAATGCCCTATAAAGCTTTTGATCTTTTGATGTCTTAGTACTATTGTTAGCATCTATTCATTTCCACCCTAGGGTATACATCGTTTTCACAAATTAAGGTCTGTCGTCTACCTATGAAACTGAGAAGGGAAGGAGATATCTAAGAAGACTACCAGAGAGACTATTAAAAAGACATTACAAGGCCGTATAAGTGGTCGACCATTATTATATACTTGAAGAGGCTCTCTCTACTCCTTTCTCTAGCCCCTGGTCTGTTATTAACTACGAATGTATGCACGTGGGCCATATGAATATTAGCCAGCTCTTGGTTATACTATTCAGCATCTAGTATTCAGAATCTGATCTTGGTGTTCTTGGCTAAATAACCAACAACTACACATCTAGAGATTTTTCTAGATTGTGGTTAGCAAGAGCATAAGCTTCTTTATAGCATGGCAGAAGGTGCATTTGACTGTCTGAATGTTCCTTCTAGTTTCAAGCTAGAACTGCAAAGATTCTGTGGCGAAGCAGTACAGTTGCACGCGTATGATCAAGGCCTCTAGAAGTAGGAACAAGCTACGGAATGTTTGTGTCGAGATGACTGTAACAATATCTCGTATCGGAGGGCTCAGGCTGACGTTGACAATGACAGATAAAATTAAAAGATCATTTGAAAGTGAGGATTCAAGTGTCGGAGATGGTTTCCATGGGCCACAACAGCAGTAATATACGGTGTCACCAAGTATAGAGAAGGTAAACGGGAAAGAAAGCCATGGAATGAATTGAGGCAAGAAAGGAGACAACAAACATTTGAATAGTTACATCCCATGTGGGATGTATGGACTTTAATCTTGAACTACATACAATCCTCCTAGTACTCAACAAATCCATGAAATAGAAACCCGAAAGAGTCAGGCATATCTATGTGTGATAAAAATCCCCGGGTATTCACAACACCAAGTCATTATGCATCGCAAAAGAAAAAAAAAAGGGGGCATGTAGAAGACATAAATAGAAGTGAAAAAAAGACCAGAGACGCCAGAAGGGAGGAAACATGTCAGTTAGAGTCTCCCAACACCAAAGCGGAAAACACAAGTTCGGCTTCAGCAATGACTTCCCAATGAAAAGAATAAAAACTCAAGCCACTTTCCCACCATCTCGAATCCACTCTCTCAATCGTCCAAGATCAAGGATACATTCCCGATGCAGCTCACAGGCAACATCCCAATGCTTACGCACTTGGATATCCTCCTCGATACCACGGAGATAGGCACTAAAGCCGCCCTTACTGGTACCAGGGACGAGGAATTCGTCAACGTGATAATCATCAAAATTCTTACTGTTCTTGACTGTGTCATCGGTGCTGTCGTCGTCTACACCGTTCATTTTGAGACGGGTAGAGTCTCCGACGGCACTGATCCAGCCCGGCGCGAGACCGGTTTCGTTCGCTTCTTGGCGCGCGTTAAAGTGCGTGAGCATGCGGCTGTTGAACGCGTTCCATTCGTGCATATACGTTCCCATTGCGGAAACGTACCAGTTCCATTTTTCCCGGGGGAGGACGAGTTGCTTGGAGGTTGGTGATAGGAAGACTGGTTTCGGGGCCCAGGGTCGTTTGGGAGGGTTTGGGAGTTGAAGTACACGGGGTCGGATGTCGCTTTTTGTAGTCCTTTGCTGCTTGGCTTGGGATTCGAAGGGGAGAGTGGTGTGGAAGTCTTCGAGGTTCTCGATGCCTCCACCGGTCGGGTTGGTGAATGGTACGGTATTGCGGAGATTATCGAGGTTGAATAGAGGAGTGCGAGAGTCTGTGCCTTGAGGAGGCTTGGGCTTCTTTACCGGAGGTGCATCTGGCACAGCCTGAGAAGCCAAATCGGGATAGCTGCCACTACTTGGCCTTCCGACTGGAGCTTTGGGCAGCATACTTGGAGGAGTAGGAAGGTCCTCATCAAGGTCCATCTCTTCAACGTCCGGTGCTACTGTCCCGGCTAGCCCAGGGGCCTGGCCATTAAGAGTTTCTTTAGCTTCATCTGCTTCAGTAGCAACACTTGCCGACTGCGGAGTGCTCCGCACTTTGGTGCCTGTTCTGGGCTGCTTCTTGGGGCTACGAGGCGGCGCAGCATTTGCTGTTTGTTTCGCTTTCTCGGCCTCTGGTACATTCCACGAGAGGTTTCGAAGCTGTTCAGCCCATGAATCTGCGGAGAATTTTGCCTGTGCAAAGGGGGTTGGTGGTTGCTGTGGTGACTGTGGAGCTTGATATAGAGGTGTAGGGCCGAAAGGATTCGGAAGTGGCGATCTAGTCGAGGATGTTTGTGTCGGTCCGTTTCGAATATTGGTACGCCCCCGATTCTGCGAGATAGGCGACCTCGGAAGTGACTCTTTGCTTGGCGAGGCAGAACCCAGGAAATCAAACTGACCCAAATGATCCCGCCAATCATCTGCAGAAAACTTCTTGTGCAAGTCACTTGTGCTGCTACGTCCATATGCAGCAGACTGGGGTCTTTGCGCATTGTTTGCCGTGTCGGTGCTAATACCGGTATCTGTCAGATAAAATGGAACAACTTGAGAGTAGGTGTACCGAACATACTTGACAGAAGAGGAAGAATCCGATGGGTTAGCCTGCTGGTCCGATCGATACGAGCTTTTTGGGAAAGCAGCGCTATCCGAGGTGTGTCCTTTGGGGCCGCCATTGTCAGCAGGGGTACGTTGATTAAGGGGAGAATTCCGAGGTATCGAACGGAGTACGTAGCTACCATCTGGTAACTCGAAGGCTTGAAGCCCATGTGCGCTGAGGAAGGAAGTAAAGTCCATACCATTTCCAGGGCTTGCTGTCCCTCCGTTGTAGAAGTCGGCAAACTTTTGATGTGGCCTGAGTCGACTCTTTGGCACGGCCTTCGGCTTGGGCATAGTCTCTTCCCCTTCACTCGAGCTGGTAGAGTCGTAATTATTGGGATTCCGCCTGGGCGAGGGGCTGGCGCTACGGTATCTCCCAGATCTGCCAGAGGTAGGGCTGCTTTTACCTGTATGCGCCTTTTGATGGGAAGAACCCGACGGGGTACGCATGGTCGAGGAACGTCCTAATCCAGTGCTTGAAAAGAAAGTCTTCTCACCCTTGCCTGCCTGGGCGTAGCTTCTACTGGGTCGTTCGAACTCCGGGGTGTATGAATGGCGAGATTTGGGTTCAGGTGGCTCAGGTGATGCCGGTTTCTTCGCAGTCGGGTGTACAGCGGGCTTGAAGTATTGGCTGCTCATCCGCTCAGCCCGACTGTTATTGCTATAGGCAGAGGTGTTGCGGGCCATCGGTTCGTCTCCTCCAGCTACCCCTGGCGCAAAGCCCTGCTTCTTCTTGAAAGACTGTGCGTTGGAGTGGGAATTGTGGGCCTCGAAGGCAGATTTAGGCCGGGTGGACTGTGCAGAAGTTCCAAAGGGATGACGCTGTGCCCCAGGACCTGGGACACCACCAGTAGCACGACCAGTTGAAGGATCGAATCCCTGCCATCCAGGTGCCTGGGCTCCTCTCATGTTATTAAAGCCACGGAATGCATCAGCCCTTGTTTGCTCGTTGTCCTGTTGTTTGAATTGTTGCGGACCGGCACGCGCATGAGATGCGTATCGTCGAGCACCAGCCGATGGGGTACTTGGGGCCGGCTTCGTATACTGTGAACTTGCAGACGCCGAGGCGGTTGGCGCAGGGCGAGGAGGATAGGTGGGGGGTTGTGTTTTGCGCTGGGTATTTGCCTTGGCCGGCCCGTAGAACTTGCCGTAGCCTGCGCGTAGACGATCGGTGTCGTATTTCAGTCGTTGTGAGGGGTCGCTGAGGATCTCATTGGCAGCCTGGATGGCCTGGAATTTGGCGTTGAACTCGACTTCTCGTCCTGGGTTCCTGTCTGGGTGGTATTTGAGTGCTTTCGCTCCAAGTTAGCAATCACCCCGATTATTACTTGATGACATAGCTTTTGGAAAGCTAACCTAATTTCCTGAATTGTTTCTTGATGTCTTCAGCCTCCGCGCTGGGCTGGAGCCCAAGATCAGCATAGTAATCCTTGCGCACGTCCGATTTCACCATGTTGTTCGTGGGTTTCCGGCGAACTTATGGGGTTGTATTGTGCTCGAATGGCATAATCGGTCTTCAAAGTAAATGATCGGCGGTCCCGCGCATGTCCAGTCATAAAAGGTCGGCCTGCAAGTAAGTTAAGGTAAAAAAGCACGTTCCACGAAGGCAGAGCCTTTTGAACAAGACCAGGCAAGCAGAACAACAAATGCTATGTCCTGCAATCCCAGTACACTCAAAGTCTCACTCGCCAAGTGTTGCAGAATATTGCAAATGTTGCGCGACTCGGTTCAGTTCAGTGGTGAGGAAAAAGAAAGGGCAGAGCCTCTAGTATGCTCCGCGGTCTCGGTTGGCCGCAGGATCCACTCCGAAAGCGCTAGTCGAAGCTCGGCTTGAGAGAAACAATGCGGAAATTGATCGGGTCTGCGGCGAGTGAAAATGGTCTTTTTCAGTGAGACCGGAAGTGATGCGGGGGGTAGGCAGAAATGACTTTGAGTAGAAAACCGGAGGTGGGCACCTGATGTCGAGATCAGGCAGTTGGGTCCAAGCGCAGATCGGAGTGAAGCAGCCAACAGGGCTACAGGATTTATGTGAGTGCCACGATCAAAGTGGAGAGAGAATTGATGTGTTGGGTTGAGAAAAAAAAAAGGCGGGAGTGTTTGTTTTGACGTTGCTGCCCGAGGCAGATATCAATGCAAGGCAAACTACAACATATACTATATTCTTCTTTGGTCAACCCTGAAATGAATTATTTACTTTCCTTGCAGAGCTTTCGTATATATCCGTATATATGTATATGGTATCCGGAAAAAAAAAGACACGGGCCAAATTATACAACCCTTGCTAAAGTCCTCTAGGAAAAGGCAAGAGGCAGGGCAGGCGGGATGAAAGGGAAGTAAAAGACACCGAACAAAAGGAAATGGAAGAAACGACACTAGACATCCTAGATATCCCCTCCGGGTGCGCCAGCCCCAGAACCACCAAAGAAATAGCCCTCCAAAAGATCATAACTGGGATTCTCGCTCCAGTCATGCTGGAAATCCATCGCCATACCAAAGCCAAGATCGATGCCAACATTTTGACCCAGGTTGTGACCCAAAGACGGCGCCATCATATTGTAATCAGGATTAGCTTCGCCTTCCATAGTACCCTGGCCTTCGGCATCGCCAGACCCAAAATCCAAGAAATCAAGACTCATCCCCTGCGGCGCCTCGGTGTCGGCATGTGGTAAGCCGTGAGTGTGAGTATTACTACCGGGTGATCCACTGTGTTGCGGCGAGTTCGCATAGTAAAACTGCGGGTGCGGTTGTGGAGAGTTTGGATTCTCATACTTGAGATAGTAATCCATCGATGGATTGGGCTGTCCATATGACCGGGAAGACTGGTCTGCTGAGAAGTTAGGGGCCACCGATTCTGGTTGAGGGTAGGATGGCCCTCCGGGTCTGCTCTCGGGTCGAGGGTGGTCGGTTAAGGCGGTATTATCGGTGAAGAGATCAGCCAAGTTCATGTCAAACTTGGGGACAGGACGAGATGGGCGTGCCTGCGTCGTTCGCCGCACCTGCCCCAGGCCTCCACGGGGTCGTTGGTCCATGGGCTGCCGCGGCCGGCCGGGGTAGAGTTGATTGCCGGCGTTGGATGTGACACGACTCACATCTACTTGTGATCCGAATCCGGTTGTGGATAGGCACATTTGGACGGTTGCTTTGCTCATGCGCTCGAACGCGTCCCGGCATGCTTCGGCTGGTGGGCATTTGTGCATCAAGTCGCCCAGCACAGAAGTTGCGGCGAGAACAGTGAAGTCGACTTCATCGAGGCTCTAAGGAAAGGAAATGTTAAAATAAGCGCAACCCTAAATTCCAGGGTAGGTGGTACCTACTAGACGGCTTCGAACCAAAGGCGAATGCCAAATGGCATATAAAAAGGAGATTCCTAATAGACTGTCAGTATTAGAGCGACGTTAAAAACGTAAACAACTGCATACCAGCCATGAAAATGTGATGCGTAGCAAGATAGGTATAATTCACCAAGCGTACTCTATGCAATTGGCGATAGATACGAATGACCTTCTGACCAGCCTCAGCAACATTAAGATAGACATGATCCTCCTCGTCACCCTCGTCGGGATTCGAAAAGGACGGACTAGAAACATCATCCGCAGGAGTAAGCTCTCCTGCCAACTCAGCAGGAACCGTCAAGCTCTGCTGGTACAGTAAAATTATGGCTTGCCAGTAATTCAGCTCAAGCAACTCAATGGAAAATCTCACGCCTGTTTCGGGCCGTGTCGGCGCAGTATCTTGCCACTCAACCAGTCGGCGATGCACATCATGGCGCCACGAGCGGAACGAGTCAAAGCCTTGAAGGAAAGGGGAGGAAAGCTCGGCGTGAGAGAGAATAACTGCACCAGGGCCTCTCCTTCGCACAGCGCGTGTCTGTTGGTATTGGAGGACATCGTGAATCTCGGATTGAAGAAGACGCAGTTTGAAATAGTGGAACGCAACATGCTTATAGGTCGGGGCCCCGTCCGGTGGTGTCAAAAGACCGGACTTAGTGATGTATTTGTCGTCCATCATAGACGGGAATTCTGTGCTGATGGCCTGATCGCTGATGCCGAATGGTCGTCCCACACACGTGGCTACCAGACGATCAAAGCTGTAGACGCACCACCACAACCGGCGGCGGATATCGCGTATCCATTCGCGTCGTCCGCGTTCACGAGCATCGATCCGTGACTGCGCTTGGTTACCGTCTTTCGTTGCAGAGTCAATGCCCGCTCCATCCTCGTAATGGAGCCCAAGGTCGACGGCTAAGCGCGTGGCCACACCGACGATATACCAGAGACCAGGTGCAACAGGTCGTAACAGTGCAAAACTGGCTAGAAGGAGCACTGCCTGCAGCTCTTCCAACCCACCAAATCCCTCGCTGGAGGACGAGCCAAGAAACGATTCCAGATGAACGATTGCCGAGGCATGGTATTCCTCTGGCTGGTACTGATGGCTCGAGAGTCTTGGTCTCTTCGTCCCAGACGAGGACTGGTCACGACTACTGCGATTCTCATCATCAGAGTTCTGAGGCTTATCATCAAAGATGATTCCAGCACCAATAGCAAACACGATATTAAGCACATAAAGCGCGCGCGCAGAGCGCTTCTTCTCTTCTAACAAATAGGTCTTATCCAACAGCTCCATGAAATCTCCCCGGTGGAGAATCGGCATCTGAGGATTCGCGTGTTCAAAGTAAAGATCGACCAGCCGCTCGGCCAGCTCCCGGTCAGGGAAGGCCGCACATTTCATCATCGGCCTTGTCTGCAGTCCAAAGAAGGAATCGCGCATACTACCCCCTCCCCCAGCAGTACCAGCAGCACTCTGAGGCAATCGATCGCTCGTTTGAACCTGCGCTCGTTCCGGCATATTACCAGGGAGTGAGCTCCTCACCGCAGCGAAGACAACACGGGCGAACGAAATGCCCGATGTCGACCCCAGATATCGTGGATCGGAAGTACCTTGTACAGAGACCATGCCGATATTCGAAACTAGATTATGCAGGCGCCAATTTTCCTCGTTAGCGGGGTCGTCGTCTGCATTGCGATTATCCCCCTCTCCTTTCCGCTCCAGTCGACCGGCGTCGTCTTTCGATGAATTCTTCCACTGCCTCTTCTCTGCCGCAGGCCCCTCCCCGATCTGACCGTCAGAACCGGAACGAGCTTGCGCGATGTCGCCATCAGCCTCGACCTTGATGGCATCCTCCTCGTCGAAAGCGACGACCTTTTTAAATTCAATGTTGTTGTCCGCTAATTGTTTTTCGAGATGCGCCACCCGCGACTCCAGGAAATAGACGTAGCTGCGGGGGATCTCCCGCTTTGTTATAGGGTCGTATCCGACGCAGCGCACGCCGGCCTTCTCGCAGGACTGGCAGCGCGGGAGACGCTGGTCGCAGCGGTTCTTGCGCAATCGACAACGGTTACAGGCGGAGACATTGCGGAATGAGGAGGAAGCGGACGAGGGGGTGATGGTGGAATGGGCGGGTGAGGTGGAGGGCACAGCCGCCGGGGCGGAGGGATTGGTCGCGGGGTCGGTTTTCGTTAGGGGAGTGTCGGAGGGAAGTGGTCTCTTCTTGCCTGAAGAGACTGGTGATAGCGGGGAGGGAGGGTTAGGCATTGTGAGAACCGAGTGAGAGCCGCAAGGTCGCGATCATCTCTTGGTGGTGTTTTGCGGGGACTGCGGTCGGGAAATGCGGTCTAACTTCCCAGACCAGATCAACATGATAAGATCACGAAGTACTTTTGATTTTCATCTATGACAGTGTTTTCTTCGGCGATTGGAGGTTCTGGTGCCAACTTTATCAAATACCAAATCGAAAGAGAGATTGGTGTGGAACGGGGGATGTGGGAGCAGCTTGAAAACTCCGGGATTAGATTATCTGAAATAATTGCGCAGGCCCATCGACCAAATGAGAATATATGAGAAATGTACAAAGTAGTGTTTTGGTGGAGTTGAGAGAAATTGAGTTGCCCTCGGGAAGAGAACTCTCGGGTTCCCCAGACTCTGATAAGCCGAGAGATATAGGACCTGGGACTTGAACAGGAGTTGGGACTTTTGAATTGAATCTGATATAGCTTCATCTGGGAGATTTGGTGGACCTCCATCTCTGTCAGATCTACTAAGGCGTTGGACATATGGGGATTGTGTTAAAGTAACGGGGATGAGGAGATTTATCAAACATGCTGTGCGGGGGTAATTGGCAGACCGGACATTCTTGGAAAACACATGTGCTTGGTCTCGTAGTGACATAAACTAGGAGACTGTAAGGCTACGAGATGATCAACGTTGATAGAGAAGATGACGGCCGGTGATATTGAGCAAGTCCGTAGTAATATACTCTAACCGACAAAGACATGATCGAGAGAACTCAGATCGAAAGCTAAGAACAAAAAAAAAAACAATAGCCTCCCAGATGCACATGAATATAGTCATAATATAACCTGTTGATGCTCCAAGATAACAAAAGAAGAGACCCAAATTTTATGCTTCTGCATATGCAATGCAACCATCTATAATTGCGCCGTTTCCCGGTCTCAAAGAAAAGTCATAAGAATGAAATAGCAAAATGAGGTATCATGATGAGGGGAAAGATTAAAAAAAAAAAGATGAAAATGAAAACGATAAAAAAAAGAAGACCAACTTGCGCCTCAGCGCTAAAATGAAGACGCCTTTCCAGAAGGGTGGAGAGAAAAGTAAAAGGTGATGCTGCAAAACGAGCAAGCTTCACAGTTTTAGACATTGGTATCGTGGGCGACAATGCCTTGGGGCTTGGGGGAGTTGTCGACAGCATTCAAGTTGAGTTGCGAAATGTCAAAGTCATGGTCGACACTAGAGCGCAAGGAAAGCAACCGCTGCTCTTCCTCTGGCAACTCGCCAGAGTCCTGATCCTGGGCTCCGAAGTCCGAGAGCGCTTCACGCTTCATCTCTGACTCGCTGACCTCAGACTGGCGAGTCTTGAAGCGCTCAGGCTCCGGAGATTCCTCCATCCAGAAACTTTGGATGGCGCCGATCAGGCAGACAAGACCGCATGCCCACCAGGCCAGCACGGAGTATCCACTATCGAGACCCTTGGAGTGGAGTAGACCGGTGATGGTCGGACCAAAGGCTCGGCTGAGACTCGCAGTTGAGGCGGCAACGCCGTTGATAGATCCCAGCACCTTAGAAGACGGGGCGGCATTGGCCAAGAGGATAGCAGTGGCTGGGAAAGCGATGACATGGAATGTGATCTTGCTGATCAAGGACACATAGACGGCAAGCACTTGGAGCTTGGCCGGAAGAAGAACTAGGTAGGGTACAGCCAGGTAGAGAGGGGGCCATACAAACAAAACGAAGCGGAAGGTGCGCAGAGTACCAAAGTGCTTGACGACAAATGGGAACAGCCACAGTTGGGCGATCATCGAGTACACGCCTTGCACGGCGAGCATAAACCCGATGGTCTTCGTGGCCATTCCCAGGCCGCCGGTAAACTTGAGGGGTAGCACTACGTCGTCATCGGATCTTGGTGTGCTCAGTAAGACTGGCATCAGCTGATCAAAGGAAACACTGTGGCTGGAATAGGGCAATGCATGTCAGTAAATCGTTTTTTAGACGTATCGGGCAGAGGGGTGTGGCGTTTGAAGAGCGGGGGGAGGAGCCAACTCACTATGCAAGAATGCCGTAAGCAACTATAGCGAGGATGACTTGTCGGGTAAAGGCCTTGGGCGCAGGGCCCTTCTGCCCCTCCAAGTCACAATCGGCCGAAATGCCATCGACAGGACGCAGGCAAGGCGATGATTCAGCAGTTTCATATCCAGGCGGTGCATCAAAGTACTTTTCCTTGACGTCGGAATCATCGGGAAGCTGCACGCGCGAGCCCCAGCACAGATTGACCAACCAGTGGCCGAGTTCAAGGCCGGGGTCACGACGGTGCTTCTTCTCCGGGTGCGTCTCCTCCAAAAACAGGAAACCGACCACAATTCCGCAAACCAGCACGGTGATGCAGACGAGGTTGGGCAGCAGGAACGGAAATTTATCCCACAGCGTGCTGCGCGCGAAGAGCGCCGGGTAGTTGTCGCAGGGTTGGGCCAAAGCGCCGCCCATAGCCGGTCCAATGATCGATCCCAAACACCACACGAAAGGCATAATCGAATAAGCTCGTGGCTGGTGCTCTTTCTTCGTCACAATCTCCGCAACCGTCGTCTGGAGAACTCCGATATTTCCATTCAACATGCCGCCCAGGGCGCGCGCAATCATCGCCGTGGCCAGGTTGGGCGCAAATCCGAATACCACCATGCTGATGGCCGTGCCCACGAGGCCCATGATGAGGACTGGCTTACGACCAATCCGATCACTCATGCGGCCCCAGAACATGCCCGCCGAAAACTCAGCAAAGGTGAATGAGGAGGTGATCATGCCAGCGTACAGTGCGATCTGGCGGTCGTTATCCGTCACATGGAATGATTCGACCATGTGATACACGTATGGGAAAATTGACATGAAAGCAATTGGTTCACAGATTCGGACGAGTGCTACAACTTTCCGTCAGCAATCAAGATCACTATAGATGTGGCGGCGCATTTTGCGGCTACCACCATCTTTGTTTTTCCATAGTTCGCACAAAAGTACCAACACTTACCTAACACGAATAGCTGCCGGATTGGGAATGTAGAGAAGTCATCGCCAGAGCCATTGCGGGTGCGACGACCCTGTAAACAAGCTGGTCGTGAAAACATTGTGAAGTTTGAGATAATTGAAAGCGTTGAGAGGATCTGAAAGCAGACAGGGGATTTCAGACACCCCGCTTCCTTTTTTAAAAAATTGTATAGCTCAGAAGTAAAAAAAAATATAGGAAGAACAGGAACAAAGTACCAGATAATAGGTGCTTTTGTTTCCTTAATCTCCCCGGAGTGTAAAAGGGAGAGAATGTAATAGTGTAATTGGAGCAAGGAGCAGCGTCTTTTGGTTTTAGGGCTTCAGCATTGCTCCCCCTGCGGTTGGAAATATCAAGATCCGATGGCGGGAAGATTGCGTATGAGACAGCTGCAAGGGAGTCCGGAGAGTTTAAAGAGTAGATCGAAGAAAAGGAAAAATAAGGGGAAAGGGGAAGTATTATATCTATAGAAGTGGATAGGTCTATAGAAATTTGATCAGGCGCCAAAGAACTAAAACGTCAACCGTTCAGCATCACAACTAAACATTTCGGTTACAGCTGTACATGCAGTTGGCAAACATTATCAGGATAGAGACGAAAGGAAGTGGGTCAGATATTTTTCTTTATTTTATTTTTTCATGTATTTTATATTTCAATTAAAATACTTCTATGTGGATCTGTATAAACCTGACATTTCCGTTTAAGATGTAGGGGGAAGCGGAAGAATCTCCCCGGGCAAAGGGGGGGAACCAATGAGAAAGTAACTGGTACATCGTCATCTTTCGATATATTTGATATTTGGCATAAATTTCATGTATATTGAACTTATTTCACTTGGTTTATTTGGATTCTATACTCCACAGGGAAACATATTCTAGGGAAAAAGGAGAAGGAAAAAGAAAAAAGAAAAAAAAGAAGAAAAAAAGAGTTCAGAAAAATAAAAGAAAGTTTCTAGTGTGATTCGACAGATCCCCCAGATCCAAAAAGGACCCACGATCCTAAGCACCGGGCCCCCGGGGAACGGCATTAGGGGCTAAGTGATACTTCACCCGGTATGATCGGTTTTATTCCCAGAGCTGTGGTTTTAGTGTGAAATTAGTATGATAGATCTATATCTCTCAAAATACATTATGTTTTATAATTTTTAATATTCAATTTTTTATTCTAAATATCATATCGTCATACTCTCCACTCAAAGGGAAACATTACCCACAGGATGATCAGGAGAAAATGTGTACTTTAAAGGAACCAGCTGATTGGGTCAACCCATAAGTAAACCATGTTTAGGGTATAGTAGAAGATGCGGTGTACTCCGCCATCTCAAAGAGAAACACCAATATTGAGATCCCGTCTATTGTCTCATTGTTGAAGGTTACCGGTTTTCAAGTCCCCGAAACTTCAGAGTTCTAATCCCATCATCCCGGTACCGGCGGAGATGGGTTAGTATGAAATAGAAAAAGAAGTTATTGAAACCCCGATGGAGTCCATACACACCGTACAAGTAATATATAATGTGGATTTATTTTTGAGACCTTCGAGAAGACTCCAGAGAATCAGCTGAGCTTGTCAGAAATTCACCGACACTCCCGAGCCCCATCTATTGGCCGTTAGGCGTTGATCGGCGACAGGGGAAAACAATGCCACCCCTTCCCCCCCCCCCCTTATCCTTATAACTTATCTTAGAAGATTATCAGCCATTGTGGCGAAGCTGAGCGGATGGCTGAACCGCTATCCGCATGAACTGCATTCTTGATCTCTGTACTTTGGATCTCTTTTTTTTTTTTTGGCTTTTGATCTTCGAATGGAATCTATCCAAAAGTCGGTAAAGTGCCGACCCAACAAGAAGGGACTGCATAAGACCCAAGGGGCTGGGAATAAGTGGGACCATTATTTGTCTTCGACTCAATATCGACTTCGTAAATTAGAGACTTTGTACAAAGTTGTCTGGCGCCACGCGAGGGAGTGGGTAAAAAGAAACGGTGAGAAGTTATCTAAAGAGAAAAAAATAATAAAACGTCATACTTAAGTACAAGCGGCTTGAGCCTCTCAGGGATGCGCCTGGTAACTAGGATATGCCAAAGGAGGAAAGTCAAGGAACGGTGTGAGCAAGACATTGTAAACACGACTGGGGCTCCTGCAACATGCAAAACTCCCCTTGGCCTTTTTCTTTTCCAAAACCAGTCATACAAGATGCAACCAGATCGTAATGTTGCCTTTGAGTCGAACAAATTAACGAATAATAAAAAAAAACATCACTTACAAGAGTGACCGTGCCCAGGTGACAATGGGCTAATACAAGCTCCAGGGTCTGACAGCGTCTTTGACAAATCCTTCTATGCATGAAATACTTACGTCGATCACAATGCATGCATTTTCCATCAAGGGAGACTATTGGCTACAAGGGAGGTAGCGCTTGAACAATGATAATCGAGACGTCGGATACGCGAGTCGCAACCCAACATTAAAGGAGCCCGACGTGTTTTTTTTGACGCGGATGGAGCGGTGACTCGTTGTTCACGGAAACAAAGCCCGTCATCTTTTTCAAAGTCCGTCATCTTTTTCATGCCATGCATCACACGACTATGTGCACTGCCGTAGCTCCGTCAGCGACAGTCGTGTCTACCTTGATATCCATTCGGACTGTTCGGAAGAAGGATTGCGACCCAACGGAAATTATAGCTCTCTTTTCTTTTTGTTTCATACATATTCCGATTCAAATCGAGGCGAAGATCATGTGAGTGGGAGCTTCCATTTTTCTACCCATGCAGCCAACCGAATCATCCATGTCTGGTGGGGGAGTGAACCCCCTGCAAGGTTATTCTTCCGATTCTCGCCAATTTGTGTAGATGAGGGGGAAAACAGAGATGAAGTGGCCCTGTGTCTGCATCAAGACCCTTGGTCTGGTAATACCCAGTATCAAGCGGTGTGTCTCTTGGCTGCATTTTCCTTCATTACCAGCTGCAAAGGATGCTTTGACGTCTCGCCTCGATTTCTCCCTCGGGTACTCGTCCCTGACATCCCGAGAGTGACTCGGTAGACTGCAAGCCCTACATGGGGTATTGTTCTCACAGCCCCATCATTTGCGTCTGCACCGCCAGTAAGCTGTTTGACTATGATCGTTGAGGATTTTCGATGGTTTCGATTTGGTCCAACATTGTGTATGTAGCCAATATCGATATCCAGAACTCCGCGGTTATTGTTGCCTAAAATCAAGATACTTCGCAAAAAGACGGTGAAGCGCGTTACAACTCAACAAACGCCGTACAGCGGGAAGTGCTTGTCAACGCCCTTTGTAATCCGGTTTTACCAGATCTTCTAAGATCTCGCCGAGCCCTGCTTGGTCACAGATTGCGGTATGATATAGTTCGACCCGAACGCACATACCACGATGTCGGGCTTCATTCGTGCTTAATTTTACATGAGATCATATGCTAGCTTTTACCACATTCTTGATACCCTTGATATTTCCTTCATTCTAAAGTGAGCAAAATATTGCATCACCTCGGAATAATACCCAACATTTCCCGATCATGACCAATAGCAAGGGGGTCCAGCTTCTACGGCACACTATCTCCTTGTTTGGTCTATCACGCAGCCACGAACGCTTAGATTGTACACTCCCGCCCCAAAGACCGCCACAGCAACGACCAAAGGCGGGCTTGTCGGCTTACAGATCCGACACCCACGAACCTGTTCTACTTGGCAAGATACAATCATCGGCTCCCAAGGATACAGCCGCGTTTGGCGTTCGGATAGATCAACTGATTGTGATAATGATTTCTGGTGGACGCTAACCATCCCAATCCAGACACAATGGCCCATGATCCACGCAGCACTGCAGCTCCGGCACCAAATTGTCGGGTTCTGACAGCATGATTCCCGAATGGCTGAAGCGTGGCGCCGAATGCCTCTCGGAAGTCAAGGGCAAAAATAATTTCAGTAAGCGGAAAATGCTTCCTGGCATATAGGAAACCTTCCTTTTGGACCTATCTCAGTTCCAAATTTGGCAGGATTCTCGGGCAAAATTGCCCCCGAGACTGGTGTTAGAGTTTTTTTTGGTGGCCCCCTTTTTGTGCCGTGATGGTTGACGGGAAGAAATTTTAGTGTGATGTATCAACTGTGGTCAATCCCGCGGGATTCCGTCACTCAAATTCTAGATCGTCAATGACATCGAAAAGGGATCAAGGAAAAGGGGAGTGCGCCAAAGTGGGGGGGGGGGGGGGGGCGAAAACAAGGGTTCAAATGAATATGCCCCTCTTGGTTGTACAAAATGTACCCTGTACGGAGGAGGATTAAGTACAAAAAGTACATCAAAATGTAGGTAATGTACTTTGCATATCACTTTCCATTGCTTCCAGGCCCATTGCAATCGCGATCCCGCTCGATCCGAATAAATGCAGGTTTCTTTTCCTAATCAAAATTAACCCCCATTTATTGCTCTCTAAGCGCCACTGGTGCCGTCCTTAGGAGGCGTACAATATAGTAGTACGTATGTACTTTGGACGGGAGATCATAGATTCACTATAATCTCCCCGAGACAAGAAGGTTCGAGGTTAATTGCTGTGCGGAGCGTTAATATAATTCACATTCTTTGCTTCAGATCTGGCACCTTGCTAAAATGTGTTCGCGACCGGTTAATGTTTTGTTTTTTTTTGACTATCTCTTTTTGGGGATCGCTGATCGAAATCGTAGTATCCATGTCGGACTTTTGACCCTTGATTCTGGACACTGGTGGGACCTTAGCAGTGCTGGGAGTATATATAAAATACTCCAAAATACATACATGGATAGCTGAATCCTCAATCTTATTGTTTGGACTGGTCGTTAACACCGCCAAAAGCGCCACATGTACAATTACCGATCTAGAGTTTATGGATTTGTATTACTAGATCCCGGAACATTGGGAATGACATTTTAAATGTCGAGACTTAACGCCTGCATAAGTGACAGGTGTACTTTTGTAGGAATCGGCACAACGTATCCGAAGGAAAGTACCTAATGCGTAGCCGGTCTCTCCATGTCCCAAGTAATAATTATCTGGTCCGGCAGCTGAACGGGATATCCGCGGACCAATCAAATATCTAAATCATCCTTCTTTCTCGAAGTACCCATTAGCAAAACCGTGGAACCACAATTCCAGCTCCACGGTATTAAGTTAAGGATATATGGAGTACATTAGCATATGGGTATCAAAAGGGGCTAGGGTAACGTGTATTATATTACGATCTCTTTCTACGTACTAGTATTTCCGCCAACAGGAACGATCGCCCTAACACCCACTTGTGGCGAGCGGAAGGTAGGGATCCGGTGCCGCGGTGACGGGTACAGTACAAAAGTTCTAGTGGACACGAATCACATCTCATCTTTCGCAAGGGTTCTCACACTATCGATTCTACTTTCGATCATGTGAGCAGTCCTGCTCTTTCTTTGTTTCCCATGCTTCTTTTTATTTATTTTTATTTCTTTTCGCCCCAGGTACCGGGAGGCCGAATGCCGACTTTTGGTCTCTCAGCTGGACCTGTACAATTGCTCCGTACTTTGTCGCCTTACTTCATGCTGGATTCTCTAATGTGAAATTCCCCTGCAGCGGTCTAGACAAGAATGTTGATTTGATCACAGTCACGTGTACAGTATTACGTCTTGTTGCAGGATTCTACCGTATGAGTCCGGGTTAAGCTAATTGAAGCTCAGTGATATCATTGAAATATTTCAAGATCATTTACCTAATGCTGTGTCGCTTATACAATATTTGCTACAATGTTGTATGTATTTCGTTTAGACATTACACCTAAATTAACCTCGTATGCTTAATTCATTTATAGCCTTGGGACCTGGAAGCCAACCTACAATAGCTAAGCAACCCTTTTTACCTCGTCCTTGCATCTTTTACTCATTTCAATACTCCTACCTAGCTAAATAAAGCCCACAGCCTAGTGTATTCATTAGATCTAGACTTCAAGTAAATAGCTCCTCGAGATATAAACTCCGTACCATTATTTTCCAAGTAACCAACAAAATTCACTCGCTCGTGTGGGTTATAATGATTCAAATGTTCAGTTGGTCGATAGACATGATTCACTCCAGGCAGATGTTATGCAGAGGGCGTTAACGTATAACTTCACGTCTATAAGCAAGTTCTCCACATATAACCTGCGATGTATAGGTATCCCGTACATATTATTAACCATTATACAGAGTGACTAATGAAAGTCAATTCCATCAAAGATCATCCAATACGATCTCAAGCCTCAGACCCAAAAGGCAGATTGTATGCATGAACACATACATTTGTAAAGTTTACTAAATTGTGGATGAACTCCTAAAAAGTACCGTTACCGGTCACCTCCAGAGAGAATCCAGATACAAAGTACATACGTACCTATCCAGGCCCCGCATGATCTTCGGATGCTGAATCTCCCAGCAAAAGTACAGACTTCACCTATCTAGTACTTTTGCTTGCCGCCCCGGAGCCAAGATGTGATCGCCTTCCTGGCATGTACATACGTCGCCAGATGTGACAGCGGATCACAGATTCCTGCTTGTGATGAACTTGACATTAGAGCTAGGGTTAATGGACCAATCAACACCTGTAATGTCGCCCTCGATCATACATCCACTATACGGGCCGATATTATTAGTTGATACTGCAAAGATGTGATCTTATCCGGTTGTACGGAATTGGCTTAAATTCCAAATCTTAAATTCCAAATCATCTCTCAGGTAAGCCCGACTGTCTATCTTTGCCGTGGACTTTTACATATGTCATGCTCTACATAACTTATTGCCTTTGAGTGCTATTGTCACCTACTGGTATTGCATAAAGATATGCAGGTCTATGTATCTTGCCATCCTGTCCGTCTAGATTTCGCCCATCTGCATGGTTTCTTCCGCATGTATAAAGACATTGTATATTTGGGTAGGTCAATTTGGGGGCTTATAATTGTGTGGCTTACCATAGATTAAGACAATGGCGATCTGCGGTTAAATACATTTTTAGGATGAAAAGTTTTGAATACTATCTTAGAACCATCCTGATTTAGGATATTTTTTAGTTAGACTTAATTAAATCTAATTCACAACTGAAAGACACGCTATCCTTGATAAGAGAACGCACCCAAACATTGATATAAAAAAAAGCTTGTGTGCAATTTGACAACAGCATATATAACAACAAATCTCTCGTTCCAGTTAATGTTGCGTACTGGTTGGTATGGAGCTATCAAAAAGATTTGCCAGACAGTTAGAGCAATGTAAGTACAGTAGAAATAAAGCTAAGGGTGTCTTGCTCGAGCAACCACCGAATCCATTTAAACACGCGTTGCAAAGACACAAACACAAGACCACAGAGTTCAAATGGTGGTGACTTCATCTTCCGAGACAAGGACATAATCAGAAGCATCTGTACTTTTGTTGACTCCACCCGGATTAGACTGCTGCCCCTCGAGCTCTTCCACTTGTGGCTGTTGCACACATTGTTCAGGTTGTTGCGGAAGCTTTTGTTTAATATGGGCAAGTTGTCGTGAAGTTGAGATTTGCGCGTCAAACAAGTGTTTTATGAGCTCTTGCTGTGTATTTATTTGTTGGTCCGCAATCTCTAGTAGTCTTTCATGCATGGCGAGCCTCTCTTTTAACCCACTGTGTTGTTGAATAAAGTCACGCATGCTGAGCTGCTCTTGCAAGCTGGTAATCTTTTCGTGAACTATATCCTTCTGTCGTTCGGATTTCCTCAGTCTTTCCTCTTGTCCGTGGACTGTCTCCTTCAAATTTCTCAACTTATTCTGAATTCCGTCTGTCTCCACAAGTCCCTTATCCATATCAAGCAAGTGTTGCAAGTCTAGACTTTTCTCGGGCATAGTCAACCCCGGTATGTTCACGGGTTTATCAATTTTTGCCATAGCATCTTCAAGCCACTCTTCAATACTCGGTTTTTTTTTTCTCGGTGGTATGAACTCTGCTTGCGACTGGATCGTGCTTTCTCTTGTACGTGGGCGAGTCTGAGCCGGGGGAATATTGCTTTCTGTTTGACAGAGATCTCAGAGAATAGTCAAGGGAGTTGGTGACACAGGGGAGGATTATTACCGAGTCATGTCATCGCCTCTGAAAGTTCAAATCGATGATCAGCCCCTGAGTAAATGGTCTTGCTAGTGAGCCATGGATGCATATTGAGGATTTCCAGGGTTCTTCACAGACTTGTGCTCGTTTTTGATATTTCCTGTATTTCCTTTTAAGGCTTAGTACTACATACGTACTAGCATCAAAAGCCGAAAGAGGACGTGCAAGACCTTGGCAGGTCGAAAAAGCAAACAATACAGTATTAAACTAACAAAGGCTCATTTTCTTTTTCTTCTTTGCTGCATGTCAGCAACTCAAGGATGCACTAGTGAAAGCTAGACAAAGAGTCGAGTCGCAATCAGACAAGACTAAAATGAGTTAGCCCACCAAGTAGAGTCCGCATATGTTTATTGGTCACTTTGTCACGGGTTCGGGGAGTCACAGCGGTAACGTGCAGATGAAACAAGGGTAGCTATTGTGAGCCTACGGGTCGATTGTGGAAACCCAACGGTTCTTCATGATATTCGATATTTCGATGCAGGGATTTGATGAAGCGGTGGCAAGCAAACGGTAAGATGCAGAGTCAGGCATTGCCTTAATCAGCTTGTTTGTCCTTGGTGAATCCTTCTGAATAGCAATTCAGGTTTGTGCTGCATGGGGTTTACATAGTCCATTTTTGGATATATGAAAATGGAACATGGATTGGATTAGGAAAAAGGAGAGGAAAATATGGTCATTAAAAAGGAATATACTATGGGCAAATATTCTGCACTTACTAGGGATACTATAAATGGCTTATCACCATGTGACCTTATCGGGGTCTTGAGAAATCCGCTGAAGTCATAACTCAGGCTGTCGACAATTCACTAAAAACCGGTATATCTTCGCCCTATGAAGATCCAATCCTAAGTGGACAATCTCAAACGTTGAAACAGCTGCATTTGCAGAATGAGCGAGATATAGCCGCCAATCACACATCATGGCGCATCCACGAGTATATTTTTCCCTTCCCGTACGACCATTCCTTCCCAGACGAGCCCGTTGCAGCCGATTATTTCTACAAGACCTCCAAAAACCATGCATCGCAAGGAACCGATTTCAAAGCACCAAATCCGACCCTGAGGCAACATCTCAGCCCACCAAAAATGCCGTACCTGACGAGGTAACACCGGACCTGTCGCATCTGGACCCTGCTCCGGAGGATTATTCGCGGTTTATTTTTCAAGACAAATGTCGGGTGAAAATCCACGCAGGCTCCGGCGGACACGGCTGTGTTGCATATCTGCGCGAGAAATATGTCGAAGAGGGACCCCCGAATGGCGGTGACGGTGGCAGCGGAGGCGGTATATACATCCAGACCGTTGAGGGCTTGACGAGTCTGCATAAGCTGGCCCGCAGAGGCATCATCAGAGCTAGCAGGGGTCGAAACGGACAAGGTAAAAGCAAGGGTGGAAAACGAGGCGACGACGTTCTCCTCCAGGTACCTGTCGGCACTGTGGTGCGGGAGGTGAGCCGTTATGATCCAGTCGAGGTGGAGTGGGCCCGCATCAAGGCGGCGGAAGAAGCGTCATATCTTGCCAAAGAGGAGAAGAAGATTTGGCAGGATCCTGATGACGCTGACCCTGAAGCCGAAGGTGAAGGACTTGAAGAAGATGAGCCTGAGTTCAACCCTATCCAGCACGATCGCTGGGTTTTACACCCCGCCGCAAAGCCATCTGATTTCCTTATGGTGCAATTTCCCAAATCGTACCCGCGACGCCAGAATATAGCAGCCATGGAACCCAAGTCGCCGATCTGGCTGGACCTTTCAAAACCTATGGATAAACCCATGCTTCTGGCTGCCGGTGGTATTGGCGGTCTGGGGAATCCGCATTTCTCCACCCGCGTAATGGGACGACCGAAATTCGCAAGCCGAGGTGAAGGTGGAATGATGTTAGAGCTCGACTTTGAGCTTAAGCTCCTTGCAGATGTCGGTTTGGTTGGGAAACCAAACGCTGGCAAGAGTACGCTTCTCCGCTCGTTGACCAACAGTCGGACCCGCATTGGGAACTGGGAGTTCACTACACTTTCTCCTAGTATCGGCACTGTCATCACCGACGACATGAAGGGCCGTCCTCTTGTTGAGTCGAAGGCCCGTCGCACGCACTTCACTATTGCCGACATTCCGGGTCTGGTGGAAGGTGCCCATCTTGACCGAGGACTTGGCCTCGGGTTCCTTCGACACATCGACCGAGCTGGAATTCTGGCCTTTGTGGTTGATCTCAGTTTCGGCGATCCTGTACAGGAACTCCAGAAACTGTGGCGCGAACTTGGAGAGTACGAGCGAATGCGCGATGCAGAGCCTGACGCTGCCGAGAAAGACGACATCATTGAATGGAATCCCTTCACTGAAAATGAGGATGGTGGTCACCACCGACAAGCACTCGACCGAGAGCCAGGCCCGGTATTGAATACCAACCCCGACGGCTCGCTGCCTCCGCTGGCGATGACACCTTTGCACCTGAAGCCTTGGTTCGTCGTGGCATCCAAGGCAGACCTGGAAAACACACATGAAAATTTCCGAGCTCTGCAGGAATACTTATCTGGTGTCCAGGATGGCACGATTGAGCACCCATCGGGTCATGAAAGGGCTTGGAAGGAGAAAGTATGTGTTGTCCCTGTCAGTGCCAAACGAGGTGAAGGTGTGTCTCGAATTCCCAAATTGGTGATGGAGCTTCTCGAATGAAGCATGTATATTAGAAAACTCCCTTGATCATGAACAAAGTGTACTATATAATAAGCATCAACATACCTTCAATATTCCCCTACAATCTATAAAACCCTCACATGTGCCTAGCTTTGATTTTACTCGATTTAGAAAAAACCTAGCCCTAACATATCGGATGCTATGGACATAGAAAATATGGTATATTCTTTTTTTCTTCATTCGATTGCTAAAATGAGGGTTTGTGATTATTATTATTTTTGGACGGTGGAAGGATCAATCCCAGCATAACACCTAGACACTTTGGGATTACTTTGAGGATAGTACCTGGTATCACTTTGGTCTTTCTTTTCTCTCATTTCTTAGTTTCCCTTTCACATTCTCCAGTCATGGCTCTTTCATCAGTCCTTAGTGACGCGTTGTCTGTTATCGCTGAGCCAAGCTTTGACGACCCCATCCTCCAATGCGACAACCCTGACCTTCAAGATCTTCTCTTCAATGACACTGAGAAAGCACTTGAGCTTGCCAACTTAAAATTACACTCCTTTCCATTTAAGGATGTGCACATCTGCTGGCATCGACTCTACACGGACGCGTCTATCGTCAAGGCCTGCGTCACTATCGTCACAAAATGCGGCCTGATCTCCAAAGCCAGATTTGAAACCCACCTAATTGTCTCACAACTCATTCAAGACATCAGAAATGCAGAAACTGAGCCGAAGCTCTCCCCGGATTCGTCATGGATATCAGACGTCGTGGCCATCCTCGATAATATCTTGATCATGTCTGGAGCTCCCTTCCGTGAGAAACTGGTTGAATCCTTGTTGTCCACGCTGCAGGCAGCGACAGAAACCCCCAAACTCGACTACGACAACACTGTTAGTCCAGAATATCCTACCGCAAAGCGCAGGAAATTCTCGCCTCCTCTCTTCCCTCCAAATGCGATCCGTAAACCCCACCTGGAACATCCGATCCCGCGTTTATCGGCGCCGTCGTTCGATTCCATCGAACGCCACATTCAAAACATTCGCACCCCGCTGGTAATAACGGATGCGATGGATCATTGGCCAGCCACTTCGACGCGTCCGTGGTCTTCGCGGAACTACTGGTGGGACCGCACATTTGGTGGTCGCAGATTGGTTCCGATTGAGGTGGGAAGGTCGTATACGGACGAGGACTGGGGACAGAAGATTATGACGTTCAAGGATTTTGTGGACAATTACATATGGCAAGGCAAACTCGCCCCGACTGGGGAGCCAGAAAACCAGCACCAGGTCACCAACCTCGGTGGAGAGACGGCATATATGGCGCAACACGACCTACTTTCTCAAATACCCGCCCTGCGTAACGATATCAGTGTACCGGACTATTGCTATATCACACCGCCGGGCCCAGATCCGGGGACACCAGTATATGAGAAGAAAAAGCGTGAGCGCGAGGCGAAATCCCAAGCACAGGTCCCTGAAATCTCGCCTGATGCCCAGCTGGACACATCACCAGATGAACATGACATAGCCGAAGACGGTTCAGATGCAGGGTCATTTATGGGAGCCCCCAGTGATCCCATCATCAACACTTGGATCGGGCCCGCGTGGACAATCTCCCCTCTCCACCACGACCCCCACCACAATATCCTCGCCCAGGTTGTGGGAACCAAGTACATCCGGCTGTACTCGCCACGTACGCCTGACTCTCAGATCCATCCACGGGGACAAGAATGGGTCACGTCTATTGATGAGACGGCAGATCCAGATCCTGTATCTGGGGTTCGACCCACGACTCGTAGACTGGTTGACATGTCCAATACTTCCAAGGTGGATCTGGCTGCTATCGAGTCCTCCCCTGCTGAGTATGAGCAGTGGGAAGAGAAGTGGCCTGGGTTCATGGACGCTGATTATGTAGAGACTGTTCTCCATGAAGGCGAGTGTCTCTACATTCCTATTGGGTGGTGGCACTATGTGCGTGGATTGAGGGCTGGGATCAGTGTAAACTTCTGGTGGGGGTGAGAGAATAGCTTTATGATAGATGCATGATGATATGATGTCTCGGGATGAGATAGATGTGCTGCTTTGCAAATTCATTAGAACCTGACACAGCCAAACTACATAGTATTCTACATATATGCAATGCCTCGATTATTCAACGCAAGAGTAGTTAGCCGCATGTGTGACCTCTGCATTTGAGGTCTTGATAGTTTGACCAGGGATGTCTTATTTCTTATACGCTCTTTTAGATATTTTTTGTCTCTCTGGTTATAATAGTAGAAATAGCCGGGTTATCATATACATACGACTTTCCTATGTATAATTAGGCCCCTCCTACCAGGCTATAGCGGAGCTATACTCGCTATATGTCCTAGTTTACAAACGTAGATGCAAATGCATTATACAAACCCCTAACACTCCCTTGGAGTACAGCATGGATCACCTGCCCTACCCATGAGCGACCCTGAGTCCCTGAGTAGCCAAATGGCTCACCCCAATGCTCAGACCCGCCCATTCCATCACATCCTCTCCGTTCTTTCATATGCTCCGACGATAACTGTACGCTGCTTACTCATGTTCCTGGGAGCCAGAAAATGACCTATTCATCCCAACCGACAGATAGACGACCGGTGGCCCAACACTGTTCTTGCATTCACTCATGCACGATTTTCTTCAGATCATCGACAGTCACAGCTTGTGATTATTCCCGAATGGATCGAGCCATGTGTCAGTATTGGGTGTTCCGCCAGTCGATCGAACATGATCATTGGGCACGGAACCTTTTTTCGTCATATGAGAAACGAAAGAAGCTTAGCTTTCGTGATCCATTTCTCTCACTTTCTGTTAAGTTCGGCTTAGCAACCCTAGTACGCGAACGTGTCTGGAAAGATGATAGAATGCTGCATGGCAGTGATAGCGGTATACCACTTCTCAGTTATTCCATCGAGGTGCTTGCCAGTTGGCGACAAAGCGTATACCATTTATCCAGTCCAGAAATAGCCAGTGAAATTCTCACGAGTGGTGCCGATCCGAATTAGCCCTACCAAGGTCTGAATGGAAAGGAGCAGACGCCCTGGCTGGCTGTTCTAGATTATCTCCGAGAGGTAGATCGTCGCCGATGGATTGGGTACTACGACACTAGTGAAAATGGCACTTCTCGTCTGGCGGTGATTATATCGCTGTTCATTCAGCACGGTGCCAACCCGAATGGGTTGCTGGTTGAGACCAAATTTGATCCGTCAGCTTCTGCCGTGGAAATTATCACTACCATCTATCGGAAATACGCCGCTCCAGAGTTTGGCCGACTTCGCAAGGTATTGATAGATAAAGGGGCCCTGGAGCAAGAAGGACATGGCATTCTGTATCAAGTATATGGTACATAGTGTGGTTCGAAGCATCAAATCACACCAATAGCCACCATGCCAAATGCAAGAGGCCACAGGCGAAGACATTACGAAAAAGAGAGAGAAGGAGGATAGGAAGGGAGGTGAGGAGGACTAAGATCCCTGAAAGGAAGAGAACAGGGAAAGAAAAATATAATCTGTGTTATAATCTGCTTTATAGTCCCTTAAGTAGTCTTTTGGTAGGGTTCTCAGAGATATTTTTACATGTAGATGTAGAAGCGCCTACACATACCCATCTTCAATGGCCACATCTAACTCCACCCTTCCACCAAGTCGCAAAGCGTCTCCTCCCCACCCACATTTCCAGGGAAGACAACAAAGGGCACACTGCGATGGCGACTAGTCTCCTCATCGCACCGCCAAAGAGGCACACCAGGCGCCGCCTGGCCAACGATAGTAGCACGCTTTATATTCAAGCCCTTAGTCGCAGCATCCGAAGATGTGATCCCACCCTAAGAAAGTCAGCACCAATACATCCATCCACAGATAAAATCAAGAGACCAGATATCATACCTTGGCAATAATAAACCGCGGCTGCACCTCAATCCGCCGTAAAACACCAACCAGCGCCTCAGCAACCACAGACCCAATCTTCAGCGACGACAACTCATCGTCACCTGTCACAAGCGCCCGACTCGTCATAACGAGTGTATCCATTCCAGCCCGCAGATGCGATTCCGTCTCCTGCACAACACGCAGTACAGCCCGCGCCGCAGTCTCTGGCGACGCGATAAGTTCCTCCACCTTCATTTCAATGATCGCTAACTGACTCGATGCGCCGCGTCGATCCGTCAACACTTTCAGCTGCGCCGTGGTCTTAGGAACATACGACCCGGCAATTATAAGCCCGCCCGTCTGGCGCGGAAAGGGTAGGTGAAGCCCAGTAGCGGAGATGGGTGCTTGTGAACGGATGCCGAGTCTAGTTGAGACGAAGGCCGCGCCTGTGCGGTATAGGAAGTGTTTGCCCTTAGATTCGGCTGGGTGTGTTAGCGTTAGCCATCAGGTCTACGTAGTCAAACCAGGAGTAAAGCGGAACCCGGACATACCAAGTAGCAATCCCGCCACGAAGACGTGCATGTCAGACTCCGCGGCCGCATTAACGATCACTACTCCACCAATCGGTGCAGTAAGCAGTTTCTTGCAGACGGCCTGCGGGCCGCCGGTGCGGATTTCTTTAATTGTTACAGAGCATAATTGGTCTGCGTTGAACCGGGGCGCCTTTTCGAGGACGTAATCCCGCAGATTGGAGCTTTTATATCCGAACGTTGCATCCTTGGCGAACTGTGTCTCGCCCGCTGGGACGAGGTTGTCACCTTCGGTGACATAATGCACATCGTTGATGGTAAGTCTTCCACCTTGGAAGAAGAACGGAGCAAGAACGAGTGCGTCTGCAGGGCCAAAGACTGACTGTGCGACGTCCGTTTCGAGAGGGAAGTGTCCGCGTAATGTGCTATCGCCGCGGAGGACGATGTCTACCTTTTGATTTGTTACTTTGGCGACCTGGGCTATATTTGTGCAGATCTCGTGGATGAGTGTTTCTGCTTCTTTTGGTGGGAGGGCACGTGAGTTTGTGAGGATGAAGAAGCCTGGCTTTGTGGACTGGAATTCGGTTGTTAGTGTTGGGATGTCCCAGACTGTTAGGACGGAGATGTCGTGGCAGGTCTGTGTGCCGGTTGGGTCGTCATCTAGTACCACTAGCCGGTTGATTGGGGCTGTTGTGAGGATTTGGGTGATTTCCTCTTGCGCGTCGGTGGAGTACTCTGCGGGGAGGTTGGCGAGGGTGCTCTCCCGGGGGAGGACGGGGTACTCGTGCTGTGACATGGTGAGGAACTGAGTTGTTTCCCTCTATTCTTGTTTTTGTTAATTGAGCCCGGGTTAATTCTGGGTAATATTTAAAAAAAGGTGAAGTACTGAAGACCAAGCGGGGGGATATGCGGGGAGCTTTCGGAGAGAAGGCCGAAAATGCATAGATTCGATGCAACTATGGACTAGATAGAATCAGACATGTTTTCCTTGAAAAAAAACACCATAAACGCCGGAGACAGATGGGAGAATGAAAGGCGTTTGAATGCTTGCAAGCGTAGAATGGCATGCAACGGTCATTATGCATTTAGCCGATTTCAGAGTCCAGATCCCCTCCCATATATCCCTCCCATCCCATGCATCGAAGAAAGTAAACAAAGATGACAGGTCGTAGACTGCGTGATTGTGTTGGTAGAGGATCTATCCCACCACACTGCGGAAACTCAATGCTTCGAGGAAGCCACCAAGGTCATCCTTCTGGACCTCGACAACACAATGCTCAAAGCTGTCGATGCGCACACGCGCATTCGTCTCCTGGACTACCTCCTGGAAGGCAATACCAAACCGGTTGCGGAGAAGATGCTTCTTCCCACGCGGATCTTCCTCGTCCTCGGACTCCGATTCCGAAGAGGAATCGGACTCTTCCGATTCTTCGTCTTCGGCACTAGTCTCGTCTTCTCGTTCAGCACGCTCTGCTGCCCGCTGGGACCGGCGTTCTGATCGCTCTTTCTGTTTCTTTTCCTTATTGTCTTTCTTCTTTTTGCGTTCCTCCTGGCGCTTGGCCATGGCAGCGAAGTCAACAACACCGCCGCCGCCACCAGTGCCGACGACTACATAGAGATCGCGATCTTCATCGAGGCCAGCAAGGACGAGAGGAGTTCCTGCTGCTCTCTTCCGACCGATCTTGACTGAGTCGCCGCGCTCTTTCTCTTGGACTCGAATGGCCTCGGCGATCCACAGGGCCAATTTCGTCAAGGCCCCGGGGTTTGTGAACAGTTTAACGTCTGGTCCATCCTTGACCACGGCAATGCGGAATGCTCGAAGGTGACGAATTTGATGCTTGGAGAGTAAGGAGGTACCAGTGCGAAGGATAGCACGGTGTAGATGCTGAGCCAGAGGTAAAGACTCCAGGAGAATCGTGGGTGATTCGGACGTTAATGAAAGGGCGTCGTACGCACTCCAGAACCGAGGCAACAGACTAGCCAAGTCAGGTTCGCTTGAGATTCCACCGTTTTCTGTATCATCGCGTGCTCGCGGCACACGTTTGGCGTCCCAAGAAGCCAATGTCTCGTGTGGCCCAACTTCCAGCATTGCACCCACAATAACACCCACGTCTGTGGCAGACAGACATGCCTTCCAGCCCCAGCAACGCACAAATCCCCAGCCCTCCCGGGCACTGGCACTCCCAGATCCCTCTGACGGCACGAGTCCATCTAAGCCATACATAGGGGCATACTTGAGCAGACGTGATCGCAGAACACGCTTCAATTCCATGTCCATGTGGGTATAGTATTGGTGACACTGGGTCAGACTAATTCCCATCTTGGCCAGAAGCTTGTGTAGTCGTTTGCGGCCATTCTCAGTCCACACATGCAGCCTTGGGGCGAGGTAAGGGCTGTGGAGCATACTTTCGTATAGAGACCAATGTCGGACAAGAAGGAATCGTGGTTCAGGAGAAAGACGGATCGACGTATCGGTGGGTGATCTAGCTGTTGTTGGAATGACACCATTAATTTCTCCTCGGATATCACGGTTTGATTCTAGAGGATCAGGCGGGTTCAAACGATGCACTTCATCGCGAAGTATTTGGCGAATGTGTTCACCACGTTGGCCACCCCAGCCTGCTGAGCCTCCTGATTCTGATGTGTTTGAAATACCCACTCCAGTCATTGTTCGACCACTGAGTTCCAGACTGGAGACACCGACAATAGCAAGCCATAACAGGTCATTGTCATCTCGTCCCAGCTCAGATGCCAGAGAGTAGATCAGCGACGAAATTGGTTCGGAGTATGAGGTTCCGGACGAATAGTATGATTGTAGAACGGAGTCGTGTCTTCGCTTGAGATTAATTAAACGTTTCTTTAATGACCGCGCCGAGGGCTGTTTTGCCTCGGCTGGGGATGGCGAGTCAGTTGTCGGTGTCACAGATCGCGACGAGTTCGAAGAATTGATTCCAGTCTTTTTGCGGCGAGTCGGAGACGAGGCAACAGAGGAGCCCTATATCACGCGTTAGTCTATTATTGGGCCATAGAAATGTCAAAACCTACTGAATTGCTTCTCCTCCGTTGGTGGGGTGGCTCATCGCCTTCTGAATCCTCGTCGTCTTCGCGACCTGACCAGGATTTGCGCTTTTTCGACCCTGTTTGCATTTCGTCTTCAGATCCGTCGTCACTCGCATCATCGCCATCATCGTCTACCTCTGGCATCTCCAGTAACGCGTAGTATGCCTCTCGTTCGTTGCGAAGCTCTTCCTCGATGTCTCCGTCATCATACACGATGATTCCACCATTCTTCGACGTGTAAGCGGAAGTGATGCACCCTTTGTCAACCCCGCGTCCTCGCCGTCGCGCATTGGCATCGATTTCAGCCATAGGTTGGCCCATCCCGGCTTGTCCACCAAATACGTTCCCCAGGTTCCACGGCCGTCGCGCGTCGAATACCCAGATCTCCACGCCTCCCATATCTTCCACCTCGTCCTCGGGATTGCTCAAAGCCAATATCTCGCTCAAATCCACTAGACCCCCTACTCCGAGACAGATGACTACTCCTCCGCTGCCACCATTGGTGGTCTGCATTGGGCGGACCAGCTCCTCCCCCGCACGCGACAGGTCGCCATATCCTGCAACTGGTTGAATTTTATGAGGGATATAGTCGCGTTTTAACAAAGCCGTGAGAATTCGACAGGCACATAGTGCGTCTGGCTCTAATGCCACGAGAATCAAGACGGGTGGAGAAAGTGGGTGGTGAGATCGGAGGAGTTGTAGGTAAAGATGTGAGATGAGCTGCCGAGGGAGATACATGGCCAGCTTGGGATTGTTATATGCTCATGCGACAGCTCATGAAGAAAAACTCGTAAGAATAAGCTCAGAAATGTGAGGTGGTTATTTGGTGTGAAGCCCTTGCAGCAAAGAGTCTCCCATAGCGCCGGGGAAGTGGACAAGCGCGACGCGTCGAGGCACGTGCCGAGATTCCATACCTCATCACCTCGACTCGACGATATTTGCTCATTTATTACTTCAATACTTCTTTGAATGTCTTACTTCTTAATTCCTTGAATTAAAAACCGGTATGGATCTTCCAAAATATGGGTGGTTCATTTTGTTGCTCAATGCAAATTGGGTGCTTTACGCGAACTCTTCCGTCTATGCTCTAAATTGAGTCTTACGCGCAAATCCTTTGTTCAAATCACGCTTTCTACCCACCACGCAGTCTCCCGCAAAGCAAGTCAAGTTTATCACGGTCTCAGCTGGTAAAGGCCCTTTAACGATATTCTTGATATGCTGAGTGAGCTCAGGTCCCGAGTTGGTTTCCAGAATCACATCATCACCCTTCTGCAACTTTGAATGGTAGTAGATCCACCGAAGACAGGCTTCAGATTCTGAAATTTGGAGCTTTACAATGGTCGCTCTGAAATCTGCATTATTAGCATGCATATTGTACATGCTACCATACCAGGTCCCGTCTGCATCGACGCTGGTCCTTTGGGCAGTCATGGAGCGAGTGGAAGGGCTACAGGTTATTAGCTGGCTGGGTGTGATATTGACTGGGAGTGACAGTATGTATATGTACGAACCTGTAAGCGTGAAAACACGATTCCATGCTGGCGAAGGAGCGGGAAAAGCTCCTCTTTCTTTCGGCTAGCTAGATTATACCAACCCTAGTATACAACTAGATTGACATAGCCTCTCTCTTCACACACACTTTTGAGGAATTCCTCCAAGAGCTGTTCAGAGAAATCCATAGGCCGAACTGTGGTGAGATCAGCGTCATTCATTGCTTGCAACAAAGCAATGTTGTAGGTATCTTCTCAAACTGACCTTTCGAGTATTCCCCATGGATGGTAGCGGCTTGCTGATTAATTGGTGTGTTCTCATCTACATGATGGAAATCAAGTACATGGATTTGATCCGTATAAAGACGACCCAAGCTCTCTTGGGGAGAATTCTGTATTGCCGGACCCGTGAGGGTTCTCTCTCCTCTGGGAGCAGAGGAGCTTTCGGTGATCGGACTTATCCTGGTGTTGATCTTAAAGCCCTGACTTGGCGCTCTCGCTTCCCCAACGACGTCTCGGAATGGCCAGGGCTTGTATTTCGATGTGGTGGATATTGCGACTCCTTGGGCTGATCAAGGAGTTTTTGAGCTTCCCCGGTGGTGGTCAAAGGGGTCCCAATAGAGTAGCCACTGAACAGTGTTCCTGGTAAAGACACGATGGCTTCTCTATTGTCTTAGGATAATTATCGCTTTGTGACCTTCCGATGTAAGAGATGACGGTTGACATCTCATGGGAAGAAAGCGGCTGGCATTTATGAGCTAGAGATGGTTCGACAACCTTTATTGGTATATAAAAAAGAATGAAGCTGGATATCATCTATCAGAGCGAAGCTTCTATATATTTCTGCATTTGCATGATGCTTAACGACCTTTGGAATCAGCATCTGAAAGCATGTATGCTAATACGCAGTGCTGCAATCGGATGCAAACAATATCCCTGCCCGAAGAGACATATATAGCATACCTTACGGCATCTTGGTTAGTTACATCTTTAGTAGGATGGTTACTTTGGCTACGTATCTCAAAAGCATAGTGTTTCCCATGGGCTGTTTGATGGATATCTTTCAAATTCAATAATCACAGAGGTAACGCCTTGCGCCATGAACATGCTATATTCTCCAAACCCATTCCAGTGAAGACATTATGGCCATACATCCACAAGTCCAGGGAGAAGAAAAAAATCAAGGTTGCAACCAAAGCAAAGAAGACTTGGTACTCTGTTGCGAAATATTAAACAGACGAGCGGCCTAAAATCGATCCAGCCACCCAGATGGCGGTGCATGCACCAACGACAGAGATTCCAACTAACCGCTTGCCCCAGTTGCTGTCGTCCGCCATTTTGGTCGGCCCAACAGTGCTCTTCAGCTTCAGATGCGCAAGTGATGAATGTAGGTCTTCGGTGACATTTCCAGTGGAATCACCAAGTATGGCTGAATATTCCTCGTCACGCTTTTGCCACTTCTCTACAAGTCGCGCAATTTCAGCCAAATCTTCCTTAAGAGAGCCAGGTTCAGTAGCATTGGCATTCTCAACTTCCACGTTCTGGACATTGCCGAAGAAATCAACCACGGTCCGCAGGCGGCCTTCTTGCTCGCCTCCAGGGAACAGGTCCCACCGGACACCCGGCTGGGAGTGAATCTTCGACTCATCGTAAGAATCGAACAAGTCTCCTAGGTTGAGTTTAGAAGTGACACTTGTGACTTGTGTCTCGAGGAATTCAAGAACATAGTATGTCCAGCGATCAATGACAGCGACGCCGACGTCGTTGTCCGCATGGTGGGAATAGGAAGACTGGTCAATCTCGCTGGAGCCTGTCGCCACGATGTTGGGCGAGTAGAAATGTGTGTACATCGTATTGGCCTGGCAAGTGTCGATCATGAACAACAGCTCATGGTAGCGCTTTTTCTCCCACATCTGTCCAAACGCGTCCGCAAGATCCCACGCGCCGATCTCTTCGGCGTCCTGAAACTTTAGGAATTGATCGCCTCCATGTCCGGTCATGTATACTAGTACATTGCTGCCGGCGTCAGATCCCAGGCGCTTACTGCGCGGCACGTCTTCGTCGAGGCGGTCGGTCAAGAGTCGGATGAAGTTCTCCACGGTCACTTCGTACCCCCTGTAGTCCACTTCGATGTTGTCACCATATAGATCGACTGCGCGGTCTGCGTTACTGTAGACGGTGCCCGGGAAAGCATTTCGGGGGTTGCAAGCCATATCATCGGGGAGCATGAGGATAATCTGTGAATCGGGAATGCCGAGCCGTTTGACGGTTCGGTATAGTGAGAGGACATTGGCGAGGTGGCGGTAATTGAACCAGAAGCGAGAGGTAGATACGAGTACTGCCCAATTAGAGGTGTGTTCAGCGACAACTGCGCTCGCGAGGAGCAGTAAGGCGAACGCCTGTAGAAAGCGGAAGAGCAAAGCCATTGTGACGGACGATCAGATCATAGTAGGGAGGAACACTGCTTGTCTCACTAGCCGGTAAATGTGAAATCGGCAGTGACAAAGCGCAAATCAAATCAAGCCCCACAGATGTCAAATCACAAATACCAAGGCCATAGCACAAATGGCCGGAAGAAGACAGACAGACAGCTTCAAGAGCTGCCCAGGCGAGATAGGGAGATTACAAATGCCGGGGAACTTCCAAGGTTGGGTGCCACCTTCATAAGGCATGAATTACAACGCACGGGCCAAGGACAGAGTCACCGCCTTCATCGGAGTCGGCATATTGGTCCCGCGGATCAGATCATGTAGTAGAAACTCGATTCCACCTTTTTCTTTTCACATCCATACCTCAGATTCTGTCCAGTGTTTAGTTTGTATATCATATTTCACCATGGCAGGCAAGAAATCAGCAGGTGAGAACACCAAGAAGGTCGCCGGAAACGCTCGTGTATGTTTTTATTAAACCCCGCCCCCGCTATTATTGCCACATCCCTCGAGCATAAGATCATTTGGACAAAGGCTAACAGTGCCGTACAGAAAGCGGAAGCTGCAGCATCGAAGAAGGCATCTGAGGACCAGAAGAAGGCTGCAGAGGAGGAAAAGGAATGGAAGAAGGGATCCAAGAGCAACGCTAAGAAGTATGCGATCTCAACCTCTCAGAGAACATGTCCTCAAGTACCGAGCTAATCACCCTCAATCTCCAGGGAAGATTCCGAAGCTAAGAAAGCCGAAGCCGCCCGCAAGAAGGCCGAGCGCGACGCCCTACTCGCCGAGGAAGAAGCCTCTCAACCAGCAAAAGCCAAAGGCGCGAACGCCAAGACCGCACAAAAGAAGACTCGCGGCCTCGATCTTTCACAGTTGGATGATGCTCCTGCGGGCAGGAAGAAGGATACTGCTCTCAGCGCCACTGGTATCGACAACGCCCTAGACGCCCTGTCCCTGGCCTCGAAGGACACATCCAAGATCGACCGACACCCCGAGCGCCGATTCAAGGCCGCATATGCCGCATTCGAGGAGAGGCGCTTGCCAGAGATTGAGCAGGAAAACCCCGGTCTGCGCCGGAACCAGCGTATGGATCTCTGCCGGAAGGAATTCGAGAAGAGCGAGGAGAACCCATTCAACCAGGTGCATGCTGCTGTTAATGCCACCAAGGAAGAGGTTGCTGCGCTTCGGGATAGCGAGCGCAAGAAGCTCGAGGGCAGACTGGGCGGCAAATAGATTGCTCTGTTGCTGAATCACAAGCATTCAAGGGCATAGATTGTTGAGAAGCTGTGGGCATGGGCCGATATTGTCACATTGACCGTGGATCCCAAGTCTCCATGCTCTCAAATACCCAACATGGATGGTGTGAAGACTGTGAGCCTCTTGTCTTGACTCGGAGTTATTTTTGCACGGTTCTGGAATACCAGCCGTTTTCGAGTCATTAAGTCGCTGCATAGTTCAAACACAAGGCTTAATGCTTAAGTCCGGGAAATAGGCAACTGTGACGCTTTTGTTTTTACATCGCACTATGCATTGTGTCTTTCCGGCATAAAAATTACGAAATACAATGATCAATCTCTTTCAAGTTATGCATTCTGTTCCGACAACAGCCTACCTGGCAGCCGATACCTTAAACAGACATAACCTGTAAGTTCCTACTAGCATAGCTCCGTTGCACCTAGAAAAAAATGATAAAGCTTTGGACCCTGCCAGAGCCATATATAATTGGTTTCAAATATCCTATGACATCGTAGCTCGCACATCCCACACATATAGACTCTCATCCCAGCCAACACTAGCACACCAGCCCTCACTTCCAAACAAACACCAGTCCACGCCTGTTACAAACTCGGTATGTCTACCCATGCGCCCTAGCTCCGCGCCAACCACTGGACCAGCGCGCATCATATCCATATCCCCGCCCGGGCCCGCGTCTGACCGGTCACTCCACACTCGACAAGTCATATCGTAGCTAGCACTTAAAAGGACATTAGAAAGATGCGGTGACCAAGCCACTTTCCGCACCGCGTATTCATGTCCGAGCATAGTGGTCAACGGTCCTTGTTGCGGGGCCCGGATATCAAACGTCCGAATAGCACGGTCAACACCCGCCGTAGCTAAAACAGTGGGCCGGTACTTGTTCCAGTCGTGGGTGAGAGCCTCAGCGGGCGGGGCAGGACCGCCCGGCTGGCCGGGGATTGCAGGCGCGGGGGGACCGGCGTGGATGGGAATCTGAGTGACGAGGTGGTTTGAGGCGGAGGCCGGGGTGCGGAGATCGAAAACGCGCACGTATGAGTCTGACGTCACGCATGAGATTACGTCTGGGCTGTGTGGACAGAATGATGCGGAGTAGGTGCAGCTGTGTGTTGGGAGGGTGAGGAGGGACTGCGGGCGATGCGGCGACCAGATACGGACTGTGCCGTCCCAGCTACTTGAGCAGAAGCGGTCTTTTGCGACTGGGTTCCAGCTCACGCTGAATACTTCCCGTGCGTGTTCTTTCCAGTTTGAGATTGGGAATTCGTCCGCTGTGCAGTCGAATAGCTTGATGCTGCCGTCGCCTGATGCGGCGAGGACTTGGTTCTCGTGGAGTTCGGACCATGCGAGATCATATAATGAGTCCTGTGTCGTGAACCTGGAAGTTATGATAACGCGAAATGGTTAGAATTAGGTTCTTACTTCCGACTCCGTTGCGCACTCCGCGGGGTCTGCGAATATCCCACTTACCATTTTAGCGGTTGGATTCCATTCGCAGTCAACTCCAAGATATGCAGGCGGCCATTGCCAACTAGGCCAAAGTTTGAAGAACTTGCAACAGCTAGCCGATTGTCAAAGAATGGGGAGTATTTGACAGCGCAACCCTGATATCCTTGTGTGCGGTAATGGAGCATGATGAGCGACTGTTCCGCGCCGGTCGCTCGAGGGGGAATATAGAGAAAGTGAGAAAGTGAGATCTTCAAGCGAGCTAGGGTATCAAAAGCATAAACATCAATGGTCACGAAGATGTCAAGTTCAGATTCGGCGTATGATCTCGGGATTGCGGGGATCAAATGAGCCGAGGTCCTTCCTTGGCTTTCAGGCACGGCCTTTTCTAACTATACTTTCACGTTCGCCTTTGATTTATTACCTATACCTGCATTTTAATAGGGAGTTGGTACTCGCGAACGCCCCTTCGATGCTCTCATCTCTACCGAATTAGATACACCTTCCTAACTAGGTACCGCTCCTATACCTTAACTAGTTTTGTATACTCTGAGTACTAGGCTTTTCGGTCATTATCAATTCCCTATATAAAAGAAGATTATATAGAAAATGAATGTATATTGATTGAGATATATACGTAGTTGAAGTTGAGATATATATTTCATAGGTAAAAACCACGACTGTCCTAACTTATGGCACTATCTGTGTGGAGTACAATGTTGTACTAGTTAGTTGGATGTCGGATGAATTATATATTCCATCCAACAGGTGTCATGGCTTGGTATGACGAAGTATTGTGTCAATGTACATAGTACACAGTATCGTTGCTTTAGCCGGGGTGGTGGCGCCAGTTCTTCTTGTTTTGATCAATTTGCAGCATGTCTATCAACACATTTTTTTTTCTCTTCACAGTCCACTATGTTGCTACTTACTTAGATTCTGCACAAATGTCACACTGTTTTCATAGATGGCTAAGGTGAGTATATGGTGTTTGTGATATTGACGTCAACGAGCTACATCTGTAGCTGCATCCAGCCCTAATTGCAACGGTAGTAAGGAACCATTCTAGACCCTCAATTTTCCATTTCAAGAGCATAGATCTGAGCCAATCATATCAAATAACCACAAGGTGAGCCACGCCGAGGTTATTTTGCCTCAGCCCCTGCAAAGTATGGGAATGACGCCATGGTTGGCCTCTTCTGAAATTTGCTTCCGAGTCTGCTGGATTCAATTCTGATTGAATATATTATTGACATATAAATCGACCGCCATGATAAGGTCAAAACAATATGATACCAAAACAGCACCCACACAGGGACGCGACAACCCAATGCCCGTGTCAAAGCACTATACATCTCCGGCCGGTGTATTCCTTAATGAAGAAGTCTGCCGACTCGGAGCATTGCCAGGGCTGAGATCCCTACCTCCAGGCCCAGAACGTGACTTTCTCACCCTATCATGGGGGCCTATCATCTACCGCACCTCGTACGCTCCAGAAACCAAACGCCTTCTCCCCGTATTCCTGCGCTGTCTCAATAATTCCGTGCACCGGGCCTTGCACCGGACATTTACAGGTTCCGATGAAGAAATAGAAACCCTCACAACGACATATGCCTCCAAGGTTTTTAGCTCGCCAGAGATATACTCCAAACTGGACGAAGAAGCGGTCCGGCAGGCTTTCCATGATTTCAAGGTGTCGCTTAGGATACCAGAAACAGAACTTCCGAGCAGACTGCGCATATGCTTGATGCTAGATGACGAGGCGTTAGCGCACTTGAAATGTGTTTTAGATCTTTCCTCGATGGCTGAGGAGGATGCAGATGTGGGTGGATGTTGGGTGAAGGTTGTTGAGGAGAATTTCCCAGATTCGAGGATCGGCGATCACCCGCTTGCGAAACCCGATATGGAAGGTGTATCTCAAGCTAGAGAATATCGTGGGAGTTATCACGGGTGGACGATGGTGGCACTCGATGCATTGGTAGAGGTCTTTGATGGGCTTCGGCAAATGAAATGGTTGGTTGACTATCATCGAGAGGGGAATGTATACTTGGGAGATGGTAAATGGAGGAGTGTATCAAGCTAGCGCTTTGAATTGTTTTCCAAATTGCTTTCACTAATTCGACATTCCTTTAAGTCTTCTAGTTTGAGGAAATGTATTTATGCTGAAACTGACACAATTTGACTAGTGTTCATCCCGGGGGGGATATCTATACGTATAGTTCCTTCTCATTATATCGCAAGAAGAGCCGTACTTGCCTTCGTATGATCTCCTCCCGAGGATTAAGTGAAAAACCCCTCCCCCCAAGTTTCATTCTCTCCAAGCCTTGCCGCAATTTATCGATACTGGTAGCTTGACGCTGCTCTTACACGCGCACGAAATAGCAAGGCTCACAGTGATGGCGCCGCCACTAGCGTACCCAGCCGTGGATTCGGTAAAGATGACAAGTGACCTAGAAAAGTGGGTGGCTAAGGCGGCCGGGACCGTATTATCGCTGAGAAAGTGAATATCACGAGAATCTAGTGCACTGGTAGCAGACTCTTGGGTTAATTCAATTAAGCAAAACCTCATAAATTCAAGATAGGGGAAATTGAACCATGTATCACAGTCGAGACAGATAAATCAATATTAATCGTTAAGCCGGCTTTTAAAAGCCATTATCCTGCGGCTCGAACTGAACAGGGCGTATTATAGAAACAAGTATGTCCCAACTTCAAAAATCCGTATGAAAACAAGACTTCGGTCAGGTGCATTTGCCATTTCAAATGCAACGAAAATAGACCGATCTGACCCCAATTGGATTGATAAAACCGTATAGAGATGGAAGTCAGGTCACCATTAACGCGGGGGATAACAACGTGAGGAAAAGCAATAGCGGTTGAAATTGTGACCGAACCTTTCAATGAACCAGGCGTTGAAAGAAGAGCGTGAAAAGTGCTCGAGGAACAACAGGACTGAAAAGATTAGCTAATGGACAACCCTTTCTCCACCTAAAGCGCAGGTACGTGAATAAGGAAGCGCTAAGTATCCAAGATGTGGGTTCTCTTAGACTCTTGCAGGCTGGAAAGACCGAGTCGTCTGAGTGAAGCGAGTGGTCTAGGAAGACTAAGAAACGGTTTGGAATATCCTTTTTGGGTTTCTTTTTGTGAGTCCTTTCCGCCCTTCTTAAAGCTGTAACTAGAAGAATGACTGGAAATACATAGTCCCAAACGACTTTTCAATATATAACGTGCAATTAGACTACCTACCCGGTATTAGTGCTGGGGTTGAAAATGAAGGTAGGTTTCATTTCTTAGTCAAATAGCGAGTCACATCAAATTCAAAGTTATGATTAGAGCCTGGGTGCTATATAGAATATCCCAAGCCATTGAGAAGACAGCCCTGTGGAGACGTAATAGTCTCATTCCGGGTGTGCATCTATGACATCGTGATCCGATTGGTCACTTCGACAGCAATCATGTGCCGATAAGCATTTTATGATCCATGAGGCTTATCAATCACTTTAGGCATTCATCCATCCCGAGGCGCATTCATCACTTTTCAGAGCCTCGAAAGAATGGGACTTGAAATATGGATGGCTTCATATCGAGGAAACGTCCACGGCTCTTGAATCCGAATGAGGAGCCTAAGCACGAGTCACCGGATCCCCGCGAAGACACCACTGATACCAAGCTAGCAATACTGCTATCTCTCTTCCCGGCCATCAAACAGGACGAGCTATTGGATATACTTGTATCCTGTGAAGGGTCTGTGGAGAATGTTGCCGACCTCCTCTCCGTAAAAGACTTCACAGCAGGCACAACCGTGAGCAAAAAACGAGCTGTTGCCTCATCATTCGGCGTACAGACATCTCTCTCATCACACGTTTTTACAACAGCTGAAGATGGGAGCATGAAACCCATGCATGAAAATGCGCGAAAGAGAATCCTTCCGCCTCCAAAGAAGGGCAAAACTCTACATCTTTACTCGCCTGAGGACATTACCACCTACACACCTTGTACTATCATTCACAACTTCTTACCGGCTAAAGAAGCAGATACACTTCTGCTTGAATTACTTGATGAATCTAAACACTTTTCTCGGTATGACTTTCAACTCTTCAACCGGACTGTCCAGAGTCCCCACACACATGCCGTGTATGTCTCTACACCCGAAGAACACCGGCAACAGACCTCGGAATATACCTACGGTGGCACATATCGGTCAAATGTGCGCCAGGCAACACCACAGCTACGAGCAGTGTCATCCCAAGTACAGAGAATTATCAACAACGAGATCAACAAACGAATCCGAGACGTTTATCCTGACGGAAAGAAGTTACAGTACCAGTCCCCAAAAGAGTGGCGGCCTAACGCAGCATTTGTCAACTGCTATGACGGGCCGAGTGAAAGCGTGGGATATCACTCCGACGAACTCACCTATCTCGGTCCTCACCCGGTGATAGGAAGCCTGAGCTTGGGCGTGGCACGCGAATTCCGAGTCCGTCAGATAGTACCTCAGGAAGACGACGAGACTGCTGAAGATGATCACAAAGCCGATAAAACTGGTCCAGTTACAAATTTTGCCCGGAACCAGACTACATCGGCTGCACGCGTTGACGCCCAAGGCCAAATCTCAATCCATCTTCCACACAATTCTCTCCTTATTATGCATGCAGAGATGCAAGAGGAGTGGAAACACTCTATCGCTCCAGCTCGAACCATTTCCCCACATCCGATCTCCGGGAACAGACGTATCAATATCACATATCGTTGGTATCGTGATACTTTACATCCACGCTACACGCCACGTTGCAAGTGTGGCGAACACACAATTCTCCGGTGTGCACAACGCAAGCATGAGACGCGAGGGAGATACATGTGGATGTGCTATGCTGGATTTGCACCAGGAAAGGAAGGGTGTTCTTTCTTCCAGTGGGCCGAGTTTGACGATGATGGGGATCCGATGTGGGGAAAGAAAGTTATCCGGGACGAGGCCCCTACTTTGACGAATTTCTCGGCATCTCAGTAATAGACCATCAAAGTCAGTTTTATAGGTGCATATGCAGAGATGCGGAACCATCCCGTTTTTGACCTCGGGTATACAAACGAAATACACGAAGATAAACGCATGTGCCAAATATGGTCTAGAGACTGTGCGCTTTAAATCAGGTTGATCAATTGAAGTATAAAATTACTTCGGTGATACAAGCTGTGAGTCCTAAAGTCCAATGAAATCCAAGTCAGTGATCGACTGCGATACTATGGCCTCAAGCGGAAGGTGAATTCCGTATTCCGCAAACTCCACACTTTAGGTGGTTCCTCGGCCGTCTTGGCATCTATTCGGGCATTACACTAGCACTTCACCGGACCATGCCTCTAATGCATGCGAATGGGCCTATCTCCGATTGTGTACAGAAACAGGTAAGATTACCCTAAGCTACCCCAAAACATGAAGATATGCGGAATCACCTCCGCTCCACTCCGCTATTTCAAAAGTACGGTGTAACAAGCTGGCGAGCTCGAATTTCATGCTTTTGGCTGTTGTTCTTTCATTTGCCATCTTTATACAGTCGAGATCTGGAATCTACACCATGGCTTCTGTTGAGGATACCTATGACTATATTGTCTGCGGGTAAGATACCTATCAAGAGAAGCTTAGAATCTTGTTAACAATGAGGTAGAGGAGGAACCTCTGGCTGTGTGGTTGCCGGTCGTCTAGCTGAAAACCCTGAAGTCAGAGTCTTGCTGCTGGAGGCTGGACAGCATAATAAGGACCTGGAGAATGTTCATATGACCGGCGGGTGAGCTACAGAAGCCTAGTTGGTGCATCCATTGTTACTGACAGATCAGGTGGTCAAACAACTTCGATGCCGAGACCGACTGGAACTTCATCACTCCTCCAATGACAGGAGTTGACAACCGTCAAGTGAAGCTGAGTCGTGGCCGATTCCTTGGGGGATCCAGCGGGTGCAATGGCACGCTTTGCATCCGTGGCAATAAGCAGGATTATGATGACTGGGGGCTAGATGGATGGAGCGGAGAAGAGTTCTTTAAGTATATGAGAAAGGTAGGCGGCATGGTTCCACGCCAGTATTGATGACAATGCCTAAGTAGGTACTAACAAACATGAGTAGTCGGAGACCTTCCACCCGAAGGCATGGTTTCAGGCAGACAAAGAGAGTCACGGATACTCTGGGCCTCTTCACACAGAGCCGCACGATCTAGCGCCAATCTCCCAGCTCCTGCTCCACTCTTATGCCTCGCAAGGCATGCCCTTGCACCATGATATGTTCAGCACTGGCGATGTTGCGCAAGGATGTGGCCATGTACCCCGAACAGTGTACCAGGGCACGCGGACAACAGGCGCTGATTTCGTGACTAACAAGAACCACCGTGGGAACATCACCATCAAGACCGATACTACTGTCGACAAAATCATCTTCAGCAAGCAGGCAAAAGAGACCCGCGCTTCCGGCGTAGTCACGCAAACCTCAGATGGCAGGTCCAGCGTCTACTATGCCCGAAAGGAAATCATCATCTCTGCAGGCGCCTACTGCAGTCCCGCAATCCTCCTTCGATCCGGCATCGGCCCAAAGGCAGAGTTAAAACAGCACAATATTCCTTCATTGGTCGATCTCCCAGGCGTGGGAAAGAACCTCATGGACCACCTTGTCAGTAATCTCTACACAGCTATTAATACCAGCATGAATCATTCTAACTCTCCACCCTCTAGATCGTATTCATGTTCTATGAAACCGAAGAACAAGGCCTAACAAACGACCACCACGTCTACCACAACGACAACTTCGACCGAACCTACGCACAATGGAAAGAGCAAAGAACCGGCTTCCTATCCAGTTTCCCCTTTGGTAGCTTTGCTTTCGCGCGTCTCGACGACCGACTAAAAGATGAGCCTCTTTGGAAAAACGCTGCCCGCAAACCAGGCCGTGACCCCATGGGCCTCACACCACAACAGCCAAACATCGAGTTTTTCAGCACGGAGTGCTACGGTGGTCCCAAGCAATACGACCAACTCCCGACTAATAACCAGCACGCGTTTTCCATGATTGCAGAGCTGTTTGCACCGAAGTCTCGTGGGTCGGTGGTGCTCGAATCGGCGGATCCGTCGGTGAACCCGGTTGTCGATTGTAATTATCTGGCTGATCCACTTGATCTGTTGGTCCTTAGTGAGGCTTGTCGGTTTGGGAATGAGGTTGTTATGCAGGGTGCTGGGACTAAGGATATTGTTAAGGGTTCTTGGCCGCCGAATTTGAATCATCATACTTATAAATCGAGGGAGGAGTGGGTTCCGTATGTGAAGCAGCACGCGACTACTTGTGAGTTGGCGGAGTATTGGAATTGCGTGTGGCCCTGTTTGTTTACTGACTTTTTGTTCACAGGCTACCATGCGGCGGGGACTTGTGCCATGGGGAAAAAGGATGATCCCATGGCTGTTCTCAATGAGAAATTGCAAGTCAGGGGTGTTTCGGGGCTTAGAGTTGCTGATTGCAGTGTCATGCCTACGTTACATGGAGGACATACCCAGATGCCGGCTTATGGCATCGGAGAGAAATGTGCAGATTTAATCAAAGAGACATGGCGGATGGCGGGTAATGTCTATCCTCGCATCTGATACTTTATGCTGTCGAGTTTTGCCAGCGTTGAGAAAGAATTGTGACGTTTTTTGTGGTTATGTGTCCTACGCTATACTCAGCTCTAGCACTGGATTGGAACACGAGGAGTTTCACTTCATTAATTGAATAAAGAGTTGGTTCCAATTGGAAGCTATACTTAAAGGGTAAGAGAGCCTTCCTATAGAGGTACAAATATCAGGCATAACCCAAGTCTGTCACGAGCAAATCAACCACAAGGTCCCTAAGAATAGTGCGATGATTCCAAAAGAGCAATTCAAGCAGTCGATCTCAACTGAGTTCGCTTGCAGATCCCAAGCTGATACTGATAGCGTCGTCATCCAGTTCATACGACATTAACGCTGAGACACTGCGATGATCGCCAGAAGGACGGGACGGCACACCTGGAGTGCGCGAGATGGTGCAATGAGTTTCCAAACAAATAGTATGCGGTTTCGGTAGCAAAGAGTGCTGATGTTCGAGGCGGGCGCTTAGAACATGCTGCGCAACCGGCTCAGACGAATATGCCTTTAGAACACTGTTGATCTGCCTGATCAAGTCTTCTAGCACGGGATGTTCAGTCAAGTGAGCTTCCTGGTAAAACCCGATCGGCACATCCATTTTAACTTTGAAGGTCCAGGTCTCCCCTGGCCGTAGCCGTGCCAGATGGCAGTCTTCCATTGCCGACTGAAACTGGCATCCGTGGCCCTGCTCAACAAACAGTTTTAAGTCTGACAGGGCCCCAGGGCTGAGACCAGTACGAAGCTGCCGAATGATTTTAGAGACCTTTCGCATAAAATGAACTTCGCCGGATCGTGGATCATCGCCATCAGCATCATAGAAAATGTGCCAGCCAAGTGGATGGTTTGCTGTGTCAAGAGGAAAGCGAAGCTGAGGAGAGATTGTATGGATACCAATAGCCGTGTCCACGCCAGATATAAACAGATTTTCTGGGGGACACGAGGAAATGAATATCAGATGACAAAACGCAGCTCTAGGAGAGGGATAAAAGAGTCGAGATGCCTGTCGGATAGAGTTACCTGCGTCGGGGAATTTGCTCGTTTTCTTCTTCAGATGGAGGAGAGACAAGGCATTCAGAGCAGTTCTCAACGCCTCGAATGAGTGGAACCCCAACGGAAGCAATAGCTCGAACCCGTTTCTAAAACTTCCGTCAACACATGCTACAGCTATTCTGTCACTGTTGAGGGCCAAATTTGAAGCAAGCACAGAAGATGCCAGGACCATTGGCGTCAAAAGGCTAACAGAAGATTGCTGCCTATTTTATGGTCAGCACAAGTGTTTTCTTTGACGAGTAAGCCAGTGGGGTTGACTCACAAGTTATCAAAAAGTATAATAATGTCAAGGGGTGCAAGGCTCGAGGTTTCAGGCAGGGAAATTGACTCAACATCAGCAGATACATTCACTGACGCCCATACAGACATCGAATCTGTGCTCATGCACGGCCACCCTGTGTAGGATCTCATAGTGGCAAACGCGACAGGAAACTCCAACGGACAAAGTAATCCGGATGACCCTGGGCGCAGCATGTTTGACAAAGACCGAGTACTATCGACTCTGGATTTGTGTTTCGAGATGGGATATGCTGGTGGTTCCATTGCCCCAGAATCCGAGACTGACTTCGACGAGAGGCATGGCTCTATAGAACCATAAGACCCAGAGCTCCAGCGAACAAGCAGTTGTGGTGCCCATTGATATCCACTCTGGGTCATGAGTCCTCTTCGAGGACCAACAAGGTAGCGCGAGGTCTGTAACAGATAGTCAGTAGGAACAATACCATTGACACCAATGTAGGGATTACCTGGTCGATAAAGGGGTCTTGATTCGCATCAAGAGCAGTCTTGCGAATACCTCGGGAAGTTGCAGCATGATCCTGTCGAGTTTTTACCACATTGATATTGTAAAGACTATCACTGAGAGATGGGGTTCTGGTTGATGCTGCAAGCTCGCTTGGATCGCATTCCACACTGGCAGAAAGGGACGAGCCGCGAGAAGGGATCTGTGGATATGACAGGCTCGAAAGAGAGCTAGATGTCGAGTTGGCTCTATGTATGGATGTGAGGCATTGGGTGCGGCGTTTGAGCACAGTGATCGGCGTAGTTTGTGTGTCCTCCATGGTGTCGCGGTATCTAAATATGTTCTCTGTTCCTGACAGAGGGCTCAAAGTCAATCCGAATATCTGAAGCCTCTGTGGCACAAATTAAATCCGAGTGAGGTCTGACGGGACAGGCCTCTGAGTCCGACGGGATCTCCCTGTGTCTCTGTTGCTTCCAAAGACTGAAGCAAGACAGGCACGACAGGCACGATTCTTTGAGGGAATGAACGCTCCAGTAATTAGAACACGCAAGAGCGCTGACAACAACGAAGATGAGAACAACGATAGGAACAAGGACCAATGCAATAATTAAAGCTGAGCTTTTGATGTCATATAATAGCTTATAGGTCATTTTGCTTTGAATATATTGATGTGAGGAGGAGAAATTGGGAAGTAAAGAACATTGAGGGCATATGCTCCTGCCACTTCCCATTCCGACGACTAAGATGGCAACAACTATGTCATCTCCATGGCCCCCGGACAGCAGATCCATAGGCCGAGATTCAAGTCGATAAATATCTCCAAAAGAAAGGTAGAGTAGCATTTGGGTATCATAATCCATTGGATAGCACTTATATCCCGTTCCCTGCCATCGCAGCCATCTTCTCCCTGGCCGAGTTCATGGTTGTATCATCCAGTCGCGAAAATCGAATCTAAAAGGTGGTTAGTATAAGTCGAGAGTAAGTATGAAGGGTCATATACCATTTCATCCAAACCCCCACGGTTAGCACCTCCATATAGCATCGGCTCAGAATGAGAGTTTTCAATCTCATCTTTCACCCGCCTGGCCCAGATTCCATCCCAGTGCCAATCCCCCGGAAGCCGAGCCTGTGGGCTTCCTCGTTTCAGTTGTCCTCGAGGTCCGCCTCGGCGATGTGCCTGCCATGCATGCCATGCTCCAGGGTTCCCCGCGACCTCAACAGGCAGCGAATCCAGAACCAATTCATCATCGAACGTCGACCGAATATAATCCAATATCTCCGACACTGGGACGACATTCCTTCGTTCCGCAAACTGATCCATAGCAGGTGTCTGTGCCAAACGTGGCGCTTCTACATCGCCGTCTACACTAGCTGCTGATGTCACTGGAGGGTTTGACGCGTTCGATTCATCCCCATCTGTAATCGGGCCGGCAGAGCTTGAGTGTCCTGTCGACACAGCACTTGCACTAGCACCGCTGACATTCCGTGATGTGTTCCCCGATGCTAGTTCGCTCCGCATCGCCCTACCAAACCAATGAGGGAATCCATGGCGCAGACTGAATCCGCCGGGCGGTAATCGTTCATCATCCGTTGCGCTGACAGGATTGTCACTTGCCGAGCCAGTGCTAAAGGTATATGTAGTGAGAGGCACAATCAATGGGTGGAACAAGTCGGTCGCGAAGGTGACTAGAGGAGGAAGGTCGGGATAGGTGTCCGGGAAGCGGAGTTGGAATCGGAGGACGGCTGAAGCATAGGGACCTGCAGACGGGAGTTAGTCGACGCGTAGTGTAGTAAATAAGACATTTCAATTCACCTGAGCGAACAAAAATCACTCCATTCCAGAGGGTCGGGTCTCCGGGCGCGAGGCTCACATAAACCCCTGGTGGTGCTGCACGTCTCAAGCTCGCGCTGCGGTGGAGTCAGTATACAGAGGGGTCTGTGTGGAGTAAAGAGGCTCACAATTCCAGGTGGAGCTGCTGCTTTCGAAGTGAAGGTATGCAGGGCAACTTGGAGGTCGACATGTCTACTTTAGCAGAGGAAAGTTGGGAAGATCCGGGGGTTGACGACAGCTTATCGATTGCTTATCGCCGATCGACATCGGATCTCAACCATTCAATGGCATAGTTCCAATTCTATACTTGAGTCAAGACTTTGAGGGTTCTTATCAAATTCAAGGATGCGCTATGTGTTTCTTTGGTGCTTAATATCCATGCCGCCAAGCTTACGGGAACACATACAGCCCTACCCGCAGACCTTCTGACAGCTCCTACCTCCCGAGGTCTAGGCATTGCACTGACTATAGGCAAAGAAGACTTTCTTGCTAAGAGGTCATTATCTTCGCAACATAAAACATCATCCCAGAGTTCATCTCAAGGCCATTCACCGAATAAGAAGAAAGCTAGCTCAATATTATAAGTCAAGTCCGTGAGGAAGGTTAGTGACGGTTCTAGCTGCCCCACGAACAGCGTCTATATCTAGATTAAAGAAAGTGAAGGGGTTTGTTTGCTAGCACCTCAAGGTCCTGTACGGAGTACGGAGTATACAACATACATAGACCTCGGGAATATATTCGAGTGGCTTCGGCTGGGGCTCCCGCTGCCCTTGGTCCGATGTAGACTAGTGTGCACTAATATGTATAAACCTCATCTCTTAGAACTCGATGTTTCGTCTTGATCGCTTCTAGCGCATGTCCTTTTATGCCTTTTATGCCAGTTGATCTCCAAGAAATAGTCAGTTTCTAATAATCCAATTTAGGGAATTTACTCCGTAGAAGCGAGATTCCGAGGTTAGAGATCTTATCTAAGGTGGCAAAGTGTGAGAGGCTCCAGGGGAACTAAAGAATTAAACATTTGAAAGTAAAAATTAACGTTGTGTTTTTTTCAAAAAGGGGGAGTGGGGCCCCAACAAAACCCCATGGGTCCCAACAAGCGGGTAGTGGCATTTTTATATTTTCTATATTTTCTATATGTATTTTATGTTTTGTTCTAATTTTTTAAGTTACCCCTGTGTTGTAAAATAGTTGATTGTATTTATAGATTGTTCCAAGTCAAGTTAATTTTCACGTCAAGTCAAGTGTGAATATGTACGCTGTAAACAAATAATGTTGGGGCGATTTGAGTGCCGCATGCCACCGAATTACGTCCGGAAAGCCAAGCTGAAAAAAAAAGTGGAATCACATGTCCCTTGCGCATACCAGTGCCGAGTCATCTCCAGCCCTAGCTTACATGCTGACTTACAGAAGAAGAAAGTATTTGCATCTGCCCGAGGGCAGATGCAAATCTCCAATTGCGTAAAGACAAAAAGCAAAATGAATTTGCCACACGATCTTGCATATTGGATTTGGTGGGACAATTCCAGACCAACCCACGGCTGTCTACTCCGTACTCCGTACTCCATATGGAATATACAGTACGAAAATGATCCGCCGAGGTAAGTTGATCACTTCGATCTATGTACCCACACGCTGGCCTTCACCGTATTCCCAGCATGTGAAAGTGGCATTGCAATCACAGCACCAGATAAGGTCTAGATCGCATCACATAGATAATCAGACCACTCGTACCAAAATTGTAAAATTGTTGGGGCGAAAGGAACTAGTCGATAAGACGGCTGTGAAGAACTCGGGTAGAGCGCATACAACATACAGCATACTCCGTACACATTGTAGAAGTATGAGATGGGCACATGAGATGGGCTATGACTATGTTGTATCGAGGAAAGATCAGCCCTATTCTGACTATTCCGGACAGTTCATGCGAGAATTTGATGGCGAAGGGGGTGGATCTGTAAATTTGCAAAACACTATACGGTTGGATTGGACTATAGGGATAGTGGCGGTATGAAAATTACCACCTCAGGGTCCCATGGTTGAATCCCCGGGGTTTTTTGTTATTTCAATTTTCCCCTTCAGTTTTTTTGGGTTTCATTTTGAGGGCTGTTTCCTTTCTCTTTCTTTCTTTTTGTTAATTGCCTGCTTTCTTGTTGGCTCTTCTTTAGAACGGGGACATCTCCAGGGCTTCAACCTTCCTTGTGCAACACAACCCCAAAAAAACTCAAAATATTGTGAGTACTAGATGACAGCTCGGAGAATCTCAAACTAATCTTATCACAGATTCTTGCGTCCTTCGTTTCAGTTCTATAGAAAGGGATATTTTAGTATACCCACCGTCACTTCGGAGTTGAACATCAACCTTGACACCCAACATGTCGTCTACCGCAATCCCCAAGCGCGTTGCGCTCAATCGCAATCCGGCTACAGAGTCCTCAACGGTCAGCTCTGTCTCGCCCTCGCCCTTTGACAGCCCTCGCCAGTCCCCCTCTTCTACCTCCCTTTCCTCGATGGGTTCGGAGCAGGAGGCCAGCAAGATGCTCGATACCTATGGCAACGAGTTCAAGATCCCAGATTATACGATCAAGCAGATCCGCGATGCCATCCCCGCTCACTGCTTCCACCGCTCCGCCGTCACCAGTTTGTACTATGTCTTCCGGGACCTGGCCATGCTGGGATCCGTCTTCTACCTCTTCCACAACTATGTCACCCCCGAGACCGTCCCCTTGCTGCCGGCCCGTGTGGCCCTCTGGACTTTGTACACCATCGTGCAGGGTCTCGTCGGCACCGGTTTGTGGGTTCTGGCCCACGAGTGCGGTCACCAGGCCTTCTCCCCCTCCAAGGTCCTGAACGACACCGTTGGCTGGATCTGCCACTCCCTTCTGCTCGTCCCTTACTTCTCTTGGAAGATCTCTCACGGCAAGCACCACAAGGCCACCGGAAATCTGGCCCGCGACATGGTCTTCGTTCCCAAGACCCGTGAGCAGTACGCCACCCGCGTCGGCAAGGCCCTACACGAACTCGGCGAGCTGTGTGAGGAGACCCCCATCCTGACCGCCGGCCACCTTTTGGCCCAGCAGCTCTTTGGCTGGCCTATGTATCTGCTCAACAACGTTACCGGTCACAACAACCACTCCAAGCAGCCCGAGGGCCGCGGTAAGGGCAAGCAGAACGGCTGGGGTGGCGGTGTTAACCACTTCAACCCCTCCAGCCCTCTGTACGAGGCCAAGGACGCTAAGCTCATTGTCCTGAGTGATATCGGTCTCCTCCTCACTGGCACCGCCCTGTACTACATCGGTGCCAACTTCGGCTGGTTGAATCTGCTGGTCTGGTACGGTCTCCCGTACCTGTGGGTGAACCACTGGCTCGGTAAGTTTTCAGACAAAAGAAAAACATCAGTTCGGTTCACTTTTGCTAACAATATCCATCGCAGTCGCCATTACCTTCCTTCAGCACACCGACCCCACCCTCCCTCACTACCAGCCCGAAGTGTGGAACTTCGCCCGTGGCGCTGCCGCCACCATCGACCGCGACTTCGGCTTCGTCGGCCGCCACATCTTCCACGGTATCATTGAGACCCACGTGCTGCACCACTACGTCAGCAACATCCCCTTCTACAACGCCGACGAGGCCAGCGATGCCATCAAGGGCGTCATGGGCAATCACTACCGCACTGAGGCTCACACCGGCTGGACTGGTTTCTTCAAGGCCATGTGGACCTCTGCCCGTGTCTGCCACTTTGTTGAGCCCACTGAGGGTGCCACTGGCGAGAGCCAAGGTGTTCTGTTCTTCCGCAACACCAACGGCATCGGTATTCCTCCTGCCAAGATGGCCGCCAAGGCTCAGTAGATCCTGACTCATTGGTGCTGATTCTGGTTTCGGTTCTGATCATGTTTTCTTTTTTTTTTTCCTCTCACATTATTCTGGTTCGATTTGAGCTTTGATGTCTTGTCTTGTTCACTTTGCGTGCATATCCATGGATGTATACACAAGGTCAACATGATTTTCTCGAGGAGATTGGGTGGCGATCATAGATGAAATCTGTTGTTTTTCTTGTTCTCGTCTTTGACGCTCAAGCTCTTTTCTCATGGCTGTTCATATCGTTGAATCCTTAGATCCATCATCTTGTTTCTTCGGTGAGGGGTTGAGATCATGTCGGCAGGAGGTAGTGGGGGGGAGAAGAAAGAAAAGAACCTGATGAAAATGGGGAAAGAGATGATTGTGATTTTAGAGAAATATGTTTTGTCATCGCTGTCCGTATATATGATTATGGTTAATTTGAAGCGTGTTCTTTTCGTCTATCTCTTCCTTAACTGCTTGCACGTGTACAATTCTAGACCAAATGATCAATAGGTGTAATCTTCAGCTCCCAACTCTGTTCTTCGAGATATTAGAGATGTCTCCAAGCATTTCCGAATCAAGTTGAGAAAAATGTAACATACACACGCAAGACATACCTGGTTTAAATATGTAGTAGCAGCATCAGCCAAGGCCACCAACTCCAAGTCTATAGCCCTAAATGGACCCATACTCAGCAGCTTTAAGTCCCACGAATTCATTTACTTGCCCTTCGTTCAACCTCTTCAATCGTTGTAGACCACACACCTCAAGTTGTAAACTTCCAATATTCACAAGATCAGCACTTCACACATAGACGGTGTCTATTAGTATTTAGAATATGTTGTACATTGTCTTTGCTCGGATGTCTGTTTATAATTTTCGGACATTTATATTATACAATAATGGTTATAGAAAAGATATCGCTGGTGGGTATATCAGTTCAGTTGCTGTTCTAGTCTGAGATGAACATGCCAACATAGTATGTCAAATTATTTAGATCACATTCGAGACTTTCCAAGATGTACTATATCTTTGGTAGGCAAGAATGAAAATTGGTTATATGACATTAGACGAATCAGTCACCATGACTCACACTTCTCAAGCCACCTTTCCAGATTTCAAACTCTACCTCACCACTTCTTCTACTTGGTTGGCCGTTCCTCGGTGTATCCTTGGGACCTGCCGTCCACGGCGAGAACACCAGTTTCATGGTCCTCCGTATGGTAGATTCAGGACCCGGAATGGGCTGGTGGTTCTGTGAGTCAGAGACTCTCTTCTTGAGAGAGGGGGCGGGCATTGCTATTGAATCCGGATCTCGATAGGTGTTGACATTTCCTCCGTTTTGGGACTGCGATGTTTCCTGTGTGGACGCCATATATGCATCATCGTCCACGGAAACACCTACAGCGTGGGATTCTTTCTTTTTCAATGCGATTCGACAGGCGATCTGCGTTGACCAGACGAATCCCAGGGCAGGGTTCTTCAGAGATCCGCTCTCTGGGTACGCGCCATCCCCCCAGCCAGAGTAGAAGCGCTCCTGGTGATCCACGTTCAACATGCTATTGCGTACTCGAGGGGCAATCAGGTACGAGCCGTCGAAGTTTTTATCGTTTGGTGCGTGGTAAGGTGATGAGGAGATAGCGGAGGAAGAGGGTGGCTGCTGGCTATTTCTAGTAGCTAACTGTTCAGTTCGGGATTTTGGGAGGGGGGAGATAGGGCCGGATCCACGATCTGTTGTTTGGCTTGGTATGGATGACCCTGACCGTGGTGTTGGCTCGCTGCTTTTTATTGGTTCGAAACGCTCGGAGACTTGGTTCGCGAGCACGATGGCGATGTCTTCCTTTACGGCGAGGTTGCGCAATAGATGGCCCAATTTTGCGAGCTGGGATGATCGTTTGGTGAGGGCTTGGATGCTGTTCGATGGTTGTTCAGCGCGGTAATTGGATGTTACTGAATCGATGATGACCAGGCCGATGTTATAACGTTCGATGGCGACGGGAAGATGGAAATTTAAGATGTGATCTTGTGTCTCCAAGTCCATGGCGTTGATGGACAGGATATTCTGCAGCGAGGGCGCTTGCTCGGCGGGGAGTGTTGAGAGGATAGGATGACATTCTAGGAGCTGTGAGAGTCGTGGCGTAGATAGTGGGTGTTCTGTCGATATATATATGGCACGTTGTTGTAGCCCCTGTGGTTTGGGTAGCTGGACGGCTAGACAGAGGCTTAGAAGGAACTGGGTCTTGCCGCTTCCACTGGACATTGATCCACATGTCAGATTGTGCCTGTCCGGCTCATAAGACCTGGATGAACTCCTGCGACATACCTCTCGCCTGTAATTTCTGTGACATATCCAGTCGGAATTCCACCTCCTAGGAGTGCATCCATACCAGGGTCAAGAGTGCTTATAGTGTTCCATTGTGACGTGCGCTTCGTCGATCCGATTGTCCTGCTCGCCACATCAGGGTTTATACTGGAGCTGGGCCCATCGCTGGTCCCTGTATCTGCCTGTGACTTTTCAAAGCCAACATCGGTGTGCAATGCCTCAACGATGCGGGAGGAGAGCCGGCGAACGTCTGCGGGAGGTACGCGGGCACGTTTCGCGATCTCAAGAGAGTCAAGAGTGATCAGGTCGACAGTGGTGACTTTAGCTCGTTCGAGGGGAGGAAGAATGTGTGCAAAGGTTTTCGTTACAAATCCAGGTAGGACTAATAGAAGATCCATAGGAAAAGCGCTGTCGATATAGGCGTTGATGTTGCGACTCTACGATTGTTCAAGGCCTGAGCCAATCACAGCGGGGAAAGATGATGTTCTTTAATTGGTCGGTCTCGAACCAACGACGTCCATGAGTGGATATTTTCACGTGACCTCATACAGGTGTAGGGCCAATTAAACACTGGTAAAAAGCCCCATATCCTATCTCCATCCTGGAGGAAGAGAAAAACAGGAAGCTTCTCTTTGATGAGCAGTTTCACCCTTGTGCAGGAGCAATGCTAATCTTCTCTGTATATTTTCAGTTGACCATATGCGCCGAAGGGTAAAAGGTACCCTGGAGATTTGATATAAATACTGTCTTCAGGTAGAATTATACCGCCCATTTGTATGTAGTAGACTGTCAGACTGGTCAACTTGGGCATGCTAGCCCTTATTTAGGGCTATTATCTGGCTCACAGTTTACTTTGAGTTGCATGTTTCTGGATATTTATTGACATTTGGAAAGCAAAAAATATACTCAGCATTTAAGAAATAGCACAGCCTCTTGTCTCTGCTGTTGAGATTGACGTCAGGCTTTTTGCTGGATCTGGATGGGGGTGGTGGACCTCAGGACGGATTCAAGGTCGTTCCATGGTGTTGTGAGGTACTATACTACCATGTTTTTGATCAAGTCATCGGTACTTCATTCTTGGATCAATGAGTATATAACAGGGATGTACATCTACATCTTTACAAACATCCAAGTCCGTCAACCGGAAATTTCTAGAAAAGGACGTGGTCCCCAAACTTAATGACTCGATGTATATATCTACTCAAGTCTACATCTTTCTTACTTTGCCCTTGAAATTATTCTCAAAAAGCACCTTCACATTGTTCTCAATAAACAACCTCAACTCGCCGCTTCCCCTTCTACAGTTATTTATTTCTCTTTCCCACTTTCATTTCTCATCTCTTCTTCGACCATCCGCAGCCTTCTCTTTCTTGCTTTCAACGACAGCCTTCTTGGCTTTCATTCCCTACGTCTACGCTATGTCCACTGCTTCCGGTCTCCAGCGTGTCATTCGCCGCTTTCTTTCTTGAACACCAGATTGATGCCCAAGACATGGCAAGGATCCTGGAGGCTCCTGAGAAGCCCGAGCCCCTCGCAGTGACCTCGTTGAGTCTGCCAGACATCCAGAAGATCCTTGGTCTCACCCAGGTTGTGGATGATGAGTTCGACTTTGTTACGCCTATCCCCGTCCTGCAAGATCTCAGTATGTTAGCCTGATGAATCGTACAAAGAAATCAGCTAACCTCAGCTAGAACTCTGGTTGGAAAAGTCGGACCGCGCTCATGGCACCAGCTACGCAAACGAAGCTAGCATACGCTATAAGCTCAACCTCCTTCTTGTCTGCCCTCACGATTTGGTATTGTCGTCTTCAAAAAAATCCCCGAGACCCTTGAACATTCAGATGGAACGTATATGGGCTTATAGCCCTGTGAAATGGAAGAGGAAGACATGGATGCTATCGGGGCGTCCCGATTGTGGCGTTTGGTATGGAGAGGAGGAAGACCTCGACTTGAACGTTATCATCATTGAGGCCAAGAGACCGAACAGTAGTAGCGAGGGGGTTCCGTAGACGCTGGCATATATGGGTAAGCACCTCACGATATCATCATCATAACGTACTCTTAGGCTGACCTGTCAAAAGGGTGCGTCCACAAGCAGCGCAAAGATCTTGGCAAGACAGACACCACCGTCTACGGTATCTCCACTGATGCCATGAATTTCACGTTCATGAAGCTCGACAATGAGTCTCGGGTAAGTGTATCTAAATCATGTCGGTGACTCTGATTCCAATGTTTACTAGTGGGCGTTAAAACTAGTCGCTGTCGTTGGAAATGGGTTCGAACAACTGCTTGGTCTGCTAGTCTACCTGATGAAAAAAGCGACCTCGTTGTCACCCGCCCCCTTCAAACGCACATCTCGTTGGACACAACAAGGATCAGGGGAGTCTGACCTGACCTTCGACCATGACCCTGAGAAGTATGATGAGATGGATGATGAGATGGATGTTGAATGATTTCGTCGTCGCATTCGTCCTTTGGCCTTCTTTCTTGCGTCCTTTTCCTCTTCTTCGCTGGACGTTCTTTCCTCGCCGTCTTGATGTCCTTCTTGTTCTCCTTTCCTGCTTTACTGCGTATTCCACTCCTTGCTCTTCTTGTTTTTGCCCGTGTCCCTTCGCTAGTATCACTTGATCAAAATACAAGTCCATTTTTCCAAACCATGACCTAATTAATAGATAGTGAGCCGTACATCCACACATTCTCTGCTTCTTTGATATCTAAACCCGTAGCCCAAAACCCGAAAGGAGTCGGGAGATGACAGGGTATTATACAGGTCAGGTTTGGCAAGCAGAATCAGGAGAGATGGAATGCGACTGCCATTCTCGCCGCTGCTAGTGCACTGCGCTCGGCTTGGTGATCATTCATTGCTGATCCCCAACACGGACTAGAAGCCATAGGATAACCAATTTATAACCCCGAAGATGAGTTAACAAAGGTTCGATCGAGATGATTTGTCCTTTATCATTCTTTCAGCTTCGACCCTTGTTGAAATCGGTCTGGATAATCATCAAAACCAGCAAAAGCAGTTGGTACGTCAGCACCGTCGAAGCGAGCGCAGTCATCTCAGCGAGGAGATATTCTCCGAGAGCAACCACCGCCGCAAGGAAGAGGAGATTGCTAAAGCTGTAGCTGAGGAGACTCCAGATATGAAAGCTCGGTATGGTGAGCTTCCCTTAATGTAGTCGGCCACTCGAACACGAGAATTGCGGACTCGGATCGATGACATAACTCTTGCCATGGAGGGACAGCTACACCCCTATCAAAAGTCATGGAATATAATATGGTTGCAGAGGGGAAAAGCCTCGATTTATCTTAGCGCGACCGTATCAAACTTAAGTCAATACTCCGTAGATGCAGAAAGGAGAATTGTATTCTACCGTTTGACTTCTAACCCTTTAACAGCCACTCACATGATGAAATATTCCTGCCGCCCGTCCCGACCAAGAAAATAGCCCAAACGCGAAGACGGGGCCAGAGCGCTGGCGTTATTAACCGCTTCGACAGGGGGTGTTTGGAGCTGAGGCGGATATTACAACTTCATAAACGGAGGGAGTATAGAGTATGGAGTAGCATGTTTCAGTTAAAATCAAGGGCGATATTTGCATAGATGTATGTCTACTATTCTACGAGATATATGCTCTGTGTGTGAGGTGCACACATTTGCATATGTTCATGTGGACGAGAGAGACTCCTTCTAAATACAGATAATTATCCTTACGATATATGAAGCTATGCAACTTGTGCGTATATTCCATTTCCATACTCCGTACTCCGTACATTAGGAAGGACAAACCCCGAGTCATTTATCACCGCCCTCTCAACGAACATGGAGTAACGGCCAAGAGTCCGCTGAGCGCTAGCGAAATTTGTGTAATATAGTGAAACCTTCTAGAATATCAAAGCGCTGAATCGTAACAATACCTATGATCTTCGGGGGCTGGGAGATTACTATTCTTACGGCTGAAATCATTCAAGGATCGAGGATTTGTATGTTGTATATAAAATTTCTTACAGTGTACAGAGTACGGGGTATTTCAAAGTCACTTTTTCTTCCAAGCTTACTCCATACTAGAACCTATCATAGTTATCATCTTGATAGTCCAGAGTAAATTATTACCTACTGTGGGTGGATATTCACATCGAGCCGTGAGGATCCACAGCCCCTACAACACATGGCCAGCGGGGACTAGGAAACAGTAAAACATAACAAAAAGTAAATACAGGAGCACATCATTATGCAGACGATCTTCGTCGCCACAAGGAATTATGCGGTGCCGAGTTGAAGTGTGCCAGGGTTACGTAGTAAAGTATATAACCTTGCATTATCACTTGAATATCATGTCCAATAAAGGTTGTTTGGCTACTCTGTATTTATGGGCAAGTGGATCGAGGGAGTTCTCGAGTCAGACCAATCGACTATCTAGAGCTGATGTAGCAGTTTCTCATGGCCCGACTTCCCCGGTACTAAATTCTAAAGGAGATCCGCAATTGAGTACTTTGTGCTTCGTATAATTACTTTGGAATATAACGCGAATTATACTCCGTACAAATTACAATAATGAGAAAAAGAATTGGGTTCAAGTCTACCAGTGCATATCGAAAGAGCCGTTAGATCCGGCCCGGTTTGGAATTCCTTCCTAGATTGTGTACTCCATACTATTTAATGCAGATGAATCCGTAGGCCACAAGCTACATTATAGAGTGCGGAGTGGTTTTTTTTTTCGCAATTTTGGTTTTATTCAGTCTGTTCAACACCGTGTTTAAAACAAAGCACTAAACAGGTCTACAATTAATAGAGCGGTACGAATTGTGGAATGTTCGGTGCGGACCGTGTGGGGAGTAACATAGGGGAGCAAAAAAAATAATGATATGGAGATCCAGTTGAGGCATATCAAGAGGTTGATACTCGGTACTTGGTACTCTGTATGTTGTATACGATATCAGATTCATATCGACAGGGGAGTCAGATATTCAACGAGAAGGAGAATTTGCAGATTAAAATCATAGAACTTTGCACAATTGGATTAACGACTGGCAGCTGCATCTCCTGCCAGAAACCGTCTAGTCGGTCCTGGACGCCCATAAGAGACATCGCTGATTGGCTGAGTGCAGTCAGCCAAGCCAAGCTGCGAGAGGGGATCGGTGGTTCGATGGAGTCCGCTTAATTGACGAAGCGAATCATGTTTTCTGGCGATTTACAATCGGTGTTTCCTGATCTTTCCTGGGCAATGTCTGAATCGGGAGATTCGAAGTTCCGAGTCCCTTTTCCTTTGAAAGTTCTCAGGACTAGTTCTGTAATGAGAATACACGGTATTGAAGTTTATCAGTGGATTTTTTTCAGCTAATACATATGGAAATTGATATTGGAACCTTCAAAACGACATATTTATCTATTAAAGTAGCTCAATATAAGCATAGGACATTATGGAGACCAGGGAAAATAAAGCGACTCCGGTCCGTTGGACTGGGTTGCCGGAACCTTGGAACCCAGGGAGATAGACGCCGGATAACGTGGATGTTCCATGGAAAATAAATACGCTGTCTTACAAAAAAAAAGCAAATAGATCTACATAGAATTGATACATAATATATTTTAGATTTCAGTTCTAATTATATTTTATTTCCTTACCATTCAAGTTACTGGTAATATTCAAAGTACGGTAAACGTCAATTTGGCCTTGAGTATTGTAGATTAATGTAATGTAGATGGCATGGGATAAATACACCATCTAGGTATGCGCATCTTTATTTTTTAAAAAAAGGTATACATATTGTAAAGCAGAAACATACAAGGCAACCATACGGGGACCTGCGGGCTCCAGCGGGGCCCGAACAGGTATGTACTTACCGCAATTACATACCCATCGGGAGGCGTACCAAGTCTCGGGGTTTGCGAGTCTATTGTCGCTTTTCCCCTCTCTCTTCTCTCTCTCTCTCTCACACTTGATTCTTGATTCTTGATTCGAAGTTTTCCCGAATTCATCGAACGATTTTTGTTTTCTATGTGTGGCTAATTCGAATACAACATTAGAAGTCTTTCCAACAACTTTATGTGAGGGAAACTAGGGGAGAACAACATTTGAAGGAGACAGTCTATCAACATAAATCAGCACTTGTCCAAGGGCCCATTGATTCTGGATTGTACGTTGCGGTCCGTGGCGGAATTGACACAAAACGACTCCTTTGACCACGCGACTTTTTCTGATACTGCGACCGGCAGAATATCTGGAAATAAGAGCATCAATCAGCGAAAATGGCAAGCAGACCATCCATCATGCCGCCTCACAATGAGACCGAGCACTCAGTTAGCCGGATCACCCGTGAAGGCAAACAGCTCACATACAAATTGAGCGTGATGCAACAACCAGAGCGGGCGAGAGCTTGCGGCGCGGGAGCAAAGTGTGAGTATTGAGCCTAACCAGGGCTGAACATTGACTGACCATCGTAAATAGCATCTGCCGACCGTCGCCCCGTTGACCCACCGCCTGTGGTCGAGCTGCGTATCTTCGAGTCCGACCCGGGTAACGAGGCGCAAAAGACCGATATCACCTTCGCCTACAATGCCAATTTCTTCCTTTATGCAACCCTTGATACCGCACGCCCTATCGCCCACGGACGCGTGGGTGGACCACAGTCGTGTCCTGTATTGACTGGTGTACCAGTCGCCGGTGTTGCATATCTCGACCGTCCCTCGCAAGCAGGTTATTTCATCTTCCCAGATCTGTCAGTGCGCCACGAGGGTCGGTACCGCTTGAACTTCCACCTGTACGAAGAGATCAAGGACGCCAAGGATGCCGACAAGGATTCCACTTTGCCTCTTCCCAACCAAATAACCCATTCCGCTACATCGAAGCCTGGTGCTCCACAAGCATTCCTTCATTTCCGTCTCGAGGTCAAATCGGTACCGTTTACCGTTTATAGTGCCAAGAAGTTCCCTGGCCTAGCGACTAGCACCTCTCTGAGCCGTATCATTGCTGAGCAGGGTTGCCGGGTTCGCATTCGTCGTGATGTTCGCATGAGACGCCGGGGCGACAAGCGAGAGGAGGACTACGACGAGGAACGCGCAGCTGCGTATGCAAGATCGTCAGATCGTTTCACGACACCCGATAGATACGCCGCTTCGATGGATCGTCCTAGATCAAACAGCAATGGGAGCAATATGGAATCGCCCTACGGATTTGTTGCCCAGGATCGACGACCATCTGCACCCGACTATGGCTTCCAGTGCCCGCAACCCTACCAAAGACCCATACCACCTGCACCCATGTCACACTCCCAAACTCCCTCATACCAATCACACCTTTCATTTGGTTCCACGCCTTCGCATTATCCGGCTCCTCACATGCCTCCTACACCTCCACCGGTCGCACCGCAAGGTTACTCCCCACAACGCACATATGCCCAAATACGACATTCATCCAACGCCTCCGAATACGAAGGGACGCCAATTGCGTACCCCACGGCGTCTCAAGTACCTACTGAACGAGGTGGTTATCCCAAGTCTTCTATCAATTCCTATCGCATGGAGCCACCGAAACCAAACTCATACATGGATTCCCGCATGGAACCTGGTGTATACCCATCCATATCCAATGCTTCGGTGCCACGTTCTCAAACGCCGATTACGGCTCAGTCTATCCCGCCTCTCAAGCCCCTGCCAAATGAATATGGAAACCAGGTTGTTCCTTCTGTGGAAACCACTTCACCCGGCGATGGCAGCGGCGGATACGACAACGTCAGAGGAAAGCGTATGGTATATCAAACTGGGCCAGCATACGGCAAAAGGAGTCATGAAGATACTTTCGGTCCTGATGACCGGTCAATGCAGAACGGCAGGCGGCCTGATACCGAGCCTTATCCGAGCGCCTATCGCGATTTCTCAGGAGAAAGTCGCTCTGCACTGATGGCTGAAATGGGAATTCATATGGCTTACAAGCGTGCCAATGGCAAAATGGTCATGAAAGCTCCTCCGACTTGATAAGATCTGACAATGTCTCGTGGTGGCAGAAAACACGATATGCTCGCCTCGGCCTTACCTCGATGACTGAGTCTCAAAACGGTCAATGGACTGGATTTTTGTGATGGTATCTGATTGGGATGTTTTTTTCGTACATGACTTTTTCTTTTTGTTCCTCGTTGAGGCTACTGTGGCCCTAGATTTCTCGATGTCTCTGGACTCATATCGGGAAATGGTTCCTTTCATGTTCCAGTATTTTGGGAGGAATTTCTCTGGTCAAGGTTCGGAGTTACATAGGAGTTTAGCTGTTGGCTATTCTTATTTCCTAGCCTCAAGATCATTTATGTTTGTCACATACATTTCTGGTACTTGCATCATTCTCGAATGGCCTCATTCTATCATCAAGAACAAGGCGCCTTCTCTTCATCCTATGGGATTGGACCAGGGACTGCCATCCCTATCTCGATTCCAGCTGAGATATCCTTCAACATTGCTCTTGGACCGTACACTTTCCGAACAGACAAGGGCTGGTCTCAGTAACCTTGGGATACTGGGTGCCTTGCTTCACACCCAAAACCCCTGCTGCTTAATCTATTCTTTATGCCGGCGTTGTGGCATCTCCTTGATACCTAGTAACATTTTTCTTTTTTACCTTTACTCGACTCCATCTATGACTTGCATAAATTTATCAGAATGCAGATGTTCTAGTAGCCAAGGGTTGTCCTATACACCTCTCCTATGGACATGTCATATCTACATTCCTTATCGAAAATGTATAGGCACATGTTTGAGACATGTGGAATTCTACCTTCCAGATTTTATAGATACAAATTTACACATGTTTGTTTTGGGAGGTATGCCCAGGTTGACATTGATGTCACGGGTACTTTATAAATTATGGAAGGTTTGCGGTAGACGTGGGTACCGGGTACCACAACAAACTTCCCCCCTTGGCAAGTGCGGAGTATGTAAACAAACCTGCGCATTCGAGTCTCCCGAGATTTTCATTTCAATTTTCAATTCTTTGTTCTATTTCTTCCCTTTCACTCTCACTACATTTCTATGCCAAACCCTGACATAGTTTTGCCATTTCTTTCCAAGGGCGTGGGGGAAACATAACAGCTGCAAAGGTAAGGTCCCTTGCCATAACCCCCATGGAAGGGATTTCAAATCCCGCATAAGAAAGATTCAATCTAACTTCCGTGCATCGTTTCAGCGCCCACGACTCCAAAATGGAAATGAAAATGGACATTGACCCGAGCCCCGCACACCAGCGCTCCTCGCGCAAGCACCTACGCTCTAGCGACGACGATAAGTACTACGATTGGAGCTCAGACATCTCTGGACAATTCGACGATGCCGAAGAGGCGCACGCAGACGAGCACCGATCGCCGGCAGCGAAGCAATCCAAAAGACGTCGGTCAAACGACTGGCCGTTGCCCGAAGAAGCCGCTGATTACGGATCCCACGATCGTCGCACCCAGCGCGGTGAGAACGGGAGTCTCAGCGTGAGCGCAAATGGCTCAGGCTATAAGGCGTCGCCACGCGCTTCACCCCGTGGCTCGCTCGCTTCGCTGCGCGCTCGCCATGCCGCCGTATCTGCTTCTAGCCCCCGCCGTCCTAGAGGACGGACATCGCGCTTCGTCGAAGCGACTATGAGTGATAGTGTCAGCGAGAGACCGCCCAGTATCTACTTCCAGGATCAGGAAAACAAGCAACCTGGTCTTCAGCGCCGCTCATCTGGCATTTTTCGTTTTGGGAAGGCTATTGCCTCGGCATTTAATCCCTTTGGTGGATGGGGAAGGAACTCTGAGGGTTCGCCTAATAAGTCGCCGCAGAAGGATGTCATCAACCAGGCGGAGCAGGCCTATGCGGAATTGAAAAAGGCAGGCTATAAGGGTACGAATAAGGGTCATTATATGGAGGACCTTGCTGCCAACAATGCCCACGCCGACCAGACCTGGCAGTCTATCCAACACAAGATAGGATACGGTTCTCCAGTCAAAGACTTGCACTGTCGTTCAATTGATGAAAGGGTCCATGCTGCACCCTCACGCTCTGAGTCTTCGGCTTCCAAACGCTCTTCTCTTCAGGATATGCGCCTGCCAAAGTCATTCTTCCAGAAATCTCATGGATCACCATCTGCTTCCCCAGCAGTATATTGCGATGTAACTTCTGACGATAATGAGCCGATTGGACTGCGTAAACGACCCTCCCGCAGGGAACTCTCGCGCCAAACCAAGCTGCTTAAGAAAGTTAGCAACCTCGAGGACAAGCTGCAACGTGCCCGGCAGGAGCTTCATGACCTCACGGGCAACGAGGAGCGATCCCCAGCACTTACAGCCCAGACAAAGACCCTCAACACCGAGATGGATCCCGCATCGTTCCCAAGGAAGTTTGTCCCTGGTGCCCTTCCCACTCTGCCGTCGGAAAGACTTCTGGATCAACAGGCCGCAGAAAACGGATCCGAAGCGGCCAGCCTGACGGCACTGCCATCCATGGAAGGCCGCGAAACTTTCTCTTTTGAAGAACCACGACTACCTGAAACTCCAGCTACGGCCCAAAGTCCAAAGCGGCGCTCGAAAGGGTCACAGTCATCCATGGGTAAGGACCGCTCTTCCCGTAAAAGGAAGTCTTTCATTCCTGAATCTATTGATAGTGGGGATCCTCCTCAGCCCAATTCGTCGGAAGGCATCAACGATCACGAACGCGAGTCCGGTCTCGAGGGTCTGATTGACCCCGGTCTACTTAGCCCACCCGGAAAAGCGAAATGGCAGAAATCCGAGGCCGGCGAGAGCCCCGGCTCAGCCAAGCGCAAGCAAGCAACCGTCCACGCAGCTCCCCCGACCGAGCACGAAGAAAAGGATGCAGGAGGAAATGCAAGTGCTACGTGCAACATCAAAAGGTCCCCCTACGTTCAACCCCGAAAAGTCTCCGGACTCACCCGCTCACCAAGTTCCAAGCCCACAACTCCTCTCCGTATGAAGAAGAGTCAGACTAGCCTGCGTCCGGCGTCTTCACCTGCCGCTGCCTCGGGCAACGATTCTCATTCCAGTATCTGGGCTACACCTTTGCCTGCCCCGCCAACTGACCCTCACCGCGACGCCTTCTACCACCACCCACAGCGCCAGCTCAATCCTGATCGTAGCCCTCTCACCCCGACACGTCCGAAGATGGGTCATGCTCGGAGGCGATCTGGGTATCTTTGTGATGATGATATTCCGCCCGTACCGCCCCTTCCCGAAGAACTTCGCTCCAGTGCTGCCAAGGTGAATGTCAATGTGAAAAGGTTGCCTAAAAAGAGACCTGTGCCTACTCCAGCGCTTTCTCCGTCGTCGGCTTCTGGTGCGGATTCTGTGATCTCTGGCCTTGAAGATTATCTGTGGCCTGAGGATATTTTCTGAGGGGGTTTCCATTTATTTTCTTATGAGGAATGATGCTTACGAGGTTTTCTTATGTTGGGTCATTTGAGCAACGCTGTGTAAGGTGTGTATTTCATTGGGCTGGATTGTTTTTTGATAGTTTTGGTCGACGTGATGTAACGAATTAATGAATTTCACATGTTTTATACCCTAGTGCCTTGTGTACTCCTAAACGTTATTGCATGGTAATAGTAACTCTGAGAAATCCACAGCCTCCTAGGAGCAGATCAAGTACATCCCAGAACCTAGTCTTTGTTTCCTAGGACATGGCACATGAACATCAACCCAGCTAACATATCAACAATGATATCTCTTTTCAATTCATGTACGGATGACCTCTGAGGCAATACAAAATACATTAAATCCACATATTTAGGGCCCATGCCCCATCCCGCTCAATCAAGCAAGTATTCATTGAACCCGGTGTTCACCATAAAAGGGCGTTAAAACGCTGCTACCAACGCAGCTCCTGCAACACCGACAAACATACCACCCGACATAAAAGTCGGCATACTCGCCAGTCCCGTCGACGTCGACGTCGATGGTGTTGGCGTCGGTTTCGTGTACGGTACGATAGACGTCGGGAAATCACCCACTGCATCCGGGATCTCAGGACCATCTCCAATCTCCACAATATCGTCCGAGCCAGGATTCCCATTCAAGGCAGCAACTCCAATAAAATCATTGTTGTAGTTGATGGCCATATACATATGGTCTGAGAAACTGGTACCGATTGTACCGGAGTAGGTTGCGTTCACGTTTTCTTCTTCCGGTTGTATGAGGAACTCACACTGTTCCGAGTCGGGGGCGCCCCATGGAATGAATAGGTCGCTCCATTTTGTAGAGATGGTAGCGTCGCCGAAAATCAGGGAAATAGTGTGGTTTTCGGTGTATTGTCGGGAGCATGGGAGTATACCAAATTGGGGATCTTCGCCATCCCAACCGACAAAGGAGATGTTGTAGTCCTTATACATCCGTAGAACCGCTTCCTTGGGAAGGGTCGTGGTGATGTACTGGGCGGTCAGCGTGTATGGCTTGGAGCTGGACAGGGTATAATTTGTTGGGACCTTTGACTCTGTGTGCGCTTGGAATCTCGAGAGAGGGAGGGACAAGGTTCCGTATGTCCTGTTAAAGGCAAAGGCCTGTAATGGGCCGTGATACTTGGCTTTGTTGATTCCGCCAAACAGTATCCCTGCCCCTCCGCTTTCAGATGTATTGCCCCATAGACTGAACGAGGGGGATCGGATCAAGTCCCGATCGACTAGCTGATAGGGAAATGAATTGCTTTCCGGAGATAGACCCATCGAGTTCCCTGTTAGATTGGATTAGGTCAAGTCGGAAGTCAGACACCGAGAGTGTATACTAACAGTTTGTGTATCCGACGTCCAAAAGTTCTACTTCGACATCCTTCACTTGTGTCCCTCCAACAGTGATAACGTCAGTGGGTGTCATGTAGGGACTTCCAAACTTTATGTCACTTGGAACGTCTTTGGTGCCATTACTAGACGATTTGGTGATATTGTATGATCCAAGTAAGGAACAATAGCGATTATCCTGACATCCAGGCTTTGTTATACGTGTGTCCTCGGTAAGGACCATGAGCGTGTCACGCAGGAAGTCGACCAACATGCCCATGGGCTGCGGTGGTGTGCCAATCGAGACATTGACGAAATTTGCCACCTGAATATATATGAGACTCCAATCTTAAGCAATGATATTCCAGTTGAACGTACATAGGTGGCCATGTCCGCCGCTACAGTGGCAGTGTCTCTTTTCATTAGCGGCCTAGATATTTCACGGCCATAGAGTTCCATGCCAACCACTGCAGGTACGTCGCGCACAGGAAATGAATGGGCGCTGGCACTGGCACTGGCACTGGCCCAGTTGGACCATGCCCATAGAGCCGTAATAAGCGACTGTCGCATTGTAGAATGATGTTGCTTTCAAGATGTGTCTATCTCATGTTTACAGAAAAGAAATGCAAAGTAAAGGGCGGAGTCAGCAGACAATAAATTGCCCCAATCCTCAGGCGTTACATGGGGCGATTCTTAGCTTGAAGATTATAAGACATTATTGCCTTGGCATTATTTAACGCCAATTGCCTGTTACGTTTCAGCCCCGTGATGAAAAGAGTTTCCAACGAGTGTGACCCTGGACATGCTAAGGCGAATGGACCTCCGAAAAGGAAATTGCTTGCCCATAAGAGTATGACTAAGATTTTGGTGAAAAGGGGGCTTATGGTTATAACTGCAACATCAGTCACTAGCAACCCTCGCATATTGTCTTCTAGATAGGATCTCATCTTCTCGAAGCGCCTGAAAATGGTGCTCTTTATACAAGCTTTCCAGATAATATGTCTTTCGGCTCTCTGTACCAATCGAACCCCCGTCGTATACCATTCAGCTCGGACCCATCAATCTTGATGTAACGCAGTATCCTTAGGCAAGATCAACCAGCTCACACCAGCAGCACCGAGCAAACCAACAAGCATGGGCTGTAGAACCTGGACTCCAACCTGTCCCGCGATGATACCCGTCAGTGCGGGAAAGATAGATCCACCAATTTGACCGAGTACAAAAACGAATGCTAATGGATTAAGGTTAGAACAAGTTCCAGCCACGTGGACTCCAAGGCTGCGGGGGCTTACCGATTGCCGAAGAGCGGATTTCCGGTGAGAAGATTTTTGAGCCGACCGATATACCCTAAGGCAAAAGTTAGAATTGGGATCAGGAATATAGAGCGGGCGATACTTACTGTTGCGAAGAAAGGACCAGAGAAGAATCCCAATAAACTGACTGCTACTGCCTCAGTGATGATATTCGGGACACTAGTAGGTAAGGCACGAGTATCAGTAAAGACAAAGCAAGATATCGGGACATAGATGGGATCTTGGAGATGCCAAACTCACAGCCAGAATACCAACTGCAACCCTACACACAGCACAGCATAAATAAAGATCATCCTGCGCTCGCCAAATCTATGCGTAGGCTCGGCGAGGAGAAGACGTCCTAGAAACGATCCACCATAGAAGCCGGCTGGGACATAACCCATTGATTTGACATCGCCGTTGCGGACATTGACAAGGTACTCGACCATCCAGCCTGGTTAATTAGTTCCAAAGATCATATCCATCATATCATGTAGAGAGAAAAAGGAAAAGACAAACCTCCAGCAGTGATAGTAGCACCAAGAAAGAAAAAGAAAAACAAACTCAACAGCCAAACCCCGGGCGTAGAAAGTGTATCCTTAATCTCCTTAAGCGCAGACGCAGTTCTTCCTTCCCTCTCTCCCCTCAAAATAGTCGGAGTAGCCATACGGTCCCGGAACGAAACACCCACAAGCGCAAGATTCGCCACCCCCACACCAAGCGGGAAAAGATAAAACAGATACCACTTCGAATCGATATTTGCTGACGCTACACCAGTCGCTACAAACGGGCCAACTAGACACCCGCCCGCGTACATAGCGTGGATAAAGCCGAGCCATCGGTGCGCGCCGTTCAGCCCTGAGATGAAGGTGTTGGCGTGAGTATCGTTGTAGGCTTGGCCTAAGCTGGCGAGGCAGAATGTTATCGCATATAGTGCGAATGGGGGTTCCCAGACACGCAGCACTTGGGATAAGACTTGGATGGCGGCGCCTAGGCATAGGATTAGGCCTAGGTCTAGGTATTGGACTATTTTGCCGTTGGTTAGGGCGGCGATTAGCCAGCCGAAGAAGGTTGTACCATATCTGGCGAAATGTTAGTGTTGTGTTGTAGATGGGTATTTATTGGTCTGGCCTTACAGGACGGCCACCATGTTTGTGCCGATGTCATAGGTGCGTATCACATAGGGAATGAGCGATCCTAGACTTCCGTCGTTGACCCCCGCGACGAAAAATGATAAGCCTGCGCTGAGGATTTTGGCATACATCCATTTTAGCTCCGGGGGGCTCGAGTCTAATGATTCATGCTCAACTGGAATCGCTTCGGTGGAAGCTCTTGTCCGTAGCACGATTGTCTCCGTTTGCGTCTGGGTGCTCATGATGAGATGGAATATGGGAATGTGCCTTGGGTAAGCCCGGAGGACGAAACCCTCTTTTTTTATATTCAAGAAACGGCAATCCGGCCCGGGCTTGCGTAGTTTAGAGGTTCAATATAATGCAAGCGGCCAGGATGTGGGAGAAATGCGGAGTTGCTGGCCCGAGGTTTAGCCGGAGAGACGGCCATCATATAGATTAAAAGGAGTCACAAGATGCTGTCTCGCATATCTCTGACTATTGTTTCTTTCCTTGGATAAGAGGAACACACCTGGTCAGAATTAGGTATCTATTTGAACAAGGCACTTGATATAGATGGTTATATTGCACAGCCGTAGGAGGCTAGACCTGTTATACAGGGTTCACCCTCAACAGCCGGATTACATAGCGTACAGTCCAGGGCAAAGGCACGATATCTGTATAAAGTTCGAAGAGTCCTGGTGGGCTCGGAGGATATGCGGAGAGATTTCCCTGTACTTGGGTCCCATAGAATGATGTTTGAATCTGGTTAAGTTGGTGGATGCTACGCGTAGGATTGGTCTTAGGCCTTGAGAGTTTAAAGGCCTGTGGATTACAACGCTGTATACATTGTTTACATAGATCTACGAGAAGAAACATAATCGTAGGCCATTCGGCCTCATTTTTTTGCCTTTTTCATTTAGGTCATTGAGGGAATTCCCCCCAAAGATGGTGTGTGCACACAGTAACGATACCAGCTCTATGCCAAGCATGAGAGATCGTGATGTATTAGCCACTTTCTACGTAGTTAAAGCACGAAAAAGAAATATCCACCGGATCCAGGAATTTCACAAGACGCTGCAAAAACGGTATGCGTGTCAGACGAAAAAAAAAAGAAAGAGATAACAATAAACACAAACACCCATAATTGCTGTCGCAGGAAGTATCGTATGATCAAGCCAGTATGCCCCCGGCCCCAGTTTGCCATTGCGCCGAAGAGACTAGAAAAGATTCAAGCGTGATTATTCGTTTCGGTCATAGTCTTGCCACCCCAAATATGAAAACAAGATAGCAATCATCGCTAGAAGGACATGTAATCAAAAAAAGAGATCTCGATTAACCCTGGGATGGGACACCAGTGGACTCCGAGGTGGCTCGGCCGCCGCGGCCACGGCCGTAGCCACGGCTGTAACCACCTCCACCTCGACCACGACCATAGCCGCGGCCACGGCCACGACCGCGGTAGTTGGGGCGGTAGCCATCAACGCTACCCTGTCCGAAGGTTTCCATATTGCGTTTCTCCTCCTCGCCACGCCATTCGCGACCACCAACACGAGCGGTGTTTTCCTCACGATCGCGAGCCTCGCTCGAAATATTGTCGAAGAAAGAAGAGCCGCGGTTGTAGCCATGGTGCGAAGTGCCACCGCTATTTGACATGGATTCCATGGATTCCGCCTCCTCGGCTGCATGAACCTCAGCTTCAGCAGCAGGAACTCCGGTGGCAATCGCTTCCTTCACCAAATCCTGCTTGTTGAATTTGGCATTTGCGGTTTGGAAATCGTAATCCGATTGGGGGACTTCGATTTTCTTGGGCTGCTGCTGAGGACGAGCACCGCCGCGTCCACCACGAGGGTGATGGTGGCCGCCTCGGGGAGCACGGGTGTTGTCGTAAGGGCGCATGTGGTTCATCTGCTGCGCAAGCGCGTCCACGACACCTTCGGGCTGTCCGGGTTGCTTCTGCGCACCGGGCTGCGGCAACTTGGCCATGGCGGCAGCAACGGCAGCAGTGGCGGCCGCAGTGGCATCGGTGATCGACTGGTTATTTCCCCGAGGGGCGGTAGGAATGTGGGCGACCGGAGGAGCAGGCTTTGGAGCAGCAATTGGGATAGCTGGCATGACTCGACCATTCTTCTGAGGGACAGCAGTCAGAGGAGCAGTGCTGACAGGACCTTGCAAAGCTTCAGCCACAGAAGGCTTTGACTCAATTGGAGGAGTGGGGGCGTTCTGAGCGGCGGGGGTTGCGTTACGGCTCGTAGACTTGTTGGCAACCTTGTCCCCGACCGGGAGTTCAGAGGTAGGCTTGGGTGCGGGGGCGGCACCAGGAGGCCCCGGGCGCTGAGCTCCAGGCTGCTGAGCTCCAGGCTGCTGAGGTCCGGATTGCTGAGGTCCAGGCTGCTGGCCAGGGCCAATGGGCATCGGGGGTTGGAATTGACCAGGACCAGGAGGGAATCCATGGCCTGGAGGTGGGTACCATCCGGGCGGAGCACCGTAGGGCGGGAAACCGGGACCGGGAGGGAATGGAGGAGGTGGTCCAAATCGCTGCTGTCCGTAGGGTGGGTAGTATCCTTGCTGGAATTGTTGCTGCTGGGGGTAACCGGGAGGAGTCGGACCAGCTCCCCCAGGGAGCTGGGGAGGGCCTTGTGGAGGGCCCTGGGGAGGAAGATTTGGTGGAGCAGGTCCCGAGTCAGGCCCTTGGGCGGGAACCGGTCGTTGCGCGCCCTATTTGCACTAGTCAGAACACTGTATACCCAACGAGACGAAAAACAAGTCCAAGATGGGGAATTGATCATCAGAAGGAAGGCAACGGAAATCTCTACACGGTTTTGCGCATTCAGAACAGGTCTGTGAGTTTACATCCGAGAATTTTTCGTCACTTGATCAATTTGCCGAAATAATGGGCGGTGATTTCTTGTGCGGGATGACGCGGTAGATCGAGGAAAGAGGTGTGGTGGTGACTTACCCCGAGAATAGCAGGGTCATCTGGTACCCGAGGTGGTTCTTGCGGTGCGGGATCCTTTTGGTCCTCCCCAGCAATGCTGATATCCTTCACATCACTTCCTCGAAAGACGATGTACTCGTAGACACTGGTGGAGGGAGGGACTTCCTCGGTGGGGTTGCCACGGCGCCCTTCTGAGCCGAATGACATGACATTCTCGAGAGCTATCGTGGAAGCTTCGGGATTGATTTCGTGAAGAGTACCGACATAGCTGAACGACAATTAATTGTGGACAAAGCAATGGAGACATTCTGATAAACTCACCGAATGTCACTTTTCGAGATCAGGTTGAAACGCTGACTGCCAAATGTTAACTCCAGGCCACCTTGGCTCCGAACAGGTTCAAACTGACCCTATGAGGTGATTCATTTCCATGGCAGCTGTGCGCGATATCGCGCGGGGTAAGCAAAGGGGAAGATACGGAGGGAATGAGAAGGAAAACGTAGAGGTTCGAAGAGACAAGATAGGAGGTTGGGAAGAGAAGGGAAGGGAGAGGAAACGCAAAATCTGTGGTTTTGTGGAGGAGTGCGGGCTACGGTGGACGATGTAAGCTCGGATAGCAATTTTGAAGTTGGCGGGGGAGAAGTTGATGGGGAAAAATGAGAGCTACTTGTACGTTTGACTTGATCTTTAGAGACTTGAGACACGATGACGACATCTTCGAACCGAGATCATTTCTTTCAAACATCGTGAGTCAAAATGATTATTTAGTCTTTGAATTGAAAAGTGTTAATTGACATCCCTTACAGCGCATCTCTGGATGACCAGGAGCGGAAAGATGCCAAGGCCCAGAATACCAATGGAAACCCTATTCGACTACAAGGCAAGATCCTAGCTGCTCATCCAGACCCCTGGAATATTGGCTCGATTTATGTTGCGCAAAGCAATGGCACTGTGAGAAGAATCATCCTTGCCGTAAGTGCACTCGTTATCTCAAATCTTAAATCGTCTCAAATTCCCAACTTCTCACATTACTACAGACAGGAGAGACAGCTAGGGTGTTCACAGGCCCTATGGCTCCCGTTACTTGTCTTTGTTTGAGTTCTGATGGCAAGCTCTTGTTTGCCGGATGCTGGGACAAAGCTATCTGGAGTTGGGACACGGCCACGGGCCAGCAACGCCAGAAGTACGAAGGCCATGCCGATTTTGTTCGTACAGTCATCAGTGCAAGACTGCTTGGAGATGATCTGCTCATCTCCGGCGGTGCCGATGCACAAGTCCTGGTATTCAATATCACGAGTGGTGAGCGATTGGAGACCTTCAAGGGCCACTCTCGTGGTATCCAGGACCTTGCCCTTGACCCAGAATCAGAGACTACTCAACCAATCGTATTTAGTGCGGGAAGTGATCGAGAGATTCGCCAATTCAGTATCTTTGGCGGGGGTAGTACTACTGACCCTCTCCTTCCACATGAGACCAGTGTCTACAAGCTCTTTTTCGATAATGACGGTGACCTCTGGACTGCTTCAGCTGACAAGACTGCCAAATGTTTGGTTCGAGAGGATGGGTGGAATGCCAATCTGACCCTAGAACATCCTGACTTTGTCCGAGATATTGTCGTCTATGAAACGGGAGGCTGGGTTGTGACCGCCTGTCGGGACGAGGAAGTTAGAGTGTGGAACCGGTCAGTAAGTATTTCTTTCTTTCTCAGTATTTCCATGGGATATATGCTGATTAAATAGACTGGGGCGCTCCATCATACTTTCTCTGGACACTTCGAGGAGGTCACTGGGCTGGTGCTTGTGGGGTCAACTATTGTCAGCGTAGGAATTGATGCGACCATTCGTCAATGGTCCCTTCGACCCGATGATCTTCAACAGGCAGTGGAACTTGCAAAGAAGCCCGCGGAAGAGGAGAAGAAAGAGGAGGAAAAGCCAGCTGAATCAATGCTAACGGCGGAGGAAGAGGCAGAGTTGGCAGAGCTAATGGGAGACGATTAGATGATGTGATACCCAATTATGCTTTGAGCATGTGTATACCTAGCAGACACATATGCAGTGCACTGGATAACATATAATATAGACTACTAGACCATACAGAACCTACAATATACACACCTGCAACCGTATAGTACTCACGTGACCTTCCTGATGCAGCCATGACGCACAGGGCCGATCTCCCGCGTCCACGACCTTCGCCTCGACTCCCCCGCCTAAAGGATGGCCCGCACACGACGTTATTCTTCAAGACACGCTCCAACCCTTTTGTATCCCCAGTGACGAGATATTATTTGCGCTACAAGCCACCACTTTATATCCCATTAAGACTCGATCGTGGGGTAGCTTCTAAAATTGAGTACTGTACTGCCGGAAGCCGTTAGTAACCCCTCTTGGGCCTCGGGCTTCGGGCTGACGGACCTCTAGTCTCCGACCAGCAGAAATATTGGAAAGTCACAATGGCGGCCTCGATCAATCACGCGCATCCGCGTCATGATGTACCTGACACAGGCCCAAAAATGGTCAATCGGTTGCAGCAGAGCAAATCCCCTTATGTGAGAGATGTGTTCCCCCGGGAGAAATTGCATCACGCTCATAGAACAACAGGTCCGAGGACATATGAACAACCCGGTAGCATGGCAAGTCTGGGATGCAGAATCCATGGAGCTTGCCAAGAAGTACAACCGTTTAATCTTTCTCAGTATCGGTTACTCTGCATGTCATTGTAAGTTACAGCCATCTCACTGGAGGTACTGGTATTCTAATATTGTCTAGGGTGCCATGTCATGGAAAAAGAATCGTTCATGTCATCAGAGGTGGCTTCGATTTTGAACGAGTCCTTCATCCCGATCAAGGTTGATCGCGAAGAGCGACCAGATATCGACGACATCTACATGAATTATGTTCAGGCCACAACGGGCTCTGGTGGCTGGCCCTTGAATGTGTTTTTGACTCCTGACCTCGAGCCCGTGTTTGGTGGCACTTACTGGCAAGGCCCAAATTCAAACACATTTACGGGCCCGGAGGCAATCGGGTTCGTCGAGATTTTAGAAAAATTGAGAGACGTCTGGCAGACACAACAGCAACGTTGTCTCGACAGCGCCAAAGAAATTACCAAACAATTGAAGGAATTTGCCGAGGAAGGGACTCACTCGCAGCAAAGTGATCGTGATAATGATAAAGAGGAGGAAATGGATATTGAGCTTCTAGAAGAAGCGTATCAGCATTTCGCATCTCGATACGACTCAGTCAATGGCGGGTTTGGCCGCGCACCTAAGTTTCCTACACCGTCTAACCTCGGCTTCCTACTCCGGGTCGGTGCCTACCCAACTGAGGTCAAGGATATTGTAGGGCATGATGAGTGTGAACAAGCAACCGCGATGGCCGTCACGACACTAGTGAACATGGCTCGCGGTGGCATTCGAGACCATATTGGCCACGGATTTGCACGGTATAGCGTGACGACGGACTGGGGTCTTCCTCATTTCGAGAAGATGCTTTATGACCAGGCACAGCTATTAGATGTTTACGTGGACGCTTTCCGGCTCACTCATGACCCCGAACTTTTAGGCGCTGTTTATGATCTGGCTGCCTACCTAACGAGCGACCCGATACAGTCGCCCACTGGAGGGTTCTTTTCCTCGGAAGATGCGGACAGTTACCCTCATCCAAATGACACCGAAAAGCGGGAGGGTGCCTTTTATGTCTGGTCTCTAAAGGAACTCACTTCCGTCCTTGGCCCTCGGGATGCCCCAGTTTGCGCCAAACACTGGGGTGTTCTCCCTGACGGCAACGTTCCACCCGAGCACGACCCGCATGATGAGTTCATGAACCAAAACGTGTTATCCATCCGCGCCACACCAAGCAAACTCGCTAAAGACTTTGGTCTTAGCGAGGAAGAAGTGGTTAAGATCATCAAGTCTTCAAAGCAGAAGTTACAGGACTACCGCGAGCGAACACGCGGGCGACCAGACCTGGACGACAAGATTATCGTGGCCTGGAATGGGTTGGCGATCGGTGCGCTTGCCAAGTGCAGTGTTCTGTTTGAGGAGATCGAGAGCTCCAAGGCTGTGCAGTGTCGCGAAGCGGCAGCACGGGCAATCAGCTTCATTAAGGACAAGCTCTTCGACAAAGCCACAGGACAGCTATGGCGCATCTACCGCGATGGAAGTCATGGAGACACCCCAGGTTTCGCTGATGACTACGCATACTTGGCTAGCGGGCTGCTCGACATGTATGAGGCTACCTTTGACGACAGCTATCTTCAATTTGCCGAACGACTGCAAAGTGAGAATAACCCCTTTGGTTTCAATGGGAAACAATGACTAACTTGGTGATTCTAGAGTACCTCAATGAATACTTCTTGGCTCAGAGTGGCTCTACAACTACGGGATACTACAGTACACCTTCAGTCACCACCCCCGGCATGCCTGGCCCCCTCCTCCGCCTGAAGACTGGTACCGAGTCAGCAACACCGTCGGTAAACGGAGTCATTGCGCGTAATCTGCTGCGCCTGTCCGCTCTGCTCGAAGATGAGAGTTACCAGACCTTGGCCCGGCAAACGTGCAACACATTCGCTGTGGAAATCATCCAGCACCCCTTCCTGTTCGTAGGAATGCTGGACGTGATTGTGGGCCTCCAGATTGGCACTCGCACGGTGACGGGTGTGTTCTCCACCGCCGATGTCTCGAACCCTAATCCACGTGGTGACAGTCTCCTCAGTCGCAATGATGAGCCTGTGTCGACAATTGACATAATCCGGCGGCGAATTCGGGAGGAGGCCGGCGTGGCCGTGTCCTCGTCTATTGTGGTCACTTCGCTTGTTGACATTCGCCCTTCACATCTGAGAGACTTTGTGGGGAATCAGTCTTTCTGGCTCAAATCCCGCAACCCCCTCTTTCAAGATTTAAAGGCTGCCGAGCCGGCCAAGAACTACTTGATGGTTTGTGAGACCGGGAAATGCCGAAATATTGATATCTAGGCGAGCGTTATGGGGTGTTTTTTTGGCTATGTTTTCGATATTAACATCAGGGGGCTTTTTTGTGTGGCGTTTTTGGACGATTGGTTCGGTTGGGTCAGGCTTTATGTTATTTCAGAGCGGATCTCCTGCCGCCCCTGTGGACTTTCCTGTGGGCTTCCAATGCCGGAAATGTGGAGGTATGTGAAGGCTAGAATCTACGGAGTACTCTGTACGGAGTACGGCAGATGTAGGTTAAACAGAAACTACAACGTTTTGGATTTTCCCCTCCACCTATGTTGTGCTAGCTAGGCGCCGTGTCCCACAATGGCCCATGGACAGTACTAGCGGTCTATCTTTTAATCTCGATCTGATTGGCTGTTCCATGAGATTCCAATGTTTCAACCTTGGAATCGCTTTTCCACCGTCAACAAGGACGATCCATATATAAACAATATTAAAGGGTTATACCTAAAACTCAGTAGAAGGGGAATGATCCCATTTCGATTGCAAATTACTCCGGAGTAGTATTCCGCAGAATCTTTTGAATCTTTTCCCGCTTTAAATGAGTGGCTGAAACGAGGTTGTTAATCTATCTCAGATCCGCCCGAGTAGACTAACTTTCTTAGTAGTTCCTGTGGGGAGAGGTTTGGTGTGGACTCTAGTAATTGGTTGAAAGCTACGCAGTGGATATTTTGAAACCGTTCTTGGACAAGGGGCTAGGCTGTCCCCTGGCTACGATCATAGCTACGATCTATACGCCTTTTACCTTGGGGTTTTGTTTTTCCGAGATTTTCTATCGAAACCCATGGCACTTTTAATTACCCTCCTTTGTCTCTTCTCACTAGCGTACGTACGTACTCCATAGAAGTTATAGGTCCATGGTGATCCAGGTGATAAGTAAACAAATCCAGGGGCACATATCACACATCGTACCCTTAATCTAGAAAACGAAATTGCAGGTGATGTCCCGGAGAATATTTGATTAGTCCAAAATCTCCAGCCTCGCATCTGTGAATGGTATCTAGGGCTTGGAATGTATCATAGAATGTGCCACGTTGAGGTATTTTCAAAATCTCAGGCAAAATCTCAGGTAGGAAATTCCCCAGAGAATAAGTATAGGGGAGATCCATTGAAGTTTTTCATATAGAACAATTTATGAAATAATTTACAGAGATCCAATTCATTTGGACTTCATTTAAAATTAATATCCTTCCTAAACGCACGGCCCCACCCATCTCCCGGTCTCCCCTTTCTACATTATTTACTCATTAAACCTCCCCTCCCTTCTTTCTTTTCTCCAAGCCATTCAATCCTTCCAGCCTGCATCTTATCTTTCTTTCACTCTTTGAAGAAAGAAGGTGCTTCTAGGCCTGCCATTCATTTCTCACCAACTTCCACTCCTTTGCCAACGCAGTCGATCTGCTTGAACCAATCCCGACCCTCTTAACAAAACTTCCTGGAGAAGTTTCTTTGTCTATCCCAAAATGCGTTCTGCTGTCATCCTTGCCGCCTTGGCGGTCGGCACTTTTGCCAAGGTCATTGAGAAGGAAGTTTACGTGACCGACTGGACTACCGTCATCGTCACCACAACTGTCACTCAATGGCCCACCAATGCTGCCAGCACTGCCAACACTGCTGTTGTGGTCAATCAGGACCACACCAAGCCCGCCGAGGCTGCCCATCCCACCGTCGACGTTTCCAAGAAGGCCGCTAAGGTCGATTCCGCCCCTGCCGCCGCTTCTACCACTGCTGCCGCTGAGGTTGAGGAGGCTGCTCCCAGCAGCACCACCTCGTCTTCCACTACCTCTTCGACTACTCAGGCCGAACTCAAGGCCGTGACCACCTCGGCTACCTCCTCGGCTACCACTGCCGCCGCCGCCTCCGCCACTGCCGCTCCCGGTGCTGGCAGCTCCTATCAGGAGTCTGTCCTATACTACCACAACATTCACCGCAGCGACCACTCGGTCCCCGCTTTGACCTGGTCCACCGACCTCGAGGAGGCTGCCAACACTGTTGCCTCAAGCTGCTCGTACGGACACGACACGTAAGTATACTCCTTCGTTTTGCTTGAGAAACAAATCGAACTAACGTTACCAGTTCCGTCGAGTCCGCCAGTGGCGCCTACGGCCAGAACATCGCGTACGGTTACGATAAGGCCGACGTCGGCAAGAAGATCATCAGCGACATGATGTACACCAACGAGGCACCCGAGTTCGCCGGCCTCTACGGTCAGTCTAGCCCTGATATGACCAACTTCGCCGCCTGGGGCCACTTCTCTCAGATCGTCTGGAAGAGCACCACTCAAGTCGGTTGTGCCACCGTCAGCTGCGATGATCTGGAGAACGTTGGTGGTGCCGCGCCCTACACTGTCTGCAACTACGGCTCCCCCGGTAACGTCGCCGGCGCCTATGCCGAGAACGTCCTGAAGCCCAAGAGCGCATAAACGTCTTGGGATATACGGAGCTATTGAGTTTGAAAATGTTGCACTGATATTTTCCTTAAAGTGATCTAAACCCATCGATCTCGTTCCAGACAACATGTCTTGCCCATTGGCTTTGCGCCATCTGGATTTGTTTTCTTGTCTTTTACCTTCTTCGTCATTTGCATGTCCTGCCTCAGTCGATGATCCTGCTCGGAAGCTCTTCTCGAAGGAGAGAGGCCGAGCGGGTCTTTGCCATTGTGACCCATACTGTATGTATGCAAGCGTGCTTTGTCCTTCTACTTTGGAGGACACATGGCAATGCAGATATTATTATTCTATTGTGAATATTCTTTTGACTCCTTGTTTTCCCCCACTCCTGTGTTGCGGTGCATCCTGTGGATGAACAAAATCTCTGGCGTCATTTTTTTTTCCTTTTGCGAGCGTGATGTACTGTGTACAACCCTAGCATATGTAATGAAGTTTCCCCAGCATCCACGAAGTAGCTGTAGTAGTTGTAGTGTTGTCCCTAGTGGTAATGTACGGAGTATGACGCTGTGTTCACGTGACCCAAAGCTCCCCCGCATGACCGGTCCCTTCGCCCGAAACGTCATTGGAACATGAAGGGAGAGTCTATACCGATATACTTCATTTCCAAGAATTTCTATGTCGGGTACACGGTAAACTACTTTCTCGGTTCCGCAGGGCTTCTTCTTATCTTTATTAAAGAGCTATTTGACCTTGATCTCTTAACTTCAACGGGTTTCTTCGTACATTTTTACCTCAAGCCAAGATATCCGCAACGGGGTCCATCGGTGATTGACATTAACCTTGGAAGTAAGTTCTTAGCCTAGTCTATCCCGCATACTACCCTATCATTTCCCCTTTAAATCGGCCCCCACGGGTGGATGAGGGGCATCCTTCCAAGACAAGGCCATTTCATCTCCATGAAAACCGCCGAAGGTGTGATATCTACATATTACAAACCCTTTTAAGTCTCCCATGATACTTAAAGAGACTATGTAGAAATCATGAATTGTCCACGGGGCTCTTTTCTTGGCAATTGACATCTGACAGACGGCAGAAGTGAAACTCATCCGTTTCTCCGGCGCTATCATTCCGCTCTTCCACAGTATCATCCGGTCTCACCAACCCGCATCTCGGGGTTGCATATCATTTGCATTGTCCAGTGCTCTGTAAGTCTATTGCTCGGTTTATGTCACTTTTCCATTTCCCCTTAGGCCCGAGCCGGATCCACAGCCCGTCGAGATCGCTCTATAATCCGCATGTCCATATAAGATTATCATGCTCGCTTCTTGTCTCACGCCACCTGATTTCTCTCGTATCTCTGCTTGGTCTTTATCCTGTGACTTTCGTCTATTCCCAGGCATCTTCTTTCATCCCCTTGTTCCTTGCCCATCTGTCGGCATCTGCACATGACATAGTCTCAATGCCATCATACTGCCTTCAAGATTGCCACTACTTCTATCGCACTGCCCTACGCCTCCTGTCAATCCCTACCGTCCTCGCTAGTTGTTACGCCTGATTTTATATTGTCGAGAGAACTTAAACACATCTAACATAATGTCTTACTCCTCATTGGCAGTCAGATACTTCACGGCCCCCAAACCACTCGGCGAATCCATGGACGCCGATACAAGCAAAAATTCCGGGTCCGACCCCCAAGGTCACACGGTCGTGAGACCAAATGTCTCTACTGAACGGCCATCCTCTGAGGTTGCTGAGCTTCACAAGCCTAAGAGCCAGGGCTTGACTTTTGCAAACCAGGATTCACTGCCTAAACTTCCTATTCCCGATTTGGAGGATACTTGTCGCAAGTACTTGGATACTCTGCAGGCCTTGCAAAGCCCGCGTGACCATGAAGAGACCAAGTCTGCTGTTCGCGACTTTTTAAAGAATGATGGTCCTCTTCTTCAAGAACGGCTTAAGACTTATGCTGGTTCGAAGACGAGCTATATTGAACAATTTTGTAAGTTTACTTTGGAATCAAGGTTGGGATGGGTGGAAGCTAATCATTTCTAGGGTATGATTCTTACCTGAATTTCGACAATCGTAAGTTGGCTTTCGTGTTTGGCACTTTCTTTACGGTCATCTAATATTCGCAGCTGTTGTTTTGAACCTCAATCCGTTTTTCCTTTTAGAGGACGACCCAACTCCTGCCAGAAATCACCAAGTGACTCGAGCTGCGTCACTGGTGATCTCGGCATTGGCATTTGTTCGAGCTGTGCGTCGGGAGGAGTTGCCTCCTGATACTGTGCGAGGAACGCCTCTTTGCATGTATCAGTACTCACGACTTTTTGGAACGGCACGTCTGCCTACCGATAATGGCTGTGTCATTAGCCAGGACCCCTCGGCTAAACACATGGTTGTCATGTGTCGAGGCCAGTTTTACTGGTTTGACGTCTTAGATGACAATAGCGACTTGATCATGAGTGAGAAGGATATCTCACTTAACCTGCAGGTGATCATTGAAGATGCGGCTGAAACCCCGCTTCATGAGGCTGCCAAGGGTGCTTTAGGTGTACTCAGCACCGAGAATCGGAAAGTCTGGTCGGGACTACGCGATATCATGACCAAAGATTCCAGATCTAACAACGCGGAGTGTTTGAACATAGTCGATACCGCACTTTTCGTCTTATGCTTGGACGACACAGAGCCATCCACCACATCTGAGCTTTGTGCTAACATGCTTTGTGGCACAAGTGAAGTCATCAAGGGTGTCCAGGTTGGAACCTGCACCAACCGGTGGTACGACAAGCTGCAAATCATCGTCTGCAAGAACGGCAGCGCAGGCATCAACTTCGAGCATACCGGTGTAGATGGCCACACAGTGCTACGATTCGCCAGCGACCTGTACACCGACACCATCCTCCGCTTCGCAAAGACCATCAATGGCCAATCCCCAAGCCTATGGGCAACCAGCAGCCCCGATCCAGCAAAGCGCGACCCGCACAGTTTTGGAAACGTCAGCACAACACCGCGCAAACTAGAATGGGACATGACACCCGAGCTTAACATCGCCCTCCGCTTCGCCGAATCTCACCTCTCCGACCTGCTCTACCAGCACGAATTCCAAGTCCTGGACTTCGAGGGCTTCGGCAAGAACTTCATAACCTCAATGGGCTTCTCTCCAGACGCATTTATCCAGATGGCCTTCCAGGCCGCCTACTACGGCCTCTACGGCCGACTCGAGAACACCTACGAGCCAGCCATGACAAAGATGTTCCTGCACGGACGCACAGAAGCCGTGCGCACCGTAACACCCGAATGCATGGACTTCGTCACAGCATTCTGGGGTGAGAATGCCGCCGAACAAAAAGTCGACGCCCTCCGCACCGCATGCCAAAAACACACCGCCGCTACAAAGGAATGCTCAAAGGGCCATGGCCCAGACCGCCACCTCTACGCCCTCTACTGCCTCTGGCAACGCTCCTTCGACGAAGGCCTCTTCCCAGATACCAGCTCAACAGGCGGGTACTCCAGCCCCGGCGAAACGCAATCCCCAACCCAAAGCCAGGGTCCCGAATCATCGAAACTCTCCTACTCCTCCCCTTCGGAAGACGGTCTCTCCTCACCTGGAAGTAGCGCGCGCGCCTACCGTACATCGGCACCAACGCCCGCGATCTTCGCCGACGCAGGTTGGGACAAGATCAACAACACCGTGCTGTCGACTTCGAACTGCGGAAACCCTTGTCTGCGACACTTCGGCTTCGGCCCCACATCCGCCGATGGCTTCGGTATTGGATACATTATCAAGGATGACTCGATTTCGATCTGCGCAAGCTCCAAACACAGACAGACCTCGCGGCTTATGCACACGCTTGAGTCGTATCTGTTTGAGATTCGGAAGTTGTTGCGCGCGACCAATCGTAAGCCGAGTCCGCGCACGAGTCGCGCGAGGGAGACTGAGGCTCTTGCCGAGAGTGCGCAGGCAGAGTTGCATCGCCGTGGAAGGATTGTTAGAGGTGGGGGTGCGCAGGGTGCTGATACACCTACTTCGGCGACTGATAGTAGTTATTTGGAGGATGATGGCATGGGAGGATGTAAGTCTTTCACTCTTGGTACCTTGGTTGCTGATTCTCGGGTTGCGGGTTCGCTAACTTGTTATCTTGCTAGATGGCTTCTTTGATGCTGGTATGCTTCTCCATGCGCTTAAGGGTCTCAATGCTGAACGGGAACAACGCGGCGAGAAGCCTGCTCGGAGAAGGTTTGTGGGGAAGAAGCTTCATCTTAATGACTATTGAGAAGATAGTCGTATTCAGTTAGTTTAGTAGACGAAATACGAATTTATATTTCATATGTCTGTTTCCTATGTGAAGCGAAGTATAAAAAAAGGCCCTCGGCAAATGTGGGGAAAGCTCCGACACCGGATTAGCCGACTTGGCTGAATAGCATAGCCTTCTTGACATATCTTTGAAAATATTGTATATAATTCATTCCAGCTATAGACCGTGCCAATCTGCATGTGTATTCCACCCTGAACATCATGACTCTGCACACACTGCCAAAACGGGCGCCACAGTTACGGGCTCCCCTGGCAAGGCACTTCACAACCACCCCCGCACCGCCAGTTATGCGGACACTCTACCAAACCTCAAGATTGGCGCCCATACCAGAGTATAATTCCAGGGATTTACGGGTAATTATTTCTCTTTCCAAACGGGTCTCGCAACGGAATGCCATGCAGTGCTGATCCCAGCCACAGGAAGACAAGCAACCGCCAATGTCAAGGAATCCCTTGAATGGGGCACTAAGATCGTGGGAGGCGTCAAGCCTGGCATTGAAGGCGAACATCTAGGTCTACCAGTCTTTCCATCTGTCAAAGCGGTATGAGTATTGAACCGATTGTTCGCTCATTGGGGACGTAATTTGATCAGTTGGTTAATGAGCACCTAGGCCCAAGAACGCGCAAAACCCGACGCATCTGCAATCTATGTTCCGGGAAACCAGACCGCCAAAGCCATTGAAGAGGCCATTGAAGCGGAAATCCCGCTCGTCGTGGCTGTGGCGGAGCATGTGCCGATCCACGACATCCTTCGAGTATGAGTGCTTCCTTACTCGCGGTTAATCGTACCGGGAATAGTTGAAGTGTCTTTTTTCTAACAGCATCACAGATCCACTCCATGCTCCAAACGCAATCCAAGACCCGTCTAGTAGGTGCGAACTGTCCAGGTATTATATCCGCCATCGGCAAATGCCGAATCGGCTTCCAGCCATTGCCCTGCTTCGCGCCGGGAAATGTCGGCATCGTGGCTAAATCTGGGACACTGAGCTATGAGACTGTCGCGTCGACGACTCGGGCTGGACTTGGTCAGAGTCTTTGTATCAGTATGGGCGGTGACGTTTTGGCTGGCACGAACTTTGTCGATGCGCTCACGCTCTTTGAGAATGATCCTGATACGAGGGGTATTATCCTGGTTGGTGAGATTGGGGGTACGGCGGAGATGGATGCCGCTGAGTGGATTACGGACTATCGACGAAGGACTGTTGATCCCAAGTAAGTTATTGTGTCTTAGTTTTTTAGACTCTGATGTTTCTGAGTGCAATGCTGATCTTGGATAGACCCATCATGGCTCTTGTTGGTGGATTGGAAGCACCCCTTGGGCGGATCATGGGACATGCTGGTGCATGGGCTGCTCCTGGGGAACCAGATGCGGAAACTAAGTATCAAGCGCTTGAACGTGCCGGGGCGGTTATGGTTAATCATCCCGAGAAGTTCGGTGAAGGAATGAAGACTTTGTTCGCGAACCAGTCTACCCGGCCGGGTATAAGCGTGAGTGTGTTTTTTTAAAAAATCCAATCTGAAGTGTACTGACCTACCCACAGTCAATATCCGGGGCTAGCTTACACAAACGTGGCTTTCATACTATGAGACGAGTTACGCCAATCTCGAGACCGACACCTGAACACAAGCGTAATCTTTACATCAAGCAGTTCCAGGCATTCGATATCCTCAAGCAGAAGTCTATCCCAGTCAATGAGTCGGCTTCTGGCTCTGATAGTTCTGTTTCTGTTTCTATTGCAGTCGACCGAACAGCGTTGTCGCCATGCATTACTGCCTCGCCGACTTCCGACTTTAGCCCAGCTCAGTCGCAGAAATTTCCATTCTCTTACACTCAGACCAAGCTCGAAAGCTCCACCATCGCTGCTGTTGCTTCGCATTTGGGTCTCCCAGCTTCTGCCCACAAGCAGCTTGCAGGGTTCTTACAAGCACTTTGGGAGATTTACAAGGACAAGGAGGCCTTTACGCTGGAGACGCAGATCTGCATCTCTGCCGATGGTGCTTTAGAGGTCCACGGTGCGCGCTTTGGCTTCGACGATGCTGCATTCCGCAGTTCAGGCCGACAGGAAGATATCCACAAACTTCGCAATGTATCCGAAGAAGTCCCTGAGGAGATTGAAGCCGAAAAGGACGGAATCGTCTACGTCAAGTATGTAGAAGCACCTCCATGACTCCCAAGGTTTGTCTGTATCTTCCGCTGACATAGATTAGGTTGGAAGGCGAGGGCAGTGTTGGCACACTTGGTATGTATTTTTATCTATGCCTCGTTCAAAAGAAGGTATTTGCTCACAATATCGCGTAGTCAATGGAGCCGGTCTTGCCATGAACACGGTCGACGCCCTCGCTATCCACGGTGGCCACTGCGCGAACTTCCTTGACACCGGTGGCAAGGCTACTTCGGAGACTGTCAAGGCGTCATTTCGTGTGATTTGCTCTGACACGCGCGTCAAAGCCGTCTTCGTCAATATTTTTGGTGGATTGACTCGCTGCGACATGATTGCCGAGGGTATTATCTTGGCTTTCCGAGATTTGAAGATGAAGGTTCCAGTGGTTGTGCGACTGCGAGGAACAAATGAGGAACTGGGGCAGAAGATGGTAGGCATTGATTTGGATGTTCGTTGCTATTATCTAATTGCTAACTTGAATATTCGTAGATTGCGGAGAGTGGCCTTCCTTTGCATGCATTTGATGGGTTTGAGGAGGCTGCAAAGAAGGTCATTGCGTTGGCTAAGGGTCAATAGTTACTTTACGGTGTTTCAAAGTAGATATGTGGTTATACTAGATAGAACATATCGGCATAGAACTCTATCTCAATCTCATGCAACAATTTAATGACGGTTCTAGCCACACTAGGCGACATTGGGTCTTGTGCGTTTTAGGTCTTTGGGGGTCTTGATATATCTCAATGATGTTCTAAGAAGAAACATGCTCAGGCAATCAAACAATTAAACAAAACCCCCAGCATCTATTGTCACTCTCAACGCTACATCTGGTCACTGAAATGCTTGTTTGGTCTATATACAGACATGGGCGAATGAAGATATCCTGACGAAAGAAGGTGTGATCTCCCCAGAATCAGAAAAATCCCTGGTACGTGCGTCTTTGCTCCGGCTCTAGCAAAATAGAGCCCTTCACCCCCTTCACTTCCTTCACTGGTCCGGCGTAATCCCCACGCATTTGCGGGAAGAAGTATCCAGGAGGAGTGATACATAGCGTTATCACAGCGATAGCACACATTCTAGTATCCATCAAATGTCAGCTCAGTCAAATGCATAGCTATTTTGACAAAGTTGGACTTACGTTGATTCAAGGATAGTGAAGTCAATTTCGTCCTGCATTATGGGGTTTTTCCACCCACCGGCCATCTCCGCGATACTGAAACTCCCAACATCAGTACTTGGATATCAAGATATTTTAGCAAATGACTTACCGGTAGACACAACGGACGTAAGTTGTGAAAAATGTCACAAGGATGCCCCAGAAAAATACCCAGAAACTGCGACTCTTCCAAGCTCTTCGAGCCTCAATCGTCATTCCATCTTTCGGGGCGCCTTTTATACAAAGAAGAAAGTGGCCCGACATCACCCCAAATGCCGTCAAGGTGATGACTTGCCAAACAATCCCGGCCAGCATGACATTGCTGCCTATATCATTGACATGTTGTGTTTTGCCTGCTGCTGCAAGGCCACCGCCAACCGCTTGGAGAATCAACGAAATGATATCACAGGTGACAAAGATGTAAGGATACCACTTCGCCCTTAATGTCGAGTACTGTTGGCCAAACACATTCACTCCATGCTTCAGCGTCAAGTATATGGCTGCTGACCAGAAAGCTGGTGCTATTGTCAACGTGCAAAGCTGTGTCTTAAAGCCGACGGATGAGTATGGGTTGTTGTGGAGTAATATACGACCAAAATAGCCTATTTTATGTTAGTTCTGCTGAGAAAGTGGACCAGTCATTCTCATGGAGTTGTATTTTGACTTACCCATCACCTCAGTCGAAGAGCCCAGAATCACGGCAATACTAAATGGCCATAGACGCCATTTGATCATCTGGCCAATCTGTATCATAGAACAAACACCGAATATTATACAAAATTCAACGCTGAACACAATATTAGGCGCGTAGCCATAGATAGTGCCCTCAACCGGACATTGAGGAGTCACTTCTGTGCATTTGACGGCTGCAGCACGGATTTCAACCATTATTCCATAGATATGAATATGGTCGGATGTACTCCATATCGAAGTCGCGAAGAAGCTAGTTTCTATGCTCGCTCAATATTCGCAATAAAGAAAGATATTTATAGGGCATTGTTAACCGCACGCCCCTCTTGGATCTTCGCACCCCTTTGGATCCTCGCCCCCCCCTTTGGATCTTCGCACCCCCTTTGGATCTTCGCACCTCCTTTGGATGCTCATATACCCTACCTGAAATGTTGGTACCGCCTCCCTAATTAGGTGCAATCGATCATTCTGCCATATATTCTGCCACCATGTAATTCTGGTTTACATAGTTAAAAATGCACCTTTCTTGTCAGAAGAAAATCGCTCTTTTCATTAGTTTCTGCGGCGATCTACTCTACATAATGATTATCCACCTTGTGCATCTCCCTGCGCGCGTTTTCGTCCACGGCCACGGCCCACGGTCACGTCTAGCTCTACATGTAGGGGACTCGGCGGTAAGGGACTCAGTGATTAGTACGGCGGGGGACTCGGGAAGTCGCTTTAACTCGGATTCTGGGTCAGAATACAGGTATTCCAGGCCTAAAGAGGCCATATTGATGAGAGTTTTGATAGATTGGTGCTGATATTATATTGAAGCTCAAAGTGACGAAGAAGGAAGAAGTGGTCAGAAGAAAGGTAGGTTAGTAGGCGTAAACCAGAATTAGAATATTAATTTGTTTGATCGTCTGTATGACAAAAGTGACTTAATTTTGTATGGGGCTTGCATACAAATTGTAGGTATCTGCTGCCTTACTACTATTATATTAGGGGTTTGACACGAAGGCGGTGTATTAAATTAGAAGGCGGTAAATAGGGAGAACGGTATATGTATACCTGAATTTTTTTCAGGCATTGAGCGTGCGAGTATCCAAGGGGGGGTGCGGTTAACAATTCCCTATTTATATATTTCTTTCAGAGATTCTGTTGATGTCTAGATTTCTCCGCCACGATAGATCCGTTTCATATAAAAGCCAAGGTTACAGGGTAGCCTTTATCTAATATTACTAGTCAGGTCCTAAAGCCCTAAGATTAAAGTAACTAACTACACTATTCTTTCCATACTACGTAGCTGAAATTCCTCTTCACCCTGCAACCATGTGGCCTAGGCCACTGTTAATACAATTGTAAATACTTACAAGTATATGCCAAGATATGCAGATGATCCAGTTTGACATTATGTACATACACATTTCCCTTCTTTTATAACCACTCCCAGCTAGACTAAAGTCTTTTATACCTTGGTTCAAGGGTAAAGTCTGTCAACCCCGCTAGAGCTAGCCGTTGGAGGTATACCGATACAGTTAAAAACCACACCACAGAAAGCCCAAACTTGTATAAAGTAGTCGGAACCGGAGGAGTATATATTCCAGTGCTCGGTTTGACGGCCATCTGGGTGTAGCAGGTCAACCCGAGATTTACCACCGGTGGGGTTTCTAATTCCCCAAACATCCCCACTATGTGATTCGATTGTGTAAACTCCATTGGCAAACCCGGCGATAGTTTAGCTGAACAAGCTGGCTAGGGCGACTATGGTAGCAATGGCGTACTTCATGTTGTTTGGATATGCTCTCCAATATGGAAAAGAATGGTAGTTTGGGAGAGGCTTTAGAGATCATTTTGTAGAGAATCAAAGTATCAAAATAGTTCTTTGTTTTATTGAACACTCAACTCCTGCCATATTCTTTCATGGTTGCCTAATTGATACTACAACTGTGAAGGAGATATTGATGCCTGACAATCCTCAGGCACAAAGTCCAACCAAGGTCTAGCCCTTCTCCACGATCGGCCACGCCCACTGACGCCATTAATTCTATTTCGAGATGACACAAATCTTCTTTAAAATTCTGAGTATATACTCCCACCATTAATCAACACTCTTATATATTTATTACCCTTTGCACCCAGCCTGTGCCAGTGTCATGTCTGATCCAAGCGCTGAACTTCAATCCGCTCTCCGCGGCCTATCCATAGGTGGAAAGGGCCCAGTGCAGGACGTTTCCCGACCAAACGTGAAAAAACTCTCAACAGCAGGCGTGACTCCAACCTCCAACCCCAAGATACTCCGCAAACCGGTCGCAGATTCCTGGGAAGACGAAGCAGACCTCTCCGCCCCGGAAGGCGAGGACGTCCAGCTCAATGACGAAGACACTATCCCAGTGCTCTCGCCAACCGTCAGTGCTGAAGGGCCGCTAGATCCCCCACCGACACCTATATCCCCGCAGACATCCGCTCCGTGGATGGCGAGAGCTGCTTCTCCTGCTTCGGCGCAGGGCGCTCCTACCCGTCGCCCGGAGAAGCAAACTGCTGTTGCGGAGCGGATGATTGCCGGTGCTTTGGGGATCCGCGCCCCGAAGCGGACGGAGCAGCAGCGTGCTTACGACCGCTCCGTTAAAGAGCAAGAAATTCGGAGGCGAAATCGCGAGCGCGAGGAGAAGGCTAAGGCTAAGGAAGAGGAGGAGAAGATGAAGGCTTCTATTTGGAGCAGCTAGGTGATTTTTGGAGGCATTTTGTATATTAGGCGGCTTTGGCACCATATATGTGTATATACCTGTTGAATTGGACTTGTATATATCATGTCTTCTCTCTGCATGGCTGGGCGAACTAACTGGTGGCTCTTTGTTTCGTGCGCCTTGGACTTTCCAGGCCCATTCAAAATAAGCGTGGTCCATCAATTGATCCTATTGAGGCAACTGCGGGGTTCTTTGACCCTGGAATCTATCCTGATAACTCGTTGCTAGAGGCCATTGGCGATAGGAGGAACCTAGTACACAGAACCATGTAGTATATATCGACGCGCAAACTTGCTTTTGAGACACCATAGGCCATTCAAGCAATAAACGAGACCAGCTGTTGCGACAGTTACATGTTTCCAGAAAAAGAAAGGTCCCATTAGTTTAGCACAAGTCCTAGGTTCAAATACGAAGCCTATGGCCAAAGTCAGACTATGTCTACGTGATGCAGTCGTGTTGAATTCCAGAGAAATTTAATATAGCGAAAGCACCCTCAAAGTCTGCAGAGAAGACTGGGTGGCTTTAGATAATCATCATTCATAAAAAAAGGAAAAGCAGTATGAACGCCGCCCCTTCGCCCATGGGCCGTCGATTGGGATCTTCTATCCATTGCTAGCCATCCGCCCTAGCGTATCCCCCCACATATGTCGCCCCAGCAGCCTCGGTTCTCTGGAAGTGCGACTGTAACATGCAGAGCGCGTCTAGCAGCCTCCGATCTGCTCCTGGTGAACCTCCAAGGTATCTCCATCAGCCATATCGAGCTATTTCCAGTCAGTTTCAAAGTACCTAAACACCAATGGATGGCGAAAAAGAGAGGGAAATGATCATACAGTCTCTGGCGAATCTTCAGGGCGAACTCGGGTGCCATCAAACAGGAACCGAACAGTGGAGATTTGCTTTCCTTGGCGCTCGCAGAAGGCATCCATAAGCTTCTTCAGCTGCGTTGTGCGCTTGATCTTGAAGAAAACTTCGTTGTTGTTATCGGTCACCTTAATGTTGAGGTGCTCGGTAGGAGGAGCGGCGCCTTCTTTGTCGGACATGATGATGACTTGTTGTGGTCTAGAGTTCGTTAAACGACTACTTCGCACAGAGTATGAAATGGCGACGAGGCAGAATGCTTACGGTAAATGCGAGTTCAAGACCTCTTCGAGCGGGGCTTTGAATGTCTGAAACGTTCAAAGATGGTTAGATCACGATTTTAACTCCATTTCAGGCCCTGAGGTATGAGGTACTCACCTAGAAGACGAAGACTTAGAAGCGAGAAAGCGAAGATTATGAAAACGGCGAAGTTAGAAGAGAGAGGAAGAAGAGAGATCAGCGGCGGCGGCAGAATAGCACACTCGCCCCACGGTCTGAAGGCGGAGAATCTATTTTGCGTTTTGCTCTTTCTATCACTTTCGTCACTTCCAAGGAACAGTATCTACAACATTACTTTGTACAGTCTTTGATAATTGCATTATGGTATGAAATTTGTCACTTTGAACATATTGATTAGATGCTGAGTTCCTTGTAGGGTAATTTAAAGCAAGATCTATCGCATGAGCAACCCTGCCATCCGCGTGCTGTATGTGTCCCCGTCCTAGAGCGTCCCTTTAGAGTGGTCCACTGGTGTTGCTAGCTCCTACTGACAGTGCAATAGTGCGCCATCCAAGGTATTTTCCAATTCATGGCATGTTCACACACAAAGCCTAACCGAAGCTAGATTGTTTGCAGAAAAACTCATTTGATGAGGCCAAGTGCCAGGCACAAATTGATGCTTTGTACGAATGCTGCAACGCATTCTACCAAGAGCGAGGTGACCAGGCGTCTACCGTCAGCTGCCCTAAAGCAAATTTGCTGCGGTTGAAGATGAGACAACGAGCTCAAGCAACAAAGCAGTGAGACACCTAAGCGATTACATTTTCTTTTAAATTAAAGTGACCCATGTCGAAGATGGTGGATGTCACAATTCCCTTGCGGTCTGAGTTTCCATATGGAGGAAACCAGGCTAATTGAAGAACTGCATTTATTATAAGACAATCGTGAGCACGCAGAGAGGCCTCATGGACCTGTACGAAAATTGAGTTTTCATACCGAGACTCTAATGAAAGCCTATAGACATTAGAGAAGAAAAGAAAAGAAAGAGAGAAGGGCGCGGGCGAAATTTCGTTGAAATAGCTTCTGCTATTGGCGCTAGTCTATTTCGGGGTTAGTCTGTCACGAAAACCAAAAGAGACAAACACAACTTATTCCTAGCTCTCTCTCTCTCTCTCTTCTCCAGGGTTCCCTTTCAACGAAAGTCTCCCATTATGGCGCCTTTAACTCGATCGGCCGCTGGGGCCTCCATATTTGCGCCGGTACGATCATTTCCTTTTATCTTTGCTTTTTGTCTAATCCTTTGTATAGGTTCCCCAGCCGCATAGACAAACCGAGGTCATCAGCATCGATGATGATTCGCAACAGTCTTTCGACGAGGAAGAATTGGATGATCAAATCTCGGAAGATCAATCGGAAGACCAATCGGAGGACCAATCTGAAGACCAGGATGACATGGACGAAGATATGGATGGCGACACCGTATCGGAGACCGGTTCCGATGTTTCTGACGAGCCCTCTATGCAGTCTACCTTTGGGGTTTCGAGCAAATCTCAAGGTTTGTCTCCAGATCTACTCTCCAGATCGCGTTTACTAAATTCTCTCCTAGACACCCCGCTATTCACCGCCGCAGGCGCTCAGGAAGCACTGCACCCCCTTCGTCGGACCGCTGACCGAGTCACTCGCCAGATCGAAGCATTCGCCGATAAGCTAGATCAGTTTAAGCGCAACAATTCAACCGACGATTTCAACAGCGCCCAGGCAGCTTACAAGCTCGTGCAGAGCTACCGTGACATCGCGAACAATGCGATCAAGGAAATCGAGACCCAACAAACCGTTGACCGGACAAAGACGGGCTTCCGGTCAAGCGGATCGCAAGACACTAAAAATTACGAGGAGACACGGCGGCTGCAACTTGAGGCCGATACTTGGCGCCTCCTGCTCAACCTGATCAGTATTGACGACCCCTCCAGCCGGGCCAGTTACAAAGTAGGACGACAGACAGCTTTCCAGAACCTTCACCGGTACTCAAGCGATCGCGAGATCTGGGAAGAGTTTCTCAATGCCGACCAATATGGCCTCGAATGCGTGGTTGCCATGCGATGGTTGGAGGAGACCTCCAAAACAGCAAGCCAAGAATTCGATACCCTGATTACGGAAATGGAGGGACAAGCGGAAAGAGGTCAAGGATTGTGGACAACCGGTTGGCTTTTCACCAAAGAAGCGATCAAGGGCCACAAACGTTTGCGCGCCTGGCCACAGCCTCTCGAGCCCAATGACCCGGGGATTTCGCGCTCGCTTTTAAGCAACGACGAACAGAAACCGCTAATCACTCAACTCGATCCCGATGCCATTACTCGTCAGAAGCACGGGTTACAAAGGCAGGACGAATTCCACGAGCGCGCTACATGGATAACTTGCTGGAAGATGCTCAGGCAAGGCGAGAACTGGACTAAGATTCGAGAATGGGCAGAGACCCGTCTGGAAGGATGGAGGGCTGTCAGCTTGTGTGGCTCTAGCGTGGATCCGAAGTCGGGAAGTTCTCGATACCCATCTGACGATGGCCACACACGTTTGATGAACAGCCGATCCCAGGATTCATGGCGCACCGCCTGCTCTGCGCTAACGCGCGATCCCAATACCGACGAATTCCAGCGAGCGGTATACGCCCTGCTTGCCGGTGAAACTGATGCTGCAGCCAGTGTCTGCCGCAGCTGGGACGACTTCCTTTACGTGTACTTCAACCGTGTTGTGCTCTCACGCTATCGGGGATTTTGCAAGCAATTCCAGCGGAAACTCAGCCACTCCCCCAACACCGCTGTGGCCTTCCAACCGGAACCGGCTGGGCACGCAGAACTTCAAAAGTTCCTTGTCTATCTCAAGGGCAACGACCGGGTCAGCGGCGAAGCGCGCAATCCGTTCCGCAACATCCAGGCCACGATTCTCAGCAAAGGCTACGATACCTTTTTCACTTCTCTGGCTCAAGCTGTATCTCAAGTTAGCGCCGATAAATATGGGAAGAACTCTGTCATCCCAGACATTGTGCGCAAGCCAGTAGATGAATCTTTCCTCATAGCTGCCGATGATGAAGAAGCTCTCAGAATTGCAGCTCATGTCTACGTTGTGGCCAATGCGAGGGGCTACGCGCGCGCGGATGCCCATTTCGTTGAAACAGCGTCGGTGATCGTGGCTGGACATATCGCCAACCTGGAAGATAGGGGTCTATTCCATCTTGTCCCACTTTACGTGTCTCTTCTCCCCGCAACAATGGGACACGAAGTTCTATCCAAGATTCTGATTGAAATTGTTGACCCACAAGAGAAGGTTCAGCAAGTCAAGCTCGCGCGGAAACACCAGATTGACATGGAAACTGTTCTTGATGTTCAATGGGCGTGGGTAAAGGAGAATGTCTCTGCAATTGAACACTCTAGAGGGGTCACTGGCTATTCAAGAGTGCTGCGACGACCTGACGGTTCCCGGGCATTGGTGTCACCTAAGACCGACTTGATCGGGACCTCCGTCGCTCCGGAAGACGACAAGATGATTCGCAGTGTGGAGTGGCTTCGCTACATTGATGGACAGTGGGATAAGATTTGCGATCTTGGATCCTGGCTGTATCGCAAGTTCTTCCGTATGTTTTCATTCTTCCTGTTGCTGGGAATCCGCCAAACTGACTTCTACTAGTTGCTGATAAGCTTGCCGCTGCTCGCGAGTTGAGTTTCCGTCTTCGGTTGGCTGATATCTCAATTGAAAAATTCGGATCCGATATCATTTCCATGCCTCCGCAGGAAGCGGGACATACCGAGGCAACTACGCCAACTAGCCCCACCAAGTCAAAGAGAAACAGCCTCCACCGGCGAAGTCTGTCCGGCTCCAACAATGTCGCACTGGTTTCGGCATACTATCAGGCTCACAGGGTTCTGGATCTGGAGAGTTTGGCTCTCGGGTTTGATGCCGTGGAGCAATTTGCATTGGTGCACGAGCAGATGTCCAAGTGAGTCCTCCCTTTCCCTGTTTTATCTCACGGTCCAAGCTAATCCCTTTAGGACCAAACGTCGACGTGACTCGGGCACCTTGAAGGGCATGGGTCAAGACATGAACGAATGTGTGGCTGTTTTAGAAGAATGGGTTGGGCAAGTAGTCGCTGAAGAGTGGCTACCCACATCCACCGATGGTATGTACTTGATGTCGCGGCATTGGAATCTCAATACTAATCTGTTGCTATAGCCGAGGAAGAAGAAGACTTTGAATACATTCGGACAACTTACGTTCCAGAGCTGATTCTTGATTGGCACAACGCCTTGTACTACGCCAGTCACACCCTCGAGCGGCACGATCTGTTGACATCCTGCATGATTGTGTCTATCTGGGTCGCAAACTACGATCATGTCACTCGCGCCTTTACAAAGTCACGACGTATGGCCGAGCTTGTCGATGTGCTTGCTTTGTCGAGCAAGGCTTTGGTTATCCGGGACTCCACCCAGCGCAAGTCAATGGACCACACCACCTTTGAAAGGGGCCAGGAACTGAAGATCTGGGATGTCACGATCTCCGAAGAAGAAAAGAAGAGGCTTGGGATCGTATCGGATCCAGACCGGGAGCAGTAAATCAGCGGCAATTTGTTCTGTGTACATTAGCATGGGATTTGAGTGGTTTTAAGTTTTTTAACGGCGAGGCTCTGATACGAACGAAACTGGATCAAACATGGAAGGAGGACAGGTTCATTTTACTACAGCTACATGTCAATAGGACATCTACGAATGCATCGACATCGTTTGTCAACAATATCAATTTGATTGCTGTTTTCATTACGCGTTACTCGTTTCTCATCACTTTGCCTGCTCCCAGCCACTAGTAGGTCATTAGTATCAGACTCGAAGGTTAACTCAACAGGACACTACATATATGGATGAACTGGTTACACTGAAATATAGTCAAGCGAGCACAACCACTCATATGGCGCTATCGGCGTATTGCCCGGCACATTGGCGGGGAATTCCTCGCCTAGAGGGGTGGTACGTCCCCAAGGCTTGAGTCTATTCTCGTCGTGGCTGCAAAGGCTCCAGCGCTTACGCGGGAAATGCGTCGAGGAATCCTTGATAGTATCTGCATGAACGAGATCTAGGTATGCGCCGATGTTATCTGCAAGGAAATTAGTATTTGCAGATCAGCTGATGATATTGTGCAGCGTAGGCCCAAAGTCAAAGTTTATGATAAAGGTCAAGTCTTTGAAACGCAATGGACCTAGGTATAGATAGCAAAGGAACAGTAGTCATTTGGGTATCGGTAAGATGAGCAGTTGACATAATTGCACAGATATACTATACTCCGTACAAATAGAATACCTAGACCGCGTATAGACATTAACCGATAAACATGTACATATACCAAACCTCGTCGCTAGCTGCAATAACTTTCCCACAGCAGTGATGCTACCAACGAGCGACAAATCCTGTTGAATGATCGCCTCCACGCTCTTAGCCTGTTCACGCGGGGCCATCGCCTCACCAAAGCAAGTATAGGTTCCCCGATCACGGCCAGGGACACCTACATCAGCCCCGTCTTCGTCTTGGACATAACGAGTATCATTCTGCAAGACACGCAATGCCAACACACCGCCGAAGAACTCAAAATTCAGTCTGGTGATATTAGCCTCCGTGGTCTCAATATCATGCAACAAACAAGCCAGGCAGAAAGTCTCGTCAAAGTCCCAAGCCGCAAACGGGAATCGGCACCGTTTGAACGCGAACCCGATGTGGTGGACCCGTCGTGAGTGGCTGTATGGTTCTTCGAGGAGCGTGCGTGCATAGGCGTTGATGCGCTGGGTTAGTGGGGGTTTCTAGGATCGGGGTTGGGAGGTTGGTGGGCAGGAAGGAGTGGTAGGGCTTGGGCTGGGACGGCGGTGAGGCCGTATTTGCTGGTTGGGTTGGGACATTTATGAGGCTTTCCAAGTTTTAGGGTTTGATTGGGCTCTGGGGGTTGTGGTTAGATTGGGTTAAGATAAATAATGTGTTGTATTACAATTGGTGAGGTATATATATTTGCCCTGATTTGTAAAGAATCGAGCTCAACCTACTTTAGGTGTAACAGAAGCTTTTGATACTCCAGTTTACTCCATACTCCGTCTGTAGACTAGTATGCAAGGATTAATTGAGTGTGGCTGAGCTTCTGTGGTGTGAGGTCCGCTTGGCATGAGAAATGTTCTCCGGATTCAATTGAAAAACAATTTGCTATACGCGTAAATAGGGGACGTCACCACTTTCTCACCCCGTATCAAGGCTAAATATGGAGTCATACATCTTTTAATATCTTCAAGTCAAATTATGTTCGTATTCGAGTTTTCAATGAAAAATTTTCCCCCTATTTTCCGCATCGGCATGTCGATGTCTTGGCAATGAGGCAGTGCAGGACACACTATAGAACTTGGTATTGAATGTATTGGTATTTTCCTTATTTGACTCTCATTTCCTGTAAATACAAAAAGTTTCTTGGGCAAAAAGAATGTCTACTGTGTTAGCTGGACATATATACGGAGTATGTGTAGAGAATACGTACAGTTGTAGACTGTGCACCTACAAAAAGTGGAGTTAAATCCACATGAGAGTGAGAATTAGAGGAAGTTCTCGACCATAGTGGATAGATACTTGACGTCTCCGGGCTGGGAGGCAATACATTGTCGCCAAGCTCGCCTCCTATCTTGTTTTTTACACGCCTTTCCACCCTTACCTCTTTCAACCCTAGGAGAGAGAGTTTAACACTCATGATTCTTTCTCCTTTCTCCTTATCCACTCCATGAACCCACCCACAAACCCGGGTGTGAGCGCATGAATCGCGCATTGAATAGACATTGCCACAATGTCCGACCGAAACGATGAGCCAGGTCAATCGACCCTGCGCAGAGAGCGCGCGCCGACCATTACCATCGATACCTCGGCCGTGAACTCCCCCGATCCCGAATACGCTCCTATCCAAGTCCTTTCGGGAGGATCACAGACCTACACCGATAACACACAGACTGCCGACACAAGCGCACTACTGAACAATGGCAGTGTCTCTCCCACCGATATGCGGTCCACAGCCTCGATTCGCTCCAATGCCTCCTCCGAAGCTCGTGACCAAGAGAGTCGCCCAACCTCACCCCACAACATTTCGTCACCCAAGTCGAAGGTGCCTGAGGCACATTCCAACTTCCTTTCCGTCCCCGGAGCACGCTCCCGAGGTAATTCGCTAGAGTCGGACGAGACCAGCCAAACATCAAGCACCTACGGCGGCGAGACATATGTGGCCCCAACATCCCACGAATCGAGATCGGATTTGGCCAAGAACGCCGCCATAAACGACATACACGATGAGGATGCCCTGACCCCAGATCCCGGCCATGAATCCGAGTTCGAGGTCGAGGACAACAAGTTTGCTTTCTCCCCTGGTCAGCTGAACAAGCTTCTCAATCCAAAGAGTTTTGCCGCCTTCTATGCGATGGGAGGCCTGCGAGGACTAGAAAAAGGACTCCGAACTGATGCAAAAAGTGGCTTGAGTGTTGATGAGACAACCCTTGACGGAACCGTCAGCTTTGACGATGTTGTCTCACCTGCCTCGTCTACCTCGTCAAACAATATACCCAAATCTGCCTCTCCGAAGCCATCACCACCCGCCGCCGAGAGCTCTGTCGTAACCCAGGGCGAAGAAGTCTTTGCCGACCGCAGACGTATCTACGGAGATAATAAGCTTCCAGAGAGGAAGCTGAAGACTATCTGGGAGCTTGCATGGATTGCCTACAATGACAAGGTGTTGATCTTATTGACGGTTGCGGCTGCAGTTTCACTTGCTGTGGGAATTCCGCAATCGATCCATCCAGCAAATCCTGATGAACCTGGCGTGGAATGGGTTGAAGGTCTGGCCATTCTCGTGGCCATTATTATCGTGGTTACGGTCGGCGCAGCGAATGACTGGCAAAAGGAACGACAATTCGCAAAACTCAACAAAAAGAAGGAGAATCGACAGGTCAAGGTAACGCGATCCGGCCGAATTGAAGAAATTAACATCCACGACGTCTTGGTTGGCGATTTGATGCTTTTGGAACCTGGTGATATGGTCCCAGTTGATGGGATCTTGATCGAAGGCCACGACCTCAAGTGCGATGAATCTTCGGCTACTGGCGAGTCTGACGTTCTCCGCAAAACCCCGGGCGATGAAGTGTACCGGACAATTGAGCAACACGAAGACCTGAAGAAAATGGATCCTTTCATCATTTCCGGTGCCAAGGTCTCTGAGGGCGTCGGCACCTTTTTGGTCACTGCTACCGGTATGCACGCTACCTTTGGCCGGACGATGATGTCCCTCCAAGAGGAGGGTGAGACAACACCTTTGCAAACTAAGCTCAACAAGTTGGCTGAGTACATTGCCAAGCTTGGTCTCGCTTCTGGTTTATTGCTGTTTGTGGTTCTTTTCATCAAATTTTTGGTTCGTCTTAAGGACATCGAGGGTGGTGCGGACGCCAAGGGTCAAGCATTCCTGCAGATTTTCATTGTTGCTGTTACAATTGTCGTCGTTGCAGTGCCTGAAGGCTTGCCACTGGCTGTCACGCTCGCTCTGGCCTTTGCCACAACACGAATGCTCAAAGACAACAACCTGGTCCGCTACCTCAAAGCCTGCGAGACTATGGGTAACGCCACCACGATTTGCTCCGACAAAACCGGAACCTTGACAGAGAATAAAATGACTGCCGTGGCTGCGACGTTGGGCACAACGTCTCGGTTTGGAAAGTATTCTGGTGTCTCATCCGATGATCAGAGTGAGATCACCGCCTCAGATTTTGTCTCTGCTCTATCACCTTCGGTGAAGGATGTCCTGCTCCAGTCGATTGTCTACAACTCATCCGCATTCGAAGGCGAGACGGATGGAGTTAAGACATTCGTTGGATCCAAGACAGAGACTGCCCTCTTGGCATTCGCCAGAAGTTACCTCGGAATGGGGGTCCTGAGCGAAGCGAGAGCAAATGGCAAGGTCGCCCAGATGTTCCCATTCGATTCTGGCCGCAAATGCATGGCAGTCGTAGTCCAGCTGGAGAATGGAAAATATCGAATGCTAGTCAAGGGTGCCGCGGAGATTCTAGCCGCCAAGTCGACCCGCATCGTCCGAGACCCCACTGACACTCTGTCGGAGGCTCCTGTCACCGACGAACACAGGTCTGCACTGGACAACGTCATGGTTAACTACGCCACTCGCTCCCTCCGATGTATTGCGCTGGTATACCGTGACTTCGATCAATGGCCACCTCGTGGGGCCCCTACTGCGGAAACCGATCGCAACCAGGCAGTCTTCGAACCCATCTTCAAGGACATGGCAATGTTGGGTATCTTCGGTATCCAGGACCCTGTCCGAGAAGGTGTTGCTGAGGCAGTGTACACATGCCAACGTGCGGGAGTGTTTGTCAGGATGGTGACTGGTGATAACATCATGACGGCCAAGGCTATTGCCCAGGAGTGTGGTATCTACACACCTGGCGGTATCGCGATTGAGGGACCCAAATTTCGCAAGCTGAGCACACGCCAAATGAACCAAATCATCCCCAGACTCCAGGTTATCGCCCGCTCTAGTCCCGAGGATAAGAAGATCCTAGTCAGTCAACTTAAGAAGCTTGGAGAGACTGTTGCTGTCACCGGAGATGGTACCAACGACGCCCAGGCCCTCAAGAATGCCGACGTTGGTTTCGCAATGGGTATCACTGGTACCGAAGTTGCCAAAGAAGCGTCTGACATTATTCTCATGGATGACAATTTCTCATCTATCGTTAAGGCTATGGCATGGGGTCGCACCGTCTGTGACGCCGTTAAGAAGTTCCTTCAGTTCCAAATCACCGTCAACATCACCGCTGTCATTCTCACCTTCGTCTCTGCAGTCGCTAGTGATAGTGAGGACTCCGTGCTTAGTGCAGTACAGTTGCTGTGGGTCAATCTGATCATGGACACGTTTGCCGCTCTCGCTTTGGCGACAGATCCTCCTACGCCCACGGTGCTTGACCGCAGACCCGAATCGAAGGCCGATCCGCTCATCACTCTGACAATGTGGAAGATGATCATTGGACAGTCCATCTATCAGCTGGTTGTAACTTTCGTTCTGAATTTTGCCGGATCCAAGATCTTCTCTTGGAATCACGAGCATCTGCAGACTGTGGTTTTCAACACTTTTGTCTTTATGCAAATTTTCAATCAGTACAATTCCCGTCGTATTGACAACAAGCTCAACATCTTGGAAGGCATTTGGAAGAACCGTTGGTTTATTGGTATTCAACTCATCATTGTTGGAGGTCAAATCTTGATCATCTTTGTTGGAGGCGCTGCCTTCTCCGTCAAGCGTCTTAACGAGGGCTCGCAGTGGGCCGTGAGTCTTATACTTGGAGCAATCTCCGTACCCATCGCCGTGATCATTCGTCTCATTCCGGATGAATTCTGTGCAAGACTCGTTCCCAACTTCTGGCATCGCAACAAGGGTCCCGAATTGGTCATCTCAGACGAGGACCGCAATTACGAATGGAACCCCGCTCTGGAAGAAATCCGCGATCAGCTCGCCTTCATCAAGCGTGTCCGCGGTGGCCGTCTCCACCACATCCGCCACAAGCTGCAACACCCTCAGGAACTCCTTCCTCGGTCCCGCAGTGGCTCCCGCTCGCGTGATTCCTCCTCCCCACCCACGCCAAATGGCGACAACGACAACGGCAGTCCAACCCCACAGCCACCCACCCCAGAATCTCGTTCCAGACGCAACACACGGTCCCGATCAAGCTCGACCTTCGGGCCTGCCGCTGCTATGGCAGGCGTCGTTGCCGGTAGTATTGCCGGATGGTCTCCCATTGAGCGAAACCACAACGAGGCCGACTCCATCAGCTTCCCAACCAACGGCGGCCCTCACAGCGGCCTTGATCGCGAGCAAGGCATCGAAGTGCACCCGGACACCGCTGCGGATGACCGTATCCTGAACGAGTACTCCACTACCTCCGGGTCACCCCCGAGCCAGAACCCAGATCTGATTCCGTTCTTCGAACATGCTCCACCGGTAGACCGCGCTCCTTCTAGCCGTGGTCGTCGCTCTTTGTCTCAGCGATCAAGATCGAGATCGAGTCTTAGCCATTCGCAAGTCTGAGCACATCTCCTTGTCTTTCTTATTCTCCTTTCCTCTCCCCGACTGGGGATATTTCCTTTAATCATGCCCCCCTATTCCCCCTTGACTTGACTCTACTGCTTCTATTTTCGGTGTTCTGGAAATGGGTAATTCGGCGTGACGCTGTTGAAAATTAAGCATAGACTTCTTTTGTACTTTTGGGTCCATACAATCATTTTGCATTTGGGTTTGGTGGCCTGGATGGTCTTTTTTTTTTTTTTGGATATCTCGCGGCGCATACAAGGCCACAGCGCCATTTAGCATCTTTCCTTTCTCTTTTTCTTTTTCTTTCTCTTTTTACTCTTGATTGTAAAATTCTCAAAGATTCTGATGTCACATTTTTTCTTTAGTCGTAAATTGCTCTAAACACTCTCTACAAACTTGTATTTTAGCTTCCATCTTATACTACTTACTAGCTCACTGGCTTGAATTGCTTCAGTTTTTAGTTTCTATATCAGTCACGGCGTATCCTATAGCTTACGACGATCATATACTGTGCTCTAGCTTAGAACTACTTGTAAGAAATGTTTTGGATCTAGAACACCCAAATCAACTGTCCTTTTGCAAAGGGACTCTAGCTCCAAAATGTGACTATCCTCAAGCTCCGAATCTTCATCTGTCTTAGCGTGACTACACCGATAAGGTCCTTGCTCGCTTTGGCCTTGTGAACTGTGAGGCAGCTGCTACTCCTGCTGATAAAAAGAATCCTTTAATCCCATAAGATGGAACTACTACGAAGCTTGGAATCAAAGATCAGATAAAAACCGGCACATTAGAGTGGCTTATGGTCTCAACTAGACCTGATATCTGCATATGAATTATCTTATCTCTACGCCTGTTCTTCCTAGTGGTACTACTTTTCTAATTATAAAAAATGGCGGTGGTGGGAAATAGCGTCATCTATCAGGGATATGCGAATAGCTTCATAAAATTAAGTGGCGGTGGTATCACGTGATATATTCACATATCTGAAAAGGTATGGGGGAACGGTTGGGCGGCTGGGGACTGTTTACTCGACCTTGTAATAAATAGCCTCTAATAATGATTTTAAAAGCTTAGGAAAAAAAAGAAGAAAAAAAAAGAAATGAGGCGTTAACCCCTGGCGAGGGTCGAACTCGCAACCTTACGATGACTGACCAATCAGGTAGAAGTCGTACGCGCTACCATTGCGCTACAGGGGCTTCTGTTGGTACTTTGCTTTTCAAATGCTTATATTAGTCAAAATACTCGAGTAAACAACCATTCATATTACAACGTTGTTCGCACACGGGTTATTCCATAATGATTGTGTAGTTTGCTGGAAAACAAACTCGGGCATGTATCGTCTTAGAACAAATTCCGCATTTAACTAGAATATACCAGCCCACCTGGGTAGTTATATCAAGGCGATCATCACCAGGGGCTTCAAGATCAAGCCTATATATTAGTCAACCCCAATGATAGAATGCGTCGTGGCTCACAGTCCATCCTGTGCGAGGTTGTTTTGCCGCGCCTAATTCTCTACACATTTGGCCATAGGATCTCGAATCTCCTTCGGCGACTGTTCCGTTGCGCTCTCTTGCTTTCTAGGCTCTTCAACCACTTTAGCCAAGTCCGGCCCCTCGCTCAGATTTGTTCGATGCAATTGACAACCCTAGGGGACGATTGTCGAAAACAACAAGCAGGGAGAGTTAAAGATCTCAGCATGTTTCTTGTCAGGTATCCCAACACCCCCAGGACACGTTGCAGTTGATATGTATGCTGGGCTTTGGACCTAGCATATACAGGGGCGAGAAAAGCATTTTATAGATTAATAATTAGTCAACTGTAGTGTAACCGTGCCAGGCATCCAGCGTCACACCCGCTGGTGTTGTACTGGATTTATCAAGCAGTGGTGGAATAGACTGTTTTTATATTGTATATATATATATATATATCTTAAATCTTCCCCGACGAGTTCGAGGATTGAGAAATTTGCATATTTCCTGGGAGGTGCTTAAGTATCTTTTGTATTAGTAACTCATACAAAAAGATGCATATTTATAGATTTGTGATCCAGTGGAAGATTGTGGTGCCCTGGGGTGCACCAACACCAGTGGATGTGGTGTTGGGCGCTTGGCACGGTTATAGTAAAGAAAGCAAAAAAGGAGAGGGAAAAAGAAAATGGGACAGAGCCCGGGATTGAACTGGGGGCCTCGCGCAATATTGCTTTGGGTGAACTCCTGGAAAGGCCCCCCAGAACACAGGTCCGCCGACAGAAGGTCCCGCCGACAGTAAAAAGGTGCTGTTTCCTAATTAGGACTAGCTCTACTTGGTACTATCGGTGGGACATGGTGGGACCTGTGTTCTGGCTAGAACCCACCTGAAAAGCTTGTTAGTAAATCGAGGTGGTTGCCTAGGTGACCCACCAGAGTCGCTTACTAAGCACAGATCATAACACCCGGGGATTGATGTGTCAGAGTTGGGTTATATAAGGAAAAGAGCATTCCACCAAGGCATAAAGGTATACACCTAACATCCTCTTCGACATGAGATCCAACTGGTGGTTGAAAAGCCTGGCAGATCCCGCAACTTGTAAGCGTAAATTCAATTGGAGAATCCATCATGCAATTGATAGAATCTATTCATTTAGTACACAGGAAGCTTGTACGCATCCAAATCATAACCAAAGCTATCAATAGCTTCCTGACTATAAACACATTGGAACTTCTTTCCATTCGCAGTCCAAAGTGGGCGAAGAGGCCAGCGACATATTGTTTCAACCTCACCAGACCCAGCGAGTGTTGCCGGCGCCTTGCCATTCTCAACCCAGCCAATGAGAGTCTGCAGAGTTGTCTGCGGCCATGGTGCACCGGGTTGGTACTTGTTGGTACTACAGTGTCCCACGCCTGGAATGAGAAACAGTCGATAGAAGTCATCGACAGCGGCTGCACCTGCATTATACGACTTGCCGGGGAACATGATTTCCCTGACCGAGTTCCAGTAACGGACCGAAGAAGCTGCGGGAATTGAGTCATCTTGCTCTCCGTGGACGTGGATGACTTTTCCACCGGCAGCTTGGAAGTCCGACAAGTCTGGGTATGTCGTTTGGAAGATGTCTCCGTACTTATTTTGGGAAAGTACCATCCATTCCCTAAGGGTATCGTAGGTCACGCCCTCCAAGCTGGGAATGTTGGTCTCTTGCAAAAGATCAATAAACAAGCCAATCCACATGCCACCGAGACCATTTATGTCGAGCTTCCAGCTGTCAGTGGAGGAATCATATGCATTTTGAAGATCCGCGAAAGTAGAACCAGGCTGGTAGCTGAAATAAACGCGCTTGCTGTCGGAGTCGAGAAGACCATTCCAATAGGTCTTGATGACTTCAATGGCTTTGGCAGATACATTGCCTGTCTGTGCAGGTGTGGCGCCCGCGAATGAGGAGCCACTCGCCGCAGGACACGAGTAAGAAGTGCCCAGGATGGAATCCCAGTTTAGATTCTTCAAACACAAGTCAGACCGCGATACAATGCCGTCGGTCTTGCCATCCAGGGGGTCGCAGCTTGCGACGGTCATGTTCATAATCTTCTCAAGCTCACAGCTGGGTGAGTAGTAGCCAAGCGTTTTCTGGATGACGTTTCCAGTCAAATGGTTGATTTGCTGTTGCGCCCACCGGAAGGCTGGAGCGCCGGCAACTATACCGTCGAACTGGTCGGGGAACCGTTGGACCTGACTCCATCCCTCGCGGCCTCCCTCAGAACAACCCTGGTAGTAGGAGTAGATCTTTTCGCTGGAGGGTACGTTATAAATATTTCTTGTCAGCTGTTTGCCCAACACAGCGAGCTCATGTTGGGCTTGGTAGCCTGTTTCTGATGTTAGCTGGCCCATGAGCTGTGAGTCTCGGAAATATGAAGATCTCACCAAACATGTACGTCGCTTGCCAATTGATAGTTCCATTTTCCAAGAGAGCAACGGAACTGAATTGGGTATTGAAGCTTCCAAATCCTCCATCGGTCAAACCCCCAACACTTTATACAATTTATTAGTCAAACCATTCATGCCCCGAAAAGTAAACGAGGAAATACCCACCCGCCAACAATAACACCGGTTGGGATGTACAAGGATCCTGAGTTGATAGCCCAGCCACCTCCACCCGTGGACACATATCTGTTCTTAAACTGTCCTGGAGCTGGAAGCCAGTATTGCACATGAACAATATCCCCGTCAATGCCGTCATGAGAGTAGGCAAAAGTCACATTGCAGTAATCGAAGGTTGAGGTAGGGTAGAAGACGTTGCTAGCGGTGAAATTGGTGACAAGACTCGTAGAAATTGAAGAGGGATCAACGGTAACACCATGAATGGCATTTACTGGCAACGCCTTCTTCGCATATGCGGTGGTACAGATGTCACCCAGTGAAGTTGTAGCGGCAGCTGAGGCCAGCACAAGCGTAGAAGCCCATAGAGAATGCCGCATGATGTTTTGCCTCTTTCTTAAGTATGCCAAGGGAGAGTAAAGAAACTCCGAAAGACGAAATGGACTCCTTTTATCTATAGTAGTGACAAGCGGTCTTGAATCCGGGAGAATCTCGAGTGGGCGTTGGGGGTAAATGTTATGCCGCCACTCCCCACAGACCTGTGGGGAAGTCTACTACTTATCAACTTTCCACGAATACAGATGATTCTTGAATTCTTCAAGTCTGATCTACATAACTTTATCAGAAGCTTAATGTTCCACAACTCTCCACGTCAGGGGTATCGGATCAGATGGCTTCCGAGGTGTGTAGGTCAGTCCACTTACAACACGTCCTAGTGCTTATATGAGATAAGAAGGGGTGACGTCTGAACCTTTGCTGGAGGGTTGTGTTTAGAGATGATAGAGAGGCATATAGGTGGTTTTATCTGGTCACGGTCGATTGCTTTGGGTTGATGACTGGTAGATCACAATCCCTTTTGCGAAGGTGGATGTTCATTTGCTCGTTCTTCAATTAAATACTAGTTATCGCAGTGCATAGATATCATTATGGCAGGTATGCACTTTGACGATACTAGTTCATAACGGAAGATATCCGAGATTGCAGGCGTACTTTACCAGGCCCTCATACCACACCCTCTCGCCCGAACCCAAACATCCACAACCCGAGTAGCCTCGCTGTCTTGATCCGAATCGACAATGAAATACCACCCATAAAAGGCGCCGGTAACGCAGGCATGATTCGGGTGCACTTTAACCACCTGTCCTATGTGCAGGGGAATCTTCGTCTGGGACTCATTCTCCCAAGTCACAATTGCGTGCTCCTGGCTGATCCTCTCAACAACCAGTCTCTCCGATGAGGTTTTGTCAGCCCCATCCATTTGCCAGGAAGAAACAACCCCCCAGCCCGAATAACTCGGACACGGTTCCCGGCCGAGTGCGAGCGTCCCTGCAGCGAGGAGCGCTTCGGGCCTTTCACGCTCACCATCGTTATAGACGCTGCACACTTCGGCCAGCACCGAAATGGCAATTTCATCATCCAAAACCCCAGAATGAGGACTAGCATGTGTGGATAATTGCTGCATATCCAGGATGGGATAGACGCCAGCGTGCAGCTCGACATTCGTCTCGCGAAGTAAAGCCTTGAGCTCCCGTGATTCCACACATGGAGAGTCAGCACGCAGCAAGTTTTGCGATGAGACTACCTGCGGTGTAGCACCGACACTGATGACAAGTTCCCTTTGGGGCAGTAGATGCAAGTTTCTCTCCAAGGCATCTTTACATCCGCGGATCTCACTGATCAAATGGCCCATCGCTTGCTCTGGGGTTGTCCCGCTATAGCTCAAACTGCTGTGCGAATACAAACCGAGGAGTCTTGCCCCACCTGCCTCCTCGGCGGAGGCAAGTTTCTCAAGCAATCCGTTCTTGTTGAGGGATACGGGCGGTAAGCCGGCGCGGTGGTAGCCCGTGTCAACTTTGACAAAGACACAGGCTGGGTGTCCTGCTAGAGAAGATAGTTTCTCCAGGTAGGGGAGTTGGTCTGGGTGGTCGATCATCACAGTGATGCTGTTCTCGCCTAGCTCGCGGGCTGCCTTGGCTAGCAGTGGAACCTGTGATGGGACGAGGGGGATGCCGTAGAGAATATTAATTTTGCGACCTGTTTGTTTCAGATCCTGTAGTAGGGGGATCATCATCTCGACCTCCAGGACTGTGGAGGCTATGAAATTCGCCTTGGTGATGTCGCCGACTTGGAGCTTGGCGATCTCGGGTGTCTGGTGTTCATAATTTGAGCGTAATTGCAAAGGGAATGTAGTGTTTGGAGTCCACTTGTCTTCTTACCTTGTGGGACTTAACATGAACTCTGAATCCGACATCAAGTGTTTTGATTGTGTGTAGCATTGTCTCGCAGTGTCGTCGGATGATTGCTACGTCAAGAACGGCGGCTGGTTTGGGTACATCGCTGATGTCTTTGCCGATGTAGAACTTCTGTAGGTCTTTCTGAGAGGGGTTTATGGAGGCCATTTTATAATATGTAGCAGGTCACTGGGAAATGTGAGATGAAAGTTGGATATTTGTATTCTCGTTCTCATATGTGGGGCGGAGGATGTCAAGTCCGACTTCGCCGTTTACCGACGCTTGTCCTCATATATCCCCGTCCCTTGGAGATTCTCTGTCTGATTGGATGCCTCCAGTTCCCCAAGTCCAGCTGGTATAGCCTCGGTCTTAAGTTTGACCACGGTTGTCAGCTTCTTCTTGGTTCGGAACTTCCGCGTCTAAAGCATAATTATCAGAGACAAAGGCTGTAGTGTCAGTTGGGCGGACTGAAGACATGATACCTGCAATTCGCACAATGAAAAACTGGGACGCAGCCACAGGTAGAACACTGTGGCGAACAGAGCTAGTCACAAACCCATTCCGGAGCACGTATTCGATGCTCGATTCCCGTATCAGATGAGAGTTTTGCATCGCCGCCAAGGCTGCGAGCCACTGGTTGTAGGTACGAACAATGCCTACCTCGGGCTGTAGGTCTTGGACATTGCTTGTGTCACGCAAAGTAGGGTCCAAAGGCACACGTCGGTATAGGGAGGGCACATGGAATTGGATCTCATCCAATTCTGGGTCGTATTGAAGGAGGGCTTCTAGGTCGGTAAGGAAAGCAGGGTAGTCCATGGCGACGGCCTCATTGGCTCCATTTAGAACGAAGTAGGTGCTAACCCAGAAGAGAGCGGTGTCGTTATTGTTCGCAGGTCGGCGCACAACGATCATCCCATCACGGACTCTGGGCCGAAAGATGGACGGCAGGGAATCGCAAAGTGGGTCGTCGGATGCCATTGTAAGCTCGGGTATCGATGAGGATATTGTGAGGTTGATGGAAGTCTGACTCAAGAAGGGCCAGGCAGGGTGAGCAAGCAGGTAAAGCTCGGATTGGGGAATAGTCAAACAAACCAGGATGAGAACCATGGGCGTCAAATTACGAGTCGAACACATCTGGCACATTTGGTAGAGCTTCCTGAATGTTATGAGGAAGACATAAGGTTAATCAACCCTTGATTTGGATTTCATGGTTTCGAAATAACTAGATATTTCCCCCCTTAACTTTGTCTTCGTCGTGGCATCCATCAGAGCCCCCGGGTTCGATTTCGCTGGCACCAGTGCAAGGTTCGTCATGCCACAATTCTTCTCCCACCGCATGTAGCCACGAAGAACGCAATTTCATCACTTGCTGATATTTTTGAAATGGAATTTCCGTCGTGCAACGATCTCTCCGCCCCCATTCAGGCTCACTGATCGTTGTTTTGAGAATCTGCATCGAGTCAATAGTTAGCTGGCACGTTCTTCAATGGAAGCTGAGAGGAGTCAATTACTTTTTTTTACACGATAGCGAAGTGTGCAGTCATAATTGGAGAAGTATCAGCGGAGGTAGGGCGAGAACCAAAGCTGGTCTGGCCCGACGAAGCATGTTGCATAGCCAGAAGAGCGGCTATCCACGTATTATAGCTTCGAACAGCAAAGACAAGAAACTCACCCGGGTTTGAACGCGACTGGGAAGGGGTACTGTGCCCCCAACGGATCTCATCATGGGAGTCGTAGCCGAGGTGATCATACAGATCTTGTTCAAGTTCGTCATAATCCAGCATGGTTGGGTCAAAGGTTCCATCTGGATTGATCTAGGGCTCACTATCTAGCCTTCAAGCCAGGGGATAGCTGACTCGGCACTTGCGCGACGGGTCACTTCAATAAGACAGTCGTGCGATCTGAGCTCTCGCAGATGGTTGCGCGGCGGGGTGGAGTCCTTTGCACTATCCATGTCGAGTGATGGGCCAAAGGAAGAGTTGATCAAAGTCTAGAACGTAGAAACTATAAACTAGAAGAGCCATACGGATAGCTGTAACTCTCAGCTCTAACATTTGGTTGGAAGTTCCAAGCTCAAATACACCCATAATAGCAGCTCAGATTGTAAAGCCCTTGGTAGACAGCCGCTGTATAATATGCTATAGTGCATGTATACTGGGGATCACGCACCGGAGTATCAACAAAACCTAATCTCATGAAAACTGAACCCATTTTTAACGACCATCATTTTCCTATCACATTTCGTTGACGCCTACAGTTTAGGACAAGCTAGCAGAGGTCGCCTGCACAGATCCGCATCACGGATTCCGGCTTGTGGGTCAGAAGAGATGGAAGGAAAGCTTGGCTGAATTTGTAGGAAATGATCTGAGCTAAAGGCTCGAGCTATGTAATATCACATAATTCGGGATTCTTCGTACAAGCCTGCCGAGACGAGCACAGAAGACAACAAAAATCGGGATGAAGGGGGATTTGTTCCGGCAAAGAGCATGTAACACTAATCAAGCCTTCATGGTACCCCCTGTACAATGTACCAATCAACTCGTGCCCGAATAGGCTATACAGCGATGCCGAGGACAACCGAACCTCGAGAAACTCTCTATATATAGTAAACTAGCCATATTATAAATGGCCTAATGAGAGTAATCGTTGATTAGAGTTATTTAAAAGCACCCCTTTCCTTAGACCTGCTTACCCCAGAGCTAGAGCGAATCATCACAAAAATACCCGGGGAAGTATTCGTCCCGCATCAATCACAGGAGACTAGAATACATTTCTCGTGGAATTTACTCAATGGAGCTTCGGCGGATCATCATCCTCCTTCCTAAAATATGAGCATCGTATAGGATCGTGAGCTAATACATACTCCTTGCATCTATAGCATTCCAGAGCATGCATATTCGGAGCTTTCCAGTATGCCACTTACCCCATACGGAAATGTATCGCGGATCACAGGGATCGGCGGACTTTTATCTTTCAAGCTGTGGCTGTCATGGGCTTATCCCTTCCCTTGGTGGTATCATGAGGTGGTTACAGACCCACCGAATATGTGTGTGGGTGGGTGTCGTGGTGGACGGGTCAATATTGCACGATGAAGCTCCTCCCCCTACTTGTGTACTGGGATAAAGATTGGGCTCTCTTTTCTTTCCACGAGAGAATTGATGATCTACAACATGCAGGGCTTGTTCCTTCACAGCTGTATTCCAGTGTTACGATTCCAGTGCTCATCATTGGACGCCGTCCGCGAGCTGCTCGGGTGGTGCCTTGATTGCTGAGGAATGCGCCTGTATCCAGTCTCCCCTGGGGCCGTTACACCGTCTCACTGGGTAGACAGGTGATGTCAGGGTTCAGCGGCCTAACAATGGTGCACTGGCCCTGAGTGCTTTTTCCCTTATATCTATCATACCATAACTCCTCCTGTCCGTCATGTTTTATACGATTGCCTCATTTCGCTCTCCTTTTGTAACTGTTGTATAACTGCGGATCTGCAACATCCAAGCTATACGCAAGGCTCCTCGACATTTGTCTATTGGTGGAATCGGATTGAAAGCTTCTGTTCACGGACAGCTTAATCCCGCATACTCCACTCAAACGTCATCCAAGATACCTGAGAATGAAGCCTGAAGATGTCGAAAAAGCCCATTGCTCCCCTACTATTGAGAGTTTGAGTCAGTTTCACCTCGACAAAAGCGCCTCTAATAGCTCCTCCAACGATACAGACCTCGCAAAGCCTGACCCCGCGCCGCAGACAAGATGTCAACGATGGATTGCAAACTTGAAAAATGTGGAAAGCCGCGGCATCGAGCCCATTGCTATCGAAAATCGAGACCCAATAACACCTTCAACGATACTTCATATGCTGCTAATGTGGTTTAGCATGACATTGGCTACAAATAACATCATTGTTGGATCAATGGGTACACTCGTGTTGGGCCTCAGCTTCAGGGATGCAGCCATCTGTGCTGTATTTGGATGTTTAGCTGGCAACTGCACCGTTGGATTTATAAGTATATGGGGACCGAGAAGCGGAAACCGAACTTTGGTATGTGGGTATCGAAACATCGGTGATTTTTGCAGGGGAGGAAGATACTATTCAGGGAACGAACGAATGCTCATAACTTTGATAGATCGTGGCCCGATATTTCATGGGCTATTATCCTAGCAAAGCTTGCATTATCCTGAACCTCTTCACCAATATTGGGTATAGCATGGTAAACAGCGTCGTCGGTGGCCAGATTTTGTCTGTGGTCTCTGGTGGCCATCTTTCCGTGATAGTCGGCATTATCATTGTCGCCGTTGCCAGCTGGGCTATGGCCATCTTTGGCATGAAAATCTTCCAATTATATGAGCGGTAAGCATCACCAGCCCGGAACACCTTGAATGCAATTTCTAATTGATATCAGAGTTGCCTGGTTGCCACAGCTACTGGTGATATGCGTGATGGTTGGTTCCGCAGGGCCTCATTTCGACTTCAACATCCAGACCCCAATGTCGCCAGAGGACTTAGTTGCCAAAAGACTCACTTTTTTCTCCCTGGGATTGTCTATTGCCCTCGCCTGGGCCCCGCTCGCCGCCGATTACTATGTCTATCTCCCACCGCAGATGAAGAGCTCTCGGACATTCCTGGTCACCGTCTTCGCCGCCACGAGTGGTATGTCAGTTGTCCTCCTTATGGGGATCGGTCTTGGAACCGTCATCGCCAGCTCGGCACATCACGCGACCAACACCACTCCCGGAGGCGTGCTGATGACCGCATATGATGGTCTAGGGGGTTTTGGGAAATTCTGTGCGGTTATCAATGTCCTAGCTCTGGTCGCTAATAACACTCCCGGGGCGTACTCGATGGGAATGAATTTCCAGATGGTTGGCGGGATGTTTGGAAAGGTTCCCCGACCGGTCTTCACAACTCTCGCTACGGTTATCTATGCCGCGTGTGCGATGGGAGGCCGGGACCGGCTGTACGAGGTCTTCAAGTCGTTCCTGCCATTGATCGGATACTGGGTTATGATGTTCGTTGTGATTGTATTCGAAGAGCACACGATTTTCCGCCGGAATAGAGGCTATGACTGGTCTCAATGGAACTGCCGCGATAAGCTGCCTTTGGGGATTGCAGCAGCAGTTGCTTTCCTTATTGGCTGGGCTGGTGCAATTGTCGGCATGGTAAGACTTTTAGACTCAAAGTCCAATCGCGTCTTACTAATACTTCGATTTAGTCACAAGGGTATTATATCGGCCCCATCGCGCAGATGGCCGGGGGAGCTGATCTGGGTCTCTGGTTGGGTGCGGGCTTCACTGCGATGTTTTTCCCACCGTTACGGGCATTGGAGCTCAAGTTTATTGGTCGCTAGTGGTGTGCCACTTACGCGTTGGCATAATCAGCAAGTGTGGAAGCAGAACATTTTATCTCCCCTCAACATAAACTAGAGAGTATATACTAGCGTGGGATGGTGGCTGAACCTATAATCAAATTAATTTAGTTTTAAATGCAACGTTATATTATGATTCGTCGGTTCAATAATAAAGGGCTTACGAGGCCAGGGATGTGTCATAACTCCCAAATCTATTGGTAGAGTGTGCAGACATTCTCATGTCCCCGAGGCTCGGTATTTCGGAGTACCCCGGTCCCAGCTCAGGTCTCAACCCTTTTTGTTGCCTGAATGCCTTGCCCCGCGTTTAAAATCCAATTATCTAAGAATTGCCATTAGTTATAGTTAGATCTACGAGTAAATTGATAGATTGTATAAGTTAATAGAAGCGCATAATCACATGCATTATGAGTTCAACCTTGTGGATCACATTCTTATTTAAACCCTGTGGATTCCCCCCTTTAAACTCACATCAAGATGAATTTCACCGACACTTGGTCACTACCTGTAGGGGGCATACTCCCCTACACTGTCGGCCTCCTCGTCGCCTGGCCAGTAGTAACCATAACCTTACGGTTCCAGCGCCTGCGCAACCTCTACAAGCAATATGACTACCCAACACGTGAATCGATGTCCAAAATGACCGACGAAGAAGCCTTCCAAATCCAAAAACAAGTCGCGCAACTAGAATTCCCCTTCATGTTCATCAAGAGCTTACAATTCGCCTTGTTCCGGGTATGAAAGAACACCCACACAGGCTCAGATCCTACCGATCTATATACAGTTTCTAACCCTATAATTCAACCCCAGACCTACGGCATCCCCTCTATATCCACCCTCCTCGCAAAAACAAGCGAATTCTCCGACCCGCAAACCTCCCTGAAGCGGTATACAGATACCAGCGTCCTCGTACAGGAAATGGTTGGCAACAACCCAGCTTCCGAACGCTCATACCTCGGTCTCGCCCGCACGCGCTACCTGCACAGTGGGTACAGGGCCTCCGGTAAAATCCTCGATGACGATATGCTGTTTACCCTAGCGCTGTTTGCGCTCGAGCCGATTCGGTTCATCAATCGATATGAGTGGCGCCAGCTGAGTGATCTAGAGCGCTGTGCTATCGGGACTTTTTGGAAGAGTGCGGGTGATGCCCTTGATATTAGCTACGAGAAGTTGCCGTCTGGTAAGACTGGGTTCCGGGATGGGATTCAGTGGCTCGAGGAGATCGATGCTTGGAGTGAGGAGTATGAGGCGAATTGCATGGTACCCCATGCTAAGAATCGTGAGGTAGCGGATGGGACTACTCCTGTGCTGCTTTACATGCTGCCTACGATGTTCCATCCGTTTGGGTTGCAGTTTGTTTCGTTTATGATGGATGATAGGCTTAGGAAGGCGATGCTGTAAGTTGCAACGCGCTACGCATTAAACCAATCGTCAACACACACTAACTCACTAAACAGTTACGACGCACCCCCCGCATTCTCCGCAGCACTCTTCTCGGTGGTTCTCACGACCCGCAGGCTATTCCTCCGCTACCTATCTCTGCCACGACCGTACTTCATGCGCTACGCCTCGTTCACCGAGGAGCCGGATCAAAATAACCGCTTCTTCCTCAAAAAGTGGGACGCCGCGCCGTATTATGTCAAGCCCACGTTTTGGAACCGTTGGGGCCCGACGGCATGGTTGACTTGGGCTCTAGGGAAGCCTGTGCCTGGTGAGGAGGGGGATAAGTATTATCCCACTGGATATAACATTCCGGATGTTGGACCGAAGTATTTCGAGGGCAAAGGGAGGAAGCAGTTGGATGAAACTCTGTTGGAGTTCAAGGGGTATCGGACTGGGAAATGTCCTTTTCATTGAGCCGTAGAAAGGCGAGGGATTGGGTCCGATGAGATGGGGGACGGGGACCGTATCGTTATTTGATGCAATGGGAAAGTTATCCTGTCATCCTACGTGAGATTGTCATGACCTTTAAGCATTTGAAGCCATAAGTCAAGGGCACTGGCCCATATAAACCTGCGGTAGCACCTTGACATTCAATACTACAATTAACACAATTTAAAAGGCCATGATAAGTCATTTCGTCACTTGCTTTTCCACTATGTGCTAATCTGGAGGGGTTCGAACAAATCACCCCAAGCCGAGCAGGAAAATAGACAAAAAAGGGTGTAAATTAGGAGCGCTCAAACAAATTGGGTTCGGGGGCCTGCGCCCGCAAAGCCGGTCCGAATAGTAGAGAATGTAGGCTTGACAAGGGTATTACTTTGAACAAATCTCAAAGGAGATTTATTTAAACCTCCTCATCAACAATGTCCTCAGCGAGGCTAAAAATAGGGAGAAAATTCGTTAGTCGTATTCGAAGGCCGGGTGGTGCTGGGGGATCCTTACTACTCCTCCTCTCCCTCGGAGATGGAGGCCTCCTGGTACTGCTGGTACTCGGAGACAAGATCGTTCATGTTGCTCTCAGCCTCAGTGAACTCCATCTCGTCCATACCCTCACCAGTGTACCAATGCAAGAAAGCCTTGCGACGGAACATGGCAGTGAACTGATCACCGACACGCTTGAAGAGCTCCTGGATGGAGGTGGAGTTACCAACGAAGGTGGAAGACATCTTGAGGCCACGGGGGGGAACGGAGCACAGAGCGGTCTGGACGTTGTTGGGGATCCACTCAACGAAGTAGCTCTGGTTCTTGTTCTGGATGTTGCGCATCTGGTCCTCAACTTCCTTCATGGAGATCTTACCGCGGAACAAAGCGGAGCAAGTGAGGTAACGGCCGTTACGGAAGTCGGAAGCAGCCATCATGTTCTTGGGGTCGAACATCTGCTGGGTCAACTCGGGAACGCTGACCTGGCGGTAAGACTGGCCGCCACGGCTGGTCAGGGGAGCAAAGCCGACCATGAAGAAGTGCAGACGAGGGAAGGGAACCATGTTGACGGCGAGCTTGCGGAGATCGGAGTTGAGCTGACCGGGGAAACGGAGGGAGGTGGTCACACCAGACATGACGGCGGAGACGAGGTGGTTGAGGTCACCGTAGGAGGGCTGGGAGAGCTTGAGGGTACGCATGCAGATATCGTAGAGAGCCTAGTAATTGTCAGTATTCTTCGTGTCAGTCTTCTCCCACGCGTTTTCATACCTCGTTATCGATACAGAAAGTCTCGTCGGAGTGCTCAACAAGCTGGTGAACGGAGAGGGTGGCGTTGTAAGGCTCAACAACGGTGTCGGAGACCTTGGGGGAGGGGACGACGGAGAAGGTGGCCATCATACGGTCGGGGAACTCCTCACGGATCTTGGAGATCAAGAGTGTACCCATACCGGCACCGGTACCACCACCCAGGGAGTGGGTGATCTGGAAACCCTGCAGGCAGTCGCAACCCTCGGCCTCGCGACGGACGACATCGAGGACCTGATCAACAAGCTCGGCACCCTCAGTGTAGTGACCCTTAGCCCAGTTGTTACCGGCACCGGACTGACCGAAGACGAAGTTGTCGGGGCGGAAAAGCTTGCCGAAGGGACCGGAGCGGACAGCGTCCATAGTACCGGGCTCCAAATCGACCAGAACGGCACGGGGAACGTACTTGTCACCGCTAGCCTAGATTACCGAAGAAAAAGATGCGATCAGATGATGCACGATTATTTGGTTCCCACTCGTTGTACTCACATGGTTGAAGTAGACGTTCATACGCTCGAGCTGGAGGTCGGAGGTACCATTGTACCTAACAAGACATCAGTGGTGTGATCCACTAGGGAAAACCATCACGGCTAACTTACCGTCCATCGCCATCGAGACCGTGCTCGCCAGAAATGGTTTGCCTGTAATCCAATTAGCAACCTGTCAATTGATACCCAACGCGGGAAAAAAAAAGCTCGGCACGTACCAGAAAGCGGCACCAATTTGGTTACCCTATATAACCCAATTCCAATTTAGTCCCACGAATCGAAGAATCCAAGAATGTTCCGTGTCGAACTTACACATTGGCCGGTTTGGAGGTGAACCTAGAGATGGTTAGCAAAAGATTCCTGTTTAGAGTGGGGTCATGGTTCAGGGGCCGTATGAAAACAAAAGACGCGTCTGGAGGGGGATAACGTACAATCTCACGCATTTTGAAGGTATTAGAAAGAGATGGAGAAAAAAAGGAGAACCGGTGACAAAGTCAGGGAGGATGGGGAAGAAGAGAAAGGCGAGAGGGCCAGTTGAGCGGTGTGTGTGGGATCAACAAGTCAACAGTTGAACTTCAGGGGGAGAGGCCCAATTGGGTATAGCCGCATCACGGGACTCGGGGAGGTGCGAACCACATTTACGTTTCTTTGGCGCGTGATATCGTACTACTACTACTACTACTACTACTACTACTATGTACAGCTATAACTACAATATGATATTTCAATCATTTCAATTGGAAAACTAATCATACATGTTGGGTATTCGTTCAATTAGGTGCTTTCCATTCAAATAGAAGTACTCGCCTTTTAGTAGCTCTCGCCGTTTGAGATTCGTTCAGTTAATACATGGTTCCCACCGTTTTGGATTCGTTCGGTGGGCTGCTCTCGCCGTTTTAGATCCGTTGACTTATGATCTCGGTGTTTTAGGTTCACTTGGACTAGTTCTTGCCAGTTTCCTGGCTCTTGTCGGTCTCGTCCTTGTCGGCGTTGTCCTTGTTGGTGTCGTCCTCGTCGGTCTTGCCTTCTTCCTTCTTGTCTTTCTCGGTTTTGGTCTTGTCGGTCTGGTTCTCAGCGCTTTCTAGCCAATCTCCGTACCGCTCAAGGCGCTCATTCTCCTCATTATCGGCATCCAGAGGGTCCACCATCTTGCCCTCTGTGTCTCGTCGGGGGTGGTACTTATTGAATTTCTCTTCACCATCCCAGATGTAAGCAACAACAGTATTGCCTGCAAAGAAGCGCCCGTTCATGGTCTAAATAATCATCAGTAGCTGTCATCATGGATTTGAACCGTGGGGCCTACCTGAACACAGCGACGTGCATCTGCTGATGACACAAATCGGACAGTGACAACACCTTCGCTCTCTCCGTCCCAGACTACCACTTTGGTCACCTCGCCAATCTTAGAGCACTCGCCGCGGATGTCCTGTTGAATCTCAATACTGGCGAGCGGATCGTCCTGTAAGTACACGTCAGCCGTTTGTCCATATTCGCATAAGGCAACCTCGGAGGAGGTGGGGCGTGTCAAACCTCCAGTTCCTTCAGTGTAAACATGGGTTTCAAAACCACATGTCTCCTCGCCTCCTCAGCGGCCTTCATCGCCTTCATGGTCTCCTCAGCTTCATCATCTCCCCAGTCGGAAAGTTTCCTATCACAATTGGGTTAGCAAGAAACACTCCGCCGCCACGATCAACAAACGCACTTATTCAATCGCTCTGCTCGCTCCTTAAGCTTCTTCTTTTCCTTCATGCTCATGGTAACTTTCGGTTGCACATCTTGTTCACGCTTGTACGAAAAGTCGGCCGCCTGAACACGCATCGGTCCAGATGGGTTGTGGGAACCCATTCGGAAGTCTGTCTCATCGAGACACTGAATCGCGAGGTTGACTGACTCCGGCCGGAAGTACACGATCAAAGCCTCGCCATTGAAGTTGCCATTCTCGTCGGTGTACATTTTAATTCGCGGCTTTCCAGTGTCAAGTTCCTCCGCAAGGATTCCATATTTCACAAACAATTCTTGGATTTCCGATAGCTCGGCGTCGGTGGGGATCTTGGTAACCCACACAGCGGTATTCACACGAGGCTTCTTGACTTTGGGCTCATCGGTCTAGCAAGCGAAAGAAGAGAAGACAGTCAATTATCAATGTCATCAAGCTCCCACAAATGACCACCGGAACACTTACCTCGTCATGCGAGCTCTTTCGCTTCTTACGATCGCGTGGATGAACGATCTCAGTCTCACCGTCGTCGGACCCGTACCCTTGCTGCTTGCGGATGAGCGCCTCGTCGATCTAGAGTTGGAAGTCAGGTTAGCACCGGGCACTGTCGGCTTGTGTGTGAACAGCCCATCGCAAAGCGCAAGCGTGTCAGTGCATGTCACGTACCGTTTCGACCCATCTCTTCAGAATATTGTTGAATAGGAACTCGCGACCATCGCTTGTCTCGAGCAAGAAGCTGTTGTCTAGCTTAGAGAATGAGATGCGCGGGTCGTTATCAAACTCCGCCACGTCGGTCGGAAAGTCCATTTTGACAAAACAACTGTCGGACAAATTGCTTGAAAGACAGATCAGATGGATTAAACAAGGAGAGGTTATGTCCAGAGTGTTGTGAGAACTGTGAGGACCGTGGATGGTTTGCGATGATTGGGAAGCAATGCGGTCGCGATCTCTCGGCGCGGCGTTCCGGAAGGTGCTCGCCGGTGGATCCCGCATTCCAGCCCTGGAGAGTTCAGGATTCAAGGCTTCTTATATTGGCAGTGCTGCTAGAGAATATCGGCATTTCTACTCATTACTCCTCCGGCTACTCCTCAGTTTGCCTCTGATCGTCTCTAAGATTGCTTGTTGTACTACTATGTACATTGTCACCGTTTGCCTTGCGCTCTAGTAATCAACTTTATCAACTTAGTTTTTTTTCCCCGGAATAGTGTCATAAAATTTGATATTTGGGTATCTGAATGGTATCAAAGTGAAAATTGAAATCTCCGGAGAGCATCCCGAATACCAACAGTTCTATACTATAGGTACTCAGGACACTTGCCATCGCTAACAAAAGAAAAGAAAGTGAAAAGAAGGAAGGCATTTGCCTAATATTAAATATTAAAGAAAGAGCCGAAGTCAGATCATGTCTGATCTAAGCCTTGGTGTCAATAACCTCGCCGACGGGAGTGATAGTGCGCTTAGAGGCAGTCTCTGAGCTTTCCACGCCGTTGACAACATCACGGGTGACCTCAACGTAATCATACTAGAAAATAAAATGTTAGACAATGTCTCTTGGACGTATTGAGGGCAATAAGACTTACAGCAAACTCGCCAATTTCGGCGTCGTCAATACCCATGATCTCATCTTCCTCGGGTGCGCGCAAGCTGAGACCGGGAATGAGGTTCATGAGGAAGAGAATGAGACATGTGCCGAAGAAGGCGTATGCCATTCCAGTGACCGAGTCAGCAAGCTGGTATCCCAGCTGGACGAAGTTCCTGTTAATCCAGCCGCCACCGATCTTAGTGGCACCGTCCAGGTGTGCTATGTAATCACTATCAATGAAAGTTAGTATATCGGACAATATTATCAGGAACTAGGTTGACTTACGCAGCGAAGATTCCAGTCAAAAGGTTTCCAACGACACCACCGACACCGTGGACGGCAAAGATGTCGAGAGCATCATCAACACCAAGAAGGAACTTGAGCTTAGTAGCATAATTGCATGCAACAGCACCAACCACACCAAAGATGAATGCAGCCCAGGGAGTGACGAATCCAGAGCCGGGAGTAATGGCAACAAGGCCAGCAATAACGCCAGAACAGAAACCGACGGCGGACCACTTGCGCTCCAGTCTGTAATCCATCAAACACCAGGTCACACCTCCAACGGAGGCAGCGAGGTTAGTGACAACGGCAGCCATGACTGCACGAAGGTTGGCAGATAGAGCAGAGCCAGCGTTGAATCCAAACCAGCCAACCCAGAGGAACACGGTGCCGATGACAACGTGGGTCACATTGTGAGGGCGGTAGTTAAGCTCGTGGGTGCCGTGGCCGCGACGCTTGCCCAACATCAGAGAGTAGGCGAGGGCAGCAGACCCGGAAGCAATGTGGACCGGAGTACCACCCGCAAAGTCGAGACCTCCGAGCTTGAAAACCCAGCCGGATGCGTTCCATGTCCAGCAGGCGATGGGGTCGTAGATAATAGTGGTCCAGATGAACATGAAGACAATGCAGGGAAGCATGCGACCACGCTCAGCAACTGCACCGACGGCGAGAGCAACACTAATAGCGGAGGAAAGGTTAATTGATGTTTTGAGGTTGACATGATGGATGTATGATGGGAATGACTCACGTAATGGCGGCGAACATGCCTTGGAAGATGGCGAACAGCAGATCGGGAATCTTGGCACTTCCCACAGAGGGTGCAGCTAGAACATCCTTGAAGCCGAAGTTATCGAGGTTACCAATGTAACTGCCGGCCGTGTGGGAGAAGGCTAGCGAATAACCCCAGAAGAACCACTGGAATGAAACCACGCCGACCGACATGATGGAGAGCCATATCAATGAGAGTGCTGACTTTCGACGAGCTAGACCGGAGTAGAAAAATCTATAATCAAGTAATGAGTGAGAGTCCTCAAGCGTTAAAGGGTTTGATCAAGTCATACCCAACTCCAGGAATCATAAGCAACACAAGGGCTGTTGAGAAAATGACAAATCCGATATCACCAGACTATCAACACTGTTAGCTAGAAAGCTCCTCAATCGACTCTTGTCAAAATACACAACATACACTATAATAGATGTTCAAGTCTTCAGCGAACGAGTCACCGCCAGTTGCGATGGTGCCATTATACTCAACCGGGTATTCGGCCATGATGAGAGAGGTAGGCTAGGCCAATGGTATTGCAAGTGTGAGTTGAAATGCAGCTGTAATAGAATGATGCAGGAGATGAAGAGACAGAATTAGAAATGCTTTCAAGCACCGGGCTGTGAAAGGACAGAGAAGTGATATGTCTAGTCTGCAGGGACAAACCCTGATAATTAAATAACTGACACAGTCCCGGACAACCAACAATGCTCCACCATCAGACGGATACCCGACCATCGATCTTAGCTCCGATAGTGGCAGCTGGTCATTCTAATTTCTGATATGATTCATCTGACCCGACCGATAGCAGTCAGCCAAGACCCTCATTTCAGCCATCTCGGGTTCATGGCGCATGGGGTTATGCTCCATAGACCCAGACCGGGGAATTACGGGTCCTTGCATTTACAGGTATATTTAGATATTGTATGTATATATACTCTTAGAACCATGTGTAAGCTGTAACTACTCGTTTCTGTCTCTATATCTGTTTTCCAAGATTCCCTTAACGATCTAAAATGAGGTTGTGTTTCAAGCTCTTTGAATTGGCCCCTGATAAGCAGGGGGGAATGTCTAGCATACCCCGTACATAGTAAATTGATAGACAGATTGGGTCATTTCAGTGACAGAAGAGAATAATAGGAAATAATCGAGATCGAAATTGGACGGCTCAACGACTGGCTGTAGATATGAAGTTCGAAGCAGCCAATCACAGTCATTTGCTTATCATTTTCGGAAGTTTCTTTTTTTTTTGTCGCTTAATTCGTTATTTAATACGTTCAATTTGTACTTGATATCCATAGAAGGTTGTCCGGTACATATACATATTAGTATCCAGAACTACTACTCCGTATATGTGTCAAACATGAAGTTGTTGACATCCATGGATCAAAAGGACGTTGGCTTATCATCGGAATCTCGTGTTGCGCCGACCAATCACAATCCAATTTCCCTTATCTCATATATAACATATAGATTGGACTATGCGAGGGGTTATTTCTTTTAGAACTTTGTCAAACTTCTTTCCACTATTCAAGAATTCCCGACGCTGGAACTTCTGTTGAAGAGACGCCCTAATATCATTGAGGGAACGGATTGCTGTGATATAAAAGTGAACTGTTTCTTTACATAGAAATTTGTATATACATCCCTGTTCAAGACATACTTCTGGCCCTGGCCCTGGCCCTGGCCCTGGCCCTGGCATATTCTTGTCGTTCCTGGATTCCCCATTCTCCGGGTTGTACCCCGTTCCACACGAATATGCAGAACGGATGGGGCGGGAAAACTAAACTCTTCGCCACGCAGTCTAGAGGTTCCACGGAGTAATGTCAAGTCAAGATAAGCACCCAGCCTTCCATTGGTGGGAAATATCAGAGGCTGATTCGGCATCCCGACTTGGATCTTGGTGAATTCTCGGCCCCATAACTCAAGAACTCTATGGAGCATACATACAGACCCGCTCGAAATCAGTTTCATCACTTGATTCTCAAGGGCTTGAATTGCATTGGACATGTAAAAGAAAGTCACATGATTGGTGGTTCTGTAATCTTCTGGAAATCAAAATACGATTGATACTCTAATCCCAAGGCTCTCATATTGAGAGTGACCCTTTTGACTAGATTAAATTTATATGCCATGGGCTATGATACCTAAGTACCAATATATAGTTATAGCTACTTATATCTCAAGCAAATAGAAAAAGGAACGGGAGGTCCAAGTTCAAGACGATTTTGTGTCTCAGATCTATTTGTATAGCATAGAGCGCCTGTCGATCAGGTAAAGATACGATGGACGTGAAACGAGACAGACCAAATCAGTAGATCATAGTAATACGTAAACCGATTCTTAAGAAAGGGACGGAGATAGATGTTTGCGAGTGGTCCTTCATCTCAGCCTGCATGGCGAGGGTTCGATGCCCTATCGGTAGGGACCAGGCATCTGATCTATCATGGACCCATAACACCTCCGCACAGGAGCCCTATACTTCTGACTATGGCTAGAAATCTGGAGCGTAGAACATGACAAGCATAACAGTACAAGTGCTCCTTAATTTTGACCGAGGTCAGAAAATCCCTGACACAAGGGACCGGAGGCATTTCGATACTAGATCAACTGCCTCTATCGACTCCCTGTATCACCCTGGCCGCCTCGCCATGACATCTGCCGAGTCGATTCTCCCCCCTCCAGTTAGCCTCGTTCTCAATCGCCTTCGAATCCCACCTCAGCCCAACCCCCCATATACGGTCCCGGGGACTGCCCTCTACGAATGTCCTCTCCTGAGCAGCCAGATACACATCCCTTAACGCCTGATCTACCTGCGCCCTCGCAACACACCCTGCCATCATGATCGGAATAGAAGCCTGGTTCCACACATCCGGCCGGAACCCGCGCACTTTTCTGCCTAATGCCTTTTGCGACCTAGGAACATTCGTCCGGAGGATACATGGGAGGTGCGAATGCCAGACATATTTTTTCTCTGACCCTGCAGTTTCACCCGGTTATCTTCCAGAGAATGAAGAGGAAGGTGCAGGTACAGATGGGGAAAGGACATCCCTCTGGAACCGTTGGAACTCTTGGTCAGACGCCTTCCCCACCCTTTGGAACAGCTTCAGCCCGCTTTCTTCCGTCTCACATTCGAATAACCACGCCTTCATGGCCATCATCCATTGCTCTCCGCGTCCGAAGCCGAACTCATGGATCAAGAGTGTGGAATAGCATTCTGGTGATGGGTGTGCGATGCCTAGTTCGTCGAGGAGGGGGAGACAGATCTCTAGTCCTCTTTTACCATGGAATGGCGATAGGCTGGGATGCCAGTTAGAGAGGATGCCGCCGTGGAAAAAGATGTGGGTTGGTGTTATGCGGAGGGAGGGGTGTTCTAGAACCGAGGATGTAGTGGGGGCGTTAGCGCTGGAGGTTAGGTGTTTGGGGCTTCGTTTACGCTTGCGCGTTTGCTGCGCTGAGGGAGGCATGTTGAATATGTGCTAAGTGATGACGACGGCGCGGCTTTCTGAGAATTCTTAAATTGTATCTTGTGGATGAGGCATAAAAATGAGATTATCTTCCCGCTCGGTGTTTGCCTCGTATTCATTCATGATGACTCACTGGCAGCTTTCTATCGAACAAAGTATAGTACGGTGACAGAAGAAGTTAGTTCACTCCCTTATACTAAGGAAGTACGTAAACAAATGGCGCGGCGAGAACATGTGAGGCTTGCGACGTTTGCAAGTGAATCTCCTACTAACTGTAAAGTTCTAATAGCCAATACAAAATAATACAATGGCTGCTTTTTATGTCTTTATTTATTACCGTACGATAATACTCCATGAATACGTGTCAGGGGTAGTGTAGCCATAATAGGTATAGCATAGGGCAAAATAGAGTTCGAGAATCGAAAAGAACAAAGTGGTGAAACTGATTTCGAGCGGATCTATGGATCTATGAATACATATATGCAGAATTCTTGCGCTATTGGTTTTCTTGCTTTAGTTTTTTCAATAGCAACATCAGAGACTTGATCGTCATATACATTGAAGAGTAGTCCGTAAATCAGGACGTTAAAGATGCATGTTGTACGCTGTATGCTTTACATTGAGTGACTTCCCTCTGGAATAATTTAGGAAAGTGGACGTGTAGCGTCTTCAATTCTTCTTGGATTACTAGTTTATGCAGATTTCCATAGAGCCTCAGCAAAGTGTCAATGATCTTCAATTATTCTCGAACCCACTGATCCACTGATCGACGATCTGAATCTACACTGCGCCTACAACATACATCGATGTACTCCGTACGGAATATGCGTTCCGTATCTAAGCACAATTCTGCTCTATTCAGGGTAAAATCTTTTGGTTCAAAAATAAGTGTACTGTCTCTTCAAGCCTTCGAAGTACTAACATGCTCCATCATGCCACATGCTCTTTTCTCTATTTCCATACACATACATCGGGTTTTAGGCCGCATGACAGGGGTTTTTTTCTGTTTTAGTGTTCAACCCCTAGTTGCTTTTTGATCACTGAGTACGACGCTATATAGACGTCATGCGACACACCTTTTCCCGGTAAATACTAATGCCTTAATACAGGCTAGTCTGAATTAATTAAGACCGGCCGAGGAATTAAATCCCTGAATTGCTCCAGATTACAGCCACATTGTTAATAATCAAGGTACCTAAACAGGTAGTTAGTTCTATCTAAGGGCTCGTGCGGAATATTGTAGGAACAAGATACTTGGTTCTTCTTGTTCCTGGGAACGTATCAACCTCACACGTACTACCACTGGTGCCCTCAAGCATATCATCGAGAGCCACTCATGGTTGATTTTGTCAGTTCCCTTCTCGCCAGATGGTCAGCTGCTAGCATCCAGCTCTAAGGATAAAACCATGGAACTCTGTGATCCTACAACTTGGGACCTTAAGCATACCATAATCACTGATGATGCTGTTACTGGGATTGAATTTCCCCCAAAAGTGTCGCATCTTGTTATCAATCTAGGATGTTTTAATATTCGAGCCTGATATGAGACCTTCACGCAGAATTCCTCCGAAACAAGGCTTAGGCTATCTTTGCAACCAGATCGGTGGGTTGCCATTGAGGGTCAAAATGAGTTATGGCTAGACCTCTCAATATCCCACAAAGCCCATAGCCCAACCCAACCCAACCCACCACATGGGCTGGGCTTTAGGCCCTACCTTCGGGCCCATTGGTGGGTCGTGGGCCCATAATGAAAGCCCGCAAAGCCCATTCGGACCCAGAATGGGCCCCAAACAATATAAACATGCCAATTTATCGTAGCTGTATAATTAATGCATTTCTCTCTGGGGTTTTTTTTTTGGGTATTCAAACTACCATCTGAGCAATACATAAAGCTATACAGAAACCTTCTTCTTATGAGCTTATAAATTAACTCATAAAATGTAAAGTTGATTTTTATAAAGCTTTATTTTTTATAAGGGGTACTTACTTTTATTAGAGAATTACATAGTAAGTAGAGGTAGCATTAGTGCTAACTAGTTACTATAATTAACACCTAGTTATAGACCCAATATATATATCTCTTCATACTAATACTCAGTAATCCTCCTAAGTGCGAATTCGTGGTCAAGTTAAATCTTTTTAGGGTGATTTTGTATGAAATTTTGCTTGAAATCTAGTATCATAATGCTTAAATCAGTATAATGTCTACTGAATTCCTACTTCCTACTATAATAATATGATGAAATTGAATATATAGGTTGGTATATGAGTAAAATACAGCCATTAATCAGCTACTTTATACGTGCCAAGACTATATTTGTGCACAGAAATGGGTTTTTGATGGGCTTTGATGGGCTGTGGGTTGGGCTGTGGGCCGGGGGCTTGGGCCCATTTGCGGGCTATTGAGAGGTCTAGTTAGTTATGGCTCCCTCCTAATTATGAACCTTTCTCTTCAGCTGTGAGAGATGGAGCTATAAAAATTGGGGTGTAGATGGCAGAGTTTGTATGATTGCATTTTCTATCTAGCAAAGTTGTACTTCACCTTGTTCACCACCAATATGATTTTACCGCAAAATCGCCAAGATTACATACTTTCTCACTACAACCATAATAAGTTTGTTATCTGATATCACTTCTCTCCTAAGGATAGATCGAAACATATTATACGGAGGTTTGAATAATCTGATTCAGATGTCGCTACGAATATTACTGCTGGGATTTGCAAGGGTCATAACCTCCGCGGCTAGCCTTTTTTCGTTCAATGACAAAGCCACTACCAGCACTGTTTCCATCAAAACCTTGATAGATTATACTCCTTATACCCAGCTCTTTTATTTTGCTTACTTCTTCTGTTACTTCATTCATGGGAGATCAGAGTGGGAGTACCGAGAACAGAGCGAAAAAAAGAGAAAAAAAAAGCAAATCTCAGTAGAAGTTTTTATAAGGATGGATCATGTTGCTAGATCACATTAATATTGTGTGCAATAGAGCAGCTGACCCAAGCTGGACGCGTGTATCAGGACTTGGACTTGATATAGACTGGGATCAAGATTGATGTAGTGGCTGAAAATCAAACAGGAAAGATTCCCAGTAGATCAAACAGTGTATAAGTGGGGATGGGCCATCCGGTCAGCCACATCGCACCGCCACCGTATCCGCCTCCCTATCATCTTGGTCCAACACCCAGACCTGCTCCCCCGGACCATCGCACGGTATAACCACTATGCAGCATCCGGAAATCCCCAGTCCTGATTCAGATGGCTCGGGCTCTTCTGATGAATTCCCTCAGTACCCTGTGAGGACCAACTCATCATTTGGAGAGACCATTGACGATCAAACCCAAACACCTGCAAGCACCATCACATCTTCTCCTCCGACCATTCCACCTAATCTTACCTCATGGTCTAACGCGCCGCCGACACGTCCGCGTGGAGTTAGCCTCAGCGCTACCGCTCTCCTTGACAAGCCCGATGGGCTTGTTATGCCCAATGATTTGCGACCTCAGCGCCCATCCGCCCCAGCACGAACACCGTCAAATACATATGCTCCACAGCGGCGCCCACCACAATACATCAGTCTTCAGGAAGACCGCCAGCGATCATCATCAACCAAGCGAGGAGCCCGCCGCGATCCGAATGCGCAATACCGTGCCCAAGAAAAAGCCTACGTCCAACGGATTCGAGCGAACCCACAAGCCTGGTATCACCACGCCAAAGATGCGCAGTCGAGCGTCACGATAGAAGGGGATGGGGACTTAGAGGAGCCATCTCCTTCCTCTGAAGTGGCGTTTGAGGATGATTCTTACGACCCTGACACCCAACTTTTCCTCCCGGACGACAATCTACCAAGTACAGAAGAACTCAAGCATCCCAAGAACCAAGAGCGGCTTGAATGGCATTCTATGTTGGCGTCGGTATTGAAGGGAGATGTAGTGAAACAAGAAAAACAGCGACTCATCGGATCTGCGGAATCAAAGCGGTCGGCAGCCCAGAGCTATGCACTCTGGATCGGAGTTCGGGCAAGGACGTGCGGCCGAAGTATTCCTCTGCAGCGAAAGTTAATTGAGGATGCGCGGTCACGCCTGGGTCCCCTAATTGAGGATATCATCGCATTCCAGATTAAAGGCGAGACTGAGATCGGGAAACCGGCAAGGCAGCAAGTCGAGGATGTCGTGGAGAAGGTCGAGCGATGCGAAATTCTTTACTCTTCCCATAAGGAAATGGAACTCGCAAACCCCCGTGTTGCCTCAGAGGAATTTACCTCTAGCCGCGCAGCCATATTTGCGTGGCACAACATCACGGCCCTCATCAACACCGAGCTTGCTGTGCTGCAGAGTTGGGTCGGAAACGAGGCTCTTGATTTCAACCAACCGAGGATTAAGTCTGCTAAGGATGATCTTTCGGATGGGTCATCCTTCCTTGATCGCATTATGAAGGAAGATGGCTTGAAGACGCTCCAGGACAAGGACGGCATGCTTCTTCGCATTCTCGTCGTCATTCAGAAAGCGAAGAGTACTCTGATCGAGAACTCGGAGGCGTTTGCCGCGCGGCACTTGCCACCATATATCGAAGAACTACTAACACTGATTAACTTCCCCTCTCGGTTGATCCAGGAAATCATTCGAGTTCGTCTATCCTATGCCAAAAACATGAAAGACCCAGCCCAACAAGCCCCCATTTTGATTGATCAGATGATTTCCCAATTCCAAATCCTTATGAAAGTGGCCGTCGATATTAAGTTCCGCTACCTTGATGTGTCGAGGCCAGAACCAGGCTGGGATTTACCACCATGTGTCGACGAGAACTTTGACAATTCCGTCTTGGATGCTATGAAATACTATTTCCGGCTCCTCAACTGGAAACTGAATGCCAACAAGAACACTTTCAAGGAAGCCGAAATTCTGGAACAGGAATGGGGATTCTCCTATGATATCGGTTGCCGGCTTAACGGTGGAGATATTGAGGTGGCCGAACAATTTAGGTAAGACTGCCGTTCTTTGCAACACTATCAAAACTAACAAGAACAACAGTGCCCTCACTGCCAGATCACTGCAGCGTCTCATGATTCACTTTGAACGTGAGCTCGTCCCGAGACCCACCGAAACTGTACTGGATATGGATAAACGATACAAAAGCATTCTGGATTCCACGCGCATTCGTCAGCGCAAGCTCTATCGATTCTCCAAGTTTTTGTGCCAGTTGTTCGAAAACGCCACCGAATACAACATCACGACCGATGTCGCGTATGATTTCTTTGAGGCACTCTTAATTTCCGACCACTTCCTTGTCACCTCTACCACATCCGTTGGGCAGAAAGGAGTTTATCTAATCGCACATCATGCACTATGGAATCGTCCCGCCGATATCCAGGGTATCTTATCTACCTCCTTCAAAGAAGAAGATTCAACCCAGGATGTCCATGTCCCCTATGTCCTGGCCATCCGACCTGAGAGACCCCTTGCCTGGGCAGGAAAGGAAATGCAAGTGGCGTTCTTGGAACATCCGACGGATGTGCGGCTGGGCAAGCTACGTATAGTTGTTGGTGGCATGCAAGAACGACTGCAAAATGCGCGGATGGAGCTCGCGCGACTCACGGGCATCCAGCTTGATATGGTCATCGAACAACGTGCAAACCTTGGACGTGTAAATGTCGAGTTGAACAAGATCAAGAAGATCTCTTTTAAACTTTCCATGACCATTATGGACAGTGTGGCTATCATCAAAGATCAATTACATGAGAGAAACTGGGAGAATAATGATTTGATTCAAGCCTGCTATGCATTCGCAACAGAGTTTGGCAAACGGTCCTCCAACTATGTTGATGCTAACAGGCGTGCCATGAACAGTGCCCGACTGGTGGAGTTGTCTCTCGACTGGGTCGCGTTCATCTGTGATGAGTGTGATGCTGCAGATCGAAAAACTTTCAAGTGGGCTGTGGCAGCCCTTGAGTTTGCGATGGCGATCACATCCAGCCGACATCTTCTGTCCATGGACCAAGAACAGTTCAGTGATTTCAGATTGAAAGTGGCGGGGTGCATGTCCCTTCTCATCTCTCATTTCGATATCATGGGTGCGCGGTCTTCCCTTGCTGCAAAAAACGAGAAACGCATGGAAGAACGCAATGGTGCCCGGCAGATTGGTGCTGGCCGGATCACTAGCGACGAGGAAGCATCAAAACTCGTTCGTGGCACATGGTACACGCGTATTTTAGAGATTGAAGATAGGAGAATTGAGGAAGACGCGAAGCGCCAGGCTCTAGGAAAGGTGCTAGAAGGATCTGATGAGGCCGATCGGTCACTCACCGTGCTATCGTCATCGGCTACCAACGTTACTCTGCGCTGGCAACAAGGCCAGTTCATCGGCGGTGGTACCTTTGGATCTGTCTATGTGGCCATTAACCTGGACAGCAACTATTTGATGGCTGTCAAGGAAATTCGCCTGCAAGACCCCCAGCTCATTCCAAAGATCGCCCAGCAGATCCGAGACGAAATGGGCGTGCTTGAAGTGCTCGATCATCCGAACATTGTCTCCTATCACGGCATCGAGGTGCACCGTGACAAGGTTTACATCTTCATGGAGTACTGTTCAGGTGGCTCGCTCGCTAGCTTGCTAGAGCACGGGCGTATCGAGGACGAAACTGTCATTATGGTTTATGCTCTTCAACTCCTAGAGGGTCTGGCGTATCTCCACGAAGCCCATATCGTGCACCGTGATATTAAACCCGAGAATATTCTGCTCGATCACAACGGTGTCATCAAGTACGTTGATTTCGGTGCAGCCAAGATCATCGCTGGCACGGGCCGCACAGTTGCCCCAATGGACAATCCTCAAGGAGCTGGTTTCAAGGAGTCAGCCAAAGACTCCACGAGCCAGCGCAAAAACCAGAAGACCACCACCGGAACTCCGATGTACATGTCACCCGAAGTGATTCGTGGCGACGCTGCAAATCTAGACAACCGCCAAGGCGCTGTGGATATCTGGTCTCTGGGCTGCGTGGTTCTAGAAATGGCAACTGGCCGCCGGCCATGGTCGGCGCTGGACAACGAGTGGGCAATTATGTACAACATCGCCCAAGGCAAAACGCCCGCGCTTCCGTCTCGCGATCAACTCAGCGACCTAGGCATCGACTTTGTGCGTCGCTGTTTCGAATGCGATCCCGCTCGCCGCGCCACTGCCGCCGAACTCCTACAGCACGAATGGATCGTCTCTATTCGTCAGCAAATCGTCTTAGAGCCCCCTACTCCGACCAACAGCGATTATAGCAGCGGTTCCAACTCAAGCTCTCGTCAAAACTCGGCATATATGTGATTTTCTCTCTTTCTCGCGTGATTCCTTGCTTCCTGATCTCTATTTCTATCGTGTCGCCCTCTTTACGTGGACGGCATCTGAAACTTGATTATGAACTTGAAAGTATATTTTCCGCCCACACTCGATCTCGCCGTCCTCGACTGGTATCGCATCTAATACCCCTCTCGCCTCTTTTTCTTGCTTTAACGTCTCTTGTTCGCCAAGCTATACCATAACGCCATCTCATGTTACTGCAGTCATCTCTCCATTTATATCCTGGAACTCACACCAACGCATATTTGGGGTTCCTTGCTTATTCATTTTTCGTTTCACGCGTGTGTTTCTATGTTCGGCGCGAGGATCTTTCGGAATTTCTCTCACTATAACTCTCGGATGTAAACGAAACAGGGCCAAATCTGTTCTAGTATTTTGTTTGTTTATGATCTATTTTTAGCACATGTATATGCGCTAATTGCATTTGTGCATTGTTCTGAATCCACATTTCACTCGGTTATATAGCTAGATACCGGGGTCAGATCCTTTGGCATCTCAGCCGAGTATGTTATGTACCTAGCACCCACGGATCTGCATAGGTACACCGGGTCTTCACAATCTACATACTATACGGAGTACGTACCTTGTTTTAACGGTGATGACCCAACTGCAGTCCCTAAGCGTGGTCGTTTCTTTGTGCGATGTGCTCTATTGTGTGGGTAGGCCAGCTAAGGGGCTATATGTATATAGCAAAATATCAATATAGCTCTGGGGCCTTAGAGCATATATACTATTACCAGGAACAGTGAAAATTTTCAATAGGCTGGTCAGCCAACAGCTCACATGGAGGTAATAACACTAAGTTAACACAAGATAGGTGAGGAATGAGAAAACAAGAAGGGAAAATATGAGAGATTAGGACTCCAAACAAGAGGGTGTAGGATAACCAGAACCAGGTCGCCGGAAGTAGGGACGGAAACGCCGTTTCGTAGATTGCAAGATCGTGAGACATAAGGGTCAATTTGAGGATGAGTTGTGTGGATCCAGGCGTTGCCTGAAAGAGGGATATAGTGTTGGAAATCCCCAAATGATATGAGCGGTCGAAAGGAGGATCAAAACGTATAACAGAGGATGGAGGAGAGGAAGAGGAATAGAAGACGGCAAAGAGGGTATTTGAGGAAAAGAAAACGGGATAGTGAGCCCAATGGAGTTTCGAGAGAACCAAGCTTCTGATTCGGAATGGTGGGCAGGAAGCACTGCTTAGCCATGCAGTACCAGACACAACAACAGGGGGGTTACATATGCGGCACACAACCAAATTAGGCACGTATGAAGTCTTAGTGAGATCGTTTAGGCACCAGCAAGCAAGTTCGGCAATATTAGCGGAACTCGACTGCTGGTGCACACCCACGATCTTCAACATGCTTCAGTTCAAGCTGTTGAAACCTATGAGGGAATTAGCATCAGCGATATTAAGAATTTTCAGAGAGAAAAAAAACGTCCACATACCGCTCGCTCTTCGCATGGAAGTACACACCGCTCACAGTTCCCTCGATTTGGTTGAAGCAAATGTAATAGAACCCTTCGAAGCTAGCACCCGAGATCGTCCGTACTCGATGGTCGGGAACAAGGAAAGATTCTTTCCATCTCATGAATACATGTTCACGCTGGGCGAAGTTCCGATATGTGAAATCCGCTCGTTTGGCCTGTTTAGCCAGCGGACGCCACGCAGGAAACCGAGACCAATGGTGCAGGTCTGTCTTTTCCGACGCGCCCCATTCCTCATTACGAGTCTGGAAAGTGTGTTTGGTACCAATGATTTCTCCTTCAAAAAATGTGGTCAAGGTAGGGTGATCTTCCGTGAGGCCTGTGGAGAACAACAAACATTAGTTGAGTTACTAGATCCTATGCACGTCCCCGATGCGCACGAACCACATACCTTGGATTCTAAGATAGCCACAGAGATAGGACTCAGCCATATCCACATGCTTAATCTCAACATCGACATTGTATACATGACGGTCTGATTGCTGGGTTCCGGTAAATTTGCTGCCTGAGCGAAGAAAAGAGGTGTGGTTCGGCAGAAGCTGTGGCGATAGTCAGAATGTGGAGTGATAACTCCGATAGAGTCGAGATTGATACTTACGCGAACATTGGAGAATTCCCAGTTGAGAAGTGAAGATCCCGGGGGCGCTACTGGTGACTGGCTGCGAAGGCAAGTTGATTCGCTAGGGGAGGTAGCCCGGACTGGGTCATCTTCCTCGACTCCCGTCAACTTTCCCTCCGCCTTCATCGGTTCAGGAGTGCTGCCATCATCAGATCGACTCAGCATGGAAGGCGCAATTGGAATATCAGGCGAGAGAACATCGAGAGGATCGCTGGTCGATACAGTCTCGCCAGAGTCTCGCCAGGCCGATATCCTCTCTGGCTCCGGTGGACATGTCGTGCGGGCGGCGATCGCCGAGGCGATCGAGTTGTTACTCGGGGTTGGCATTGCAGATCAGGGGAAGAGGTGAGGGGACATTGAATCAAAGTAAGACGCTCCAAAGCAAAATGACAGGAAGAAAAAGAGAGCAAGGGGGATGGATCATTCAAGATCAGCGAACTAAGTCTTTTAAGGCCTTGAGCAACGAGCAATGCGGGGACAGTCTAGAGGTGGGTCAGCTGTTTCTGCGCCTGGCGCGGCGCCACTTTCAATATCAATTATGTAATGCGCATGCCTTAGGCAAGTCAATCAAATGTCTTTCGATTGTATGTTGTTTGTAAAGATCAATAGTATGACCTATCTTTTCTCCAAACATTTGAATCACAGGTTGGGCAATCTTGGGCAATATTGGGCATTCCTCAAGTTGAAGGAGAGTGTTGTTTAATCGATATCACGCCTAAACAACTTTGATTTTCCCTTACACAAGCCCAACCTGGATACCCAGGTGAAGTCCCGGTCCCAATATATATTTCCTAACATCTAATTTGGATAGCAAATACGAACCTGACAGTCTCCCGGTGACCACTATTATTGAGGTGATCTGGGAGCTGAATAGAATGTTATTAACCACAGAGAGTTTGAAGAGGTCCCGAGCGTGCACAAGGTCAGCATGTCACCAACAAAATAACATGTACCAATCTTCTGCCAAGTTTTTGGACATCTTTCTTTGGCACCTTTATACCATCCCAAGCCTACAAACACGCAAAACAGATAAACTGTCCGGAAACCATCAAAAAGTAAACCAATGACGTGGAATATACATGGTCTGAGGGGTATCAATCTCATTGTTTTTGCGCTATAGTTGAGTTTGCACCCCAAAAAACCCTCATGAACGCCTGGTGAGTATCATCAAATCAAAACCCCCAATTACTCTTCAATTTTCTTCTATGCGCGTAACCCTCAGATGGGCTTGATCTGTAAAGTGGAGAATGGTCAAACAATGTTTCAAGCATGGGGAAAGACTGACAATACCTTGAAGTGAAGAGAGATCAGCGAGAAAACAAGGGCCTTGAGGTCCTGTACAAGATAGTAAAAGACCCGAAGACCTTCGGGGTCGTCCGATTCGGTCACGTCGACTAGCGAGCCGATCTTGGCGGTCTATAGATTCCGTATTAGATGATGATTCTTTCCACAAAGTACCGCAGTCAATTACCTCGAAGGAAATGTGCTCATTTCCGATCCGGATCTCCAGCTCTTGGCGTCCGTCCTTGTTCTTCTGGGGCCACTTGGAGTCATCCTCCCTAGACGGGGTCAGCGCGGGTGTTCTTTCTTTTGGAGTCATGTGAGTGCATACTTTAGGATCTCGCTATCCTTGATAATGCGCTTCACTTCTTCTACCAGCGCATCGCTCACGCACACTATCACACTATCAGCTCGTGTTCGTTTTTCTCCTTTGAATCTGTATGCTCCTGCTCACTTTCTTTGCGGATGAGGGAATCATTGCGGTAGTTCGAGTTGTTCGCATATCGTACGGCGGCGCTGCTACCTTCGGAAATAGTACGGAGATCAAACTCTGCGTGCAAGTTAGTGACTGAGTAAAAGAACGTGGTCATGCCCGGTACGTAGACTTACCTAGGAACTCATGTCCAAACCGCCCAGAGTGACCTGAGCTGTGAGGACCGTCAGCAGCTGAGGAAACCTGGGCTCGCTCATATTATCCTTACTAGTATCGGAGGTAGAAATTCTCATTCGACATCCTGGCGAATCTCAATCGTAGAATCGGTGTGTAAGGAGAGCAATCGACGTCAAACTGGCAGTTGAAAAGCGGCGGGTTGTGGCTTAGTCATCCACACAGACCGCGCCGGGGGGCCAGATTAAGGGACAAGTTGATGGTCCCTCCCCATTGCTCATATAACATCTAATGATTTCAGGGCTGGCGAGGGGTGTTGCTTTACACTAATTGCTTGTTCTTGATATCTGGCGCAAACTCCTATTCCTGGGAGAATACCCCTACTGTATGTGTTGATTCCTACATGCTGATGTGTCCCCAAAACAACCCCGGAACTGACAACTTGCAGCTCTCTTTCTTTCCCGATTCCCCCCAATCCACCACCATGGCGTCGTTTCTCGAAAATACCTACAGTTTGCTCCATGTGGACAATACTGCCGACCAACCGACGGTCCAGGAGTTGAAGCTGCAGCTGGAGAAAGGAAATGATGAGACCAAGTTGGAAACAATGCGGACAATTGTCACCATCATGCTGAATGGAGATCCTATGCCCCAAATCCTCATGCACATCATTCGTTTTGTGATGCCGTCGAAAAGCAAGCCATTGAAGAAGTTGCTGTATTTCTTCTATGAAATCTGCCCCAAACATGATTCTACTGGCAAGCTCAAGCAAGAGATGATCCTGGTCTGGTAAGGGTGCCCCTAGCCATTGCTCCATGGTCTTTTATGTCTGACAAGTTTTTCTTTCGTAGTAACGGCATTCGCAACGACCTTCAACATCCCAACGAATACATTCGAGGCAATACCCTCCGATTCCTCTCCAAACTCCGCGAACCAGAGCTTATTGAACCCCTCCTTTCCTCCGCTCGTTTGTGCCTGCAACATCGTCACGCCTATGTTCGCAAGAATGCAGTCTGGGCTGTGTCATCTATTTTCCAGCACTCCGAGTCCCTCATCCCCGACGCACCAGAGTTGCTTCAGTTGTTCCTTGAATCGGAGACCGACAGTACCTGCAAGCGCAATGCCTTTGCGGCGCTCATGTCCATTAGCCACCAGAAGGCGCTCGAGTATCTGCGCACCACCTTTGACACAATTCCAAACACAGATGAGTTGCTCCAGTTAGCCGAGTTGGAGTTCCTCCGGAAGGACGCAGTACAGAATACTCAGAATAAGGTTGGTTTCTAGGTTTCAATTAATTATGTTGAAGTCACTAACGAACAACAGTCGCGATACCTGAAACTCATGCTTGAGCTCCTCGACGCCTCCACTAGCACCGTTGTTTACGAGGCCGCAACATCTCTTACTGCCCTCACAAGCAACCCTGTTGCTGTCAAAGCCGCTGCAGGCAAGCTGATCGAGCTCGCGATTCGGGAGGCCGACAATAACGTTAAGCTCATTTGTTTGGAACGCGTGAACCAGCTCAGAATTCGCAATGAGGGTGTCTTGGACGACCTGACCATGGAGGCCCTGCGGGTTCTCAGCAGCCCTGACATTGATGTCCGGAGAAAGGCCCTCAACCTTGCTATGGAGATGGTCTCAAGCAAGAACGTCGAAGAAATCATCATGCTGCTCAAGAAAGAACTTGCCAAGACTGTCGACGAACAATATGAACAGGTAGGTTGTACAGTCACTTTGCATAACCCAGCAGTACTAATGACCCGCACAGAATAGCGAATATCGCCAAATCTTGGTGCAGTCAATACACTCCTGCGCCATCAAGTTCTCTGAAATTGCTGCCAGTGTCGTTGATCTCCTGATGGACTTCATTGCTGACTTCAATAATAATTCCGCCGTCGATGTAATTTCATTTGTCAAAGAGGTCGTGGAGAAATTCCCTGACTTGCGTGGGTCGATTGTTGCCCGCTTGGTTTCTACTTTGAGTGAGGTCCGAGCTGGAAAGGTATACCGCGGAGTTCTCTGGGTTGTTGGCGAATACTCCCTGGAGGAGAAGGATATTCGGGATGCTTGGAAGACAATCAGAGCCAGCCTTGGCGAAATCCCAATTTTGGCATCCGAACAACGGCTCCTGGATGAGGTTCCAGATGATAACGCCCTGCTGATGGAGCATGCCAATGGTCAATCCAAGGCTGCACCCACCGGGTCCCGAAAGGTGCTTGCAGATGGCACATACGCCACCGAAAGTGCTCTAACCAGCCAGTCCGCAGCAGCAGCTCGTCTCGAGGCTGTCAAGGCCGCACAGAAGCCTCCTCTGCGCCAGCTCATTTTGGATGGCGACTACTACCTGGCAACAGTTCTCTCTTCGACTTTGACCAAGTTGGTCATGCGCCATTCCGAGGTGTCGCAGGATACTGCCCGCACCAACGCTCTCCGTGCTGAGGCCATGCTTATCATGATTTCTATCATGCGCGTTGGCCAATCTCACTTCGTTAAGGCTCCAATTGATGAAGATTCTGTGGATCGTATCTTGACTTGTGTGCGATCTTTGGCCGAGTTCTCCGAGAAGAAGGAGCTCGAAGCTTCTTTCTTGGAGGATACGCGAAAGGCGTTCCGCGCCATGGTCCAGGTCGAGGATAAGAAGAGGGCTGCCAAGGAGGCAGTGGAGAAGGCTAAGACTGCTGTGCAGATTGACGATGCTATCCCCATTCGCCAGTTCACCAAGAAGAACACAGTCGAGGGCGGGGAAGAGATCGAAATGGATCTTGCCAAGGCCACCGGTGGTGATTCGACGGTGGAGGAGGTCTCTTCGAAGCTGAGCCGTGTGGTGCAATTAACTGGTTTCTCCGACTCCGTCTATGCTGAAGCCTATGTCACTGTTCATCAATTCGACATTGTTCTTGACGTCCTGTTGGTTAACCAAACATCGGAAACTTTGCAGAACCTGTGCGTGGAATTCGCAACTCTGGGTGACCTCAAGGTCGTCGAGCGGCCATCCACCAACAACCTAGGCCCACGCGACTTCTTGAATGTCCAAGCTACGGTCAAGGTTTCGTCAACTGACACTGGTGTTATCTTTGGTAACATTGTCTATGACGGCGCCAGCTCTACCGAGACCCATGTGGTCATTCTCAACGACATCCATGCCGACATCATGGACTACATCCAGCCTGCTCACTGCACCGAGACTCAGTTCCGAACCATGTGGACTGAGTTTGAGTGGGAGAATAAGGTTAACATCAATTCCAAGGCCAAAACCCTGCGTGACTTCCTCAAGCAGCTGATGGAGAGCACCAATATGGCCTGCTTGACGCCCGATGCTTCGCTCAAGGGAGATTGCAGCTTCCTGAGCGCGAACCTGTATGCGCGCAGTGTGTTCGGTATGTTTTCAATCCTCTGATTAATCCACCCCCTTTCTACTTGATATGATAGCTGACTATTTCTCCAGGCGAGGATGCACTAGCAAACCTGAGCATCGAAAAAGAGGGAGACGATGGGCCAATTACAGGATTTGTGCGGATAAGAAGTCGCTCTCAGGGCCTGGCACTGAGCTTAGGCTCTTTGAAGGGTCTCAAGGCAGCGACTGCATAAGTCAATGTTTTTCCAGCGGTTTGCGGTCTATATGCTTTTTATCCTTTTCCCCCTCTCTTCTTATCGTGTTTCTGTTTATTTGAGACGAATTTGTTTACTTAAATGTCTCTTTTATTGTGTAGATGAGATGAATGTCTCATCGGGAGTAGTGGATAGAGAACAATGTCTGGGCATTATAGTAAGCTCTAAACAGCTATTGGCTATCTATTTACACACATAAATGTCTTGGTATAGGAAACATATACTCTGTATGAGAGTATTTATATGTTTGAATGTACGGAGTAGTCATATTTTCAATGCAGGGATCACACACCCCCGGGCCCACCGGAACTCCGCGGCATAAGGGCGCTTTCATTGTTAACTTTCCCCTAGTTATATTCTTCCTATCTATCTATAATGTGCTGAATCTTCATCCTTATCCAAAATGTCATCCCCAGATGATATTTCACAGGAGCTACACATGCGGCAAGACACGCTGATTGTCGACCAGTCTGTCTCTTTGACCATCGGCGCCGACTCGCTCCTCATACTTGGTATGGACTGCTCCACACCTGGCGCGTGGGCGTATGCTCACTCATGCAGATGACCGACCGGCCAAAAAAGATCGTCGCTGCTGCGGATTATTGCAGTCTGGTAAGTTGGCCCTGGCCCTTCTGGCGATCGCGTTATCGCGGGCGCCACTGTTGAAGGAAATGGTCTGACCGAGCTGTGCGCGCATTTTAGAACCAGTAACCAACCATTCCATCTCGTTTTACAACATCCTGGGCGCCGAGGCCACTTCTTCCAATCTCGTCATTGTCTATGCACAGCCTGCTGCCAAGGACGATGTTTCCGTGACGACCGCCCAATACCCAATCTCCGAAAAAGAAAAACTAGTCGTCGAAACATGGGTACGGAAACTACTTGACATAGCATATGCCAAGGCACTGCGCGGTAAACGACTGAAGGTATTGGTCAATCCTTTTGGTGGGAAGGGGACGGCTTCGAGTTTGTACCAGCGATATGCGGCGCCGGTCTTCGCCGCGGCGAAGTGCCAGGTGGATGTACAAAACACTGAATACAAGGGTCATGCAATTGAAATTGCGCAAAATCTCGATATCGACGCCTACGATGCGGTCGTTTGTTGTTCTGGCGACGGCTTGCCCCACGAGGTGTTCAATGGATTGGGCAAGCGGCCAGATGCTCGAAAAGCGCTAGCGCAAACCGCCGTTACGCTGCTCCCGTGTGGCTCTGGAAATGGAATGACATGGAATGCTTTCGGAACTGGTAGCGTCTCGATTGCGGCGTTGGGAATCGTCAAGGGGCTGCGCACTCCGCTGGACCTAGTCTCGATCTCCCAGAAAGATTCGCGCACGCTCTCTTTCCTCTCGCAATCTTTTGGCATCGTCGCCGAGTGTGATCTGGGCACTGAGAACATCCGATGGATGGGCGCTCAGCGGTTCACATACGGTTTCCTGGTCCGTTTGATGCGGCAGACCATATGGCCTTGTGACATAGCCATCAAGGTGGAAATTGGCGACAAGGAGCGAATTAAGGAACACTACGCTGCGTGGCGTGCACGACCGCATGACTTAGATGCTGACAGCAAACGTCTCGAAATTGCTGCAGAGTCTCCAGGCCTACCAGAGCTCAACTACGGCACAGTGACCGACGAGCTGCCTGAAGGGTGGGAGGTAATTTCGGGGGAGACTATGGGCAATTTCTACGCGGGAAATATGGCCATCATGTCAAAAGACACAAATATGTTTCCTGCGACGTTGCCAGACGATGGCCTGATGGACGTGGTCACTATCGACGGAACAGTCAGTCGTGGTACAGCGCTTAATATGATGACCGAAATCCCCAGTGGTCGCTTTTTCGACATGCCAGACCTTAATCTCCGCAAAGCGTCTGCATTTCGTCTAGTTCCCCGCCAGACCGAAGGCTACATCAGTATTGATGGTGAACGGGTGCCTTTCGAAGCATTCCAAGCCGAGGTCCACCAAGGGCTGGGCACAATACTCACCAAATCGGGCCGTTTCTATGAGGCTGAAGGCCCTCGCTAAATTGTGCCTTCGATCAGCCTCTCGACAAAAGTTGCCGATGGCTACCGTCCATCCCGTCATTGTTGAGAGTCCGCCTTCTATATACCCACTGCTTGCCGGGTCTTTGCATCCACTCATGATACCCTAGCACAGAAGAGTTGTGTCGTCGATAGTTCAATTTGGACATTTGGTCCTCTGTGATCAGCCTGTACAGTAAAATCAGAATGAAACAGGAGACATGTGAATACATTTTGTAGTCCTTTACACCTGTAGGCCTAGTACCAGCTTCTTATAGAACCCGTGATAAACCGATGGATATGATCGCTAGCACGCTGTGCAATGAATTCAATATGTTCGTACAAATCCCTTTCACATACTATAACTAGAAATTTAGTCGAAGCCACCCCATTCCTCTTCACTATCATCTTCATCCTCAGCCTGTCTTGTCCGAATGCCCCACTCGAACAAGCGCTCATCCTCCAAGGCCTCAGTCGCCCTCGTCCGAACAGGCTTGTAGGCACTTTCAGCGCGCAGCTTCTCCAACGGTCTCAAAATGAGCTCCATGGGCACATCGCCCTTGATCTTCCGCTTCGGAGTCTCTTCGTCATCACCAGCAACCTCCTCAAACTCAAGAACCTTCTCCAACTCATCAATCCAGATATCAATAAGATGGTAGCGCAGCCCGTCAGGACCATGCGGCATAGGCACGTAATTTGGGTCTCCCTCATCCTTGTCCTGATCCTCATCATAGTTCAGAGGACACAAAGGACCCTCCTCGATAATGGAGATATAAGCCGCGAGATCGGGGAATTTGGCCTCCTCGTCTTCGGCACTGTCCTTCTCCTCGTCTTCAGCGGCGGTCTCAACCTCAGCCTGCTTCTTCTGCTTCTTGCCGCGACCCTTGGCTGCGTCTTCGCGCTTGCGCTTTTTCCCGTCGTCCTTCTTTGTTGAGCTCTTGTTCTTCACGAGAACCTCGAATGCCACGCCGACGTAGAAACGGATCAGCATCAGATACTTGTCAAGACGGATGCGGTCTAGTGAGTGGTAGTCTCGGCCGATGGTGATCCAGAAGGCGCGCAGGAAGCGGTGGAGAGTTGCTTGGGGGAGGGAGGGGACGAGGGAGTAGGAGAGTGCGCGGGCGAGGGCTTGTTGTGTGAGAGGTCGGTCGGAGTGGTAGAAGCCTAGGTGAAGGTTAGTTTTGATTCTATTTGTATTTAGCGAATATATAGCGGTGATGCATACAGTAGAACAGGCCCTTCCACAGTTTGAGGAGATCCACGAGAGTCAGATCGGTGCGAGACTGCACGAATTTGGTTAAAGACTCAAGAGCCTTGTCGCGGACTTTCCGGTCTAAAGAGATCAATTAGCGTTGTCGTTTTCTAAGGGAAAAAATGCTCATACCACTCGAACCGAGCTCCCTCACGAAGGGAGTTTTTTGGCCGTCCATTGGTACGGTTTATCTCAAGGATTGACAGGACTGGTGATTGGGAAGATTGGATATCAAGGTGGAGGTAGTTGTTGATCTCAGTGGTGGTATACAGAGATTACCCTGGAGGTGTATGCAATTGGGTTGGATTCAATCAAAAGTTCGAGACTATTGAACTGTCTTGATTCAAAATCCAGATCGAAGATTGCGATAAATTATTTTTTTTCCTTTGCGATAGAGTTGTTTGCATTGTTTGTCCAGGAGCTCAATATTAGTTATTAGGTAATATTATTTGTGACCTGATATTCAAGGCATAAATATCGTCCGCAGAAAGGAAAGCTTGAAAAGTAATGGATCATCATCCTGCCTCGAGTATAGACGTGTTACATATTTAACAAGCAGTTAAGCAGTTCATCAATCCAGATGTCCTTGTCTGGAGAGGTTTGAGTTTATTCAAACCATCGATTAGGGGCTAGTGGTCTATACATCTGCTTTATGCGGCCCTTCATATTTCCAAGGTGGAGAGATATGTATGGGTGACTACTTACCAAGACCAGAGAGTTATGTCTATAGTCTCCCCAGAACTGCGGATCAATGCTAATCGCCCAGTGAGCAGCGCCCAATAATCACCTGGTAAAAGTCAGTACGAATAACAGGATCTCAATGATCAACTGTTCTAGTAAAAAGGATGCTGAAAATGGCATCAAGAGTAGCCATTTTTGGCGTCCAATTTACCGCCAATGAGCGTTGTGTGTAGATATAATGGCCCTTTGAGCTGTAAGGACACAATAAAAAGACTAGATAATGCATCGAGTCTCGCCATCATCCATCATCCATCCATGCGTGATATGTGCACTCTGCATCCAAAATGCAAGGGTACGGAGAAAAAAAACCCATGATCATGAAAATGCTCTTCCACGTCTGGGTGGTAAGCCTGCCTCAAGTAAGGCTGTGATCGTCATATTTATTTCGGCGGTCTAGCTTCCCATTCATCAACGAGCCTTGATACTTCCTTGAAAGAAACAGGCTTCATAAGGAAAAGGTCCACTCCCGAGTCCCAGGCTCGGCACTCATCCAGTGAACTACTGAGTCCTGTCAAAGCGATGATTGTTGCTGGAATACAGCCATCCCTTTCTTTCTCAATTGCACGAATGGCGCGCGTTGCCTCAAATCCATCCATGACTGGCATAGACATGTCCATGAAAATAAGGTTGTATCCCTGCGGCATCCTTTCAAACGCATCGACAGCTTCTTTGCCATTCTCTGCTCTATCTAGGACCATCACTTTTCGTTTTTTCATGAAAGTCATCATGAGTTGAAGATTGATGTTGTTGTCGTCTACCACTAAGACCCGGGGCTTGCTTTCGCTCCCATATGAGGTGCTAACTTGACCTGAGTCATCAGAGGAAGGTCGAGTAGATGAAGAAGACGCAGGATCGGTGGAACCTGTAGTCCCAGACAATGTGCAAGCAGAGCTATTAGTATGCGATGTCAACGCAGAAGTGCTACGCTCCGTGATGTTGATGGTGCCACTGGGTTCTGGGGTGAGTATTTGTGGTTCAGGAGCTGGCGATCGTATATTTTCTGACAATGAGGGTTTCGAATCTTCAACGGGTAAAGACGAGACTGTAAGAGCGGGTCGCTCTGGAAGCACTAAGCCTTGCCGGAGATTCTGCGGGTTCAATGTAGAGGTTGTCGGCTTTGCATATAAACAGCTCAAAATACCGCGGGAAAGTTTTCGTGGACCGCAAGGTCGATGGAGAATTGCGAAAGAGTCAGCAAGGTGCGACCATTGTGCCCTAGCATCATCATGGTTGCTTGTCTCGCTACAAAAGATGAGTAAGCTGGGCAATGCTGTTGGGAAATTCTGCATTTCTTTTGCAGACAAATCCCGTTCATCCACAAACATGATATCAATAGGTTCATTGGCAGGTATAGGAACAAGCTGCAGCCCATACCAATCCGTGATATATCGGGCTATGGAAGCCCAGAACGGGTGCTCGGCAATACCAGACGGATCGACTCCCCAGATAGCAGCACGTTTCCTACTACAGTCGACATGTCGGAGTTGAGAAGATGGCACAAGTCTATTGTGGTCTGAATCTTCCATACGAGACATCGGTTGCGGGCTATCATCTCCCACTAGACGCTCGAGAGGAAGCGACACCTTTACAGTAGTGCCTTCGCCCTGTCGACTTCGAACATTAATTTTCCCGTTGAGAGTTTTCGCAATGCCGCGGACAATTGATAGACCGAGACCAGTGCCTGCCGATAGCGGGTCCTCTTGTGAGAACGGAGTGAACAGGTGCTTCCGAAGATATTCCTTCGAGATGCCCTTACCCGTGTCTGAGATGGTCAATGTCACCATGTCTTCGAGACCTTGACGTCGAGAGCGACCTTTAGAACGCTCAGTGGCCTCCATAGAGACGCATATCCGGCCCTTGTTGGTATACTTCAGTGCATTTCCAAGAATATTCATGATTAAGCGTCTCAGCGACCCCGGCTGGACTGTGTATATCCAGTCATTGTCAGGGATGTCAACAATGACTTCCACTTGTGGAATGGGGTCGACTTGGCTGTCACCTTTTGCTGAATTGGAAGGAGATGTTGAAGAGGAATCCGTGTGGTGATTGGTGAATATAGCTGACCTCTGCATATGGGAATGTCCCAAGCACACGCTGTCTATGACATCTTCTGCCAAGAGAGCCACGTCCGTCAAAACCAATGTATCCAGGCGCGTCAGAGATTCCTCGGAGAGTTTGGGTTTCCACGGATCTTTTCCATGCTTCAAGGCTTTCTTGTGTCTTTCCAATGACATGATTTTGCTGAAGTCTAAAACTTGGTTCATTGTATCCAAGAGGGTTCGGCCACATGCATTTATCGTATCGAGGAGGGTCTCCTGGAACTGGTCCAAGCTAGTACTTCCAAAAAACTCAGCCGCAGCCATGACACCATGCAACGGGCTGCGTAGTTCGTGGGAGATGCTGCTTATGAAATCCCCCTTCTGGCGGTCTGCAATAACTGATTCAACACGGCTATATTCAGTCATAATAGAGGATCCAAAGGCAAATACTGAACTTAGATCAACAGCAGGGCTGAAAACTCGTGTTGGTTGGGGAGTCCAACAGAAACACCCGGCGAACCACTGGGAATCTGTGGCATTCCACAGTGGGACAAACATGACTTCAGATGCGTCAGGGAAGAACTCATTCAGTTTGCTAGTCTCCGAAGCCTTGGACTTCTTCCTTTGTTTCCGAGACTCGTCGATTAATTGGTCCTCCGAAGTTGAAAATGTCCCATCGTGGTGGAACGACCAGATTTTCCCTTTGGGATATCGATGGGTCAACTGCTTTAGGAAGATATTATCAAGATTGACAGCTGGATCTGACAATGTCGAGCTTGCCTGGTATGAAAATGGGTCACCTCTGGTTGACAATGCAAGAATAGGAGCAGGATTTGTAGATCCAGTGGAGTCACAATGACCGGCTGCGACATATTCGGAGGAGTTGTCACTAACTTCCATGAACATGACACCACCAGCACCGTCCAAGTCAAGACTTTGTCGTAAGAGGTTCGCAGCACGTTGGAAAAGCCAGCGGTTGCTGCTCGAGAAATCCTCCGAGCCACTCTCGGCATATCGCGAGTTTTGCAATGATGAGGTTGGACTTGGAGGAACAGGCAGGTCATTCTGGTTGGGAATTAGGCTCAAGAGCTGTGGGTCGCCGTCTTGAGAACCATTTCCTGACCCAGATCGAGCCGAGGGAAATTTCAGTTCATTGGTTTGGGAGCTGGTTGATCGCCTGGCTCTCGAGTGAGGTGATCTCCTCGGGGACAAACTCTGTGCTGAGTGTGCCGAGCTATTTGACCGAGATGACATGCGAGCGTTGCTGGGAAAACTAGAGTTACCGTCGACAAAAAGATGGAGACCACGCGATAGCCGCGAGGCACGTCGCCCTTCTGCAGCTTGACGGCTAACCAATAAGTAGTCCATTACCAACTCTGCCACTCTCCCTAGTGTATCCTTCTCGGTGTCAGATAACCCCTGGCGGGGTTCAGAATCCAATACAAACAGACATCCCAAGTTGATACCGCCTTCACTGGTTAGAGGCGTTGCAGCATAAAAACGAGAGTGTGGCTCTTGTGCGACAAAAGGCAAGTCTCTGAATCGTTCTTCCTGTTGAAGATCGTTGACAACCATAAACGAATACACCCCATCTTGGTTGTCTGGATCAATTGCAACTGTTTCCTGTTTGAAGAAATAGGCGTCAATATATAAGAGAGTGCCAATATTTGCAAGACCGGCTTACCTGGCATATATTCCAAGTGTTTGATAATGTCGATGTCCCAGCGAAGAGTCTATCTCCTTCTCCGACGGATGACTTTGAGCTCTTAAGATTGGTGTTTCTTGTGGCTTCAGCCAATATAAACTGAGAGTCGGTGTTCAATACACTTTGGTAAAGTCAGATCATGGTCGATGCTAGAGAAGCAGAGTGATATACGTAATAAAAGCACGCTGTGCGTTCAGACGTAGAGCGGCTAGTTGTGCAAAAGAAGTCAAAGTTGTATTTGGACTTGACGGAGGGCTTTCTTCAGCGAAACTCGTTTCTGAGTCAGAGGTATCCGGTAGAAAGGGGGTCGACACTCTTGAAAAGTCTGCTATCGAGCCCACATGTTCACCAAATTGAAGAAGTGTAGTATTAAGCGCCGCTGGATTTTCGGGCTGGAAATATCGGTATACCTCGCGCGTCTGACGGTCTGCTTCGTAGTCCATAGTCTCGCCATATGGATTGTCCATAAACCCCAAATCCAAAGAGAATGTGGGGTATCAACACGAGGGGTAAGAGAACTCCCAGACGCGAAAGAAAATTGGGGTTATGATAGGGTTCTCCACGTACGTCACTGCTCGTGACGATCTGCATGTGACGATCGCGGGTGGTTCATTGGTAGAGAGATCTCGCTAAAAAAATAAGTGGGACTTTGGATAGGCAGAGCTACCTTGAAATGCTTGTGATTTAGAGGACGATGGCTGGTTTTATCGGTCTTCAAATGCTGTGTGGTTCTGTAACCGCGTTTCGGGAATTGAGCAAGTATCTCGGGTATAGTATTCAACACATACCTATTTACCTACCTGGCCAAGTTAGCTTTACACAAGAGTATAGCACAACGATCTTGGAAGAATGGAGACATTGCATGTTCATAACTAGATGAAGTAATTAGATGCACAAAATTCTACAAGCAAGCGCGATGATACGGACTGAGAGCCAGTTTGCTTTCATCGAGTATGAATATCCCCACACGAAAGATCATGGCACAGTGAAGAGATGAGCGCAAGAACAGTATCTGTCAGATTGTAACTGGAAGCGAAAAGTAAAAGAACAGACTCGGGGTATTATGCAAAAAGAGATCAGATGACAGAAACGCCAGAACGCTTGAGGCCCAAATGGAGAGAGATAAAAGAGTGATGCTGGTGGTGAGCTACAGTGAAGCTCAAAAAGCTCCGTAACAAGCCCTCCTAGGATCGGTGTCCAAGGCATTGATCGTCAACGGGGGAAACGACTAAAGCATTGACAACATGGCCAGTCTTCCACCCCTGATCAACGAGCGATGCACGTTCATTCAGCAAGTGACCCAGGTAAGCAATTCGCACGCGCCTATCATCCTCGAGCTAACAACAGATTAGCACAAAACGAAGGGAACAGATCAATAACAAAAACCAACCTTAGCTTCCTGATGCACCTTCCTCGCCAAAAGTCCCACGGTCTGACCCTTACCAATAGAAATCACGATATCAGGACCTCCACGATCACTCAAACGAGCCAAAACACGGATCAAATCCCGCTCACTCGTCTTCCCCTTCTCATCACGGCGACGTTCAACATCCTGAGAAATCAGCTCGTCCGCGGAAGCATCATCTGCATCGAGCTTATCATCCGACAGCGTCCCAGTATCCGGCTCCTCCTCATATCTAGCAGGACCACCAGCTTCACTAGCCGTCCGCGAAGACGAAGGAACCATGTTCTCCGGATCACTAACAACACATTGCGGAACCCTGTAGAGCACGCCCTGCTCATCATAACAACCCTCACAAAGATCTCCGGTTGGAATAGTAATCCCCGCAGCATCAATAATACTCTGCGCAGTAACCAAATCGCCGCTGCGAATCAGCGATATCACCGTCGAAACAGCAGCCCAGATCTCCGGCCTGCCGGTAACGCGCGTCTCGAAGAACTCGGTGCGCTCGCGGTCCAGCTGCGCGCGCGTCCATGTTTGTCGCTTGCTGCGCCACACATGGTTTCGCACTGGCTGGTTGTAGTGTTCGTTGAGGGGGAGGTCTGGGGCGCGCCGGCTTCGTTGCCCTGGCTGAGTGGAGCGGTCGCTGGTATCCCTCGTAGCTGTTATATGTGAGATGCGTTCTTGGTGTTGATTGTCGACATTACGCGACAGCACAGATGCGCAGCAGCCCTGTGTGAAGAGGGGGTTGTTAGTTGTGATTATGGGGCCATTGCGGGTTTTGGTGGTATGGAGATGAGATCCGGGGGTTTAAGTCGTGTGACAGTGCCAAGCAATGTGACCAGTCTTAATGACGATGATATATATATAGGTTCTGGGGGTTCTGGGGGTTCTTAGGTTCTTACCATCTTGCTAGTAATCAAGGAGCTCCATATGAGGAGGGGAAATAGTTTGGGAGGGGCCCCGGGGGTTGCGTGGAGTGGTGGCGATCTCAACTAAAGTGACTAGATCGTTCGTTAAGGCCGAGCACAGACCTAGCAAGGGACGAGGCAAAATGTAAAAGGCAGCCAAAGGATAAAGGAAATGGAAATGAAAATGAAAATGAAACAGAAACAGAAACAGAAACAGACACAGAAACATACAGAAACAAGGGTAACATTCCACAATTTCTCCCATTTGATCTACTGCCAACTGGGACGACTCCCAACAGTCACACAATGATCTACAAGGCATAATTGCTTAATTCATACAGAGTACAGAGCTATCACTAAAAAAAATAATACACGAATTGTCATTGAATTAGACAAACAAGTGGCTCAATTCTAGTTATCTTCATCGTCACTTCCAAAGATAGCTTTGAAAACAGCATCACCGGGCCGTTCTGCCTCCAGAGCATCATTGCGCTCAGGTTCAACGACGACCGGTGGGGTCGCGCTAGCAGGCTGACCACTTGCAGATGTATCAAGGCCATCGGCTGTAGGTAGGTAACCTAACGAGTCTATGAGAAGTTGGTTCATGATATCTTGTGACACTAATTGCTTTGGGCCAGTATCAGCTTGGAATCCAGCGGACTGGAACCGCGTGCCGGGCCCGGAACTGGTAGCTCCAGGTCGTTCGCCGGGGTCAAGTTGCACATTCTCTGGTGGTTTGACGTTGAATCGCTTGCATAGAAGGCGAGTTGGGTAAAAGGGGATTGTGCTTCGGGTCATTGGGCCGAACATGCCAATTTTGGCAGCTGCTACTGCAGGATCGTCTGGCTTTTCAGTGGGTCTGCTGAGTCCAGATTCTGCTGAATCAGGGGCGTCCGAGACAATCTTGGGCGCGGTGGACGAGGAGGTAAATCGGGATGCCATAACTCCAGACATGGGTTTGAAGACCTCTGCAGCTCGGCTAAATTCTTGCATCTCTATGACCCATTCATCGGTGCTGGACCCTTCCACCCGCTCTGGGAGGGTTGAGCGAGTCCCGGCACTAACTTCGAGGAATATTTGGTAGCGTGCACGCTTTTTCTCGTCTTCTTGGTAAGGCATCCACCCACTAACGGCCCGAGCTAGAGCTTGGGCGGCAATCTGTTTGTCCAGTTTTGGCACAAGGTCCCAAAGATCCTTGCGTTTTTGTGATTCAGGGATTTTGTATCCTTCGGGTGCTTTTTCTCCTAAAGCCGGAGGTAAGTTGGCGTTGCCGGTAAGTCTGGCAATCTTCGCTCGACCCTCGGGGGTCATATAATCAAAGATGGACTTTCCGGGTAGTTGAGCTTCGCCCAGAAGAGCTGCTCTAGCCGTAGGATTAAGCGATGAGGCTTTTGCGGCGTCGGCTGTAGAGACATAATTTGATTGGTCCCGTTTTTCTGACGAGATTTCTTTGGCCGATTTCCAGTCCTCGGGTATCACAGGAGGATCGTATGTCTTGTCTGAAATCGACAGTCCCGTGATGCCATCGGCAAGAATGAATCCATCTAGGGGTAGGCGCCCGTCGCGGCACTTTCTGAAGCCTCCAGTGCCGCGTGATGCGGCCACCTTCTTCGATATGAACACGGGCTTTAAATTCAAGAGTGGGTTGGCTGACGCGATTGTGGGTTCTGGCTTGGCCTTTTTCTTTTTCTTCTTATCCCCTCCAATTGTCTTGTTGTATGAGATTTGTGGACCTAGGGAATAAGGATCCTCATCGTCCGACCCAGTGTCATTGAGAGGGCCAACCCCGAGTCCTCCCCGCCGTGAACCGTTCGGCTTTGGGGGCTGAGATTTCCCTTGAATTGCCAATCGCCCCCCAAAGAATGAATCCGATTCCTCGCCATCTGGGACAGGCTGCAAAGCATTATGGGACTCTAGGCGCGATTCGCCCTCAAACCCAAGACCTTTGCGGTCGGTCTTGCGAATGAAGGCAACCATTGGTGGGTTTTCAGGCGCAAAAAGATAGGTTTCCCCCGCATCGCCACCTGGAGCAGAGGTTTCATCCAGGTTAGCTTTGCGTCGCACCTTAGGCCCGATCCCTTGACCTTCGCGCCAGCCCATCTTTTTCAAGAGCTTGACTCCCATGGTTTCTCCGCCGGTTTTCAATATATCCATGAGTCCTGCTCTGCGTGTAGCATCTAGCTCGGTAGACCCGAAACCGGCGAATTCATCGGCGGTCTGTAGTTGTCTGGCTTCTTCCTGTTCTCGCAAGTCATCCGCGTCCATGAAATCCTCAGGTCGTTTCTGTTCAGCCTTCTGGGCACGGTTTTGGCGCGATGAGACAAAGGTCGCAGGGGTCCATCCTTCTTTCGAGCCGACGGAGTTGAAGTATCTAGAAGGCGTCAGCTGTTGTCCTTCCAAGGGTTATTGGTCTAGAGGCTACCCACCCCGCGCTGAATCCACCGGTAAAAGCTCCATGAAGACGTTTGCTCCCATGTTCATCCCTCACTTCTTGCTTCCATATTGGCACAAATGAGCCATCATCACGAACCCCCTCTTCAAGTGGTGGTAACGGGGTTCCATAGAAGGCGTATGGAGATTGCTCTGCTTGAAGATCGGCCTCGAGCGCCGCGCGAGTACGTTTTAGGGCCATGATTTTAGGATGGGACAGTCACCCATGGGGAGATATTGATCACGTCATCTGCATGGGAGAAATTGTGTGCGCTGAAAGAAGTTGTAATGAAGATCCGTGAGGGTCGCATTTGACAGCTCTTAGCTGTATGTGCCTGAGGCCATCAGATGCCATTGCTTATATAATTACTGAGTCAGGCGGGAAATCCAGTCCTGCCATGAAGAAAATAACCCTAATATTATTAGTCTACTATTTTATAGATCAGTAATTAGTGAAATGCTTCCTCCATTCCTTAATTTGTAAAAATTATGAAAAAAATATAGCTCTCAAAACTGGTAATTTATTAATCTCTTGTAACGCTTGGTACAAAGAGCCGGCCGTATCCGAATCAAAGACTTTCAGCATCTGTGCCGAGAGGTCCTGATTGGGTAACTTGCGCACGTTTCTTTGATCATTGATCTCCAACCCCTTTAGGGGTGATCTACATGTTCTATACAACATTGCCGACAACGTACATTGGTCTAATAGGTCCGTTGTAGCTTTTCCAAGTAAACTATTACCCGTGTTTTTAAATGAAAGACAAGCCAAGAACTTTATATGTTTGTGTAAACCCTTGGCGTTGGAATAGGCTTTGAATATTAGGAGGCTAAGGGCATTATGGCGACCTTTTTTTCTTTCTTTTTTCCTCTTCTCAACTCTTAACATGTTTATTGCAAGCATGTCCTTTTTCACGTCCTTCTCATAGCCTTCGTGCTTTGGCCTTTCAACCCCTGCAAAATTGTCCAAATTTAGTGTGCGGCTGGAACCTAGTTCCCGGCCCTAGGAACTGTTTTCAATGCTCGGCCCATTTCCTCGGAACCGCAGACCATTCTACCTGGTACTGATCTGCGCGGTAACCTTGATATGCTTCATCAACCTCCTACTCCTCACCCATGCCGTCGATAACTCCGTGATCCAAATCCCTAATCTTAATCTCTTCACCACAACAACGAACCCCGTGATCGGGGAGTATGCGAACGATGAACACCCTATCGGCGACCTGATGAAAGAAGCGAACCGACAATGGCAGGCATATGATAATGGTCGCTCGACAAGTTTCCGCCGAACAGTCGCCAAATACCGTGAAACATATGGACGACACCCACCTCCCGGTTTCAAGGAATGGTACATGTTCGCACGCAAAAAGAAGGCACATAATGTGGACGATTTCCAACAGATTACAGGCGATCTGCGGCCTTTCTGGGCGGTTCCCCCAGCAGAAATTCGACAGATGGCAGCCGAGCTACAGTTCAGCGACGGCATTGCAGGTTTGCAAATTCGCAAGAAGAAGATTGTCAACTCCCCCGTTGATGAGTGGAGATTTGACACAATGAGGAAGTCGATTAATCGCATTGTTCAGTATCTTCCGGACATGGATATTGCGCTTAATATTATGGATCAGCCGCGAGTCATGGTTCCTTTTGAGGATACCCAGGAATACCTCCGCACTGAAGCCCTCACGAGAAGCTTACCCAGCGATGCGCAGGACGGATTCACGCCAGGGATGGACTATCTTTACAAGGAGGGTTCCAGCATCGAGGAACGTGTTAACCCATCCTGGTTCTCGGTCGCTGGGAAGCTATACATGGACTTCGCTAAAGAGTCCTGTGACCCTCACTCTCCCGCTCGGAATGACAATATCACTGTAGGGGACGCTGATAAGCTATACAAATCCCCCTCGGGTGGGTTTGTCACTAACTTTACTGCTTCCTCTGATCTTTGCACCGTCGGTCCTGTTCTCGGGGAGAACCACGGGTTTCTGTTCTCAGCATCCAGCAACCTCATCACAAGGAAATTGATCCCAGTCTTCAGCGAGTGCAAGGTTAGCGTGAACAACGATATCCTTTTTCCTGCAAATATGTATTTCCTGAATGACAAGCGGTACGTGTACAATTCGCGACACGATTACGGGTGGAAAGACAAAGCAGACACTCTCCTCTGGCGCGGCGTCACCTCCGGAGGTGTTCAGCTTGCGGATAACTGGCAGCACATGCACCGCCAACGTTTTGTACACATTACCAACAACACTGAGATGAGATCAGAGACGGTCTCAATCCTCTCTGAGACCAGCTTGGGGCAGTATCGTAACTACTCCAGTTTCTACCCAGGAAAATTTTCATTGGACCACTTCGATGTCGGCTTCACTGAGGCTTGGGGCTGCATCCCGAACTGCTCCTTCTACGACGATGTTTGGACCTACAAAAAGCCCAAGGCCTTCAGCGAGCAATTCAAGGCAAAGTACCTCGTCGACATCGACGGTCACAGTTTCTCCGGTCGGTGGCGCGCGTTTCAGCTCAGCAAATCCCTAGGGATCAAGGCAACTATCTTCCGAGAATGGCATGACTCCCGGCTCTTCCCCTGGCGTCACTTCGTCCCCATGGACAATCGGTACGATGACTTGTACGGATTAATGACCTACTTCCTCGGTCTGGATCCACAAGCATCCCCCGTGGATGCGTTCTCGGTTATCGAACCGTACATCCAGAATCATGACTTTGAGGCTGAGGTTATCGCATCACAAAGTCGGGAATGGGCGCAGCATGCATTGCGCAACGAAGATCTTGACATCTATCTCTATCTTCTTCTCCTCGAGTACGGACGCATCATTGATGACAATCGTGATAGCATTGGGTACAGCGGCGACGGAAGTGAGCTGGACCACTTTGACGATCAATATCCTTTTTCTCCGGCGATACGGGATATCGTCAACCCTCCTTCGCTCACTGATGAACAATGATTTCTCTATATATACCATTTCTGTTGCATATTGTTGCCTTTCTTCACTGGGGGTGACTGATTTTACATTTCTACCTATCTATTCATGTTTTAACCAATTTTATCTCGTCGGCGTCATCTTGGTATATCTGTTTGTTACTGCATGGACGAAGATCTTGTGTTTCTTTATGAAGCGAGATGATAATAACTAAAATATCTCTCAGATATATATCTCCGAGTATGCTATCGAGTAGTTCTGAATATATGGACGAAAACACTCAAAGCCCCGGAATAATATAGTGGGTATGTAAAATATAGTTAGCTAATTTTATCTAACATTAAATCTAATAGCCAATTAGTACTCCGCAATAACGTTATCTGTTAATAGATATCAAAGAACTAGTTAACTAGTTAGTTAACATGGCATCTAACAAAATAGTGGAGTCCAACGCTCACAAACCCTAGCATAATCCGCTCATATAGCCACCAACCGAGTCTCCACACATCAATTAGCATCATTGGTCTAGTGGTAGAATTCGTCGTTGCCATCGACGAGGCCCGTGTTCGATTCACGGATGATGCACAACAATTTCTTTTTTGTTTTTGGTGATCGTGGTGTTGAACTGAGTTTTCTTCTTTTTTGGGGTTTTTTTAAGAGTTGTTGGACGCATTAACACAAAACATGGGTATGCAGGTCTGTGAATCCGTACGCCTCAATTGAAACCTCGAGACCGTCCATATTGAAACGTGAATGTAATGATAACACATAGACCAAGAAAACTGGGAGAAATATGTTGAGTAGAGATTATTCTTAAGCAGCCCTAACATCATACATAGAACATCACACCTTCAACCAAGGGTCCTCTACAAGATCTTTAGCAGTCGCTCTCTCGTTTGGTACCCAGGTCAAAGTTCTGCGCATGAACTTCACAAATGCAGGAGGTAGACCCATCTGACCTCCTAATGACTCAAGCATGCCTATATCAGGAATGGGAACGATGTCCTTCCATATCCCTAGATAACCAAATTAGCAACGAATCTCGTCACATAACGAGTGTACCAAGAAACCGAACACATACCCCCTTCATCCCAGAACTGAGCCGCCTTCTCAGGATTAGGTGCCAAAAACGCAGCAGGCGGAGGACCCAGCACAGAAATTAGCTCTGCAAGGTGGGCTGCCTCATACATATCGCCGGACTCGTGGTCGGCATTGAAAATTTTATTCAGCCCAAGAAGATCACATGCCTTTGTTGAAAATAAAAGATAAAATCAGCACTTGTGTGAAGAAGAGAAGAAGAAGAAGAAGAAGAAGAAGAAGAAGAAGAAGAAGAAGCTATTAGATATGGAATATAGACAGAACGTACCACAAGTCCAACACACCAAATATCAATCGGATAGCCCCACGGCACCTCGAGCGATACCTCAGGTGCGCGATATGACATAGACATGGCAGGATAATCATACGGCCTAGGCCCGATTCTAGCTTCGCCGAAATCAGAAACACGCAGCGGTCCGTCCTTCGGAAGGATTGCTCGCGAGGCATAAATGGTTCGGTCAGGCGATACCTGCTTGCGTGCTGATGGGTCGGTCGTTTCCGATTCCTCAATATCGTTGAATTTGGCATTCTCGCTGTCATTCACGCATGCTAGCATATTACCGATATGGGCATCGATTAAGGGCAGGTAAATAAACAACCGCGCCAAGTACTCGAACATGGGATAATAACCGACCAGTGTGCACGGCCTTGCACTCGGTATGCAAGAAATCTAGGGCTTGGAGTAACCCTGTAAGGACATGTTTGACCAACCCCTCTGGAAATCTGTTCTCGGGCATGTTTTCTTTGAGATCGAATAGACTGATACATGCGGGTTCTTGAACCAGCACGATATGTCTGCCATCTGGGCCGGTGATAGTGAAGGAATCGAAGAATCGCCGAATATTGCCTCTCCCTGGATGATCACTTGACATGAGGGGAGCGATGTGCTTATAGAATGGGAGCTCACGGTGAAATACCGAGTTGTGGATATAGACCTTTAACGCGACATATTTCTTGTCTCTGCAAGAATACACTATCAGTTATTTAAACAAAAGGGAATTGCTTGGTCCCGACATACTTGAGGTCCCTGGCTAACCACGTGGTCGAACAACTACCCCAGCCTAGCTTTGAACGTACTTGATAGCGGTCCTGGAAGACCTCACCGATATATACTGGGTAGTATCTATGGGCGCTGTAGTCGAACAGCTGTTCTTCCTCGACTGGCTACTCCTGTTCGATGACTGGGAATCCCTCCGTTGGAAAAGACCGGGGCTCCTCTTTGGCGGAAACAGGGTCTAGTGTTGATGAGTGTCTCAATTGAAAGGCTCTTGTGGATGAGGCTCCCCTAGGGATGCGATAAGCGGGGTTTCGCCCTGGCTGTGTTCTGATTATGTTCGCACGCAGGCGAGCGTTCAAACTTCTTCTTACTAGAGATCTTATTTGATGGGTTGATACATATCTCCAGCGCCTCACAGTTGATCTAGTTGTGACACACAGTCGGTGTGTTGTTGACGTTGACGCGTTGACGCGGCTACTGCCCCTGTATTATCCTTTCTAGTGTTTATGAATCTGCCCCAATAATTCTGGGTTCCACCGCCAAATATGTGTAGAGAGCCTTTTATTTAAAAAAAGCCCAGAGAGTGAAAAGAGATATGAAAATAGGCCTGAAGAAAAAAGTCTCTAAATTAACGCTCTAGTGTGGCTGGAATATGTTTGGCTTATTACACCATAGTGGTTCAAGGCTGTTGAGTATTCATACAGTCAATAACTACCTACTGGGTCTGCATTCCTAGATGTAATATGGGCAATATGAGACAAAAAGCAACAAAGTGATTTGTATATCTACAAACCAGGTCTCACCGACAAACCACCCAGACCTATAACATGACCAATACAACCATCTAAAGTTGAAGCAAGCCAGCAACGATAGATACCACAGCAGTGGCAAAAGCAGAAGTATAGTAAGAAGCCGGAGCAGCAGAGACAAAACTACTAGAAGAAGCCGCCGCCGAAGCCGAAGCTGACGAAGAACCAACCAAAGACGAACTAGCCTTCGCCGAAGCAGAAGTCCTACTCGAAGCAACAATCGAGCTAGAGTTCGACGAGCTCAAGTTAGTCGACATAGTAGCGTTTGTAGCCTTGATACTCGTATAATCCCCAGTCTTATCAGTATACTTGTACGCCGAAGCCGGGTTGTAGTTGATGATATCGACCGACTCCACATACATGGAGAAAGGACCCTCGGTGTAATCAGTCTCGCCGCCGGCCCACTCAATCGTGCCCTCGGAGTTATCTGGATCACCGCCGGCCCAGATACCGATGCGGATGCGCATGGGTGTTTGGGGGTAGTTTGTGCCGTCGACGGCGTCGGCGTAGTTGAGTGTGCGCACGACTTCGCCGTCGAGGAGCCACTCGATGCGCTCTGACGTCCAGTCGATTGAGTAGGTGTGGAATGTTTCTTCGGGGGTTGAGACGGTTACGGTTGTGCCGCGGTCGTATGAGGTTGTGTTGCCTTTGCCGAAGTAGTCGGTTTGGATTTCGGTGTCCCAGGTGCTGATTTGTTCCTGTTTTTGGTGTTAATGGTTACTTTGTTTGGTGGGTTGGGACACTGTCTGTGGACTCACCCAATCGATCTCGTCTAGGTCGTCAGACTCTAGGATCCAGGTGCTGACGATACCGGTACCGTTTGCGGCTCTCATATTGACATCGACATGGCCGAAGAAGATGTAGAATTCACTTTCGATTGTGGGGGCGTCTCCCTGCTCCGAGATGGTGAACTTGGCGCCGAGGTCGGTGCTGGTTACGGTGCCGGCGGTGGTATTCCAGCGACCTAGGGATCCGGAGGTGAAGTCGGTGTTTAGACGGTACTTGTTTAGACCTGTGTCTGCTGGGCAAGTCTCTGGAAAGGAACTGTAAGTGTGGTTTCGCGACGAATCATATGAGATAGTTCATACTCTTCATAGGGTTGCAGCTGGTGGTAGTTTGGGCAGCAGCAGTCACAGCCAGGGCGAGAGTAGCCCATTGGTAGTAAGACTTGAAACCCATATTGCGGCCGATAGAGCAGCAGAGTGAACGAATGAAGTAATAGATGCACAGAACGATCAACAAGAATTGGAAACAATGGGCGAATCCCCGGGAATTATAGGCAGTTAGATTTAGCCTCGGTGAACAAGCGAGTACAACAGATACACGAATATGGGTTCGTTAGTTTTATTCTTAGATGTGTGTCGATATGCAACCTTGGAACATCACATTGACCACGCATCCAGCCACCATACCGGAGGATAAGGATTGGTCCTGTTGATAGGAACCATAGTGGAGCAGGCTTGAGCGACAAGTAGAATATCGGTATATGTTGTGGCATTGGAATAAATTAGCGGTCCACCGAGAAAGAGCTTGGATGGAGGATGACGGGGCAGCTTGCGTGGTTGGCCCCAAATTGGGAGCTAGCGGGAGGGCTACGTACACCTGAGAAGATTTCCCCCAACTATGGCATCTTGCGAGTTTTAGCCAATATTTTCTCTATACTCCGTTATTTATTGCTTGGAATATGATACATGTTATTTAGTACATTTTGAATTGTATCCCCATCAAATCAAAGTGTGGACGAACGACCTACGCACGCACATTGACTTGATCTGAAGTATGGAGCACAATATACTACCTTTCAGACAGGATTACTTGCTTCTGTGGGGCATTAGAAGTGGCTTAATGTGCTATGTCTGAGTTACGTCTCCAAATTATTTTCAGACATGACCTATCAATCGAACCAATGTCCAGAATGACCTCCGGAGAAAGACATTCCCGTTCTTCTTTCTCCTACTGCGAAAAACTACTGCAAGCTAACGCGGAAGCGGATTGGGACTGTTAGCTAGTGAAGGTACAAGCAGAAATGGTAATTCCAGAGCAGCTAGCGCATTCTTCTTCTATTATAGCTATAAAACACAATGATTATTGCAAATATCGTACATATACATCGAGAAAATGAATAACATGAACATGAAATGATAATGGCTAGTTGACACATCGTCAACTAGAAGGTCCATCACGAAGCAGTAGGAATGCCTCATATTGCTTCCGAGTCATCTGCCGACACTTCTTGCCCCAGTACATCATCGGAACAGTAGTCATAATGAAACAGAAGCTCAAGACGCCAATCGCAATGAAGACCTGCGCGAGGCTCTGCGCATCCAACCAACTCTGAGCGGTGAATGTGAAGATACAACCAATAGTGTTGTTGATGACAGATACACCGACCATACCCTCCAGCACCATATCCGGGTACGCATCCATGAGATATGCCATGCTAAGATCGCCCGCACAACCCCAGCCGAAACCAATGAATCCCAGACCAAGATACGGCAGATGCCAATCCCAGCCTTTATCCGAGCCGATCCCGAATAGCATGAGACCAGCAGGACCGACAAACGCAACAGGCAACAAGAGCCAGAGACGCTGCTCAGCCTCGAAGATGCCATTGTTTCGCTTGGCCATCCACATCACGAAGAAGTCGGAGAACCATCCACCGTAAATGCAGCCGAGGACCGACCCAATCAGCGTCGGCACGTTCATGATACCCACTGCGGCGTCGGTGTAGTTCCATGGTGGCCCATACCAATTGTCCGCTTCAACGGTGAGGTAGAAGGTCAGCCAGGCGTCTTGGGCGCCCCATTGAAGACCCGAGTAGATGACTGCCGGAAAGGTGAAGACGCGCAGTGTGTGCAACAGGCGACGGAAATACTGCTTGAAGCCCGTCCCGACCAGGGTTGGCGATGGGGTGATTAGGGCGATACGCTGGAAATATGTCTTTCCTTTTTCTCGCCCGCATTCTTCGTCGAGTCCACTGTCGGAGGGTATCGGCTGCACGCTCGCGATCGGGTTGTCTTTTTTATCTAAGGTGTCCTTGGATGTGCCCTCAGTCTTGCTAGCAGGGGCATCATGTCCATGAATAGGGTTGTTGCGATCGAAGAATGTTTCTTCCAATGTGAAATAAAAGACGAAGATCAAGCCCCCGGATATGATGGCAGCAAGCCAGCCTACCCATCTCCATCCCAGGGGAGAGTTGGTGATAAAGCTAGAGATCATGGGCCCCATGAATGTACCGACACTCGTGGCAAGAATATATAATCCGAGTACCAGACCTCTTTGATGCTGAAAGAACAGATCTGAAAGAGACAGCTGGGCAAGTGCCTCCGCGCAGGATTCAGAGGCGCCCACGAAAAGTTGGCTCCAGATGTTGTCTCCAACATTTTGGGTGCGGGCAAGCCCGATGGCGCCAACGATGGAAAATATCAGACAAATCAGATAGGAGATTCGTCTTCCATACAAGAAAGGGGCTGGGCCGAGGAGCAATGTGGTATATCCAATGCCGACAAACAAGACGCCTGCGGCAGTATTGATCTGGTTCCACGTGATACCCAGTTCAGCGTTCATGCCGTTGCCAGCGTTGCCGGCATCGTTGGCGGTTGCCGCGGTCAGAGCGACAAATACAAGGACCAAAAATGAATGCCAGTACCGTCTCCAGGTGCTCCAGTTCATTGGATCATTTGGAGAATTGGTGGGCGTGGGAATTAATTTGACATCCCCGTCAACGCAGATGCGCTCGGTGCCATTGAGTAGTAGGTCCTCCATTTCAAAATTCAAAATCGGAATCTGATAAGTACCCGACCTGGGAAGCCAGTCATGGAGACATTTTTACAGAGAGGGTGTCAGTTCTCTCTATGAGAATGGGGAAAAAAGAAAGTGAAAATTGTGAAGAATTTTCTATTTCCATGTGGGGCAGATAAGCAGAGGCTAAGCATTTGCCCACGGATTCCGCCGAAACCTAGAACTTCATCTCTCCATAATCACAACCATTTGAATTAATGTATGAGATACGATTACAGCTTCAACTCCAGTTCCCGGACAATTCCCCCACAGTTCCCGTGTCTACCGGCTCATTATAGCCCGCCCCAATCCCCTTCCTGGTGGCTTAATCACTCACTCCAAACTCGGCATGTCAACTCATAATGCACTTCAAACCCGGCAACTTGTCAACTTATAATAGCTCAATATTTTCACCTTTCCCTCCTATATAGCAGGTCTAGACCTTATGTGATGCGTTTTGGGAAGAGATCGGGTGTATACCTTGGGTGAAAATTTGAGACTTCGGAACAACACAACAGTACGGATCCCGTCGGTTCGGCATCCTCGCACGGCGCGATTAAATTGACCAAACTTCTAGAAGCGGCCCATCTATAATCTTTATCTAGTTCACAGTTTAACGCAGCAAAGAGGGTTCAAGGCGCTGCATAAAAGTGTTATCTTAAATGGCCAATCTCCCGAGGCCTTTATCTATGCTATGTTTTTTACAACCTTTTATTTTGTTCATCTTAAGCTTGCTTGGAATCCCTCCTGAGGCGTTATGCTACACAAGGCTGGGAACTTTGCTTCTGGAAGACGTCATGGTTTACTCTGGGTTGCCCCTACGCCAACATCGACCAAGGGGTTGAATGACTAGATAGGTCGATTTAGGACCTGGTCGAGTGGCCGAGGACATCCGGTGGAGAATCCGAATCCATCAAGGGAGGTAAAGGGAGGTACGGTGTAAGGTTTTTGCAGACCATGAACTCGTGATAGATCCTTGAATAGGATTTGAAAGAGACTTTATTCAGGGTAGCATTTCTTTCTCATATTATCTCGCTTTTGTAGGGCAGGCATATCAAACTGTGATGATTCGCGTTGGCTCCAAGGTGGTACCTGTTCTATAAGTCGAAGAACATGATTTTTAGATGTCTACTACATAATGATGTAAAAACTGTTGAAGTAGAGATTCGTACAGGATCAAGTGCTTGGCAGCTTCGAGTCACACGCCCCTCCCACCCGCATTGGAATGTTTTTGCCTTTTGCCTTTCTCCCTGTTTTCTTGCTTTCTTTCCGATACGCTTCATTTTGATTGTTGAGCTAAATGAACAAGATATGCGCTTTTTGACCTTTCTCTTCTCAAAACGTGTAACCGACAAGCTGCAACGTTAATCCGGGATCCGTTCTGGAAAGCTGCCATTGATCAATCCGTCGGTGAATTCCAGGAGAGGCAGGCTATCTACATAGTTGGTCTGATTGGACGCTATTCGGGGCTCACCTGACCTGGGCAACGCTGGGCAATCCGCGCCAAATCTCACAGCTGATTTGTAGGTCGATGCGGGCACATGCGGGCACATGCGGGCAAGGATGCGGGTCTGGTCCGATTTGGAAACAGTAAAGTGCAGCAGAGAATATAGTCTCCCTACCAGGGTAAGTATACCTTAGTTTTTGCTATGATGTAGTAGAATGCTGTATTCATGTCAATAAAATGTGCGACAAAATACGCAATTTTCCCCTCACAGCCTCGCATAGCGACCACTAGGGACTTTGGTCCTATTCGCTTTTAGGATTCACCGCTTGAATCTCCGCCTTAAAAGCGGGTTTTATACTTTGTATCTGATAAGGAGTTTCTATACAGCACTTGATCTATAGTGGGTTAGGCATTCATATAGAAACAGTAATAGCCCGCTTATATGCCCTCTTTATTTAACGATACAGGACCTGACAATGCGGATACTAACGTGATTTGAGATAATATAGACGGTCATAATTAGGATTCACTATGTTGGCCTTTTAATATCTTTTCTAAGATGTGATTTGGGATCTCTATAAAACCCCCGAACCAGTTCGCAATTTCTACAAAAATTCCCTTTCCATATATATCCATGTGACTCAACTTGCTCAATTAATTATTACCCTATAATATCTTAAAAAATCACCCCATTGATGTAGGTAGCCAAATTTCTGCTGGCAATAAAAGCCAATAAGACCAAAGTCCCTAGTGATCACTATGCACTGCGATAACACAACCTAAACCCCCTCAACTTCCATTCAACATAATCCTTGTTTAATCCAATACTCCGAATTTTCAAACTCGAATGTCAACTTGTCAACTCAGAATGGCTCAATCTTTCCACCTTTCTTCTCCCATCACGGGCATTAGTCCTATAAAACCTAGTAATTGTTGCTCCGACCTGGTTGCGCTCGACACTCCAAAGGAGTTGATCGAGGGAACACACGCAGCGAGGTCGGAGCGCAAGAAGGTGATTGTGGTGGGCGCTGGCGTTTCTGGCCTACATGCCGCGGCTGTCCTGCACCGCCACGGTTGTGAAGTGGTGGTATTAGAAGCACGCGATCGCATTGGTGGAAGAATCCTGACCACCCGAAAGGGTGACCATGTCCGAGATATTGGTATGATAACGATAAGAGCCTGACATAGATATTCAAGCAGGAGAGAGAGAGTAAAGAAAATGTGCTGATAGTCAATAGGCGCCGCTTGGATGCATGAAACTTCCCAGAACAGCCTGGTGAAACTCATTCCCCAGCTATCTATCCCATATTATTATGACGATGGCGTACCTCTGTACTTCACTAGAGAAGGCCGGGCTGGATCCCAGTTCAAAGCCAAGAAAGTCGCAGACGAGTTCGCAGATTACTGCGAGTGGTTTTACGAAACTAACCCGGAGGCTGAGGACCGCCCTGTCCACGAATTCGCGAAAGAGTTCGTCCTCCAACATCAGCTCATCACCGAAGATGAGCGTGATTGGGCCCCACAGGCTGTCCGCGAGGTAGAACTGTGGATCGGCACTAGTACGGACCAAGCATCGTCCAAGCATCTCTCTTATTTCATCACCGAGCGCAATCTATATATGAAGGGTGGGTATGATCGGATCGTGAACTGGGCTGCGGAGACTCTCCGAAGCGATGGCATCATCAGACTCAACCACCATGTCGAGGAGGTAGAATGGAATGAAGACGGGGCCACGCCAGCTCGAATTCAGTACAGGAATGCTGCCGGAGAAATAGGGTTTATTGCAGGAGACGCAGTTATCATGACTAGCCCACTGGGAGTCTACCACCACAACCTCATCTCATTCAATCCACCCTTGCCGAGTGATATCCAAGAGGGAATGTCTAGGTTCAGCTACGGCGCCTTGGGCAAAGTGTTTTTCGAGTTCGACGAAGTCTTCTGGTCAAAGGAAAACGACCAGTTTGTCTTCTACCCATCTCCGCCAGAGGAATCGGATACTTCATCCGGGTCGTCTGTGCAATCCACCCCCAGTATAAATTCCATCGGAGAGAAGGATAATATCCTCAACTACGCTACCGTGACAATCAACCTATGGATTATGACGGGGAGCAAAGAACTGTGCGTACAGATTGCCGAGCCTCTGACACAACGCATCGAGAACATGCAAGATCCAAAGGAGATATACCTATTTTTTGAACCACTTTTCAAACTATTCCGTACAGAACCCTACAAGGCTCTGCCTGGCCTGATCAATGTTGAAACAACACATTGGACCCAGGACCCGCTGGCCGGGTATGGAACCTACTCCGCCGACAAGGTTGGAGATGACCCCCAGCTGCTGGTTGATGCGTTAGAAAACCACAAATCCAGTCGCTTGCAGTTCGCCGGTGAACATTGTACTCTCGTTGGGAATGGTTGCGTGCATGGTGCTTTCAAGACGGGTGAAACCGCTGCAACAAATCTTCTTGATGAATTTGGCATTCTGTATGACGGCGTTGATGTCACCAGTTCGAGATAATCTGCTTTATTTGGGTCCGAGGAGACTTGATCTGAAGGATTTACTTGGTCGTATTTCGGTTATTTATATGATATAGGGGGCTACCCGGATGGTTGCACTTGGAAATCTAGTGTATTATCTCGATTAATATCAAATAAATGTATCAAATCAAGTTTTGATGGAAGATCCCTTCATATTTGGTTTCATTATGTGAGTTTACTGTTAAGTGTGTTCAGTTATTGCCGGACAAGATTGGAAGTGTTTAGACATAATTCAACATCCCAACATTTGAAGACCGAACCACTTACCGAATAAGCTGTTAAGCATAAGGATAAAGTGACACCGTATTTTAGGGATTGCACTGAATCGATTGAGAGATGGCGAGGCGGGTCATGAGGTTCGTGACACTTTCTACACGAGCGAGCAGTTTTTTTGAGAAAAATTGGTTTAACAACGGCCTTTGAAGTATCGAGCTCAGAAAAATTCCTTGGAGAGAGCGCAAATAATGCTACGTGTTTATTAGCTGGGCTGGTCTTGATACAACTAGGGGGGAAATACTTGACTCACCAAGAGTACCGAAGATAAGAACAAGGAGAGTACAAAGTTGACGATGATGCCGTTGCGTTGAAGGCGAGCACTCAAGGTGGCGATCCTAGAATTGTGCTCAGCGCGGGCCGTGTTGACTTCATGGTAAATGCGGATGATTTTGAGCGTGGTCAGAAACTACTAAAAGACTCTAATGTCTCCCTACCCGCATACATGTCATATTCTGACCGCGGTCAGAAACTACTAAAAAAAACTATACAGTCTCCCCTTTTAGGATCCTTAATTACACCTACACTAGAATATTCCTATATTCTACTACATACGCATAATGTAAAATAAGCTATATAGGCTAAAAAGCCAGTTTTTTAGAATTTAACTATCAAAGGGCTAATAGATGCCTTGCCATAGGAAGAAAAGGCGAGCGAAACTAGCTCTCGCCGGAGATCAATAGATCAATCCATGTGTGGGAATAAGAAAAACTAAAGACATCCGCCTAGAGAATGATCGTGAACCGCACGCCCGCTGCACAAATAGAGGCCGCCGCGCTAAGCAGTCACGTAACCCTCGTCCTCCACGCCGTCTCCACCGAACTTAGCGATCCGCTTAGCTGTAGGGGAGTGATCCGGGGTCGATGACGACGCTAGAGAGTGGAGGTAGGTGGCGGCGACACGCTTATGGCCCGCGGGGCCCTAGGCAGTGGCATCGCTCGACATCCGTTTAGAGGAGCCACGTAGGGAGTACAGCCGGCCGGTCTTACTCTTACCTTTCAGCCCGAGGTCTCTGTAGTCGTCTATGGTCAGCCGATCCGCACAGTCCGGGCCGACGCCAAGCATATGGCTCAGCAGCTGGTTAGCGAGTTACTTAATGGTCGCGTCACGGTCTTCGGTGGACTCGGGGACCTATCGCTCGAGGTACGGGCGGTATTAGGCGGCGATCTGGGGGAGGACCTTAGCCGTGTTATTAAACTCCATATACCGCTGAATGGTGTGGTCCATAAAGAGCAGCCACGCATGCTACTCCTCGCGTTAGCCGAGGCGATAGACGCGTCTCTGGTTCTCAATGAGTTGTACGCGGCCTGTGAGACTACGTTGATACCGTCACAGTCATCCGTTATGTCCGCGAATTTGCCCATCAATGCATCTGCAGCTGAGACAGTAGTGTTGAAGTGGTTAGGCAATGACTTGGGTTAATCTGGCCACATGCCCAATAACCTTGAAGATAGTGGCGTCGAGGTAACCGAGACTATTGCAGACCACCGTTCAGAGACGGAAATCATGATAACCCGTGCGAAATGCGGCAACGAGACAGGATCCCGCACATGCATTGTAAAAAAAGAAAAAAAAAAAACAATCCTCCATTTAGGTTAACGTAGGCTCTTATTGTATAACCCAATAGCCTTCCTGTGTCTCCTCGCGGCGAAGCCGTTTCTCTGCCAGACCCTGTCGTTCCGATTATTCAGGATAATGTAGAAAGAAGATGGGAAGATGTGTGAACGAGGGCGATGGAATGTGTGGAGTGAATCCGCTTGTGGGGGTTTTTGCAAAGGTCAATGGATGGCTTCGATGTCAGAGCCCATTGCTGGGCATCTACCGATGCATGGTGGCTACGCACAGAGAGAGTGTGGTCATACCCAAAGCGCACTAGGAACACCACGGACAGGGATGGAGAAAACTGCCTCGGTAGCAGGCACAGACCTAGAACCGTAGGTAAAAGCGATGATGGAAGAGGATCGTTTGAGGTTGACGTAGATAAAGGAGTAGTGAGGGAAAGGTAAGGTAATTCCAACACCTTCCCAATAGTACGCATCCAACACCACTGCGAGACGGAAATTCTGGCTTATTCCCAGCTCTCAGTTTGTCTCGAGCTTGTCTGCCGTTTCTATAGTATAGACATTCATGCCATTCTCTTCTCATATAGGTAAAAATGATATCTATACATATAGCTAGAAATGTGTGCTATAGCTAATATATAGAGAAAGAAGGAAGAATAAAGGTTGGTCAAAACAGATGGTCAGAACACCCTCCAAGCCTAGAGGATTATGATAGAATCCACACAAATCATCAAAAAGAGGGAAGGAAAAAAAAGCAATCAAATTAAACAAAGGGGAAAAAAACAAGCTGAACTAGAGCGAAAGATATGGATGAAGTACAATCAGAAGACAAAGAGGCTGTATATGGTCGCATATACCAAACACTCGAAAAACCGACCTGGTATCTAATATATATGCATTATTACCAAAGGGATAGATAAACCTGTTTTTCCTACAATGCTTGTTAGATTGCACATTAAACTTCATAACTGTGTGCTTATAATTTGAAATTGACCTACTAGCCATGAGTCTGAATCGAGATCCCAGACCCTACTATCTTGTCAGATATCTAGTTGAAAAATGGGACATGTTGGTAAATAAGCTAGTATTCTCGCATTGTAGGATTGAGGAATGTGAAAGGAAATCTTGAAGTTGACATCTCACAGTGCATGTTTTTGGCAAGAGAAGTATACTAGAACTGAGGCGCTATTAGGCTGGCGGTCCCTGAAATCCCTAGTGGGTCTAAGATCCCGATCGGATGAAAAGGGGAAACGGTCACAGCCACACATTTCGGTATCCGTTATCATATCTCTCACGGTGAATGGAGCTATAGTTCAATATATCTATAATATTTAAGGCTGCTTCTATTGTGCAAACTGCTGCATACTACTTCCAGAGATGGAAAATCATCCAGACCCGCGGTAAGGGCGTTGTTTGGTTTAAATCCAGGGAAGGTTAGCTCACAATTGACTTATTTATATGGCGCATAACGTGCTTAACTCTCGTAAAATCGATCATGATTGGCTGAAAATGCAGGGTCTGAGCTATCACATTGTTCTAGGCGTAAAGCTTCGTCGCCATTAGTAAGAGCGATGAGGTTATTTAGGACCAAAAGCTCCTGAAATAGCGCGATTTTGCTAGATAGCTTTTGTAATGTGATTGTTAATCTTTTGATATACATGCAATTCATCATTCTCCGAAGCTCTTCAAATGTGTAAAATCACGTCATTCGGGCCAAAGAATACTCATCGGCGCAACGTGATATCGCAAACTCTATCTTGGTGATTTCTTCAAAAAGATGGACGTTGGCAATTCTTGCAACTATCTATCTCGTTATGGTCTGAGATCGCTATGTCGCACTCTCCCGAGGAGCTCAGGGGTATCGCTATTGCGGGGCGAGTGTCTTCGGTTCTCTCTATTCTGGGTTCATTCACAATAATTGGCGCATTCACTCTTTCCCGGCACTTCAGGAGTCCTATCCATCGTATAATATTTTTCAATGCCTTCTATAATCTGTTCGACTCTGTCGCTACGATGATATCCACTGGTGGACCAGCAGCTGGAGATACTTCATCTCTATGTCAATTCCAAGGCTTTGCGCTTCAGATGTATGTTCTTGGTATTAGCAGAGAACCATCCAAGCAATGTTTGCTGCAAGACAATGAATACTGACTAAAATAATTAGGTTTCCAGTAGCTGACGTGCTATGGACATTCGCAATGGCTTTGGATACATACCTGGTTGTCTTCTATCATTATGACACTCAATCTTTGCGCAAGCTCGAAGTCAAATATATTGGTGCTATTACTACTATCTCATTTATCCCTGCTTTTGTCTTCCTATTTATCCACGGGCATGAGAAAGGTCCTATATATGGTGACGAAACCGTGAGTATTCTTTTACTCGACTTAAAACTAAACATATCTTGGGGCTAATCAAACATTAATAGATCTGGTGCTCAATATCTCGCAATTGGATGATCCTCCGCATAATATTTTACTATGCTCCCGTATGGTGCGTATACTTCTATTCGCCAGCTCAACTACTGGACTCTTCTAATGGTTACGCAACAGGCTGATAATAGTCATCGTTCTAATACTATATTGTCTCATCGGTATCGAGATAACCAGAGTCCGCGACGAGTTCAAATTGAGCGAGGACGACCGTATTGCTCTAACATCTGGCAATTCTGCCAGCAGCGTCACGACGACAACTATTCAAGCGAATTCTCAGAGAAAACCCGATCTCACCCCAGAATCTACTATAACAAGTAATACCACGGAACAAAGTACGTTCCAGCGTCCATCTGCATCCAACAAACTTTCGGCAACTTATCAAGCTTCGAAACCAAGACGTGTGTCGCTGAGGCAATACGTGATCATGCCATCGCTTTTCTTTCTTGCGATGTTAGCAACATGGATTGCACCTACCACTAACCGTATCGCGGAATTCGTGCATCACAAGCATGGAAATTACTCACTTCTGCTCTCGGTGAGTACGTTGGGGTCTCTGCGTGGGTTTTGGAATGGAGTTATTTTCATAACTATCGGTATGAAAGGGTGGAAGAGGCGAGCTTCGGGGAGGAGAATGGCTCTTAGGCAGGTAAGATTGTCGTATTCTGTCTTATCTTTCACTCGGATTGAGTAGCAGCTGACTTCACTATATTATAGACTAGAAATGGTCGTGAGTGATGTGGATCTCAGATCCCGTGGCGCTTTCGTTATGTTCCAAATGATACCCTAATTATTTTATACAATAAAATTATGTGTTACTATGTAACTGGATATAGGCTAGGAAGGGCGCTGTAATGAGGATATAAAGTAAAGTAGTATAGTCTCGACTTTTCTACCCCCGAAGGTGAAGTTCATACACCGTCTAGCGAGTCGACCGTTATCTCATGGCTTTAAGATTGATGTGGCCATGCATCTGGCCTTTTTATAAGCCCTTTCCCTCTTCTATAGTGTTTCTTTGTTTATGTAGATGATGTTGAAAACATAGGTATGTGATTCTGATCAATAAGCAAGTACTCCTCTCCCTATATACATAATCCGTGGACTCATCCACTTAGAATTCACCATAACGATAGAGACCTTCCTCAAGAGCTTTGATCTGGAGTGCCAGAATCTTAGAATAGTATCTGGCAGTTGCCAGGTTGCCTCCATGAAAGTAGAACCCCTGGTGTCCACTGTCCTGCCACATGGTCCTGATTTCTCCTTCATTATTGTAACCCCAAACATCAGATACCTTATCAGCAATCTTGTCGCCCAGGATATTTCTTGTTTCCGAGCGCATATTGTCGTATCCAGTAGCGAAGACAATTTCGTCAGCTTCTAGCTCAGAACCATCGGCAAATTTCATCCCTCGAGGCAGAACTTCAGCAATTTCCTGACCTTGCTTCACCTTGATCTTCCCATCCACGATCATTTGGGAGGCTCCGACATCAATGTAGTAGCCACCACCGCGCTGGAAATATTTGATGAATAGTCCGCCGCCATTGGGACCACGATCAACCTTGAACCCGGCTCTTGCAAGCCCATCCAGAAGCTCCTTATCGTGCTCTGCCTCTTGTGAAGTGATATGAATTTGGAGGGCTTTCAAGACTGGCGTAGGAGTGCCATGGAGAAGGAGATCGGCATCTGCCACTGGCGGACCATCCTCTTCGTAAAGGCCCCTTAGACCAATTTTCCTGATAGCATCCGAGGAAATAATGCATGTTGTTGATCTCTGGACCATAGTAATATGGTAGCCCCTCTCCTGGTAATCTTGTGCGATATCGTGGGCCGAATTACACGAACCCACAACGATAGCCTTTTTACCATGGCTATTTTTCTGGGCACCTGGGAATTGTGAGGAGTGACAAAGAAGTTCACCCTGGAAGTTTTCCATGCCAGGGACTTGAGGCATTTTCATCTTTCCAGAATGGCCGGTCGCTTGAATAATATGACGGGGGCGGAAGCTTCTCACTTCAGTGGTTCCGTCCTTCTGTTGGCACGAGACGTTCACGATCCAGTTGGCATTTTTCTCGTCCCATTCGCACCGGGTGATAGTCGTCCTGTTCCAAACATTGAGTTCTAACATCTTGACGTAGCATTCAAAAAATTCAGCCAGCTTATCCTTCGGCGTAAAGATAGGCCAAGTTGCTGGAAACTCCATGTAAGGCATATGATCGTACCATACTGGATCGTGTAGAACGAGCTGACGATACCGCTGTCGCCAGTTATCTCCGACTGACTCGTTTTTATCGATAATAAGGGAGTCTACTCCTAGCATCTTCAATCTCGCAGCCGCGGTCAAACCACCCTGTCCGGCGCCTTTGAAATAAGGATTAGCGGGGGTTTCTTGAAAACCATTAGATAGGAACTTACCGATAATGAGTACACTCGGCTCATGACCGTCGGCGTAGGCAGCAGAATCGGCTCTTTTTTCCGCCCAATTCTTGCGATCTGGGTTACCACCATGTTCCGCACCCTTGGGTCTCCGATGTCCAAGAAGCTCCTCATGGCCCTTGAGCTCCGTAAGGCCAGTATATAAGGTGAAAATCTTCCAGGTATCGTTCTGCAGTGCGAGGCGGGCGATTCCGACTGCAGAACCATGAGCCGTCTGCGCGGTGAAGAAAAATTGGATGCCTTGAACTTCGCCAGCTCCGTCAAGTGCACACACTTTAGGAGCGCGAATGGGGGTGCTCCTGTCAATAGAGATTTCCTGGAGTCGCATGCCGTCCCTGGACTCTGAACATTTCTCAAGGAATTTCACGATAGGTTCATGGCCTTGCACCGTTCGAAGCTGCCACGATAGAGCTAGATGGTCGCGCCAGAAACCGTTGTCCCCAAATAAGCTCGCGATGTTGACAAAGTCGCGTTTGGCCAATGCAAGGTTGAAAGCGTTGACAAGCTTCGATGCAATATGCTCTGGATCACCGATGGCAGTTTTCGATGGCACTGGGAAGCGTGCTACTGGTATATTGACTGAGCCAGGCACTCCACGGATGTGCGAGGGAATATTCTGCTGGATATCTGGGGTGGCCATTGTGAAAGGACCGAGAAAGAAATCTTGTGTTGGATAGAGTGAGTTCCCTTTGGATTCTATGAGTATTAGGAAAAGGGGATGCTCGATAAGATTTATATCTTTCTCACAAGCCAATCCAGCTGTTTGATGTGGACATGGAATAACCTAGTTTCGGTGGTGGGTCTCGCGGAGCGGCTCCGACCTAGATCGACTCACGCCTAGGTAGAATGACTAGTTCAATTGACAGGAGGCAAGGCTGTACCCACAACTTGGCTTAGCATTTTGCTTTTACGGGGCCCCAGATCAGATGATCAACCTTTTGCTTCCAGATTCGGTTCCAGTCTTGCAGCGCATCCGCTCTTCCGATAGATAGCCATTTTTTATGCGGGGTCCATAATACGGGGTTAATAATACGGAGTACGGCGTCCGTAAGTTCAGAAGCTATTTGATTCGTAGGAGCTCCTGGATCCTTCTCCATCCGTCCGACTCAATAGCTTACACGGTGACATAGATCTACAACATCTGAAATACCGTTTTGGACATGACTGTTGGCTCATTTCTGGGACTCACTAGCCATGAGTAGCTGGATTACATTCATTGGCGAGATATTATTCGTGCACAGACGTTCGGTATTACCCCAGAATGGTCAGCAAAGGAATTGGCAAGCTATATATTGCCCGGAGATCATTTGAAGGTGCTTTCGAATTCCATCTTTATCTTCCCTTCTATTTTCACCCCCTTCTATTTTCGCCAAGATGACTCAATCCTTCGATGCGAGCAAAGGTGATGGCATATCCAACTTCGCTGACGACGTTCAGCATGCGGAATTTGGAGATATTACATCTCCTCCTGCTTTTGAGAGGACCAGATCTACAGGGAGCATCATGATATCCCCGGAACTCTTTGAGAAGCTTTACTTGAATCCCAAAACTCCAGTTGCTGGGAACCTTCGGAGTATGATTGGCAATCCAACCCCGATGTATGATAGCCGTGTTTGGATTACCTCTGCTAGGAAACGACTGACACCAGCTTAGAGCTATCACCGGCTTCGTCATGGCCTTGACCCCTCTATGCTTTTGCCTGATGGGCTGGAGAGGAGCTGGTAATAATGGGGCTGCTCATATGTCAGTAGTTGGCATCAGTCTAAGTTCATATTCGGGGTGTGCAGACTAACTGGCTATTCGTAAAGTGGAGGATACATCTTTTTCGGAGGTATTCTGTTACTTGTTGGCGGGTTTCTAGAGTGTATCATAGGTAACACCTTTTCGTCCGTGGTGTTCATGTCCTTCGGTAAGTGGTATTGCGATCATGGTCGTTTTCAGCTATGTGTCAACAATTACTAATGGCAATGATTCAGCATGCTTTTACCTTACCCTCGCTGCGACTATACAGCCCTTTTATAGTGCATATGCACCCTATTCACCGTCGCCCAGTGATCCCACTGCAGGGCTCGCGTCGGAGGGTTTCAATGCCAGCTTTGGTTCGTCAACTCACTCGTTTTTCCGACCTTGCTTTTTTTCTTTTGAAGCGAAGCGTGAACAAGAGTCTAATCAAATAAACGTTGCAGGATTTTTCTTAGTTTGTTTCAATATCTTATGCTTTTTCTACTTGATATGCTCCTTCCGCACCAATTTTGTCCTTGTCTATATCCTTTTCACCGTCGTCGTTGGTGTTGGCTTCATTATCGCGGACTACTGGTACTTGGCCATGAAAGAGACAGTACTTGCTGGAAAGCTCCAAGTGGTGAGTTCTCTTAAGTTGTTTGTCGATGTCTCGTTATTAAAGCAATCAATCTTTTCAGGGCGGAGGGGCTATACTATTCGCAGCATGTCTCGGTGGATGGTATTTACTCTTGTCTTTGTTGCTTGAATCCGTGGACTTTCCCCTGCGGCTTCCTGTGGGTGATCTCTCTAGTCATATCCCGGGATTGTCGCAGCTTAAGAAGATATCATAATACACTCGGATCGCAAAATTGGTGTGTACAAGGGGTTCGAAATGGGACCCAGGGAGTGGATATTCAGTGAAAGACCAGTGTCAAATGATATAGGGGTGCCTCGGGGATGTATTATTTGTGATTTACCCTCCTATCAGTGACAAATAAAGCTGGTTACCATATACTCCGTATGCAGTGTTCGTATGTAACAAAGGTACCAAAACTGAAAGCCTTGCCGATTTTCCCTAGGTATTTCTGTAGCTGTATACTCCGTAATAGTATACGGAATCAAACATTACACATACTGGATTACATCTTTCAAAACCTTTAGTTTAATTTGCCTACCATATTGGGTATATGGTAAACCCCGACTGCAGGCTGATCTTCTCCGTATACCCAGCGGAGCCGACTGGCAATTCGGTGCCGATCGCGCGGAGCCGATCGCCAAGACCTTACGGACGAAGCTCCATGGGGGAATTACTAAAGATATCCATGAATCCTTTTTTCATCACGGAAATCAAGCAGTGTTCAGTATCCTATTAGATTTAAAAGAGGTGGTCTTAGCTTGTCAAAAAATTAATTTCGGCACTTATTCAACGATTCGGATAGTACTATGGAAATAGCCTCAGCCATCCCCGACTTAGCACCCAGGAATCGGAGTGCTATAACACAGTTCTCGAGTCGTGTAATGCTCGCCTGAAGCGCCCTACTCTCATGATCAAAGACGAAACGTTGATACTTCTGTAGCTTTTCTGTTTCCTTCAAGTGAAATATTGAAGCTTTTGAAAACGCCCTAACGAGAAGCACCGTCCAGGGTTCAGTCAAAAGTGGGCTTTCATTGACTGCGAAGTGAAACCCCGGCAGTTGGTTTAACCCAAGCCCCCCAAAAGGCCGAGGCGTTAGGACAACTGCAAGATCTGCTAGGTCGATTGAGCTTTCTTTCCGGATTTTCATTACCAGGCAGGTGTTTTGACGCTCTACCATGGCGTTTTTGCAACCAAGTCTGTGCATATCCACGAACTCAATCAGGTCGGCAAGCATGAGTGAGCCAAGATGCCAGGGGATACCAATACAAGGAAACCAGCTCTTAATCCGCGGAGGGACTGAATCGTAGTGCCCCATCAGGTCACGGAATAAAGCCCCGTGTGTCTTCAACCAGTAGCGATACACAGTTAACGTGTGTTGAATAATCTCTTCCACGGCTTGGCTGCGCTCGGAATTTCTCAATGATTTCTGAAGATATGAGATGTAGCGGAAGAGAAGCACCTTGACAGCTGCTGATCTGGAAACGGCTCTGGTCACAACCTCGTACGGCAAAGGCCAACGCAGGGCTAATGGCTTCTCCGAATCCTCCTGGGCGTAGAGGTCAAGTTCCCATCGACTACTAGAGATCTGGCTCTGAATATGATTTTGAACTGCTTTCTGTGCAGCTTCGTGTTGACATTCTTCATCGGAAACAACGACGGGCCGCTCATTCATAGATGAAGAGACCGTGTCAAACATGATTGCAAGCCAGTACAAGAGGCCGACCGTCCGGGTCTCTTCCGTGCTGAACTCATGAGACACCTGCTCCTCTATTTCGAGGCTGTGAAAGCCTGCCTGGCGCGCTTTGAATCGGTGTTTGAGCGCATGTATTTTGCGAGCCCCTCGCTCCATAAACACGGGCGGTCCCGCCTGATCAATGATGTTCATGACCCGTGAAAACGTTGAGTTCAGATCTGCAGTGGTTTGCCTCTCCTTTGTACGTGCATCGGAATAGTTGTTCGACGACGGCTTCTGTATAAGACCGAAAATCAGCTCAGCGAAAACCACCCTAAAGCACTCCACCTCGGAGACATCTTGAAGCGCCTGGTTTGCACATTCCCAAACGGATCGATGCAGAGTTTGCCCAAATTCATCGTGTAGTCCTTCCTCTTTATTTACCAGCCAGTGACCATCCCAGCGCCGTCCCCCCTGGGCCCACTGCGTGGCAAACGTCATGATGGATAACTCGAGGGCCTTAGAAGCAGCTCGATTTTCAGATGCAGTGAGATGAATCAGCTTTGTCAACTGAGCAGATCGGTCAAGCTGTTTGATACGATGGTACATGCGGTTTGACCATGATACGCCCCATTCAGGCGTTATTTGCCCTCCTAAAATCCTACTCTGGCGGATGGAGAGGTGCTCGTGCCGCCTCTGTTGCATCTTGTATGGGCACGTATCTTCTGCCAACCAGCAACTGAGGTTGTTCTCTAGAACATCATGGTAGATTTGCAGAAGGCTCTCAGATATGAGTAATCTGTTAGAATTTTCCATAGCAATATGGCCTGCACCAAATAAAGATAGTGGCACGAGAAAGTAGTCTTGCGAGTTGCTGAAATCTTTCCGTCTTTTTTGCCATCTCCACAGTTCGCTTTGGTCCGTCTCGTCCCACTCCGAAGATATGGAGCCAGCGGGATTATTGTGATTGTACAAAGACGTTTGGGAGGTATCAGGAATGACGCTATGTGAATTAAAGTCGAAGTGGCGAGAATCGTCAGAGACGGAACCGGCCGTTTCTAACTCCATGAGGCTATCCAAACTGTTATATTCGAGCCGATCCACGTGCTGATCGTCAGATATAGCTATGTCGTTCACTTGTCTAGAGTCCCCAGGGTGCGAACAATTCTCGTATCCTGCAAGAGCCCCGACGAGGTTTGGATGGCCAATAGGAAGAGAGGCAACAGGCGCAGATATCGCATCCCAACCAACCACGCTATTTTCTGGGAGAGGCACATGTAAAGTCTCTTTGGATGAATTTTGGCAAGTCATCATAGAAATGGGTGTTACTGACGTCTCGATCTCATTCTCTGGTAAATGAATTCGCTGCCTTTTGTCCCGGCGTCGTTCATCCAGTCCAATGTTTTCAGAGCGCGAAAAGCTCTGCCCGTCCGTTGAATGATGACCTTGGCCCCAGTGAGGGTTTAGACCGCAGATTTTGTTTGTCTTGATGCAGTACGAACATGGAGAGATCAGGCCTAAATCTTTGAGTTGAGTCTTAGCCAGCTGTTTAGATTTGCGTGGGAACACCGGAAGGAATTGATGGGGCTGTCAGAGAAGCGTGAAACGCACCACCCTGGATTCCGAGATGAAGCAATTCAGCTTCCATGAACACGGCATTGCCGCTATTTTGGAGATATCCATCACAGGCTTTCTTGGCTTTCCTGCACTGCTCGCAGGAGTGATTTTGACGTCTCTTCATGGCTGAATAGATAATCAAGGATTGTAAAAGGACTTCTCGGTGAGATATGGACTGAATATGTTTAAAGATGAGGGCCCAAGATGTTCATAAGCCCCAACCAGAGCAAGAACTTAACCTAAGTCCGTGCACACCGTGTGCGGGGTTGCGGGGTGCCCAATAGGATCCCCGAAATGCCCAGCGACCAACTTTGTTGAAATACAATCTTAGTATATTAGTCGATACAATTCTTAGAGTCGCTTCCGCCCGCTGATTCTCTTTCCGCGGATAAAACATGAGCGTTAATAATCAAGCCAAAGGTTACCACCGGTAGTAGTGATTGTTTTGCATGGTTCACAAAGGACACGCGTGCTATACCGAGGAACGTTAGCAGAGCGGAGTGACAGTGTCGGGCCATGATATATGTGAGCTAGGCGGGTAAAAGACCTAGAAAGCCGGGCAAGGTATGTAGTGAAGAGAAATTCAAAGGTAGAACATATAAAATATATATTAAAATATTGAAAGTGGTAATATAATCGTGCCAAGCGCCCAATACACCGTGTGGTGTATTGGTGCGCCCCACTAGATTCAATCTTTTCACCAGATTCAATTTTTCAATCTATTCAACCAAGAAAACCACTATTTACAGGTAACCGCCCTTAGTATCAATATACCAATTTGCACCATTACTTTCTCTTGCCACCATTGAAGCTTGATGCTCAGCCTCAGCTAAATCCCTCTCTAATTGAGCCTGGGCTTGCATTTCCAAAAGCTTGGCTTATTTTGCTTGTAGCCGAATTAATTTCTTAGAATTAGTATCCTGCCTTTTTACCATCAACCTATTTGCGCATATAGGTGATAGTATGGAGTTTCGAGTACCAAGAATCGATTTCCCATTCCTTGGTTTATATTTCCTTCCGATTTGTGGGGTTAAGACTTCTTAAACTCTCTTTGGTGAGATCTAGTTCTTAGGATAAGAGGGTATTTACTTCCATGCTTCGTTAGATATGTCGTTTCATGCGCTGAGAAAGGTGTTCGATTTATTCGAGGTCATTGATAAGCTTAGTATTAAGCTTATTAACCCGCTGAATTGTATCTGGCGGCGAGTTTGTGACTGAACTTGATATATCGGGAGGGGGTGATGGGGTAAAAATCCTAAGGGGGGACCCTTCTGATTCGAGGCCCTTTTAACGTAAAGGACCAAGAATAACCTCTGGATCTAGGGGGTAAATACCCATAGATTTAAATGAGGATCTAATGGTTCTTTGGGTAAATGCTTACTCCCGAACGCCTTAGATAATCCTGAAGAAATCCCGCTTTTTACTAGCACTTCCACCCCACATAACAGCCTTATTATTAGCGGTACGATAAAAATGCTTTAAGCATTAGAACGCTTAACAATCGAGGGGTTAACAGAGGTGTGTTATATGGGGTAGGAAATATACTGGAATAATATTTTTCTCGCCATGAAAGTGTGTAAATTCGATCGTCGTGTGTGATCCATGATTATCCATTAAAAGAAGCCGAGGCCTCTCTTTTTAAACCCGAGAAATAGTAGCTTCGTGAAAGGAGAATAGCTATTAAAGGGCTGTTTTATCATTAATCCAGCCCTTAGGCGTAGGCTTAATTCGAAAATTAGGCGTAGTGATATTTTCATACCACTCCACCATATGTGTACTACCCTTTAGTAGAAACCAAGGTAGCATAACCCAGCGATCAGCACTAATACATTTAATGCATGTAAGAGACTCTGCTTAGCCACCTATAGCGATATTACTAGTCGTACGACTAGTGACTACCTTACGAGGCTTCCCTTAGTTAATTTGAAACCCAGTTTCATCCTAATTATAGATCTCGTGAGGTAGGAATTAGTGCTCCTCCATAACCCGGGATAGGCTATTATACTAAAGGAATAAAGGGCTAAAGGCCTCGCTATTAATCCTAACCTTCTCCTTAGGTTTCTGGGTGATATAATTAAGCTCTGGGGGTAGTCTTTATAGGAAGCGGTATACCTAGTTTCCTCCGACAGTTTGGTTTAAACCCGCCATTTTTAAAAGGCGATTAGCGGCCTTTTCTATGAGATCTGGGGTAGGCGATGTATATGAATTATCTAGGTTTTTAACCCAGGTAATCAATACTCTTTCTTGAATTTGATTAAGAGTCCTGGTTGATTTAGCGCGGTCGGAATTACTCTGGCGACCGTGGATTCGGCCCCTCAGTTAGTGGTATGAAACATTAAATTCTCGGGCCAATTTAGCGATATTGGGCTTAATTAATTCACGGACGGTATTGAGAGCTTCCTGGATTCGTTCCTCGGTATTTTTGATTTGGTTTGACATCGTGGTGTAGTATAAAATTGTATGGGAAGGTGATGAAATGATAGAAAAATTGAATCCGGTGAAACAAATCTAGTAAACTAGCAGACGTTAAGAGAAGTGGCAAGGTTAATGCCGGTGCATATTATCGGGTTTCAACAAAAAGACATGCACAACATAAAGAACACATCTGATTGCCGTCCTCAAATATCTACCTGGGTCCAACGTTCATATTGATAGTGATGGTTTTGGATTCCAGGTAGCTTTTGAGAGCCGCATAGCCGCCCTCACGACCTCCATTCCCGCTTTCTTTCCAACCTCCGAAGGGAACAGTGATTGTTGGAAAAAAATTTGAATTTATCGCCACAGTCCCAGACTCAATTCGTCCTGATACTCTCAATGCACGCGCAATATCGCTTGTGTAAACACAGGCAGATAAGCCATAGTTAGTATCGTTTGCAAGTCGCACAGCTTCATCTTCAGATCTGAAGGTTTTGATTCCCAACGCTGGACCAAAAATCTCTTCCTTCCAGACAGAGGATTCAAGCGGAGGGTTCTTCATTATTGTTGGTGCAACAAAATTGCCATTAATTTCTCCACCCGTGAGAATTTTGACTCCATCTTTCTTGCCTTGCTCAAAAAAGGGCCCGGACGCGCTCTGTCTGCAGGTTATCGGCCAGCGGCCCAAGAAACGTTCCTTCCGCCAAAGGGTCACCCATGGCATCCTTGAACATCTCGAAGCGAGCCTTTAACCCCGCCGCAAACTTTTCAGCGATATCTTCATGGATGATAACTCTTGTCGCAGCAACGCAGATCTGGCCGGAGTTGATCAGAAAGTTCTGTGAGGAATTCTCAAGCGCATTTTCAAGGTCCGCATCAGAAAAGATGATTGAGGGGGATTTACCCCCAAGTTCGAGAGTGACACGCTTAAGGTTACTGTTCGTCGCGGAGATCTGGACTTTACGTCCTGCCGTCACGGAACCGGTGTAACTGATCTTTTTTATGCCCATATGAGAAGCAAGTAGCTCCCCTGTCGACCCAGGGCCGGATATAATGTTGACGACGCCAGGGGGGAAACCAGCTTTATATACTAGTTCCCCAAATGCCAAGGACCCCAGAGGTGATTTCTCCGATGATTTGAATATAAATGTGTTTCCAGCTGCAATAGCAGGCATGACCTTCATGCAAAGGAAAGCCAAGGTGGCATTCCATGCGGCAATACCAGCGCAGACACCCAAGGGCTGGTAGCGCACCAGTTTGAAACGTCCATCGTCATCTTCTGGTTGCATCTCTCCAGGAAGCTTATCGCACCATCCGGCGTAATACCGGACAATGGATCCTAAGGTTGCGCCGAGACGAGCAGCAAAGGCAGTTGGCTGTCCCATTGCAATGCTTTCAAGCTTCATTAGATTAAGATATTCTAAATCGAGCAGATCGGCAAGTTTCAGCATGATCTTTTGACGCTCGCTGCTGGCCATCTTGCCCCAACTTCCCTCGAACGCAGATTTGGAAGATGCCACTGCATCGTTGACGTCTTCTTCCCCAGCACAGTGGACGTCGTTTGTAACAATAGAGTCATCGCTCGGATTTCGAACCGTCCAATACTGGCCTGATTTGGCAGAGATGTACTGAAGCTGTTAGTAAGCTACGATGCTAGGAAAAGGGGACAAACGGCCAAAGCTTCGTCAATGGCTGATTTGGGTGCGGATATCTGAAGGATGGGGCTTCGCGTATGCACCAATGGGCTTACCTTGTTGTTAATGAATAGCTTTGTATGAAAGGCGGCGTTTGGAGCACCAGTGCCATCTCCTGGGGAGAAGGAGGAGGGGAGAGAGGGATTCGCGGGCGCCATGTTGTGATTGGATAATCTTTTCTAAATTTTGCGTGTCAATTTGCGTGTTATTTTCGATCATATCATTCAACTCATTTGCTGGTGGACAGGCACCTATATTTATCAAGATGAACCAGCTCCTCTGCAAGTATCAGTTTGGGGCCAGCCATCCGGCAAACTAGGTCGGGCCCGATCATGATTCATCACTCTAATATTGACTTGATCGACCTAACTCCAAATCCTCTTTATTAGGTCACCACCAGCGCTTTTTCTAAACGCATCAGGCTACTCCACTTTGTTAGTAATCTTCCCTCCAAATTATATCAAGAAAAACCTTATGATTCAAGATGATGGCTCAGATGACCGGAAAAGGCATCAAAACCCCGGCGATTCCTCTAATATCCATAGGAATCCCGATGGATTCCCAAACAAACTACGTACTATTCCGTACGGTTCTGCACTGTGCGAAACGCAATATATGTGTCCCTTCTTTGATTGTGGCCCACTCAATGATTGATCTGCGCCAAGGCCTTGACAGTGGGTCCATAACATAGAAGTAAGCATTTCGGATTTGGTTAATAAGCATTTTACGCCAGTTGAAAGTTTTAGGCAGGTCTATACCATTATTCCTGGGATCCGCTATTTTTTCTTGTAGCTGATCAAAAGTGTCTGCGTATGGTAACCCCATTGGACTTGCGCTTTATATTCTGCATTGCTGGCGTTGAAATCATCATTATTCGCCGTAGTGAGGGCAGAATAGATGTCGCCACCGGTCAGCGCCATAGAGCTCCTCCTGATATATATTCCAGGGGTGAAATAACATTTAGAGTTTAGTTTAATCCAAGCGTAACGGATTCTTCCGACCCCGTTTTTTTATAATCGCAAACAGCGTTCCCCCGGATGGGGCGGAGCCTAGACCTCTCTAAAATCACAAAAACAACAATTTCAACGGGCATGATGGCTAACTACGATATGCACTTTTTTATGATATCCCCTTTCAACGGTTAGGTAGTCTTCTGGGAAAATATCCTGTTTCAACCATGTATTCCACCTTTGTGTTCGAGATAGGCCTATCGCCACTCAGGTCACGCCGAATTAACAACCTGCTTGACTTATATACCAGGTAAAAAGACATCTAACATGCAAAATCCGACTACCTGAGTGCATTTGAGTGGCACTGTTGTAGTCTAAAGGGATCATTGACTGTTTATTCTACTTCTGAGAAAGTACAAAAGACTATACTATATATGCGATATGAGGTCTCAGAGGCTTGAGAACCAGCCTAGTTCTTCGTATAGTTCCGGAATGGATTATTTCCGGTAATGCCGCATGCTTCCTGACCTGCACAAGCCTCATATCATGGCAAGTACTGCTTCGACACATCTTATGGTATTCCCGAATCAGATAGTTGATGTGCTAGTTACGGTACAAGTTCCTTTTGATGATTCGGGTCTGGTCGAACCCGCGCTCATATTCTTTTGAGTTCTTCACAATAATCTTCAGAGGAGCTGTGGAACGAGGAAGATCCTCTAAGGGCTAAAGAATGTTTTCGGAAGCATGAGGCCACTGGAAGAGATTGGGGGCCCTTTGACAGAGTGCTTGCGGGTACCCATGGTGAGAAATGCCAGTTGGGAGATAGAAGCTCGTTGGTAGTAGCGGGTGCTGATATGGCGAGAGATTGATGCAGAGTAAAAAATCGACACACCTCGGAGCAGAAAGAGTCACAGCTTTATAACCTACACTGGAGGAACCCCTTCGGCTGGATTTGTACCTGCATGGGGCTGGAATTGACTTTATATTTTGATATCTCGGCTACGGAGTAACTTGGATAGCCTTGGAGGCGGTGGCGGCTTATGGGAAATGTGAAATGCACACTTCCAAGATTGGCTAGTGTATCAATAATAATTATTACAATAATAATAGGTGAGCAATTCAATCAGGCAGGATGGAGGCGTCATTGTCGCCTAAAACCCCCTTTCTAATGGGTATGTATATCTCCGAACCATGCATACCTTGCATACACCGGAAAAATAAAATAAAAAAATGCAACGTGGGCCGTGCTTGAGGGTACTACATTAGTTATAGAGCGGTGTAGACAGCGGTGCTAATTTAGGCATCCAGGTATTCAGGCATATATCCCCACCCACCTGAGCGCTATGGGACTGGCGTTCGTCCGGATTTAAAAGTCGGGTATTCGTTAAATCCGGGTTCATTATAAAAAGTATTTACTATAACTACTTATACTCACGCTTAACATATTCGCCAACCCCGCAGCCTTATAGCCAAATTCCTCGAAAGACCTACTCAAGATGACTACATCATACCTACTGCCTGTCAACACCTTGGTACTTGTTACAGGTGCTAATGGCTTCATAGCGTCTCATACTATCGACCAGTTGCTTCAAAAAGGCTTCAAAGTTCGGGGCACAGTTCGTACCCCCAAGCCTTGGCTCAATACCTTTTTTGATGAGAAATACGGCAAAGGGCGCTTCGAAACCCAGGTTGTGACAGATCTCGGGGATGCCCAACAACTGCAAAATACAATGCAGGGGGTTGGAGGTGTGATCCACATGGTCAGTTCTATACACAGCCGTTCAAGGAGGCCATGATTCCAAGTCTTCTGATCATATTTGTTAATAGGCATCTGATCTGACTTTCAGTTCGGACCCCAATGCCGTCATTCCCTGGGTGACGGATGCTGTGCGCAAGGTCCTCGAAGTTGCATCTCGGACTGAAACCATCAAAAGGGTTGTTCTCACTTCATCGTCACGAGCTTCCTATACGTCTTTGCCCGGTAAAACCAAGGGTCTTCGCATAGACGATAGTAAGTATCTCACGTCTGGTAAAAGGCACATATGTTAACTCCTTTTCAGATAGTTTCAATGATGAATCAGTCAAAGCAGCATGGGATCCAACCACTCCGGAGAATGCCAAAGCTTTTACCATTTATTCTGCGTCTAAAACAGAATCCGAGAAGGCCGCATGGGCATGGATGAAGGATAACCAACCCCATTTCGACTTCAACACGGTGCTTCCCGACTTTAATGTGAGAATTTGCAATCGTGATCATGGAAAGGCCCCAAACCCCAACTTTTATTGACCAATTGTCTTTGCATGATTTTAGATCGGAAGGGTTCTTCATCCAGAGATTGGTGGCTCGACCATGAGCTTTGTACGCAATCTTCTCAAAGGAGATGCTAGCGTGATAGGTTTTGTCCCTCCCCGTAAGTTCCATTAGCTCTCTTTCTTTAGTCATTCTGTGGAATCCTTGAACATTATCTAACATTTTGATCTTTGCAGAGTGGTATGTGGATGTTGAGGACACCGCTCGTCTCCATGTCATCGCGCTACTCAGTCCCGATGTGAAATCCCAAAGGCTCTTTGCCTTCGCAGCATCAAAGAATTGGACAGACTATGTTCAAACTCTTCGCAAGCTACGACCCGACAACAACTTGATCCCAGAACCTCCTGCAAATGAAGCACGGGATGAAGCAGATGTTGTTCCAGTCCAAAGATCCGAGGCTTTACTTAAAGAGTACTTTGGCAGGCAAGGTTGGACTCCATTTGATGAAAGTCTTGCAGCTGGTATCGAAGGATTGGTATAGAGGTGCGATGAAGACTTCTGATATGTATCTGAAATGAGGGGATTAATCAGCATTTTCTAGGGTATTAATCCTCCTGCATGGCCTCTGCATGGGAAACCACACACAACAATAAATACCAGATCAGTCCGCGCCTCATGGTAAATTGCCGGATTCTGTTAGTTCAATTGAATTAGCTATACCAAAATCCTAATTAGCATAAATAGAGGACGAGCCCTGGAGTGTCTGAAATGGCTTCCACGACTGTATTTTTGTTGAGGCAGCCTTACTGCCTAAGACAGATAGGACCTTTGCTCCCCCACCTGGTTGATCTTCCTTCCCCTCTCTCCCTTAGTCAACAGATCAATTTAACATATGGAAATGAGCACCACGTGGAACATCCCTGACTACCGAGGTGCTCTTATAATGTCTCGGCTTATATTAGCTACGCGCCACACCCAAGCTGCGGGGAAGGGCGGGGAAACCAAGATGCCTTGTTGTACAGTGGAAGATGCTCAGCTATGGAGAAGTAAGATGGCATCATGTCTATATGGCAGTCCGAATACAGAAAAGAAAAGGTCGTTGGTCTAGTATCAAGAGCAGCTGACAAGGACTAGATCTAACCGAGCATGTTTCCTTCTCTGAACTTCCGCACAACAGATTCCTCATTGACTGAATTCACAAGTATTCCATCCGCAGTCGCCAGCAATCCACCTTCTGCCTTGTTAACCTCCAGATAATTCCCCTCCCAGTTGTATATCACATCCTCATGGCGCTTCTGGTCGCTAAAGAGAAGTGCCACACTCTGGGCTACAGCATCCGGTTCCTGAACACCGACACCAAGCCCCTCAATAAAAGCAGCATCAATCATGCCAGTTGCTGTCCAAGGCGCAACAGCATTGAGTCGAACCTTCCCCTTAAGTTGATACCCTATCCCGCGGATAATCCCTAGAACGCCATGTTTCGCGATCGTGTGTAATCACCAATGCTGAAATTATGGAACGAAGCCGTAGAAGCAGTGACTACGATGCTGCCCAGTTCACCAGATGCACGATGTGGCGAATTCAAAGAGGATTCTCCATACTCAAGAGTTCGCAGTAGATTCCTAAGTCATTCACGACTACTTATTGCCCTGAGGATAGGGGAAACTAGATAGCCCATATAGTCAGCTTATCGCGTGCGTAATTCGACCGTGGTGGAGACAAAGTGTCAATTTGAATACCGGAGCCATATACATACCCCGGTCAGTTACAGTACGAAACCCCCGAAGATCGGATACAAGGTAATTTTACCTTAGATCTCCATAAACGTCGGTCCCATATAACCCGACCAAAGTGCATTATTGACTAGTGATTTTGGAGCTTGAGATACACCCTATATCGCAGGACACAAGAAAGAGGCAATGACAACAGAATGCAAGAAAGAAGGCGATGGAGGTAACAGGCAGAGGCAGAGGTATAGATTAGGTAGAAATAGGGAATTGACACTATATATATGCCAAATTTCAAGCCGAACAGATAACGATAGAGGGAGAGAAGTGATAAAAAGGGAAACAAAGCAATTCTTGATGGGGCGGAAGCAAAGTGGAAGCAAAAACACGATTTGCAAATATATATAGCTGATGAATCTAGTTTCTTATACAGAGTACTGGATACAATTTCAAAAATTAGATTCAAAGGTATGTGAAAATAATTTGTCAGATCCTCAGGTATATCTTACTAGTACGGAGTACTGTGGACACTCATTTGACATTATTCAACAGGTGCGTCGCTGTAAGAAAAATATATATATAATCTATGCATCATCTTATAGATCCAATAGGATAAGTATCCTGCAGAACCGTAGACCCTGATATTATGAAGACCCTGTACAGAGCGGTTCCCTTTTTTATGTGAATGTGGATCGCATTAAAGCTAACACAGCAATGTCATCTAGCTAACTAGACATGATCTGCTGAAATATCAAAGCCTATAATATATTGTGGGGTGCAAACAAACCTGACTAACCCCGGTTAGGAAGCATAGTCTACCTGTCCCCGATCTAACTGTTGCATCTTGCTTGCTTAGTTCGAGAATTCACGATGTTATGACGCATAGAACTTCTTAGTAGTGATATATTGGTTGTACATAAGAAGCGGCAAGACCCGAGCACTAACACAGAATAGGAATGCCAAGAGAGGAAATCAAGCACATTTGTCAATTAGGTAGTAATAGTCCTAAAACTGTAGGAGTAAATGATAGAAGAGGATATGTACACTCAGAGTTTGAATTTCTCCTTCTTTCCTTACATGATATCCATCACGCAGGGATAATTTTCACGAATGTTCGCTCGTATGCCAAAAATGCTAAGGCTGATCGACCCAGGCATTCTGCTGTTTGGGCGAAGGCCTGCAGTTTGCGAACTATTTCCTTTTTGACTTGAAGGCATTACAGTATCAACTGATCCAATTCCTGAAATGCGACCTCAAATTGCGAACTGGTAAGGCATAGTTTTATTAGGCGTTTAACCCTTAGAATGTGCAAACCATTGCTTGCATTGTTGCATCAAAGAACTATTAAAGAAACAATAAAGATATAATCGACCCTATATAAGCATCGACGCCCATGAGAGTCATAACATCAATCTCTCAACAGCACACCCGAATTTGCCTTCTACATTACCTCTTCAAACCTGAAAAATAAAATTCAAATAATCTTTTACTATTTATCTCCTCAAACATGAAGTTCTTTATTGTTTTGTTTACACTTGCTGCCTACGAAATGGCTCAAGCCAGTCCAGACCTGGATGCTCCATGAAGGGACAATTCTGCGTTAACGGCGGCACCTTTCGGTGCTGTGAGGGACAAGGAAGCTGTATTGCACAACGGGTAAGTCTGCTACTACGATTTTTCCGGAAACAAATATAGCCAAACATGATAGCGGATTGCTAAGAGAACATAGTGCAAATAAGCCACTATCTACTGAGGGAGTGCCGAGGTCGCCTTGGGGTTAAGGGATGTTACTTATCGCAGCGTCAGAGTGTCAGGATTGAGCAATCAAAAGTTGAGAAAATTGAGCAAAATGGCATGTAGCGTGCCAAAAATACTCCATAATCATTTGCAGCTGTGCTAGTGGCAATATGAACCCGAGTTATTTTGTTTGTCTTGTGTGATACCATCGAGCCCCCCGATAACCGTACCCATCAAATAAATCCGATATTATTTAAGTTTGCGTTGTTTATCTGGGCCTACATTATCGTACACCTAACTGAAGTTGCCGGAGAAAAGGCTCAGGACGCTTTACAATATGCCATGTCTAATATATCGGAAGGTGAAGCCCCTAATCTGGTGCCACTTGTCGCTATTCCGCTTTTTTTCGGCGTGTTGGTGGCTATCTGACTGGTTGACTGAGATCTAGTCAATGAACTATATGAGCGAGGGAAGAGTTACACGGAACATGGAAGCGACACATGCTCCATACACATTGTTCGATCGAGCTGGGAGACTATGGCTGTGGAACGAAGCTAGGACTGGAGGAGACGGTGCTACTCATCGTCAGCTGATAGTTGACTCAAAAGGTGGGAACATTGAGTCACTCGTCTTGCAATTGACCCATAAAATCTGTATGCTCATTCTCACTGCGAGCCGAACTTGTGTGTTCATTTATTTATCCAATCAATAGTCCAAATAACCCAAAATCTCCCGGTTGTTCTAGATTCCATCGACTTTGGAGCAAAAGAAACAGGATATGAACTCTATTATCTATATTTTCGTTTATGTGGAAGCCCCGGTCTCTTGTTTCGGGTGTATAACCCCACAGAATTCGTGTTTACTTTACTTTTCGAAGATCATTTTACCACACCTAATTGTAAGTATGGTAACCTAGCCAGGAGTCAAGCCTAGAAAAGGAGGGAAAGTAAAAGATGCGAAAAAGTCCCGAAAGCTCGCTTTTACCATCTATAGCTTCAGGTATTAAGATTGTATCTGTTGTTTCACCCGCTTGTGTATTACATTCACTTATAATCTATGCTACACCCGATTTATACTTTACATTTGGTGATATAGACGCCTAGGTATCCTTATTGAGTGAAAGAAACCATTTCTTATATCGAGCCAGCTGCTTGAAAGAGAGAGGAGGATAGACGAATATTAAACAAAGTGTTGTAAGACCCTATCGGCCGCTTGGGAAGCAATATTGCCAACATATTATCTTGCTCTCTTAAAGGCATAAGGGTTATATACACCACCCGCATCCGTGTAAGAGAAAGATGAGATGTAGACAAGGCATGGAAGACCCGAAATAATCAGCCTTCAATGTGTTATGTTATCTGATCGGCTCGTTCTCCCCAATGGCATGATCAAACTTATCAGCAGAGACCACATGGTCACCAAAACTTGCAGCAATTTCTTTCGACCAAGAAAGTGGCATATAGTGCACCTAGGGCGAGAAGGAAGCGAATGAAGACAAATTAGTATTTCCAACTGATTGAATCAAATGCGTAAGGGGTAACTTGACCCATCCAAATTCCGGAGGTGTTTTGAAAAGTGCTGCGATGTCAGTCCCGTAACCGCGCAGATGCTGAGGGAAAGTCTGTACCGCGACTGTGTATATGCCACCCCAGCGCGACGATATTCTGACCGCTGCCGTATTCTTTAGAAAGTGCTGCTAGTATGGATAGCATAGCGGCTACAACAATACACTCAACCCCTAGAGGGCGGAACTTTTTACTAAGCCTGTGACTTGGCTGTGTTCCTGTTATAGAAAGAGTCCTGAAGGGAGAAAGAGCCTAGGGAAAGTGTGTAAGAAGCGACAGGATCTCCGCTTGTCCGTCCCGCTATGTCTGTTGATAATCTTTCTACTTGTCGCTTATGTGATTTTGGTAAAAAGCACCTCATTCCATTTGACTAATAGGGAATACATCTAAACAGAATATCTAAGAAAAGACTACACGAGGCCGTATAAGCGGCCGACTATTCTTGTCTCTACAAGAGGGCAGAGAACTGGTGTGAGTCCTGATCCCAATTGCCACTGGAGTATAGGGCACTACTAGCGTTGGGGTTGTATGTTGTATTTTTCTTTTATTATGATTTATATCCTCCTGCAAAATATAAGTGTCACGACAAATGCCTGTCTCATTCTAACATGTAATTACCCCTGAGACGGGCTGCAACAGGTGGAAATAAGGACAAGAAAACAGAGAGATATCCCCACAGCCCTACCACACTACAGAGTGTAGGCGACATGATTACTGGCACAGGTCCGCCGTCAGAGTGACTGGCTGGGGGCACCCATAGACCTTCTTAAGAGCTGGGGTACTGTAGCAGGCGGCATCATTAGCCGCACAGTCAAAGACCTCGCAGCCGTCCCCGGGACTGAGCGAGTTAGGATTCGCTGCGAAGGGGTTGCCCCATTCCGTGTTCAGCTCATCTTGAAGAAGGACGTGGTTAATAAAAAATTCCTAGCTGACAGATAGATTGGATGCACTCACAGTACACGTAGTCCGGGCTGGACGAGAACGAATAGCCAAAGAAGAGAGGCTTATCTAGCGTCTTTGTCTTGGCGATCTTGACGGTCTACACATTCCATCTCTAGTCAGTTTCCCTTGCCGCATGGAGTGTTGCGCAGACAATAGGACAGAGTAACGTACCGAGCCAGATGTTCTGAATTTCTCGGAAAAGGTTCCCCCCTTAGGAACGGTGGTGAGAGGGCCCGGGGCGCTGCCATCGTAAGGGAACGACTGTACATAGACTGAGGTGGCACAGTGGTTGTTCACGACAGCATTCTGGGCCGAGACCAGGCCGAGGAGGGCACCAAATGTGATCAGGGAGGTCTTCATGGTTGGTATTTGGCTTTTTGTTTTGCAATAGAAGCTTGGATTATCTGTTTCCTTCCCTACAAACGCAGGAATTGGCGGTCTTTATATAGGTCTGCTACCCGGACCACAGGTAGTATTGATGATGTACCGATGGAGTACATCCGGCAGGCCTGACAAAAGACATGGCCTATGATCTAAGACATGACGCCTATTCCATGACTTAGATTGTCAGGCCACCGCCCGCGGGTCTGCCCCACGGCCAATCAACACGGGTGGTAGGTGAGACATGCGCATCACCGCCTCCGCATGTACTCCGCATCCAAGACATCCCACCGGTTATAACCACCCCGTGACCCCGCCAATTTCTCGATACTAGCTGGAGCTTTTGCTGATCATTCCCCGTATGGAGCTAATAATGGTTTCAGCGTAAAGAACCGGAATCAAGGAATTCGTCGGTTTATCGAAGGTTCAACTCGTTTCTCCGCTCCCGTATCGTCTAAGACATCTGTGCATGCCCCGCATGAACATGGATGTACCCCGACCCGTGGCTGGGAGTAGGGCTCTAATACAGAGTAGCTTCTTCCTTCTTACATGCCCTTAATTGTCTGGTCTATACCGATAATCCCATTTCAGTCATGCGGTCACCCTATTTGGTTCAAGTTCGTATACCACGCACCTTGACAAACTCCTATCGGGAACCGACCGGGCATTTCTGCAGGTAAAAAGGCGGATTCACCCCTTCTAAGCCTTCCATTGTGTGGATAGATTGGTACAATTCCCCGAATGCCAGCCATTCATCTCAGACTGCATGAGAATTACCTTGTTTAGTTTGAATAATAGATCGTTGGCCCAGGAAGCGTCTGGCATACCAACGAGGAATGTACGAGCGATGCTCAATGAGTGAGAATGGGAAAAAAAAAGCAAACATATGAATGATGTTCTGGAGGCAAGATGTGGGAGTAACCCCAAAATTTCATCCTGGTAAGTTCAAAGCATCTAATTTTGTTTCTTTTACTTCAACTAAAAATATATATACACGCGGCTTTCTCACGTCATTTCATCGTTTTTCTTCTGTCATATACTTATCATCAGATGAAATCGTTCTAACCTTGCTTTTTTCATCGTGCCAGAATATGAATCTTGGGACGAACCTTTTGGGCTGTGCTTGGGATTTCGAACTCCGTGAAAAGCATGGCGGGAGCTATATCATCTGGGGCCGGTCAATGATCTCCCAGGCATGGGCTAGCGTTACCAGTTGAGCCCAGTATTTTCCACCTTTGCAACTTGTTGCTTCTACGCTGGACGAGATTGTTTTCAACCATCTGCGGTCTTTGACTTCAAAGATGCCCGCTACCACTATGACAACACCTCACCGGAGACCAGCGAAGAAAAAACAAAAAAAAACGTCTCAGAGTGGACTTACAAGAACTGGTCAAGATGTTGACGGACCTCAACTCCTTGGTGACAAGATCACCTATGCCGACCTCGCTTTTTACCAGTCTTTCTAGTGAGTGCTACTTGTACAGATTTCAAGTATAGTCTATACTCATCACGACTTTAGGATACTCTTCCCCAGCTCTCACTGAACTTGTGAAGGCCTTTGGAGCCACCAAATATTTCTGCTTACCTTGAGCGGAGCAGCAAAATGTTGAACAGCCCTACAACAATCCAAATCTGACAAAGCGTGGCCCACTCTCGAGGGCTCGGATAATCCTGATCCACATCTGGGCAGCAGACGAGGACCCGGGGAGTAAATAACTGCCCTATTGAACGGTGAGCCTTATATTCTTTCCGATTTACGCGAAAATCCTTGTGGAAGGGGCTAGCTGGGTTATTAGCCAACGACAAGATGTGGATTGGAAATTAAGCTTTTCTAAGTAGCTGTTCGATATGCCCGCCATGATCTGCACGACTGAGAGAAGAATTAGTTATGCACAAAGTACGAGCACGCATAGCTTATTCCTCCTAAATTTGGATTTTTCCATTTCTCAAAGATTTTGTTTTACTCCACGAAACTTTCAATGCCACATTTTCTGAGGAACCATATCTCGAAGGACGGCAATGATATTGATACCCCCATTGTATCCGACCCCAAAGTGCCCCACTACGACGACGGGAAAATGAGAGACAATAGCGAGGTAGAGAATGTCGCGGGCCAGCTCAAGGAGGTTCATGAGTTCAAACAGGGTCTCCATCAGCGACACATTCAGATGATTGCCCTCGCTGGTACTGTAGGGACGGGTATTTTTTTTAGTTCGGGCCGAGCCATTGTGGAAGCTGGACCACTGGGTGCGTTCTTGGCATATACGATCATCGGTGCGACTGTTTCGAGTGTCGTCTTCGGAGTTGGTGAAATGGGAGCCCTGGTACCTCTCAATGGTGGTGTTATTCGATACGCAGAGATCTTCTGTGACCCCGCGCTAGCGTTCGCCAACGGGTGGAACCAAGTCTATTCCTACATTGTGTCGATTCCGTCCGAGATTGTCGCTGCAGCTGTTATTATCGAATTCTGGATTACCGTCAACAACGCGATATGGATCACTGTCCTTGGTTTCCTCATGCTTTCCACTGCATTTGTCTTTGTTCGTGTGTATGGAGAGCTCGAGTTCGGATTTTCTATCCTCAAGATCATGCTCATTATAGGCATAAATATCATGGCTCTGGTAATTGCACCCTTCGGGAAGGTGTTTACTTTCGGTGCTAATTTATTTTGATAGGTGATTACCTGTGGCGGAGCCCCGAATAACTCGTCAATCGGATTTGCCTACTGGAAAGCTCCGTATGGACCCTTCGTCCAGTACTTGGGGGTGGACGGCTCCCTTGGTCGGTTTTTAGGATTTTGGAAAACTTTCGACAACGCACTCTTCGCTTACTCTGGCATCGAAAACTTCACTCTTGCTGCAGCTGAGACTCGAAACCCTCGCCACGCCATCCCTATGGCTGCCAGACGTATCTTCGTCCGTATATTGCTCTTCTACGTGATAACAATCTTCATGGTCGGTCTAATTGTTTCGTCTGCCGATCCAAATCTTCTGGGCTCGTCGGGGACAGCCTCGCAGTCCCCTTTCGTTATCGCAGCCCGTCATGCCGGCATTAAGGTGGTTCCCTCAATCATCAACGCCGTTGTTCTGACCTCAGCATGGTCCTCCGGGAACAGTAATATCTTGGGCGGTTCCCGAATCCTGTATGGCATGGCAACCCAGGGTCACGCACCTGCCGTCTTCAAACGTATCAACCGCTACGGTATCCCCTATGTCGCTGTCGCCCTCTACGGCGTTTTTATGGCTCTTGGATACATGAGTATTTCCAGCTCAGCCAGTACGGCATTCACATGGCTACAAAACCTTGTTTCTATCTCGACTCTAGTGAACTTAATCTGCATCTGTATTGTCTATCTTAGATTCTACTATGGATGCAAGAAGCAAGGAATTGATCGCCACAAGGAGCTCCCATGGGCAGCACCTTTTCAGCCATACACAACCTGGATCTCGTTGTTCGTGTACATTGTTCTTTTCTTTACCGGAGGGTTTACGACATTTATGCGTGGTTATTGGAGTGCTGAAACCTTTGTATCGACATATTTCAACCTGCCATTCATCGTTATTGTGTATTTCGCCTACAAATTCTGGGCAGGAACGAAGATCATCCCGCTGGCGGAAATTCCGATTCGGCCTTTCATCGAAAGCTGGCACAATAATCCTGAGCCGGAACCTAGGCCGAAGCGAGGCCTAGGGAAACTCAATATTTTGTGGTCATAATTTGCACTGCATTGGCGAATTAAATCCTGTGATATGTTCTGTTTGAATTGTAACATTTCACCATGAACATGATGTCGAACCCGGTCAATGGGAGCGCATGAGAGCCGAACACCGGCCTGCCTAACTTTAGGGCTTTGGCCGGTGCGGGGCCCGATTTCGCGCATCAAAAATAACAATTACATATTGTCGTGCCTACTCCAATTGCTAGTATTGGGAATGCTAGGATATATAAAAGGCATAACAGTAGAAGTGTATTTAGAGATATCGCAGACAGTGACTCATCCGGGATGCCGATATAGATGATGTTCGTGGGTCAATCGGGCTCCAAGACTAGCTTAGCGCTACCGATCAATTTTCTCTTATGTTTTCTTCACGATCTTCCCGGAAATACCAAGAAACAAAACACCTTTAAAATGACTCTACCTGAACAATCTGTCTACGTAATCGTCCCAGCGTCAGGACCCTCAATTGAAAGCGACCGACTCCTTCTTCGGCCAGTTACCGACGCCGATGCCGCCGCACTTTTCGCCATTCGTTCCCGCCCCGAAGTGGCAGAAATGAAGTACAAATATCACCTATTGAGGAATATTCACCATGCTAACTATATCAGCTTTCCCAAAACGCCATTCAAATCAATTGAAGAAACCCGTGAATGGATGGCAACAAAGATATTCACAAGTGGTCCATCCGATATCATCGGTCGTTCATTTAATTATGCCATTGTCGCCAAGTCAATCCCGGAAACAGAGGAGCGAGTCGTTGGATCTCTCAGTTTCAACCAGGTAGACCCTTACCCTGAGATTGGATACGCAGTGCATCCATCTTGTTGGGGCAAAGGGTACGCAACAGAGGCCTTGCAATTGATGTTGAAGATGTGGTGGAACCTCGCGCGTCGAACAGTTGACGGTGAAGATGCTTGTCCAGCAGAGGTTGAGAAGGCCTTTGCTCTTTGCGAAAAGAGGAATGCCGGGAGTCGCCGTGTACTAGAAAAGTGTGGGTTCAAGATCGTGGGTGATTTCCAAGAAGAGGGAGATGACCTTTTTGTTTTTGCGTTAGAACGGCCGTGAATGCGAACATATTACCGAGAGAAAGAATTTCATTGAAAATTAATTCCGCTTTCCAAAAGAGTGGAAATCGATCAAATATGTACAAACCGCGTATCCAAGAATGGAATCACGCTCTCATGATGATTATAATATATGGGTGGTGAATAATTAAGCTCACTGGCTCGCTTTCGCTGCCTCCAGAATCACATCAGCTGCCTTCTCACCCACCAAGAAAGTGGAAACCGCAGTGAATGTTCCGGGAATACGGGGATACACAGAGGCATCCACAACACGAAGGCCTGAAACGCCACGAACTTGGAATTTAGAATCCAAGACAGCCATAGGATCATCATCAGTTCCAATGGGACAAGTGCAGGAAGCATGGTGACCCCAAGCGGTATTCTTGATATAATCATGGATCTGCTCATCAGTCTGGACATCATCACCAGGGAGGATCTCAGACACATCAACCAACTGACGGTCGAAGGCACCACGTGCAAGACGAATAGCTTCAGTGATAGCTTGCAAATCCTTTGCATAGTCACCAGAGCCAGTGTCAAAGTAGTTGAAAACAATTTCAGGCATATCGAGCGGATCGGCAGAGCGGAGCATCACAGATCCAGCGGTGTTACGGGGGTGCGCTTTTAGGACCGCCCAAGTGAACCAGTCAGGGTGCTCGGTGATGTTGACAGCGTAGCCAGGGAAATATCCACGGAAGTTGACGGGCCCGCCGAACACGAACACATCGAAGCTATCATCCGCAGTGACGGAGCTCTTGTAGTACATGGCAGCTCCGAATCCATTCGACGAGTAAATGCCGTGGTTACCAAGGACTGGCTTATTCCAACGGTCAAGACAGGGATCACTATCACCATTATTGAACGTGCATCCCTTAAGGGCGGCAAAGTCCTTAGGGGCTTGACCTTGCACCGCAGTCTCGTAGTGATCTTGCAGGTTCGTACCGACACCGGGAAGGTTAGAGACAACCTTGATTCCGAACTTCTGGAGCTCCTCTCCTGGTCCAACACCGCTGAGCTTCAGGATCTGGGGCGAGTTATACACGCCGCCGGAGACGATAACTTCCCGCGAAGCTGCTGCTGAGCCCGGCGTTCCCTTGCCGGCGGTTTTGGAGCGGGGACTGGCGCTGTATAGATACTTGCCGTCCAGGAACTCAACACCGGTCGCACGGGGAGGGGTGACAGTCTCGTCAAAGGTGACCTTGGTCACATGGCAGTTCATACGGATGTCAAGTGGGAACTTCTTAGACCCATCGGCGTTCTTCGCATCCCTAACGGCGGTCAAGAACTCGCGAGGACCGTTACGAGAGCCTTCATCGGAAGCTACGGGGACTTGATAATATCCTGGTTTGGTGTCGCGGTGGTCTGTGGCCGAGTTTCCGTCTCCTGCGAGGAGTGTGCCGATGTTGAAAACCGACTTGGTCGCATTGCCTAGGGAAAATGCTCCGCCAAGCAGCAGGCTCAGGAGCTGGGGGTCTTCCAAGACAATGCTTAGTGGTGCGGTCTCGGTGCTCAACCACCCATCATAGCCGTGGCCCTTGAGTAGTGGGAGCAGGTAGCGGTTGTTCTCCATGCGCTCAAAGTACTTGCGCATGTTGTCGGGTGACCATGAGCCATCTCCGGTGAGTGTGGCGAGGTATTCAAAGTCAGAGTCGTGAGGGTAGACGGTAACGAGAGCGTTGTGTGCCGTGCAACCACCAAGTGTTCCGGTACGGGGGTAGAGTGTGCCTTTCACTTTGGAACCCGCGGGTGGGCTCAGCCCCGTGTACTCTTTGCCATCGGGGGTTTCGTATGTTGTCTTGAAGTCGAGCTTTTGCCGAGCATCATCAGTGTAGTGCTTGACGTAAAAGTTCCATGCCAGAGCTTCATCCTCGGAAGCCTTTGCAGAGAAAGCCGGGACAGTATAGTTCAAATTCGCTCCCTGGTCATCTCCGGCTTCGATAAGAAGTGTGCTATGACCTGCCAAAGCGAGTCGCGCTGCTAGAGGACCACCTCCTGCCCCAGAGCCAACCACGATGTATTCATAGCCTGATAACTCAACAGCCTTGACGATGGCAGACAGTGCGGCCACGCCAAGAAGGCGACCAAAAAGCATGATGAATGAATATAGGCGCTATGACACCGTGTCAAATAAGCAGAAACAGTTCAATAGGGTGCTAGGTCTCATTGTCTTTATAACCCCCCCCCCCTTGTTAAGGCTAGGGTAATGCTCAGCTCAATGCCATGCTAAAATCGGAATCAATAGCCAAGCGAGGTTGAGTTCCTGACGATCACTGATCTCAAGCATCGCATGTCTTATTGGGCGTGGCTGGCTGACCCCACTGAAAAAAAAACCCACGTAGGGGTCTGTGTTCGCGTAGCGCATCCCCACGATGATGATCGCACTGCGTTTAGCTATTTCCAAGCAATAGTGCACCTGTCAATTGATGTCATCCAACGGCTTTCGCGGGATGACTCCAGATCGGGATTGACATGATCATCGAGTATCGCAGGGGCAACAAATATTTCGATGTAAAGTGAAGTCACACGACAGAATCCAGGGCATTCTTTCAGAACACTTCGGACCAATCATTTTGGGCATATGCAGCTAATATAAACAATGTACATGGCTGTCGGAGTGCTCTACTAAAACCTATTCCCATGAATTTTGAAGTCCTAAAGTCTGCGTCGATATCACCGCGGCGCGAGGTTCCACTATAGGGGCTTGTATTCTATGGGAAATAATAAGGAGATGGAGATCATGAAGAGTATACAACAAACCTCGGTTATCTTTTTCTCCCTCTTTACAGCATTTGTTGCATCTAGCTCTAGTCTGGGCCACTACAAATGTCATTGCCGTTTTCTAAAGTGTCTGTCATGCACCTACATATTTGTGGCCCAATCCAACATTCGAAGAAGTCGCATGGTATTGCTTTAGAAGTGCTTACATTTTAATGATTTATTGTGATTAGTACTCCGTACATACTAGCACTAAACAAGGCTACTGCATGTTCTTCATGATACCGGGGTCCAAGGACGGAAATTAGGATCGTCACATGCGCGACCCCTTTCCCGAGGCCCGTCACAAGAATAAGCCGTTGTCTATCCCTACTTAGATAGGATCTCTATTACTTCGACTCGAGATGTGGGGAACCCGAGAAAGGTACAACATAGACCGTCGGTGCAGTGCTGTCGAACCTTTGAGGATTCCATGATTATTCTTGGGGCGCGTTGTTCTGGACCTGACCCACTTCCCCTTGTAATAGACCCCTTAGCTCGGCAGAACAAGATTCTGTGTCAGAATGATCTCTGTCTGAAGCAATCTCATTAGACAAATAAGAGCAGCCCAAGCGGGGCAACAGTCGACACAGCGAGTACCTAGAACAGCTCACCTCGCCTTACTAATGATCAACCGGGCGAGTACAACATAACAAAGTAGTGAATCAATCCTGAGGGCGACTGTCGCCGTAGCCCCCATACGGAATAGGTACATCAAATGAGACTTGCTTAACGCCCACTATAATCGAAATTGGTCGCGTGTATCTAGTATCTTCATGCCGCCATAATAACGCCTTGATGACACGACCGATATGCACTGTATGAGATGATTCAAAATCCACAATCCACAATTATTGTTTGATTGCGTGAAGATAAGCGGCAACCTCCTCGCTAAAAATGTTGTCACGGCACAGTTGATCGGCAGATTCGACAACCCATGTCTGACAATCCCTCTGAATAACTTTCCTACTTGGTTTGGGCTGAACATCCGAATTAGCCTACATATTCCAGCGAGGCAACAAAGCGCCATGCATAGTTTCCCGTATAGCTCCGAGGCAGGCAAACTCATGGCATATATTATAGGCACCAGGTCAGAAATGCAGCTGCATTAGACTCACCCCATCACTGACTGTGTTCAGACTTTTCCCTGGAACTTGAATCTCGTAAACACTCTTCTCGAACCGACAGACAGGCAAATTGTCGACTTTGTATTCCCCATCGTTGAGCATAGCCTTCTCATCAAAGTACCCTTCGTCGACCCACTGCAACGGGACCCTTGTTGAAGGAATGTCATCGGTTGTTTGCAAGTTTTCACTCCGCTTAATCTCGAACTCGAAGCCACTTCTCACATTGCCGGTCGCGTGTATCTTTACGCCGATATCAGGGTCCGCGTGCGACCGAACATAATACGCCCAGTGATCTTTGAAGGGCGACCCGTTCCAGACCAGCAACTCAACCATAAAAGCCTTGGTGGGACCTGTCAGGGACACCTCCAGCTTTGAGCCCGCCGATGAGGAAGTATTCATGGTTAACATAAAGGCAGAGTAACAACTGAAAGGAAGAAAGCGAAGAAAGTATTTGATTCTTGTTCGGTTTTCGATGAAAGACGAGTGATTGTCGGATGTTGTTTGACGGCTGCCTATGGTTGCCTGCCATTTGCCTTGGGTATTAGGCCTCAACTTTAATGCGCTTGACATCCACGACATCACATGGAACTATGAGAGCCCCCATGCTCTTGATAGTTTCTGTTTGCTATTAACCGTGCCAAGCGCCCAATTCGGGCCCGATCACAAGGCTGCTCTAGCCATCTCAGCGTCAATGACAAAGCACGCACAATATGAGCGGAGGTTAATACATAGACTCGGATTTACTACAACCCCGGTACTTAGGTCCATTATCGGTCTATACCTCGGACATAGCAGCTTGACTCCGAAGCTAGGATGAGTATTTATAAGACGGCGTCAGCGCATCCCGTCAGACAAACTCTCAGTTCCATTCCTGTCAATCATTTCTTTCAGCATGTCCACCAAACCTATTACAAGAGTTGCCATTGTTGGAGTAGGTCTACCACCTCATGGTCTGCCTTTTACCAGGCTACCTTCTAGAAGTAACTACTAACTATCAACAGGCTACCGGTCACCTCGGCCAAGTCTTCGCCCAGGCGCTTCTGCAAACTGGCCAACATACAGTTACAGCTCTCACTCGCGAAGATAGCCAGGGAAAACTTCCCGATGGAGTTCAAGCCGTCCCAGTTAATTACGAAGATGATGACTCGATCATCAAGGCCCTGGATGGCCAACAATTTCTTGTTATTACTCTCAGCGTGCAAGCCCCTCAGCATCTTCATGGTCGGATTACCGCAGCTGCCGGAAAAGCCGGTGTCCCCTACATCATGCCCAATGCGTACGGGTACCCTCTCAACCCCGAGTCCGTGGAAGACGATGATCCATATGCAAAGATCATGCTCAGTCGAGTGACTGAGGCTCAAAATGGTGTCTCATCCTCTGTGACACTGCCGTGCGGTGTCTGGTACGAATGGAGCCTGGCATGCGGTGAGCAATGGTTTGGATTCACGATCAACGACCGGAAGGTGACATTTTTCGATGACGGTGCTCGGACCGTTAGTGTTAGCACTTGGGACCAATGTGGCCGCGCACTGGCCGCTCTCGTAAGCCTACCGGAGTCGGGGTCAACTCCTGCACTTGCCGACTTCAAGAATAAGGAAGTCCCGATCAATAGCTTCCGCGTCTCGCAACGCGATATGCTCGACAGTCTGCATCGTGTCTTGGGAACTACAGACTCGGACTGGGAGATCAGACATGAGAGTGTCGCTAAGCGGCTTGCAGACGGCGCCGAGGAGCTGGCCCAGGGTGATTTTACGGGGTATGCTAAAATGCTTTACGGAAGTCTATTTTCAACGACCAGCAAAACAGGCGATTTTGCAGGGACCATGCAATTGGCAAATGATGTATTAGGGCTACCTGAGGAGGACTTGGATGAAGCGACGAAGAGGGCGGCCGATATGGTGGCTGGAGGATGGGTCCCATTTCCCGGGATGTAATCCCCACCCACGATCCTAGCTATCTTCCTCCACTTGTTGGTTAAGCCCAGAGTACTATATATAATATTGCTCCACTGCAGGAATGTAGTGTATGTTATACAAATGGCCCAGGTCAACCACCCTCACACTTTGCACTTTATGTACCTAGTTAATTTTACATCATATTGGGAATCTTGATACCTACCAATAACATAAAAGTAATAAAATTCCTTCCAAATATATGACTTCTACTTTTAACAAGGCCTTTTTCTGCTTGGCAAACCTTCTCGTTTTCGAGCTCTTGTCAATGACGTCATCACGCTATTCTCTTATCGATATTCTAATCTTCATCCCCCCACGATTTCCAAACTCATTCTTTTCCACCCTAAGCTACTAAACTTGTAGGCTACACCATGTCCGACAAGATCAAAGATGCCGTGCTTGCAGAGGCCAAAAGCACACAAGCGGTCGCTCAAGATGTGATCACGTCTGGCGCATACTTGTATCCATTCAAGGTAAGTAGCTATGCCCTTCAAGAATGCTTTCCGATCGTCTCTAACTGCATACAAATGGCCTTTCTCAGGGAATTGTTTACTTCTTAACCCACAAAGACCTCTGGCGTCCATTTATCTCTCGCGCCGGCCGAACTATCACGTTGGGACTAGGCGTCACGAGCATCATGTTCTTCTTCACATACGTGCCGCAGATGGCCATCATGACCTTCACCAGTGGTCCATTGGCTGCCATTTCTGCAGCAATCCTCGTTCTCGGCGAAAGTTCCACCATAACCAATGTCCTCTCACGCTCATTCCTCGTCGAAGACGCCCTGATCGATACCTTCGATGGCACGCTGGTTGCGCGTGACCAGGAGCCACTTGTAGCACAAGGACGCCAGATGAAGCCCCGATCGGGAGGCAAAGATGCGATGGCTAGACTGGGCAAGATTGTCAGTCGGCCTCTCGAGAAGCTGAACCCACGGGCGCTGCTGCGATCGTTGCTCTACCTGTCCCTGAACCTCATTCCTGTGGTCGGGACGGTGTTGTATGTCTTTATGCAGGGGAAAAGAACAGGACCGGTGCTTCATGCCAGATATTTTCAGCTCAAGGGCTGGGACTCAACGATGCGAGACCAGTGGGTGAAGAGCAATCAGGGCGCGTACACTGGGTATGTAAACCCCATCTCTTTCCCCTTTTTCTCCCCGGGTGCCGTCCAGTCAAATGCTAACTGTAACTGTAACTGTAACTTCAGACTTGGAATTGCAGCCTTTATCTTAGAAATGGTACCACTTGCCTCGATCGCGTTCTCATTCACGAACACTGTTGGCGCAGCTCTCTTTGCTGCGGATTTGGAGAAGGCGAATAAGTAGCCAGTTGACTATCTGCAGCAAGATCAACCGTGAAACATGTCAAGCCTGGAGGTTGGATTCGGTTGTGGAGCTCTTTATTTAGACTGAAATATAAGAACAAGTTTTTTTTTTTTAAAATATTTCTTCATAGGTTTAAGGCTGTGAAACGCAAGGTGATTCATACTGTCTTTGTCAATTATTCGTCCCGAGATAGCGCATCCATGGTTGTCCTAAAGCTTGGCAAAGCTTCATCTTGACAGCATTGTCATCTATGCAAGAAAATCTCCGACTTCTTAGAAAAATCCATTTCTTAGATTTAGAAGCCTCAAAACAATCTTCCTAGTCAAGCCAGATACTCGTGCTTTTTTAGCCACAAAAAGCTAAGTACAATACGCATTGTTTAAGCGGAAATGTATTCAACATATTCCTTTGACGATACCGAGTAGCACGACAGAGCGCCAATCTCAATGATCTCCATAATCTTCCCAATCCTCCTCGTGGGACTCCGCCTTTTTAATATTCAAAGTATTTTCAAGAAACTGGGACAAAGACTGCAAGAAGGCCCCATTTCGTGGGATGTGTCCCTTCGAAAAAGTACAAAGCAGTATTTGTGTGTTTGAGTCACAAAGTCTTAGCGATAGGGATTCAGCGACTACTACATCAATGCTTGCAATGGCAAGGAAGTTTGGTGTCTCAATGTTTAGACTGTATAGGTCATAATAAAGAGGGTCTCTCAATGTAAACCTCCAAACCGCAATCACGAACTTGAAAGGTGGGCGGTCCTTATAAGAGAAGGAATGTCAGTCAGCCACCGTGATACCACCTGGGCTTCTTGAATGCCCTTATTTCTACCAGGGATCAAAGTCTCTATTTGTACTAGGGCGGGACACCAATCGAAATGAAATGTCTGGTCAAGTTTAGGCAGCTAGGTAGCAATAGAGAAGCGGTGGATTGTGTAGGAAGAATACTGCGCCACGTCTTTCCACCCCTACATGCATGACCCATAAATTTCTGAAAAAAATATGCCTCAATATATGCACCTCAGTTGGGCCGGCGTAAATGAGTGATCAGTAGCAAAACACGTTATTAACACCCATATGAACAAGTTGAGTAATACGCATATGATATTTGTATGGCATGTATAAGTATTCGCATGTACTTATGTGTGTCACGGTATCTTGCATTTCGCTTCATTAAGTCCATATAACCTTGGAAGTAGTGCAAAACACCAACAGGGGAGCAAGTGGAAAACTACACTGCTACAGTTGTAAAGGTGTGGCATGCGGCATGGGCCGCACCTCCACGGGCTGAAGGGGCACTAGATCAGCGTAGGGTGGGTCCATGACTAGCCCTGTGAAACGCCAGTTTCCCATACTTTCCTCTAGCTGGGCTTAAAGCTATATAGCCAAACACAGCAATTCTGGGGTCTCGTTACAATACAACCGAAAGTCAAAGCATTTTCTTTTTTGATATTGTAATGGAGAGGACATTCTCACAATCAAGAGGGACATGAATTGTGTGTAACGGTCTCACGAATCTGACAAAATCACCACATCTACAGATTTTCGTCAGACCAATCATAGTCTACAACTACGTTTCATAGGAGACAACTCCATGAAAACAAGAATTATATAAGGGACATAAATTGACTGACGATGAGCTCGATTTGGTATTCTATCTTCGATGCTTCCGCCGTTCGCGCTCCACACAAATCCAAAAGGGAACTTTCCATTACATCCCCGATACCCAATCGGTGGGTCCTGTAGCAATGGTGTTTTGAGTGGAGCAGCGGGGTTTGCGTATTTCGAGGTGGAGGAAGGGTGGCGGCGAGTAGACTATACCACGGCCGTTTTTGCGTATCAAAATTAGTTTACCGTGTAGTTCCTCGTGATCTTGGGTGGCCAAGTCCCAAGGCAATTTGAAGTCTTCAAAGATATTGACAGGCTGAAGAACTTCCTGCCAAGATGGTAGATCCAGATCCTGGCCCAATACATAGGCAATATCTTCAGGCGTTGATATGACATCAATAGTTTCGGGGCCTTTATTTAGTAGTGCTTGAATTCGCAAATACACTGCTTACCATATCTTCATTACCTCTTCGTTCTGTTCAATCGACGACAGATAGGAACAAAGCCTGATGTCAATTCAATGACCAGGAACCCTGGACCCGTACTTTTCATGACCGAATCAAGTGTAACGTAACCGAATTTGGGGTTTAGGGAAATAAAGTGTGAGTGTCGGTACTGTATTCTATGTAACAAGAGAGCTGGAAGTCATTTTCTTGGGCCTACGGTAACGGCAGACTAAGGGTGAGTGATGATTAGTTGAGAAAGCTTACACCATCAGGTGCTGTTGAGGTATGATTCGCCTGCAAACAATCGCGAAGTGGTCAAGATGGTCGTTGGCTGCTGATATCACTTTCTGAGCTTCTCCGGGCCAAAGAGACACCTCGCAGGTGATACATCGCACAAGAGGAAAAGGATAAATAGGTCTCCTAGCAGATCATCAAGTTACTTGGCGCAAGGTGGCCTTCCCCAAATTTGCACGAATCTACCATAGATACCACAAAACATGGCGGGAATTGGGGGGCTGCTGAGTCATCCAATCTTTAATGGTACAGTACCACTCAAATCGGCAGGAACTTTCCATCCGAACATTCCTCCCACGTCACTTATTCCGCCTTACTTTCCCCTGCCTCTTCACTCCCCTGGGCTGCAATCATTTGCAACTACGTCATCTCACAGAGTCGTGCTTATTCTGTAGAGAACTAATCCAGGTAGGCAACGATGGTTTTCTCCATCTGATGGCTGTGAAATCTATTGCGAATTTCACTCTTTCCCAGCCGCCATTATCGCGGAGCCCGTATTACACCGATGTATACAGTCGGAATCGATACTTCATCCACATCGCGGAAACAAAGCCCCCCCCAAGCCCTAATGCCAAGGCGCTAAGACGAAAATCTATTGATATGTAGACTATGATGTCATGTTATGTGATATATTATGTATAAAATTGGTATCTGTATTATATTGTACGTAGAAAGCTGCACTGATGGACACAGGGTTCATGGGGGGTTGCAAACAGTCTCCTAGATGAAGGGCACGAATGCCTCGGAAAGAGAGAAGATGATGGAAGCGAGTCAAAAATGTTCCGTCCCAACGTGGATAACTACGTCCATGACGGAGGGTCCCCGACCTCAGAGTATTTATAAAATGTTTAGGAGGGCAGCTATGCTATAATAGCCAACATACTCATCTCTCTAGCCCTCCCTCATACTTACACTACCTATCTATGTAGACTACGATTGGACATTGAAAGTTGGTGTGATGCAAGGGTAATTTGAATCGGCATAAAATTCTCTGGATGGCTCACCGCCAGTTCTTATAGCATTGTCGAATATTAGTAGCTGTCCAGGTCTAGGCTTTAACACATATATTGCTGTCTTCCCTGTGCGATGAATAGACTACAACCATATCATCAATCTTTTGGCAACTGTCTTACCCAAATCTCCAAACACAGCAAGATAAAGAAAGGATCAGCAAGATGAAGGTATTGAATTTGCTTGGCGCAGTTATCTTCGCTACTTGTGTGGTAGCAGGATCCCCACGAGCCAATGGGCAAGATAAGAACAGAGTTGAAAAGAGAGAAGTTCGTGCATATTCCCTGCCAGAGACACGACTTAAGAATATATAGCTGACAGAGATGGGATGTGGATAGACAGTATGTGCTTTACCCCTCTCCCTTTAAGAAATTACTTGAGAATATATAAGCTGACAGGGACGGAATGTGGATAGTTTGTACGTGCTTAAATCTCTTCCCTTCGAGAGATGACTCGAGAATCATAGGTTGACAGAGATGGGATGTGAATAGGAAGTATGTGCTTTACCCCCTCCCTTTAACAGATGACTGGGGAATATATAGGCTGACAGAAATGGGATGTGGATAGGAAGTATGTGTTTTTTCCTTCCATTAACAGATCACTGGAGAATGTATAGCTAACAGAGATGGGACGTGGGTAGTGTGTATGTGTTCTATTCTTCTTCCTTTGAGTTATTACTCGAGAGTGTATAGCTGACAGAGATGGGATGTGGGTAGGTTGTAAGTGGTTTTACCCCTTTCTTATCGAGATGACTGGAGAATATATAGGCTGACAGAAATGGGATGTGAAAGGAAGTACGTGTCTTTCCCCACTCCGTTTAACAGATAACTATGGAATATATAGCTGACAGAGATGGGATGTGGATAGAAAGTATGTCTTTACCCCCCTCCTATTAAGGAATCACTGGAGAATGCATAGCTAAAAGAGATGGGATGTGGGTAGGTTGTAAGTGCTTTACCACTTTCTGGTCGGGATGACTGGAGAATATACAGACTAACAGAGATGAAATATGGATAGCATGTATGTGCTTTACCCCTTTCTTATCGAGATTACTAGATAATATAGAGGCTGACAGAAATGGGATGTGGATAGGACGTATGTGTTTTTTCCTTCCATCAACAGATCACTGGAGAATGTATAGCTAACAGAGATGGGATGTGGGTAGTTTGTATGTGCTCAACCCTCCTCCTTTCGAGAGATGGCTAGGGAATATACAGGCTGACAGAGATGGGATGTGGATAGGTTGTAAGTGCTTTACCCATTTCGTATCGAGATTACTGGAGAATATATAGGCTGACAGAGATGGGATATGAATAGGAAGTATGTGTCTTTGCCCACTCCCTTTAACAGATGACTGGAGAATATATAGGCTGACAGAAATGGGATGTGAATAGGAAGTATGTGCTTTCCCTCCCATTAAGAGATCACTGGAGAATGTATAGCTAACAAAGATGGGATGTGGGTAGTGTGTATGTGCTTTCTCTCCTATTAAGAGATGACTGGAGAATATGCAGACTAACGGAAATGGAATGTGGATAGGATGTATGTGTTTATCCCGCTCCCTTTGGGAGATGACTGGAGAATATATAGCTAACAGAGATGGGATGTGGATAGGCTGTATGTGTTTACCCCCAACCCCCCTTTGAGAACTCACTTAAGAGTAAACAGCTGACAGAGATGGGATTTGGATAGAAAGTATGTGCTTTACCCCTTTCTGATTGGGATGAATTCAGAATATACAGGCTGACAAAAATGGGATATGGATAGCAAGTATATGCTTTACCCCTGTCTGATCGAGAGATGACTCGAAAATATATAGCTGACTGAGATGGGATGTTATAGGCTGTATGTGCTTTACCCCCCTCCCTTTAAGAAATTACTCGAGAATGCATAGCTGACAGAGATGGGATGTGGGTAGTGTGTATGTACTTCCCCCCCCCCCCTTGAGAGAGACTCGAGAATGTATAGCTGACAGAGATGGGATGTGGATAGGGTGTATGTGTTTATCCTGCTCCCTTCCCTTTGAGAGATGACTGGAGAATATATAGCTAACAAAGACGGGATCTGGATAGGCTGTATGTGTTTAACCCCAACCCCCATTTGAGAAATCACTTAAGAGTAAACAGCTGACAGATATTGGATGTGGGTAGTGCGTAAGTGCTTTACCCCTTTTTTATCGAGATGACTGGAGAATATACAGGCTGACAGAAATGGGATGTGGATAGGAAGTATGTGCTTTTCCCTTCCATTAAGAGATCATTGGAGAATATATAGCTGACAGAGATGGGATGTGGATAGAATGTATGTTTTTACCCCCCTCGCTTTAATTAATGACTCGAGATTATACAGCTGATAGAGATGGGATATGGATAGAACGTATGTACTTTACCCCTTTCTGATCGAGAGGTGACTCGAGAATATATAGCTAACAGAGATGGGATCTGGATAGTCTGTATGTGTCTTACCTCCCTCCCTTTGATACATGACTCGAAAATATATAGCTAACAGAGATGGGATATGGATAGAATGTATGTGTCTTACCCCCCTCCCTTTGATACATGACTCGAGAATATATAGCTAACAGAGATGGGGTGTGGGTAGTTGGTAAGTGCGCTACCCCTTTCTGATCGAGAGGTGACTCGAGAATATATACCTAACAGAGATGTGATGTGGATAGGCTGTATGTGTTTTACCCTCCTTCCTTTAAGGAATCTAAGGAATCACTGGAGAATACATAGCTGACAGAGATGAATTGTGGATAGACTGTATGTGCTTTACCCCTTTTTAATCGAGAGATCACTGGAGAATATATAGGCTGACAGAGATGGAATATGGATAGAATGTATGTATTTACCCCTCTCCCTTTACGAAATTACTTAAGGATGTATAAGCTGACAGAGACGGAATGTGGATAGTTTGTATGTGCTTAACCCTCCTTCCTTCGAGAGATGACTGGGGAATATACAGGTTGACAGAGATGGAATGTGGATAGTGTGTATGTGTCTTAACCCCCCTCCCTCCCTCTAGTAGATGACTCGAGAATATATAGCTGACAGAGATTGGATATGGGTAGTTGGTAAGTGTTTTACCATTTTCTGTTCGGGATGACTGGAGAATATATAGCTAACAGAGATGGGGTCTGGATAGTCTGTATGTGCTTTACCCCTTTCTGATTGGGATGAATTCAGAATATACAGGCTGACAACAATGGGATATGGATAGCAAGTATGTGCTTTACCCCTTTCTGGTCGAGAGGTGACTCGAGAATATACAGACTGACAGAGGTGGGATGTGGATAGCATGTATGTGCTCTAACCCCCTCCCTTTGATTGATGACTCGAGAATATATAGCTGACTGAGATGGAATGTTAATAGGATGTATGTGCTTTACTCCCCTCCCTTTGAGAGATGACTCAAGAAAATCATCATACTAATCAAATCTAGTAACTCCCTTGCGTGTGATATGAACGGTACTGTGGTATCAGACAAGCGTCGTCATTGTAAGGACTGACGATCACACTATATTATCATCCACTAATATATCTCGTTCTTAGCATGTCTGAATTTGACATTGCTAGAAAATGTACCATCATGGGATTCCTCGGCGGCCTTGGTTTAGGTTTTCCCTATTTAATTAGGTTTCCCTACACTGATATGCGAATGCAAAGGCCTTTCATAATTAACAATAAGCAGTAATATTGCTTTGTTTCATAAGGCCTCAATCTCATAAAAGTAGATAGAGAAGGAGAAATACGATCAGCGTATATATCCTCCGTGACAAGGCTACTTGACTACTAAGGCATATGGATTAGTTTGCATACTGAGACGCTAGTCGATCGAGATGTCCTTCAAGTGGTTTTCCTTCTACCATGACCATACATGCATGCTTAAATAGCTCCACGGCTTGCCTGGTCTACCTACTGGATCTATACGCCTCTGTAGGTGTGTGCTGAGATTCCAGTCGAGAAGGATATTCTTCTTTGTAGTAGCTTTCTATCCACGCGTACACATTTTCAAAATAACTGACAGCCTCTGTCGCTCACCCATCCGCTAAAATACACTTTCCAACCTTGGAAAGTAAGCTATATCTCTTACTTCTGCCTTTACTTTCCTTTCTCCCAAGAACTTCAACAGCATATGGCAGGTACTTGCTCCATATCGCACGATTTGTGTGTTCATCAGATGGAAAATACTGGTTCATATGTTGTGTTACACTTGCAATAGTCTTCTGTGTCTTCTGTGCCTCTGTTATCCACACTCACTGTACGAGGCTATGCATATCAAACATATCCTCGGTTTCCCTTCTGGTCAAGAACCCATAGCCACACAGTGTACCATTTGCGAACTCGATCTCTCCTTCTGAATTGAGGGCAGGGAGGATAGATTGTGGAATTGCCTTTGGCTTCAGGTAAGCCATGAATCCTAATAAATTAGTAGCAGAAGAATCAGAGCTTTTGATCTAATTAAATACGATAGTTAAACCATGTGATAGTCACAGCGTTTGGCATTTCACAATAGCGAGTGCTATGGTGGAAGTTCCTGCTCGCTAGATACACCAAGTCCCTTTCAGTTTTATGCATAAGCTTAAGGTACCGTATAATCATGCCAGCTTGTCGAGATACTTAGTGAGCTGCCTGTGTAATGGCTAGACTTAGGAAGTTAAGTTTTTGTAGTAATAGTCTAGTAGACTCTCGGCCATAATCCGGGTTCTCCCCTGAAATCTTGGTAAGAAATACAATTCCTTCCTATGTTGTCATCTTTTGGAGCTCAAGTATATTCCTCTGTGAAAGATACTGCTACCTCGCATTATGGAAGGTTCAACTGCCAAGGGTCTGAGCGTCAACTTTGCCTAACAGCCCCCATCCTTTCAAACTCATACTGACGTGGCAGCAAGGTTCCTTCGAATCACATTGTTAGTCACCTGCTGATTTGGGGTTTGTCTTTAGGGGTGCCAATGCGCCATTTTCAACGTAGACGCAAAGAGTAAAGAAAAACCAAAGGAGATTAGATACTTTATTGTTTATTAACCGTTTGAGGTGGGAGATGCAGGTTTCGCCAGCCCGTCCAAAGAACATTGTCACGCCGCAAATCTTCGTGAATTATTCCCAAAGCTAATGGTCTATGGATTTCCTGGTGGAGCCATGGCGTCAGCTCCCCAGAGCTTTCTCAAATTCAATAAAACAAAGATCATCCGGCAAGACTAGGTCCTTAAGTTTCTCACGAGGAAAGGGTGTCGTTTCCCCCGTCATTTCGTATCCACAACGTAAATACCACGAGATAAGTGCCTTGCGACACGAAAGGGCATCTAATCCGATCGTCGTAACACCCCAAGTCCGTCGACAGTACTCTTCAGCGTATTCCAAGACCTGACGCCCAATACCACCGCGCTGTTGGCTCGTATCAACGGCAAGCCTGAAAAGACGAGCGTAGTTTACATCGCGCTTGGAAGTTCCGATTGCGGCGACAAGCAGATCTTGATCGTTGGTTGCCATCAACATGACACTGTCTGGTTTGGTGATTACATCGATGATCTCTTGGACATGTGGGCGAAAGCTTGATACGAGGCCCAGATTATCGGTCCAGTCTTTTCTGCTGTCTGTGGTGCGGAAGGCGGTTTCAACCAACTGGTGAAGTTGGGCGGCGTCCTCTTCAGTCGCGATGCGAAAATTGAGTTCGTTCATTTTGGATAGAGAGATGTTTGGGATTGTTGAAGTTCTTGAACGGTGAATTCTAACGGGAAGATTTGGCAATTAAATATCGCTCGCCTAACCTGTAAACATGGTAGGTAGTCCTCAAGTCATGTCACAGGAAGGGCGCGAGAAAAATCCCGCACAGGGCGTAAGATTTACGAGATGTTGTGTATCTCTTCCAGAGCGCCGATAGCAAAACAAAGAAATTTCCAGATCATTAGAATGCGAACATATCAAAGAACACACGGTCTAACGACAAGCAAACTTCTGTCGTTAGCGTACTGTCTAAGATTAACTCCATGACACCTAAGCCCGACTGTTGGGCGTTACGGATTCTGGAAAGATGTCAGCTTTGGAAAATACATTAGTATTTATGGAGCACGAGATATGAGAACTATACAACTGTGTCTCGATCCATATAGAAGGATGCATTGCATTGGTGTATGAAGAGTGTGCCCTGGGTAATATAGATGATGTCATCCATCGGGATCCCCCAGTAGGAGAGACGCTCGGACCACACTCCCTTATTTTGGCATCTCTTTCCCTCACAGCGCCGACATATCAACCTCACCATGACGACGGCAGCGGTATTCGGCTGCACGGGAGCAGTCGGCTCTCAGATCCTGGCTACGCTCCTCGTGACAGACACATTTTCAGCGGTCAAGACTATCTCCAGGAGACTCCCAAATGCACAGTCAGCTAAGCTAGAAGCACTGGAGGAAAGCGACACCTCAAAATGGGGTAGCATGATTTCATCTCTGTCACCCAATCCATCGATGGTTTTTAATGCGGTCGGTACCACAACGGCGACAGCGGGCAGCATCAAGAATCAGTGGAAGATCGATCATGATTTATGTGTTGAGAATGCGCAGGCTGCTAAGGAGGCGGGGGGTGAAGACGTATATTTATATTTCTAGTGGAGGGACTAGAAGCTTTCTGTGGGGATGGGTTCCATATTCGAAGATGAAGGTTGGCGTTGAGGATGCCATCAAAGACCTTGGTTTTGATAATGCTGTCATCCTCAGACCCGGGATGATTATTGGGAGGGAGGAATCCAAGTCTTTTTTGTTAGAAAAGTTTGTGGAAGGGCTTCAGAGACTGGGACAGGGTGTTCAGGATAAAGTTGGTATGGATGTGCTGATTAATGAATGTTTTCGAAGATTCGGAGCTAACTCGGCGCGAGTAGGTCAAAATCAAACGACCATTGGTAGGGCGGCTGTAGCAGCTGCTCGTATGGCTGAACAAGGCAAAGCTCCATCGAATTATTGGGTTCTGGAGCAGGCTGATATTGTTAGGCTTGGTAGAGATGGGTGGAAGGAGTAAGGCGCGTCAGAGTGCCAGATTTTGGGGCACAGTGCTTCTTTTATTGTAGGAATTCTCTGTGTATAAAGAATAAATCTCAGGTTATACACAGAAAAGTCGTTTTCACAACTTAAGCCTTTACAAGGTATGTTAACAACATTTAAACAGAATAACCGACAAGACCACTGAAAAGACATCATAAGGGCGCATAAGCGGCTAACTATTCTTGTAACAAATTATAAATGCCAATAAATGATCTGTGTATGTACATCATCATGCATTAGCTAGGACATTTCATATGGTATAGGTAATCATCAACAAAAGCAAACATCACATGAACATGATCATTAATATATTAGAGAATAGAGAGGTAGAAAGAGAAAGACCGAATTCTGAAAGAAACAATGCTGCCGGGGGAGAGACATCGAGGCCAATGCCAAGAGGGCGAAGCGGAGAACGCTCAAGCAATCGGTGGTTCCTATACCGAGGAGCCCCGTGGGGACCCAGGCGAGACCACCTATTTTTTCATTATGAAAAAAAAAGCTTGATCATACCCAATGATCCAACTCTGCTGGGGGTTGTGCCTGAATGGTTGACCGCAAGCGGCGATTTGCACGCATGCGGACCGAAACCAAACCCTGAATTGGTCACAATCAGGACATTGTGAAATCATCAACATAACCAAGGTATTCCCTCTGATCATCGCAAATGCGGGCGTACTCCAACAGAAGTCGGTAAGTGTAGATTTCCATGTCCTCCCGTCGGAGGACTTTCTCGCCCCAATCTTTCCCAGCGAGGGCAATCTGACGGGCTGTCTTGTCACGACCGCCGAGGAAATATGCCATGATTCCATAGACATCGATGTAGGTGGTATCCATGGGAACGAAATGTACCCAAGGGATCAGTCGCGAGTCGTGCCACTCATTGTAGATAGTGGCTTTGATGGGGAGGGAAGTGGACAACATGAATCCGCGGTATCGGCCACTGAAGGAGTTCCCGTCAAGGTCGGGCAGATACTTATAGTTGTACATCTCTTTCATTGGCATGCCAGGTGCGACCTCGAAGTACGGATCGAGATACGGGCAAGTCGGGTCCGTTTCATTATAAGGTGTGCATACCAGGTGATTGAAGCCCGTGTCGGTATGCTCTGAAAGAAGCTCTGGAATGAAGCCGTTGTCGCTCAACTTGTAATTGGCATAGTTTGGAAGTCGGAAGTTAATACCATGGCTTTGGTTCTTCTCGGCCTGAGTCACTGATGTCGCGTTCATCATCGACATGAATCGGTGTCTCTGGAAACCCGTCCAGTTGGGCTCTCGAGCCCGACCTCCGGTAGCAGCACCTCGCCATATAGCCTTGTTTTCTTTCGATTCCCAGCGACCGCCGTGCTCCTTCTCTCCGCCGGAATAATGGTCGTTCTGTGCCCAGTACATCGCTGGCGGAAGGAGGATCTCGTTGTTCATGGGAAGCTTGGACCCACCGAACAGCGGCATCAGGTTGTGCGAGGTTGAAACAGAGATTGGCTCAAGGAAAGTCCCGTGCAGAACTTGCATCTCTGGGCGTACACAAGGGTCCTTAGCCAGGGTGTAGTTTGATACATAGCCGTGGTATGACATTCTTTCAAAATTGTCATATTCCCAAGGAGGACTACTGAAGTCCACCATGGGAAGGGTGCTATTGCGTGCAGGACTTCCCGGTGGACAGCCGACCCGAGCCATCTCCCAGTACCCTCCCTGGCCGGGAACTGCAAACTGAGGATCATAAGGTACCAGGTCGTCGTGATCGGAGTCGGCCAAAGACATGTATTCGGGGACAACACGGCTCGGATCCGTCATCACACGATCGGCCTGCTCCTTTTGCACGTACTCGTTGATTATCTCCCAGGGAACAACAAGGCGGGTCTCGTCCATGACATTAATCGGCATATCAAGATCGGGAAGTCCACCTTCCAATTTCGCGACCAGATCGTACCACGAGTCCATCCAATTTCTTGGCTCATCGGTTTTCAATATTGCGGTTTTGTTGCGAACGGTGATTCGGGTCGGGATGCTTTTAGCTTGTCGACGTAATTGCTTTGGCTCGAGAGCCCAGTACGGAGTGAGGTCATGATAGATCTGATCGAAGAATTCTTCAATGATCAATGAGTCTTTTGACTTGGCGAATTCGTACCATTGTCCAAATCCAGGAGGAGGATGTCTTCCACGGCGTGCTCGGTATTGTTCTGCAGCGGTTTGAAGGTCGTGCGCCTCTGTTCCCAAGAGTTCGCGAAGATCAGTCTGTGCGGTATCGATAAGAGCATCGATGGGGTGGCTGCGGTTGTAGCCATTGCCTGCATAGAAGGTCGGCGCGGAGAGGTCCTCATGGCTGGGCAGTATCCAAATCAGGCCCAGGATGAAGAAGGCTGCGAGTACCGCGACTCGGCCTGCGCGCGAGCTGAATGTCGTCATCATATACGGCATCCTGAAGACGGGCATCTTCTCGACAGTCTGTTGAGTTTGTATGACTTTCGTGATAGTCGCAAGCTAGCAGCTCAGTGAGATCATACCGCCCTGGGATTAAGTTTCTGGTGGGGTCCGTGATGGCCAAGGCCCAGGGTCCAGGGTATAACGAAAAGCAGGTATAGGAAGCTCACTCGATCATATTAAAGGGGGGTTACGAGAACAGAAGAAATCGCAAGACGCAGAAAGAGTGAGAAAAAAGCCGATTCAACCTTATCAGACATGGATCACTAAGCTACAATAGGAAATGCCCAAAGACAGTGGATCAGAATCTATTTGGTTGCTTTTTAAGATAGAGATCGTCCACTGCCAAGTGGAGACCACGTTCTTCGCAACCCTTATTTGATCCCATTCGATCCCATTTGATCCCATTTCATTCTTTGTGTATGCTCTATAGTAAAGGTATGCATGACACAGTATTCCAAGGCGATAGGTAATATCAAGAGTCTAGTAAATTAACGTGCCAACACCATTGGACCACATTAATTTGCCAAGGTTCTACAGTTAGATGACCTCATCAACCTTGGAACCAAATTTCAAAAGTCACTTTCCCGGTTTCCCTCTTTTTATTGTGGATTTTTTTTGCTGTGCGTGCTACCTTCAATGTACCTGATTTTCAGGGTCAAAGTTCAACCCCTGGTACCTCGCTGCCTCGGCCATCATTTGGCCTAAGGCAGTCTACGTACGGCCGGTATACCGGATTTATTACTCCAATGTGTTTTGTAATTTATGCTATGTAAACGGCGGACCTGTGAATTACTGCATCGGGTTAGTTTTGCCGTATTGGGTTTGGCGCCCCAATACGCTGTCACGTAACCTACCTTCAATGCCCCCGACATAAAAGACCCGTCTTCGCTGCTCCTCCCTTTCTCTCACTTTTCCATTATCCTGCCTCTCTATCTTGCACTCATCGCCGCCCCCTTTCTTTTATTCTGGCCCCCACCGATTACTGCACATTTGCTTTCAGCCCGACGCACTGCCCCTTTCATTTTTATATCAAGTGAAAGCCGTCGCTTTTCATGATATTGTGCGCATTTAGATCCCTATGAGTAAAGCCGATGCCAATGTATTTATCAAACTTAGCAGCATAATTTAGGATCATCGACCGCATGATCAGATAGTTAATAGCATTGCCCCATTTAATAATGCCATTGAGGGTTCGTCGAAGACCTCGGTCTAGGCTTTTCGTGAGCCAGACTGAGTATAGACAATTTTGCTCTGCAACAAGGGCGGAAGGAACAGGAGTAGTCCATAGTTGCAACAGAAATTCTGCGATCCAGAAGCCTTTGACGTTTAACTAGAGGGATTTGAAAAATAAAGAAGACTTGGCTCTCGGTGGCCCATCAGCTAGTTGTAGTCCCCACATGTGATTGGTGACTAGCATGTCCGTAAAACAACGGTACGGTTGAGGGACAGATCGTTGACTGTTGGCAGACGGCAGGACATCAGAGAAGTATCTCCCGGCTCTAAACAACCTAGCAACGACCAGTTAGTCGTGCGCAACAACCGGATATGGATTAATATTAGGATTATTTCTTTCTGCACATTGGTAAAGATTTTTGAAATGGACCTCTGCATAGAAGGAAAGTATAAGATGACTTGGCCTGGAACTACAGACTCTGCCAGGTGGAGATCTATCCAGCCTGACAGCCTATAAACCTCCCCAGTGAAACACGCGCGATGAAGCAGCCGGATCAAGCTGATTCCCGCAGTACTCAACCCCTTCCACGGCATATGGATCCGGTATGTACTCGGAGATGTGGAAGAATTTCCGGAGGCACTCCCTCTTCAAGACCTTCTCGGACGGCGTCAACGGGACTTGTTCCTCGTTCTGGAGAACCCGCAAGAGGGTAGGCAACTTGTACGAAGCCAGATTCGTCGCAGCGAGGTCGACGCGTATCCGCTTCAGAGTAATACTGTCACCCTCTTGCTTTTGAGGCCGCACAAGAGCGGCTACTAACCCGCCAGCTCCGTGGTCTTTGACAGGAAGGACGTGCGCTTCGGTGATATACGGGAGATCCAGGAGTTGTCTCTCCAGCTCGGGAATCGATATCGTGTATTCGTGGAAGCGAACAACTGTCTGGTTGGTCAGTCTGACGAGGACATTAGAGATATAGAAATGCTCTACAGTCGGATGAAATCCTTCCTTCGAAATAGTAATCATCACCGACGCGGTGGGCTTGATCGCCTGTTTTGTAGAATCCCTCCTCGTCAAAGGCGGCGCGAGTGGCTGCTTCATCGCCAATGTAACTGTCTGTGTAAGTAGACGGCTAGGAGATGAAAGATGGTCTTACTGGGAGAATCTGATTGGGCTTTTGACGAGGATTTCCCCATGGTCACAATGGGACAGCTTGACTGTTCTCCCCGGGATGACTTTACCGATATAGCCCTGATTATGTTAGGAGACATTAGAGATGGGAATAATGCCATGCACACACCTGCTCATAGACCGAACGAGGGGGGTTGATAATGACACCCCCACCCATCTCTGTAATCCCGTAACCGTTCATAATGGGCATACCGGTCAAATCAACAAAGAAGCGCCAAGTGGACGGATTCAGCATCGAGCCGCTCACAAGCACCCGTTCTAGCTTCTTCGCCCCGTCAATATATTCATTCCGTTGTTCAGCCGCAAGATGGCTGATATTTTCCCGGTAGTACTCCATCAAACGTCTCAGCAACGTCGGCGAGATGGCCATTTCCGTGACTCTTCCTTTCCTCAGCACTTCCCAGAACCGGGCAGGAGGGGCTTCACTCTTCAGCATGTGCAGGTTCTCACCGATAAGCACACTGTCGATCAGTCCTGTTCCGCCTACCCAGTGCGGGGGACAGGATGCGAGATAGAGCGTTGCGGGTGTTATATCTTCTTCGTAATGGAACATCTTCCGGGGGAGAACAACACCTTTTGGGGGCCCGGTTGTGCCGGATGTAAATAGAATCAGGCAGCCAGCTGTGTCTGGAAAGGTCAGATCCCGGTTGATCTCGAGTTCTGTCGAGCTGGAAATTTTCGCCATCCCGGGATCCGCTCTTGTGATCTTGATCAAAGTCGGGCGTATTCTGTAAATGTCGTGGTCATGTCGACCGTTCTCTTTTCAGTCAAGATATAGGCTGCCTTGACCTTTTTCAAAAAGTAAAGCGCCTCGTCCGGGTTCAGCCCCGTTGCTATCGTAGTTTAGTACCATATAATCAGACTGTCCCGATAGACAAATGACTTACATAGAGGCACACATATACCCCCAAAGCCACAATGGCAAAGAAGCTGATAATAAAGCTATATCCACTATAGGCCAGAAACGCAATTGACCTGGCATCCTCTTGCAGACAACCCTGCTCGTCGAATGAAGCACTCGGGAGATGCTCTCGCAGGATCTCCCGCAGGTGGATAACATCATGGATCAATTCGCTATATCTTGCATCAACACCATATTCATCGTGGAATAACACGCCCGGTGACTGCTTGGCTAGCCTGCGAAGCTGGCTGAAAATGGGGTCATTTGGAAAGCCCAGCTGGGTCTGCATTTTGAGTGTTCCAGCAAGAGTGGGCAATTGAGAGACTTCAACAGCTCAGTAGCGATTTTCTTATGAGGCACAGACCGCTTTTTATTGATCACGTATAGTCCTCTGGTTGCTAATGGAAATCAACATTAGTTTTCAGCTCTTGTTGACAGTGAGTCCAGCGCAATCGGTTTGGTACATGTCATATTTCAAAAAGCAAACTGTTAAAATACCAGACCAAATTGTCTCGGCTTAATTCTACTGGCTGGCCCACTGTCAATATTATATCCTGCCTTGTCTACGAACTGGCCTGTTCGTCTGTTCACCTCCTAGTCAAGTCGACAAAATCCATCACCTTTCTACCCGTCGAACTGCGCATAACCCCGCTAGAATCAGGCAAGAGCTTGAGCTCAAACAGCGCCTCGTTGCACTTGAGTACGTAGAAAAAGATCTTGATTTTCCGCGCCAACTCCTAATCACTGATCTTGCCAGCGCCCAAATCTCGCAGTAGTCGAATTTCAAGCACAACGCTAATATCCTGCGTGTCCACCTCGTGATATCGCCGGATGACCTGGTACTGCAGAATGCCCCAGGACTCGGTCTGGAACAAGCGCTGCACGACTGGGAATTCAAAGTACTCCCCGTACCAATCAAAGCTGATATTTTGGTCACGGCCGTAGACGCGCACGACACGGAAGTGCGATGCATCTTCGGGCGTTAGTTGAGACTGGATAGATGCGGGGAGGGGGTGAAAGGAGGCAACATCGCCGCAAATGTAGCGCACAAGAGGATTACGCAGACGCTGTAGGGAGGTCTGGACCATGAGGCCCTTTTCACCGTTCGGAACAGGCGCACTCGGGTTCTGCTTTCAAATTAATCGAACACCACTGTAGGTAGATCCGTCTGCGGTAATGCGCTAGTAATTTACATACAGAGATCAGCCTCATCGCTCCAGCTCATAATGTGGGTCGGCCGACTCTTCACCGATTGGGCTACTAGTCTCTGATTGGACCCCTACATTTACGATACGGAATACACCGACAATATATCATGGGCAAAACAACCAAATCTATGGAGTAAAGTTACTGTCCAATTCGGTCAACCGTTGCAATCTTATCACTTCTCTCAGAGCCGGCCTTGCTGCCAACAGCCAACGCAGTTCGTCTACCATCTGAGTCTCGGATCCATTTCAAGGGACCAGGAGGCAGAGATGTCGAGGAATCGGAGTTCAAAAACTGCTGGATATTATCGTCGAGATCTGGCAGCATTCCATGGGTATATTGAAATTTACCGCCAAACTTGGTTGGGATGTTGGCATCGTCAATGTACTCCCTGAGTGTAGGAAGGACTTCCGCTTCCAAGAGCACAACGATCTTTTCTGCAGTATAAGGGTCGACCCAACCCTTGAGGTACTTCCAGACCGTTCTGTAATACGAGGGTGCATTGCATACCTGTTATAATCATTAGTACGCGTCCACGGGTGCAATGCTATCAGGCCAATAAACCAGCAACCTACAAGGACACGTTGAATAGTCTCTGGGTAACATGTTGATAACAACCAACTGATCTCTTGAGCAAAGAACCGCAAGCCCCATGCCTGCTTCAAGCCCAAGTTCGATGCATCCACAACAAAGATCGCATTGGTGACTGGGACCGAAGGGTTCGGCCTGTCCGTCATCATCGAGCAGAGCGGAAGGATGAATCGAGCGAGACTATCATAGTACACAGAGGCCAATTGCAACATGTCCGGACTTGGCGGTTCGACCGTTGCTAATTGGGAATATATCCAGCGACTCCTTTTGCGTGTCGTTTCCCAGCGTGCAAGGGCATCTTTGTCAAGGTGCCCCACGTCGAGCATGCAAATGGGTAATCCTTTTTTGTCTCTACGACCAGTCCAGTGGGGGTACTGGATTGGTATGTCAGTGTCTACTAATATTCCTTGAATCAACTCATACTCACAATTTGACGAGCTTGCTCGAAATCGTCAATGTCGACTAAATCGTACAACCTAAGGATATGTTTCTCTTCGCGGAATTCACATGCCTCCTGAAATTGCTTGAGAGCACCATCTGGGTCGAATTGACGGGCGGCTAGAAATCGTCTAGTGGGGTTAGCACCAATAGCAAAAAAAACTCGATTTCGTACACATAGCATAACGTACAGAAGGGTGGTCGGATCCGATAGCCCGTCGCACAGGTCCCGACTTTCTAGGGTATTGTGCCCAGTCAAAAGCCCTTTTTCTTGGGTTGATTGCTTGAATGCTTTGAACGAAGCCTCATGCTCAGGTGGAATGCCGATATCTGGTTGATCGGCGTCCATGAGGAAAATAATTCAAAGATTCAAAAATTTGAACCAGGTACACAAGTATTAGAGTGATATCATTATCAGCGAAGAGCCAGGTGGCAACATAAGGTTAATGCGAACTACGCGACCACAAGGATCTGCACGCTGATGAATACCCCGCGCAGGATATCCAACCCGACTAGCCGGGGTCATCTGGGCACCATCGGCTCCTAGCAGGGCTGTAGTTTTCCTCGCTTCTCCGTTTGAATTCGGGCTATACGAACCGCCGGTTGAGTTGTGAATTGACCTGAAAACTAGAACGTGTTGGCCTTAATCTTAATGTGAACAAGATTCAATCAATTCTGCTAGTATTATGCAATGTGCGATCTAACGTACGATACGGAGTATAAGTTGCTCGGCTTAGGAGGTCAATTCCTAAATATGAGTGAAGGGATAGATCATTAATATGTACAGGCGCTGGTTATTGTATGGATTCGATGTGATCACTAGGGGCGACGCACCTATATTCATTCGTCATGTTTGTCAAATCGTTGATGCCTGCTTCAGGTAAGTCAGCTCTTCGGCCCTTGCTTCTTCGACACGACAGTTTTCTATCATTTCCCCCTCCACTCTCTCACCACTAATTCTTCGATTCTACTTGTCTCATCCATTATCTGTCATATGCCTAATCTTCACCTATCCCAGCTCAATCCACGTTTTGCTTCAAATAAAGCTGTTCATATCAAAAGTCCCATCCCGAGTTCTTGGCCCACTATGCAGACTTCCGAGTACCTTCCACGGGGTACAGATCTATCCGAAATTGCCGCTTCGACTGCCCTCGTTCTCATGCCATTCGAACCAGCACCAATGGGGTATAAACAACAAGTCCTAGTTGATCCCATTTCTCACCTCAACACATCGTTAGAAACCCTACCGCCCGAGATTAGACGATATTTGCTCTCCATGATGGAATTTAAGGCATTGAAATCTTTGCTTCATGCATCTCCAGTATTTTGTCAACAATACCTGGTAGATCAAAATTAGGTCCTTTGTCGATAGCTTGTAGCAACCTTCCGCAGCAACAACCTCACATGTGAGGTTCGTGCTGTCTACCAGTCCGGCCTCATGGCTTTTTGGGAGGCACGCACTACACACACCGTAAACAGCTCATTCAAGCGTATCGGAACGGCCGCTTCTCCTGCCACAACTCCCCCTTCAGCGAGTCGGTGACTCTCAACAGAGCTCACGCTAGATGAAGCTGTCAGCACAGGGGAATTTTATTGCTCAAACATCCAGCCTCTCAAGCGGAAATACACCAGTTGGACCTTGGGAAATCTTGCAGGTGGACTACAAATTCTCTATGGTCAAACTAGCGATCGTTTGAGTGAGACTGAAGAGATACCTCTGGTGCGCACCCTTTACCGATTCCAGCTCTGCTGCAACTTATCCGGTCATGGCTACAATGAACCTATCTTCAGCCGCGCCCCTGAATATGAGGGATCAGATGTCTCGGAGCTACTCCAGTCACTATTTGACCCCTGGGAGATTAAGGAAATTGTCTGCATTCACGAGTTTGCGATGCAGACATACCGGGAGCTCTCCCCCGTTAACCGGAACTGGCCAAATTTATTGAGATCTGTGCCTGAAAGGACAGGCCGCAATTCCCGAGGGAGTGGGCTCATACTAGGCGGGTGATTGGCTCGAGATAGCCGTTCATCCCGCGACGCACCAAGTTTTGGAACAACACACGTCCTCACTCTCGTTCAGCTGCGAATTGAGGGAGCGAGTCATGTTTAACATGCCCTGGGAAGCTCTTCCCACTCACTGCTATCCTTGATAAGCGAGTTGTGTTCCCTATGGCTACGGGGTATCAGGCTTATGGATTCACTCGCTTACACAGTTGGTGGGCGCCTCGTATAGGTCCTGCATGAAGCCAATTCAGGGGTAGCGTCGACAACAAAGTGGAATCTTCATCGGTTCTGGGCAGCCTATCGGGGCCTGTTTTTAGATTATGCAGAGGGGTGTGTTCTAAATCAGCGTGGTGGCTTCTCATCATAAAACTCCTGATGTGATAAATGTCAGAATCACTTTTAGTATACTGTCCCCACCTACTCCGTGCCTCCCACGGGTATTGACGACTACCCCATTCGATGCGTGGCTTGCTGACGGAAATTGGATAACGGCGCCATAATATCGCCATGGGGTTGGAAAGGCCGGACCCCTCCTCAAGCCAATGTTCCGGCCGCTTTTCGCTTGCGTCGAGCTTTCAGCCGCACTAATGTGGAATCCAACATTAGGCCATTCAAAACCTCGTCTTTCCCTAGTTTCCCATTTATTTCACACTTAGCACAGACCAAGCCAAAACTAAAATATCATCCAATGGGTGCAGTTCAAGATGATGGCGAGTATAATTTGCAGGAGGCATGGGACAAAGCATGCACGTCCTTTGCGAATACAGCCAAAATCGACCTCACTACGGCGCCTAAGTTCTCTATCGATGAAGTCCTCGATCAAATTCGGGTGAAGCAAGATGACGATGATGAGAAAAACAACAAGTATGCCGCTGCAAAAGATGTGATTGGCAAGACATTGAAATTCATCACACTGCTGGGAGGGATCGCGGCCCAGGGTGCCAGTATGGTAAGTGACTATGACCCCCAACGGTGACGTTGCTAATAGTCATGGCTTAGGTATTTGCGCCTGCTGACCTCTGCTTCAATGCAATTTCATATCTAATTGACACTGGAGCAAAATTCAAACGCATTTTCAGCGGCCTGGCCGAGTTGTTCCGCCGCATCTCTGATGTGCTCGAACGCTGCAAAATCTATATGCGCTTGCCAGCGGACGCAGTTGACGTCGCGCTCCGCAAGATTATCAATGAAGAACTAGTGTGCTTTGTCGACATTTGCGCGTTGTCGATTAAGGTTCTCAAAGGCCACAAAGTCTTTATCGCGCTCAAGGTATTTGCCTTCAATAGCGACGAAGGCGTGAACGACCAGCTGACTCGGCTGGCCACGCTAGTTGAACGCGAGTCTCAGATGCGGGCAACACTAGGGTTCGAGTCGCAAAAGACAAGCGAGAGAAACATCATTGAGAACATGGATGGCACCAGAAAAATCAACGCAGCAGTCGATAAGCTGCTCAACTTTGAGAATAAGAGAGATGCAAACACTGCCTCAAAGAAGCTTCTGGCGAGTATCGATCTCAGTCTGGACATTCCTAGCGAGACTTTCAAAGTCGTTCAAAAGACCTTACGACGCCTCTCGGGTGACCAGGTCCAGGGGAGCGGAGAGTGGCTTCGGAGTGATCCACTATATGCTGAGTGGGCGTCCCACGAAAAATCGCCGTTCTCAGTCCTTGGTATCTCCGGGGGTGAGGGATATGGCAAGTCGTTCCTCTTTGCGAGTATCGTCAAACGCCTACAAGAAGTACAACCTCAATCTGAAAATGATATGAGGTGCATTTCCACTGCCTACCATATCTTTGACGAAGATAATCAACAAACATCTTTGATCAAGGCCCTCAAGGTGCTTGCGTGGCAGGTCGCCGACCAAGATATTGTTTATCGCAAAGATGTGAGCTCTGTGAAATCAGCTGGCATCAACAATATAGGGGATCTTTGGGGTGTTCTCTTTTCTAAATCGTACAAGACCGACTCAACATTCTTTCTTCTCCTGGATGGCATTGACCAGATAGAGAAGAGCGAACTCAACGAGTTTATTCAGGTTTTAGAGGGATTACAGGCTACCTCTGAGACCTGGTCACACTTCAAGATCCGCATTCTTACCACTGGACGAGACGAAACAATGAGCAAGGTCAAAAGTCATCTTGGGGGAGGGATGGCCATAATTGAGATGGCATCCGAAAGTAACGATGATATAGAGAAGTTCATCATTCACCGCATGAACAAGATGGAGATTCTGAGCGGCTCGTCAGATCAGGTACTCTCTCTTCAACGCGACATATTAGAGAATTTGAAGACCCATACCCATGGCGATTTCGTCAATATCGGCCTCTTACTGCAGGAGATCAGCGGCAAGCAGCGTCCTGGTGAGATCCGGGATATCTTATCCCGCTCGGGAGGCAACCGATCCGACACTATCGCGAGAAAGATTGAACGCCTCAACGAGACACTCAACGAAGAAGACATCTCAGACCTGAATGTCATCCTCACATGGGTTTTGTTTTCCTGCTGGCCAATATCTCTGGAGGATCTAGAGGGGGTCCTCTTCCTGAAGGCTGGAGAGTCTTCTCTTCGGCCTCTGGCAGAAAAGATAACTGACCAATATTCCTCACTTCTCTGGGTCATGGGAGAACCGCATCCCACGACTAAGGTCATCCCAACTACCTCGATTGTGTCGCTAGTCTCCGACTCAATAGAGGAGTTCCTACTACAGAAAGATGAGTCCGACAACCCTGAAGACGCCCCAGACCTAGACCTTACTGGCAATATCAACGAAGTCGAGGTCAGGGTTGTCCGTCGGTTCTTAGAGTCTGTCTGCGATCCCAAGCTGTTCTCCAAATTTGGGTTCGAAGAGTTCTTCCAGCGGAAACTGAAAGGGAAAACAGCCCTGGTTGGAGTCGATAGCGACATCGCTCATTTGAGTATCCTGTCAACATGCTTGGAGGTTATTCACCACCAGGAATCCCCAAAATTATCATCTCTGCTCACTTACTCGAGTTATCATCTTTCCACGCATCTTGAACAAGTGGACCCTTCACTAATGCAACCACAGCAAAAGGTTGCTCTTGGTCCGCAGTTTGTCGGCCTCTTTACAGACGAAGAGATAATCAAAAAATGGTGGCAGCCAACCAATATCTGGTTACGGAATCGATGGATCTACCATGACGAGTTTGCTGAAAATGCGTTGAGGTGGCTTCAAGACTCTGCGGTCACTAAAAGGCTCCCTGACGACCAGTTTATTTGGGTGAAAAGTTTGAGTTCCAAGTCTGCGCCTGATGCAGATGTTCTGGAGCACGTTGCAACTTTTGTTGCCCGTCGCTGGTTGCAATCGCATTGTCCTTCAGACGAGATCAAGGCTTGCTTCGCTATAATCTATGGATATATTACTAAGGTATGCCCTTGATTATTCCACGCAAACTCTGGCCAGACTTGAAGCTAATTAACTTATCAGATTGAGAATCGCAAAAACCCTAAGATCCAAAGATCAACCAGTGACCCAAACCCCGAAAATATCGATGTTCCCCAAATTCTTGATTCAGCTGAATGGGCTCGACAGAAGCTTGGACTGGATAGTCTAGGGTATGAGGAGACCCGCAACCTAGCGCGCACACTCAGACAGTATGGAAAATACGCTGAGTCCATTGAACATTTCAAGCTTGCGTGCTCGCTCCAGGAGTACAACTGGCTAGCGCAATGGGGCCTCGCGGCCGTGTATGACTCCCAGGGTGAATACGCGCTTGCGATTGAGGGAATCGAGGTCGCAAAAAGTATAATTAAGAGTGGCGAGATACGCGATGATGATGGGGAGTTGGTACTAATGGACCGCAAAATCGCTCAGTACAACAAGTTGTTGGGTAATAGCGACAAAGCGTTCGCGATACACGAGGAAATGCTGCGCAATGACCCGAATGACTACAACGCGGCGTTGGAGATGACGATACAATTCCACAGTGACAAGAACTACGAGGGCCTGCTCAAATTCCTCCATTCACTCAAGGCCTCCACGGATGATTCAACCGGCTTAGACAGGCGAACGCTGATGTTATATGAGCTCTACTCCAGCAGTGACTATCACGAGGCAATGCTCGATCTCGCATCCGATGGCGATGCCTTTGATGTTGTCTTTGAATGTTATCAGCTGGCCATTGTTGCCGCTAAAGAGCAACTCGCCGAGGCGACCAAGAAGGGCGACGTCGACGAAGAAATGCAACAGCATTCCTGTCAAGGATTCCTCATGCATAAGCTTGCGAACCTTTGCTACAGTAATAGCTCCGAAAACGTCGAGCGGAGGGAATTCGCCATCGAACAGTGGGTACGCATTCTACAAATTGAGGAAACCAACGAGGAGATGTTCCTCTCGTACACGAAAGACATGGCCCGTACAAAGCTCATGAACGTGTTTTTCCATGAGGCGATGCGAGATCCAAACACCTCAGGTACCTATCTGGAGCAGTTGGAACAGCTGGGCACATTCAAGTCCACAAACTATATTGACGATGCGCGCCCTAAAATATATGCAGCAGAACTTGTCGCACGATATCACGCGCTTCAAGGTGACGAGAAGAAGGCTAAGGATGCCCTACGCGTGCACATCAAACGCAATATTAACATTCTCTCTGACGATGATCCGTTGAATGACTCGCAGGGACACCTGAGCTTGGCGAGATATCTTATGTTTGCGGGCCAGGACATAGACTGCCTCGCTGCTTGGTCATTGCTTGCTCCTTGTAACAACCCAGAGAGGGAAGCAGAGAGCGACCCAGATTTATCAGAGACCGAGACAGCCTCGCGGGCTCCTGGGCCCATGTGGGAACCATGCTCTGGCTGTGGGGTTCATATTGACTACGCAGATGACATTTATGTATGCAGAGAGTGCGAAGATATCCAATTTCACGCGGCCTGTTACCCCCAGCTACGGGAAGGAACCGCCATAGAGCCCGTCTGTGATAAGGATCACGAAATGCTGCATGTCCCACCGTATGATCCCGCTGAGTGCCAAAGAGTTGGAGAGGGTAACATCCTGGTTGGCGAGGAAATCATCCCTGTTACTGAGTGGCTCCGACGACTCAAGGAGAACTGGAATATTCGTTCGTGATTGTACGCATGTAAGGAGCTCGTCACTGTTAAGCATGCCTCAGGTGATAGCTTTCTGTTTTCTTAGTTCCTTTATGTGGACCGTTTCGAAATGAACTTCAGTTGATCAATCCGAGAAAGAAATACCTGATATAGGATGACAACACCATGTTAGTCTTTCATAACGATTAGCAATTACCATTGGGTTCAATTATTTTGATCAACCGCATATTCTAAAGGCTTCTAGTGGTTGGACTATGTACATCAGCTGCGTTGCTCAGTTTGCGTTAGGATCAATCGAGTGTAGCGTTTCGCGAGCACCAAAAGTCTCATGTCACAATATATGTTTTACATACATTATTATATCTTTCGTAACTAAATAAAAAACTAACTTCAACTTCATCATCAAACAAAACATCACAGCACATATAAAACCTCCATCTCGAGTTTGATATAGCGATGTTTCAGCTTTTATCAAAGCATCCATATGGGATAGTAGACTGATTCCGCCACTTGGATGCCTATCCTAAAACATGACTAGTGGGCATTCCCTTCTCATGAAAAATAACTCCTTATTTTGGGGATCTGGTAATTGCCTCCTAGGTCAATGTTGAAAGCTCCCTCCTACTGCCTCGAATGGTCTCACTCGGCAAGGCCAAGTTAAAGTCTGAAACTCAACAATATCATAATCGTCTCCAGTGAGTTGTTATTCTCTTCCACGCGGTAGTAAGCGAATATCGTGCGTGCAGAAGCGCAGCTAGTGCTAGTCACTTTTTGAGTTACATCGCACCTCGTACTTCTTTGGCCCCGCGAACACGAGATGCCCAGCGAACCAGGGGCTCAACCCGAGTCTTGGCTGAAAAGTACGAGCTAGATCGCCCTGGAATATTACTGTATTGGGACCATTGAAGAGTTCAGGATAAAGAGCCACCTGTCGATCACTAATGCGGGGGTTAACACTAAGTCCAAAAATAGATCCAGGGCCATGTTTACTAGGAGATAAAAATCTTCACGGTAATGTTACTTTATCTGGTATTTTTCAAGGCAGAGTAGATCGACAGCCTCGTCCTTTTGTTGAGAGAAGAACTATACTCCCCGGGTAGCATAGTGTAAAGGCAATCCTAAAGAGATCTGTTTTGCTTTGAATGCAGTATCCCGGCTGGATCCCAAAATGAGAATACGAGAACCTGTACTCCGTAGTCGATTGTTCTCTTGTCGTTCTTCTAACCCTAAACAGAACTATCTTCACTTTGATCAACATGACCCCCTCGACACCTCCACCTTGTCGACAGGGGATTATCTACCAATCCCTCAAGTAGTTAGTAATAGTTATCGTATTCCACCTTTACGATTGGAATCCTGGCCCTGTCGACGATGCTGATCTCTCGTGATATGTTCTATTCTGGCTTCACTCGGCACGATACGAGCATTGGCATCGATGAAGTTACATCTATCACTTTATTAGAACGGACCCGATGCCACCTAAGAAGCTATATAAACAACCACCCTCCTCATTTCTACGCTCTTAACCATCCGCTCAAACAAGATCAAATCTCAATCTCAATCTCAACATCAAACATTCAATCCACATCTACTCTTTCAACTCGCTATTTTAGCATTCCAACTCCTCCAATCTATATTCAGCTTCCAACAAAATGAAGTTCACCGCTACCACCCTCGCTGCCATCGTTGCTGTCCTCCCTATGACCAACGCCTGGATCTTCACCAGCTGCAGCCGACAGTGGGATGGCGAATACAACAAGGGCTGCACCAAGGCTGCCTGCAAGTCCGGTGACAAGATTGACTGGGAGAACCAATGGTTCTCAGACTGCACTCTTCGTGTCTACAGCGATAGCTCTTGCAAGAAGCAGATTGGAATCGCATCTGATGACTGGAATGATCACAAATTGAGCAAGAGCATGGGTAGCTTCCGTGTTTCGGGTTGCCCCAAGGACTAGGGTGTTCATTTTGGCTGTGATGGACATGGATAGACATGATGGCCGTCGTGGAATACTGGGCAATGGGAGGATGGGGGGGGGGGGGAGGGGACAGCGGTGTTTGTTTGGGTTGATGTTCCCTGTTTGGTGTCAAGTAGGATGGATTGGTCTTGATCTTCACGGCTGTCTTTTAGTTAGCACTGAATCCTAGGCCTTTTGAAATGATGACCTACGTTTCCTGTAAATGGTGTGGGTTACACCTAGACCTGTCACTTCCTAGGTTCCATTTATGTGTATCATATCACGTATATCATACCTTGCAGCCACGGGAGACTTCGTATATAACTTGAAACAATGCCGTGTCAATGAAACGCCCCCAGAGAATTCTGTATACCCGTCGGCCTATACAGTAGACACGTACGGCGCACATACAATAGTAGTTCTACAGGGGTTCCAATTTTCATTTCACTGGCCTCGGTAGGTCAGTTAACCTTCATTGTAGATAGATACACATACTACCCTCATCAAATATATATCTGGTTTACACAGCACTACATGGCCATATAATAAGCTAATTAAGTTCAGTAAAAGATATATTACTAATTGATAACCGCATCAATAATATATCGCCTAATATTTTGTATAATACCCTTTTGCAGCCTACGGCTGTAACCAAAATCATTAGCTAGGTTTAATTGCGAAATCCCATTCTTATGGCAAGCTATTACAGCAAACCTCTGTACTGAGCTTAATCCAGCCAATTTATACGCCTGTGGCCAAATTCCATTGGGATTAGACGACTAGGGGGGTGTAGTAAGAAAAATAAAATGGTGGGTGGTTATTGAGGTGATAGTAGTGGGGCGGAGTGGGAAGTTACTTTAATCCCCTATTTAACTAGCTATCTTTGTGGACATATACCACGCATCAATGAATGACTTGTGCCATGAGACTGCCAGAAAAAGAAAACAGTTGACCTGCATGAGTGAAGAGATGAAAGTGGTACTTCCAAAAATTATTTCAAGACTCAAAATTACGGGGACTGACACGTGCTCGAGTTCATTAGCCATCAAAACTATAGTTAAACTGAATTCTTCATACTGATCCTTTTGTACTAGGCGCGGCGATATTGTTTATCCTGGGTTTGTGAGGTGGAATGATATAAATGTGAAGCTGGCATATAGCTGATTGAAGTTTATGTAAAGACATCAATGTACCATTAATGGTCTATTCTAAGGTTCCCATAATGTCATGTCTATCAAGTCCAAATTCCAGCGCCCCCAAACACCAAAACACAATAGCCATCCCAATGACGAATCTACACATTTAACTCCCGGGCAGACGTGATAGGTAGTATCTCATCTTTTTCTTTCGAAGTCCACGCCGAATTCCTACCCCATGAACGGGAGAACTTTTCAAACGCCGCTGTAAGTGCACCCATCTTTGGATCTATATGCTTTGTCCACTGCTGGACAACATATAGCAAGAATGTAAAAAATATAATCAGAATAACCCCAAGTCGGAATGGGGTTGGCGTGGGAATATATGACTCCGGGTCAGGCGTTACATCTGCTTTCACAGTCGGCTCAAATCCAAATGACATGGGCAGATAGACAAGATAAACCAGAACGGATCTCATTAGTGGTCCGTGGACGAGATATAACGGGAAGCTTATCGATCCCAGCCACAGCAGCACGGGGTGAGAGAGCATCCTTCGCATAAAGGGAGAAAGCATCACCCCAAGGCATATCATCTGCGCCCCAAGGCCGGCATAGTAGCGGCTGACGTTGGCATCTTTTGGGAAGATGATTTCGGCAAGCGACGCAAGCTGAAAAGACCACGCGGTTTGGTCGGCGTATTGATCTGGATACGAGCAGATGTAGAGGCCTAAGGTGACGAGACCGTAGGGTATGATTCTGAAGATAGTGCGTGGTTGGAGGGCTGCCAGGTTGTAAAATGAAAGTTCGGCTAGTATCATGCCAGCGAAAATGTTTATACCAACAGTACCTGTAAGAAGTTATCAGCGTGGTGTTTAGTATTGTGATATTATCCCAAACTTACCATCTAGGGTTGCCCAGCTATAGCTATATAGGACCATTTGCGCACAGAGGCGAAAAACTGGCGTGGTGTTTACCAAAGCCAGCAGGGTCATGAATACGTATAGGGAGCCACGGAAAAGGGGTAGTAGTGCCCATTGTGGTTGATCGTAGGCATTTTCTCCGTACATCCACGTCCCCAATAGCTCTCGTAGTAGATCCACGACAGCAGCGCTGAAAGATGAGCTTCGTTGGGGGCTCGTCGCTCTCAGCCAGTATGCATCTACCCTTCTCCCTAATTGGAAGACACCGAACTGACATGCAAGCCAAGCTAAAGTTGTCATTAGGGTAGCGGGGAAGACTAATCTCCATTTGCGCCGGAAGGCGCCTGTCGATAGCGTAGCGAGAGCATCGGCTGTAGCCCCTCGTCGGGCTAGCTGGAGCGGTTTTAGGGCATTGACGAACCCGAGTAATACCATAAAAACGGCTACCCAGGCCTGGCCCTGTATGACGAGTCTAAAAAATGGTCGCTGAAACAAAATAGACTTTCCAGTTTCCGCGAAAGACGGCGGGATCAGATATGTCGCAAAGGATAGACAAGTATGGCTAGCGACCACAAAAAGAGCGGCAATGCCTCGGAGACCCTAAACGACCCTAATGAGTGACAGTTTAGCATGCGGGGGATTGGAAATAACACTTACATCTGCCCAACTACTGGAACGGATGTGAGCTGCAGATTTCTTGGTCGCCAGGTCGACAGTCATATTGGGCAAACGGGTTCATTGCTTGTGGTACCGGTCAATAGTACGCCGCTGCTGCTGCAGCTCCCCTGGCACATATACATACATCCCGTTGGTCAATCATGCCTTGTTCCGGGGAGACATTTCGAGACTCTCGAAATGAATACGAAATACGAAAACGTCAATGTGAGATCGTATTGGAATAGTTGACAGTTGATATCCGTTATCCGAAGACGGAAGGGTTCGAGCGGGCTAACCACATTCCACAGCCATGCGTAGATGAATTGGGAGTTTTACAAAAAATAGTGGGAAACTAGATATTAATTTGAGATATTCAATTGGTCTAGAATCCAGGGGTTCTGCTGTAAAATAGAACAAGAATAGTCTGCCAGTTATTGGGACATATTAAGTTGCTTTTAGTAGTCTTTCATATATTCTTTTGGGTATTTTTTTTTGTAGATATTTCCCCCTTCTTAGTGCTATAACTCCCAGGATAAGAATAATTACCTGTATAATTTAGAATATAGTGAAAAAGGTGTGCAATATGCATATAATATGTGACTACTCCATATAAAAGTCCAGAGTTCCGGATCGACACATGAATTTCCGACCTATCAATTTTTATACAAAGATGAGAACAATGAGGATATTATAGAATATAGTTAGTAGATATCTAACGGTTAATTCTTTTATGAAAATATTTCAACTAACAGGATTTAATATATGTACTTCGTAGATAACTTGAAATGCCCCTTTGTCCATATTACGTCACATGACACTAACCCCGATCCAGGCTTTGTTGATTTTGTTTCAACTGCGCCTTTTCTCTCTTTTCTTTTTCCACAGTCCTCTGGCAGGCTGTCTCCCAAATTTGGTCTCTCACCTCTTGTCTTTCGTTTCTCCAAATTCATTCATTCACTATCCCTTTGGGGTTCCATTTGTTGAAAAATACCCCCTTTGCCGAGCCCGAATATTCTTGTGGTTATCGATTGATAGCTCTTCGATAACAAATGTCCAGCCGGAACTGGGTGCGACATCGTGGCCATGGTCACAGAAAACGTAACTCGATATCCGCCTCCTTCGGCTGATTTCGATCTCCCCGGCCGGCGCAGAGTTCCCCACCCACCACGATTGGAGTCTTTGACCGATCCACGCGCCCGAACCGCAAATTCCGCTACGAGATCTTCACCTCGCTCTCCCCGCTCTCCACGTCGCCAGAGATCGCGTTCGCCTCTACCGCGGACTCATCCTCACGAAAACCCTTGGCCACCTACGCCGCCTCACCATGGCTCCTCGCAGGGTACGAGGGGCGAATGGAAAACCCCTAGACCGACCGGTCGCCCTCAAATATACGCCACACCACCTGAAACCCATCCCCCGAATTGGCCCGCGCGAGAGGAATTCGAACGGCCGATGCATCGGAAAGCTGCGCCTACGCGAGGCGGGCTCCGTATATCCATGTCAACATCCAGGTTGAACAATAGGCGCCCGAGGACGCAGGAATCTATGGAGCGCCGCCAACAAGAACTGAGCCCTCAGGGACTCCCACTGTCACGCTACCCAACAAACGGGGCCGCGGATGAGAATCCTCCCCAACCAAGCATCAATTCGTCCGAAACCTGGCGCTCGAGTATTGAACAAGCAAGTGGAACAGAGCGTAGCAGCGTCCTGACCAAGAGCAGCTCGATCACCGATCTTTCGCCGGATACCCCCGACGCGCCTTACGGGATGGACAATGGGATGAGTGTCGAAGATGCCATTTCCATGTATCTTGATGGCTTCAGCGATGTGACTGAAGAGCCTGGCTCGCCAAAATCCTACGCAGGAAGTAAAGCGCCATCAATAACGCCCCCACCATCACGCGATTCACACATAGATGAAGTACACTCACAAGATCCGTCGCTGAGCGACGTTCCTCCGATACCCCCGATGCCAGAATTTACCATGTCGCAAATCACACGACCAGATTCATTGTTTTTACCAAACCTGACTTATTCCGCACCCACACCCATACCGCCCATACTCCCAGAATCCCCGCCAGAGTTCACACCCTTAGAACCCGCAGTACCCGAATATCCACAGGAAACCGACCCATCAGACCCTGTTGTGCCAGACTCTCCGCCCGATCTCACTCCCTCCGCATCGCCGGTACCTGAGGTGTCTGAGGTGCCTCCTGCACACCAACGACAGCCTTCGAAAAAAGTGTTTATTCCTGGATTAGTGCCTCCACAACTCCGCTCTGGGGACGGCCCTCGAGACGATTACGGATTTCGCAAAGCCACCCAGTATGTAACCCTGGACGAATACGAGACCTGGAAAGGATCCTACTCCCACCATGTGACGCAAAGAAGAGCCAAATGGTGTGAATTGCTCAGGGAAAACGGGCTGCCCACATCGGAACCCACAACGTTCCCGCCACAGTCTTCCAAAGTCAAGCGATATGTTCGCAAAGGAATTCCTCCCGAGTTCCGAGGTGCGGCTTGGTTCTATTATGCCGGCGGGTACGAGCTTTTGAACCGGAACCTTGGCCAGTACGATGAACTTGTTGCGAAGGCCATGAGCTCACCAAGCAACGATGACAAGGAGCACATCGAGCGTGATCTCCACCGCACATTCCCTGACAACCTTCATTTCAAACCGGAGCCCACCGCCGAGCAAGAAGAACATTCCGGGAGCAGCAATCCGAATTATTCTAATGTCACCACGGAGACGCAGATGATTCAGTCCCTCCGTCGGGTTCTGTATGCTTATGCGCTGCATAACCCCAAAGTTGGATATACCCAGTCTCTGAATTTTATCACGGGAATGCTCCTTCTTTTCCTGTCCGAGGAAAAAGCATTCTGGATGCTGCATATCATCGCTGCAGACTACTTGCCTGGAACCCATGAGATCAGTCTGGAGGGTGCCAACATTGACCTCTGGATTCTCATGGTCCTGCTCAGGGACTCCATGCCGGCCATCTATTCCAAGATCGCTGCCATGGGAGGAACCCCGTCCGGACGGGGTAAGATGCCTCCCTTGACAGTGCACTCCCGGCTGCCGGACATCACCCTCGGACTGACCAACTGGCTCATGTCAGTTTTCATCGGAAGTTTACCTCTAGAAACCACCCTCCGAGTGTGGGATGTTTTCTTCTACGAGGGCTCTAAGACTTTCTTCCGCGTATCTTTGGCAATCTTCAAGTCATGCGAAAAGAACATTCTCGGCGTGACAGATCCCATGGAAGCATTCCAGATCGTCCAAACCGTCCCTAAAAAGCTGTTGGATGCCAACATGTTGATGGATGAATGTTTCGTACGTCGCCACCGCGTTGGCCAAGGCCGTATCGAAGAACTCCGAGCTCAACGCCGGAAGGCCGTCCGCGAAGAGAAGTTGCGACGATCAGTCGCCTTCAGTAAAGGTCAGCTTCATTCTGGAACCGATGACTTCACCGGTCGATCCCACACACCGATCCCGGGCCTCGAGCATCGGGTCGTTGGTTCATGGCGTCACTTGAAACAACATGCATTTCGTTAAGCGAATGATCACCCCGGCGTCCATCTCTGTTGGACGTCTTTCCCAGGCGGCCCTCCGTGTCATCTCCTTAATGTCTGTAATCGTAATTGTGAATTCGGGGTTTAGCGAGGCTCTTTGCCTGCATTATAGGCGTCTTGGATTCGAGAGGTGAAAAGGGGAAACATTTATGGCATTTGCATTTGTACATAGAAATTACATACACATCTATGTTTGCCGAGCAGGCAACCGACTTGGCAGTTCTCATTGGATATCCCTGTAGGGCTGTAATACGACAATATGACCAAAAAGCAAATCATTCGTCGAGCTCCTTTTGCTTTTTACGTTCTCCGCCCCTTCCCCTTGTCCTTCGCCCTAAATTAATCCTTTGCGTTGAACCAAAGATATAGCCTCCACTACGATGTCACTTACCGTTCAATCGCCTACTTCAAAGCCTCAATTAAACGTGCACTACTTGGCACCCGGATCTTCCGTGATACCCCCCAAAACCGTCAATGAGTCCTGTCAAAATCAGAGCAACTTACTCTTCAACCACGGTGTCACTAGTGTGAAAACCTCCCCCAAAGTAGTCATCAAGATTGACACTCATGTCAACTTTCTCGAAGTCCAAAACATGATCTATATTGCACAAAACACAGGAATTTCCGTTCCCAAAGTTTTCGCCTGTTATACATACGGCCCTGTAGATCGTGTTCCTGACGACTACGGGGGGTCTTTACGATACCTAGATCTTTATGAGTTGTATTGATGGTGACACACTCCACACGGCGTGGGGTACTTGCGATGTGTATACTAAAACGCATATCTTAACCCAGCTTACGGGGTATATCTAAAGAGATGCGTGGTTTGACCAGTGAGGGTTATATTAGGTCTGCTGATCACTGTCTATCGACTTCTCTTGATAAAGGTATTCTCTATGTATATTATACATATAACGTATTTCACATGCGAGTGGTCCACACAAGCGAGTGGTCCACGCAAAAACACATAGTAAAAGCGATATAGTTGTCACTTATATTTCAACAACTAACGTTTTTATCTAGCTTCATAACTTGCCGATAATGATTGATAAGCATTTTTAATATAATATATCAATCTTAAACGAATCGAATACTTCCATTGTTGTGGTATTCAAAATTACGCCGCTGGATTCTACAAATATATATATCTCAATTACCAGCCTATTAAATTCCCTCAAAATATATAAAGTAACTAGATATCACATAAGCAGCATTAGGCTGGAAGAGCCAGTTTATATACAAAACCGTTGTTGCACTAACATGTTGTAATTTATCGCTTTTACTATGTGTTTTGGCGTGGACCACTGGCTTGTGTGGACCACTCGCATGTGAAATACGTTAGCTTTGTTTCAACTAACACTCTCTTTAAAAGGCCTCTTTAAATGACAGGAGGATTTTAATACAGGCCTTCTGAATACCTATCAAAAACGACCGCCAAACGACATATTGGAAGTTTCCTTTATGGAATGCTTCCTACAAACCACTATATTCTATTCACGCACACGGTGATCTCTGGCCTCAGAATATTATGGTTAAAGATAGTAATGTGGTTGCTATTATTGACTGGGAGCTTCGTGGTATCCTGAATACTGGGAATTTGCGAACTTTATTTAGGGTTGGCAGAGTGATTGGACGGACTATGTGGTGCAGCCCTACCAGAATATTTTATGCAACGGTTCCTGATGGAGAAAGTTGTTGATTTAGGAAAAGGGTCTTAACAAGGTGGCTATAAGCGATATATTCAGAATATAGATGACTGTTAAGGAGTTGAGTTCATAAATAGATCATATTAAAGAGACTTTACAATTCTAATAAAATATGATATCCAATTGCCGAAAATTTTGGCCATGTGAAATGTTCGGAATCCCTCCGGTCTCCAATCGAGGGTCCAGCGGTCCAAGATTTTCACCCGGCTTTTAGCTATGTCTTATAGGCTGAATGTTCGTCAATCCATATATCGAGCCAAAACATTTTATCAAGATAATCGGTAATAGGGCTAGAATGGAGCCATGTTTTACAAACAATTACGAGATCAGTTGAAAGTTTTATTAAAATTTTTGAAATTACTAGTGTTTTTAGTGGTGTTGAGTTTTTTTCAGATCTGTTTAGCGTATTAGATCGGCGATCCCTGTAGGGATGGATCCACAAGGGCGGATCCCGTTCATTGGCAATCGAGATTTCTTGTTTGGTTCGTGTCGTCACTAGTCAAGGTAGTATCCTTTCCCCTTTTTTTCCTTTGGCTTTTCCCTCTTCCCCTGAGCCTCACAGATATGAGTGGACAAGCTGCTAGCTATTATAACGAGGGCGCGCCTCAGGGTCCGCCTCAGCCCTACGCCTATGAGGGCAATAACTACCAACAGCCAAATGTTCAGCCTGCCCCATACCCCCAGCCAAATTACCAGCAACCAACCTATCAACCCACCTATCAGCAACCGGCACCTGAAGCCAAACCACCGCCACAGTACCAGCAAAATGTCCCAGAATCCGGATACAGCTTTGACCAGGCGTTCAAGATCGAAAAGCCCAAGTGGAATGATCTGTGGGCAGGTCTCTTGGTGAGTGTGTCCGTGTCGCACTGAAAACCTCCAAACTGACTCGGTACACAGTTAATCGCCGTCTTCCTCGGGTATGCCGCCGTGTCGGGACTGACCATCCACAAATATGCCACCAACAAAGGCTTCAATGGAGGAGGTATCTACGACTCGGCCAATGACTTCTCCCTCGACACCAACACCCTCGTGCTATTTATCTTCGTCCTCGTCGTCGCCCTAGTGTTTTCCTGGCTCTATTTCATGGGGGCAAGATACTTCACCAAAACCTTCATCTGGGCAACCGGCATCCTCAACATCGTCTTCGCCCTCGCAACGGGCATCTACTACATCGCCCGCAAGCAATACGGAGGCGGCATCGCATTCCTAGTCTTCGGTGTCTTCGCAATCGTCTGTTTCATCAGCTGGATCCCGCGTATCCCCTTCACAGCCTTTATGCTGCAGACCGCCATGGACGTAGCCCGCGGCTACGGACACATCTTCCTAGTCAGCGCGCTGGGCGGAATCGTCACAGTCGCTTTCGCTGCCTGGTTCTCCGTCACTCTGGTCTCGATCTATGTCGCCTACGAGCCCGATTCTTCTGGCGGCGTCAATCCCGCCTGTGCGAACGGCGGCTGCAGTAGAGCAAAGGTCATCGGCCTCGTCGTCTACGTCACCTTCGCCATGTATTGGGTCAGTGAGTGGATCAAGAATACCGTGCATACCACCGTCGCCGGCGTTTACGGCTCCTGGTATTTCTGGAGTAAGTCCGCCGGCGGCATGCCCAAGGGCTCGACCAGTGGCGCGTTCCGTCGTGCGACTACCTACTCCTTTGGCAGTATCAGTCTGGGAAGTCTGATCATCGCGTTCATCAACATGTTGCGACAGGCGTGCTCGATCGCACAGCGACAGGAGGCTTCGGAGGGTAACATAGTCGGCAGTATCGCCGTTTGGATTTTGGGATGTTTCATCTCGCTGCTGGACTGGCTCGTTACGCTTTTCAACCGCTACGCCTTCTGTCACATTGCATTGTATGGAAAGCCTTATATCCCTGCTGCCAAAGATACATGGACTATGATGCGCGACCGAGGAATCGACGCTCTTGTGCAAGACTGCCTGATCGGTCCGGTGTTGACTATGGGCTCGACTTTTGTCGCTTATGTCTGTGCCCTGCTGTCCTATCTCTATTTGCAGTTCACAAACCCAGAGTACAACAGGGATGGTAACTTCACCGCTGTTATCATGGCTTTCGCTTTCTTGATTGGTCTGCAGGTTTGCCAGGTCTTCATGACTCCCATTGGTAGCGGTGTTGAGACTATCTTTGTGGCTATGGCCTGGGATCCTCAGGTCATGATCAATGATCACCCGGATATCTACTACAAGCTCGTGCAGCTTTACCCTAAGGTTCAACAGGCAGTTCACGCTTGAGCTCTTCAGGCAGATTGCAAGGGACTTGAAGTTCGACTGCAATGGTTTAATCTCTGTATGTAAGCGGAATCTATATCCGCCTTCTTCGCCATGTTTATGAATGTTCAGCACAACTTGGTGCATGTTAATTAATAAATAATGCATGATCGATAAGTACCACAAATGTTTCATGTATCATTACTCAAGTTCAATCTAAAATATCATCATACAAAACCCATACCAAAACCCAAAGCCCAAGTAAAAGAGGAAACCCCCTCAAACAACCTACAAAGCAACCATAACAGCCAAAACAACCGCAACCCCAAGCATCACAACACCCCCATTCACCGAAGTCCCCACCGCAGCCCCCGTATAAGGTGAGAAACTCTTCGCATCAACCCCCGAAGCCCCCGCCGAAGGCGTCGCCCCAACCTGTCCAACCACAGTCGAAGCCGCACCACCCATCAACCCATGCTCCCTCCCAACCGACGTCGACGACGCAGCCACCATGACACTCATACTACTCGGCGACGGGACATTAACCGGAACCTGCGAGATATGCATGGTATTTCCAGCAGCAGTAGTGGAGCCGTGGACATGACCCCCAACAGCCGTACTCGTGCATCCGCAATCTGAGCGAGTTTCTGTTACATAGATGGTGAGTTTTGCTCCATCCGCGCGTTTAACGGGTTGCATTGGTTTGCCTGCGTGTCGGAAGACAGGTTTTGTTTGGGTGGGTTTTGCTTCGGTGGATTTAGTTTCGGTTGATTTGGTTTCGGTGGGTTTGGTTTCGGTGGGTTTGGCTTCGGTAGATGTGGGTTCGGTGTCAGGGCAGAGAGCTGCTATTAGGGATATTATATCTAGCCCGATGCAGGCGGGGACGGAGGAGGCCGATAGGGATTGGAAGGCGGATTTGTTGGCGCAAACGCATTCTTGGGACGTTTTGGAGGTGCAGGAGGTGAAAGGTGATTTGGTGACGCTGTTTATGGTGGCGCTCTGGGGTGGTGTTAGCTTGGTTTTGGTTGGGGGTTATTTAGGGTTGGGGGCTGGGATCTTACGGCGCAGCTGAGGTAGTCTGAGGTTGATTGGGCTAGGGCGCTGGCCATGAGGATTGGGGCGATGATGAAGGAACGCATTTTGGACTTTTGTTTTGGTATTTGGGATACTGGAATGGGATTTCTAGTATACAATAGAACGAAGCTATAGAGGGAACAGCGGCCGAGTCGAGGAATACTCTGTGCTTTATGAACAATTGGACTCTGCTGTCAAATATTTTGATAGCAAATATTTGTTACGATATGACATCCCTTTACTCCTTAACGGGGGCGTTAACGACGTCCTGGAATCTGACGGCCGCTAGTTCCGATATAGGGACAGTGCTTGTCCTAAGAGATAAGCTTCAGACATTTTTGATCGGACTCCTACCAGCCACAAGTAGGCTTGATCTTCTGTTAATTATACTGGAATGGTGGAAGAATGTGCCAGTTGCCTTGTCAATCCTGTGTCTCTCTCGGTCCTTTATATTCCGAGGAATGTTGAATTGAAAGATTAAGAATCGTCTCATTTTTCGGTTTCGGGTGTCCTCTTTGGATAAGAGGGGAATTTACTGTTTAATTGGGGGGGATCCAATTCTTGTAATTGAGATCGATACGGCTTAGGGCTATGACGATATTTGCATGTGGTATAAAAGGAGTCGGAGTACGGCCACTTTGAAGTATTCAATTGGGCTCTCTAGCTTTGCATTCTTTTTTTAGTACTAGTACTAATGCCATTTGTTGATGGTCTCCAATGTAAATTGTCAACATACACAACATGGAATCAGCGGTTTCCCTCATATCTCAAGTTCTTTCCTACGAAATATGCAAGCCGTGGCTATGTTCATTTGATCTAATAGGACTAGTGCTCTTTTGCTTTTCAATTCCCTTCTCCGTCCCCTCGACATACGAGTTCCTTAACAATCGCCTCCTCCAGTTTGAGACCAGATGCATTACAGATTTTCCACTGAAGCTCTCTCCACATATTCTCGCATATATCGAGGTTTCGTCTGATGATGTGCTATTGGGAGTTGATGAACTGAGCAATTGACCTTGTGAACGATTTTTTTTTCTGGTGAGAATGCTGGTAGGAGTTTCCGGGGCTTTGGGGGTGCTGGGAAATTCAGATGTGGGTGCCATTAAGAGAGCTTTGGTAAGAATGGGCCGAAGAGATAGGTGGTGTGGAAATAAGGGTCTGTGACCTGGATTTGAGGCAAAATTGTGACATTGAGCTGCTCGTCTTGATCGGCTTTGTAGAAGCCCGGACCAATAGGAGCATTTCCGAGTTCCCAAATGATGGATGCTTGCTCTGACCTTGGGGGTAATGGGCTCAATGGGCTTACTGGGCTGTTTTGAGGGCACCATGGTAGAATGCAAAAGGTTGAAATGATAGAATCTTTCGAACGGGGAACTAGATGCACGGGAAATTGAAATCGCAGGCTGTCCAGTTAGTGAGGTTGACGTTATATCAGGTGGGAGAGCACAAAGGGTCAAGCAAGTGAGGTTCAACGGAGAGATGCCACGTTGATAAAGAGATATATTTGAGAAAATGAGGATGAATTGAGGATCATTCGGCGCTGAAAAGACCTGCATGGTGAATGGGTGGTCATGGGATTCTTATATAGTCTATCCAAGTGCGATGCTATATTAGAAGATTCGAGGCCATTGGGTCAGTACCTTACGTAGCAAGATACATCCTCTACGACGTGTTTTAAGTCCGATTGTTTCCGTCATTGTATATATATACACACAGCTCATTTCTCCGTGGACTATAAGGTTGACCAAGGAGAAGTCGTTAGTAGCATTAGATTATGAGACAGCCTCATCGGTAAGATCGAATCTTGGATAGCATTGTTGTAGATACTGGGCAACTATAATTGTGAGCAGACAATGGCTAGTTTATATCATCATCCCATCTCGAGGCGCCAGTCTGGATGAGCCGGCGACGGGGTATAGCAAGAGATGCTATCAATCAATCAACAACGATGTCAGATATTATTTCCCCATCTACATATATGGACATTATGAATTCGACCTTGATAAGTAGGGTAGGGTATAACGGCATAAAGATCTCAGGGTGATAGCAAGAATAATGGCATGAGTCATATATACGAGGTTGTTAAGTCAACTAAGGCCTAAGCTGGAATACCCCCGCGCCTCCCCAAGCTCACTAAAGACAACCACCTCATTCCATATTTGACTTCATTGTCGAGACGAAAAGGCTAGTATACAAGTATTCTTCGTCTAGCTTAGGAAATGGCAGGATCTACGCTCTTCGATACGCCCGAGGCGCTGAGCCCTTTCCTACGCAGGACAGATAGCGATCCTCGACCTGTTGTTATGATGACCTGTGGATTAGCTGGTAAGTAAACAAAATCTAGCGGCAAGCTTTGGATAGTTACTAAAGATGTTATTACAGGGTCTGGAAAGTCATCACTTTCTAAATGGATATTATCCAATCATCCTTCTTTCAAACGGTTCTCAATCGACTCCTACATATACACCAAATACGGGCTCTATGGTGATGATTATCCGAAAGATAAATACAACGAATATCAAGACGAGGCCGAGAGCGCTCTCCGAAATGATTTGGTGCAGTTGCTTCGCCAAGGCTCTCAGGATGCAATCCTGGATTTCTCTTTCGCATTTCAGGAGACTAGAGATGAGTGGAAGAGCCTGATCGAAGGATCTGGGGGGCGATGGGTGCTTGCGTATCTTGACGTCGATGCTGATGAGTTGCGGCGGCGGGTCAGGGCAAGGAACCAGTTGGCCGTCAAGGATGGCGACTCAGCGTTTTTTGTGACAAGTGAGATCGTGGATAGTTATATTGCTGGCTTTGAGAGGCCTACCGGGGAGGGTGAAGTTGTGTTACAGTTTGACACAGTATGAAGCTCGAGAATGACATTTGGGATATTTGATAAATATGGGGGTTTCCACAAGACTAGAGGCACCTGATATAGCTCATAGAGCGATCAAGCACTCATTTTCGCTATGTATTCTAGTGTGTACCTATCTGGGTCCCAAGCAAGAGCCCTTGCTTTCATCTGTTGAAGCTTCATATCCACATATTCCGCCAGGTTCTCCCTTTCTTATAGCTGTCCGCGCGCTTCGTGCAATTTCTATTCGTCTTGACGACCGGTTCAACGCATCTGAATAGAAGCCTATCCAACAGAACGTCCGGGTAACCTTCTTTGCCTTCTCATTACCAACGACATCCCCATCCTCGACTTCGGCGTTCTCACATTGAAAACAAAACCAACCCTATCTAATGGTCAAATCAAGGAACTCATTTGCATACCACTCAAGTATCATTGCCGCGAAGAACTGTCAAATTGGGTATAACTAAAGATCCGTAACTAACCCGATCGCTCCCAACCCATCCAATAGAAAAGAAAAATCAAAAGTCATCAACAGACATATAGGACGTGAAGATACAAGCCAAACTCAGAACTTCTCACTGGTCACACACCGCGTCGACTTGACCAACAACCAAGCCAAGATTTTCACGATGAGCGTCAATCCCTTCACAACCAAGTCCAAGCCAAAGAACAGTACACGCAAGATGGTACGAGTAACCCCAGGCAACTTCTCCCCTTCTCGCGATGAACTATTCCCATATCGACCGTACTTCTCCAAATCAAACTCCTCAACGACAACCTGTCGATTATTACTCTTTGAGTCCCGACTATTCTCCTGCGGCTTGGAAGAAGATCTATCCCAGAACTTGAAAACACTTTTCTTTCCGGAGACCACTTTGGACCTTTTCTGCGCAGACTTAATCTGCGATGCCAACTCCATGCTCTCTGCTGCGTCTTCGCGCTCGGCAACCGTCGTAACCAGTTTACCCTGGAACACGGGCATTGAGTAAGGGCCGGGGTTGTGGGATGTCGATGGTCTAGACGACTTTGGCGACCCGAGAACCATGTCTGCAAGGATGGGGTTCGTAGCTTCATCCGAGACGGCGACTGCCAGCATTGCAGCGATGAGAGAGTCGATAGCGTATAGAGAGGGTATCGTAGCGATAACAGCGGCAGGCGAAATCGAAAATGTCTTTGTAGCGAAGTCCAAGGATGCGAGCGGCTCGTCAAAATCTGTAACAGGGAGGACGGACGTGCGTAGATTGGCGGCTTGCTGAGCGGCTTCCATTGCCGTGGAAGAGACCGGACCAGTGACGATGATTGTTGGTGGCTGGCGGGGAGAAGCGTCGCTCGACGGTTTGGAGACTGTGATGCGCACCATTCCTGAAGACTCGGATCGCACGGGTGAGAGTGGGATTCCGGCGGCGCCGACAAGAGCGGGAGGATTGTTTTGTGACAGGTAGGGGTGTCGTAGCTCGTATAGTCGTTGATGGCGGTTCCAGGAGAGTCGACAGGATTCTTGTGCTGCGGCCCGTTTGAGTGCATCGGTTTCTACTTCTGCTGCCTCGCCGGGAGTGAGGTGGTGTTGCTTGCCGATCTCCTCGGCTTGGTCTATGGCTAGCATAGCTGCTAGCCGGGAGAAGAGCAGGGTCACGAGTCCGTCGTTGGGATGTTCGCGGCGTGTGCGGTCCTCGAGACTCATCATCATGATTGGGACGTCGTGGTTTGGTCTAGATGGATCGCATCTGCTTAGGGCGAGTTCGTTGGTTGAGTATGTTTGTAGTGTGTAGAACGGGTTCTGGGAGTTTCCGAGGGTAAAGGTAGCTGGTCCCGTTCTGTGAGATGTTAGTATTTGTACATATGTGGGAGATATCATGTCTTACTTTGTCATGCGTAGGTTCAATGTTCCTACAAGGTCTCGCGTTCGCTGGCCGTTGGCCGTTTCCCATAGCATCTTCAGTTCCTCCATGGATGAGTATGTAAACTCCTCGGACTCCAAAGCACCAGCTGGGAAGTTGAGTACACTCGCAGGCACAGTCTTCGGCCCCAGAACGTGGTCAATCTCAGTATTTGTCGACAGCGTGAGCTTAGGGGGTTTCCGAGAAGACTTGACGGGTCGTGGTGGTTCTGGAAGCTGTGGGTGATATACCTGCTTATTGAAAGGCAGTTTCGGATCGAACTGAGGGAACATTGATCTCATCGGGACCGAGGAAGCAGATGATTGTGATGACTGCGGGGAGACAGTTGTCGCGGTGGTGTGATGGCTGCTACTGCTGCTGTATTGACTACCATGCGAAGGCTGGGTCTGATGGATCACTCTCTTGGCTTGACGGTTCTGACTGTGCATGGACTGAGGAGATTTTGAATCATCACGAGATGCTCCCGCCGCAGACAACGGGGATTTAGATCTTGAAGCATCTGTTGGTGGTGATGGAAAGCTCTGGGTATCCTCGATAATCTGAAGGAGCAAGGATTCAGTCTTGCCAGAATCCTTGATCTCCTCGAGAGGAATTGAAGAGGCTGGCTCAGAGGCTACTGGTTTCTTCCCGGGTTTGCGAAATGGATTGTTAGACCTCTTTACCTCAGGCGATGGAGGTGGAAATAATTGAAATTGATTCATCTTGACAAATGTAGTCTACAAAAACAGAGCAGAGCGCGAACGCAGGGGGTCTCGACTGAGATATACCCCATTCTCACCGAATGCAGCCCATATGCTTGACCAAGCAAATACATGGCTCGTCGAGATGTGTGACAACCCTGCTTATACGGTGGGCGCTTAACCGATTGGGGATGTGATTGGCCCCCATCCTGGGATGAGCACATCCATCTGCAGTAGCGGCGCTTCAATACAGCTTGATGATTGGTGTTTGGACCGTGGGGGAATCTATATTTAACATAATCCGGAGATTATATTGGCTAGTTATTTTTGCATCGAAATCGGGGAGTAAGCTCGTTTGACCCTGTGTTGACCCTGGGATCTGCATATTCTGGGACCTTTTTAAATGGAGATAAAAATGTGACAACGGCTCACATAATCATTAAACTCCGTAGAAGCGCTTAACTGTGGTTGATATATGGCACATGGAAGCTCGTATTCAATATGCGAGTGCTTAAAAAGCGGTCTTGGTTATGATCCTGTGAGGGATATTCCAGGCTTTCAACCCGTCGATCTTGAAATGAATCGTAATAGTAAATACGATGTGGAATGCAGTTATTAAATTCTTTTCCATCTCCCGTAAGGGGTAATTTACATGGTAGAACCCTCCAACTCCTCCAACCGGTGCATATCCATATCCTTCTCCAACAAAGGAATCACGTAAGGGTCGAAAGTCTTCCAGTAAGGGTTGTTAAGGTGGTACTCCTGGGATGATTCCTGGACGTAACGCTCGACGATTGTGAAGTCCTGCTTGTCGAAAACAGACTGCATCACGAACCACGAGAGGGTTTCCTTGTCGTTTGAGTAAACATTGGAGGCTTCAACAAGCTTGGCCTTGAGCTTGGAGATGGACTCTTCATCCGGCTTGGCGCGGAGGTCTATCACTGTCAGCATAGGAAACGGTAATGGGGAGGGTTAGCACATACGAACGACAATTGTATAAACCATAATGTGGATGTTTAGTGGGGGAAAATAGAAATTGAGGGGTAACAAGCTTGGACAGAATGCTTTAATACTCTTTACTGATCGGTGAGAGAAAGAATATGCAAGGTGGATCTATGTAAATCCCCGAGATTTGCCCCTAGTGATTCCGGCTTGATCGTGGAGCTTATTTCCTCTTTTTTTTGGGAATGTGCATCCAGATGAATGTCTCTATATAGTTTGATCTTATTTACATGATATACAATTACTCGTTCTTGCCCTGATCCTGGCCCAAGGCCTCGGTGTGCACACTGTGGGTCAGACCCTCGGCCATGGTAATCGCGCCCTCCATGTTTCCCTTGTTATACAAGAATAAGCCTTGGAGAGCAGCTGCACTGGTGGTGATAGACCGATCAGGCTTGTTGCCTGATTCATCTTCAATCAAACCAAGCTCCTGGAGTCGATCCAAGAAAAGTTTGCGATAAACGCCGTCGGTGTCGATATCTTCATAGAATCGATCCCACAGGCAGCCAACCTGGTAGCGAGTCACTTCGCCCAAACGGACAGTCATATCCACACGCCCAGGACGGACCAACGCCTCATCGAGTCGTTCGACGTGGTTGGTGGTGAGGAAGATGATGCGCTCCTCTGCACTAGCGACTCCGTCCAGTGCATTGAGCAGTCCCGAGAAAGTTACATTGGCCCCGCGGTAGCCGTCTGCATCGCTTTGCTCGCGTCGGTTCGAGAACGCGGCATCCACATCTTCCAACAGAACCAGCGTGCGGTTAGGAACAATGGTGAGAAGATGATTCAACCGGTCATCGGTCAAGCCACGCTCGCTCAGGTTCAAAATGGCAATATCGTAATTCAACTCGCCCGCAAGTGCCTGGATAAAAGAGCTCTTGCCGGTACCGGGAGGACCGTATAAGAGATATCCTCGTCGGTATGGAATTCCACGATCGTGATACCATGAGGAACTTGAAATGAAGTCTTCCACATCTGCCACTACCCGTTCCTTGACTCCCTCGTGGAGAACGACCGACTCCAACGGACGCTTCCGGCGAGGATTTCCAAATGGTTTCCACTCGGTACCCCAGCTGTTATAGATTGTCGTCTTGCCTTCGTGGCCCTTTGCGGCGTACGCATGAGCTTCGGTGAAGAGGTCCTCGAAGATGTGGCGTTGGGAATATAGGGTGGTGAGGGTGATTGTCTCCCATGGCTTTCCGGTCTGAATGTCGCGGGATTTCGACTCGCGCATACGATTGACAAATACAAACGCATTTTTGTATCGTAGAACGTGTTTTCCAGGCCCTGGAATCAGCGAAAAGTGTGTGTGAATTGCTCCGTTCGAATGTTCGATCTTCTGCGTTTGGATGGAGAGGTGGCGCATGCCGGGTGTGAGCTTTTGGAGGAATCGGTCCATATAAGTAGTGTTTGCGGCGGCTTTGCCTGCATTGAGTTGTGATTGCTGGTAGAGAGTCATCCAGTGTAGAAACCACGGATAGGAGTCATCTTTGATGCTGATCTCGACGTCCACCAGCATCCGCCGGCGGAGAAGAGCAGCGCCATGTCGAACGCCTTTCTGTGCTAAAGTCAATCCTGCCCCGAGGCCTGCAAGACCAAAACCCTAGCAACAAAATAAGATTAGCACATCGCTTCGGATCGAACACTGGCAGGTCTCATACCGCTGTAAACAAGGGATTGCTCGTTAGCTGCGAGAAGAGACTTCCGTCGCCTTTCTGCGCCGACTGGAGCGCTTCTGTTCTCTGCTGCAGAATCAGGTCGCCCGCAGACGGCGCAGCACTAGGGACCGCATTTGGCTCCATACCAAATCAACAGTGTCGTGAAGATCGCGAATGTCGAGAAGATCGATAAGGGAAGATATCGGAGTTACGACGGGCCGAGCATTTGACATACCCACGGGTGCCACAGCGCAATCCATAGGACGAGTGCAAGAGAACTACAACCTTTCAAGGTTGAAGGTTAGAATGTACATACATGTACATATTTGATAGACCTACATGTATTCAATATGGGGGATATATGCGATATACTTCGATGACCCGGCGTTCTTGGTTGATGCTTAATATCGGAGATATCGGAATTAAAATACCGGTCTGCTTCTTGCATTTCTCTCCTTAAATCCATTTGTATTCCGTGCGAGGTGGCTTTGTTATATAAGCCTGGATATCCAATGCGACTTCTTCTCCGTTTCCCGCTTACTCGGCGGACACAGTACCGACGCGCTATCCATCCAGCAATCCGCAACATGAGCACCCCGCCTACTACTGAAGTGCTATATGCGCTGACCGTGGCTAACTCCCCGGCTAGACCTAGCCCAGAAGATTTTTTACAGAAAAGTCATCATGCACAGCATGGATTCAGAAACCCGTGGGAGTAAGTAAGCCTCTATGACTTGCTGGATTCTCGATCCTTTGTCGGGTAAACTAACCACATCGTGTGATAGATCTTTTCGCGATCTGGAGTCGAAGGATATCATGCAAATGATGATGTAAGTATATTTGTTGAGCATTGAAGCAAACCAGTCTCTAACGCGTCATACAGCTTTCGTCGACTGAACGGCAAAGCAAATACACCCGACACCACGCCGCCAACTGTCACCATTCACAAGCCCGAGTTTCTTCCCAGCCGGGATACCCCCAAGCTGCGCGCAACATGGCTTGGACATGCATGTTACTATGTGGAGTTCCCCAGCGGACTCCGAGTACTATTTGACCCTGTGTTTGAGGCGCGTTGTGGGCCGTGCTGCGGACCTTATCAACTCGGTCCGAAGCGCTATACCAACCCTCCATGTCAGATCAAGGATATCCCCATCATCGATGCGGTAGTCATTTCCCACAACCACTACGATCATCTGTCTCACCCAACTGTCTCGAAAATCGCGAAATTGCATCCCAATTGCCATTTCTTTGTGCCACTAGGCAACAAGTCTTGGTTCCACGACTCAGGCATCCAAAATGTAACCGAGATGGATTGGTGGGATGAGCGTGATATTGAATTGTCACCCGAGAAGGGAAAGGGTCCGCAGGTTGAACCGGTAGGTGAATCTTCCGCTGCAGCAGAGATCAAGGCGCGCATCAGTTGCCTGCCTTGCCAGCATATTACTGCCCGCGGTCCTTTTGACAAATACAAGACTCTATGGGCGTCCTGGGCCATTGAGTCTGGTGGTAGCAAAGTTTATTTTGCTGGGTATGATAATCTCCCCCAACTTATCTACACCTTTAGAGTGTTGCTTTACTGACCTCTGGTCTAGTGACTCCGGGTACAGAGCAGTGGACGAACTACCAGAAGGGGAGGATGATTGGGACCCCAAATACAATTTCCCTATCTGTCCTGCCTTCGAGCAGGTAGGTGAGTTCCGGGGCCCGTTTGATCTTGGCTTGATTCCAATTGGAGCATACGCTCCCCGTCATATCTTCAGTCCAGCACACTCTGACCCCCACGACGCTGTTCACATTTTCAAAGACACCAAATGCAAAAAGGCCTTGGGCATGCATTGGGGCACTTGGGTCCTTACTGAGGAAGATGTGCTTGAGCCTCCCAAGAAGCTCAAGGAGGCGTTGAAAAAGCACGATATCGCAGAGACTGGTGTTTTTGATGTGTGCGATATCGGGGAGAGCCGGGAGTTCTGAACAAAAGTCCGCTTCATGTACATTACTTTCATGGCGTGTATTAGCCCGTACTTGTTAATTTCTTTTGTATGATTTTGTATCTGAATAATTTCCTTTACGCAACAGCGGAATGATCCTGTATCTTTGTTTCATATGGGCTTTGTTGATTCCCTTTTTTTTCTCTCGTTATGTGCCGTACATAAAGCGCTAACAACGTTGGCCAGGGGTTTACTAGTTATCTCACTTAGTCGTCATGTTTAACCAGCTATATAATTTTCGTTGTTGATACTAAGCAGGATATTGAAGTGGTCTAGAAAGAGAAAGAGACCAAGCCGGGCTCTAAGTTTAGCTATGTTACTATTTCATTTTAATAGACAACTCTTTTTCCATTCTGAACTTTATCGAGGTCAAAACGCGATACCTCTCAATCAAGCTTGGTTTGGTCGCTTCGCATGCTGAGGTTGGAAATTGCGGTTTTCCTAGGTTGGTTTTGGTCATCTAATATGCCTTATCTCGATAATCACTAAAATATGTATAGAACCACACAATGAAACAGACTATAGTACGACCCTTTACATTGAACTAGAACTTTGTAGAGTTGCTCAGATGTAGAAAGTTGGAGATGTTTGCCTGGTTTGTCAGGACCCAACGCTAGCCGTATATGGACTAGCTCGAGGGAGCTCCCACTTCGCCTGGAAATTTGATGGAATGCGGGCGAACAGCGTTGAAGTCGGAACTCTTGGATTGTCATCTTCGTGCAATATTTTTTTCGGTATTCGCAAGTGATACAGACCGTTTTATATCTACTTCCCGCTCAAACAACAATAAAACACCGCCAATATGCAGGCTCCGGTGGTGGTGATGAGTTCGTTACCCCCCATCGAGTTACTCCCCTTAAGTGCTAACAAGTCATCTAGACACCAATTCCGGTGAGCGCCAGGTTGGCCGGAAAGCACAGATGTCTAACATTACCGCGGCAAAGACGTACGCTACATCTAGGTCCTCCGCTGTTCTCCCCTGCTCGATGCTAATTCAATAAACACCAGTGTTGCGGATATCATTCGGTCATGTCTCGGACCCAAGGCCATGTTGAAGATGCTGCTTGACCCTATGGGTGGTATTGTGTTGACCAACGATGGCCACGCTATTCTGCGAGAGATCGAAGTGTCGCACCCCGCGGCTAAGAGCATGATCGAGCTCAGCCGTACCCAGGACGAGGAGGTCGGCGATGGTACCACAACGGTCATCATCCTTGGTATGACAAAGATTATTCCGGAAGACTCCATGGTAGATGCTGATATTCCGTAGCCGGTGAAATGCTCGCCCAGGCCATCCCCCAGCTCGAACGCAACATCCACCCCGTCGTTATCATCCAGGCTTTCAAGCGTGCCCTCGCCGATGCCCTTCAGATCGTGGAGGATGTCTCGACGCCCGTTGACATTCACGATGACAAGGCCATGTACAGCCTTATCCAGTCCTCCATCGGAACCAAGTTCGTGTCGCGTTGGTCAGAGCTCATGTGCAGCCTCGCTTTGAGGGCTGTGCGAACCGTCTCCTTCGATGTCGGCAGTGGAAAGCAGGAAGTCGATATCAAGCGCTACGCACGTATTGAGAAGGTCCCCGGTGGCCAGATCGAGGACTCTGAGGTGATCGACGGTGTCATGGTCAACAAGGATATCACGCATCCCAAGATGCGTCGCAGAATCGAGAACCCCCGTGTTCTTCTCCTGGATTGCCCCCTGGAGTACAAGAAGGGCGAGTCGCAAACCAACATTGAGATTTCCAAGGAGGATGACTGGAACCGTATTCTCCAGATTGAGGAGGAGCAGGTCAAGCACATGTGCGAGGCCATTCTAGCTTTCAAGCCCGACGTTGTTATCACCGAGAAGGGTGTTTCCGGTAAGCAAGCGGTCTGATTAAGGCGATTGATTGCATGTTCTAACCACCGAGCTCTACTAGATCTTGCACAGCACTTCCTGGTGAAAGCCAACATCACAGCTCTTCGCCGCGTGCGAAAGACCGACAACAACCGTATTGCCCGTGCCAGTGGTGCTACCATCGTCAACCGTGTCGATGACATCCAAGAGTCTGATATTGGTACTGGATGCGGACTGTTCGAGATTGAGAAGATTGGCGATGAGTACTTCACATTCATGCGCAAGTGCAAGTCCCCGAAGGCCTGCACAATTCTGCTGCGCGGCCCCTCCAAGGATATTCTTAATGAGGTTGAGCGCAACTTGCAGGATGCCATGTCCGTTGCTCGCAACGTTATCTTCCACCCTCGTCTGTCTCCCGGTGGTGGTGCTACTGAGATGGCTGTCTCCGTGAAGCTCAGCCAGCTTGCCCGCTCCATTGAGGGCGTCCAGCAGTGGCCATACAAGGCCGTTGCCGATGCTATGGAGGTCATCCCCCGCACATTGGCCCAGAATGCCGGTTCCAGCCCTATCCGTGTGCTTACCAGTCTGCGTGCTAAGCACGTCGAGGGCCACCACACCTGGGGTCTCGATGGCGAGACTGGTAACTTGGTTGATATGAAGGAGTACGGTGTTTGGGAGCCCGAAGCCGTCAAGCTTCAGAGCATCAAGACTGCGGTCGAGGTAAGCTCCCTACTGTTTTTCCATGCGCACTACATTTCACTAACATATTTCCCTTTAGTCCGCATGTCTCCTCCTCCGTGTCGACGACATTTGCAGCGGAAAGTCCGCTCAACAGATCGCTGGCGGCGGCGGCGGTGGCGGCGACGAATGATTGATAGACGAAAAAGAAAAATGATACTTGGACTCGAGGTCCGTACATAATGTTACACGATTTGCCTCTTGGCTGTCTTCCTTCTGTATGAATTTCTTAGATTCAAAAAAAGAAAAAAGCAAATCCAGATGGGTATATTGTATATTCGTATCGTACACAGCCAGCGTTTGAAACCTGCCTCTACTAGTCCTCATCGTGGAAAATGACACCAGGAACTTCTTGCTCACCCACTTGACCATCTGTAGCGCCTCCATCTCGGTCTTCCATAGTAACCATAGAGCCCGGGGCAGCAGCGCTCTTCACAGGAGCAACATCATTCTGATCACCACCACCCTTCTTCCCACGCGCATTCTTCTTCTTCTCCCTCCTCCTCCGATTCTTCTCCGTTTTCTCATTATCCTTGCGCTTCGTCTCCTCCCGCTCTTTCTCCCAAGCCTCATCACTCTTCTCATTATCCACCTCAGACTGCATCAACCGCAGTCGTTCATACTCCCGCCGCCGACTGGCCTTATACACGTGGAATTCGCCAGAGCCCGCACCGGCCGATGATCCCTGCACATTGGTCACGATCTCTGGCGGCGCCGAGAGGGACGCGACGGTGCGCGGTTTCAGAGCATTGGGTAGTTGCAGGTCTTTGCTTGGGTCTTTGAAGAGTGTTTGGATCTCGTTGGCGACTTCGGAATGAGGTGTCACGGCGCGTCGTTTTGTTGGACGCTTGCTGCGTGGATCTGCGCTTGTCGGGATGGATTCTGGGCCTGGTTCGGACATTTTGTGGGTGTTGGTTTGAGGGGAGGTGATGCGACCGCGTGGTATCGGTGGGGTTGCGCGTGTGGGAGGAATTGGTGTCTTCTCCCTTTGACTGGTAGTATAAGAGGTTTCCCTTTTGCTAATAGGAGACGGTGACTGTGTTGTTTGTGGGTTTGGGGCTACTCGAATGTAGCGAGAAAGACTAGTAGGTAGTAACAAGCTTAAGATGTAGACTCGGGCAACCTTCAACCGTCAGAATAAGCTAACCGCCTTTGGTTAGCGGAATAAGCACATGGCAGATCACCCTTTCCAGAGGTTTTCGTTCATATGGTTTACCTTCGACACTTATTTCTGTGATATTTAGGTTGGGATAATCATATTGCTTCTAGATAATGTACTATGGATATCTAAATTGTCCTCCTCCAGGAAGTATGTAGGTGTAGAATGCCAATTGTTTCCATGTCTAAGCTTGGAATACTATACCTCCATCCATAGGCCTTTCCCACATTTTGTCAGATTCTCATAACTGAGGCTCCTAGAACCCATGTTCATAGAATGCAAGCAGCTGTTAAATTGATGCAGAAAGATCCAGATACCATGATAGAATCGTATATCTACTCCTATGAACGTCTCCAGGTGGTGGGCCAGGGCGCTTCTTACCAAATCCTTGTGATCCAGCAAAATACATAACAGGAAGCTTCTTAATAAGGAAATTTTAGATAGAATTACAGTGTTTTATATTTCCTTAAGTTTTCTGGTTATGTATGCACGATACGAGGTAGGTAAATCATACCTATCATAACTACCTACGGGATAGGTGCTATGCGACAAAAGCCCGTTTTAGGTAATATTGATGCCTTGATGCCCGATTGACTATGTCAAGTTACAAAGATCTCACTATTGAGCAGAAAGTCAGAATGTCAGACCCTTTTATGTCTATGAATAATTAAATGAATAGTTAAAATGCAGTCATTGACGAATAACATTGAAAAACACACAATAGCGAATTACACAAAAGACTATTGGCCAGAAAATGCATTTTATTCGAAAGGGGCCACACAACAAACGAACATCCCGGTTTCTTTGTTCTACATTGTTATTGTTCTTCTGAAAAAGGAAGATCAGAGTATTCATATCTCATTATTTATTGAGAAAAATCAAAGAGAGTCAATACTGGGAAGTCGACGGCATCTGACTTTTTAACAGCTGTCCCCTTTAAATACTGTGTAGCATTCCCTCTCTTCGGTTTGCTCTTACGACAACCTCAATTTCTAACCTTTCTTATCACTTTTCGGACTGCGCCCACCTTGTGCAAACAGTTTTTATTTTCTTTGTTGTGCGTTGCTTTGTTCACTAGTAACCCGCATATCTGCAGCCGGTACTACCTACTTCACTTCACCATCGTGAACCTCACAACACACCTCCATTTTTTCCACTACTTGCATTGACTACATCAGTCAAAATGCCATACCGCTTTGGTGAGTGACTTCATATGCTGTTTCCATGATCTTTCTACCAGTGTTGTCATGGTTAATAGATGTATGTCTATTGCACCAAGTGAGAATGCCTGGTGCACAACTGAACATGTGATATCATGCCCTAATTTATAAGCCTCTCCTTTGTGTATTCTGGCATTTTCTGAGAAAATTACCCACTTTTCCTGAGTCCAAGGGACCGCAACAGCCTTCATGACATCACAGCTAACTTCATGATCAGAGATTGCCGCGCAGGGCCGTGCTGGCTGCAAAGCCCCGGAATGCAACAAAGAGAAGGTCAAGATCACGAAGGGCGAATTTCGTGTTGGCACCTGGGTTGATGGCCCAGGCTTCCAGAGTTGGTCCTGGCGCCACTGGTGAGTCTAGCCTCGTGAAGAGACATGCTTTTTAAACAAACATTCATGGCTTCTATCCTTGAGCAAACGAGTCCAAATACTGACCTCGTTTAGGGGCTGTTTTACCCCCAAACAAATTCAGAACGTCAAGAATGACATCACTGGAGTCTCTGATGATCCTGATTTCTCTCACATTGACGGCTATGATGAGCTGAACGAGGACCTCCAAGCCAAGGTTCGCAAGGCCATCGAAGTGGGTCACATCGAAGACGACGAGTGGAAAGGCGTAAGCTCACCTTCCTCCATCTGCAAATTTGGGACATTTTCTTTCAAATTGGGTCCAACAACTGTGAATCAACCGACTAACATTTCCTAGGATGCTGTGTGCAACCGCCCTGGACATGCCGGCATGCGTGTCAAGAATGGCAAGGGCAAGGCCAAGGCTGCTGAGGTACGTCAATTCCATCTTCTATCCTCATATAATATGAGATACTAATGTGACTCGCAGTCCGAGGAAGCTGAGCAGTCCTCTCCTGGCAAGAAGCATGGTCTGACCGACCCTGAGAATACGGACGAGGAGCCCACCACCAAGAAGAAGAAAACTCGCGGCAAGAAAGCTACTGACAACGATGATGCTATTGCCGATGCTGCTATCGTTGAGACTGAGCCCGGCGCTAAGAAGCCTGGCCGTCCCCCCAAGAAGACTGCCGCTGAGGCAGATGCCAACGTCGAGCCCAAGAAGCCTGGCCGTGGCCGTCCAAAGAAGGTTTCGGACGAAGAGAGTCCCGATTCTGACATCAAGCTCGAAGTCAAGGTCAAGGTCGAGACCAAGAAGGGTGGCCGTCGTGCAAAGAAGGTTTCGGAAGATGAAGGTGCTGATGCCGACACTGAAATGTCTGCTAAACCAAAGCAGCGCGCTACTCGCGGCAAGAAGCCCATCGAGGAGGAAAGCGCCTCCACCGACAATGAGCCCAAGGACAAACCTACCAAGCGTTCCCGTGCTAACAAAGCTACTACCTTTAAGACTATTGCTACTGACAACGATTCCGGCGAACTTGACCATGCCGATCAGGATCAGCCAAAGAAGGATTCAGACGAGACCGCCACTGAGCCCAAGACTCGTCCAACTCGCGCAACTCGCGCAACTCGTGCCAAGAAGGATCTCAACAATGATGTTTCTTCTGTCGACAAGGATGTCTCCTCTATCGACAACGAGACTGGCTTTGCTAATGGTGAGACCAAGAAGTCTACCGCTCGTACCGAGGCTGCCAATGGTGCAAATGGCAAGAAAGGTCCGAAGGCTACCAATGAAGCCAAAACCAGTGGATCGGAGGCTTATGATGAATCGACCGAGAAGCCCAAGCGCACCCGCACTGCCAAAAACAAGACCAACGGCAACAATGGCACCTCTGAGAACAAGCCTAAGCAAACGCGTACCCGCAAGCCCGCTGCAACCAAGCCTACCCAGAAACCTACCGAGGAGGTTGCTGAAGCCCCCAAGACTATCAAAGAGAAGCCCAAGGCCAAAAGTCGCAAGCCAGCCGCCGCGAAGGTAACCGATGAGTCCGCTGACCAGGGTGCCGGGGAGCCTGCCGAATCCTCCACTGAGCAATCTGCCAATGGCACCGCTGTGAAGTCTGAGGACGGTCCGGAGAATGCTTCCCCCGGCATCGCCAATGAGTCTATCGTTGAAGCTCCTGAGAAGGTCGTTTAGGACGCTACTGAGTCTCCTCCGGAGCTAATCGAGGCCGGGACCACTGGTGATGACGCCTAAACCTGTCTACCCTTCGTGCCAGTCGTCTCACTTTGTGGCGAATCTTGCACTCTTGTGAATTATGAAATACCAACTGCTGTCTTCTCTCTTTTATGCTGCAACTTGTTTCCTTCCGATCCTTCTGTTGTTCATTTTGGGCTATGCTAATATCCCGCGATGGAGCTCAGCTTGAATCGTGTTACATTCGTTACAATTCTTCCAATTGCTTTCATCTTTTTTTCACTCCAGGCGTGATATTCGGGTTCCCTTTAGCGATGGTGGTTTGCACAGGTGCACCGTCATATTTTTATCCATATCTGGGTCGTTTTCAATTAACCTGCGAGTTGACATGATGAATTGAATTATTTTCCGGAAAAAGAAAAAGGCTTTTATCTGCACGTCTTGTAACAACAGGAATTTTGCACAGTCAGGCGCGTATTCACACACTAGTATTACTATGATGCGAGTATCCCAACTTTGGACATCATACTGGTATCTTCAAATGTGGGCCGAGATGCCCTTCTCGGATGCCTTGCAAACATCAAGCTTAATGTGACCCTCAAACTACTGGTTATGTGGAAACGGCTATCACTATTAGTTTTGGAGACGACCTCAATGAGATATGTTGGATAAGAATATGTGCGTTGATGAACGTTAACTATGAGCTTGCACGGTCTCCCCATTTCCACTGCATGACGACAGAAGCAAAAGAAGCCAAACCATTGAGATGCAACTCCTTCTATTGTGAAAGATGAAATGGCGAGAATCCCATAATCAGAAAATGCAAATAAAAAGCAGAATGATAAAGAATGTAAATAAACCAATATTGAAACCGGAAGAAAACGAAAAGAGACAAGCAAGCAAAAGGGAGAAACCTGAGGCGCTCAACATGTCGAGATGACCCTGTGGGAAACACAGCTCTTTGCTGTGTTCCCGCTCAATTAGAGTGCATGTCATCGGGTTCCCAGACCACGGCTCTCGAGGAGCACACTGGTATTGCCATACAACTCTGGGTTATGGACGTGAGCAAGCATGCGCAGATTGAGAACTTTGTCTTGGAGTTTTGGATGAGTCCGTAACAACGACCAGAACTGCTCGCTGGCGTTGTATGTGAGTAAATCTGAGGCCTCGGAGATGAAATGAATGAGCCATGACTGGAGATAATCGCAGTCAGCCTCGTCAAAATTGATGCGCCCATCGAAAGCAACAGAAGCAACCTCGAGGAGCGGTTTGGTTTGGTATAGCTCCGGGTAGCAGTTCCAGGCGACTTGGAGCTTGAAGGTAATTCGATAAACCAAGTCCATCAGGCCGAAACGGCGAGCTTGGAGGTAGACTCTTCCGAGTACGAGAATGACATTTTCCAAATCGAGACTGTTGCCCACACCGTTCAGTTTGAAGTTCTGACCAATTCCCATCTGGTCACCAACCAGTCGGAAGGTGGTGGTGCCGTTGGGATTCAGGGCTGGGAATGGGGTGGGATGGGAGAAGCCAGAGCTCTTAAGGGTGATCAGGCGAGGGGGAAATTCTCCATCGGCTAAGTATTCGCGAATCGGCAGATATTCGGGCTGTCTTTCGAGAGCCACGGTGCCTAGAAAGACATCCTTAATTCGGGCGGCTTCACGCTGATTCAGGAAGACGTGCTTCAGGGCCTGGGTGATGGTCAAATCAAAGATTGAGAACTCTGGAACGGGTTTCTGGGATGTCACATCTGCAACATTGGCACTGTATGTTTGAAATATATTAGTTGATGGATGCGTATTGAGAATTGAAGTCAGAAGTCAACGAACCTAGTCTCATTCTCAACCTTAGGCACCGTGCTCTGATTCATGGTAGTTGGTGGCGGCACAACTGTCGATGAGATTGGGAGAGAAGAGTTAAGGGGCATTAGAGGAGGACGTGGCTGGAATTTCTGCGTTGCGTTTACGCTAGAGTTCTCTCGGTCTGCAAAAGGGAGCAGTTCAGATTCAGGTTCAGTGGGCTTACCATCTCGGAACACCATTGACTGTCTGGGCTGAACGCTCTGTGTAGCACGTGAGTCGGAAAATGATCTGATATTTGCTGGCCCATTAGATGTTAGATGAGCCAGGTGCAGCAGGAGTAGCGGGCTCCGCGTGATCCGATGGGGCTTCTTTATTCTCATCTTCATCACCATCCTCTTCTTTCTCCGACTCAAAGTCAGCATGACTTTCTCCACAAGAGACAAGGTCCTCGTGACCACTTGGAAGAACGAAACGGAGTTCCTTCCCTCGTTTGCCCTTGGTGCCGAGCTCCTGGAGAGCCATGTTCTTCTCCAGCCCAGGCTCACTTCGAACGATTTCCAGAATATCGTCCCAGATCTTGGCATCTGGCTCTCTCTGGGCACGCCGGAGAACATTGATAGTCTTTTCCTTCAGAACAAAGAGATCCTGAAGTCCGACCCATTTGCTTCATACATGTTAGTTTCCAATATTCATAGGTCAACATGCACACATATAGTCAGAAACACCGACAAATAGATCAACAAGCACGCAGCAAAGCCAATGGTCACACATATACATCAATAAATACACAACTTCTAGGGTCTTTTTGGGTATGAAAAAGAGGCCAAACTTACTACATATTGCGGCCCGGAAGATACATGGAGTAAATCCGGTCTTTCGGGTGCGTCACCCAAGCACCATCAGTTGGCTATGCGCCAACAGGGCGGCGATTGATGTGTCGGCTTAGGCCGAATTTTCTGGGAGAACCACGCCAATCCACACGTCAGACTTGTACTGCCGTAGGGAATTCTTGTACCGAACGAGAAGGGCTTCGCCAGGCTCCAGGGTGCGGGGCTTGGGTAGATGCCTCAAGCCAGTAGTAAGGTACGTTCTCGGAGCCATATTGGCTGAGCTCTCATGCACGTAAGTACTTGAGGGTTTACTACTCTTTGAAGGCAACGATGATTGATTCCGGTCACCGAAAATTAAAAGTAGTTGTCAGTCTCAATGAAAAGAGCCTTGGCTAAATTGAGATGTTTTTGAGATACAAAAAGAAGGATGCGATTGATCTTGTTTTGAATGAAAAGTAAATGAGTTTTCGGGCAGAGATTGAATGGTTGACAAGTCGGGGATATAGTTCGTCAGGTTTGTGACTTGAATAAGCAAGCAATGAGGCCCAGAGAACTCAGTGTCATTTTTGCTAGCACACGGAGAAACAAGGTCGATCTTTAGGGCTTGAATAATGCGGTGTAACCGTCAAAGCTTCGTTTCATGGAGAACACAAGCTTTTCTTGGCTGAGACGGTATATGACTTTAAATAGATCATCTCTTTGTGACAAGATCCCTAAATCTTGGATATTGCCCAGGTGGTCTCGGGGCTCCGAATTTTATACAAGGGACTCGACTACAATTATATTGATAGTGACCAGAATCAGGGGTCTAACATCTAATGGCTTTTAATTGATATGGGGGAGAATAATGACACGGCCTGTAGTTCTAACTTTCTACGGAAGGCACTTTTATTGCATGTAGGCAGGATAATGTCTGGCAGGTCTTGGCGTTCCCTTTCCCACCTCTTGTCGTTTTTTGCTCACTGAGTAGCTCGATCGTCGGGAGCAGCTCAGTCAGCTCACCTCAATACAACGCACCACGCTAGTCCACGGGTTCCAGCTCAGCAGTGCCAGTGAAAATGATGACTAATGACGGGTCCCGCTGAGCTGGGTGCCCGATTTGGGAAACACCCGGAGTTTATCTAGCCTAGCTCTCCCGCTCGATATGCTGATAAACGCGCCACCAACTCTCCTCCATAGCTCCCGCCGTAGGTTTCTCAGATTAGGGCAATACCACTAAACGTGGGTCACTGTTTCTTGGTCACCGCAGGCGCATGGGTCATCGTCCTGGAAGCGGTAGGCCTTCCCATGTATAGATAACCAGTAGTGTGCCGTGCGTGATTGTGTGAGTAGATAGGCTTGATTTCTAGACCGCGGACCGTAAAGCCGTCTGGTGTACGGGGCCGGTAGTGTGTTTCGTCGATCCTACAGAGGTTAGCTGGCTCTCTCTCCCCTTCCTCTCTCCTACGTCCATCATCAGTCCTTGCCCCTAGTCAGCGAATATCATCACATTCATTGCTTCATGTGTCTCTCTTCCCGCGTTGTCTAGACTAGCGCACTACCTAAGCACTGTGAGTAGGTAGTGGGCTTTGGTATGGCCCATAGAGAGCACGGATAAATGTTGTATAGTCAATGGATGATTTGAGGTAAGATACTGCTATATTATTAATTTCTGAACAAGTTTCAGATAGTAAGAACAACAATAGGAATCAAGGCAGATAGTCCCATCTCAATTAGAAACCTCCCAACAGCCATAGCTCTCCATTTCACTGGTGACCAGGGAGATCATTAAAGTTATCCAAAGGCGCATCAACCTCAACAATCTTCCAAACCTGCTCAATTTGCACCGCAATCGCAGAATCAAGAGGACCCTTTGCAAATACAGCAAGGGTCTGATTCAGCTGCTCAATAGTGCGCGTACCAAAGATAACCCCATCCCCATACTCCCCGCTGAGCGCCGAGTTATACGCTACCCACCGATACGCCAGCTCAACCTTGGGAATACCGGACTCCTTAGAGATCTTATCCCAAAGCTTCAAACCCTCGAGCATGTTCTTCTTATTATAGAGCGCATGGTAAATCCCACCAATCATTGTCTTTGGATCCCATCGACCCTCACCACCAGAAGCCAACACTTCGACATCCTTAGTCAAGAATCCACCTGCAATCGGAGAGTATGCATTGAAGGAGATATTGTGCTTGCGCAGTGTTGGGAGTAGCTCTGTTTCCGCCCGACGAGCGACGGCGGAGTAGTTTCCTTGGTACACACTGGGCAGGACGTATCCCTTTTCACGACAAACGCGGACAACTTCGTCAACCTCTGTGGCTAGATAGTTTGAAAGACCAAAGCGCTTGAACTTTCCGGCTTGGTGGAGGGCGTCTACACCGGCCAGAAGCTCCTCCAGGGGAAAGCGACGATCGGGTGCGTGGACGTAGTAGACATCCACCTGATTATGCTATTAGAGATAGACCTTCCACGTAACACCTTGTTTGATGCATACCTGGTCTGTTTGGAGATAGTTCAAACTCTGGTTTGCGATTGAACCGATCAATTCTTGGGAATTTGCTTCGGGGGCGAACCCGCCGGGGTGTTTCGTATCAATGGCAAAGCGGGAGCTGGCATTGACCTGACCCAGACGCTCCTCGGAATTTATGTAGATTCTGGCTGTGTCGATGGTCTTGACACCATTGGCTTGTAGGATATCTAGAACTGCATTGATGGATTCGAGGGTGGGATAGGACTCTTCGTCCATGATGGAGCCTCCACCCCAGATGAGATTAATGGGAGCCATGATTGATGGTTTGAAATAGATACAGGATACAGCTGTGGATGAATGTTGTATTTTCTGCTGATGGTAATAGCAAACATTGGAGTTGGTTGTTATTATCTCCACCTGTATTTATTTATCTCATCCCATGTTAATCCCGCTAACTCCGCCGGATTATAAATCTCATCTCTCTCAACGTTATTGTTAAGCTACACTGTGTACATCGCTAGAATCTTCCAGATATTAATTTTTAACTTCTATGAGGGAGCCAAAAATGTAACCTTCCACCTTTCCTCAAACTGGATCCTGCCTGCCAGGTTATGAATCGCTATTAGCCCGTAAAGATATAGGAGTACAACCCGTGTCCGAACAATAAGTAGATAGGAAATGTTTCATTAATGATACTCCTGATAAAGTGACCTCCAAACTTCCCAGTCATACCCGTAGCGTACCATAACTCCAAATGCAGATATAACACCAATAGCTGCCACTAGTCCATACTCAAGAATGGAGCCTCTTAAGGGTTTTTGAGCATGCCAGCGAGAGGTGAGCCCAAAATAAGAACTCAAATGCATACCAGAGGTACCAAGAGATAGCGTGATAGAAGTCTCAAGCCTAGGAGAGTTAGTACGACCCTGGAAACAGGTTGCTTGATCCAATCAGAGAACATAAATACTATAAGGCAAAGAGCTGCAAATGTCACGAGGAGAACAATAACTCCGAGTCATATAGAAGGGGTCCTAAATTATTGAACCGCGATTTCATTCTAAGCACTCCAGTATCAATTGACAGGGGAACGAAAACAGTAGCAAGAATTGTCAGCCGCTCGACATTTTGTCTGTTTTATGTTTCGTGCTAGATCGAGCAACTTCAAGGTGCTGTCCGTATCGTCCTTGAGCCATGCGAGATGGTTCCTAACTTCCGTGCAGTATCCCTGAAATCCCAGCTCGACTCTGCGCAGCACGGTCCCTGCATCGGAAGTTGGATCTTCGAATCCCGCAGGTGTTTCACTGTGAGGTTATGTAGGGATTGCGCGAATTGTGTCACATTGGCATGCTGGCATTGAAGGTGGAACAGTTGTTTCCGATTTTGCTAGGTCCGCGTCTGTCCATAAATAGGCTCAAGTTCTAGGATATCCGTAATAAAACTGGGTGTAGAAGCAGTGAGACATGAATATCGGGGCAAAGGCAAGCTTGGCTTGCAAGATATCGAAGTTGAACCAGGGCAGTGTCAGTCATTGCACACATCTGGTTCATATACCAAGTCCACTTGGATAAAGTGAACAAAATAGGCTCATCTGCCAAATGCTGGTAGGAATCTTCGTGACGCATGATTCTGCTCATCGTCCCACCTCCCTCCCGAAAGCGTCTAGAAAGCGGTAGGAGAGGCTGGACAAGCACCAGAAACTGACACTTGCGCAAAACGCTAGAACAGACAGGGAGTCCAAAATACCTCCGGGGGTGGAAAAGAAATGGAAGAGCAGGTAATGAATCACATAAAGGTGAAAGTAAACCAACCAAAAGACCTTGATTATGGCGAGGATTGCAAAATCGTGAAGGGACTGCGTTTTTAGGTCAGTCATTCAACTAGTTAACTAGTTACGTCGTGGATCGTGTGCTTATGTGAGACAAGCTGGGATTTTAAGCTGAGCAACAAGAGCGAAGCAGCACTGTTAAGTTCAGTCTTTTAGAAATCGTTAATGGCAGGCGTCAATAGGAGATTTGGACACTTCGTTACATGTATTGATAGAAAGTATTTTTCTGTTGTGCGAAGGCGGATGTTGAATTTAATAGGGGTTTCCTCGTGTTCGCGAATGCCATTGTTCCCCGCGTCCCACTTACCCCGGATGGACAATTGGCAGCAACGAAGTTTGAGAAACTTGGGAAGTTTTCGTATTGTATGATATCGGGCTGGTCTTTTACAGACCATGAAAGTCGACTGTTTATTGAATTGGAGAGCTTGTTTTGCGGAGTACCCCTCGACACAAGAAAGCATGGCGACCTGAATCAGCTTGGAAAGGCCCCGGCTGCAACTTCCGTCTGGATCCTCGACTGCGTTGAACACTTAGCATTCCGTATTCCTGCAACATGACCGCTCAACGCAGCACAGGAAAACAGGATCTGCCCGTTCATGACAGCCAGGACAGGGGTGTTCGGCCATGTTTATCGGTCGCCCTATATGCGCTACTTCTTGGATATTCCATCGGGCTATCTGTCGCCCCATCACCTACTTTCTAGACTGCTTCCTTGAATAGGCACTGTATTTCACATGACATGTGAGAGACATCGGAATCCGATTAGGTCAAAAAGAGTCCATATTCCGGAAATGCAAGGACAACCGCATTGTTTAGTCTGTCTGCATGAAAGATTTCGCACTATTCTACGAGGGGCATAGATCACCGTTGGAACAGCGCCTCCGTATGTCTCTGCATCTGAAAAATTCGAGGCAAATCGCACGCTAGATCGCAACATGGCCCGAGTCTGGTCCGCCCTTACGGAAAATAAATCGGATCGCGGTTCCAAGCGGTCATTTTGTAACCCTAAACCGGCTGTAATTCCAAAAGGAGCTACTTCCGCGGTGATGATCTCGACATCCCTCGTATTCACGCGCCAAGTCCTGTGCTATCTTGATGTCTCGTATTCAAGATATCAATAATAAATGCAGCAATCAGGCCCTGGATCTGGAAGAAGGCCGCATTCCCCCACCCTGTTCTTGGATAAATACCACAAGCAGGTGCTTCTTGAAATAGTACTCATTGTCAAACCCGCAGTTATGGATATCCTTGCCACTTTAGATCCCAATGATCTCTTCTCTGCCAAGGGCCTCGTCGTCGTCATTACAGGCGGAGGCAGTGGTATGCCCTTAATTCTCACGCTGTGTGTTCACTAACCCTAATATTTCTTAGGGATTGGCCTCGCCATAACCTCGTGTCTAAGCCAATCTGGTGCCGCCCGTGTTTATATCCTCGGCCGGCGCCTATCTACACTCCAGGAAGCTGCTAGGAGCGTCGGTGGTGCTGTTGTACCCATACAATGCGATATCACTAACTGTTCTTCTGTTTCCGCCGCTGTTGCGAAGATAGAAGACGAAATTGGCTATATTGATGTTTTAATCAATAATGCCGGTGTGCAGGGCCCCGATCACAAGCCTGCTAGAGATGCGGAAACAATCGAGGACCTGCAGAAGATCTTGCTCATCGATCCAGAAGGATGGCAGCCTACCTTCGCAGCTAATTCAAGTGCAGTTGTTGGAGTCTCAGCCGCTTTCCTGAAACTTCTTGATGCCGGAAACAGACGGCGGGGCTGGGAAGGAGGCAAGATCCCTTTGGGACGATCTCGACAGCGCGATATCACAGGCTTCACGGACGATGAGAGAAGTAGCCAGATAATAACAGTCGGGAGTATATCTGGCCTTAATCGCTTCATAACAGCGGGGTTAGCCTATGGCGCGAGCAAGGCTGCATCAATTCATTTGAGTAAGATGTTGGCCTACTTATTGGCACCGTGGGGAATTAGAAGTAACGTGATAAACCCTGGAGGTGAGTTTGCAGGAGCCCCCATATCATTTAGTCCTTGCTGGACCCCATATCATTTAGTCCTTGCTGGACCGTAACTAACCACTTATAGTGTATCCTTCAAGCATGACAGCTGGAACCAAAGACAATTACAGCTACATGGAAGTCCCCGCTGGTCGGAAAGGTGGCTATCGGGATATTTGTGGTGTCGTTCTGTATCTTGTAGGGAAGGCCGGAGCTTATGTCAATGGCAGCATGGAGAATACAGATGGAGGCCGCCTGAGCGTGATGCCTGCAACATATTAACCATTGTTGATAAATGTTAAAGTACTGTATAAACCTCTGACACGTTCGATACAAAATGCAAGGCAGTACGTCTATCATTATCATTGGCGTTGACTTTTAAGACTTATAGGTGGCCCAAGAAGGAACTTCAGTCCACCGTCTTCATAGTTTTGCGGTTGTCGTCTCCCTAATCTGTTGTTGTGGTGGTCGGAGCCTTGGTGCCTCAGGCATCAACCCTTGCTAGATAGATAGTTTGGGAGCTCGCTCCTCTTGACAATACAACTCTCTCCCTCCTCTCTTGCCGGACCCCACTACGTAGGTTCCACCATCTGTTTCTGACTGTAAGACACAATGCAGTTTAACCTTAACGATTTACCATGTGAAGAGGCACGCCGAGATCAACTGATTTCTTGGCACGGTCCTCTAGACCCGACTAAGTGTTATGGTGATTGTTTACGCTACGTGAAGAATGGTGTTTCTTAAGTGATGTTTCGCATAGATACTCGCTCGGGAGTCAACTAATCTCTACATAAAATTAAACATAGGCTTAAGGCTGTACGTATGTCGGTGGATTCTAAAGACGTAATGCAGGGTTGTAAAATTAAAAATGTAGGGAAACTAATGTTAGGGGATAGTTATATGTCGTCTCCCCCTCCAGTACAAAAATTCGTGAAGTTGATATTATCTATTTAGCGCACCTATATAGAAAACAACTATTTACCTACACAACATCTGTCATCGAGGGAGAAATCGCCGATATTATAAACTAGGAAAGAAAAACAGGTATACATTGGAGAGTACATGATCATTCTTAGCCCCAGGCATACTTTTTGCAAAAAAGTCTAATGCGCAATGTATCTTTCGTACAGGTCTAGTGTATTATATTGTCTGTACAACGACTCTGGGTCGCTCAAACTTTGTGAAAAGTGTTTCATTTGATGATACCTATCAATTTAGATTTAAATCGCTGCCAAAATCCTAAAACGAAAGAGGTTCACAAAAAGAGGTGAACAGAATCAAGACAAAAAGGTAAAATATACCCAATTTTTGAATGTGAACCAATTTGCACTCAAATAGCAATCGCCAGGTGCTCCCCATGAAAGGAAACGGGATCATCACTTGCCTCAACCTGTCCAGACCCGAACGACTGCAAATTCCATTTGTCGACGCCATCAACCCCCTCCAGGTCATTCGCAAATGTGCTTAACAGATCTTAGCTAAGCCGTTCATATTCAGAGTAATCCTTGGGCCAATCTCCAACCTGACCGAACTAGAGCATGACCACCGAGTCTAAGCCCGTGCTGACATCTACTCACTGATCCTGAGCCTGAGCGCCCTCATAAAGCGGCGGTAGCCCAGATAGAAAAGGCCCCGCCCGGCAGACATTATCCTGTCTATATAGGCGGATATACACTTGGCCCTTTCGTACAAAGGGCGCTAAGAATGATTGTACGAGATGTCTGAGTGACGACTCCTATAGAAAACTAAAACATCAAAGTATGCAGACCATTATTCACGACACGAAGTCGCATTCATGGAAATAAAAGGGCATGGATAGATCCGGTTCAAACCCTAAAATCTATCCGCGATTCGGTGTAGGGGTGGGCAACTGCTTGCAATAACCCGAAGACAAAAATGGTTAAGGATGGGATACAATATCACTATGTACGTAATAGATGTTTCTACGTTTGCTTATTTGAGGTGGCCGAATTTTTTTCATCTCTGTTTTCTCATCACCATATAGGCAGGCGCATTGCCCAAGAGCAGCGATGAACAAAACATCGCCTGATTAGGGCAAAAGTATAATAATCACTGCCACAAACAAGTGCATCAGACTAAGTGCAAATCATCAAAGACTGTGTCAAAAAAGCTCAATCTCAAGGAGTGTAGAGTGGTTGAACGCAAGTCAAGATACGACGTGGATCCAATTAAAGGCGAATAAGGTCGGTTCTTCGAACCAAAAGGGCGGCCAACCTCGAGAGAAGCGAAGGTTAAGTTGCTGCCAAAGCCAAAACGCAGGCCAGTTTAAGCTCATTGTCAATGTGCCAATCTGGTGTAAAATAATCCAAGTCGCTCGATCCAGTACATAGGAAATGTTACAACCGCTTAGAAATACCTCGGCGATCGCTTAATGCTAGTAGACACGAGTGTAAGCACTCAGGCCTCGGGATCGAAAAAGCAGTCAGCAGTAAAAGAGGGATACGCAGAGAGCTAGGGCGAGGGAGAAGGAGAAACTGAATCGTACCGCATCTCCGAAAGGTCGTCCATGTGGTTGCACATTGCCACAAACAGGTCGAAGAACAACTTGCCCCCTTCCTCCATCTCCATCTGCAAGGTTCCGCTACTCTTGAAAGTCTTGCGACTACGGATGATAAGAGCCAGGTAATGAGCGCGCAGTCGGGAATCGGACTCGGGTGTGTTGTCATATGCATATCGAGCGGATCGTAAGATCACGTCAGCTGGGATGCCACTCTGAAGACCCTGCTTTCGGAGAGCAAGGCGCTTGAGTTCTTCCAAGCCATACTTCTCAGCAGCACAGTACACGGCCGTGTCTCGGAGAATGAGATCTCCCACTCCGGGGTGGAACATTGTCGGCTCGCTCGATCCTCGGCCACCTGTTTGAGTGATATCCTGGGCGTTCTCGAGTGACCAAGAGTTCCTTTGCTTTCCTTGCAACAGGCGCGGGAAGTAGTCACCCTTATACAAGAACTCGAGAACACACGACAAGATCTCAGGTTCCCTATTTCAAGAGTAAGTGTTTGTTCAGTCGAAATAGGCAGGGCTGTCTCACTCGTCAGGCAAAGTCAGTTGTTTCGCACCGTCTTCGAGAAACTGCTCCTTCAGAGCAGCGCTGAAGAACGGGGACGCGGATAGGACATCTTCATGGGCGGCGAAGAGACGTTGGTCCCGCCCAGCAATCATAGTAATGATTGGGCTGGTAAGGGGACTATAATGAGACATTATCAGTACAAGAAGTTGATGTCGATATTTATGAAGAACGCATATCCCAATTTATAAAAAGAACAACACACCTTCCCATTGTGGGACTTTCCGCTTTCTGCTTCATCTTCTCCTTGACTAGCTCGTCGTACTTCTTCTTGACAACCTTGACGGGTTTACCCGCCCGGTCTTTGGATACGAAAGAGCGCTTGAACATAACGGTGCAAAGAAAGCCTATTGCCGATTTATGCCCATAGAAGATGGTCACAAATGACAAGATATATTTGTAATTATCAGAAAGAATGACACGGTTTGGTTGAAAGAAGAACGAATTGACGCTGCTAGTCATGCACACGAAGCATGTGAGTCTTGGAAGCTCCCCGCAGAAACGGTTCCCCCAAGTCTTAGTTAAAAGACGAGGAATACGCAGTCCTGGGATTACTTTGCATTCGAGAATCTGGAATGAATCTCTTAGCGAACAGTTATCGACTCCGGCAGGCGTGGAAGGAAAGAAAAAAGAAGAAAGGAAAACGGGAAGAGGGGGATTATAAAGGCGGGGGTCAGGTGATATCAAATGTGACTAGAAAGCCACCTGTTAATTGAGGCTCAGGTGAAATTGTGGCTGGTTCTTTGAGTAATCTCGAGGCTGTGTACATTGGCGCTAAATTCTCACGTCACATTGGTCAGGGTAGATATGCGCTAGATCCGGAATGGGAATACACATGGCATTCTTGCCAATAGTGTCGCTATGGCTTACCTATATTCTTAACAGATCATGACGGAGTGGGATTGACGTCGAATGATAATAGTATTTGCATCATATCGATCATGTTGAATGACCAACCATCCAATTGACACAAATAACTATAAACAACTAGATACACAGTAGATGATTTGTTTTCCTCGCCAGCGATATCTAAAATCATCCGAGATCGCTTTGTCCCTAATAAGCGATCTGTGTCGAAGATTGCTCGGTTGTATCCAATTCTGGTACTCAAAGCAGGCCACAACCAGCACCCATCATTGTAACGCCAAAGCTTGAGAAGTGACCGGCAGTGACACTGTACATACCATTGCCGGCAGAGCAGTCTCTGTCGCGCTGCCCCTCGCACTTCACGCAGGTGAGCTTCAAGCCAGAGCTGTAGTATTCCTGTGCATCGGTAAGCTATTGAAAATTGGTACAAAATGGTCTCAATAGGGTAACTCACGGTTCCGTAGTGCTTGAAGTTGAAAATACCGCTCACGTACATGTTCTGTGTTGTATGGTTAGCCACTTCAACATAGCATCTCAAGTTTACCCATGACTTACTGGAACACCGTCAGCAATGTTATTTCCACGGTTTAAGGTACCGGCCTGTGAGCCAGCAAAGTCGGCCCAGGCTTCATTGCCGATGGGGAAGGCAGCAAGTGCATTGCTAGTGAGTTCCTTGCCCGGGAAGTTCTGCGCCAATGCAACGTGGGCAATGTATGTAAGGGCACCACCGAGGGAATGTCCGGTCGCCTCCAAAGTGTAATCCGGATACTTCGCGATGAGCGATTTGACCTCAGCAATGACATCGTTGTGTACAGCAGACCATGGCTTGTTAAGTCCTTTCATGATCTTTACACCGGAAGGGAAATTCACGCCCGAGAGCGAGGGAGTGACGAGGACAGTGTCAATGTCATTTAAGATGTCGGCGACTAGAGCAATTAGCACGGTGGACTAGTGATAAAATGGATTGATTTGTTCATACTGGTAGTCGAGCCCCTCATGACGACCGAGATCTTCTTCTTTTCGGTGGAGTATCCAACGAATCCCTGTGAATATTAGTCTTATGCTAGCATATAGAGAAAATAGTATGCCTACATTGGTGTCGGTCAAGAGGTCATAGATCTTCTTGGTAATAGTGACATCGAAGGCTTTTCCAATGCAACCGCTGTAGGCAGCAGAAGAAAGCTTTGCTGCACGTTGCAGATCAGGGAAAGCAGAGGTGTCTTGAAAAAAATGTTAGAACTGTCTAATTGATCAGAGATGGGTTGACGAATTGACACACCAGGAGTTGCCCTCGATTCCAAAAGAGGTGCAGCTAGGGCTTGAGATATCAAGGAGACTCCCACGAGCAAAGATTGGTAGTTGAACAACATGCTGAAACAATATATCGGGACTTTGGAGAAGGCTTTAGAGATACTCAGAAAGGCTGCTGAATTTGGATGAAAAGAAAGAAAACTGTTACGGGGAAGATGGCTCTTTAAATACTTCAGATGCCCCTCAGACCTATCCCCATCCGCATTGTCACGATATTGTAGACTGTATGCCGAGGAGAATAACGGATGCCACGCCAGGGGGTTGCGTCGGAGGTGATATCTCAAATAGGTAATTCAGAATATGGAGCCAAGCAGTCATCATGCATGGTAGATGTACAAATACACCGTTGGGGAAATCTCCGTCCCCGTCCTAAGATTTCCGGGGGCTTCTAGTCTGGTGATAATAGCGCCGGCGAGCTCAAGTACTACCTATAAGCTTCAAAGACTCATTTATTCTCCATACGGTATGCGAGAAGAGCTCTGAGACAGACTGTGTGCCCAAAAGCCTCGTAAACTAATCAAAATCAATAGTTAGCATCAAACTCACCTTTTTGTTTCGAAACACAGAAATAGAGCCCTATCAAAATATGATATCGATCAACCAGGCTTGGGCTTGGCAAGCCAAGAAGGTCATTGCCAAGTCCGTCTAATCCGGGACCACATTACCTGACGAAAGAATATTTGCGGGGAAATGTGGGGGTGGATCAATGCCGAAAAGTCACGTTAAACAACCTCGGCCTCTCAAGTTCGGTATATATCAAAGCTTGGACCTGATCACCACTCGAAATGATAAAGATCGTCGCTATATTCTATCAACAGGAATCATGAAGGGGTGTGTGGTATAAAATAGATTCTGAGCTTGGCTCTTCTTGGGTTCCCATCATATTTTCTCCGAAAACGGCATCTCTTGCAATTCCTGGGTAAGAATTTGATACCCCTTCTTCGATATAAGAGATTAATGGTAATGAATATACTTTGTGGTTCCTGTCATGGCATGTGACATTGCTGGAGTTCGAAGATGAACTTAGCGTAGCTTTCGAGTGATCCTGACGAAGCATAGACGTGCCATTGGTTCTTATGGTGAAGGGTATATGCCCGACGGAGCTTGGCCTGGCATCTTTCGGTATAAAAGTACACGGGTGAAACGAAGCCACCGGCAGTTCAGGGTTCGGCAGTTGGAGACCGAGGTGCTTGGCTTTGCGGGGTTCCGAGTCTAGTCGGGGGGTGCGGGATTTCAAGTAGATTAAAATACGCAGCCACCAATGCAGAAGCGGAGATCGGAGCGCGAAGCGGAGTTTATAGGCGAGTTGTAATCCCGAGATCACGTTTCTGTCTCAGTTGCGGTATACTTTCACCCCGTTTAATTCCTAGTATGGTTTGCTTCTCCCTTTTCTTTTTCTCCGTCAAGAGGAATGAGATGGGTCCTTTCCCAAAGAGGTAAGATAGTGGTGTAATATTCAGTGGTCTGTTGGTGTTCATCGAGTCATCTATAGGAATAATATCGTCAAATCTCCCAATCTCTGAAATATCAACGCCTGCGCTACCAGCAGAGATGGACGTGGACTTTCTTACGGACTCTAGACGCACTAGTTTGCGTTGAAACACCTTTCAAAATCTTCGCAAGCGTATACTCCAAAAAAACGAATATCAATTAACTCTCGACTTATACAGTTTTCCCCTCGTTTCTACTAGCGCTAAAACGATGCCGAAAATATCTCCCCTTTAGCTAAATCTATATCCGGTGACTGATTTTCTTTCGCCGCACATTTTCCTTCCATTCGAGCAATCATTCATATTTCGATATTACCTCTATCGACTCCTACTCTGTACGTGGAAACCAGTAGCTGTCCCCTCCCAGCCTCTGCCTACTCTACCTACCCTACAACAGATGAAATCCGCGCTTGCACCAATGCTATATGGGAGATGGCCTCCAAGATTGTGTCAGTGAACGACGATATTGTTGCAAAGTATGGAGATTGTGTAAACGAACCGGAAGGCTAGGCTTTGGTTTACCTTGAACAACATGTCCCAGAAGGTCCGGTCCCTCGACTGTACGCGATGAACTATGGTTTCAAACAACTCTTCTTGGTCATGCAACGCGTTCCAGGGGTGCCGCTGAATTCCATTTGGCCATTTCTGGCGAACACTGAGAAGGATGATATCATCGGAAACCCCCAAGTAATGTAATATTCGACGCAATGCGAAAAGCCGAGTGTCTATCGCCCGACTTTTTCGGAGGCCTAGGCTGGGTGGCGTACATCACTACTTATTATATAGCCAACATGGCGATGAGAAACTTCTAGGGCCTTTCTCCGGCGAACCTACCTTCGTTGCCTTACCAATAATTATAGAAGCCTTGGCTGAACACAATAATCAGCCAGGCTACAAGGATTTCTTTTACTAAAAAACACTTCGCTCGCATCCGCTGAGGTCACTGGCCTATATTAACGCATGGAGGCGTTCAGCAGAGAAACATTAAGGTCGTGGAGAATACAAGTCCCCCAGACGATCAAGGTGGGCAATCATTTAACATCGTACTGGTCGATTGGGAGAGTTCCGGTTGGTTTTCTGACTTCTGGGGATTCTTTTATGCATCTTATTCCCTTGATGTCCAGGGGAAGAAGACTGGTCCTGGCGAGTTCAGGAATTTGTTCAAGCATGGCCCGCCGAGATGGCCATACTGTAACTGATCGATAGGGATCTAGGCTGGTGGAATACGTTGCTATGTTGAAAACGAAATCGATGCTTCCCCGTAGCCTAAACTCTCCAAAACCTATTGAAGTTTACAAAAAGGTGGTGTCAATTTTAACGGGGTTTGCTTGTAAGTAAATATTGAAGAGGGAAACGCTCAAGGCTGTATGCTCAAAGGCACACGGGTCGATTCAGCACTCGCAGTTCCGTTTCATACCCAACTATACATACAAAGGAACCTAGGCGTACTACCCAAGAAGTCAATTCAGAGAGGTGTAGGAGTGTGTATTGTCAATCTGTCTCTACCTGTTACTTGTATCCTCCATCTCTCTATAATTACATAATAGGACCACTTAACTAGTTAGTAACTAAGGAAAGGACAGGCAAGGTCAATGCGTAGTGGAAGACAAGGTCCCCCGCTACAATATATAAACAAGCAACACCCCTCTGTAAACGAGAGACACACACAATATAGGAATTCGGCACATCGGCAGATATACAAATGCAATATGAAGTATTAAGCAATGAATTAAGGTTGAGCTTTTGTCTTAATTCAAAATGGTGTTCGAAGATGTTCACATAAATAGAGCACGTGTGGCGGTGCTGTGGCGGTGCTAGTGATGCGGTGGCACAGGCGGGGGATGCCAAGCCACCGGTGATATCATCACGAGGAACGAAGTGCGCATGAGCAAAACAAAAGCTTAGTGTTAGCATGCAACTTGAGCTAACTCAACTTGGCTAACTACAACATCATCTGATCGAGTCATTTTATCTGGCATATCATCTAGCCACTTAGGAAAGCTGATCTATCACTAATACTCATAGCGCGCGTCCCCTTGCCTTCAGTACGCGCCCGTCTCGTTTCAGCCTACTTTTTTGGGTTATCCTCTACGCCTTTCGAGCGAAAAAAAAGGGCTGAAGTCCACATTGCTGTCCTCGTTATTTTGAGTACTCCAATATGGCCATGCAATATCTTAACCAAATAAAAAACCTACGGCGTTCATCGCAAATGACCAGCGCACCCAAGCCTATCCTAACACTGGAAGATGAAGCCTACCTACGCGAAGTCACCACCAAGCGGGAATCTGCAGAGCAGAATGAGCAAAACCAAACCGGAGGTCCTACTGAGGTGTCTCTGCAACCTGCGATAAGCGAACAACCCGAAAACATCCCTCTCCCTACCTCGCCTGGGGAGGAGTTGGGAAAGGAGCTTGGCGAGGAGGGTAGACAAGAACGGAGGAGCTCTCAGCCAACACTATCAAGGTCAGAGACACCAGGGTCGGAGGCCTCAAAACCTTCGCAGAAGAAGAAACGGTGGAGTGCGATGTTTTGGAAGAAAAACGCGGAGAAGGTTGGTCATAACTGTGTTTCTTCTCGGATTCTTGCATCAGGTGGAAGTATGTACTAACATACGAGCTTGCGCAAATAGGGCAAAGATGCCAACGATGCAAACAAACCGGAAATCGAAACCGCAACCTCTCCGACTACATCAGACGGGAAAGACGCAGATAAGGATAAAGATACCGAGGATATGACGGATATTCTAGAGCGATTGAACCTGGCAGCGGATAACAACCGTGTATTCTCGGTCAGCGAGGAGACACAAGAGCTTTTACGGAAGTTCAAGCTCATTTTCAAGGATCTAATCAACGGAGTCCCAACTGCCTATCACGACTTGGAGATGCTGCTCACCAACGGGAACCGTCAACTACAAGAGACCTATACGAAACTGCCAGGTCCTATGCAAAAGTTGATCGAAAAACTTCCCGAGCGTTGGACCGAGACCTTGGCTCCAGAGATGCTAGCGGTTGCTGCCGACCGCGCCGGCAAGAGCGGCGTCAACATGGAGAATGTGGGCAAGGCTGCTGCAGCTGCAGAGAAGATGGGAGTCAATATGCCAAGTCTAAAGGAACTTGTGTCTAAACCAGCTGCTCTCGTAGGAATGCTGCGATCCATCATGGCATTCCTACGAGCTCGATTCCCTGCTGTTCTGGGAATGAATGTGCTCTGGTCTCTAGCATTATTCAGTAAGTGAAACTACACCTGTTGGCTGAGTATTCTTGCTGACTATGGGCTTCTACAGTCCTTTTGTTTGTGCTGTGGTACTGCCACAAACGCGGACGAGAAGTCCGTTTGGAGAATGAACGTCTGGTGACGGAAGAAGAGATCGCCAAGCTCAATGAAGATACCTCCGAGGGTTTAATTCGCCCTACTGAGACTTTGACGACGACCGCACTACCGGGTGCCTCGTCTGATGAAATACGCGAAGGCGTGAGAAAGGTAGAGGAGGCCCGCGCAGCTCCGGTCGAATTTGCTGCCCCCACCGAAGTGGAGAGCGAAAGCCAACAAAACACTCAACAAAGTACCCGGCCAGCGGCAGTTCCTACCCGGTCGAAATCTCGTTTGTCGATGTTTGGCCGAGCCAAGACAGAGCCTGTGCCTAGTAATGTCGCCCCTTATCCTGGCACTTGATGCCCTTTTTGTCGGGTTTGTCCACCAGTGATGCTTAATCTTATTTCAATAGATGGAACCATGGTTGTTGATCAAATCAACCAAGGAATCTTCGGATGGCGGGACTGCTAAATGAAACCTCTCGCCTCGGGGAGGGGGATTATGCCCACGCATCTAATGGATTTATGTTATTTTTAATATAATGAATCTCATTCCGCCTTATGGGGTACCAATGTCAGATTTCATGTAGTTAACCGCTTTCCTTTTGATAGCTTTAGTTCTGATAGGTCCTTTGCACAGTTGGTCTTGGCAGTCTCCACTTGTTTCCTCTCCCAAATATCCCGCGTTACTTTCTCTTGCTTCTTAGTGCTCATTATTTTGGTGATAACACCAACACCCGTATTTTCTTAATATCCATTGAATGTGGTCGTGGCTGGGCCTTCTATCATGCTGCAAAAAAACCTCGCCCCCACCTCGTGTTCCTAGCGTCCATGGCAAACACGGCAACTTCCTCGCCGAACATAAATACAACTAACCATCTCTTTGCTTTCGCAAGAACTCATACGACTTACATTGTCATGTTGCTTGACCTCCCAGATGAGACTCTTTGCCTCATTGCAGGAGAACTGGGTCCCCAGCGTGATCGATATTCCTTAGTTCGATCATGTCGTCGACTGTACACAGTTCTGCTACCAACTCTCTACTCCCGGGTTGTTCTTTGTGATGTTAGGAACCATACAATTTGGCAAGTCAGTCGATTTTTCAATACAATCGCCCGAGAGCCACAATTGGCGAACGCCGTGCGAGCTTTACGCTTGGAGAGTTGGGACACTGAGGATGACATCGCGTACATCGACTGTGAATTTGTATATGATAGGCAACTCATAGATGGAGTTGTCGCTGGTACTTGTTGGTCCACACAGCCCTATGATGAACTGCGACGCGGAAACACCGATGCTTGGTTAGCTTTGCTCCTCCCCCAGCTGAAAGGCCTAAGACAAATCAGCATATGCTACCCGTATGGGTCAGAATACGTTGAGGATATGTTCGTGAAGGCTGCCAAAGAGGATGACACAGCATTTCGTCGCCTCGCCGATGCTTTTGCGGAATCGTCTGACACGGAAAATTCTATCCATGCAAGCTGCATGGAACCATTCTTCAAATTCCCAGCAATGCGCAGGATTGGAGGATCCGCTATGGTCGACTGCGATCGTGAGGATGGAGAACCCCGCATTACACCCTTCTCGGGGGTCACAGATATTGATCTCGATATGACCAACACTGAGTGTGGATTTGGTGTCTGGATTGAATCTTGCAAAGCTCTCAAAACATTCCGCTTAAACATTGGCGGGTCAATGGTCTCAGATGGACCCGATATTGTATCAGCTCCCCTTCGAGGATCTATATCCCTTCACAAATCAACACTGGAGGCGTTCTGGATCTGTGGCGAATCATACCAGAATCCAGAAGACGATGATGGATGGATGGGATCGTTTGCCGATTTCAGTATGATGAAATATCTACATATTTCTATATCAATGCTTGCCGGGCTTGACGAAAACTTTGAGCCCACGCAAGACCTCGTGGCACTTTTGCCACCGTCCCTTAAGACTTTGTTTCTGTGTCACTGCCCCCACGAGCTGCTCGATTGGGCCGTTGATCAACTCGAACGCTTGGTGAATTCAAATTGTCTGCCACGTCTTACTTCCTTGGGGCTTGAAGGTTGGGGACCTTCAGAGGTCGAGGAGAGTTCCTTGGGGACTATGTGCAGACTGGAGGAGTTGGACGAAAGATGTTCAGAGGCTGGTCTATACTTTGCTACATCTATTGGAAGTCACAGAACGGTCCCGAGTCGTTTTGTATCGCTTTGGCCTTGTGACTAATCTGACAATTGTTGAATGGGTGTGTTTACGCCAAACTGACGCTGCTGGTGATCAGTGGTGTGGGGGTCGGTTAGAATAGTCTAAAACCTAGCAGATCACTTCGGCTTATCAAAAATAGTCTTACATATATATATATATATGTATGTAGCTGTATGATCTAACTATTTTGGTACACATTATGGGGCCAAAAAAGAGCAACAAGCCGGTTTTTTGAGGGGGGTATAAATTTAGATATATGAAGCAATTTATGAGATGATGCTGCCTACACTGTATTCCACCTTCTGTACGGTACTCCATATAGGTTGTCAAAAGTCCAGGTCAAATTACTCAACTATGAATACATGCTTTGATCTATCCCGACTGTGTCGGAATTCGAGTTTCAGTACTAATATCACGTAAAGTATACGTACTGTATGGAAAGAATGAAGAAGTGGGGGAGGTTGCAAGCAGAGACCTCGGGAAGACGATCGAAGTGGCCAGGTGGAAAACTGATATCCAAACGGTGAATGATCCGCCTCAATGACTGAAAGGACGTTAGCGCTGGGAAATATTGTTTCCCCCTGAGGAATCTGATTGGTGTTGGGGGAAGTAGAAATTTCCCATCGCAGCCACTGCGGGGCAGGGAGATGATCTTGCATGCTTCCGAACATCAGGTGACAAACCTGGAGGGGCAAGAATGTACTCAAAAGAGAGAATCGGAAAGATCTTCCGTTCTACATTCGCTCCGATGATTCTCCGCAATGTATGTATGTATACAATAGTAAACATACATTCCAAGTGTAAGGGCTATAGAAGTTCCAAGGTTATCCCCTCACCGATAGAAAAAGATAAGAGAGGGATCTCATGCATGTTGCCTCGGTCATGTCCTTTTTACCGCCATCTTTGATCCATTCAGGCAGTTTAGGCCACTAGGGGCAAAATTAAAAAAAAAAAAAAAAAGACTTACAGGTTCTCGGCACACGGGAAAAACCGCCAAGCCGATCGGAATACAGTAGAGCGTTTTGCCACTCAAGAGCCGGATCTATGGCACGAATTAGGCCTCCGTGAAAATTTGGGTCAAGTCCCAATAGGAAACAATATGATTCATCTCAGAATGTGTCATAGCCTTGGAAATAAAACTCCCGGATGAATCATCATGCATGCCACTTGGGTACGGGTCAGCCACTGCACCGGGCCCGGGAGTATGTTTTAGTTTGACCTCAGTGCAGATATGCCGTGTCAGCAAGTTTTCGAGCTTGCAATGAAGATTTTACCAGGGAGAATTATGCCGAGGATCCTTGAATGACATTTTTATTTTGTTCGGACTCGACTCGGCCCGGGATATATTCCTTGAAAAGAATTGAAGACAACCTGAAAAGAATTGAAGACAACCAAGCAAATAGAACTCACTAGTATAATCTCAATGATACCTAATTTAAATGTAAATGGCCCCAAGTGGACATCAAAAAGTCCATGTTTTCCCATTGCGACTTTGGGCGATCGCTGATTGGTGTAAAAGAGTCGGTGAGCGGCGCCAACGAATAGGCGGTCGTGTTCTGCAGCCAATCAGCAGTGTCCCCCACTTGGAGAAAAAACGACCCATCATCCTTCTCTTCTTCTTCCCTTTCCCATAGCATTCCCAAACTGATCTACTCCGGATTTCTCAGAACTTATTGAAACCCTCAATACAGTAACAACATACTCACTACATATCGTCAAGAATTCAGCCAAATGGCCTTCGTTGAGCTGTAAATGCCTCTCTGGGGCGCCTGTCCCTGCCGGCTCCCCAGTCCTGCAGCTCCGATCTTCAATTCTACTTGACGATATTTATTCCTCTTTCGACGCCTCTTGTGAAGGCGTTGGAATTGCCCTATAGCAAACTTCCAGAAGGAGCACTATAGCGTTCGCAACGGACTGCGGGTGCTTTCGTGGCTACGAAAAAAAAACTTGACTCCTCCCCTCCACTCCGCTTCTCCGATTCCTCCACTTCGTCCCACCTCCCTTCGACTTATCCCTTAACGTGTCCCTATTTTTGGACCGAACTACGACCATCCTCTCACCCAAGGAAGATCTACTCCTCTCTTCCTTCATCCCATCACTGGATCATCCTAAGACGGACCGGGCCATTTGAACCACAAAAAAAGAAAGGACTAAAGAAGTCCAAACCGATCAACCAACCCCTATCCATCCTTCCTTCTCTATTTTACAACATGCCTCAGAGTTCATACTCTTCCAAGCGGGCTCCCAAGAGCTCCGCCAAGAACTCTCACCCCCGCCCCTCAACCCCCGAGTCCAACACCATGCGGAACCTTGATATGTCACCAAAGGCGAATCACTCTCGAAAGTCAGCCAATGCTCAGCCATCCGATAGGAAACGGAGAGCTTCATCATCATCAGTCTCGAGTGTTTCTTCGGTCTCGTCCCTCGGGGACCTGAGCGACGAGGCAGATGATTCAGAAGAAGATGCGGATGACGAGCAAGAACCAGCAGTCCGGGCCCCGTCTTATGGTCGTCGCCGAGACAATAAGGCGGGGCGCCAATCCGCAATCAACAAGAGAAGACGTGTCATCAACGATGACAGCAGTGACAGCAGTGATGCCAATGACAATGACTCGGATGATAGCTCAGATGATGTGTATGCCGGTGTAGACTACATCACAGATGCCGAAGATGAAGACCAGGACGTTGAGAAGATGGAAGAAATGATCATCGTGGAGTCGGAGAAAACCCATCGCCCTTTGCCCAGCGCTGGATTTGCCGATGATCAATGGGCTATCAACTCCTTCGATGATCACATGTTCCTACCGGCAGCATCGTTTTTCGATGAAGAGCACCTTTACAGTGCCATGGATACCTTTGGAGAACCTCAGGTGACCAGTGAAGCCGCTGAGACACCTGTCGCCCGGCGAGTTCACTTCGAGGAGCGGTCTGATTCGTCCTCTGATAGTGATTCCCACAGTGACGACGATATACCCGGTGACTTCCTACAACAGGATAGCCTGGACCCACAATTGCGTCGTATGATCGAAAACGACAACGAAAACTACCAGAGAAATACCCGCCGGCACTCGGAAGAGATGTTCGGCGATGCCGACTATGGCCATGGAAGCATCTACCATGTTGAGTCCGACGGATCCTCCGAGGGCAGCTTGAGTGGTTACGAGAGTATGATAATTGGTCATTCGTATTGCATTTCGGCTTTTGCTAACCCTTTTGAAAAGGCGACGATGGTGACACCACAGACGAGGATCTCCCCCCACCAGCAACTATCACCCACCCTCGATCCCTTCTCCGCCGGGACTCCTCCGACTCTTTGGCCCCCGTGGATGAGAAGAGTGACTGTTTGCCTCGCCGCCGTGGGCCTATCATGGGAACCTTCGTAGCAGACCCCCACAAGCCAGTAGCCTTGGTCGACTGCACTGGCAAGCATCTCGTCATCATTCCCGCGTATGCCTCTTCTCGTCACGACTGGCTAGACTCCGCCGCCAACAGTATGCCCGGAACTGCCAACACCAGCCCTCGCCAGACTACACTTCACTTGGTTGATGAGAGCGACACCGATGCGCTCGCCTCTCCCAATCAGCTTGACTTCAGCCCAATGCTGGCTTCGAGTGCCAACCTCATGATGACCGCTCTTGGCAACGATCTCACCCCGGGAGGCCAGGTCATGGGTCCCCCTGAGGCATTCTATCCTTCTCAGGACTTCACCATCGACAGCTCGTTCGAAGAAGACGAAGAAGATGACCCAGAGTCTGCTCTTAACGTCGACGACTTCATTGATTTTGGTAATGGATCCTCCGATGATGAGGACATGGACAAGCAGTTCGATGAGGATATGCAGGTCTCCCCGATGGCCGCTCCCTTTGCGAAGTCGATGGGCACACCTACCCCCACCCGCAAGTCTGAGTCGCAAAACAACGAGGAGCGATTCCTTAATCACCTAGACAAGGGTATTGTCACTGCCTTCCGTCGCAATCACAACCGCTACCAGGCCCTCCTCCGCCTCCCCCAGCACCGCGAGTTCATGCCTGCGAACTCCCCCGCGCGTCCTGCCAGTGTATTCAGGCACGCCAAGAACAACGACCAGCGAACTCCCACCCGCAAGCGCAAATCGAACAGCGTTGCAGGTGGCGAGGCTGTGCGACGCAAGCTGATGGATGCTCAGCAACGTCGCTCTCAGCACCACATCACAGCACCTCTCTGAGGTCTCACGATTGCACGACTTTTGGATTTCCACCAAGATCATATGATAACCACGGCCGCAATTTATTATATCCGTTTCTAGTCGCTGGCAGACTCGACTATTGGGGTCTTGTGCCTTTGACCATATCGACCTCGCGTTGAGCACACAGGCTCTTCGCTCTGGTCGTATTGCATCTTGCCATCCACATGTGGGGACCAGACTACTCTTCTAATATTTAAGTAGATCTATCATGCATGTTGAGTTGGCTTGCGAAAGATCGACGTTGGTTCTCAGAACCCAAAAGCGATCCATTTATGAGATTTTGGCTATCTTACCATTCGTTCATTTTCTTTTTTTCTTTTCATTATTATGTCATATCTATTGACTGGCCATTTTTCTCCCTCGCCAGTCGCGGGGGCTGGTAATACCTTTGGATTGTGGAGTTGAAAATTTGCGGGTTTTGCGTTTTAACGAGTGATGGACTAAGTTGCTTTACATTTACCTTTAACAATATCAAAAACATTCGAAACATTTATTACATTCCCTGGTCATTAATCAGCTCTCAATGCTCTAATGAAGCTCAGACTTCAAGGTGATGTAAACCCCCCACATACCCGGACCCACCCAAACCTTATTTCAAGTGATCTCCCAAGGTCCGCAATTGCTTAATTGTCTTCGCCTCATGTCATTGCTCTCATGTCCCAGGTCACTCGCGCCATCAAGATGAAGCTATCACCTCCGCCACGGACCCTAGGGCGACTTCATCTACTATAACACATTTGGAGCGCCTAGTTTAATAATGTGAGAGTCCAATGAAAGCCCTGGTTTAGGACAAGACAAACACGAAGAAACAGTCGCAGGCGTAGAGCTCGAAAGCAAGCCAAACCGTGCCTCCACCCCGGTATCCTCAATCCTCGACCCATCCCAAAGCTCCCAAGACCAATTCTCATATTCCAAAACATGACATCCACAACCCATGACGAAGATGCTTTTCATTGCTGGTATTGTAGTAATCCCCATCTTGCTGCTTAGAGTCATGTAGTCTGGGAGGAGCTTTTTGTGTTTGGAGATCAGAGAGATCGTTTGGGGGCTTGTTGGGGTTGAGTGATACCCGGGGTTGTTGGCGGGTTTGGGGATTGGGAGGATCGATGGCTTGCGGAGGAATATGTCGCACGTGAAAAATGATGCTGATAGTGCTGATGTGCATTGCGCGTAGATACGGTGGTGGTTGCAGAAGCGGATGAGGTATTGGAAGGCTTTTGTTGATGATGGGGGGTTATAGGTTGTCGACTGGTAGTGGATTTCTTGTTTCGCTCGTATTGATATCGCTTTGCCTAATGAAACGGACCATGGCGAGACAAATTTGTCGGACTCGTATTCCACGAATATTTCTCACGCTGGTGTTCCAGAGTATAGCGTTCCACCAGACAATTTCTACTTCGGCTGCGTCTGGAGGCAAATCGATCGCTATCACTTCCGGTTTAACTGACTCATCAGACTCTTGACGTGTAGATGAGTATTTCGTTGAACAATAGTGCATCTCGGAGCGGTCGAGTAACTCTGCCCATTTCGCAGATAGGATGTATGCCCAAGCCAAGAACAAGACGGTGATGTAGTTACCCTCATCGTAACCAGAGATACCACGCACACCGGGCCATTGCGACAGAGGGGCGCCCTTAGACAGCTTCACCTTTCGGGCTTCTACAACACCTAGATCAAGCGTTGACGACATGACCTTAGGTGGGTGGGGTAATGCAATTCCCACCAGCCCTGGATGTCCGCCATCTCGACTTCCCTTTTATTTCCAGTTTTCCACGACTTTTAGCACAAGCAAATGAGAGCACCTTGTCTGATGGAATCAGTTCATCAGCGCAAAAGGCAGGCGTGTCTTTAAGAAGGGGTTTTAGTTTGATACACTCCAACGGAAGGCAGCTATCATTGGTGTTGAAATGGGTTGACCATAGCTGGTAGCTCGCGCGGAGGGTGTATTCAAAGGCTTCTTTGCTTGGTCGGAGGGCGTCTTCCATGTTTGATGTATATCTTGAAGGATTGTCGTAAAATAGTGAAGTGGGACTAGATCGTGGGGCTCATTTCGAGGCTCGTGCTGTTCACCGCTAGTTGATATCCGTGAGGAATATCTGTGACGAACGTTCCTTCCGTTTTTCAGTTGGACTTGCAGACCTACAAGTATGCATGCACTTCATTGTGGGTAGATAGGATATCAAGCCTGTAGTGCAAGAGGTCAAGTCATTGAATCTAGCTTATTCAATGGCTTCGAATGAGCCTACCACAGTTTCTTTCCTATTCAGCCGAAGGATACTCTTTTAATCAACTTTATCTCTGTCAACCTGGATATTATATTTGAAGGCAAAAATGTTTAGTTTTGAGGGAAGGGTCGTACTTCTTCGTCTTCTGAAGTGGTCTGTATCTATGGGATGCAATCTACATACAGAGTGCATGATTGCCAGTCAAAGAAGCCCATGAGACTTTGGATATCTAAGCTTCAGTCCTGAACGAACACAGGTAGGTGCTACCTTTTTCGTATTGAGGTACTACTGGTTCCCACTCTATAGTCAAATTTCGACATATAATTATTAATACTTCCTACAAATGGTTATGTATATCTCCGTCCTCGGTATAACAGGAAATTATGGTTAGCACTATCGGATTCCGTACATTTAATTATACGTTTAGCACAAATTATCAAGGAGAGATTAGATTGCCCCTGGTTAAATACTAAAGTTACAGAAATAGGATGCGTAGACAAGCCTTGACATTCGACGAGCAACTGCATAGGCAGGAAGTCAATAAAAATGTAACCTAGGTGTAGACTTACACTATATTAATTATTTCTCTAGATAACTTCGAGGCAAACAGATTTATATTAAGAGCTCGAGACTTTACTAGAAATTCATACTGTCTAGACCCCGTTTCAAGGGGGTACAGCGTAGTATTCCCCAGGCGCTAAAAATCTCATTTATGAGTATATTTAGTTGAGCGTTTCACGTTAACCCGGATTCAACGCTGCAGACAAAGCCATCGATACGCTGAGACATGGAGATTTGTACTTTTGTTTTTATTCCCAGAATCTAAAAACAATAAAGTCAGAAGAGTAGTGAGGGCATGATTGAAAGAAATACGGAATATCGGGACTCCTGCGCGTCAAAGGCGAAATCATACAATGTCTGTTTCTTGCGGAGTTATAGTTTAGGAATAAAGGCTAGGCTAGTTGTTAGACGGACTTAACCCGGAAATGTTATCAGTTGTATGTCTAGAACCAAGTAAAACACTTCGAAACAAGAACCTCGAGCTGTGTAGATAATTCCTGCTCTGTTTGGCGCTGGTCTTTTTTTAGTAACATCAAAGGTCCTTCAGGTACCCGCCACTTGCATTCTTCCTCCAGTTGAGTTTGGAGAAAAAGAAATAAAAAGTTGATTTAGTGCGACACACACCGTTGGCCTAAAATTACATTGTGCGCTGATTCGTCAACCCCGGCGCTTCGAAGGCGCATGAGCGATCGACCATGAACATCAATAATAAGCACATATGGGACATGCATGTAGGGCGCTAAGCCAATGGGCGAGACGCTAAAGGGGTTTTCTTTTCGCGGTCGCATTATCTTGAGTTCTTTTGAATCTGTAATACTAAGTGTTAATGGGGACTTCAAAAGATGGGCGATTCACGTGAGTACATTCTGGAGACTCGGCCATATGCAAGCTTCCGTGCCGATCAAGCGCCTAATATTCATACTATTTTTACTCGACTACCCTCATTGGCTGGTCAACTAATGTCCACCGATCTCATAGACCCCACGATGAACTGTTGCTGGATGGGATTGGAACACCCTACAGGCGCCCTGGTCAATGGCCCCAGTCTGCAAGCCCTGACTGGCTCATTTCTAGCCTCTTCAGGTCCATCATGCACTAGTCGGCGAACTCTAGATGGATCCCAAGCTCGCTCTCTTTTCAGCCACTACCGTTTCATCTGTACCTTCACATTCCTGCCGATTGGAGAGATGTTCGCTTTTTCTGACGAAATGTCTTACCTGAATTGACGCCAGGGTATCTGGGTCAGCAGAAAAATGCTTGCTAGCTGCAGCCGAGCTCTTTGTCTGCAGAAGTTCATGGCATAGCCTAGGCCGATTGTTTAAAGACTGCGACTCTGCCCAGACCCTGCACTTCTTTCATTCTCGTCACTGTTTGATTTACTTTTGGCTTTCTGGCCATCTTGGTTCGTCTCCAACCAAAGACGCTCGTTCAGGGATACGCAATTCCCTGTCCCACCCTCTTTCATTTGATATCGGCTCAGTTTCATTGAGGCTTTTTTCCTTGTCGCCCGTCAACAATACTAATAGAAATTGGCTGCTTTGCTGCCTATATCCCTACAATTGAGCCTGATATCGCAATATCCATTGAGGCCTAGCTTTCTACATCGCAGCCTATCTAGCCCAGACCCTTATATCAGTCCATTTTTGTTTCTTTCATTCCTCCTCTCTCTTCTTTTATTTTCTTCCATTCAATTTTCTTTTCGCGTCCCACTTTCCCGTCACTCGTTGTCGATATCCTTCCACAATGAAGGTTACTTCAGTTATCACGTTTTTCTTTCTTCTGGCCTCTAGCCAGGCCACCGAAGCGGTATTTGCCTCACCTCGTGTTCTATTGCCTTTGATATGCATGCTAACAATGCTTTTAGTACTGGGGTTCTGGGGAATGCTACTCCAGCCCAGGTAGATCGCCTAATAAGTGTAATGATTACCAGCACAAGGGCTTCAGCTGGACTGACCTTGCTCCTGGCTCATTCTCCGACTATGGCGGTTTCTCCTTCTCTGGTTTTACTTGCGGCAATGGTTTTGGTTCCAGTCTTGGCAAGCGTGGCGTAAGTTATGTATGTCTATCTTTCGTCTTCACATACTAACCATGATTATAGACCCAGAAATGCATTTCCGGTACCGTCTCCAAAGGTAGCTCTGACTCCCAGAGCTCTGGTTCTTCGGCTCCATCGTTCACCTCCGGCACGGATGAGACCGGCTTCTCTGTGACCAATTTCCATATTGCCACTGAGAAGGATACCGAATTGCACATTATCTACACCATGCCCGATGGATCGATATGCAAGAACACCGCTTCCTGTAACTCAGCTGGTACTGTGGTCAACAACGACCAGTGCGGTGGTGCCAAGTCTGTTCATTTCGAGCTGCCTGCTGAAAGTAAACATGAGAGCTGTGGTTTCGGTATCTACAGCGTTGGCTTTGACTGCACTCCCGGTTCGACAACCACTGCGCCTGTGCCTGCCATTACTGCTACTGTCGCCCCTGTTACCAGAGTTCCATATCAGTCTGTGCCTGCTGGCTCCAGCTCTATCGATGTGCCTTCGCTCCCTAGCTCAACTGCCGTGCCTTCCCTCTCTACCTCGAGTTCATCTGTGCCTGCTGACTCCAGCTCTACCGCTGTGTCTTCACTCTCTGTCACCAGCTCTACGGTTGCGCCTACGCTTTCAGTCTCAGGAACTTCTATTGTTCCAGTCACCACCCCGCCGGCCAGTACATATGGGTCTGCTAGCTCCAGCTCTATCGTTGTACCTACGCTCTCTGTACCAGGCTCTTCTGTTGTTCCAGTCACCAGCACACCTCTTCGGATGACTACATCGACTGTCTTCACAACCAGTTTGATCACTGTCACTAGCTGTGCTCCGACTGTCACTGATTGCCCTGCTGGATCAGGCTCAACCACTGTGATAACCTCCACCATCGCTCTTTCCACCACGGTTTGCCCCGTCACTGAGACTACTCCTGCCGCTACAGCCTCGTCATCTGAGCCTGCCGTACCTAATCCCAGCGGTGTTCTCCCTGGAAGCTCATCAGCTGGTGTTCCTCCTTCTAGTGATTCATCCACCTCTCCGATTCCGGCGTCTTCTTCTGTTTCGTCTACCACTAGCGAGACCCCCGCTGGAACTGGAACCCCCACCGCATCAACCCCATTGGTTCCTTCTGTTTCTTCCATTACGGGCGGGCCTTCAACCCCCGCGATTACCACTCCCGTTAGGATGACTACCTCAACGGTTTACTCCACCAGCGAGATCACCATCACTAGCTGTGCTCCCGAGGTTGTGAGCTGTCCAGCAGACTCGACCGTTGTAGTGACTTCTACCGTCGCTGTCTCAACGACTGTGTGTCCCGTCACTGAGACTACTCCTGCCGCTACAGCCTCGTCATCTGAGCCTGCTGTACCTAGTCCCAGCGGTGTTCTCCCTGGAAGCTCATCAGCTGGTGTTCCTCCTGCTAGTAGCACATTGACATCGTCGATTCCGGCTTCTGTTTCCTCCACCACGAGCGAGACTCCTGCTGGAACTGGAACCCCTACTGCATCAACCCCATTGATTCCTTCCGTTTCCTCCGCTGCGGGCGGGCCATCAACCCCAGCGATTACCACTCCTGTCAGGATGACTACCTCAACGGTGTACTCCACCAGCGAGATAACCATCACTAGCTGTGCTCCCGAGGTTGTGAGCTGTCCAGCAGACTCGACCGTTGTAGTGACTTCGACTATTGCTGTCTCGACAACTGTGTGTCCCGTCACTGAGACTACAGCTGTTGTCACCTCATCTGTGCCTGCTATACCTAGCCCCAGCGGTGTTCTCCCTGGAAGCTCATCAGCTGGTGTTCCTCCTGCCAGTGGCACATTGACATCGTCGATTCCGGCTTCTGTTTCCTCCACTACGAGCGAGACTCCTGTTGGAACTGAAATCCCTACTGCATCAACTCCATTGATTCCTTCCGTTTCCTCCACTGCGGGCGGGCCTTCAACCCCAGCGATTACCACTCCTGTCAGGATGACTACCTCAACGGTGTATTCTACCAGCGAGATCACCATCACCAGCTGTGCTCCCGAGGTTGTGAGCTGTCCAGCAGACTCGACCGTTGTAGTGACTTCGACTATTGCTGTCTCGACGACTGTGTGTCCCGTCACCGAGACTACTGCTCTTATCACCACATCTCTGCCTGCAGGCCCAGGCCCAAGCAGCGTCTTGCCCGTTAGCTCCCCTGCTGGATCAACTCCTCCTAGTGACACTACAGCTACTTCTACGTTGACCGAAGCACCTCCCCCCAGTGACACTACAGCTACTTCTACGTTGACCGAAGCACCTCCTCCAAGTGACACTACAGCTACTTCTACGTTGACCGAAGCACCTCCCCCCAGTGACACTACAGCTACTTCTACGTTGACCGAAGCACCTCCCCCCAGTGACACTACAGCTACTTCTACGTTGACCGAAGCACCTCCCCCCAGTGACACTACAGCTACTTCTACGTTGACCGAAGCATCTCCTCCCGCTGGCACTCCAACTGGTCCTACGTCGGCTGGGACCTCCTCGTCGCCCGGCGTGACCTCGGTTCTCTCGTCCCCTACACCTTCATCTCCAGCTGGAACTCCCCCCGCCCCTAGCGATGTCACTACCACTGTCGTTACGTACGAGACTGTGACTACTTGCCCGGTGACTAACACTATCACCTCCGGTTCTTCTACTTTCGTGACTACCTCGAGCACCATTTCGACTGTTACCATGACTACTGTCTCTACGATCTGCACTCGGTGCTCCGCTACCGCGACCTCCGTTGCTGGTCAGAGCACTATTGCTCCGTCTGGTACTGGTACTCCCGTGGCTTCGAGCACAGTCGGTCCTAGCACTGCGCCATCTGGTATCCCCGAGGCCTCGAGCCCGGCCCCATCTGGGACTTCCGAAGGAGCAAGCCCGGTCTCTTCATCTGCAGAGGCCTCCAGTCCCCTTCCTAGCGGTCCCGCTATCATTAGCTCGATCCCCTCCAGCGTGGGTGCTGGGACCACACCTGCCATTCCTCAAGGGTCGACTGCCACGGTTATAACTTATGTAACTGAGACTACTTGTCCTGTGACTGCCACTATCACTTCTGGATCGTCGACTTTCGTCACGACATCCAGCACGGTTTCAACTGTTACCTTGACCTCGACCTCCACTCCCTACCTTCCCAGCTCTGTCGCTGCCGGAAGCACTCCCGCTCCCTCTGAAACAGATATCGCCACCACCACTGCTCCTACGGGCCCCACTGTCACCAGTATCGTGCCATCTAGCGTTGGTGTCACCTCTACACCAACTATCCCCGAGGGTGCCACTACCACAGTTGTGACTTATGTGACCGAGACCACCTGTCCCGTGACCAACACCGTCACTTCGGGTTCTTCTACCTTCGTCACCACATCCAACACAGTTTCCACAGTGACCCTCACCTCCGTCTCAACCATCTGTACCCAGTGTTCCACTACTGTCACTACCGCCACTGCTGGCACCGAGACTCATTCTCACTCTACGGCTAGCAACACCCCGGCAGTCCCCACCGGTGTTTCCCCGGGATCGAGCCCAGCTCCCCCAGCTCCCTCAGCTCCCTGCCCCAACACCGTCCCCCAGTGCATCAACACCTGGCTCACCCTCGCTCCTAAGTGCACATCTAACAGCGATGCCTCATGCTTCTGTCCCAACAGCGAATTCACCGGCAAAGTCATCTCCTGCATCCAAGCCTGGGGCGCCTCCAAGGAAGAGATCCAGTCTGCTCTCTCCTACTTCACGGGTATCTGCGCCACCTGGGTCCCCCAGAACCCAGGCATCGTAACTGCCATCCCCTCAACAATCACCCTGATCCCGACAGTTGCTCCTCCCGCTCCAACATCCAGTGTCGCTGGCGCCAGTGTCACCGCCAGCGCCGTCGTCCCTATCACCTCCGTCCCCTCTCTCCCTTGCACAACAATCACCTACTCGACCTACACCGTCACCGTCCCACAGGTCAGCTTTGTCACAAACACTGGATCGAGCTCTGGCGCCGTCCCAACCGTCGGGCTGGTCCCAGCTGGTCCCAGCGGCGCTTCCCCAGCACATACCAGCCATATTCCCGCTCGTGCATCAGCGTCCTGGATGACCTCGGGCGGGTACGCGTACGCCAGTCGAAGCCCCTCACCCAGTGCATCACCAGTCTTCAACTCAGCCTCGAGTCTGTCGGTCGCATCCAGTCTTGTTCTGGCTTCTCTCGCTGCTTTCTTCAGCTTGATCATGTAAATTCGTTTTTCTAGCAGACTATCCTACAGGTAGCTCTTTTCTTTTTTCTCTTCCTATTACAAATACGCACATGCGGATTGATTTCCTGTTTTTTCTCCGTGTGTGCTTGTCTTCCTGGCCCTGGAGTGGTTCTTCCTGGTTTTTATGGGAATTATTGGCCGGGAATTGACTCAGATCGTTGGTCCTAAGGGGACTTCTTTGTATTTTATTTACTCACTCCCTAATCTAACGGGATAGACTTCGCCTTTTTCTTAAGAATGTGCTTCTCGTGTCATGGCTTTTACAATTTATGGAATAGTTATCTTCTATATTGGAGTCTTTGACTAGATCATAAAACCCACTAACTACACATTCCAGATGTCTCTCTAAATGCTTTTTCTCCGTAGTAGCCACTTTTTCATAGTCTTTAATCCCTCTAGCAGTTCAGCGAGGACAAATTATATCGGAGTCCTTGATGATTCTTCAATGTATCTTCTGTGGGACGTTTTCCTCTTTGGTCGAGATTTTTCTAATTCCAAAGGGCTTTCAGTTCATCCCCATACTCGAAGATGTGACAGATTAACCGGGGTACGAAGTTTCACTGGGGTAAAAGGAGATCACTAGAAACCGCGGGTGACGAGCGAACCGGCCTAATTTCTTTCTCACACACGATGTCGCACGCACTCATCAGACCTGACAGTGCGAATGCAGGAGTTCTAGAGCTCGGCGCCACCATTTGGAAACAGAGTGGAAGATGCAAGAGTACTGTCTGGTTGCGACTGAACTCGAACAGCGTGGAGCGTATAGACGGTAGGGCGAGGTGGTGACGGACCCTGGCCGCCGTGCCCAGTGGACTCGACCGCTCATCGAGCGAGGAACGGGCCGCGAGGATGATATTACGGAATGCGGCCTCCTCATCAAGTTGATAAGGTTCCCAGATTTGCACTGCGACATACTCGAGGCCTAGGTCGGCTTGAGCTGGAAGATCTTTCACGTCTGGCGCTGGCAGCCCATCGGAATCCATCAGCTGGGCATGGAAGGAGGGACGTCCGAGGCAACAGGGGAACCGAAAATACGCTGCTGGAACATACCCCAGGCGCCAACAAAAAAGAAGAGAGAAAGAGCGATATAGACGGCGCCATTCCAGGAAGCATCTGCTGCAGCACCAAGAACCATGCGAGATTCGACTTCCCGGGCTCGAATTTCATCAACGTAGTCGTCTGCCTAGGCTCTGTCAACACTGTGCTCGTCTTAGGCGATGCGATGTCTCAGGCCATTTTCAGCTTTTGCTTCCGTGCTCAGTCTCGAGGGGCTTTCACATCCGGGTAGGCAAAGATGTTATCAAAGTGATGAATTCTGGATATATGAAAGGTAAGGGGATGATTGAAAGGGAAAAATACACGCGACGGATTAGCTAACTAAAGGGCATGCGTTTATATAATGGATAGGTATGTCAGCAAACAAAGGAAATTTGTAGATGTTGAGATGCAGAATCCCGTATACAGAGTCCCGAAATGAGATATTACAGACCAGTTTCAAACCAGCCTATGCATATCTAGATATCACAGAAGAAACCTCATCCCTCGCTTGCCTATAGACCATGACCCCACGATAACACCACTGAATGCCATACAACCACCCGTGAAAATGACAACAGCCATATACTTCGTCAAACCATAATTCTCCAACACAAGAACCCGAGATATCAAGTTCGCACTAATCGGACCAGTCAAGACATTCCCAATTCCCTTCCCGAAACAAAACAAACTAAAGATCATCGACATAGCCATCGGATCCGCACTCACAGTCGTCGACATCCTCGCCCACATAGCAACATACCCAGCTCCGAAAAAGCCATAAACCAAAGCAAAGACAATCAAAGGCGCGAGCGAATGAGCAAGTCCCCATAACGCAAAGGAAGCCACGGCCGAAACAACAGTCGAAACGGCAATAAGAAAATTAACAGAAACCTTCCTATCAGACAGAACCCCAAACGTAAACTGACCCGCCACTTGCGATACACTCATCAACGCAAGAAGTAGCGCTCCCATTGTACTACTCATCCCCATCGACTGAGCATATGAAGGTAGATACAGCGATGGAAAGAAATACCCCAATCCTTGTATCACATTCGAACCGGAGTATACCCAGAACAGAGGTGTTCGAAGGAACCTCCAGTCTGATAGAGCTGTTGTCGGTGTGGTATATCGTGAGACTGGTAGGCGGCCCTTTAGGAAAGGTATCAATGGACCGGTGAGAACGAATAGCGCAATGGCGACAATTCGTAGCGTCGTTCGATAGCCGTATTTGTTTAACAGTTTCTCCATTATGAGGGGCATTGCAGCGCCCGAGACGCCTGATGCGCTGCAGAGGAGTCCGTATGCCATCCCGCGACGTGCAACCCAGTATTCGTTTACCATGTTGAGGATTGGGTAGTAGAATATGAGGAAGCCGAGGCCGTAGGCTACGCCTTGGGTTAGGATGAGGGTTTCGAGGGTTGAGGCGAAGGATCCGCTTATTAGTGCGATTATGCATATTGGCCCTGGTGTGAGAATGTGAGTGGATGCGCAGATAGTGATTCAAGGATGCCAACGTACATCCAATCCAGATCATCTGGCGCTGGTACTTTTGAAAGCGCTTGATGAATGGTGCGGTGAACGGGGCTCCTAGGTAGGATATTCCTGAGGCCACGGTGCCTACCACGGAGATGTATGGATTACCGGCGAACTCGGGGAGCTCTGAGTAATAATTTTGGAAGACTCCGAACGAGAGTGGGAATCCTGGAAGCTGTCAGTACTTGTAGTGTGTTAACTTCAAGCTGTGCTCACCCCATAGCAGCGATTCAAAGACAAATGCTGTCCCCAGCAGTTTCCAAGCAGCGGGTCCATGGTCCGCTGGTTCGAGGTGTTGGTTGATAAATTCCACATCGTCTTGTGGCTCCTCCAGTTCAAGCTGGCCTGCAGGTCGCAGAGACCTGCTCTCTGTTAGTGTTGGTGTTGCCATGAAATGGGTGTAATGTTAGGGAGATAATTACCCCACGAAAGAATTAGTGGGGTTGCAGAGATGCCGAGGTACATATCACACAACTGCCTATATTTTAGAAGAATGTTTAGAGATATCTGTTTCATTGTGGAAATTCTGGCTACCTAGTTGACCTTGTAGAAAGGCTCAAGTCTCAATCCAGGCATGAACACAGGTTGGCCGTTCCACATTTTTCCCCCTCATGTTAGATTAAGTATATTTGGAGTCCCCAAATATGAAGAGGTTTCTGTTAACAGAGACAAATGGCTCATATCGGCTCGAAAGATAAAAGCTGTCACAGAGTGGAAACTTGACCACATTGTCGAAGTTGTTAGGTGTCGGCGCAACGATTAGCCATCCAAGCCCTCATTATTTTCAAGCCATTCCATGTAGTCCTTGATACCTTCCTTGATGCTTCGGAAACGCAACACAGAGCCAACCCGACGGAGCTTCGAGATATCGGCACATGTAAAGTTCTGGTATCTGCCTTTCAATTCGGAGGGGAAGGGGATGAACTTGATGTAACCTTCTGGGTTGCCAAAATGCTTAGCGACTTCCATGGCGACATCATGGAAGCTGCTAGCAACACCAGTGCCGACATTGTAGATACCGCTGATTTCCGGGTGGTCAAGGAACCAACAATTTAGACGGGCGACGTCCTCGACGTGGACAAAGTCACGCTTCTGTTGCCCCGCTTCGACTCCAGCGTATTCGCCAAAGAGTTCAATGGCTTTGAATGATTTGCGTTTTGCGTAGAATTGATAGACGGTGCTCGGGACCGCATCTCGGTGCTGTTCGCCGGGTCCGTAGACATTGAAAAGGCGCAGTCCTGCAAATTGGGGGCAGCGGGCATCGGTGTTCTTGACGACATACTCATCAAACAGCATCTTTGAGTATCCATAAATGTTCAGTGGAGCTTCTTGGGCGTCTCCCTCGGTGAAGGTAGTTTTGTTTCCATACACGGCAGCGGATGAGGCGTAGATGAAGCGAACGCCCTGGTTCTTGCACCACTGGAAGAGCTCCTTGGAGTAGGTAAAGTTGACGTCGAGCATTTTATTGCCGTTGGTTGTGGTGATGGAGGAGATTGCACCATAGTGGAAGATGACTCGGGGACGATGATGGAAGGTTTTGGTCCGAATCGATTCACGGAAGGCTGTCGCCTCGATGAAGTCGGCTACCTTGCAGTTGACCAGGTTGCGGAACTTGGATCCATCCGTCATGTCGTCGACGACCACGATGTTGGTCACGCCACGGTTGTTCAACTCCTTGACGATGTTCGAACCGACAAAGCCGGCTCCACCGGTGACAACAATCATTTTGGCGGACTTAGTTTAATAGAGGTGATATTTATGGGGAGGGGAGAGTGAAGTTCAAGTTGAGAGTGATGGGGGGAGATGTCCAATGTCAAACTGGAAGGAGCAAGGGAACGGCATGGGGACATCTTAGGACCGGGCTCTCTCGCCACTTGTAGGTTTCACAAATCTGAGGCTATAGATGAGAGTAAGAGGAAAGAAGTAGAACTACCTATTCAGTTATTCGTCTGCGTTCATGGCAACTTATATTTAGTTTAATATAAGTTAACATGTAGGTACCTCCAGACTGGTTGATACTATAAACATGAAAATGAGTAGCTATATTGTGTGTATTTATATCACTTATGGCTTCCTAACGTTGGAGTTAGCTCACATCTTACAATCCTCCAGGGTATGTGCTGATGCTATGGGACTTTTTCTGAGCTAGCCAATTCCGACCTCAATTGGACAGGCCCCAAAACTCTCAGCTTTCCCCTTACGCAAAAGCAACGGCGCTATTTATCACAAATTGTTTTAATATCAACGACATGCCTACGATTGCCAGAAAGCCGAGTCTCTTGGCTCATAGTCGGACTCAACTCCTATCCTTTAACGCGTCTGGCCCATTCATATACTTACATGTACAGTGGATTTTAGGTCGCCCGAGATGGCTTTCCCTTTCCGCTCCAGTGCTCACCCTGTACCGCTTTTTGCTCACTGAGTATACTGGTGAGGCTAGCAAAAAACGTTAGTGACTTCATTTTGCTAGGGGGCTACATAGTAATAGAAGTACCTATCGTTCCTAACCGCCAACGCCATGGACTCATGCATTCTTAGCGGGAGAATGCATTGGAAATACAAATGCTGCAAGAGGCCTCAATAGGTTTAAATAGTGGAGAAAGGGTCCAAATAATAGCCCAAGGGGTTCCTTTTTGCTTTTAGGATAGCCTAATTTTATTCGAATTGAAGCTGGGTGGCTCGCAAATCGATTTATTGTCTGGTTTCTGGAGCTCGGGGTCATAATACATTAAATTCAAAAATTAACAAGCAATGGTTCCATAACTCAGTTGGTTAGAGTGTGGTGCTAATAACGCCAAAGTCGAGGGTTCGACCCCCTCTGGAACCACGATCTCTTTTTTTGTCCTTTCTTGGCTTTTTTGCCATAGTTACCTATCTATCTACTATCTAACTATATTCTTCATCTCCTTTTTGTCAGTATTTTTGCTTCTTACTCAGATAACAAAGGTATATATATGTGCGTTACTCTGTACGGAGTATCGATTATGGACAGTCTAATTCCATCATGTGAAGTCTATGTAAGCAAACCATATAACCTGTGTATGACAGTGTTACTGGTTAAAATGAAAGTGTGGACTGACAGATAATGAGGGGGAGCAAAGAAGAAAGGCAATGATGGACATGAAAAGAATTTCATACAATTATCTAACGAGCATCTATATCTTCAGTTGATGAAACACAAAAAAGTTGAAGCCAGAAACACCACAACCTTCAGTTGGTGAAGATTATATTTGCCGGGTTATCAGTTTGACATGGTAACGACAGCCTGGGTTGGTATTGGTGATTAGTTATACTTTTCGGTTAATTTTGAGTTAAATATGATCAGAAATGGCTTCGTAGCTTGAGGCCGATTTCATCCTCGTACAGGCGTATGGACGCTGCTCTGCCAGGATAAGTGGGCGGCACTATAAAGCGCCAAACTCCATTTCGAAGCGGATCAAATTACATATCACTATGCTTCGAAATGCCATTTCCGCGTCTTTGTAGTCCTATCGACCAACCCTAGCAGGTAGGCATCCGTAGGCCTCTGTGGGGAGTAAATAGAGTCCTATTAACACGGGTAGATGCTCCGAACTTGACATTTTTCAAAGAGGGTTAAACACACGTTAACTATGATGAAGATATATATCACTTAGGTCAAGAAACGCCTAAAGCCTCTATTGCACCTTTAGTAGCCGTGATCTTCTATCCGCTATCCTTGAAGACGGCTTTAACGATGGCCTCCACAGTAGATATAATTGAATCTCTCCTGCCACTCGTGTTGGTTCTATCACTTCTATCAGGTAACTCTAATCGTCTTGGCTTATCTTCGATAAAGGGGAGCTATATCGATTTGGTGACACTAGCGCACTCTAGGAGATATTGCTAAGAGTTAGGACGTGGAGGCTGCTGGTAATGACAAAATCGAGGTTCTTTCGGCCGTCTTGTCTCTGGCGCTGTGGGACTGACTGTATTTCAGCTCAACTTTGGAAATATGTGCCAAACCATGATTGTTAGTTAGTTCGGGTTTTTTTTGGCGCGATTTTCGCTTCTCTCGTTATTGCATTGCTGTTGCTCTGGTTGGGTTCGCTCTTTTTTTTCCCCGCACGTCGAGCACTTTGGTTCTTGTTTGAATTATGAAATTATAAAGATAACGAACAACTATAGAGCAGCAAAAATCAAAGAACGGACCAAAAAAGAATATCATGGTTCCAGAGGGGGTCGAACCCTCGACTTTGGCGTTATTAGCACCACACTCTAACCAACTGAGTTATGGAACCATATTGCTGTTGGCCGCTAACTTTTTTCATATCTTGAACCAGACCTCATAATAAGGAACATTTCACAAGCTGATGGCTACTGAGAGGGAAGTCAGGTGACAGCAAGGAAGTTCTGCTGGAGAATGGAGGATGTGGTGTCACTGTCTGAGCGGTTGACCGCCTCCGTCGGGCGTGGGATTCCTTCCTAACCCATTGTATTGTAGTGCTTAGAAACATCATCACCCTCTTGTGAAAATCCTTTCTATCGGACATATCAGACTCCCCGTCAATCCGAAAGATAGAGAGCCTTCTGTGGCATTCAATCACCCCTCGGTGAGCGCCTAGTGAAATCTACGGGGGGGAGTCATAAAATTGTTCTAAACCCTTCCAAAGAGGTTAGATGTCACACAAAAAGGACTAACTTACGAGAGCCCCCGTAAAAAAACTATTGTTGAGATATCAAGTTATATATATTCGTAGTTCTCAACATGGTGATTTTCAATACTGTGATACCATAGCATTTTAATTTCCTTAATATTTATATACGAAGTTCAAAATCCGTACCAACTGCTGTCGACAAGAATGAGTCTCAAGAAGAATGTCATTGTTGAGATGTAAAGTTATAAATCACCACATTTACTATGAGATTTTGGTGGTGGCCATTCGCCCGTGAAATACGTTATATAGTTATGTAGTCCTATGGTAAGAGGTCTAATGTGCTCTAAAGGGTCAATGATTGGCTTGATTCCCAGAGGGGGAGAATGAATCGCACTGTATCGGATCAGCTCTCGAAACTCCTATTGAATTGTTCGAGAATACCCACACCCTAGAACCTAATATGACCATTCTCTGGTAATAGGACTGGGACCCGGCTCAGACGTAACGAAGAAAGATGTTCGTTTGATGAAAGGTGATGATTAAAGAGAATTTTATTGGTGAAAGAAGCTATTCAAAGAAGCATGCAAGGCTTTTTGATGAGAGATACTCTGATGAGGATAGACAGAGGTACAAACCCCGTGTTCAAAAAGGTCAATGCTGATGCCCTGGATCAAAGAGTTAAGGCCTTATTCAAAAATCGGTCTTGGAAGCGTGATAACCAAAATGTATCTAACCAATAAAAGGGAGGTTCCATAACCCGTGAAGATCATAGAATCAAATCAATATGATGGATTTGATGATTGATAAATAGAAACTAGAAGACCAAAGGACCAAGAGGATTCCCTGGGACAGACACGAGATATAAGAAAAGGCTTTATTGGTCCACAATGGGAGTCGATTGGCTCTATACTCATATTGGCGGTGAATTGAAGGACCGCTCCAAGGCATCTCAGGGTGATATAGATGGGATCCTCGTCGATAACACTGTCACGGAGCTTAGGCAGATGATGGGTGGTGATCACAAGGGGAATCAGCTATAGCTCAAAGTTACCAATTTAGCTAAGATAAAGCGGTCGAGCTTCAGCTCAGCCAAAGATATAATTATCAAGCATCAGAGCCAGAGATCGAATCTTGAGTTGTATAGTATCGCCCTAGCACTGTTCTACATGGACAACTCAGGACAGCCCCACAAGCTAGCAGGAAGCCCGAGGCGAAAACAGAAGTTACTACCCATGATCCAGCAAATTCTCCAGCTCCTAAAAAGGAGGCTACAAAGGAAGAACCCAAGGTACCATCAACATATGGGCCAGGGAAGGGGGATCACCTAATCCTATAGCGAGAATTTAGTTTCGACTTTGTCTAACTAGCCAGATAAACCAGCTGAACAGGTAGGAGTGGTCTGTCACCGAAGCTACGGCAGGGAGTCAATCATGTATTCGCCACTCTCCCGCAAACTATTATCGGTCACGCCCCCTGGCTGTTAAACCTGGGAAGCCGTCCGGGCTTCAGGGGGTATACATACCATCATAAAATTCTGTCATATTAATATTAACATGCTTTCTAAGGTATATAACTTTACACCCTGAAAAGATCCATAGAAAGAAGTGCAAAAAAGACGCCCTAGCACCGATTTAAGATATATAATTGCTCTATGAAAGCTGTCTTTTAGTTGAGACTACAACAGAGGACCAATGAGCCCATGCTTTGCGAAATTGATCGTCCTACAGTTATTTTTACATACAGTCTACTTCTTAACATATGTGCGCGCAATATATTATCCATTGGTTCCATAACTCAGTTGGTTAGAGTGTGGTGCTAATAACGCCAAAGTCGAGGGTTCGACCCCCTCTGGAACCAGCTTATTTATTTTTTTCCTTCTAGATTTTTGTTTCCATTGTAGTCCTTCTATAACATAGTTATTAATCTCTCGCTCATTTTAACGTATTCGGTGCCCGAGCTGGACACCCCACCAAAACGCATACAGGAATTAAATCTTACTTAGTTCATTCAACCACCCACCATGCCACTAATTCGTTCTCAACCCTCTAGAAATTCAATAGAGCAAGAGGGTAGCATCTTATTAGCTATCCAGGCTATTAAGAACCAAGAAATCAACCCTATTCATGAAGCAGCACGCCGATTTAACGTACTTAATTCAATGAATTCAACACTCTCTACCCGCCTCCGTGGTGTTAAAAGCCGCGCGATTTCTCGCGCTAATTGCACTAAATTGACATAAATTGAGGAGGAATCTCTTCAAAAATGGATTCTCTCTATGGATTCTCGTGGAGTAGCCCCCCGGCATTCTACTGCACGAGAAATGGCGGATCTTTTTCTTTGAAAGCGTGGAACTACCCCAGTTATTTCGGCCGGCGAAAAAATGAGTATATAACTTTGTGAAACGGCATCCTATCCTCTGCTCCTGATTCTCGAAACGTTATAATTACGAGCTCACGAAATTTAAAGATATAAAGATCATTCAGGAGTGGTTTAATCTTATTTAAAGAACTATCCTTTAATTTAGGATCGACCCAGATGATATCTATAACTTTAACGAGACGGGTTTCGTAATGGGAGTGATATTAACTACGAAGGTTATTACGAGAAGTGATCTACCTAGTCGGAGAGTAGTTTTATAACTGGAAATCGTGAATAGGTGACGGTGGGTAGGTGTACAAATGCTTCTGGGTAGGCGCTTCCTCTGTGTATTATCTTTAAAGGCAAAGTATTTATTAAATCATGGTTTAACGGCGGCCTCCCAGAGGATTAGCGCTTCGAACCTAGTCCTAACGGCTGGACCTCTGATGAAATTAGACATCATTAGCTTAAAAAGGTCTTTATTCCTAGTGCCTCTTTACGTACGAAGGGGGTGTAAAGGATATGCCCGGGACCAATGTATATAGTATCGCACATAATTATCCGTGACAATTTGGATCGATCGGCGAGGCATTTTCATTGGTTTAAAATGCTTAATAAAGCCCTGGATATAACGATATTTTGCGTAGAAGAGCGGATGAATTTACGATAATCGTATACAAGAGGTTTTAACGATATTTGTATGGCTGATCACTTCAAGCACCGGATTTTATCGTTATAACCGGGTTATAGGTTTATCCGGTATCATTATATGCGCCATGTGATCTAAGAGTTTTTAGAATTTGATTATCAAAGTTTTTTGAATGTTTATAGTCATCGGTTCCATAACTCAGTTGGTTAGAGTGTGGTGCTAATAACGCCAAAGTCGAGGGTTCGACCCCCTCTGGAACCACTTCTCCTTTTTTGAAGGATGAATCTTCATTCATTTAATAAATGAGAAAGTAAGTTGGCGTATAACGTATTTCACCACCGAGCTGGACAAAATCTATAGCTGGACACCCACCAATCCGATTAATTTCAAATAGACAGCGCCGGAAAGTGGCTTCTGCTTTTTGACAACGCAGACAATATGGAAATGTGGACCAAGGGGAGCGCGACTACGCCACCGCTCAAAAATATTCTCCCCCGCAGCCAAAGAGTATATATAAGTGGTGACACCGGTTTCGGGAAGTACTGAAGACTTCTGAAATGGAAAGTGGTTGGAGCAAAGTAAGGCTAGTAGGACTATAGCTTTGGGGCGGATCATGATAAGCTTGGGAGTGTAACGATTTTTTTCAGCCGTGAGGAGGGGCTCGAAATATTAGTTCAGCCGAAAGTCGATGTGATGTGAAGTAACCTACCATCTCGACAGTTTAAGTACAATCCCAACCTCCCTTCCCCCAGAACTTGCCAGTGTTGCCATCTTTGTTCCTTGAATACACCCAAATCACTAGCTTCATGCGTCCTTTTGCCCATTAATGGTCTGGCGTTCATAAACACCGAAATCCCTGGATATCTTTTATTCGAACTGGTCTGTCTAGCACTCTGCTGGATTCATAGCGGCAGTGCCTTGGATTCAACTACATAGTCTGAGACTAACATGGATGATGCCATTCGTCCAAGCAAAGAAAAATTTAATCGTGTCCTTTCCGAAAGCTATGATGAATGGTCCTCCCACCTAACAAATGCTTATAAAAACCCTCGTCTCCCACCTTCTTCCATCGAGCTGAAATCGCCTCTCGAGAGAACACCGTCTTTCCTTGGATATGGATTGGTTTCTAAAGATACTGAACTGCCCTTTACCTATGTAGAAAGGGAATCGAGCAGGGAACAAATTGGTCTCCTAATTTCTGGACAATCAACCTAGACTACTTCACATGGGCAATGTTACCTCGAACCGAAAACAATGTCTTTGGATATTCTGCTGGCTGTTCCCAACCCATTAACAGTGGAGATATCAAATTCCGCCCCCCTGCAAGAATGGCCTGGTGTTAATGGCATCTCAAATCATGACGAGGGAAATTATATTAGCATTTTGCTCCTTACGTGGGCTTACATCCTTTCTGTGCGATGGGCAGAATCACTGAAGCACGCTTCGGGACACCAATGCAGTAGCAACTTCACGCATAAGGCCGGTCAGCTTGTAACAGATCCCACACACCATGATACAATCGAAATTGATATAGGACACGATGTTAAAGCTGCTGAAGCAGCTTGGTGGGGGGCTATATTACGCTCTAGCGGCGGCTGGGAAATAACTATAGATTACAAAAACAAAACATACTACTCACCTTAGTCTGTTATTATCTCCGATAAAGCCAGCATGGGGATAGCAGGAGGTTATCCAATCTCTAAGGAAGGACTGCCGACATCTGGTGCTGCTTTGGAATATCTCGCCAGGTTTTACTCTTATCACCGACTCTACGGGCAGTTTTCCGTGGCCCTAATTACTGCGCTTTACATTCCATTGCTCAGCGGAGATTCCATTTCGCTTCCTATCCCGAAACCAGCCTTGCACTATGGACCGTCGTCCCTGTCACAAAAATCATCAAATCTAGTGAAGGAATACTCGGAATTTCTTTCCCGTTATATGATGCTGAGTTATAATGTGTAGGGCATGCGCTCTTTACTTTCCAGTACCTTCTTTAATGGAGAGGTTAAATGCAATCTTGTCAGCGCCTGGCTTAATCCTATCTTTCAATAACAAACCCTTTGGTCTAAGAGGAGAAACCCCTTACCCTCGCCAAAGTCCTTGCATATCGGCAGCCCAGATTAGCTAGCCTTTGGCTCGGTGCGAATGGGGCGGGACTAGCAAACCCTACAATACGAAATATCGGGATCGGGCTTACAGCAACGGAATTCAATGCAGCGGCTTGGACAGGAACGCACCAATCTTTCATAACTGTGGAACTTGGTAGTAATGACGGCCAAATGATCCGCAGGGAAGACGAGTGTCGTTTGCTATTTATCACAGCCTGTGATAGATATATGAGACCTCCCGTCCATCCGTGGAAACCGTTTGGAGAAACTCGGCTTCTTGATACCGAACTTGCAGTGCAGCAACATGCCGCTTGCTGCTGTCACTGAAGTACAAAACTTGGAACTGGAATCTAGCAAATGGAGAAACGCTCGAAGACTCCGGTATATCTCCGATGGAATTTGGTTGAGAAGTTCTGACACAGAGACATAAGGAAAACTACTACCCGATACAAAATGGCTCAAATTTATTTTCTGAGGTAGCTTCGGAGGCTGCAACTCGCGGAATGTTTGGTTGGCTTAGATACACAGGGTACTTGGCAAATGAAAAACCTTTATATCGGCATTCCTGGATCGACATTGAAAGCTCCGATGACGACAATGTTGATATCAATTCATGTAGCGGTCAAGAGGATGGTTGTCAATCGTTTGTCAGTCAATGGCTTAGCCGTGTGAACTCAAGTGTCTAGATCGTCAGATCAATCCACTCTTCAGGCCCACCAGCGAGGTGAGCCTCGCATTTCGAGCAAATGGCCCATTTCCCGGAAATTCCGTGGTCACCCGTTTGGCAAAATTTTCCTGAGGTGATCCAAGTAGTGCTAAAACAAAAATAGAGCAGGCAAGCGCTAAGAAACAGCCTATCATTCATAATCGGGAGGGGACCTGTGCTTTGACACATGCATGAAATCAAATTATAGTATAGCCCATCTCGGACATGGACATGGCTGGACACTAAGCGTATCGCTGGTATCGCTGGTCACAATGAAGGATGCTGGGTGCGTCTGAGATTATGATGGGCAAGGACAAGCTAGACTGTACTTTTCCCGCTACATACCAAAAGCTCGCAATACAATCCTGAAATAACCGATCATCTGCAACATTTGGTTCATTTTACATACCTTATCACATAATTGACCCGAACTCGAGGGTGGTGTTTGGTTTGTCGTCCTGCTCAGCCCAACTTTAATTCCAAACACAAGAGCACCTTGTTTATAGGTTAAACTCTACTGGGTCACATCTATTTTTATTCTTCTTGTGGTCTTTGGAGCTTAGGGCAAACCAGTTTGACACGGAGCCTTCTTTTGTTTGAGGATTTACTGCATATAGAAATCATCTATGGACTGTCGACCACAGCTCGGGTGCAACCAACATCAGTGGTCACAATTATTGCCTGCATCCACGGCATGGTTAACCGACTCCAGGGTGGAATCTGGACATGGTAAGTAACCACGCAGACATAGTATGAGCTGGAGGACTGGGATGATAAAATGTGGTTAGCGTATCTCGGACTCTAGCTGAGAGTGCCAGTAGACCTCTGCACCGGCCCATAAAGCCCAAAGCCCAACCCGCCCCAACCAGCAAATGGGCTGGGCTTTGGGCCCGGTCCTAGGCCCAGGGTAGAACCCCACTGGGCTTATATGGGGGCCCAATGGGCCTCAAATAATACAAACATGTCAATTCTTGGCAGATGCATAAGTAATGCAGATTTTCTAGTATATTTGTGTATTTAAAATACCGTATAATCCCCAACTTGTCCGAGTTCTCATGAGAATTAAGTTAATCGAAAGTGTCATTCAACTTCCAATGTTTAGCCCGCATTAACTGCCTCAATCGACAGAAAGATGCACCTACTTCTATCCGTATGAAATATATATATCTACATCTCGATAGTCTGTCACTTGTTGAACCCCGTATTAGGCCAAATCATGGCCGGCGGGCCGAGATCTTCCGAGGTAAGCTTACAGACTAGAATATGCGTAAAAACCAGGCATTAATCAGCAGGGTTATAAGTATATATAGTAGCGCACATAGTTATCAAGGTCTAGTAAATTACATGCCTCTGTAGCTTATAGCAGTCAGGCTATTGTCACTTTCTTGAAGATATTAACGGGCTGAATACATTATAGATAGGTTCCATAACTCAGTTGGTTAGAGTGTGGTGCTAATAACGCCAAAGTCGAGGGTTCGACCCCCTCTGGAACCACTTTCTTTTTTTTGATATCATATCATATATCAGTCTTCATTTATTTTGTAAATGATTAAAGTTAGCATACACACAAAACAAAGCATAACGTATTTCACCACCGAGCTGCGCACACCACCCACCCGATTACAATGAGACTTCTTAAAAATTCCTTTACCTCATTAGTTAAGAGTGCAGTATTTCGATGTAGGAACCATAACAGAGGAAAATGACAGTATGTTATTTAAAAATGTATGCCATAATTTATGCCAAAACTGGGTTTTCTGGGGCCCCAGTCACTGGTTGGGCCTGGGTTATTAGATTTCGACCCAGACCCAGACTGGGTCGTGCGGAAGTCTAGCCGTCGAACCAAGATTTAATAAAGACTTTACCTGTAAAAATCATACACGGAGGGCCAAAGCATTCGTACACTTAATAATAGTCACTTATTCCCGGTTTCTAGGTTATAAAACCGAGCGTCGACCGTAGATTTCATTCCTCGAGATCACCTTCGCCGTAGCGATTAACGGTCGATTCTAAATTAAAGGATTATTTTTCAAATAAGATCGAACCACCCTCCGATAACTTTTAGGTCTTCGCATTTCGAGTGCTTGTAATTATAGCGCTTTGGGAACCGGAATGAGAGGAGAGGGTTTCTTTTCACAAAGTTTATAACCTAATCCTCGCCGACCGAAAGAACCGGGGTAGGTTTGCGCTTTTCGAGAAGACGATTCGCCATTTCTCAAACTATAGAAGGCCGAGGTGCTGATCCACGAGAATCCATAGAGAGAATCCTTTGTTAAGAGATTTCTCTTTAATTTATGTCAGTTTATGAGAATTAGCACGAGAAATCGCGCGGTATTGAACGCCACGTAGGTGTCCGAAGTGTCGATTCGGGTATGTTAAATCGGCGTTCTGCTTCATGAATAGGGTTCATTTATTGATTTTTACTAGCCTGGATAGCTAATAAGATCCTACCCTCTTGCTCTGTTGGATTTCGGGGGCTTTGAGGGCGAATTGGTGGCATAGTGGGTGGTTGAATTGATTAAGTGCAAATTTAGAGACGCGTTTTGTGGCGCAGCTCGGTACGTCAAACGTAGATTAGCAGTCAGGCTATGGCTACTCTCTTGATTCTATTAACTGACCAAATACATTATAGATAGGTTCCATAACTCAGTTGGTTAGAGTGTGGTGCTAATAACGCCAAAGTCGAGGGTTCGACCCCCTCTGGAACCACTTTCTTTTTTTTTTGATATGATATCATATATCAGTCTTCATTCATTTATTTATTAAATGAATGAAGTTATCGTATAACGTATTTCACTAGCGAATGGGCCACGCGGGCGAGTGGGTCACCCCAAAACACCATAGTAAATGCGATATATTCCACATTTATATCTCAACAACCATATGTTGATTCTATCTCACCGTTTGTCGATAGTTATTGATAAAACTTGTTAGCACTATATATCAATTTCAAAGAGAGTAGGATGCTATCTTACTATCATTTCAAAAATTACCGAAAATTACGTTCCTAACATCTAGAAATATATATATCGCAGTCATAAAGACATGAACTTTCCCTAAATATGCTAAATATCGCCTATAAAGCGCCATGCTATAAACAAAAGTCCCTACAGACCACCGTTGTAGAGATAACATATTGTAATATATCGCATTTACTATGGTGTTTTGGGGTCGCCCGTGTGGCCCATTCGCTAGTGAAATACGTTACATAAAACAAAGCATGATTGGCATGTTTCCACAACGTAGATTGCAGCCAGGCTGATGCTACCTACTTCAAGAAATTAGCGAACTGAATGCGTTATAGATGGGTTCCATAACTCAGTTGGTTAGAGTGTGGTGCTAATAACGCCAAAGTCGAGGGTTCGACCCCCTCTGGAACCAACTTCTTTTTCTTTTTGCGATGAATCTTTATTCATTTACACTTTTTCTACAAGTCTCGCGGCGCTCTTTTTATCATCTATAAATTAATGCCTTTCCTAGTCTAGGAGGATGATCGATTCTAGTATGATCTAAAGAAGAGGGAATTGGAAGATTATATATCCGAGTCGTTAATCCCCTACGTAACAGGGTTGACATTTGAATGTACCAGGGATATAGGCGAAGTATAGCGACAAAGAGAGAATATACATTGCTCTATTCCAAGAAACCAAATATTACCGTTTTTCCGAACCATAAACAAAGCGCCAGACCAACACTCGCATCTCACATCAACGCTCATACCAACGCTCACCACATAGTCACTCACCAGTTGGCAATTATTTGCACCACTACCAGACCAAATGGCGCAAAAATATCCCGATCTTATTTTGAAAAAACCCCCCTGGATAAAAGAAACTCCACTTGGAGCGCGGCAGATGAATACAGTAGGCCATTAGATACAGCTACAGATTGACGGAAACCGGTAGTGATCCACGATCTCCATACGCAAATAATGTGAAGCTCTGCCTAAATTTTTTTCTCTATATCTCTAGCAATGGGGTTCTAAAAATATAGAAAAGATGAGGCTGTTTTGTGGAGTTTGAGCTCCCCAGACCCGCATATAAAGAAATCAATGTACATATGTAGGGAAACAGTAGGTATTAGAGCGAACTTGAACGCTTTCGTACATTAATATAAGTATATAGAGGTATATTCCGCGCAGATTTATTCCAGAAAACCGGTGCATGGTATTAATATCTAGTTCCTGTCCGTTGTGTTTCCATATCGCGTCGTTATTATTATTGCTCCCGGGGAAGGAAGGGTAGAGAAGAAACCACTAGGAAATAACCATAGCCTCCGTGCTACCCTCTCATGAGAATAGGGTGTATCGCCACGGCATAGGCTGCGCCAACTACTACTATCCCAATGGTTGTGGTCGCGACCACAGGCTTAGAGATGATTTAGCATCATGAGGATTATGACAGTCCAAGACCTCGCTTTATGTGAACTCTTGGGATAAACATCCCCTATGCACGCTGAGTCCGAGCAATACACACTGTCTTGCATAATGTTCGCTCGCCAATGGTTATCTTCAGTGGCTCGGGCAAGACTTGGTAGTCAAAACCCGCGTTGAGTCCACCACCTTGGAATAATTGCTGCATGTTCTCGCGAGAGAAGCCATGCGTCTTGATGGTGTGAGCTGCCTCAACAAATTCTCCATCCTCGTTTTCGTGCCCATTTCTATGTTCGTGTTTGTGTTCGTGTTCAGGTCGGAGATCAAGGATTTATTAATCCTACCAATGCTGTAACGTCACATGCGAGACAAGCGAGTGGTCCACGCCAGACCACATACCAAGTGCAATATATTTTATACTAGTATCTCAACAACCACGTTTCTATTTTATTTCATCGTTTGTCGATAGCCGTTGGTAAGGCTTTTTTAACACTACATATTGAGATCGAAAGTATAAATTGTCACGGTATCGAAAATTACGTTGGTAGGACTCAGAAGTATACATTATATATCTCAATGACCAACTTCTAGATATTCTTCAAACCCTTTAAAGTGATTGGATGCTACCTAAAGAGCGTTAAGCCTTAGGGAAAAGTTCCCACCATCTCTCGTTGTTGTGGTACTTTATTGTAATTTACCACATTTACTATGTGTTTTAGGGTGGCCAGCTCGCTTGTGTGTTAGAAAAAGAATAGATTAATGATTGAAGATTCTAAATAAAAAAGAAAAAAGAAACGTGGTTCCAGAGGGGGTCGAACCCTCGACTTTGGCGTTATTAGCACCACACTCTAACCAACTGAGTTATGGAACCAGATCATGGGATGCCGCCGAAAGTTTGTACTTATCTATGCTTTGCTATACTTCCAAGTATACCTAGGCCTCGTCGTCGTGCTAATGTTCACACTCTTTTAAAAGAGCCAACACCCAAGTGAATATACATTATCAACACTGCCTAGGCAATAAGTACTGCAGTACTTCGCCATCTTTGGTACTTTATTATGGTACTATAGAGCCCGGTACTACAGTGCTATTGTTGGGTATTATGTTTGCATAATTTGCCACGAAATTACATACCTACTTTGGGTAAAATGCTTACACACCCTGATGAAATATTAAATTTTATCTTTGTATTAGTATGAGGTGACACTCATGGTCGCTCACTCCTACAATCATATCAATGGATATTTAACAAATAGACTAAGGCTTTAGATACTATAGAAACGTACAATTATAGTAAATCTATCTCAGAATAATATAAGATTAGTAGTTGCGGCCACGAAGAAGAATATGATAGCGTTAGCTTAGGATATATGTATGTTTATATTAGCAATTTTATTCAGCAAGTGAGCCCAGCAACATAGAATAGCAACTTAGCATAGGAATTGCACCTAATATCCTAAAACCCACAGAAGGGGAGCTGATATTTGCAGCCATAAAGAAGTCAGCAAGGGAACCAGCTTCAAAAGCTGTGATTAAGCTTTGGTATAAGCGTTTAGGCCATATTGATACCGAGCATATTTTCAACTTAAGCGAGATGTCCGAGGGTATCACTACTGAAAGCAACCTTAGCAAAAAGAAGTAGACATGCGAAGCTTGTTAATTGGTCGATGCTCCGAAGCAGATCTGAAGAAGAAGAATTGGGGAAGCCTATGGTGTATTCGGTAGAGTAAACTTCGATCTTATTTAGATGCAGCCTGCGTATAACGGCCATATCTGGATGGCACATTTCTACCTAGATGGTATTAGATGCCACCCTGTATTCACTCACGTGAAGAAGAGTGGGTGCCAGATGGTAGTAAAGATATTCCTTACTTTGATCGGAGACTGACTAAATGTCAAGATCCGTGCTGACAACGAGTGAAGTGCTAGCAACGAGGTCAAATTCATGATCGAAAATGAAGGTTGTACTATAGAGCACGCCCAACCTAGTTTGCTAGAGATGAATGGTCCCACAGAGAGATCGGGAGGGATGATCGTCCGTATTGGTCGAGCACTAAAATCTGACACTAAGCTTCTGAACGAGTTGTGGCTAGAAGCTATAGATACAGTTGCATATGTGCTAAACCGGGCCCATACTAAGGTAAATGGTTAGTAGATCATACCATGGAAGGAGGTGATATGTTATACCGCTCCTAACGGAGTCAAAGACCAGATTGTCAACCTATCAAATTTAAGACTATATGAATGCTTAGTGTATTCGAGAGTCATCAAGCGGGTATAGTCAGACATGATGTCCCCACGTGTAGAGATCGAATATCTGGTTAGATACGTACCCAAAAACCCACATAAAGTATGGTTCCTACACAAGAAGGGCCGCTTTGGAAGGGTGGACGTGGTACGAGATGCTGTATGTGACGAGATTTGTCAGTATAGACTGGATCGAGACCCGCAAGAAGAACCGGCGATTAGTAGTCTGATCAATGATGAAAATCCCACAGTACTCACTTTGGATAAATCACAAAGTGAAATCTCAGCAATACTGAATATGCCAATATAAGTAGCAAGAATAGCTTTTCAAGAGGAAACTGAGCATACCAAGCAAGGTGAAGCTCCAGATACAGATCTGTATATAGGGAGAGAGAGAAGCCAGAGAGAGAGACAGGCCTCCAACTCGAACCGAGGCCCTTTCGTTAAAACAGCCAAGGAGCAGAGAGACGAAGATTGCAAGGTTCATATCGAGGAGCTACATCGGTAAGCGAAGCGTGGTGTCCGGAAATGCACCTCCCGAGCACAAAAAACATCTCCATTCATTAGGTTGAGACAGAATCCATTGTCTTGAACAGCAGAAGGAATGGAGAGCGACTGCGGTGTTTCAGCAGCCATCGAAGCCAACTCACAACTAAACAGTCAGCGTGACAGAGACAAAGATGGTCTTGGAACGAAATTCCGGTGGCTTTGATGTGCAGATAGAAGCGAAACTTCCACGTCCCCTGGACCTCATACTGGTCGAGCGCCAGAATTATTCCGAATATCTACTCCTGAAAGTCAATGAACTCTATTCCAGACGTTGCGGAGAAGGCCTGGAGCGGCATCCAACTGTGGACATATGCGCAAAGCTTGAGAATAACCTCACACCTGGTGTGAGACCGGTTAGCGATGAGGAACTGTTCTCCATGGATGGGCAAGCGGATGTCTTGAGATTCACGGGATTTGTCCGTAGTTTCTAATAAGCTCTTGGCTAGATTATGGACAATTAGTGGAGATATCAAACCGACTGCTGCTAGCATTTACATGCATATTCTCTGGCCCCCAAATGATCCCCAGCATTACTGCCTCTTGGCCAAGCAAAAAACTTAAGAAACAGGATAGCAAATCACAATGATGGGCTATATCGCAGAAAATATCCCAGCCTTCATTATCACGTTTGGGATTCCCAAGAAGACATATGTTCTGAGTTCGTTATATTTGAAATATTCAACGGTGAAACCCAGGCACCGTACGTGATGGCAAAGGCACAAAGTACCATCAAGCCATATATACCCATGCAAACCCTGGAAAGTCTGGGAAAACCTTACCCGACTGCATCAATATGACATGAAGTCCAGCCGGAAATGATTTGGTTGATCTTTAAGGGTAAAAATACTAGGGACTTCAAAAAAACAAAAAGAAACGTGGTTCCAGAGGGGGTCGAACCCTCGACTTTGGCGTTATTAGCACCACACTCTAACCAACTGAGTTATGGAACCTTGTATATATCCAATGCCCCGGATTAGATTTTAATAACTTTGCAGTACCAAAAACATGTTTTGCAATCCGGTTTTTGGTTCCATTTTCAAGGCTTCTTATTGTTGTTGCTACCCGCCCTGATCCAAATTCTGTTCTACCTTTAACATTCGCCCATTCCACCATCTGAGTGCTCACTGAGAAATATACGAACATTACTAAGCATGCCCTGAGTACCTAGTAACTCACTGGCTGACCACCCTGTGCTGTGAAATACTTAGACCCTGAGCGCCCTCATAAAGCACCCCGATCGGGAAAATCGCGAGCCTAAAATCTCGTATATAATGCTACATACAGTCTTTATGGATCTTCCTAAAGGGGATACAATTATTGAACTTTCAAGCTCCTTGCAACCGCATTTGCCGTTGCAATAAATCCAATACATCGATCTACGGTGCATATGACAGTTGACATGTTATCTCTACGCCAAAGATAAGCCTCTAGCCCTAGATTGGCTGAGAACAATGAGTTTATGCCAATTTCAACTAAGAAACTATGTATGCTCTTGTACTTTGTTCAATTCTCAAAAATAAAACCATCTGATTCTCCATATTGGATACTCCTTGCGGTCGAGATAAGTTATCCACCAGTAGGCTTCCATTATTCTCCCCACCGTTAGGTGGAGACCAACATTGACAGCCGCACCGAACCGATATACATTATATTCCTCCTTTCCCCAAATGTTGTTTCTGCAAATGCAATGACTCACGAACACAGCTCCCTATGGTGGCCTGAGGAGCGCATTAAATCAACCCTCGACACAAAATATATCCTCAGTCGTCTGCGACCAGAGAATATCCCACGTCTCTTCGAATTACCAGATTGGGGCGAAGGATTGACCAGTGGGACTTACATGGAATGGATCCTCACCAAAGCCGGCCGTGTCTTTATGATCCTCGATGCTATCGGTATACCCGATCGGATCTTCGCGCTAGTAGATGAATCATGCGACGACGATGATCTACCCGTCGCTCAACATAGTGTCGATTTACTCCACTTATCTCCCGACGGAGAAGATCTCGCCCTCGAGACGAGTTTCTTTCATGCGCAGTGGCGCTTCCTGGTTCGTGGGATAGCGGAGGGAGAACATGTCGTCTATACCGAGAATGAGGGTGTTCCTGTCGAAGCGGTGCGCACAAACACTAGTGGAATACACGGGCGTGATGATACGGTCGACAGGGTTGTCCTCGCCGGCTCGGTCTGTCGAGTCTATATGCGGACTCAAGTGCAAGTCGGCGGCGCACCGTATTTCTTCTCGGCGGACGAGGTTATCGCTGAGATCCGCAATCTAAAAAGACTGTCACACGAGCATATCGTCTCCGTCTACGCCTCGTATCTGAAAGATGACAGTGTCTCGGTGCTGTTCACCGGCGCAACCGCAGATCGAAACCTACAGAGCTTCTTGACAGACGCGCCGGTGTCCTTCAAACGACTAGAAAAAGAACAACGTCGCCAGATCTTGATCACCTGGCCACACTGTCTGGCATCTGCAGTCTGCTGGCTTCATGCACGAGGTCACTCCCACGGCGCAATCCGTCCATCCAACATCTTCATCGACGCAAACTTCCACATCTGTCTCGGTCAATTCGAAGCACTCGACTCCCTCCTAACTCCACCACATGTCAATGACCTCGAAGCATACAATTACTCTGCACCAGAGCGCTGGACTCGTCCCACAGCTCCGGTCCAGCAAAACCAACCACAACCTACACAAACCCTCCTCCCCTCGGGAGGACGTACAAAGCGCAGACAACGACCAACCCGTCTACCTTTATCCCCCTTGAACGAAATCGGACCTGCATCTGCAGACACAAGACCAAACTCAGCCTCCTCAAAACGAACAGTCATCCGCATCGGCCTACCAAACTCCCCATCCCATTTCTCCCTCGCCTTCTCATACTCCTCTTCGTCCTCAGGTGCATCCTCAGCAGCATCTTCAATCTACACAGACGCAACAGCAACATCCCCCCAACCAAAGAGACACCGCCTCACATCCTTCTGGTCCAGAACCACCAAAAATCTAAGACCCCCATCAATAATGTCAACCTCCACATCCTCCTCGTCAACAACACAATCCTCAAACCCACAAACATCCCCAACCTCCCTACCACAACCGCTCCGCCCCTCAAAATCAACCCAATCCCTAACGCCATCCATCACAACAATAATCCCCCCCCATCCATCCTCCGCCCCCTCTTCATCTATACCAGACCCCAACGCCCCAGCAGACATATTCTCCCTCGCAGCAACAACCCTCGACATTTTAACAACCCTGCACAAAAGAACCCTCACGTCCTTCGCGACGCACCGCAGCGCCCGAAACAGATCTGCCGGACGCGGCGGCGGGATAGCAGATGCGTCATTCCATCTTGCGCGAAATGCAGTACAGGTTCAATCGTGGATTGCATTGTTAGAGGGTGATGCGTTGAAACGGTGTCGACGGGATAGGCGGTCTGATCGGGTTTTTTGGGCTGTGCCGAGGATGTTGGTTGTAGTTAGGTCTATGCTTGATCTTGAAGGGGGGAAGAGACCGCTTGCGAAACGGGTTAGGAGGGGGTTTGCGGGTGCTGTTGAGACGGGGGGTGGGGGGAGGAAGATGGAGGGAATTTTGCACTGTGGGAAATGGAAGGGCAAGGAGGGGAAGAAGGAGGATCGGGGTGGAGATGGGGATGGTAGGTTAGAGGATATTCGGGAGATGGGGGTTGGGGGGAGTGATGTTGGGTTTGCGGCTCAGGGAGCTTCCGAGTCCGAGTCGGTTTCGGGGTCGGTTTCAGAGTTTGATTTTGGATTTGGGGATGCTGGGAGTGAGAGTGAGAGTAATACTGAGGACGAACATGTTTTTGATCTTGATATTGAGGATATTGAGGAGTTTGAAGAACCTGACATACACGAGCAGGCCTTGCCCCAGCTGTATCTGCCAGAGTTGGATATGAACATTACTGGGATAGAAGGGTTAACGTTTAAATAAGATGTACGATAATGCCAGGATAATTCAAGCACTAATAATTCGTTTCTTGTGTACACTTCATGCTTCGTGAAAGACAAACCCGAGATAACATCTGTATAAAAACGGCACGCCGACTCCAATATATCATGCAGTGGCTCGACTGAACTCGTTTATCCCAAATGTGTGATGCATATCAATACAATAGAGCAACCAACAAGGGTCAGGAAGAAAAACAATAAAATCAAAGCCAAAGGGCAACAACACCCAACAAGCCAGACAGTACCAAGGATCCAGCGAGCAGGCGCTCGGTAGCTGGCGAGCCGACAGTCACAGCGTGAGCAGCGCCTTCCTTTGTTGCCGATTCAGAGGGGGATCCGGTTGCCTGGACCTTATTGATGTCCTTACCGGTCGTGGTGGAATGAGATCCCTTGGTATAGGTCTGACCTAAGGTAGGTAGCGGCGAGCTTGGGTCGATTGCCCATCCACCAGAGGTCGAGGCAGGGCACTCAATGCCGGTGAGGCTGGACGCGCTCTTCCGGTAGGCAGAAAGAGCAACACCGGTCGGGTTCAGAGTAGCCCACTGAGACTTGAGGTTGTTGAAATCAGGTGACACAGGCGTCGGGGTGCCCTTGCGGGTGAAGCCGTCCTCGATGGAGCTCGCAGTCGCAGTCGCAGCGTCGACCGAAGGACCATAGCTGATCAATCCATAGTCGTTGGTCTCCTCGATCCACTCGTAGATAATGGATCCAGACCAAGTATCAGACATGTGCTCACCAAAGATGGCAGCCTGGTCCTCAAAGGTGCGAGGTGAGGGGGTGTTACAGCCGGTCTCGGAGAAGAAGATAGGGATGGGGTAATCAGTGGCATTCTTCTGCAGGATATTGTATCCAGACTTTTCATAGCTGGACGAACCGCACCACTCGTAGGCGTTCAGCGAGTAAAAGTCCAAGCGATTGGCTGCATCCTTGTCACAGGCCATGTAGTTCTGGAGCATAGGTCTCAGCTCGGCAATATCGGCCGCAGAGTAACCAACGGGAATGTCGCGATAGCCCTTCTTATCACGGTAGGCCTTGATGTCACGAGCAGCCGCCAAGACGTAGGGAGCAGCCGCCGAGCCATCGGCCGTGGTGAGTACCTCATTTCCGACCAAGACACCGGCAGTGTTTTCGAACTTTTGGAATTCGTCGAGCACCGCCTTGAAGGCATCAAATTGGGTCTGATTCCAGTGAGGCTTGGTCTGTGATCGTCAGTATATGGGATCCACATGAGGGGCAAGTGGACCTACCTGTTCGATCTGGGTATTAAAAGTGTCCAAATCGACGAAGAGGTGGATTCCTAGACAATGCATCAATATGCATCTAGACCCTGGGAATTGGAATCAACCATACCAGCATCCGCCAGTGCCGACATACAGCCCTTGTGATCACCATGGGGATCCACGTGGTACACACGGATCGCATTGGTGCCCAGCTCGGACATCCGGGCGATATCCCGCTTGCATTGGGCAGTGTCGATAAGCGGGTCACTTGGGGTAAGCTGATAAGCAATGCCTATTCAAGTCAGTCAGGCAACATACACGGAGTGAAGTGTAAGATCCTAGGTACCTTTGATGTAGAACTGAGTTCCATTCTCGTAGAAGAATTTGTTGCCGACAGCCGAAATGGGCGAGATCGCGCCCACTGTGGCCTGTAGGCCGAGTAGCAGCACCAATGCCAGGGATGAAAACATGATTAATGCGCAAGTAATGAAGATATAATAAACTAGCAATGGCTTGAAGGGAAGAAAAGAAGAAAAAAAGTCCAGATGTCCAGGTAATTTGCTGAAAGAAGGACAAGTGCAATGCAAATTTTTAAGGGAAAGAGCTGAAACACAAAATGGTTGTTCCTTGATTTGGGACTGTAGCAACCAAATCTGCAGGGTCTAATCTAGCGTGCTTCATTCCATGCCTTATTTACATTCCAGATTGTTTTGGAAGGTGTATAAAGTAATGTTAGACTACGAAAATAGTATTTCTGTAAATATCAAATGTTGTTGACTGTTGGTTGTTTACTGTTCCTAGGGGCCCAGCCCTAGTTCCCATGTATCACACAAGGACATCAACGGAGTACTCCGTCCAGACATACGGAGTACTTAAGATGTGCACATGTGCAGTCCCTGAATATTAAATTAAAATTACAAGTGCAATCTCACCGAATATTCCCCCTTGTCCGGAACCTGCCGAGTTCCATAGCCCCCCTATACTATAAATACTCGGGGCTTGAGACATGTTTATAAACTACTTTGGTAGTACATACATGTAGACGGAGTACATGTACTATCATTATGTTGTGTGTCGGACATGTATTCCCCATCTCAAACCCGGTCAATCACTGCTGTTCTGGATCTTATATCCACTATTACTGGACATGGGAAAGATAGTCCTTTTAAAATCCTGGCACACGGCAGCTCATCGATCGGCAGAATTGAAATTTTCTGGGAAATTCTCTATGTTCACGAGACACGTTGGGCCGATATCAGGGATGAAATCAAGCATGAACCCCTAATGCATCTAATAACCCGTATCAACGCTAGCAATAACGCTATACGATCCATTGAATCTTTTTTGAGTTCGCTGCCACGTTACCCCACTGGGCGGTTTTCGGCGGTCGGGCTAGAGCGAGGTCCTTGCGAGATAGCTATTTTTGTGAATATTTGGACTATTTTGAGATGGGTGATGAGAGCGTAAAAGTTAGTAGGTAGTGGGTAGCAAAATCATGTCACGTCTCTCTACCAAATTGCGTTATGTTACTCTAATAGCAGATCTATAAACGTCCCTGAACAAAAGTGCAACAGTCCAGACTCCTTCCAATCTCCACTCCTCCACTTCATTCCGACATCTCCACCAATAATCATCGCCATACGCAGAGTGTTCGTCAGCTAGTGGAGTCTTCCATTGGGATCGTCTGGGCTGTCCTGTGGACTTGGCACCCGAAACGGGAGAGTCTGTTGATGACGTTTCCGCAAAGGGGGGAAATATAATATCTAGCCCGGATCCGGCCCTTATTTTTTTCTATGGACTTCAACTTTAACCTGTAAGCTGGTTTTTATATCTCGACATGGTTCTATAACCTATCCGATCGTCGATGCCCCAAAAAATATATACCTGGAAAACACACACAGATCATCCACAATGGCCTCCCCATTCCACATCTCCCGACACCAACAAGTCGAGCTAGAGCGCAATGAGGCCTTCCGAGTAATGCGAGAACAACTTCGCCGCCAAGAGTGCGGTATGGAACGACCAAGCTTCTGCGCCGGCCATCGACACTCCTGCACCTCCACCGAACAAGAAACCTTCCGCCTCCACCGCGATATCATCCACACCCTCCTCGTCCCCCTCTTCCTAATCAATCACCAAGCCGAGCGCATCGCAGCCCGTACCCTCCCAACCCAAAAAGGCGCCGAGCCCGAACGCGCATTCCGCGGTGAAGCCCGCAGCGCCTTCGCCTGGCTGAACTGCATCCTCACAGAAGAACACGACTGGTACCTCACAGCCCGCTGTCCAGCCTGCATCGTCCATCACGTGCTACACTCCGAGCCGACAATCCGATTCGTCACCGTCGCTTCCCAGCTCGCAGGTGCCCGCTCCGGATTCCAGTGCTGGCTGAACGCCCTCGAGACGGCAGTCTGCGAAGACCCCTTTGGGGCGATGCTTTCTGGCCGGATATCGAGGAGCGCGCTGCCCGTCTGACGGACGGCGTGCAGCAGCTCGTTCGTCAGTGTTACGAGCTCAGTGTGACACTCGATAACCCGGCTCGAGTGAATCCGTCCCTCGCAAAAAACCCCATGCCTGTCTACGGTAGTCGATCCGCCTCCTGCACAATTCCTCTGAAGCCTTCGAGTTTCGCGCGGAAACAGGTCCGTCTCACACGGGAGGAGCAGAGATATCGCTCCTCATTTTTGTGGAATTGCTCGGAGATGACACAGCCGCTGGCCGGCTGCACTACTGCGACTCGGTCTCGCCGTCGGTCGCTAACTTCATGAGAGGAATCTGTTGGGTTATGGTGGCGAAACTCTCGCTGTCATATGAATTCTCCTCTCAACCAACCTGTCACCGATCAGGGCGGTTTTCCAAAATCAGCCTTTCTTTGCCGAGTGAACTCGGGATTCGACAAAAGTATCTACGGAACTTGTGAATCTACCGAGAATTCATCGGGGATTTCAGATGTCAATTCCCCGATCACGGAACACATGGCTCTCAACGCTCCACGCGACCGAGGCCAAATATGCAAGGGTCGCGGATCTAGAGTCCGCTGTGATGCAATCGGACCCAGAACCGTCGACGAAATCCCATCGTCTCGGGAGATATTCCTTGGAAGGTTCCAAAGTTGGAATCGGGCTACCAGGCATGATGTTTCATGTCGGGCATCTATATATATATAATTTTAATCATAATCCATCAGGGTTACTATCAAGTAATGCGAATGCACTTAATATCAGTTGACGTGTACTCTTCTATTTGACGGGGGATTTCCAGGGTTATATATATTAACCCTAACAGTAAACCCCACGTTGCATCTTAAATTTAATTCATATGGCATGGTCAATTAAATGCCAATTAATCTACTGCCGTGGCAATATACTCTATGTGAGACGGTGGAGTAGCCGGAGATGGGAACAGGGAAGCAAACCAGATCGAGGCGCACAGTGGAAATTAAAACGGTGTCAACGTCTAGCCTGGATCTGAATAATATGGGGTTGCCTCTCGGATTCTTAAGATTTCATTAGAATGCGAACTTTGCTGCGAACTAGGCATTGAACCGATGTATTATTAGATATTTATTGTAGCCTATGTACACAATGGTTGTATGTGTTAGTATATGCCCAACCCCTCAGACCGGAAACGGAGGACTACATGGAAAGTTGGAAGTTCTCAGTACTTCATCTAGGCCCACGCTCCACAGCCAATGTGTGGTACCGGCGACTTGTGAAACCAAAGGCTCAGGCCGCATTGGGGGAATAATGTACAATCTTAGTGCTATGCTTGAGTCTGGTTCGGGTAATGAGGACTTCAAGTAGATTCAGATTCATATTATATTCGACTATATTTCATACATTATTCAAGTGTCCCAACTTGCACCCGAAAACGATCGTCCCTCCCCCGTGGAGCCCAGACAAAAGTCCATCGGTCTAGACTACATTTATACACACAACTACATATACAATAGAACTTGCATTATTATACAATTTTATTTCTATCAGGTTAGTTTAATATAAAATTCTATAGTATTATATCCCTTACAGAAAAAAAAAAAAAAGGAAAAAAAAGGAAAAGGTGGAAACCGATGACTCCATGACTTGGAAGGTCTAGACTTGCCTGACCTGAAGAGTCTGGCCCCAACCCTTGCCCCAGTTAGTACCCAGTACATGGTCTAGTGCCTATTCGCCCGTATTATGCTCAAGTACCCAATACCCACTCTTCCCTTCCCGTCAATTTCCATAATTCACGCCCTCTTTTGCTTCTTCTTCTCTCTCATCCCTTCCTCTTTCCCTCCCCCCTCAAAATATCCATCTTCTAAACGTCAGATTCGTGACCCCCCTTTTAGACCCGGTCATATTTAGGTCATCTTGCCATTCGAATGATTTGTACCGGTCATCTTCCGTCCGTTGGATATATCTGAATGACTTCCTCGTGCAATGGAGAGTACTGGTCCGTCAATCCTTCTGACGATCACACCATGCATGTCCCACCAACAGTGAAACTCGACACAAGAGCGCATCTCCCTCAGCAATCAGATACACAGGAAACTCTTAACCCTGCCAGGGTTCGCCGACGAGCTTCACAAGGATCTCTTCGGGCCAGACCCTCACCGGTATCTCGCTTTCTCTCTAAGAGTAGCGTGGCCGTGAACTTCCCATCTTGGGATCAACGAGCCTCGCCTCGCTCACCTGGCTCGCCCTACCGTCTGGATTCTCGCCCTCGGTCGGTCGACTCTCGTCTTCGTCTTTCAACCACTGTGTCTCGCGGGCCGAGGCCTTTGGCTACTTCAACCGCTTGGGACTCTCATTATCAGTCCGAATACCCCGCTACATTACCCCCCACGCCGCCAGACGAGGATATCCACGTTGCCTGGAACCCCAAGTCCGAGATGATGTTGTTTGATTCACACTCCCACCCGGGATCCATGGTCATGATGGACAACCCGAGTGTGGACAATTCCTCTGCAACCGGTGCTTCGGACACACTTAGCAGCTCATCCGATGGACTTTCTCATAGATCCTCCAGCTCTGGAGGCAGCCCTGGGCCCCACGATGAGATGGACTGCCAGCAGGACATGGGCTCATGGCTGGATCATGGCATCAACTTGACTGGTAAGCTTTCCGCACATCCGCTGCTTAAGATCAATCACTGAACTTTTCCAGCTTCATCACTCGCACTCTGCAAGACACGAGGCGAGGCCGTCAAAATCGTTTCCCAGACACTTCCATACCCTAGAACATCTGATCAGACAGCATCAGTATCGAAAACCGACAGTGTTTTCTCTTCCATTGTCCAGGCTGTCCACAACCACTTGCAACCTGGCCAGTCACCCTATATCAATATCACCCACGCTGTGCCGGAACAATTCAGCCTTTCGAATCTCCCCCACTCTCCCCCCAGCACTCCTCGTTCTCCCGCTGCTACCGAGGATTACTTCAACTCCACTGTTTTCTCCAGTGCGGCAGTTGTGGGTGCTTACCATGATTACCGTGGGCCCCTCCAACGGCAAATGTCCCACGCCCCGATGCCCATTGTTCCCCCTCGCAGCGTTCACATCTCGGTCCTCGAGCGCTATCTCCCCCCCACCTCCGCCCAAGAGTACCGTGATCTGTTTTGTCGTACCCGTCCATCCTTCCTCGTTGACCGTCTGAGTGAGCTATCACCGAATGGTGGCTCCCTTCTCTTTGTGTACCCAACCAAGAAAGGTGCATCAACCTTCAAGTCGCAGTACCTGGGCCCCATCCTCGACCCTCTTCTCCGCCAACTTGTTGTAGTGAATGAGTTGTCCGCAGATGTGGGCCGCTATCTTGGAAAGCTCTCATCCGTCTCGCAAATGGATGACTTTGCCACCATGAAGGCGAATATCGTGGCACTCTGTGAATCATTGAGCGATAACGATTCCTCCTCCCGATTCCACGTAGCCGATGCTGGCCGCGGAGAGACCCACCTCGACCGCAGCCTTTGGGCCGAGTGGTTCATCCACCAGGAGAAGGCCCGCATGAAGGAAGTTCTCAGTTTGTACTGGCAGAACGGCCGTCGCTCATCCAAGAGCGCAAGCTCCGGATGCTCCGGCATGATGGGCAACAAAGAGGTCACATCTTCTGGCCTCCTGAGTGAGATCTGCGATGGCATCCGCAAGCGACGCTATTGCGAGGACAATGAGCCTCGTGATGGTATCGAGCTTGGTGTCTTTGTGATTCGCCGAACGAATTAGATCGTTGCAGCACTGCTAGATCACTTTCTCTCCCTTCTTTCTCCCTCTTTTTCATTCTTCAACCCTCTTCCGCAATAGCATATTTTAACAAACGGCCTTCACAAAAGATGACATGGGACCCTTGGAGGTGTCCCCGGTGTTGGGATTTGGATTTTCCGGTGCGAAATAATTTCGCACCCTTGCATGAACTCGTTTGGGGGTTCCATTCCCGCGAACGTTTTGAATGAACTATGAATACCCCGGTTGTTGTTGGCGATTCGGGTTTTATGATTATTTTTTTCTGTCTTGATGACAGGTATAGATATACACGATTTAGCGGGAATATATCTGCTATTAACAACATTTTTCTTTTTCTGTACTCTTAAGATATCACTGGTGTAAGCACTTCGTATATGTAGGGGTCATGCTTCTGGTTTCGTCAGGCTCTTGTTAGGCATCACCGGGACGTACATATTGTCAGAATACGCGTTGCCTACACTATCGTAGTGTAAATGATATACCAATGCGGATTAATCATGTTGGCTTTTTCTGCTAGATTAACGGTTTGACAAGTGAATATTATGCCGAAGTATATAGCTCAAGATAGCTGGGTAGCTGTAGTCTGAATTACAATGAACACCAATAGAAGACGGGAAACTGGAGTATCTCAGTCCATTGTATATATTCTTCTACTTCCCCCAATCAGTTTGTCTTAATTAACATTAGATTATCCATTTTCTCTATTCATTTTCTCTTCACCTTGTCTTCACTACGTACCTATTCTCGGGGCGGCCAAACATTCTGCCGTCCATATTCGACCGTGACCCACCCCTCCCATCTCATCTTCCTTCGATCACCTACTCAATGCAATCTACCACTCTTTCTCGTCCACCCTCGCCACATACAATGTCTTACCATAACCCTCCGCCCCTCAGCCCCGGCGGTGGGGCTGGTGGCGCGCCCTCGAAACGCGACAAGCGACGCACCGCGCTCCAGGAACGGCTCCAGGAACTGACGGCGCAGTTCAGCAATAACCGGGACATCCAGTTTCGTCAGCAGTTACACGCACTCCAGTGCGATATGACTTTGATCAACAATGCTGATCCTTACGTGACTGGACCACTCCCGGACTCCGCGGAGAGCATTGCTTCGCTGATTGAGGAGACTGTTGGTGGCGGCAGCAAGTTTGCGAAAGAGATGGCTGGCCTTGCTGGATCATGGTATTCCAGATTTGTGCAGCAGGTTAATGAGATTAAGGAGAAGAGAGATGCAGAGTTGGTTACAACGATGGTGGGTTTTATGCTTTTCTCATCTATAAGGAGCTTTCCTAATCAGTGACTTTTTTTTTTCTTATGCAGAACAACTATAACAACGTTATGGAAAGACAACAGCGGGACCGGGATTTCCGCACTTACTTCGCACAAGAAGAATTCCGTCATTTGTCTTCTACCCTTCGAGAGCGATTGATGCAGAATATCTCCGGCAAGCGCGCCCGTCTGATGCGTGAAAAGGAGCAGCTCGATATCGCCGACACCAATGCTCTGCTCCTCCACCCCAACCAGTTCAGCATCACAAACCCCGCCAGTCCTGGTGGTATCCACAGTAATCGTAAGACTCGGCATACGCGTCACCGCGTTGACCTCGACGAGCTGGGCAACGGAATTATCACGGATTTGAACAAGCGCAAGCGCAAGGCTCCGGAGGACGACAATGGGTCGCCTGCGCGGGACACGGGCGATGCTACGCCCGCGAAGCGCAACAAGGCCGAGGTCACAAAGGAGCAGGTGGCACCTACCTACTCGATCCACTCTCTCTTCACCGATAAGGAACTCAACGCACACGCAAACCAGGCACACCTGGCAACCGTCCACTTCTTCTCTACCTCCAGACGCCCAGACCACGGATCCGGGGCAGTGACGAACGGTAACAATACCGATGCTGAGGATACCCCCGAGGGCACAGGCCACGAAGACAATGGCACACCGAGCGCAGCCGATATGATGCGCACCGCCAGCCACAACTTCCATGCTACCCGATCTACCCGCACAACCGCCGTGCACAGTGCCCTGAGCGCCCTAGCTGACCTGGCCGATAAACCTGCCACCCGTCCGATCCTCCCATACCACGTTCTCTCTAACCACCACGCACGGCCAAACGGCAACGCGCCCCCATTGACCTCCTTGATGAACGAGGAAGTCGACGACGACTGCGCGCGCATCAGCCGTCTGTCGAGCAAACCACCAAACTGGATCGACGCATCTCTAGTCGAACTCGTCGCTGCACCTCTTCCTGCCCCCTCAGAGTCGGTTGATGGCCACCCAGCCGATCCCGCGGTCTTCAGCCAGCTGCACCCGGATTTCTCCCCCGCAATGGGTATCGACTGGACTCCTACCGTTCACCACCCCGGCTTCGAGATGTTCCAGCCTGCAGCGATGGAGCGCGAGCGCAGTCGAAAGCGGACCCGCAATCACTGAGTATGCACATGAAGTTTCGGATGTACGTTTAGATGGGATGGGAGTTTACCGCAGGTCGCGGTTATGGATTACCCTTTATCAATTGATCTTAGCTATGCTGTGAGGGATGGACCTCGGAGGTGTTTGGGATTTTATACTTTTACTTTTTCTGTGTCTATTGCCTTTTTTTTCTTTCCGGGCTCATGTTCGCCCAGACGTGTTAGGCGTTGGGAATCTTTGAACACACATAGTACTTCGTTCATGCTTGCCCCTATGTTGGGCAGTACAATTTACATGGATACCTTGTTCTTTGGTTTTTTGTAATATCGATTTAGGTGGCTATATATATATATATATATACTGATCGTAGCTCATCACCTCGGCCAAGGGGTGTTTTGCCCCCTGGTCAGCATCACATTTGGTTAATATTATAGGCCAATGCTATTCGATAGAAGGATATCTGCAGCTCACATTGAGTGTTTATATCTTAAATGATAAACGCGTTGATGACGGGCTCGAAGAATCCCTCCAGGGCTACATTTTCCACCAACACTGAGTCCACAAAAGTACAGTCTACTATTTTATCCCATCCAACCATCTAGAAAGCTTCGATTCCTAAAGTGAACATGGAAAACGAAGCTCACAGTTATGATCTATGAGAATCAGGTTTAATCTGTCTTTGGCCTTCTGGTGATTCTCTCCAGTGTAAAATTGTTCATAGTTATTGATATCAACTAAGGGCTAGCATATCATCATCATGACAACAACGGAACTCATCACCGACTATTCTATCAAGTAGACTTTCTCAACAATATATCCCCCAAACGACAGCAAAAAACCAATCCTCCAAGCATCAAACAACACCTCCATCCTCATGCTCCGGCGCGTCCTCGCCATCCACCCTTCCATCCCCAGCCTCCCAATGACAACAGCACGACCAAAAGCTGAACACCCCAAACCCCTCTTCAGCGGCAACATCCCAGCCTTCCAATACTACACCGAAGATATCTCATCCCCAACAGCCCACAGCCGTATTATCCCAGCCGTAAAACACGAACACTGCGAACTCGAATCCCACAGCCACAAGATTCTCTCCTCAACAAAGCCAGACCAACAAACCCGCTTCCAAAACCAGTTCGTCTGGGAACTAGCTCGCCATCTAATCGGTGAGGAACTAGTGGTGTATCCAGCCATGATCACCTCTCTCCCGGATGGACAGGGAATAGTAGATAAAAACAGACTCGAGCATCGCGCCGTTAAACATCAGTTGAAGACTTTCCAGGAGTTATCGTCTACGGATCCGAGGTTCGTACCCACGCTTAAAGGGCTGATGCGTGATTTGGGGATTCATGCTAGACACGAGGAGGCTGTGGATTTGCCTAGGCTTGAGGAGTTGTTGTCTAAAGATGAGAGTGTGGAGTTGACCAAGTCTCTGGATCGAGTTCAGATCTTTGTTCCGTCGAGAGCGCATCCGCTTGCGCCCACTGAGCCGTTCTTTGAGACTGCTGTTGGGCTTTTGACGGCACCGATTGATAGGTTGGCGGATTTGTTTCGGAAGTGGCCTGATGGGAGGGAGAAGGGGAAAAAGTAGGGTTTGGAAGAGATTGTTAGGAGAGCATGGTTTGAGTGATTTATGATACCAAGTTAGACACGAAATATTCAATTCATAACACCCTGGATGTATACCAAGTCCATTCAACTACTAATTAGAATACTCTAAACTGAATACAAATTAACCTCTATCTTTTCAACACACTCCAAAGCCACTCTTGTCACAGTGTCACGCCTCCACAGCCACAACTGCCGATCCCATCGCGCCCAACCGATGCCCTGAAGAGCTAGAAGAGACAGAGCGCTGTAAGCGACGCAACTTCCCCAATCGGTTCACAGTCTCGATCGCAGATTGCTGCATCTCGTCATCACCTGACGAAGATCGTCGTCGCTTCCACGCTTTACGGAACTGGTGCTGCTCCTCATCCTGTTGTCTGTGTCGCATAGATAGGAAACCGACATGGGCTTCCTTTTCCTCGCTGAGAGCCTGGACCTGAATCGATAAATTAGTCCATGATTTATTTAGGAACAAATTGGAAAGGCGATGAACCCGACTAGAACAATACAATAATGATAATGTAGAAAAACAGAAAAAAGAAGAAACTTACATAGGATAACCAAACCTCCTGCTCAGAACTCCACGCCTTCTGACACCTCCCCAACTGCCTCTGCGCACGCACAAGCTCCCTCTCCTGCTCATCCGTCCACCGATCCCGACTGCGGATAATACTCGCCCAACTAACAGCGCGATCAAGCTGTGCCCGAGTCGGACGCACCTGGCCGGAATAGCATGCTCGGCTCTCGGAAGTCGAATCCGACGGGGCTGGGGTATTTTCCGATGACTGGGTTGGTTTGTGGTGTGCGTCGGTGTTCACCGCTACCTGTACGGGACCGTGGACGTCACTGTGCATGAAGATCGTTTCATTCTGGGTGTTGGTAATGGAATCTGACAGGATGGGGTTCTTTTCGTTGAGGACTTCCACAGGGGATTTGCCTTTTAGACTTGTTCGGCGTTTCCAGGGGAGAGATAGGGGTGGGAGGGCTCGGTGGACGATTGTGAATACCGACATTGTTGGGATCGATACATAAACTATATGTATGAAAGTGGAATAGAAGAGACGGAAGTAATAGTATATACTTGGTATCTTGGTTCGTCTCTGGGAATGATCTTATATCGCGACACTGCCCTTTATAAATAAATTCCTTTGCCTCCCAAGTGGTACTTCACGATCCAGACCGACACCCAAGGGACGAAAACGCTTGCAGGGACACCTCGCAGGTACCTCACACGGAGGTGGGGAATGCGAGGCTCTCCGGCTTCTGCTTGGCTGGCCACGCGAGAAGTATACGATCGTGCAGGTGCGGGTTGGGCTGGTTGGTCTAGATGGCGGCGGACTGCAGGTTGGTCGGGACTTCAATGTAGATTGTGTTTGCTTTGGGCTCGGTTTGACAGTTTGAAGGATTGGTGTATAGTCGTTCCATTAGGAGACAATGAGACTTGACGTTGACGTTGATATTGACTTGGTTGGTATAATGAGCTGAACTGGGTTGGTTCCGTATTCATCTGCGATTAATCCCGGATCCATCAGATACTCGGGGAAACAAGGGATCTTGATGCAGGAGACCTCCGTAGTTGGCTAGATACATATGTTCTAGATGCGATATACACAGGGTGTTCGCAGATAAAGTCAAGGATCCCCTTCCGGGATTTGGTACTTCGGTCATGTCGAAAACTTGGAAGTTATAGTATACAGTACCCCCTTCATATCCGACGAGACTAGAGAGGCCTAAACTAATCACGGGCATAACGCCAAAACAGCCCAAATGCTGCACACAAGCCTAACCAATAACCGTGAGGGAATCATAACCAAAACAACAGATCCAAAACAAAACCATGACGCCAAGTGCTAATCGGATATCCAAAAAAGTACATAAGATAAAAAGAAGGCGAAAAAAAAAATAGACGCTCATCGCCATGTATCCACCGAAGTACCCCGGCTCGCCTTGGCCTTTCTTTCCTCTCGGATCTGCTCGCCAATAATGATGCTAATGAGTCTCCGGTGCAGATCAGCTTCTGTCCAATCGATCTGTCCGCTACCACCATATTGGATATCAGCCCGAGTAAGTTCCTGGGCAAAGCGATCAATGATGGCAAACTGGATCTCTGTGATGGGCACCCCGTGATGACCATCGGAGGTCCATATCCAATCACCGATAATGGCAGCCCGCCCTGGGGAATCGTAGTATTCAAAGCGCTCGGGGTATCGCTTGGCAACTCGGTAGATACGACGAAGCGCGGCGTAATGCTCGTCGGAGAAGTATCCGAAAAGGGCAAGTGGTCGAGGCCCTGGAGACCCCCCATGCTGGTTCATTGGCTCTGCATTTTCGTTCTCCAAGAGATCTTGCGAGACACTCCGCTCAGAATTCGCCACCTCTTCTTCTAAGAGGTCTCGAGAAACACTTCGCTCGTGTGTTAGGTCCTCCTTTTCCATTGTAGGAATAAGATCTTGCTGTATCTGGGGAGACTGAGATGAAGATGACCGCCTCCAGTGGCTCGCAGGCGATTGGCTTGCCTGCTTTGAGAGCGGCTCATCCTGGAGATGGCCGTCAAGCTCCTTCGCAGATTCAATGCCCGCGATTTCCTCTTCATCTTCAAAGTCAGATGCTTCCTCCGGAATAGTACTGACACTTGAACTTCGGTCACGGGTGGGGGCTTTTAGCCATTGCGGAGTGAAACTGGTTATTTTGCTGAACCAGGATGATCCTGGCTCCTCCCTATTGAGCTGTCGAGGCTGTGGGGTAGAGGCAGAGCCGACGTTGGCAGATTCTGATTGACTGAGTGCAGCATCGAAAACGCTGCCGTTGTCATGGTCTTCTTCCAAAGCGTCTTGCATGGGTGGGCTTCTTTGGACAACCTTTGGAGATTTCTTCCCACCGAGGGACGCGATTTGTGGACTGGGGACCCGTGGACTGGGAGCATCAGGGCTGGACTGGGAGAGAGGTTGTAAACGAATATGCGCTGGAGTACGCGATACCGCGTCCTTCATGACAGGTTTATTGATTGGTGAATTCTGTGTCTCTGATGGGCGGGCGAGTACACCCCGAGGCGTGCTCGTTCCATTGTAATACCGCGCGCGATTTGGTGTATCCTCTTCCGCAAGCAAAGCAGACAAATCGACCTTTTGTTCACGGAGCTCGCGAACTTTGGACGGCCCGAAGCGCGCGGCATAATTATGTTCCGAAGTAGCGTAAGGAGATGAGCTTAAGTAGTCTTGATCAGCGGAAATTGGAGCAAGGTTGCCCAAAGGACGTGCAAACGGCTGCGGATTAGACTCAACATCCTCCTCCTGGGACTGTTGTGAAATATGGCTGTGCTCGTTGGCTTCGAGTTGCCAGATGTCATCATAGCCATCATCCTCATCATCCTCGGGCTCGGGCTCGGGCTCTGGTTCAGCGTCAGGTACATATGGCGATGGTGATGGCGATGGCGCTGGTTCTGGTTCTGGTTCTGGTGCAGGATCATTCGGCTCTTCATCAAACCCATTTCTGATCTCAGACTCAGATCTTTGTTCATATTCAAGTCCAATGTCCCCATCATTTTCCGGCGCATTCTCATCGCTATCAATATAGACGACCGACCTCGAGTTTGAAGCCATCTGAGCCTGGCGGCTGACCGCTTCTCGTTCAAGTTGCCATTGTGCTTCCCGATGTGCCTTTTGGTGGGAGATCGGGCTTGGCTGCATGGTGTTGTTGAGCTTGGAATGTGAGAGTGGGGTGTATTCTTCTTGCTTCTTGATCTCATATTCGAAGGGTTCATCATGCTCCTGCTCTTCCAATTCTTCGTCATTGAAATCGTTATAGTGACGTTCTTCCTGTTCTTCCTGCTCCTCTTGGAGACGTTGCTCCTCGAGACGAGATGCTGCACGATCTGCTGCTATAGCCGCAGCCTTATCTTCATCGGCGAGCATTCGACGCATAGCAAGCTCCTGTCCTAGCCCCATAGCAGTTCGGAGTTTCCGCTGCGTTTCAGCGTTGAATGTGCTGAAAACACCCTCCAACCGACGTCTTTTGTGACGAGTATTACTCTTACCTGACCACTCGTCTGCTTGAGGCCTAAAGGGACCTTGCAGGGCCAAGCTTAGACGAACAAGTTTCGCTAAACTGGTGAATGTCCTTTTCTTCGGAACAATTGTTGGCTTAGCGGGAGATGACGCGCCAGGGAGTTCAGGGTGGGCGATCTCATTCATGTAGTTGACAGATTGCTGTTCAATCGCATGTACCGTGCGCTTTTCCGGAATATGAGACCCGAGATTTTCGTATAGCCTAGCATCTAGGCCTGTAGTGACTGGACTGGATGACCTGTGAGCGCGAGAATCACCTCGCAGGTCTTCGATCGTCCCGGGAAGTTTGCGTCTCAACCGGTCTCCGACTTCCTTTGGTTTGGGACCCCCGTTCGTCGCAGCGCTAGAGCCGAATCCATGCTGCTTGGCTGATGGGAGTGTATCAAGGGAAATCATAGTGAATCCTTCACTTTCCATGATAGTGTCAAATTCATCGTACTCGTCTGCGGGATCGGTTTCGGCATGATGGGTTTCTGTCCTTGGGGGGTGATTCACGTCGACTTGTCGGGTTTGATTTTCTTCGTCGGCCAGCGAAGATGTGGGGGTCGGAGTGGGATATGTGCGTGGTTGTGGGCTAGACGTATTATGAGAAGCTCTCGATGACATTATTGCTCTCTCGCGTGTAGGTGATGGCATTTTAGAAGGGGTAGAGTGGATGTTTTCATCATCCAAAAAGTGATGTTCCGTAGCTCCGATAACAGGCGTCTCCAAACTCGTTCGACCGTACTCACGGCGAATATTGCTAAGATCTTCCGTGATGGGCTCTGTTGGGTCAGGAAGCTCTGCAATTGACATGTCCGAGTTCCCCCAAGAGTCGTCTTCGGAGTCTGCATCCCCTACGAGATTCAAGGGACTAGCGTGCGCATTGCTCCCAGCGAAAGAGTCCGTCGGACTGAATCGTTCTTGGTCTAGGCCAGCGTTGCTAGTGTAAGCACCCGTGGGACTGAAGCTTCGGTGGTCCAGACTAATTCCACTAGCTCTAGTATCCATCGGACTGTATTCGTGTTGACCCAGATCAGCTTCATTGGTTATGGTGTCCATTGGGCTGAATTGCTGGGTTTGGAGGACATCACTATTGGGAATGATATCCATCGGACTAAAGGTGTGGTCGTATTCGCCCGTCGGTGTTGGTTGGTCATCCAGCAGCTGGAAATCTTGTAGTTTGGGTTTTGGCGTGCTCCGGGGTCGGCCTCTTTTGCGCGGTTGAGAGTCATTAACTAGTAGCCCAGGAGTATCCCCCGGTCCAGGAGTATGTCCCGGTCCAGGAGTGTGTCCCGGTCCAGGAGTGTGTCCCGGTCCAGGTGTATGTCCAGGGCGAGGGGTTTGTCCAGCGCCTCCAGGAAACGGGGAAAAAGTCATGTCAGACTTTCGTGGACGACCTCGCCGCCTTAAGGGCGTCTTCTCCTTCAATGGACTCCTCTCATCCTTCAATGGTATCATCGTTGTCATGGTCGAGGGTTTAAATCGTTTGCGCGACGGGCTACCCCGGTTCTCGTCATCTTCATCTTGTGTCGCTTCGAGCGTGAGTCGTATGCGCCACGGGCTAACATTTCCATCCTGAAGCTTCTCCGGAGAGAGTGACCTCTGCCGGCCACCATTGAGCTTCATTGTCGGTGACCCAGGGAGTATGACATCGTTGAACTGAATCGAATGCGCGCTTTTTGCGGGACTGAGACTGACGCGCGGTCGCGGTCGCTTGGCCGGGGTTTGTGATTTCCTGATCATAGGAGACATCCAGCTTTGGCGCCCTGAGAAGGGTTTAATCGGTGATGAGATCAAGTACTGGGCATCGCCTGGAGGACCTAGGATATCGGGGGAGGAGCTCTGGCTGCGCGACGAGGCCGACATGGCGGACTCATGCGATGGAACGGGAGGCACACGTGCCGCCAAAGGGGTGGAAGAGCAAGGAATACGATAATGCAAAAAGCACGGTGAGTCTCCTAACTATCCACAGTTTTTATGATACAGAAATAAGAGAGAAAACGCGGGGCAGCCATAAACAAGTCTCCCGATTCGGTACGAAAGGGCGGTCCTCGAGGTGGTTAGGTAAGCAGCCAAACAAACGGCCTCGGGGGTTTATTATCGGACTTCTCTTTCTTCCCCCTTTGTCTTGAAACATATGTGGAGATGTGACAATATACTTCGATTTGCCATCGCCTTGCTATCGGGTCAAGTCTCTACAATTTTCCATCAACGGCATCCACACTGGGCACTTACTTCAATGTCAGACCGCAAGTTCATGTTATGGTCTTAACAATGGATTTAAGATAAACACTGCGATGGCTTTTTGTCTTTTTGGATCTCTTTTTGGATCTCTTGGGAATTCAAGAACAACAATTTCCTTGAACAGTGCCTCGCGCATGTGCCGAATCAGCTTCAAGCGTGCAATGGTGGTCGGATACGGATGTTGACTTATGAGGTACTGGTATAGCTGGCCACAAACATGTGTGGTTTTGGTATCGTAACCGCGCTTAGAGTTGTGAGATATCATTTTTCACTGGCGATGTTGGAGACTTCGAACTTGGCTTCAATCGTGGCGAAGAGCTCAGAGTAACGTGGCTCTATATTTGCTTTGTCGACATCAGGTGTGTTCATCGTTTTCAATCCAGGATTTACTGCATATCTTCTCCCAAAGCAAAGGAGTGTCTGAAATCTGGGATTGTAGCAAGAACTCTAAACACCTGATGGCGCAGGCCTGAGACGTACGGTGGCAATCCGTAATTCCAAGGTTCGGAGAGCAGCTTCTTGGGAAGGATGGCTCGACAACACGTCTCGCTTGTATGGTAAAATGTTTTTATCTAGGACTTGCATGGACTCAGTGCCGCTTTATTCTTTATGTCTGATTTTGGAGTCCACTCAAAAAGAAACCATTTTCGATTCCTGGTTGCCGCCCGAAGGCTGTGCAAGCTTCCCTGTTGGCAGTTCATCCGAGGACAAAAAAAGTATCATCAGCCCAAGAGAAGAAAAATCCCAAACGGGCTAAATATTCAAGTCCTTCAACGAATTACGACAATTTCTTGGCGGCCGTGATGTCTAAATAGCAGTTTTTCCTCGAGTCAGTAGCGAATCCTAGATATATCATGTTTGAAACGAAGCGATGCATACCGGCACGTACTGCGCGCCATGCTTCTGCAAGGCGCTCATCCTTCCACTCAAATGTTAGTCCATCTGGAACTGACGCATCGTGAATGTTCCAAATTATCCGAGACGCTCGATTGTCAGGATAGATTTCGAAGCGAATCTTATAGTACGAAGGATCTGCGATATCATATCTTCCGCTCTTCTTCACGTCGTCAAAGCTCATGCTCCACTCAAAGACGTGGTCGTGGTAGTGACGGAGAGGGTAGCGCTGTGAGTCGAGACCTTGGAAGGAAATCATAAGGTCGCTCTCCGACTCTGGAGTCAGAGTGACTTCCAGCATGTATCTATATTTTTCGTTGCTGTACTTGCCGACGTAGCATTTTAGGGGTAGTGGTGGGGCTCCTTGGATTCTCTCTTCGGTTAACCTGTTATGTAGTGTAGCAAATCGATTGAGTGCCCGTATTCTACCTTCTTCTGCGAGTCTCATATAATCGGTGGGTGTGGCGAAGTCGAAGAGCCCCTCGATCAGCAGTCGCGCGATCCAGTCAGCAGCATCAGTCGCCGCAGTGGTGTTCATGAGAACTACAACGGCTGATTGTGTCTCGGGAAACATAGCAAGGAAGGAAGAGTATCCTGGCCCTCCGCCTTGGTGATAGATCATGAGCCTAGACTGGTTTCCAGCCCCGAAGACAGGCTTCTCAGGCATTTCCCAAAGCCCTGAATTTCCACCAAGATGGCCAACAATACCAGGAAGCTGAACTCTCGCCCAGCCAAACCCGTAGGATCTTTCCAACAACGATGGACTCTGCATTGCGATATGGTTGCTGAGGATGTGCGGTATTTGTTTCAATACTGTGTTAGGGGATGCCTCGGTGCTCTGGCTCGCAGCCATTGTTTCCTTGGCCCATATGAGAAGGTCACTCACTGTCGAATAAGCTCCACGAGACGCTTCGAATAATGTATCCGCAAAATTGGGTTGAAATGTCAATGGATAAACCTCCCCGTTGCTAAGTGAAGCATGCGGTTCAGCGACATTGTTGCTCTCTTCAAATGATGGCCGGAAAGTGGTAGATATCATCCCGAGTGGCCGAAATACTTGACAGTGAAGATACTCGTGAAGTGGCTTCCCACATATATGTTCGATTATGTGCGCGGCGAGAGTATACCCCCACGGACAGATCCGCCAGCTCTCACGGTACGGAAGCGGGCTAGGGATGCGGTCGATAGTCATCAACAACTCTTCGAGGGATGGTTGTATGTTGTCATTCCCACCATCAGCTAGCAAAGTTACTATTTCTCCATCCAAGCCACAGCGATGTGTCAGGATATCGGCTATTGTTGCTCTGTGGGCCCAGTAGACGCCAGTATGGTCAATCTCCGGTATTATTTCTCTCAGGAGGGTTGTCCACTGAAGTTTTCCCTCATCCACAAGTTTTCCAACACCAGCAGCTACCATTGACATCGTGATATGTCCAATTCCGTACTGGGTGTGCGCATCTGGGGGTGTTGTTTTGGATTTGTCGCAAAATCCAAAGTTTTCGGTCCACAAGGTTTCTCCATGTTCAATGACCCCAATCGAAACGCCTGGGACGCCCTCTGTTTTGCAAATCTGGTCGATCGAGTCGTTCAGTTGCCGTAGTCTGTGTATGCTCGGCGGGGTTGACCTGCATCGAGTCAGCTAGTGCATCATCTAAGGCAAAGTAAGCCGAGAAGGCCAAGGAGACTTGGCTAACGTGCGAGACGTGCATTTTATATGTTTTTTTCTTGGGTGTTCTCTTGGGAGTGCTAGAAGCCAGGTTTGAAGGGGCGTTCTAGGCTGCCAAATCGTAAACCCGCCAGCTACAAAGTACACGCCCACATTTCTTAGCTCGATCCTAGTTTAGCGCTGGTATCAGCGCTCTAACCTGATTTCTTATTTTCTGTAAGAGGTATTTTTTATTCTTTCCAATGATGAGCCCGTTTAGACGTCATATCAATGCATATATCATATGTACCCGGTGTACCTAGATATATAATGCCAGGAGTCCCCGTAATGCTGTCGCAGGGTCACTGTCCTTAGTTCAAACTTGATCCTATTCAAAGGCACCCACTTCCTGCAAGGTTTAATGTGCCCTATGTGAATGCTAATCTCTCTTATCTGTTTTATTCCGAATTAACATGTCTTAAGAAACCTCCTTCTAGACCCTTAAACTATGTTGGTGTGTTCGTGGCCCATATTGAACCATCTGTGGAACGGTATAGCCGGATTCTCGGCTTCCAACGGATGGGCAATATCATGCATATCAAGCGGTCGGAGACGCCTTACACGGCGCGATATTCCAAATCTATGCGGCCAGTTTGAATGATTATAAAATTGCGTATATGACTACTGGAAATAGGACTAGTCTTGAGGAGATTGAATTCATTGAGCTACGCCCAGTACCTCAGGCAAAGTTACTTTCAATATAGAGGTATTTTATATTTGCGTGATTGATCCTGACCCGGCTTGTTTGGCAAGCCAGCTCGTCGAGTCTGAAGGCCAGATGATTGGGGAGTGTGTCCACGTTGCGGATCCATGGTGGAACGTCGTGGAGATATTAAGTGTTAGTTTTGCGCGGTTAACTACTCTGTTATCAGCATACTTAGTAACCGAGCAACGTAGTTTGATAGAAGTTGGAATATATTCTCGATGAGAACGAACAGTCGGGGTTCAAATCGAAAGAAACAGGCCATTGAAGAGTGTGAATATGTGTATAGATTGGTAGATTCGACGAGGTGAAAAATCTGGGCAACCCATTGCCAGACAAATATTCACAATTTGTCCATCTAACCTATTCCTCCATTCTAGGATAGATTACAACACTCTCGTCGTTTATTGTCCCGGCGATGACTTGAAATCATGCCGACTGACTCGATGACGTCAACCATAAAATATAAAGCTGCTGTTGCTGCGTACATTTTCAAGAAAGGTCTTTGTATTTCTCTTTGCATTTCCACAATATTTCTGGTTTGTCATCGTAATTGAAGGCTGTGCGCTATGTCAAACTCGTATATTCTTATTAAAGGTGGAACAGTGATCCCCTTGGTGACATCGGGAGGGAAGCCCCTCTACAATTGCGACATTCTAATAGAAAACGACCGGATACAGGATATAGGCCAAGACCTATCCTTACCAACTGGAAACAATGTGTCCACCATCGATGCAAAGAATTGCATTATTACTCCGGGATTCGCCGACGGCCACCATCACATGTGGCAGCATCTCTTGCGCGGTATCACGGCTAATTGGTCTCTGTTTGGGTATGCATGTCACCTGAGGAGTGTATATGGGAGCTTATACACACCAGATGATGTCTACCTTGCCACTTACGCTGCTGGCTTAAGTTTGCTCAATAACGGCATCACGACCGTCCTGGACCACTGCCACGTTATAAACTCGCCCGCACATGCCGATGCAGCTGTGAAGGGCTTGAAGGATGCTGGTATTCGAGGAACATTCTGCTATGGATTTTACCGGAACCCCAAAGAACCCGGGGATTTTGCGAGTACTGCGTCGGACCCATTTGACCAAGCTGCACGAGTCGATGATGCTCTCCGTGTGCGCGAAGAGCATTTCTTGAACAACGATGTCAACAGTACGCTTCTCACTTTTGGGGTCGCATTGAACGATCCGCCGACGCAATCCCGGGAAAAAACAATCGAGGAACTTGAAATCGCGAGAAAGCTCAAAGCTAGGCTCATTACTGTACACGCTTCAGTGGTATCTCATGATGGGGCCCCTAACCCCGAGGTCGTCCAGGATTTGGCTGATGCACAACTCATGGGACCGGACCTTGTATTTAGTCACGGAGGCTGGATGACAGATAGCGAGCTGGCTGCGGTGCAGAGTTCTGGGGCTGGCATTGTCGGCACCCCCGACACGGAGCTGCAAATGGGAATGGGATATCCCGTAGTATGGAAATCTGCTGATATGGGCTGTCGGTCGTGCCTTGGGCTCGATATTACGTCGAATCAAGGCAATGATTTCATGGCACAAATGAGGTTGGCTCTTCAGACGCAACGAGCTCGCGACTGTGATCATCGCACAGTCCACAGAGATGTCCGCAGGAAGGCAGTAGATGTGTTACGCATGGCAACATTGGGAGGCGCAGAGGTTATGGACATGGACTCGTTGATTGGTTCTATCGTTCCCGGTAAAAAGGCCGACCTGGTGATGTTCCGCTGTGATGATATTGATACCGTGCCCGTTGTGGACCCTATCGCGACTGTGGTCTTCCATGCATCGCCAAAGAACATTGACACTGTTATCGTCGACGGAAAAATTGTCAAGCAGAATGGTCGGCTCGTCGGTGTTGATTGGGAGTCCCTCCATGATGAAATCATATGCAAATCCCAACGACTGAGGGATCAAGCAGGCAAAGTCGATATGAAGAAGGCAGAATCGCTATTCCACTCCATATTCGAGAAGGCTATGCAAAATTAAAGGCTTTCATAGTCTGGAAATTAACAAATACAAACTGTTAACTTGAGGCCACTCTACTGTCTGATCAGAAAGATAAATGTGAATTTTGTTTACCTTTAATCTCTGGTCCAATTTATTGCTCCATACATTTCACAGTTCGTGAGACAGATTGCTAATCAGTACGATATTCCCTCAAGTCTCATTCCTGGTAGTGTATCTTGTCGGGAGAGATGCAATGGAGCTAATACCGCAAAGCAGGATCTCTGGGCCCAGGGCTGGGATAACTAATTATAGTTGAGTGGAGACAATTTAGGTCTACACATGTACAAGATCGGCAATCTATACGACAGTCTAGTCTGTGATTCAACCATTTTTGGTTAAACTGCGTTCGATTCACAAAAGTGCGAGTGGCTGGATGTGGAATTTATTAATGAATACGACCAAATTGAGATGTGTTTGCCGAGTGAGAAACTTCCGATGATCACTTTACTGTAGCAAATTTATATACTGCGCAAGTGCTGAACAGAAATTTATAAATATGTATTCTCTCTATCGATTGTACTGAACTTGGGTCACTCCGATAAGCTTACTTTCTATTTAGCTCCAGTCGCCTTCATCCACAACAGGCTCGCCACGCTCCGAAGCGTCCAGAAGCTCCTTGACAGTCCATGGCTTATATTCATAGCCAGGAACAGCATTTGTGTTCTCAAATTGTGCACCATTGAGCAAGTGGTCTGCACATCTGTCATAGTTCTCATATGCGTACTGCTCTGGGTCATGATTAACCAGCCAATTTCCGACCATCTTGCCCATCATCTCTGGGTTCTTGGCAACGGCATCCCAGTCAGTGTTGTGATATACCTCGCGATTTTTGAATCCCATCTTCTGCGCGCAGGAGACTCGCTCGAACCTGTTATTGATATATGTGCATCAGCTCCTGTAATGTCTGACGTTTTTGCTGGCATATTTAAAGGGGCTGGCACATTGGGTAACATACCTCAAATGGTTATGCACCTTTGTTGCGATAGACATGTTGTCCTTTCCAGCAATACTCAAACAGGCAGCCAGAGAGTACGCATCCTCCATGGCCATAGTTCCACCACTAGCAGAGGTCGGCAGAAACGGATGCGCGGCATCGCCGATCTGGACAACCCGGCCGCCAGGTGATACCCACTTTGACTGAGGGTTACGCCACATCAGCTTCCAGTCTAGCACCGTGCGGTTGGGTGCCGCACCGATAAGCTCGGTCACGAAGGGCTCCCAGCCCTTGACAGCCGCAAGGGCCTTGTCAACTGATGTGGTTTTGGCCCAATTTTCTTCGGTATCATCACCATCCTCCTGAGTAATATCAATATCTTGTTCCAACAGCGATCGGCACAAAGCGAACATACCCGGAGGGTGAGCAACCAGCAAATATCATTTTCCGACTTGCAACTTACGATGTGCGCTCCCTGGCCCGCGTGGAGGAACGCACGGTCCTCATATCCTCCAAACTCCCTTGCAATAACTGGATTCTCGAGGGCCGGTGCTGCGGGGAATGTGACCCGGTATAAGACGAATCCTGAGCTGATGGGAGGATCCTTGTTACCAACAACCAATGACCATGACTTTGAGCCAACCCCATCAGCAGCGACCACTATGTCTGCTGTAAGCCTTCGGCCGTCAGACAGGACCACACCAGCACGATTATCAGCTTCAAAATAATCGGAAGCCATCGCGGAGAATTCAACTGTAATACCCAGTTGAGAGGCGTAGCCGTAGAGCACCTTATGTAGCTTTGAGCGGTAGATGGCCAGAGAGGGGTCGTTCGGATCGCCAATGGGGAAGGTTCCAACCACAGAACCATCAAACTTTTTCATAGTGACCTCCGGAGCTACGCTCTCTTTCCTTGCCTCCTGCATGAAGCCGGGCCATTTCTTTGGAGTCTGGAGGGCCGAAGTCGTGATGACAATCATCTCACCTGCATCAAGTTCGGAATTTGGTCAGCTAGTACGGACAACACGATTGCGATGGCTCATTTCGAGTGGAAGGAATGTTATATCTGTAAAGGAGGCGTTGGTCTCTTCTGCCTGTTCAGTACTTACCGAATGTCACCCCTAGGGGTCGCCGTTCAATCACCCGGACATTGTGACCCTTACGATGGGCCTCAATAGCAAAGGTCAAACCTGCAATACCACCCCCGACAACGAGGATGGAAATTGCAGTGTCTTGTTCTCTTTCCATAGCTGATTCCAATGGCGCTGATTGCTGACTCTTGTGGGGAAATGCCTGATGTTCATGTTGCGCATGGGTTGAAGCATGTTTAAATACGAATAGTCCGCACAAAAACACATTGAGAAGTTGTATAAAGTGATATAGGATACCGAACGGATATGCCCGGTTCCGTCTCCGAGCGGGTCTTCAGCTGCACTCACTCCGCCCCTAGGTCATTGACGATCCCCACACTTGGCCGATCTTCGAGTGTCTCATTAGTTAAACCGAGTGAGATAATTTGTCTTTTAAAGAAAATAGAACGTTTAAATGCCTCAGATCGATCCCTGTGCTGCAACATGGCAATATCGTGCGTGCAACTGAAAAGTTGGGTGTGAGTTCAAAGATGTCTTTATGTAGAGCTTGAATGTTGATAATAAGAGAGCAACCTTGCAAGGTCATAGTTATACGGAGTAGTTGTTGGTTAACTAATCCCTTCTCGGGTGAAGAATAAGATAAGCGGAGCGGAGCTGTTTAAGGTTCTGACCGAATATCCGCTGAGTCAGCGACATCATAGTATCTCGAAGCTGCGACTACCATGACTAGCTGCCCCTTGAGGGTGACTTGGAAAATGCGTCTCTCAGACGGGAATTATTTCATCCGGAAGAAAAGACTAAGCGGAAATATTGAAGTTTCTGAAACGTTCTATGTGGGACATAACACATACTTGGATGAGGGTCCACATGAAATCCAAGCGCAAAACGTAAATCATTCAATGGAGCCCTGAAGTTGTGCTCAAAGTAACTCTTACGTTTGATTTGATAACAATAAAACCCCCACCGTACCTCGGCACTTTGTATTATGTCCCTAGTTGTGTTTGGCACTTTCCTATTTAGGATGTTAGGGGTCGACTTAGGACTGTAACCTCTGATTACCCAGAAGTATGCAGAGTTTTTCTACTAGCACCAAGGCCCAAAAGTGATTTCTCTTCTAGCTGCATCTACGGGATAGATTGCTTATTATTCTCTGTATATCAGACCTGCATCATTTGATAATTCAGACATTTGAATGATAGCTTGAACGCCTGCCGAGACGATCAATATATTACTCGCTGGGCATCCTCGTCGCGATCTAAAGAAAAAGGATAGAAGTGCCAGCCAATCGGTATTGTGGGATCCCCTACGCACCGTTCAAAGCTACTACTCTTCGGCGGTGGCGCCCAGGACGAATTTAATTCGATTGATGTATTCCGTATGTGTAGAGTAGTCTTCTGCCAACCCGATTTAGCCAATTACCAACCCTTTACGAAACTGAGATAACCTGTGCTAGTCTGTGGCATCTTAGCGTCCGAAATAAATTGAATCATGTGCATACGTCAGAGGAAACGAAGCATCATGACAATGACCGAAAAGAATGGCGAAAAAAGAACAGAGAAATCGTCATATAACGACACATTCAAGAAGACTTGATTGATTGGACCCAAGAAGACGGAGGTATGATCTTCTCCTATATTATAGCGGACATACTTACAAGCCCCTGCGACAAATAAAAGGGAAGGTAATTCATGGGTCATCCGCTCCGTCCGGGCCCCGGATGATATTTGGCCGCGGATGATATTCGGCAGCATAATGCATAGTTTGCGGACCGCTACACGGCGTACAGGTCAAGTGAAGACCTCCAGGCTCACCATCTGGCCGATCACGTCGTTGGAGCAATCGGTATACCTCCTGCTTCCGTGTGGCCATACACAATTATGACAGGCCTATTCGACAAGATGGCTAAATACAACGTCTTGACGACAACGAAAAGGACCTCGCCCCACATGCCCCCCTTGGAGCCACGCCACTGCTCTTCGACTTTATGGGTGTTAAGATGACCGTCACGCACGCATGGAGCGGGTCCGTTGCGTTCACCCTCGACGGGAACTCTTTTGTCAGCCGGCTTCCCTTTCGCAACCGCTGCCAACGGTGGGTGTGCGCTGCTTATCAGGGGATTGAAAGGGTTAGGGCGTTGAGAACTGCTTAAATGATGGCATTGTTGCTCCTAGGGGAGACCTCCCGGCTGAGTACTCGGCGTCTATGTTCTTGGGGTAGCCTGGTCTCGTTCCAATTCAGATGTAATATCCGTTGTATGGTGATGGACTTCCTCGCGCTAAGTCTTGTATTTAGAGTCGACGATATATGTTCTTAGTGTTGACCATTCCTATTAAGATGCTATCCCACTTTATGCATACGTGAGATGTTTACGAGGGGATGGAGAAGTCCGAAGACTGAACGCCACTTCCTGTCCCCCGACCTCCAGATCTGAGTTCAACTTTCTTACTCATAGGCAATCCATGACTTCTCAGGGAAATGCTCTCATAAACATGGTCTAACTGTGGTAGTATCAGTTCCACATTCACTGCAGCTAGCCAATCACCAGGTAGAAAGACATGTTGTCGAACGAGGCGTTTCTCATCAGAAGAATCAATTCAAGTTGAGCAGATCCAGTTTTCCTTGCTGGGAAAAACAAGATGTGACCCCCTACTATATTGACTTGGATTTGGATCATTCGATTATTTGCTGAATACTGATTTCAACAACCAATGGAAGAAACAATCGCCGAGCTACGATGTCAGCTTGAGGAGAGAGAAGAAAGTGCGTCGACAAGAGGAGGCCCCGCTCACCGTGCTAACTAATACTATTAAATCAATTAAGCTAGGTTTTTATTATATGCTTGTAGTCTTTCTTTTATTTTATCCAGTTCGAGGGCCGAGAAAGATTTGTATAGTCATTCATATGGGCAACTCATAAAAGATGCCTAATTCCTAGATTTAGGATTATATAATAATTTGGGATCAGGCAGGGGCGCATCAACACACACGGAGTGTGGTGTTGGGGCGCTTGCACGATTATAATTCCCTCCATGACCTGAATCCAGAGATCTTGCACTTTATCATCTGTCTGGTATACGCTTCCTTGCATGGTATTCTTCAATAGCCGTTAATTCCGACCCCAATTGAATTCCTCCACCGGTATGATGTGGCCTACCTCTCATGCAGCCCAGAGACACAAAAGGTCTCTAAGAATATCGAGAACCTTGGAACTTACCTTTCCTTCAAGATGGGCTAGTTGCTCAGGCTGAGATCATCAAAGCATGCATGCTTATGGGAAACCGAAATATCCATGGCACTTTTTCAACTAATGATCTGCCACGAGAGACTTGGGTACACATGCCTCTGCAGGTTATGGGCAAATAACAATCGTGTACACCCTGACTTGGTTTAACAATAGTGTGAGGCTGAATACAATTTCAAGCGCAATACCATTCCCAATCATTTTGCCTTACTGGGGCAACCTGACTCGCGTCTCAATCCCCCTCTTTTCATTTTTCATAAGTGTCCTCTCCTTCCCTCCTCAATTTTCTCTTTCTTCTCATTCACTCCACTGTTTCTGACAGAATCACCCACCTTATCATTATTACTAACACACTGACCGATTTTCAATCTTCGACATGGCTATCTTTACGGGCCTCCCCTCGGACGAGAAAATCGAGGCCTTTGAGAATGTGATTCTCCAGGGAAGCTATCATATCAACAACCGAGCTCTGATTCGTGAGGCTCTGCAAGGCTATGCTCTATTCAATGCCGGCGCCGATAAGGTCCTCGCCTTGGCTGGCAACATAACTCTGAGGCAAATTCTTGTCGACCAGGGCCGAGACAGAAACAAGTCCCCAGGTAGTGAACCCACTCGGCGATTACTATTTTGGACGTGTGCTAACCATTATTGCCATCAACAGGAGCGATCCAAAATGTCATCACCAAGGTGGCCTCCAACAACAACTTGAGGGACCGTGCCATTGCCATTGGTCTTGATCACTTCCTCGTCAAGAATCCGGGCCAGTGGGGCGTTATGGCTGGCATAAATGTTATGGCTGGCGCTATGGAAGCCATCGTCGGTGCTGTCTACTATGACTCCAACAAGAACCTCGATGATTGCGAAAGAGTCATGGCTGCCCTCGGCCTCTCTTGGCCCGAGTGATTCATCGAACTCCCTTCAACGGTACTTCCTTGCTATGGACCCCAAGGGAAGCCTCGATGCGAAGACAGGAGAGATCCTTTACAGCGCCGGACCTTTTTCATTCGGCAGTGCAGTGGCCTGTCAAGTGACTGACATGTCACAGCACTGCTGAATGAGTCTTTTCCGGTCTGTAACAGATCTCTCCTGTCTTCACACCAAGGCTTCCCTTTGGATCCATAGCTGGGAACTATTTTATGAATAATGTCTTGCAGCAATGGTGAAATACGGCGAAGGAATGGAATTGGGGCTTCATGAGATAGTCACTTATTAAATTGAAAATGAAAGAAAAGTAGTGGCACTGGATCTGGGATTTTCTCCATCTCTTAGAAAAATACATGTAGAGCAGTTTGTTACATAGAATCCTGATACCTAATAGCAAGGTAAGACCGAAGGGAGATTCTTAGGAACTAGCCCGAGCGAATTAAAAAATAGTCTGGAAATACGTGTATTCCATTCACCCTTTTTTTTAAGTGACTAGATTAGTTACGGTAACTCTTGCAGTGCGATAGTTAGGCTCATAGATTATATAGGCTACATCACCTCGGCTACTTACCTTATGCTCCAGACAACGATAGCAGAATCTACCAAACCAGACTCCACCTATTCGACATCAAAGCCTCATGTGGAAACTGTTGAGTGAAAATTATGCCTTGACGTTGGATTCCAGGCTTTGGCCCCCGGGGCAAAGCCCCTGGCAGATGAGTGGATTAGCCCCGAATCAGTGGCCAACTTGCGACAAGCATCTCAATTTCCAGTGATGATTCAACCGTCGATTATCGATTATCGATGGAAATATAGAACATTTTAACCAATAATAGGACATGGAATGAGATTATGTACTTGGGGCTGGTGGGATGGTGTTGAGAGACAATCCCGCCCTGGGCATCTGTGAGATGGCCTGACGTTCCCAACGGTTCAACACTTTCTTGCTGGGAGGAACATCAACTGACGACCTGAATTGTTGGCATTAGATATATGCTCAGTTGTTTATGTTAAATAATGTGTTCGGGTTCAGACAATTTAAAATCATTTTCACCTCGCATCGATTCTACCCCCACAATTCCATAGACACTTGGAGAGCTACGATCTCAGATACACTACCACAATGGCGAAAACCGAGCCAAGTGGTGGAAAGCAGCATATCAGCGAGAAGCCCGTCACGCTCGGTAACTGGTACCAGCATGTCAACTGGCTCAACACAACCCTCATCCTGATCGTACCCGTCGGTGGCTTTGTCGCTGCATTCTATACAAAGCTGAGGGCAATCACTGCTGCATGGGCAATCCTCTACTACTTCTGGACCGGATTGGGAATCACTGCTGGCTACCATCGTCTATGGGCACACAGATCATACGAAGCGTACGTCTGCCACTGCCTCTCTCCCTGGCTTCGAATTCAGCACTGACTGACATCCACTATCTCCAGTCGCCTTCCAATTAGGATATTCCTCGCATGTGTCGGTGGTGGTGCCGTCCAAGGCTCGATCCGCTGGTGGAGCAGTAAACACAGGGCACACCACCGATGGACCGATACAGTCAAGGACCCATACAGCGTCATGAAGGGTCTCTGGTATTCCCATTTCATGTGGATGGTTTTGAATCAGAACCCGAAAAACCGTGGGAGAACTGATATCTCCGACTTGAATGAGGACCCAGTTGTCGTCTGGCAGCACAAGCACTATGGATCGGTCATTTTGGTTTTCGGCATGTTATTCCCTATGCTCGTTGCTGGTCTCGGATGGGGTGATTGGAAGGGTGGTCTTGTATATGCTGGAATTCTCCGGTTTTCATTTGTCCAGCAAGCCACCTTCTGTGTCAATTCTCTCGCCCATTGGTTGGGTGAACAGGTCAGTCATTGTCCATATCCTATTGTCGTATTCCCGTTCATAACCCTGACGCATATTAGCCATTCGATGATAGGAACTCACCTCGCGACCACGTCATTACTGCGTTCATCACTCTCGGTGAAGGCTACCACAACTTCCACCACGAGGTAAGAGGGTTCTTCCCTTGCATTCATTTCACACCCACTAACCCATGACTAGTTTCCCTCCGACTACCGCAACGCCATCCAATGGTGGCAGTACGATCCCACAAAGTGGTCAATCTGGGTGTGGAAACAGCTCGGTCTGGCTTCCAACCTCAAGCAGTTCCGAGCCAACGAAATCGAAAAGGGCCGTGTGCAACAACTACAGAAGAAGCTCGACCAGAAGCGCGCTAAGCTTGATTGGGGTGTTCCTCTGGACCAACTGCCTGTTGTCGACTGGGACGATTTCATTGCAGAGTCTCAGAGTGGCAAAGCTCTAGTTGCTATTGCTGGTGTTGTTCACGATGTGAGCAAATTTATCTCCGAGCACCCTGGTGGCAAAACCCTCATTTCATCGGCCATTGGGAAGGATGCCACTGCCATGTTCAACGGTGGTGTCTATACTCACTCCAATGCCGCCCACAACCTGCTTTCCTCGATGCGAGTTGGGGTGATTCGTGGTGGTGGTGAGGTTGAGATTTGGCGTCACCGAAACAACCAAAAGGGTGTTTATTGAGGTTTGGAGAAGTAATTAGAGATCAATTTGTCAAGTTTCACGAGAATATGAATATTCGTTTCGACCAAAACGGCAAATTTGAAGTCCCTAATTAATGTGTCTGGTTGTTATGGTCATTTAATAGCTCCTACAGAACTTGCAAATAAGGAGTATATCCTACAAATAAGTATGTCCCTGTTCTACAGGGTAAAGTCTAGCCTCATTCACTTGTGATTGGACGACTTGAAAAACCGCCGGAGTTAGGAGATAAAGTTTCGCTTCGACGTTTGCGGCAGGGGTCAATCGAGTCGTCTTCGAACAATTTTCTCAGATGGTATCTGTGAGTTGGCGTGCTATTTGATCCTTTGATAAGACTTCCCTTTCTCTCTCACACTTCCTTCAATCTCCCCTTATCTCCCTTGTGTACCCGGGAATGTGTTGGATGACTGCCGAGGTACTTCTTCAGTGTAATTATTCATCCTTTTCTTCCAACCTGAACCCGAACCTGACTTTGATTTGATTCTTCAGTTCACTTAATTCGGAGCCCCTGCTGATCCTTGCGGGAGAAATGCGGGACACGGGCATCAGTGCTCCAATCGCGAAAGACCTGACGAAGATAGCAAACAATCACCATGTGTATCGCGCATCCAAATCAAATGAAGATAGCCGAAGTTTGGACTTCATTCTACGAAATGGATTAGCCGGAGGTGTCGCAGGCTGCGCTGTGAGGCTTACCACCTGAGATACCAGGATTAGATTGCTGATGCCAGGGTAATGTAGGCCAAAACTATTGTCGCCCCATTGGAGAGGATCAGGATCCTCTTCCAGACCTCCCACTCCCAGTTTGTGCAGTATACGGCCCACTGGAATGGTTTAATTAAAGCCGCCAGAGACATTCGAATGTCGTATGGTATGCCTGCGCTTTTCAAAGGCCACTCGGCAAGCTTAGTCCGTGTCTTCCCATATGCCGGCATCAACTTTCTCACATACGAACAATTCCGAGCAAAAATTATCCCATCTCCCGACAAAGAAGCACCGTGGCGTCGTTTTTTGTGCGGAAGTATGGCCGGTGCAACCTCTACTATGGTCACATATCCCCTTGAGTTGATTCGTACACGACTTGCCTTTGAAACGGTGCAAAAGAATCCCTCGTCCTGGCTCGGTATCTCTCGGAAAATATACTTTGAAAGAGGCAGTGGGAACTTGTCAAATCTCTATCGAGGAATCGCCCCGACTATGCTAGGCATACTTCCGTATGCTGGCACGTCATTCCTCACCCACGATTTACTCCGAGACTGGCTTCGCACGCCTGCCCTTGTACCCTACACTCTAGAAACGCCATCTTCTACTCGACTAACCGCAATTGCGCAGCTTTCTTGTGGAGCAGTTGCTGGTATTGTTGCTCAAACAATTTCTTATCCAATTGATGTCATTCGACGACGAATACAAGTCGGAAATGTGGATCATGCCGAATCAGGCATTTTCCAGACAGCCCGTCGTATCTTGCTGGAGAGAGGAGTGAGAGGTTTCTATGTTGGGCTGACCATTGGCTATGTGAAAATGGCTCCCATGGCGGCGACAAGTTTCTATGTCTATGATCGGATGAAGCGATTTCTGGGCCTTATTAAGTAGCTTGGTTTTCTTTCTCTTGAGTCCAGTAGATGTTTATAGAGGTCTTGAAAACCTTCCAAGGCGACCTATTCCCGAACTAACCCAAATTGGAAAGACCGGCCTGGCTGACAAATGGGCGGTATTTCCGGGCAAAACAGCAACTCCACCGGAGTTTTGCCAGTCGCATGGGCTCCGGTCGAGGTCTCATATTTGTTCCGTGCCGTCAGTGGCAGAGCGCCTCTTGGAGCTTGACTGGACCCGCGCCTCTCAAGTTACATTCCCCGAATAGCCGAATAGGGGCTCGGATCTTCCCCCCTCATCATCCAGCGTCCACTTTGTCAAGCAGTCCAATGGTTGACCTGCATCTAAATCACTGCATTCGGATAAATCCTGGTCTCACCACTACCCCAGTTTCCATTGCCCCGCCCCCTAGCGTCAAAGGCCATGCGGAGGTAGTTTAGCGCAAATTGGGGAATGTTTATTGCCATCCGAAGCTTCTTATAAAATGCCTGCGCCCCTCCGTTGGCTCAGTTTAGTTTGCCCAACCCGGATCACCCTTCGTTTTCTCCTCTTCTTCTGTATCTTGTTTCTCTCAGTTACAACTCTTCTGGGAATCAAAATGCATCTTAAGTCATATGTGACAGCCGCCCTGTATGGGCTGCCTGCCCTGGCCAATGCTGCCCCATCGCCATCTCCCTCACAAGCTGCATCCGTCTCGTCGGCTGCTGGCTCAAACGCCGATCACTTCAAGAGCTATACGATCAAGGCGGAGAATATCACTGCCAAGCTGATTCCGTATGGCGCGCGTCTCACCTCCTTGCTAGTTCCAGATCGCGATGGCAACGTCCAAGATGTCGTCGTTGGATACGATGAGCCCAAGGAATATCTGCATGATAGTCAGACCAATCGTACCTTCTTCGGTGCGGTTGTCGGTCGCTATGCCAACCGTATCAAGAACGGTACCTTCACCGTTGACGATAACGATTATCACGTTCCTGAAAATGAAAACGACGGCGTGGATACCCTCCACGGTGGCTTCACTGGCTATGATATGCGCAACTGGACCGTCACTTCGCACAGCGAGTCCTCCATTACCTTCACCTTACTCGATCAAGGGTTTGAGAAGTTCCCAGGAGACGTCATCACCCATGCTACTTTCAGCGTTTCTACCGAGAAGACCCAAGCCAACCCGAAGGGACTTCCTCAGTTGACCGCAAAGCTAGTGGCTCTCGCTCTTACAGAGAAGACCCCTATCATGCTGTCCAACCACATCTACTGGAACCTGAACGCGTTCAAAGAATCCAACGTGCTCAAGGACACCACCTTGCAGCTTCCCCTCTCGCAACGCTTCATCGGTGGAGACAGCATCTTAATCCCGAACGGCACCATCCACGACGTTGAAAGCGCCTACCAAGGATCTCTGGACTTCACTAGCCCCAAACTCATTGGCAAGGACATCGAGAAGACCACCAACCTCTGTGGCGCCGGCTGCCAAGGCTACGACACATGCTTCCTCATCGACCGACCCTCAACATACGCATCAAACTCAATGGTCACGGCCCTGAGCGCCTCGTCGAGCTCTACCGGTATCAGCCTTGACGTCGCGACCAACCAGGCCGCGGTGCAGATCTACACCTGCAGTGGACAGAACGGCTCCATCGCCACCAAGAAGTCGCAGGCAAAGCGCAACAAGGCTGATGGCGGTGACGCCGGTGCCACCCACGTTAACAAGTACGGATGCTTCGTTATCGAGACCGAGGACTGGATCGACGGTATCAATAACCCTGAGTGGGGTCGTGTCCCCTACCAGGTCTTTGGTCCTGATGATGGGCCAGTCGTTAACTGGGCCACCTACCAGTTTGGCACTATCTAAGTTTTATAATTCTACAGTAAAGTGCGCTATTTAATTGCATTGAAATAATACACATCTCTGCGTCGACTGTTACGCGCAGCGCTTATTTTGAAATTCGCTTCCTCAGTACGAATGAGCCAGCTGGCCAATTCAATACCCCATATAGCACAATACTAAAAACAGATATGGTAGAACATTGGATTTAGCTATACATGCAAGCTCGCTCAATGGTCTCAAACACGACCTGCGCAGCAAAAAAAAAATACAAATCTACAACTTCGACAAAATACTTCCCCCATTATCCCCACTCCCCTTAACAATCTCATCCTCCCAATAATTCGGGTTAAAAGTAATCCGGTTCAGCGGATTCAACCGATGCGCCCGGTTAAATAGATCTTCATAAACACGACCATCATATCGGCCCAGCGCACTATAATCAAGTTAGTTACGCGTATCCCCGTATCAAATCATCTCGACCGACTTGGTAGTCACTCACCTATCCAATAAGTAATCCGGAATCATCCATGAATCAACCAGTTTCACGGCATGTGGTCTGATACGAGCCATTAGGTCTTGGACTCGACTGGCTAGACTATTTAGGTCTGCTTGGGAGACGGCGTTGGAGCGGAAGACTGGTTTGTTCGTTAGTTTGTGGTAAGTATGGTGGGTTTGTTGATGCTGGCTTACATTCGAAACTTTCGTTCTCCATGCTGTATAATGCGAATAGGCGATAGCAGTCCCATAGGACGGTTTTGATGGGCGTTGAGAGGGTTTTGTCTTTGGAGAGGGCGGCGAAGAAGGTCGCGACGATGATTGATTCGGATTGTGCTGGTGTTTTGACTTAGGACAGTGTATAATGATATCTTATTTCAAGATTTGACTTACCTCGACTTAGTTTGTGAAGCTGGATGAGAAGACTGTTCCAGTTTTGCTTTTTGATGACTCTTTGTTCGTATGCATCGTATGCCTGTGGAGTATTAATTTGTGGTTGTTCGTTGGTATGAGTTTTATAGAACTTACCATGGCAGTAGCTCTCAGTTCAAAGCTCTTAACAATGTCCAAATCACTATTCAGGACATTGTATGTCTGCTTCTCTGATCCTGGACGGCGCTTGTTACGTATAAACTCTTTGAATAGAGCTTCAGTCTCATCAACGCCGGCAGTATCAGGCGACTTAACGGCAGCAGTCATCTTCTTGATAAGATACGCCGCAACCTGCTGCGTAATCATCCAATTATCACCCTCAACAGTGGGCTTAGAGAGGTAATCATTGTTGACCTGGATTAAGCCACTCCCACCACCAAACCCATGACCACCCATGGCACGTCGACATGTCTCAATGCCATCCGCAGCGAGGATTGTGCACAGACTCTTCAATCCGGAAGACATGCTGTGCATATGAGCCAAAGAATTGAAATTTCCTTTCTCGATATCCTGTCGTGCGTTTCGGTAGACTGCCTGCATGGCAAGTCCTGTGTAGTGAAGTGCAAATGTCGTGGCAAGGAGAGGCAGGATCCGAATTTGGACAGTCGGATAATCCAAAACAGACATCTCCGGACCCTTCTTGTCACCGTCTCGGTCTTGGAACTGACGACGTACGCTGCTGTACCGCACTGCGACAGTGACTGCCCGCGCGAGGACGAGTCGGGCGCGGTGGACCATATTCGCCCGCACATAGGTCAGCGATCCGTAGATCAGAGCTGGCTGTACTGGCTTAGTATAAATCCCTGTGTTGGGGTCGACGTTGGAGTATCGTGATAGCATAGCCGAGTGTGGGATTCTAGCATATCATTAGAAAATAAACTTGTAGGGTATGAATGAGGAACAAACCTGAACTGATCAAACAGCATATACGCATTGTCCATGGTGATATAGCCATATTTGGGACCAATATCTCCAACAACAATCCCATTCAACGGTTGATGAGTCTTCATATCTCGCACCTGAACAATGAACGGATGAGGACCATGCGAAACGTATTTATCCGGTGAGCTAGGATCCGGGAGAAGCAATTGTGCAACCACAATAGCGTGGTTGGCCATACGGCCCAAACTACCATTCCACCATTTGCTCGCCGTAAGAGTCGGGCTATGCAACACGAACTCCTTGGTCCCGCTATCCCAACGCGCCTCAAGCTCCAGGCCACGGACATTGCTCCCGTGTCCCAGTTCTGTCTGTGCATATGCACCAATAATCTTCCAAGACTCGGTCAGAGGCAGCCAGTACGCTTGCTGTTCCTCATTGGCCTGTTCGCGGATAGTCGTGATGAACATCTCCATGTGCAGGAAGTACGGCGACACGTCGTCGACCAGGTACTCGGCCATTTGGTATTCGAGGTAGCTCCATTTGTGCGTATCTCTCATTCGGCGTAAGAGTTTTGCGCGCGCAAGTCCTAGCTTGAACCTTTCTGGTCTGGAGAGGTTTTGTTGCTGATCTTTGGAGAAAAGTGGCTCTTGCTGTATGATGGGCAGGATCCGAGCTTGTCTTTCCAGAAATCCATCTGAAGCCAATAAATGCTGTCCTAGCTCTTCAGTGGTGATGTTGGATTGTTGACGCTCGCGGGCTAGTGTTGTTGGCCCATCTGGTTGGCTTGGGCGAAGGTTATCCGTGAAATCGGGCATTTTGAATCTTCGACTTTTGGAAATTCTGTCAATTGCAGTCCTGTAGCCCTTGAATTTATTCATAGATCAAAGACCCGTACCGAATTGTCTTGGCTGAATCCATCATATTCTCAAATTCGCCGAGTCCCGAATGCCGGCACTTCTACCCCGCAGGATAATACAAACCGCGGGGAAGTATGAAGTAGCCGAACAGACAGAGTATAGCGATAAATTATTGGCTGGGAAGTTCAGAGGATATGTTGTCGCAATGGGTATACTCGAATGCAAAGGCTGGGATAACTTTGGAAGACACAACTATCTCGGCGCAGCAGTGAAGGCAGCAATCTTCAAGCTCAAATAACATGGGAGATCGCACTCTATTCGTACCTCCACATGTAGGAGACAACGTGTTTCCAAATCTTCCCTTTTTCCACAGACTATTGCGTTATGCACAACGTAGGCCTTCGCCCATAGTGGTTCGGGACTTGGTTGCCGGCGTGGAAAAGACATACCATCATCTTGTGTCGGATGTGTTGGCCTTTCGCGAGGTTTTGCAAAGATCACTCGGTGATGAAGCTCGACGTGATTTGATTGTGGACAAGGAAGTATACATTGGTTTGCTTGCACCGGGAGGGTATGAGTACGCCGTTGGCTTCATCGCAATCCTCGCAATCGGTGCAGCAGTCGTGCCTATGGGTAAGCTTCAATCTCTGAGAAGAGGATGCATAGCTAATAGCTAGTAGCTGCCGCATTGCCGTCAGAAGAAGCCTCCTACTTCTTATTGAAAGCACAATGTGTGGCTCTGATAGCCAGCACTGCCAGCGAAAAGACAGCCCAGTCCGTGGTTCGCTATATGCGAGAAATCAAAGGCGTGCATATCCCCTGCATATCCCCAGTCGCATCCTATTTCCGCCCCACGCTTCTGCCGTCAGATGAAGTGACCATCTCCTCTGGCCCAGTTCTAGATATGAACGCCGCAGCGCTGGTAATCTTTACTTCTGGTACAACAGGGCCCCCCAAGGGCGCTGTGCAGCGTCGCAGTTATATCTCCGGTAATGGTGAGGCAGATGCAGAATTTTACCAAATCACAGACAAGGACATAGTACTCCATGTTCTTCCAGTACATCATGCCTCTGGCGTGGGGTTGACATTCCTCCCCTTCCTCGCGGCCGGTGCATGTATCGAGTTCCGCAGTGGCAGTTTCGACACAGCGTGGACATGGGAGCGCTGGCGACAGGGAGGTCTTACATTTTTCTCTGGAGTTCCCACCATATACATGCGTATGATGCGGTACTACGAAGAGAACATTGCACACCAAGCTCCTGAGATACGTGACCAGTATATCGCTGGTGCGCGTCAAATTAGAGCGATGCTGTGTGGTACTTCGGCACTTCCAGGGCCCGTACAAGAGTTCTGGCATCAAATTAGGAACAAACCAATTCTCATTCGATATGGTGCAACAGAGTTTGGCGCAGTCATCAAAACTGAGCTTGATTCCGATGGAACACCGCAAAACAGCGTTGGCCGTGTTGCTGAGGCGGTCTCACTCAAGCTTACCGATGAAGGCCAGATATTAGTGAAGTGTCCTTATATGTTTTCCAAGTAAGTCAATTGTGCTTTTGGAGGTGATGCCGTTCTATTCTCACACATCAACAGATATCTCTCCGACGAGAAAGCAACGGCGGATGCACATGACGCCGAGGGGTACTTCAAAACGGGAGATATTGCTCGCCGCGAAGGAAAATATTATTTTATCCTGGGCCGTGCCTCGATCGATATCATCAAGTCAGGCGGCTACAAGATCTCCGCATTGGATATCGAGCGCGAGATCCTGGGTCTGGACTATGCTTCGGAGGTCATGGTTGTAGGTGTTGAAGATGAGGAGTTTGGTCAGCGAGTTGCTGCTACTGTCAGCCTCAAACAAGATCAAAAAACAACACGTAAGAGCCTCACAATCGCTGAGCTGCGGGAGGATCTGCGGAGTAGAATGGCTGGGTATAAGATGCCGACTATCCTTCGTGTGGTCCAAGGTGAGTTGCCCAAGTCGGGTACGGGAAAAGTGCAGAAGAAGATACTGGGACCGCAGTTCTTTCCGCCTAACTATCGAGAGCTGCCTGAGGTGCAGGTTTGGAGCAGGGAGAATAAGGCCAAGCTATAGAAAGAGAGGATATCAAATTCAAAGGATCTCTTGTCGATATAGCTAAATGTCTACATGTCTTGATATCATTGTCTCTATCAAATCTTGACCTTAGCAGGCGCCGAAGTCACCCAACTATGAACATAACTAATACGCTGAAACTTCTTGATAGCATCACCCCAAAGCTCCTGACGAAGCAAAGCGTACACCCTTCACAGCATGAGCAGATATCCTTTCGATCAGAAATTCTTGTACAGATCAAAAATTACCCCATCTTCGCTTTAGGCTCCCAGTTCGCCCCCAATTCCAAAGCCACATTCAGCATCTCCTCCGGCTCCGCAACGACATCCACAATTACATCCTGCAATGCTCCAGGCCCAGTCCATTTATGCGCCTCGAGCAGCATTTTCCGCGCAACCTGCGGACGCAGTTTTAGACGAGGCAGCGAGCCGATCCCGTCGAAGTGCAGACCCAAGTTCACGGGGGGCATGGAGATGAAGCCGCGGTGAGATTTCATGACTCGGTAGTCATGTGCCAAGTCTTTGTTTGATACTCATAGCCATAGGTTTTGTATTTAAAGTATCCTCTCACTCGGCAAGCCCAGCTAATGCATGGGAACATCCACGTGAGGTTGTCTTTATTTCACTCCTTATGCACATACGCGACCTACATTCGGAGACGCCGCACTTATCGTGGCATCCCTTTTGAGTGCGGACCCCTTTGGTGGCGGATTGCGATGATCAGTATTGACTGTCGTTCCCAAGGATCTACAGGGGACATTTGTTCTCGGGCAGCGCCTTGAGAACTCCGATGCCATTGCGAATTTGAAGAAACCGTGTCATGTACGGTGAACGTTGCGGGGCTAAAATCGCGAAGCAGAGTGAGTGCCACGTTACAGTACTACAAATAGAGCGATGGTCTAACTACCAATCTCACCGTTTCGCGACCAATCCATTGTCATTGACTGACATTACAATTTTGTTCCTGTCGATATTCACCCCTCCGGAACCCTCACGATAATCTTGCCTCCGCCCAACCCCTCTCTCAACTTCTCAATCGCCTTGTCCGCCTCCTCAAACCCAAACGTTGAATCAATAACCGTTCTCACCTTTCCCTCGACCAGCCAATCCCGAACCTGCTCCAGATCGGCCCTCCTGTTATCCGTCATGTATAGTATAAACTTGCGCTTTCCGCCGCCTAGGAACGCTGGCAGCGCCAAACTCTTAGACAGGCTGACAAAGCTGTTCTTGCTGATGGCACCGCCAACGAAGACAAACTTTGCGTCCTTCTGCAGGAAGGTGTGCGAGGAGGCGTACAGGTCGGGGGGTGAATTACCCACGTTGTCGACGCACACGGCGAATACTGGGCCATCCTTACGCAGCTCAGCGAGCACGTCGCAGCTCTTGTAGTCGATGACTTCGTCAGCGCCGAGGGACTTGCATTGCTCTGCTTTGGCGGCTGAGCAGGTTACTGTGACGTGGCAACCGAGGGCTTTTGCGACTTGGATGCCGAAGAGACCTACGCCGCCGGAGCCGCCATTGAGGAAGACTTTGTCCCCGGGCTTGACGTAGGGGGCTATAGTCTGGTATGCTGTGAGCCCTGCTGTAGGTGCGCCGGCTGCTTGGTCCAGATCGAAGGACTCAGGGAGAGAAGTGTAGCCGTCGTGATCAACGACGATGTGCTCCGCTAGAGATCCTCCGCGTTTGGTAGGTGTCGCTCGCGCGATTACCACGTCTCCCTTTTTCACGTCTGTGACGTCCTCTGCTACATCGACGATGCGGCCCGCAAGGTCCATGCCTGGGGTCTTGGGGAAGGACGTAATCGCTCGGGAAAGAAGCCCAACTTCGCACATTTTATAGTCAGCTGGATTGAGGCCTGCACGAGAGACGGCGATTAGGACTTGGCCGCGCTGGAGAGGTTCGGAAAGGGAGGCGATTGAGGTGAAGGTGAGGGTTTTGAGGAAGGGGCCGGGGGTAGAGGCTTGCCAGGCGCGCATTTGGCTTGCCATTGTGGAGGATATTGATGGTGGATATCAGTGGTGGAAGAGTGTTTGCGTATTTGAGCTGTGCTTGGGTTGCAATATGGAGCACGTCAAGAGTCGTGACCAGTTCAAATGGAGGTGTCAATTACCGCGCGGCAGAACCGAGCAGGGAGAACAGAAAATATTGATTGAAAGATGAACTGGCTTCACTCATTTTGGGATGACCGAGGGAGATTATAAACGAGAACAAGTCATGGAACTGGTGTCGTGGAAGTTGACAAAGCTTCAAGAGAATAAAGTTCACGGATGGCGAAGAGTAACTTTCACCACTAAGCTGAATAATAGCTGAATAATAGCAATACCCGCCATGCCTTCCATGGTATTTGGACTTTTCCCGGACACGGGCTCTATTCATCCGAATTTAGGGATGAACCAATCAAGGCCACGGGATACCATAATTATGGAGACGTTTAATCTCCAACTCCACTCCTGAAGCTTAAGTAGTCTTCAATGGAAAGAAGTGGAGCACAGTTGGCGTAACGGTTGATGAGAGTCACAAAGCAATGCGGTTGCTCATCTCAGTACACGGAAAAGAGTACGTGGAATGTACTTCAAATAACTTCATCGTACCAAGGAATTTCTCCTATAACACTAACTGGTACGTACTACCTTAGGCGTCTCCGCACTGTGACAGGTTAGCAACTAACTTGTCAATTGTTAGTTAGCTGGTAAATATTAATAATGAAAAATCTCATAGTTCTTACGGTACAAATAGATCAGAGACGTTTTCCTCGGGAATCGTCTGAGGAGCCAAGTAATTGGACCCGTTCCTCCATTACATTTGGCAGAGTAGCGAACCATATGGGTGGAAATCCGCTGGGAATTCTGTTGGAGATTATAGTTCGGTACCCACAGTCATGGAGAAAAGACCTGTATTGGTAATTGCAATGGTCCCACATGTGGAAGTGCATAGATCGTTCCATTTTGTGCAGTGATTACACGCCCGCGCCAAAAAGCCAATCATATTTTTGCTAACATCTTCTCTCTAGTCCGTTCAACCGAAAAGACTCCTTGCGTTACGCCGTCTCCACACCACAGCCGTCAAGCTAGCGTTGAAAAGGTAGTAGCGAAGCTCCCCGACCCCCAGATCCGTTCTCCAGCTTGGGCGAAGGACTGTATAGACCGCGATGACCACCGCTGCGTCATAAGTGGAGCAGTAACAGAAGCTGAGTGGGTAAAGAACGGCGGAGTCGAGGGTGAGTTCTGGGGGAAACTTGAAGTGCATCATATGATCCCGTTCTCGTTGGGAGGATTTGACAAACAGGTAACATGATAGACCAAACTTGCCAGTTATATATGTGACAAATTGCTAATTTCGATAGGATGATCATGATATTGCTGTTAAGTGGGCATCGATCTACACCGCCTTCCCTCAGATGAAAGCAAGAATGCGAGTCTCAAAGATGAATTCTTTGGAGAACGTTATCACATTACACATTATAGTGCACGTTGAGTTCCAGGCGTTTGAAATTGCGCTCCAACCAACGGTAAGTCTTTCGAGATCGCGTAAACAGTCAAACTAAATCGTGGTTCTTTAGGAGTATACGAACTGCTATAGTGTAAAGGAATACCCTCGCTTCAGTAGTATCCTTTATCCTCATTTTCAAAACGGTGCCAAGGTCACTCTCCGTCAGGCGGACGGGTACCAGGATAAGGCACTCTCTGCTAGGGAATTTCTTGATACTCACTTTCGTCTCTGTGAGATATTTCATGCATCTGACCTCGCTAAAGAGGTCGAAGAGAACTCTGGGCGCTGGGACCAAATCAAGCAGCAAAAAGCTGGCCATTCTTTAGAGGAGGACGGATCAACCAACCTTGCCGAGATCTTACAGACTGCTCTCTTTGACGTTACTTAGAGGAGAAGGATCGAGGAAAATGATCGAGCAGAAGGACGAGACTCTGCGGGAGATAAATGAGAAGCCCCATCAAACCGATATCAAGGATAGTCACTACGAGCGGAAGGGCCAGAACTGGTGATAAGTGTCATCATACTTCTCCTGTCACATGCTCCCAGATTGTTTGTTGTTTGCTTCCTAATTAGGAAAGAGATTGTTTGCTTTCGTGGGATAGCTCTGCTATAAGATCCCCCGGGATTTACCACTTGCTGCTGCTTCTTCTTCTTCTTCTTCTTCTTCTTCTTCTTCTCTCTCTATCTTTGATATTCTAGTTAGAACGCACTCTTTCTTCATTGATCGAACTAGCACGTAACATAACATCAAAGATCCTCTCTACAAAGGCCTGTGGATGAGAGTTGGCACCTTGCTTTCGTACAGCTGTACAGAGGTCTCATTGCGAGTACCCTCTTAGCTCAAAGCACCCTTTTTTTGTTATGGATAGCCCGGTGACGTGACGTAGCTAAGTGCGTGGATTAGAGATTAGGCTGCTCCGGGACACTCAGTAAGCTGTTTACGAGAGGCTGTTTAGACCCTTCTTTATTCTTTCTTTCTTTAATCTACCTACCATTTTTTTTTTTTTTTTTCGACCTCGCTTCCTTCTCTTGATCTTCGTCAAAATGGATCAACAAATTCATCAACTTCGAGCAGAGCTCCGTGACGAATTCGCTTCCACCATCGATCACCTTCGAGGAGAAATTCAAGCCCAGTCTCGGTTAGTTTCAACTCTTTAAGCTCAGCAGGCTTCCGTACCTTCTTCTTCGAAATGCCCAAAATCCTCCCTTCCAAATCCCGAGAAATTCACCGTTCTCTCAGTAAGGTACGATACGTGGGATGGTTTAATCCGCGTAAAACTCCCTATCGACGGACCAGCTATCGGAGATTTAACAGCTCCTGTTGTATACAATCCCTGAATGCTTGCCAAGAATCATTAAGAAGTGGGTCCTGTATATACAGAAGAGAGTCTATGAAATGATACGGGATGGGGTCGTTTATATTTGTTACCCAACTGGGTACTTAGAGGTTAGGTTGTCTAGTATAATCTAAAACCCAGCTTAGGTCCAATTGGGTTCTGGAGAATTCTAACCCGTTCCGCCTTTTAGTCTCTAATTCTAAGCTCTCTAATGACCACTTTATTCGGGAGCCCAGAGTTGATCAAAGATTGGGTTCTGAACCGAAATCTGTCCCAACCCCACGATATTCCTCCTACAGATCTATCCGGTTTTCCTAAGGATCTCCGTGACTACAGAAGATACTCCTCCGACATTCAAAGTTATGATGAGAGAATCGTAAGAATCTGATGGAGTTCAATTGAATATCTCAAGCGTTGGTTGATCATCTAACTACGAGAGAAAGGACCAAGCGGGGCCAATGCCCACGTCCTGCTCCACTGGATGCTGCCGCAGTCGAACCGGATGCGTAGATGGATTTCGTGGTTACGATTGATCCGAGACTCGCTCATCGGTACTTAGTGAAATCGATGTCGGTGGCCGATGTTCATGCCGTACTTTCGGGACCGGCTGTACCAAACGCTCTCGTGGCCTCTCCCATCCCGCGCATGCGAGAGAGAAGGAATGAAGGGGAAACGAGGATGAAGAAGAACAAACGAGGATATAAAGAGAAAGGAGGATAGAGGAGAAAGGAGGATAGAGGAGAAAGGAGGATGGAATAGTCCTTTTATGGGCAGGACTATTCATCCTCGCCCAACTCCTCATCGAAATATATACCATCATCCAGGATATTCCTAGGACGGCCGTCAAACTCCATCTTAATGGCCTCTCTCTGATAGGCATTATAAGCCCCCGAGCCCCCTGCAATATATTCACGATGAATCTGGAGCCATCGAGTAGACATATTGGCAAGCAGTTAGTCGGTTTCCTGTTGCTTCTGTTCCTCGGACGTCGACTCGGCTCGGTCGAGTCCGAACCCTTTCTTGGTCTCTTCGCGACGGATCTCTTCCTCTTGGATCGCTTGCTTCTCGGAATCCTCCACGCGTGACGCTTTTAGACCATTCGCAAGTCGCAATTTATAATGTAAATCGAAGAGTAAGTCTAAACAATACGCCCGAGCACGGACGTGTTTCAATTCTTGCTCTGGTAAACAAGCGATTAAACGAGAGCGCTTGATCTTAGTGGTTATTCCTCTCGGAGAGACCTATGATGGAGCCGGGATATCTATCTGTTCCTTCGGAGTTTCAGAACCTTTTCCGGTAGTCGCCGGCGGGGTCATGCGAATGTCGATGGGTGCTGGTCTCTTGTTAGAAATGCCTGGCCGACCGGTAGCCGGGTTCCCTGTCTCTGCAACGGCGTGTGGGTTGACAGGTTCGCTGGTCGTTATATCACATCCCCTGTTGGGTGTCTCCAAGGGATCGATGGGTCGGATCAATTCGTCTGTCTCCTGCTCTCCTGCTGGAGACTTCGGCTCTAAATTCTTAGTAGGCTTGGTTGTTGTCTCTGTCCCCTGCTCCCCCGCCGGGACCGGGTTCCGGGCTTCCTCGGATGGTACCCTGGTGAGAGGTTCAACGCTCACTCTCACCGGCTTTTCCTGACCGCCAATCTGGACGGGTCCCGCTAACGGTGTATATATATACTCTAGAGATTAAGTTAATAGGCATACTTCTTTATAGCCTTTTTAGTAGCACTTATCCTTAGGTTCCGTACTATTCTTTAAGAACTGAACTATTGCCGCTAGCTAGTTACTCTTTTTCTAGGATTCTTTAGACCTTTATTATAGTTATAAGGTATCTTTAGAAGAATATTCGGACATATTCGCCAGTGTTATATTCTCTATAGCTGCTCTCATGGAATCCAAGGGTAGATGGGTACATAGTATAATCGAGAAATTCCTAGGCAATCTCGCCATTCCATTCCAAATCCTTGAACAGCCAGTCTCCCATTCCCTGGTATTGATTAAAGAAATCACCTGAAATATCTTGCGACATATCTCCCATAGCGAGGCCTTTGTTGCGGTCCAGCATCGTAGTGAGTGGCCTGTATTCATCCGAAGATATAGCATCCGGTACCCGGGACTCGGCCCAATTTCCTAGCTCTGGAATCCCGGTTCCCATAAAGTGATATGTGCTCCCATCATTTCCCACAGCTTGTCCGAGGTCCATGAAAAATGACCAAGCCCAGGAGAGATCCGGGCCAAATCCCTCAAAAAACGGATGATGTTCTCTAGAGAGCGCCATCGACGGCAATTCGTCTATTGTGGATGTGCTCCGCTGCTTTTCAGCAATGCTCTTCAATGCTCTTAGACTGCCTTTCGCAGATGACCAGCGTTTTGCAAGTTCCTCGAGGGCCAGGTAAATGGATTCCAAGCTAACTGCTGCCTTCTCCCGGTGTGATGGTACGTTATTGCAGGAGAGAAGCCCGATTCCGGCAGCCAAAAGGTGGAATGTGAATACCGGGCTTAGGAATTGGATCTCATCTCGAGCAAGGAAGTCTTCATATATCCCGGCGATAAACGACGATGCTAAAAGCACGCCTGGTGACGCGGACTCCCCGGGGTTGGGTCGACACATGATTGCCAGGCAGGTAAAGTATGGGATGTGGAGCTGACGTGCTTCAAAGTTGTATCGAGCCAGTGTTCTTTCCGGTGATGCTGTATCATTTGAGGTACTCCGGTTGCAAAACAAACGCAGTGAGGGTGGAAGATCGCGTGTCCATCGATATAAACGATTCTCGAGGTTCTGTCGGGCCTCGCGTGTGAGGGTCTTGCGACGACAATACTCGGTGAGATGGCCCAGAATAGAACTGATCTCAACATATGCGATGAATAGAGTGGCATTTGAGCTTGAATCATGGAAATCCTCGGGACAAGGCGGTGCCACCTCACAGTCCTCCAGATTCACTGCTAGTGGCCGGCCCTGTCCTGCAGAAATACAACAATCTCTAGCCTGTCTGGTGTCAGTGTTTTTCTGTGCTAGGAAAAAAACGCATTCCTGACTTACATATAGAGTCCACCACAGTCTGCGCCTCAGGGCAGCATCTCTTTTATTCGTTGGCTCCTTGTGCAATCCAATCTGATGAGCTAACCCAACTCCCACATATCGCCAGAATCCACTGGTATTGGTGGACACATGCTCAGGACCTTCCGGGTTATACCAATGCAAAATGCACACTGCTGCGACGACAGTCACTGGATTTCTCTCATATCCAGACCAGAACAAAGCTTTCGCGCGACGATAAAACTGATGCAAAGATGCGTACGCAGTCACACCCGGTGCAGATGTGACTCGGCTCGCAGCGACGAAGACAGACTGGAGAAGTAACATGGATGGCTTCTGAGAGCCGCTTTCTTCTAGCCAGCTCCGCTCGATTATCGGCATCCATGGTGAACATCGTTCCATGAAGGTGTTAATCAATCCTTCTCGGATAGCTCGTGGTGGGAGGTCGAATGCACCTTGCAGCCTGAGTAGCTGGATATCATCTTCAGTTGGGCCATCTGCGTCTCCTTCTGGATATGATCTAGCCTGTTCTTCGTTGATTGACACCGCATCGTCAAAGTAGCGGGAGCGTGCCATGAAACTTAGAGTCGACGCCGACGAGTATGGATTAGACTCTGGTGTAATGATGTCGCCAGTACCAGCTCTATCTTGACTTGTGTCGCGGCACTGGTTCCGATCCTGGTCATGCTCGGAGCTTGTACATGGAGATCTGCCTGAGCCGATAGGACTAAAGTTGTTCAGCTCATCCCAATTCACTCGTCTCCTTCTAAGGGCTCCGGTATCATTGACGCAGTCACCATCATTACTATGGGCTCTTTTTCTCTTGCGCTCCCGTCGACTGCGCGGCAGTTAGTATTTTTACTTCACTGTCAGGAATCAATGCTCTTACGAACAGGGCCACTGATGCCGTTGACAGTTCACACATACATCGGGATTTCCGTCGAAGATACAACGGACCTAAAGAGGTCAGTATGTCTCCAGTTCTAAGATATTTCACTTGTACCTTCTTTTTATTGCACGCAACACATGCTGTAGGTGCTCTTAATGGTGGAGGACTAAAATCATTCATTTTTGTTCTGTCAGTCTCATGCATTCGAAAATCCCAAGCAGAAAAGTGACAATCGGCATCGCATCGGTATCTTCCCCGCGAAAGCCGGGGTATAGCCGAACCGACGGCTATCCTCTTTGGGATGCTCCATATTAAAGAAATAATAAAATAGTAGAAAATAGTAGAAATATTCGGGAATTGGGAATCCAACGGGGTATCTATTGTTTTTTGAAAAATGTACATAGTTTTCATGCCCAGCCTGCGAGCGTCCAACTCGACCGATCACCAGATTTCAAGCCCGATCGACGATCAGGAACAGGATGGTCGATATCTCGTGTAGCTCCAGCGAGTCCGTGCTGTAAGAACTTCTCTCGTTCAATCTCTACCATCCCCCGGATCTTCAAACTAGTTGTCAAGCTTGCACCTGCCCATGGGCCTAGAGATTCAACTTCGCGCAAGACTCCTTGGATAGGAACTGGGATATCTTTGTTTTGTCGGCGGAGCTTTTGTTCCACAAAATCAATCTCTGGTACTTCCTTCGAAGGGTCGGCCGGTGTATCATCAGTGGATGGTGCTTCCTCATTGTTCTTGGGGGTTGCAGGTTCTGGGGAAGCTTTTTGGGCTGAAAGTCTCAGCTGCTCCAATCTCTGTCGCTGTCGCTCGAGTGCTTTGCCTCGGATTGGACTCCATCCATGACGATCAACCAAGAGTGATACTTCTTTAAGGACCCGCTGCCGCAGTCCAGGAATCCGAGAACCGCCGCCCACAAAAACAATGCGGGACATGCAGGTTCCTCGTGCATCGGGGTACAGTGAGAGAAGGATGTTGTAGACAAGCAAAGGCAATGATTTTTCTTCGTCATCCAATTCATGTTCTGGGACCCCTGGTGCGAATAGGACCTTCTCGACAGGTTCGGTGAGACGTGAAAACGGCACGTCCATATATTCTTCCTCGGGGTTTGCGGGCGACGGAATCGACAATTCCTGGTCGGGTTCATCTGAACTTGTATCATCTTCTGTCTGCGGTTTGCACCAGGCAAACCGACTGACAACTTCTTCACAATACGCGAATCCAACAGAGATCTTATCCGCACTCTCCGTATCCTGGTTCCCGTCAGAACCTAAAGCAGTAAGAAGCAGCCCCATTTCCTGCATCAAATGCTTCATAGACCGTGTCGTTCTCTTCGTAGTCATCTCTCGGTATTCGTAGATCGCTGTTGCCGTGGTCTCGGCCCAGCCAATGTCGACCACCAAAGCTGATCGCAATCCCGCAGCAGTGGCCGACATGGTTGCACTGGACAGAAGGGTAACACTCGGGAAGCGCCAGCGACTGAAGAGGGTCGACAGCAATGACGACAGCAACGGATGTGGCATGAGAGATGGCAGGACAAGAACCAGGCGAGATGTGCCTGCATCCGTCAACAGGAATTGATTGTATGTTTCCCGAAACGCGCGCTCAATCTTATCCTCGACCAGGCCCAGATCAACCTCTCGAGCATCTGGCCGCCACAATTCATATACCCGTGTCCACTCTTCCACATCGACGGGTTGCGGTAGCCGTGCAGCACCGATGCTTCCCTGGATCCATCCTCGATAGTCCCCCGCTCTCCTCGAGTCTTCGGGTCCAAATCCAACCACGCACATGGGTGTGCTGCTTCCTTCAAAGCCTGCGCGGAGCCATCGCGCACCTATCTCAAATATGATCGCATCGTCTTCGCTTCGAAAGGAGGAGCTCGGTGATGTACTGCTGGCGAATGAGGGGTTTCCCGAACGTGGCTGAGGTGTATGAGGGGAGACAGGTCGTGCTGTTTGGCTATTGCGTAGACCAGAAGTTACTGATGCGCGTTTACTGGCCCCCATTGAGGGTGTATCACTCGACATGCTTAATTAGGCTCGGGCGCGTTGCTCTCCTTTCTGGGAGCAACAGGAGTCCGCGGGGTTCGTAGCGACAAGGATTCAATTCACCGACGCACAGGTTCGAGTTACAACGCCATCGGATTAAATTCAACAAAAAAGAAAAGTGAGATCTATAAGCTTGCCCGGGTTGGGGTGAAGCTCGTTGTTAGGCAACGGATCTACATCGGGCCGTCTTTATTTACTTGACAACCTCATCTCCGCAAAAACCAATACATGTACATCTTCAACTACACATGGGCCCTTTAACTGTTATTTGATTTTCCTACTTACGGTCGGCATGGGTATTCCTGGGTAAGTGAAATCTTTTTCTTGTCTTTTTTTTTTTTTGCAAGGTTCGAAACATATATATTTGTACGAGCGTTGAGTGAAGGCGCTGTGTGTACCCATCACATGGCAAGCAGAGATGCATATCTCCAGAATTCTGGATCAAAATACTAACTCTCTGAAGGCTCATCAATGCAATTGGCCCAGGAGAGCGTATCTCTTTAGCCAAGTTGGCAGTGACGCACCTGGAGCGGACAGCACGGCCGATCCGCATTGCAGTCGACATTTCGATATGGCTTTTTCAAGTCCAAGCAGGTCGGGGCGGAAGAAACCCAGAGTTACGCACACTATTTTATCGATTATTAAAATTACTTGCATTGCCAGTCCACCCGCTTTTCGTCTATGATGGACCGCAAAAACCTGCTTTCAAGAGAGGCAAAGCAGTCTCAACCCGCAGTTATGGCAGTGCGCCGATCATCAAGCGCTCCAAGGACCTCATCGAGCGATTCAGATTTCCGTGGCATGAAGCACCCGGCGAGGCAGAAGCTGAATGTGCACGATTACAGCAGGCAGGCATTGTAGACGCTGTCATGAGCAACGATGTCGATGCATTGATGTTCGGATCGTCTTTTACCATTATGAATTTTTCAAAGGAGAGCGGAAGCGGCAGCTCTTCTGCGACTCATGTGACATGTTATGCAATGGGACAGGACGGGCATGCATCAAACATACCCCTTGACCGACCGGGAATGATTCTATTCGCTATGCTTAGTGGAGGGGACTATCTTCCATCTGGTGTTCCAAAATGTGGCAGTAAGCTTGCTGCAGAGATTGCCAAGGCTGGATTCGGCGAGGATCTTCTACAGGAACTTGCGTCGCAAGCAGACGTGGATACAGGATTGAACGAGTGGAGAGAAAGACTCCAATATGAACTTGAGGAGAACGAGAGTGGCTATTTTACGAGGAAACACCCAGCAGTTCGAATTCCAGTCGCTTTTCCGGACCGACAAATCCTCGAGTACTATGCCCAGCCCAAAGTTTCCAGTGATGAAGAAATTACCTTGCTGAGTGATCGCCTCGCACAGGCTTGGGATAATAATATCGACCCCCTGGAAATCCGAACATTTGCTGCAGACCACTTCGAATGGAATTATCGATCGGGGGCAAGGAAATTGATCAGACTACTAGCCGAGCCTCTTATCTCATACAGACTCCGTCTCCAGAGACCAGTTCTAGGCGTGTCACCTGGCTTTTCATTTGTGCCCGATTGCCCACCTGGTCTGCAAAAGGTGTATCGATGTCGGTCAAGCTTTGGCACTGATGCAGTGCCAGAGCTCCAGCTAGATATGCTACCCGCAGATATTGTTGGGCTGGATCTCCTTGCCGAGGAACCAAACCCACCACTTCCATCCCAAACTAGTGTGCAGGAAGGCGAGGAAGAGGACGACCCAGAGGGAGCGGCTGGATCGCCACCTCCGACACCATCGAAGTCTCGGGTCACAAAACGATTTGATCCGTTCTCGCTCGAAAAGGTCTGGGTATTTGAAACTGTCGCAAAATTAGGTATTCCTGGAGTCGTCAAAAATTGGGAAAAGGAACAGGCTGAAAAGGCCGCGAAAGCCGAAGAAGCTGCGGCGAAGAAGAAGAACAGTACCCGACGCACCGGTCCCAAGAAAAAGGGGCCAATTGACGCTGGAATGAAACGGGGGAGCATCTTGAAATACGGAACACTCACGAAAGAAAAGTCCGAGTTATCAACAACCAAAGAAGCGCACTTGTTGGAAGCCGCTAGATCGACCCAGAATCCTCTTTCCCGACTTGTTGCCGGCTCTGGGTCTTCTTCTTCAGTAATGTTGGACCGGGAAGACGACCCTTTCTCCTCTCCGAGCATGTATATTCAGCAGAAACCCTCACTGACGATGCACTACGCTTCTCGGGAGGTCGATGATATCCTTGATTCATTCTCTTCAATGTGTAACTTGTCTCCTTCTGCAAATATCAAGCGTCACCCCATGTCGGATCAGACCCGCATTATATCAAGGCGCATAGCTTTGGGGAGCAGTCAGGTTGATGTTGAAGGATCGGACGCACTGGACATGAACCCTGATTATTCTCCGCCTCGACCGGCACGGCGCATGGGGCTCAAAGTCAGCTACTCGGTCTCCGACGTTTGTGATTCTGAGACTTTCCTAGGGGACCTTCCAGTCAGAGCAGTGACGACACTGCCCTCTCCGTCCACGAAGACTCTATCCAAGTCGAAGAAGATTCCCAAGGTGCAGTGTGAGGAAAAGGCCAGGGTTGAGCACATTGAAAAAGCCATTGAGTCCCTTTCTCTATCTTCGAGAATTGACGAGGGACAGCCTGAAAACACCGCAACTCGCTCGTTGCGTAAACCCTCAATGAAGAAGGCACCGCAAGCAACAAAAGTCCGGACTCGTTCCTCCAAGGTCAAATATGTCGAACCACCCCAATCTTGCAGTCAACCAAACCCTAAGCTCGAACTCGAGCCGGAGCATAAATTGCCATTGAGCTTGAAAACATGCGAAAGCAATGACATCAACGACGCAAATAAGCCTCCTAAGAAGTCTTCAAAGCAGACGATGAGCACAACTTCGAAACACAAGACCACGGGGCACTTGGAAAACATTATATTGCATGACGGCTTTTGGTCGATCGACCAATCTCCCCCAGAAAAAGACCCGTGCGAAGGCTCAACGGCTGATACCATGAACACAGCGCGCAGCCAGACTCAAGCTGCCAAGAAGAAAAGAATCCCACGCGTCAGCATTCTTGACCTCGTTGATTAATGTCTTTTATATACCCCTCTTCTCGTTTGTTGGCGTTTAGCATCAATTTGATTTTTCCTTGGTCTGGGGTTTTTGGGTACAAGCATGTGTGGTGCAATATCATTTTTCATTATCTTACGGCGTTGCATAGGCATGTTGAATACCTTCTGTCAAGAATCAAGCAAGTTGATGTCTCGTGAATGTACATATCTTGCAGGCATCATTGTAAATAAAAATATAGTGTGTATGTATGTGAAAAATCGTACAAAAGAGATGTCCAAATAGTAACCATGCAGAACACACATTCAAAGAATGTAAATTAAAGAAAAGAGAGTATCAAAATGGGCATAGCTTTAGCCAGCCCCTATCTAAACAAGAACCCAATTCTTTATGTAGCACAGTGCCAGAAAGCAGAGAAGCACAAGAGAAGCATGTCCAAATATTAAACGTCAGACGCCTATATATAGTATTAGAAAACAAGAAGGGAATATTGTGTAAGCGCCGATCAATCAGGGGTGTATAAAGTATCCATCTAGCCAAAGACCTTGAGGAAACCCCACAGGCCAACTCCACTCAACACGGGGATCGTCAGGTTATCATCCCAGCCCCACATGTCAATGAACTCGCTGCCGGCGGCAACAACGCCAGAGACGACGCTCATGACGCCCAGAGCCAGAGGACCAGTGATAACCGCGGAGTCACTAGCCTCCCAGCCCAGAAGGCCGCGAACGCAGTTCGGGAGTAGATTCAAGCGTCCAGTGAACATGAAGGAGTTTTCTGGGTCAGTAGGGAAAGTGCCAATGTAAGGCACGAACCAGCCCCAGAAAGCAGCGGCGGTGACAACACCCACGAGCCAGGCAGCCATAGTGCCAGCCAAGCTCTTTCCGGGACGCAGGCGGGCGGTGTAGCGGCCGTACAAACGACCGAATGTCGAGGCAGCGGTGTCACACCAGCTAAGGAGTAGTACGCTCATGACACCGACATCCTTGGGGAAGAAGCGGAGAGCAACATACGCTCCAAGGAGATACCAGATCACGCCATTGTAGCCGGCGACCTCTGTTTCGCGCATGAGGGCACCCATGCACCGAATATATACTTTGTTGACCTTCTCGAAGCGATGGCGGATCAGGTCCGTGGCTGCAATCGGTACTAGTGCCGTAAAGAGTACCGGTGTGATCTGCAGACTTTGCACGCCTCGGCCATATAATGACAAAGTCAAAAATCCGATTGACACATGCAAGACCTTGCGTGGGATCTCATGGCGGTGAATGAAACTGCGGTAGCGTGCATGGAGGGGGATCAGTCCGAGAGGAGATGGTGATCTGGACAAGTCGCGTAGGGAATTGGGAATGCTTAACGGGGATAGATGATTGTTTGAAGCAGTACCGTTTGGTGAGCGCGGCGGCGAGGCGGGTATCATGGGGTTTGATCGGCGGTTGCGCCGGGCCGAAGGTGTCGTCGGAGATCTTGATGTTCGGGCTGAGCCAGAAGTTTCAGCTGAATCTTCTGGCTGGCGCTGGCGACGCGCTGCAGATCGGGTTACTGGTGCGTAATATCCATCGGGGGTCTCGGACCGGTCAGATACAGAGGGGGTCGGTGATATCACGCGAGGTGTCTCCGGTACGGGGTTTGGCGAGGACATTTCGGGGGCCCTCAATTTAAAAGAAGGAAGCGATGCGGCTCGGACGACACCAAAAGGTGGCCGCGTACAGATATCTGCGTTGTCACAAGCGAATATGCCACGGAGCTTCAATGGGCTTGCTAACAAAGCAATAATAGGCGGGTGGTAAGCACGTGACAGTGCCTTATTGTCAATTATGGGCGAATAAGCTGGAGACACAAGATAGGAGCCCGGTACATGATGTGACCACCTAAGCACTTGTTATATTAAATGAAAGTAAAGTAAAATTAAGCAAAGCTGAGTCGAGGGAAAAAGCAGGGCGCCTCGGTTTCCGACCACAGCCGCTGTCACGTGTGCGGTATCTAATCGATAACGGATTTTTTTTTTTTTGCGACGGCGACTCGTGAAGTAATTTGACGACTCGGTGTCTGTCAGAATTAATAAATGCCTCCCAAATCGTCTTCACGAGCGTGGGATGCTCTCACGCCCCCGCTGTCAGAATGGACCCTCGACGCTGTGGGCGCAATGGGCTTCACGCGCATGACTCCAGTGCAGGCCTCGGCCATTCCTCTGTTTATGCAACATAAAGATGTGGTGGTGGAGGCTGTCACTGGAAGTGGGAAGACATTGTCGTTCTTGATTCCAATTGTGGAAAAGCTTCTTCGTCTTGACCAGCCTCTGAAGAAACATCACGTTGGAGCCATTGTCATTTCTCCGACAAGGTGGGTAATGCGCAAATCTAGGTATGCAGAGTCCGTTGCTAATATTGATTTCTCAGAGAATTGGCCGTGCAAATCCACCAAGTCCTTCTCTCGCTTTTGGAGTTCCACCCAGCGTCGGCCGCAGCGATCAAACCTGCCGAAGATGGCGCTCCTCGTGCGAAGATCTCTTCGTCGACATTGAGGGTCGTCCCACAACTTCTCCTGGGCGGCGGGACATCTCCGGCCGAAGACCTGAAGTTATTCCTCAAGAATTCGCCGAATGTATTGGTTTCTACACCCGGAAGATTGTTGGAGCTGCTTTCGTCGCCTCACGTTTACTGCCCTCAGGCATCTTTTGAAATGCTTGTCCTGGACGAAGCCGATAGACTTCTGGATCTTGGATTCAAGGACGACCTGCAGAAGATCTTGGGCCGTCTCCCTAAGCAGCGCCGGACAGGATTGTTCAGTGCCAGTATCAGTGAGGCTGTTGATCAGATTGTCCGACTTGGTCTCCGAAATCCCGTCAAAATTGCTGTCAAGGTCAGAGGAGGAGCTGGTGTCGAAGAAAAGCGCACCCCAGCAAGGTATGTCTTTCGATCCGTTTTCCGAATTCAAAGACCCATCTAACCGCTGAACAGTCTGCAAATGACCTACATGACGACACCTCCGCTTCACAAATATGCCGTTCTGAAGCACATCCTTTCCACGGTCCAGCCCACACCTCAAAAAACCATTTTCTTCGTATCGACATGCTCCAGTGTCGACTATCTCGCCACAATACTACCCATAATCCTAGGAGACGAGTTCGTGCTGGTCCCACTACACGGTAAACACCAAGCCAACGTCCGCCAAAAGAACTTCAACCGCTTCACTACCTCCACCACCCCCTCCATCCTCCTCACCACCGATGTCGCCGCTCGCGGTTTAGATATCCCATCCGTCGATCTAGTGGTCCAGATCGACCCACCTTCCGACCCCAAAACTTTCATCCACAGATGCGGTCGTGCCGGTCGTGCCGGCCGCCGAGGCCTCAGCATCGTCCTCATCCATCCCGGCCGCGAGGAGGACTACGTCTCATTTCTGGAAATCCGCAAAACCCCCGTCGCGCCATACAGCCTACCCGAGTTCACTGACGAACAAGCCATAGCCTCGATAGACAAAGTCCGCAAAGCCGTGTTGAAAGACCGCGCGATGCACGACAAGGGCCAAAAGGCATTCGTCAGCTGGCTGCGCAGCTACAGCAAGCACCAAGCAACCAGTATCTTCCGAGTTGCAGATCTGGACTGGGAAGCTCTCGGCAAGGCATGGGGCCTCCTCAAGCTGCCGAAGATGCCTGAAGCGCGCTCCTTTGAAGGAGATCGGACGTTGGGCATTAAGCTTGAATGGTCCAACTACGCGTACAAAGACAAGCAGCAAGAAAAGCGCCGCAAGGAGGCTTTAGAGGAGGCTGCTAATGGACAAGGTGCTGATCAGGGATCTAACAAGCGCCGTGCTACGGAGAGTGTGGCTTGGAGTCAGAAGACCGAAGAACGTGATAAGAAGTTCAAAAAGAAGGAGTTCAACAAGGCACGGAAGGAGAAAGAGAGATGGGCACAATTGCCAGAGGAGGAGAAGCAGAAGGCCCTTGAAACGGAGCGCATGCTGGAACAGATTCGTGCTAAGAACGAGCAGCAGCGGTTGTTGAACCTAGCTACCAAGGCCGAGGAAGCAAAGGCCGGAACTGAGTTCAAGGGTTTTGACTAGATCAAAAAATAGCATAGATATTTATCTCGATACCATGTGTGTTTTATTCTGTGCTACTCGTCCACCTCTGCAATTGACTTGCGTTGTATTCTAAGCCTTCGGCTATGGCCAGGGACAGTGTCAAAACAGAATCGTTAATAATATCATGAACGTCTGATATAAGATGTGTTGATATAGAGCCAACAATATTTGATATACATCCAGCTCCGCAGGAGCTAATAAACATAGACAAAGTCTTCGTTCTTCAGGTCGGTCATGTCCTGCAAACCGTTGTCGTCTTCCACCGAGACCTTTTGGTCCCGAACATCCTCCAGCTCCATGACCTTTGTCTCTTTCCGCTGATCCTTGTCCAGCATAGACATATCAGCCATAGGGCCCACTTTGCCGAGTTCCACGCGTCGCTTCTCGTGCTGCTTGTTCAAATACATGAGATAGAAAGGAGTGAGGCTACAGAGGTTAGTCAAATAAACCACAGTCAAGTTAGAGTATACCACATACCCAGAGATAGTCCCAACAGTGACAAACATAGCAAGGTTGGCTATAAGACCCGTTCGGTATAATGGTGCCTCCTCGGTAGAGTAAAGAAGCGGCCCAATAACATTGCCAGCACACATACCGATGAATACTATACCAGAGGTACACTTCTTCTTAGTATCACCTGCAGTATTCTGTGCTTGCCAGGCATAGATCAGTGGGGTGATGGATGCCATTGTAGAGACCTGGGAGAATATTAATTGCAGATCTTATAAATCACCATGTTAGGGACATACCAAGTAGTAACCGAAGAGTAAGACCCCCTTGTTGTGTCGTGGGACAGTAAGCATCATGATGGCTCCGACGCTGGGTAGCACGCTGGCTCCGGCTATAACAAGTCCCTTACGTTGGGTCCATGTGGCTAGCCATCCAGTGATTAAAATAGCCAGAATCTGAATGACCCCGAAGGGAATATTGAATAGGATTGTTGTGAAGCTGTCGAATCCGAATGACTTGACGATCAAGGAACCGAAGCTCGAGATGCCTCCGCTTGCAATACTATTACAATCTCTGGTTAGTTAAAATTCTTTCTTTTTCTTCGCGTGAGAGTTTAGCAAAAAGCGTGATGGGTACTTACGAGATAGCTATAATCGAGAAGAACCAGCACCAAGTTTTAAGGTCCAAGATAACCTCTCGAGCATGATCCCATCGCCATTCCTGGTTAGAAATGCCCATCTGGTTGGCACGCAGTCTCTCGGTAGCAATGAGTTTCTCCCGCTCACTCAAGCACTTGGCTTCCATCGGGGAATCAGGCATTAACCAGAAAACGAGAAGAGAATAAGCCACTGTCAAAAGACCACAGAACATGAAGATCGTCTGGTACCGATATAAAGTCTTGCTGTGGATATGTCCAAGGCCATAGGTGAGAAGACTCCCAATAATAGAGGTCAGGCCATTCATTGCATTCCAGTAGCTGACGCGCAAAGTCTGTTCACTTCGACGCCACCACATCTGTGTGATAGCAACACAGCATGGTGCAATGCAGGACTCGAATGAGCCAAGGACAAAGCGCATACCGAGAAGCGACGGAAAATCAGTGCAAGCGGCCATAATGGCAAGTGCTGATCCCCAGAGGAAAATAGCACTGGCGAGGACTTTTCCGGTGGGGAGCTTCACTAGAATTAGGGCCACGAGAGGTTGCATTATCAATTGTGCAAGGTAGAGGATAGATCCAAGCCAGGAATATTGTAGGCCGACTAAATGAGCATCTTCTTGCAGGCCGAAAATGGAGACATAACTAACCAAATGGCAAATTAGGAAAACGTTGGGTCTGGAAATCATGTAGTAGAAACAAGCATAGTTACCTCAAGGAACTTTTGTCAAGCTGTTGGAAGAAATAGGCCCACAGAACAAGCACAAGGACTCGCTTGTCGATACGACGGAGAACGGCTTTCTCCTCTTCGTAGGTGAACTCAGTCTCAGTCGCATGGCTAGTCAGAAACTCAACTGCTTTCGAACGTGTAGCCCGTTCATGGCGCTGTTCCTGCGTCTGTTCCTGGACTGTTGAGATTTCATCATTCGCTTGGATAGCCATGGTGGATAATATAACCAGGGGTGGGAGGGGAACCCAAGTCCAACTTGCTTAAGTGTTCCAGGCAAGGAGTGCAAAGCCTCTTATCTTCCTTTTCTCTTCCCGATAGTTCGTCATCGCTCTAACCCTAGTATATAGAGCAAATGTCGGCAAAAGCATAATGAAGATAGGTCTATGTTCCCACGGCCTGGTAGCATCGTGGCGTCTAAGTCAGTTTTTGCACCTATCAAGAGCAGCTAAAACATGAACTAGAGCAAATACAAGCAAAGGTGGCCAACTGATCATTTGAAGGCTTGGCCAATATTGCGGGGAAGTGCGCAGGCGAAGTCGTCGCTACAAATTAACCCGAAGGATACATCAACATCCTTGCTACTCCGTATACTTCCCCGCATTCTGAGGCTATATCGGTAGATCTAATGGCCAATCCTTGCGGCAAAGTCTCCCATTTAGCCCCATTTAGCCCGGTTTAGCCGTAGCTTGCTTGATGTAGATATGCAAAGTACGTGGGCACTTGGCAGTAACCGGACCAATCTCCTTTGAACAGGGACCAGAGCTAACATGTCGCTATGAGAAGCACAAGGGCTTTTGAGCATGAGTATTCATATCGGCAAAAAAATAATATGTGCATTAGCCAAAATTGTTCTACAAGGTTGTCTTGCCAATTGTTAGTTCATAAGCAAAATTCTATTCAAATATTTGTATTGCAGAAACAAACGTTTCTATGGAGCCACTAGTCAATATAGAAAACCGACATTATTCAAGGGAGGTCGAGAATATCTTTGACGTTTACCACCTGTCCAGTACGGATCGAGCGATTGGCTGCGACACCGGTCAGAATAGAAGCCGCGCCATCAATATGACTGGCAGCTCTCATGTACTCATCGGGCTCATCTTCTCCGAAAAGATCACGAAGCAGCACATTATCACCTCCTCCGTGCCCACCTGCACCTTGCACAATCTCAATCTTGCGCGGCTCTTGGAACAGTGGTCGCAGAAGGAGAGTTATATCTTCAGCGGCGCCTTCTAGCGACTGCTCTCCACCAGAGTTCACATAGCTGCTCTCGACAATCTCCGCCTCTAGTCTACCGCCTGTTCCGTTAAAGCTGACACGGAACCCCTCCCAGGGGGCATACGCAGTGAGAGAGTAGGTCAAGACTGCGCTGTTCTCGTATCGAACAAGCACGTTCATCGTGTCTTCGATGCTGATTCCATCGCCAAAGACACTTTGATCACGGAAGTAGCCATCTTCATGCTCCGCGTCCAGGTAGAGGGACTTTAACTGAGGGTTTTCGTCTAGATGCAGTGCAAAGGGATCATTCCTAGCAACCTCGCTGCCATGAGCCCTCGAGTAGAATTCGGTCACACCCCGCTCCTCGGCGTTCTTCTTCCCGTAGAATTTGAGGTCTCCCTGTGCGTACACTGTCTTCGGTCGAGATTGCAGCCAGAAGTTGATCAAATCGAAATGATGGGTTGATTTATGAACCAAAAGGCCGCCGCTGTTCCGAGCATCACGATGCCAACGTCGGAAGTAGTCTGCACCGTGGGACGTGTTAAGCATCCACTCAAAGTGAATGCTTGTAACGGTACCAATTGCGCCGGATCGAATGACTTCAAAGATTTTCGTGTTATGCGGCGCGTATCGGTAGTTGAAGGTGACCCTAACCCTCCTGTTGGTACGATCGACAGCCGAAAGGATCTCATTGCATTGCGGTACATCAATGGTCATTGGCTTTTCAGTAATCACATTGCAGCCAAGCTCCAAGGCACGAACAATATAGGTGTGATGGGTACGGTCGATGGTAGTAACGATAACCTCGTCTGGCTTGGTTTCCTTGATCATGAGATCGAAATCGGCAGCGAGATACGTCGGGACTGGTTCATGACCCAAGGCCTCGATCTTGGCTTTTGCATAGTTGAGTCGAGTCTGGTTGGTATCGCAGATTGCAACGAGAGTGCTGGTATTCTTGAAATCCTTTGCAATGCTCGTGTAGAACAGAGCCGATCTTCCACCAGTGCCGATCAGCGCATAGCGCTTTTTCTGCGTGACAATATCACCCATGTTCGGATATCCTGGACACAGGGGTTGAAGTAATTAAGATATTCGGAGCACGCAGCAGTGTCGAGTTAGAATAAATAAGGTCTACGCGTTATAGCTTGATGTTTGGCTATATACTTGGCGGGTCTACACTAGGGCAGCGGGGAAGCCATAACATGAGTTATAAGCCCAATACAAGAAATCAAAATCATATCCCAGCCCATTCGCATTTCTTTCCGATTCGGAAATGTGCACAATTGGTGGAAAAAATTATGTCCAAATTGTCAGATGACTCCCTCATGTCTGCGGGCTCGGTAATACCGGCCTATAGGTACGCGAAGGCCTAAGGGTGCTCTCGGCAGGGGTTGGGGGCCACCAGGGTTGTGGTAAGCTCTTGAGAATATTTATGGTAAGAAATCGAGAGCATCAACCTTTCCGAGTCCAGAATAAAAGCAATCAGTCTCTAGATAGATGCTACGAGTAAGAAGCTAGAAGAGGGAGAGATCAGGGAGCAAACAACCTTGTAAATTCGTATGTATGCCCATGCTTTACTCTAACATTTAGGCTCTAAATATACGGCCAATCCATTTTATCATTCATTCATTGCCAGTTTCAGTTCATTAATAGCCTCTTTCTGCCCACTTATAGTTCAAAAAGACCCAGATTAAGGGCTGAGCTACACACTTGGCCCGAGTACGGCCCGAGCTCAAGATTCATGTGGGAAGACGTTTATGCATGTATGCGTGAAATAGGAACTTGAGTCGAGGCAGTGAGTAAATTAATGAAGGCGTTTTAGAATAAAGGACAAGTACTAGCACATCCGGCATATTGATTGGTCTGTGGTTGATGCAGAGATGGAGGTAACGTTAAAATCAATGAACATTGGCACTAAGTCCAGGCCCTTGCTCGGGAATGTCTGGATACCGATGCCAAAGGCTGGATATTACCACATTGGGATATCGAGAACATACAAAACCTAAACAAGCAATTGCAGGACATGTACATTCAGCGAATAGCTGGCGAGAAAACTCCGGAGGAAGTGAAGGCAATTTGGCCTTTCCCATTGTGAATATGCCGTGGAGGTTTGAAATAGACTGGTTTCTTTCTTGATTCTTGATACCAAATATTGATGGAACTATCCAACTTCTCACCCTTTCACATTCTCATAATCGGCTGTAAGAGTTTCCTTAATGATAGCCAAAATAGCCTTGACATCTTCATCAGAAAGTCTGAGCTCCCGCTCTTCAATGACACCATCCATCAACACCACCGCAGTATAATCTTCCTCCTCTTCCCCTTCACCCTCCCCTTCGCCGTCTACTTCCATCGCCTCTCCATTGGCACCTTCCTCCCCAGCTTCCTCGGTAGCAGGATTACTGCTCAGTCCCACCCCGAGATTCAGGATCATAACAACCTCGGCTTTGGTCAGTCCGTAGGGCTGTAGGCGGATTACTAGGTCCCGGAGGGCGGTGTCCATGGGTGTTGTTTCTGTGGAGGGGATTGGTGGGGGCAGGGAATTAGCATCTGCCTCTGTATCTGCTGGATTTGAAGTTCGCAGTGTGCCGGTCATTGCGGCTTGCGATTGTGATTTCGACTGGGAGGAGGAAGGGCGGGCTGTGTAGCGGGGGTATCGTAAGAGATGGGGGGAGAGACGGCTTGCATAGTTGTGAATCTGGAAGAGTTAATAGGGTGTTTCTCTTCTATCGTTGGTCTCTTGGTATCTGGTTTGCGAGCTGAGGTTTGGTCGACTCCGCTCCACGCTGGGGTCCGTGGTATAGTTGCACTAGGCCACAATACCCCGTGTATAATGAAAAGGACAATATAGGATTTCTCACCTCTTTAACCACTGTGTTATGGTCTCTAAGATCCGGGCTCGGTGCCCAGTTCCCCGAACTTGGCGGTGGTCGGCGGGGTGGATTGGAGGTCAGATAGGCCAGGACCTCGACATTGGTCAGGACGGCGGTTTGAGGGTCAATGATCTAGATGATTTTGTTAGGAGTATTCCTGAGCTTCGACTAGAATATATCTTACCCTCATTTTGTGTGTGGAATGTGGAAAGATAGACTGGAGCAAATAGGTGACTGGACTGGAGAAAGGAAAATTGTTTGAACTGCCGGCAGAAATTAGGCGGTGTCTTTATCTACCTGCATATCTAGGCCAAATCGGGAATTGTAGAGGCAAAGCAACGGAGATGAGGCTTGAGATGAGGCTTGAAAGGAGGATTTTATGGACATTTGAGACTACAATATGCGAAGCATGACTACAACTTCATAATCCAGTACTGAAGTATGAACAGATTATTCCAGCTAAAACTGTACTGCCTTGTTCCTAACGAGCACCCTCTGCGCCAGTGAAAGACCGGAGATCAACCTAAAATGCCCCAAAACATGCGAGCGACAGGAAGATTGCAACAAAAAAAAACAGAAATGAAAAAAGGTGTGATATCATACAGATCCCAGGAAAGCCATCCGGTCACATTGCACAAACTTTTGAAAACATACGCTTACTCTCCCTTGGACTTCTTCTTCTTCTTCTTCTCGTCCTCGTCCTCGGAACGCTTGCGCTTCTTTCCATCGTCCTTGCTGGCCTTCTTGGAATCCTTCTTGGACTTCTTCAGGTCCTTCTTGCTGACTGAGGTGGGGTTGCCTTCTTTATCGAAGGTGATCTCGCCACGCTCGAGCTTCCGCTCGTATCGCTTAACGCTGAGACCAGCCTTAGCAGCCAATGCCTCAATGTCGGTCTTCTTGGACTTGGACTTCTTGGGAGCCTCATCCTCGGACTCATCAGAATCCTCAGCCTCCTCATCAGAGTCAGCATCGGCCATCTCCTCATCCTCAACCTCCTCAACAAGCTTCTTCTGCTTCTTATCCTTCTGGGCGGTAGCAGGCTCCTCAGAGGCCAGGGCATCGGCATCGGGGTTGTACTTGCGGGCTTCCTTCAGGTCGAACTTCTCGGCGGCACCGCTAGGGGCAATGGCAACACCACGGGGCTTAATGGGCTTGCCCTCCATACCGGCAAGCTTGCGCTCAAGGTTGAAGCGAGCCTCGGTACCAAGAGCGGCCTTGTCCTCCTCGGTGGCATCGTCGCTCCACTCGGCGAGGGAGTCGACACGGATACCCAGAGAGGCCTTGGCGGCGAGGATACGGGCCATCTTACCCTTGTTGCGGCCAGTGGCCTGGCCGATCAAAGAAGCGTGGTAGATCAGACCGTACTTGGGAGTATCGTGCTTAGTCTTGAGGGCACGGAAAAGGGCCTTCTCGGCACCCAGAATCTGGATGGTACTGGCGGGGCTCTTAGACAAGCTGGTAAGGCTGCCAGCGTGGGCAATCAGGCGGGCACCAACGAGATCACCGACAAGGGCAGTGAGGTTGGGTGCAATGGCGTTCATGCGGGAAGTGAGGTAGCTAGCAAGCTGGGCGCGGTACTCGTAGAAACCAACGACCTGCTCAGCGAGAGCCTGAATGTTCTCCAGATCATCCTCGCTGATCTCGGTACCCATGGAGCGATCGGCAGCAGCCTTAACAGCACCCTCAATCTCCTCAGGGAGAATCTCAGCAAGATCGGCGGACTCCCAGTTGGAGCGCATACCCATCTTCAGAACGAGCTTGGCGTAGGCAATGTTGTCATTGAGGATCTTAGCCAGCTCGGGGAAGTGCCATCCGTACCATTCCTTCACACGCATAGCGTAGGTGTTCAACTCCTTGTCAAGATCATCGAGCAGACTGATGGCCTGGACGATCATAGTGTCGATCTTGTCGGGGGAGAACTTGAGCTTGTGACGGGCGAGAGAGTGGGACAGACCAAGAGACATGGTGGACATATCACTGGGGGCAAGGCCGGGAATGAGGGTGGTGAGGTGCTCACGGATGGCACGGAAGATGTCGTTGGTGCTGGAGTCAGCAATCAACTGGATGTCAAGACCGGGAAGCTTGCTGATGGAGTTTCCTATTCACAGCCACAGTCAGCACACATGATTGTGGGAAGAGATTTTAATCGATTGACCTACCGAGCTTGGTATCGGCAACGGCGAGGGAGACCTTCTTCTCATCCTTAATTCCGTCAAGAAGCGAGGCCAGGGCGGGGGTGACCTTGCCCTCCATGATGGAGGCAGCCTCCTCCAAAGCTGAGGCAGCACTGTCGAACTTCTGGAAACTCTTCAGCTTGAGACTAGAGGGTCCGTTAGTGACATTGTCCTCGATAACGATTTTTTTGCGCCTCTTCAGCGAGTCCGTTCATTCCCACTCAAATTTTTATTTGACGGAATTGGAAGACACAATCGACGTACAGGTTGGAAACACCCTCGGCGGTGGAAGCCTCCTCGGCGATATCATCACGCTTGAGGAGCTTCTTGTCCTTGGCCTTCAGCAGGGCATAGCCCGCGCTGGTCTCAGTAAGGATGAAAAGCGTCATGGTGCGCAGCCACGGCGTTTAGGATCGAAAAAATAACAGGAAAGAAATGATCTAATCAAAGCGAACGAGAAACCGAACTGAGGAAATGGTGGAAAAAATAATTAGCGTAGGGCGTCGGCCACCGGTGTCGTTGGAGAAATTGAATCTAAATTTGCACGGAAGAAAAAAAGTTGAAAAGCGGGTGCCACGAGTGGCTTAGCCGTGTGGCTAGTGCATGACTAAGCTATATGCGTGTTCAAGGACGGATGGAGCTACAGCTGTGTCTCTCCAATCATCTTCTCCACATTCACCATGGAGGGCCTATTCTTTAATGTTAACGGCGGGTATGTGGTCTACTGTCTTTGCTTGGTCCGAATAGCCCGTTGTTGACTCTCTTAGATATGTCGAGGGCATTGTTCGCGGCTATCGGAACAGCCTGTTGACCAGCCAGAACTATTCCAACCTCACTCAATGTGAGACAATTGATGGTACGTTTTATTGATCCCCCTAACTCTGTTGTAGTCTCTATTGCTGCATATTGATTCTGACCGTCACATCCAATAGATGTCAAGCTCCAGCTTGCTCCCTCATATGGCGATTTCCTTGCCTCTCTTCCCCCCAACCCCTCCACCTCCGATCTGGCAAGCCGGATGACCGATAAACTGGTGTCTGAATTCAAGTACCTTATCGCACAGGCGACAGGCTCATCTGCCAGGTTCCTCGAATACATGACATACGGATACATGATCGATAACATTGCCCTGTTGATCACAGGCACTCTGCATGAACGAGACACCCGGGAACTTTTGGAGCGATGCCACCCACTAGGATGGTTTGAGACACTTCCTGTGCTGTGCGTGGCGACAAATATCGAGGAACTGTACAACTCGGTACTGATCGAGACCCCACTGGCCGCCTACTTCAAGGGCAGCCTTAGCCACCAAGACTTGGACGAGCTGAACATCGAGATCGTTCGCAACACCCTCTACAAGAACTACTTGGAGGACTTCTACAATTTCATCAACACCCACCCCGACTTCAGCGGGACACCAACACAAGATGTCATGGCGGAGATTCTGCAGTTCGAGGCGGACCGTCGTGCAATCAATATTACTCTCAACTCCTTTGGCACCGAGCTGTCCAAGCTCGAGCGGAGGAAATTGTACCCGGAGTTCGGTAATCTGTACCCCGAAGGCAGTCTCATGCTTTCCCGCGCGGAGGATGTCGAGGGTGTGGCCTTAGCTGTAAGCGCTGTGGCCGATTACAAGACGTTCTTTGATGCCGTGGGTCTAAGCCAAGGCGGCGGCGGTCTCGGTGGTATGGGTGGAGGTCCGGCAGATGGGAAGAGTTTAGAGGATCTTTTCTACCAAAAGGAGATGGATCTGTCAAAGCTGGTTTTCACCCGTCAATTCACTCCGGCTGTGGTGTATGCCTGGATGAAGTTGAAGGAGCAGGTAAGCATCTCACAACCACCTATCTATTCTCATACTAATACCGCCTAGGAAATCCGAAACGTTACCTGGATCTCGGAATGCATTGCTCAGAACCAGAAAGAGAGAATCGGAAACTTCATCTCCGTTTTCTAAGCTCGACTCTGGCCCTCTATGATCTGTTTTCCCACCTCTTTGTACTTACCCATCTTCCTGGCTGGTATTTTGCTTTGGTTGCCAGCCGCTTTTCGTTGTATCGAGTACCCAGTTTGTTCTTTAATGTGAGCGCATCGACCTCTTTTTCCTTGATCGGGACAATCTGGTCATCTTTGATTTCGGCTGTGTTCCTTTTTTTTTTCTCGTATGAGGCGTTTGGCATGTTCGTGACCTTATCCTTGCATAGAAGGACAAAATACAGATATTTATTTTGTTATAGAGACTTTCCTATTTGAGCTGCTTTTCGCAAAGTGTGGCTCAAGGGTAAATGTCAGCACGATCGTGTGTAGAATACAGCATGGGGATACTATGCTTACACTCCCCGTACATCTACATCGAACAATTAAGACTGTAGACCCCCGGCCAAGCTAATAACCAATTCTATGTGTATATAAAAGTGTGCATAGTGACGGATCGTGAACTAAGGTTCCTTAGGCTTTTACAATCCCCACAACCTCCCCCAAAGAATCAACCACAAAATCCGGCTTCAACTCCTCACAAGCCTTCTGGTCTCCGTACCCATACTGACACCAGCAGACCTTGCTTTTAATATTCCTTGCGAACTGAATATCCGCCACCGTATCACCCACCACCAACACCCTCTCCGAGTCAACCTCCTCCATCCCATATCTCTCCCTCAAGACAGGAATCAGAACATCCACAAAGCTAGCAGGATCCGGCTTGCGCTTTGCCCCGGGGGTCTTATCGCCGATGATTAAATCTTCGGGCACGTAGCCATCCAGATCATTCCGCTCCAGCGCCGTTTTCACAGCGGCTACACCCTTGTTACTCACAATGGCGATGGGGATCTTGTGGGCATTGAGTTCGGTCAAGAGATCCTTGGCGCCGGGAAAGGCTTTGATGAGTAATTGGCCGTGAATGGCATAGAGAGCGCGGTATTTTTCAATCCATTCGTTCTCAGCGGTCGAAGTGAATTCGGCCGGGGTGGGATGTAGGGCTTTGAAGGTATCCGCTAGGCCGGCTCCGCTGGCGATCAGACGGTGGATTTCGGATTGGGGAGGGCTGTGCGTAGGAAGGAGGGCATCGAAGGTGAGTTTGATGGTTTGGGAGATGGATTCATGTGTATCGAAGAGGGTGCCGTCGAAGTCGAAGATTGCGAGGGCTATCATTTTGATGAGGGTGTTTAGAGTAAAATGGTTGGTATGAAGTTGGATATAACAGTTTAAAGAAGCTGGAGTACTTAACCTAGTGAACTACCCTAGAAAGATCTGCGTAATGGATTAGAATACTCTACTCCGTACCAAGTCAGGGATTCTGCAGTAGCGTAGTTACGTGGCTCATGCAGCTAATGTGATGTTACATTGAGATAGTGTAGATACGAACTACATGCGGGTTTATAATAATAATAATAATGACTTCTTGCCACAATGCAGGACCAAGTAATCTAGTCTTGCCTCTGCGGACTAGGTGTAAGATGCAATAAGATCTACCTGCCTACATAAAGCCTAGCACCTATATATACTAACAATCGCCTCCTCACGAAGTTAATATAACCATCTATACTTCAACTCATACACATTCTAGATCCCCCATTTTTTATATGCAAACAGAAGAAAAGATGGTTGTCCCAGCTCCCATCATCGAGCTCCCTCAAACCCCAACCCTCACCACTTTAATGGCCACCTTCTGCTCTCCTTCCTCCACTCCCAAGATCATGCAAGACACAATCCACGCCTTAACTCACGAGATTATTTCCGCAGCCAAGTCTAAAGACAAAACCCTCACCCAATCACCCACAACAATGATCCCCATTCTCCGTGGAGCCTTGCCCATGTTCGTGGCTGCACAGCCCCTCCTCCCCGCAACCTCGTGCATTCTAGCCCGCTGCAGTAAGACAAAAGGCACACAGGATGTGGTGGTGGACTGGCTAGGCCGACGACCGTTCCCGCCGGAGTCTGATGACGGGAAGATTGTGGTTCTCGATACGATCATTGCTACTGGTGATACAGTCGTCAAGCTTTGCGAGGAACTGTGGGAGATGAGTGGGGAGCAGCCAAGGTCGGTTGTAGTACTGTGTACGTATGCAGCGCCCGAAGCATTGGAAAGGGTAGCATGTTGTCCGGTGGTGGAGTATGTCGTTGTTGGAAGACGGGCTGAAAAGTGCGATGAGAGAGGGTATCTGGTTCCGTACACGAATGGGGATATAGGTGATAAGATCTACGGAGTGGGCAGTAAGAAAGCGAAGCCCGTTGTTGCGGAGGGAGAGGATGCAGAGAGTGTCTTGTCCGGGGTGCAGAGCTTACTGATTGAGAATGGGGGATTGTGGAAATTGACGGAGGATGGATTGGCCATTGAACGGGAGATTCAGTTCTCCGGATTTAAAGAGGCTTGGGTGAGTTTTATTACTGGATATTGGAATGTCCTCGCTGACTAGGAAACAACTCAAGGCCTTTATGGAACAGGTTGCAGATACAGCGGCTAAGCATCGCCATCATCCCGAATGGACAAATGTATGTCGCTTTGAGCTTTTTTTTTACGTTCGAATTGTCTTGCTGATGGTTATTGAAGGTTTATAACAAGGTCTCCATCCGTTGGACGACTCACCACCCGAAAGGTTTGACCAACCTGGATGTTGTCATGGCTCAGCTCTGTGATACCTACGTATAGAAATTCCCTATTTTATTCTTTGTCTGTATTTAGACCTTTTGTGTGATAGACAGTCCTGCAAGTGCCGCTCTCGCTGCAATGAAGAAGAATACACTTGCTACCATCATTGCACCCCCAAATACCTGTAATCCCCAGTAGGTCCCGTTTTGTCTGCTCAAGATTGCTCCCGCAATGGGACTTCCTGTGAGCGATGCAATACTGATGCAAGTAAATAAAACGCCCTGACGAACACCGATCTTGGTCACGTCGGACGAGATCTGGCCTAGTAAGGCGGGTACCATTCCCACAAAGGCACCCGATGCAAACCCATATAACATGCTAAATACAACATAGATGGCCGCATTTCCTGGAGAGAGGAGTGTTCCTGGAAGCCAGAGGGCTAGGATAACGGCGGCGGACAAGGCGCACATGGAAATCATGACGTTGAATCGGCCCAGTTTATCCCCTAGGTACCCTGGTAGAATTCGACCAGGGAGACTGCAGAATAGTTTAGCTTGGCCCTAGACTTCTCGCCAAGCCAAGATGTACTCACCTGGCGGCATTAAGTATAGTCAACAAGTACCCAGCTAGATCGCGGTTGATTCCATCATCCTGAGCCTCTAAAACGATATAGCTGATTGGCACAAACATGGCGAAGAATCCACAACAGGATGCCAGCATAAGCAAGACAAACGGTACCTCCGAAAGTGGACTCATATAATCACTCAGCTTCACTGGCCGGGGAACGTTCTGAATTCTCGATCGGACAGTCACGTTGGCAATTATCAGGAGTGCAAGGACGATGAATCCAGAAATACGCAGAGACCATCCGAACCCAATAGTAGGCAAGAGCCGAGACAGCAGGATTGGGAAGACAACACCGCCCAGTGACGAGCCGCTGGAAACGATTCCAAAAGCCAAGGCACGGCGTTTCTCGAACCATGTCGCGGTACAGGAAAGTGCGGACGAAAAGACGAAGCTTGCACCAAGGGGACTGCAGATTCCTTGGGCTAGCAGAAATTGATAGTACTCCGTCGATATGGAAGTCATCATAATACCAAAGACGTGAAGACATGTCCCAGCAAGAAGGAGCCACTTTGGGCCATAGTTATCGAATATCTGAAAGAAAAAAGATTAACATGTATACGTCCTAGGCTTGGTGGGGCGAAATTCACTCTTCCAGTGACAAGTCCAGCCGCAAAGAGTACAAATGGCTCCAAAGATAAAATCCAAGAGATGCTGGACGCTGAATAAGAATGTAATTGATTGTCCTGGTAGTACTCCTGAAAAATGCCAATGGCTAGGGTAAATCGTATTAGATTATCGGTTGGCATGGGAAATACGACAACTAGGGAGGAATCTCACCATTTACCCAGCCAAAAGCGCAAAATAGACAGCACCATGCTCCAAGCACGACTGTCCAAGCGCGAAGTCCATGATCCAACTTTCCCCGTTCAACTAGATCCTCCTCACTTCTAGAGACATCCACCGTGGTTTTCGATTCCATGGTTGCCATTTCTAGAGCAAATCCGGCTCTTGAGACGAGGTCTCGAGCAGAAAGGAGAGGAAAGATGATAGAAGATGAATTTTTCAAGGATAAAAACTATATCGGAGTTAAGGACCCCCTATCTACTTCCCTAGGAGCCTCCATGTGACTCAGATAATAATATCCCTAAGTACCAACACGAGGTGATGAAAAATCGGGATTCCAATGTTTTGTCGGTTGCATTACTACAGCAACGGATCATAGAAGCAAGGAGAAAGCTACATGCAATTCTTCTCTAACAAACTTCCTTTTGCCACAGACATGACTTGAAATTGGGTACACTTCCACGGTGAGACATGATTTCTCTCGAAATAAAAGAGGCTTGAAACTATGCCGGGATCAGCATCCTTCGACATTAAAATTACCGAGATTATCCATTTGCTTATAAATGCACTCTGGTACACCCGTGGACATGTACTCCTCTTTCTAAGTATTATCACTAGTATGAAGATATCGGTTCCAGATGACACTAAAACGTGGACATTGTAAGTACAGCAGAGTTACATCGCACGGAACCAACCTAACCAATTGAATAACAAGGATTCAAGTGTTTTCAGGTCTATACGGAGTACTCCGTACTCCATAATTAGATAAGACGGACGATCTATGATCTCTAATTTTACCTAACAGAAAGACGATGCATACAGAGTAGGCAGATGGTTGCCTCCCAAAAGGGCTACCTCGAGCTAAGAACTTGCCAGAATTGAATATATTCCTTTCTCAACAACAGATTGATAGACATACCTCCCCCGTAAATGACTTCCTTTAAGATAGATATCTACTATGTGGTATTTTGAATTGTTTTCGTGTTCCATAAAAAAAATAATGGTCCGAGTACAATAATGAATGGATTCACCCTATATTTTGTATATAATCCTTATGATGACATAGTACTCCAAAGAAAAACGGGGAGATCTACACGGAGCGGGTGATCTAGACTCATCTTGCCCTATTGTTTCAATCTTACGGGCATACCAATACCTACGTGCAGCTCAAACAAGCGAAGAATGCTACAGCATTGAAGGGATATGCCCATGCAGCTGGTCGCATCCCCTAAATTGTCCTGGTAGGCCAAATCGTGTGAAGTTTCAGGTCTGAAGAAGGATGGAGTGATGTAATTTTACCCCCAAATATAATATAAAAGTGCAAGCAATGAATATCAGTAATGCATTCCAGTAATTCCTGGCTTCGTCGGCTTTTGACACGCACAATGTATTCAATCATCTTGGTCCTGCAAAAGTTTCTAGGTGGATATTTCAAGCCCACGAGCGGTGGACAGCGACCTCAAAACAGAAAGGCACCACCCTGCTGTGTCTCCTTGGATACATCCCTGCATCCATTTGAAGATTTGCCTTCCACCTATGATCCCTCAACTTGGTGGTTAGATGGCCAGGTTTCTACGTATCCCCATTTCCAGGATGGAGAGACAATTCGATATCATGTGAAAGTCATCAAGCATACCCTCTTTCGGTATATTTTGGAAGGATGCAAACTCCTTTTGGAAAGAGCAGACAATCATTCGCTCCTTCCCTCAATGAACCAGCACGAGTTACTTTGGAAAGCAGCAATCTCCGTCCACAAATATGGGGTTTTGTATCTAGCCGCTCGCTGGGAGTGCCGAGAAGACTTCCTGCCAACGGTAGAATCCAACCATCATCTTTTTACAGAAATCGACCTCTTTCTCTCTTCCAATGACAATGCCATTCGTGCTATCAACTATGGTGTCCATCGACTGGTCAATAGTTCCATCTTCACTGTGGACTACCAGACAAGACTCATTCCTCCTACGGCCATATCAGCAATTGGCGTAAGCCACATTGCAGTCCGGGTACGGGATTTCGAGGGAGATAGTGTCCACATGCTAGACAATTCGTCTGCCATTTGGGACCTCCACGATTTCGCCCATCTTTCTGCCGCCTCGGTATCCCCTAGTCTATACGGCTCAAAATACTTCACGCATCTCATTAAGCTCCCATCCGAGCTGACGGCTTTGATCCGCAGCCCCAAAATGAAGACCGCGGACCCTACGCCTCGGTACTCGGATGGAGTTGTCTTCAGTGAGCTTCTCACCATCCTCTTCACATCCGAGATAGAGGCGGTGCAAAAATCGGAGAAGGTGCATACTTATGTATCCCTCACCGATACTTTGGCCAAATACGTTGCAGATTATCTCATGGGGAGGTGTGAGCTGCAGCATCAGACCACGGGTGAAATGCTGACAGTGAAAAATCCCATACGTGCTGTTGAGTTGGCAACCCTAGTGCAGAACAAAGCTTATGAACTGATGGCTAGCGAGATTGAACAGCGGGTGTTCACGAGAGGGGGTCCTGCCGGGGACTCTAGGGATGAACTGGACAGGTTGTCTGCGTTTGAGAAAATTGGATTCCTCGCGGGTTGTCGGAGATGGTTATATTTTGAAATGAGAAATACTATCAAGCACCGCGCCCACAGACTGGCTTATCAAAAGGTGGCTGAGCGCATGCTTGCACCGGAGAATAGGGTCTCGATCACAAGCAATGATTACGTGCTGCTGTCGGGGGTCCTGAAAAGCATTCACTATCAAGGCTGGGAGAGTGATAGAGCGGTAAATCTTTGGCAGATGATCAAAGACATCGAAGTCGATACGCACTGCTAGCTTTTGGACATCGGGTTATTCGTTGAAGTGAATATGTAATGAGATTCTACGATGTCTGCACAAAGGTCGTGATTAGATTTTTCCGGGGCATGGGACGGGCCGGGGATCCGCTGCGGATCCATGTAACATTGGGATGTTCTACCTCAACTACCCTGGGATGTCGAATAGGTCAAAGACAAACTATGACGGCCTGTTGAACTGATCATGAGACCATACCGAATAAACTCAACCCTCCCGTCATCAAGAGAATCAATCCGAGACCAGAGCCATGTCAAGACCGATGAGATACACCCTCCATTCCTGCTGTCAATGGCTCACAGGGCTCGTGGACATTGTACTCCCCGTCTCATTCTGATATACTTCAGTGCAGACAGGGGGATACAAGTTGGCCGTCACCTGGCCGTCACCTCCCTGGCCGCCTTTTTCACGGCCTCGATATTTGCTTGTGTCGCTGAGAATTCCCATGAGCTGTCCGGTGAGCCTACGGAAACTCAATTTCAAGCACGGTTAGAAGACCCAAATGATCCAGGCTGCAATATTTCCCAGGGAACGCATGCCTTCGATGACGTGACTCGAGCACCGCGGAGAAGAGATCGTTGCAAATTTTGCCCAGTGATGAACCAGGAATGCAGTTTACCTACCAATGTAATACATGGGTGCATACCATGCATTTGAAAATAAAGACACATGCTTCCGATGTATGATGGATTTAAAAATGAATGTAGTTTTTTGGTCATATGACTCGAGATCCACGAGCAAGTCAATCTTCCATGTAGACGACTACCTGCGTATGCTCCATTCTAGCTGCTCAAATTCCGCCAATTAGTAGTGCTGACGTGGATAATAGAAAAAGGTGCGCTCTTCAATGGTAGCCTACCCATGGTGACATGGGCCAAGGGAAGTATTGGTTAGTTTCTTTTCTGTGGGACCAATATAGGACCCGGGATACCAATACTGCCGGCAGTGACTTCACAGGGAGTATTGCTCTCCCGATTTTTCGGGAAAGAGAGTGGATGACTGCACTCTTGGGATGTTTAGGGGACCATGAACTCATGTACCTTGAATGCAATAGGTAACAGCAAAATAGAAGGGGGAAGGATTCGAGTACCGAATAGTATCCGGTATAGTATGCAAGGGTTGGGAATCGTGATCAATGAAGAACAGACCGACATGCATGGGCTTCAATATTGGAAAGTCTTACGTCTCCATGAAGTACACAGATCAGCCACATTGATAGTCTAGTCCAAGACCGGCGATTACATGCATGTCGAAAAAATGGAAATTTTCCAATTTCGATTCAACATTCATTGCTCATATGTGCAAATGGCAAATGGTGTGGCAGAGGTAGATAGTATGACAGGAAAATTCGAAACAAAAGTAGAAAAGCCAGCCAAAGCCAGATGAGAGCAAGCGATAGAAATCAAGAATACCAGAACAAATCCAGTGTACCAAGTCTACTGCGAGTCTGGATCTATGGCAAGGGGAATTGAGGTTGAGGGGGTTGTAGAGCAAACATGGAAATTTAGGATATCGGAGAAAAAGAAAAAGAAAAATCTAGACAGCGATCAATCATACTGGAAGAGAACGCTGATACTCTCACCGTGGTGCACACGGCGGATGGCCTGGGGTATAAGTTAGTATATTATGTGGAACGAACCGGACATATTAGACTTACCTCGCCGAAAACGTGGCCGACTTCTAGGACCTCCAGCTTGGGGCACCGGCGCAGGTGCTCAACCTGATCCACGCTGTTGGTCACAATGACCTTGTCAAGGGCACTAGCGTTGATGCGCTCGATAGCATCGCCACTCAAGATACCGTGAGTGACAAGGGCGTATACCTGTGAAGCACCTTCCTTCTTGAGAAGCTTGGCAGCACGGGTGATTGTATTCGAGGTGTCCGCCAGATCATCAATCAAAATGGTAATCCGATCACGGACATCACCAACCAACATCATGGTGGCATTCTGGCGGTCAGTGATCTTGGTGGGGCGGCGCTCCTGGGGGAATTGTTAGCGAAATCACAGGAAAATTCAAGCGCCTGATTAGCTTACCTTGTGGATCAGGGCAAACTCCATCCCCATTTGGTCAGCAATTGCCGTAGCGCGCTTGGCACCTCCGGCATCGGGGCTGACAATGACAGCCTGCTTGTAATTGGGGATGTTGCGCTGAATGTAGCTCTTCAAAAGAGGTCGGCCGTACAGGTTGTCGACCGGGATATCAAAGAATCCCTGGTATTGCGGGTCGTGCAAATCCATGGTAATGATGTGATCGGCACCGGCGCAGGTAAGCAGGTCTGCCACCAGGGTACCAGCCTGAGCAACCCACTGTTTGTAACCAGGACGAGGCTGGAAGGAGTTGATCTTGGAGGAGCTCGCTGTTTCATCGCTGGTGTTGGTCAAGGACTTGAGGGAATCCGCTGTGTCGCTGCGGGGCAGACCGTTGCCCCGCCGCTTCACGGGACTACCAGTGCTATCCTCGATCTGAGCTCTGGCAAGGCCCTTCTGGAGGCTTTCAATTCCATTCATGCCCAGACCTTCGGTTTTTCCACCAGGACCCGGGGTCGGAGGGGTGCTCTCGAATGTGTAGCCATTGGAGTGTTTTCCCCCAACAGATGACTTGACGAGAGGAGCGCCGGCCTTGTCATAAGGAATATCACTCTGGCGAGAGTAAGGGAAAAGAGGGAGGACAGCGGTGACTCGCCGGGCCGAGGCAGTCTTGCAGGCGGAAATGGTGATGAGAAGCTCTAGCAGGTGGTCGTTGACTTTTCCGCCGCCGGATTGGATAATGTAGACATCCTTTTCACGGACGGACTCTTGAATTTCAACTCGAGTCTCACCGACAGCGAATTTCGAGAGCAGAACCTCCGCGGGAGGAATGCCGAGAACACCGCAAATGCTCTCAGTCAACTGAGGGTGGGAGTTACCTCCGATGACGACAAGATTGCGAACCATATTGTCTGTATTTGTAGATATATCGGGTCGTCGGGGTTGGAAGTAGGAAGGATCAAGGAGAAGGACGCTCGATCTGAAGGAAATCAGGATCGGAGGGATTGAGTGGAGGGGGAAAATCTGGGGGCGATCTCAGTGAGCAGTCAAGTAAAAGATAAAGAGAAAAAAAAAATATGAGGGTTCTGGGAATTGAAAACAAATGCTACCTCATGGCGGAGCAAGAATCGAGACTTCGAGGGACAAAGGCATAAAAAAAAAACTGTCGCTGTGAGTCCCGCGATGGGAAAAAAGCCTCTCTGGAGTGGAGCGGACCTGTGGCTGATGCCTCAGGTGGCAAAATGACCCGCATTGGGTAAAGCGCATGTCGTAACGATGCAGGCCCCGCAAAAAAAGGCCTTTGAAATTGCTTCGGGGCAGACAGGAACGCAGTAAATGGTCAGCAGGTTTACTGCTTCGGATTTTCCATTTCCATATATATGATTTCTGCTCAAATCGCCAGTCGCTTTGGAAGAATAAAAAAAAAAGAGAAACATATTCATGCGTGACTCCTATGCTCCGGTTCCCGATATGTATGTACTAAGAAAGAAAGAAAAAACATAAAAGAGCTTGGCATAACTCTCCCGCCGAGTGCAGTCTCCGGGAATCCGTTCATTCGCCCGTTCCAACCTCCCTAGAATAGAGTTAGTACTGTTCCGGTATCCGAAAGTGGAGGGGTTGAGGCTCACAAGTCAAGTTGAACTCCGTTGCTCACTCCATAATCTTCTAGTGTAAGTTGATCTTTGAAAGGGCGTTCGCCCTGGCGTTTGAGAAGGATCTCATGGGGTTCACGGCCGATTCGAGCTGCCACTTGGGCTTTGAATAGCTCTGCGTAGAATGTTAGTACACTTGGTAGCAATCAACAGTAGAAAAGAGACATACTGATCGGATCTGAGGCAAGACAAGGGATTGCGGCTTTGGTTCCCAGACGATCATTGACATGAACCACAATCATGGGTTCTGATGATTGTGGAGCGACCGGCTTCTTTTCCTTCTTTTCTTTCTTCGCTTTCTTTTCTTGGTCTTCGCGTGGCGCATCTCGATCATCACGTCGTGGGGCCCGGTCGCGGTCACCATCTCTTGGTCTATCTCCATATCGGTCACCATCTCGGTCGCGTCGTGGTGATCGTGGTCGGTCGCGATATCCGCGTTCTAATCTGCGATCATCACCACGGGAATCGTTAGTGCGGCTTTTGTCCTTCCACCGAAAGCCTCCGGTCGTCTTTCGGGGGCGCTCTCTATCGAGATTTTCTCTCGCACGTGGAGATCTGCTTCGTGATCGGTCACTCATGACTGTATATGGAGGAAAGATGAAGTTGCGTGGGTGCCTGACAAGCCCAGATGTAATCCAAACGGTGCAGCTGTGAGGCACGTGACGAGATGCAGCTGCCAGTGGGGTACATTAGTCCCAGGTTGGACTAGCGTGTTTATTCACGAGAGCTCTCTCCTGTGTAAAGTACGTTTGGATCTCTCCGCATGTTTGATCTACCTTTTGAATACACAGGCTGCAATGCAAATTGTCACTTAATTCTAGTTCTGCCACCCTTTTTTTTTACCTGACTTTTCCCTACCCAAAATGCGAGGCCGACTAGAGGTTCAGCGTCCCTCTCCGACGACCGTCTCCTTTACGGTATCGAATGCGCCCCAGCGATCGAGTTCCCCCGCCAAAATCCTATTTGGTTTCCAAGTACTGCTGCGTACGGTTTTATTTTTCTGTGTGATCGGTGTCGGTATCGCACGCGTCCGAAATTTCTTCTTCCACGAAGATGGGAGGGTGATAGGCTGGCCAGCCGTGTGGTCAAGCCCGCTCGGATCCAAACTGTGTCGCTCGGTGGATTCATACAACCCGCTGGCAATTGCTGTGGTTGGTGCATTGATTATATACGGTGTTTTTAGAAGAGGTTATGTCGGTAAGCTGAGGGAAGAGGTGGCTTTATTAGATATGTGCATGGCTAATTGTTCGACAGAGGAATCCCTCTTGGTTATTCGAGGCTTCGGAATCCAGACCTCGACATCGTCCTCGACGTATCTTTCTACTGCCTCAACGAGATTCATTCCTACCACACAAATCCAAGACATTGTGATCCACGAAGCCTTCAAGGGCTTCGAGGTCCGTTTTTATTTGGCGGTCATTGTCGAAGGCGAGCCCAATGTCCTAGTGGTCTTCCCGGTATGTGGTATTCTCAGCGTTATGTACTCAAAGCTAATTTATGGCTAGCATATGTTGCCTAAGCGAGAGATCTTGGAGCAGGTTTGGAGAGGTTCTCGGCGGTGTCTTTACGATGCGAAGTCATGATATACCCACAGCCTCTATGCCAATCAATTTTTGTTTGTGCAAAAGCCTATCTTGCTCTAACTCCGAGGTTCGATGCTCTATCAGCGAGTATATACAACGAGGTTCATTCCAGTGCCGCCCTTGCGGCCTCGCCCTTGGCAAGTCTTCGCTGCTTTATGACAAGCCCTTTGGCATTTTGATCTTCCACCGTCTGCATCTTGGACTTCTGGTCGACAGGGGTATATTTCCCACCAACAGAAGTATCGTTTCCACCATACCAAATCTTGGCGCCTCTGTTTGATCTCTTGGAATATCCTGCATTTAGCCATTGCTCGTCGAGGTCTTCCACGCTCTGGTTACCCTGACTGGCAGTCAAGTCTAGGAGAGCACCCGCTAGAATCTCATCTATCTTGCGCTTTCTCCAGACAGCCCACATTCGTTCAACTGTGCCACGCATCCCAAATTTGCTGTCACCTTTGGCACTTCCCTTGCCGTTTGCAGTGTTGTCACCAGCATAGACCCAGTTCAAGGAATCCACGCGGCTACCAGATTTTATGTCGGGGAAAATGCAGTCCCAAAGGACCAGGGGAGCATCGTCAGCCATTGTATAGGTCGGCTTTCGCGGATTCTTGGCAATGTCCAGCAGTTCAGGGACGATAGATGGGGACTCGAGTCCCTGTCCAACTAGGAACAGAATTGCAACCATGTGTCGCACCTGGTGCCACAAGAAGGCAGAACCATGGAGATTGAACGAGTAGACCTGAGGGATAGTTTGAGAAACTGTGTCGGGCGTCAACAAATCCGGTTCGGGCACACAGCCCTCTTTGGCCTGGAATCCAGGTTGGCCAATATAGCCCACGGGATTGACCTTGGGATTGACGGCTTCAATACTAGAGTGATGGATAATGCGTTCGAAGTTATCAATCTGCTTGTTGGTGTCCAACTTGCAGAAATTCCGGAAATCATGCAGACCCTCGAAATGCTTAGCCGCCTCGCGCATGGCCTCAATATCGAGCCACCCCTCGCGGAATTCAGCACGCGGTCCCTTGCCGTTCTGTGCGCGGTTCTGGAACCCAATGGAGCCAGGGGTCGGAGGGAACGCGGGGTTGGTGAAGAAGTACTTGTACCGACGTTCACGGCATGAGAAGCGGGCATCGAAACCAGGCGGCGGGTTAGGACACCACGCCAGAACCCGGATGTCTTCTGGAAGCACTCTGTTTAGAATATTGATATAGTTCATCTCATCGGCGACATCATCCCACTCCTTTTCAGCAGATCCCGAGTCAATGTTCATCGCATCCTCGCCCTCGGGGGTCTTGGGCATGGGTCGTTGACTGCGGACCCGCAGTCCAATGACCTGCCCAAAAGCGCTCACACCCTTATCCGTACGACCTGCTTTAGAGTAATCGCATCCATCCCAATAAAGGTGGTAAGGGTGCATGGGGATGCGCTGCCCTCGCTCGGTCGGCTCAAGATTAGAGGTGGTCTCGGGGGAGATGAGCCGTGTACGCTTCAGTGCCTTCCACAGAATCTCTTCAACGGTAGGTAGAGGCGTGGTATTTCCGTTTGTATGTTCAAGTCCATTGTATTCCTGGCCGAGATATGCGAACTTGAGCGCAATGAACCGCGTTGTGTATTTAGAGGGGTCAAAAGTGCGTTCGGGTTTGGGAGGTTTCTGTACTTTGACAAAGCGCGTCGGCGCAACCGCCGGGGTAGTGTCGCTATCTGGAGGAGAGTGTGGTCGCTTCTTAGGATTATTGACTGGCTCCGTGAGAGGGATCGCAGGTTCCTGGATGTCGGCAGAGATGGGCGCAGAAGCAGGGCAGGGTGTCTGCGACGGCTCGATCGTCGACGCCGTGAACCCCGTATTCTGAGAGTGAAGCTGGCGCTCTAACTCTGTGATGCGCGCGATCAGGCTGGAGTTACTCCAGGCCGAGTAATCGGGTTGGTCCTTAAAGTTGGTTTTTGTCATGGTTTCAGGTGTGGGAGTGCGAGATTGGCACAAGTATCGGGTTTGCCTGAAGACTTGTTGGAGGTTACAACTCAGTGGAACGAGTCTCGTGGGCGCTTTCCACATACCACGTCAAGCGACTGAGGCTGATATTGGATTGTGGACGTTAAACCGGCGGGGATCGAAATTGAAAAAGTTCCGCGGAGGCGCTGTTTGGTGTATTTTTTTTTTTTGTATTGAACCGCTGTATTATAATGTAATTACATGTACTTTAGAACCAAATATTCAGATATTTATTGTATACCACCGTACTAGGACAACTTAATTGCGAACAATCTGCTGAATGTCTTCTTTAGCATATTAATTAATATGAAATTCCAACAAGTTTAAATGACATGAAGTCAGGGTTGCAAAAACAATATATATAAATCAACAACCATATTGGATTCGCCAAGCATTGAACCTTAATCACCCGAAGTCCGTCACCTCTCTAACCTAAAACACACCTGTTCTCTGAAAGGAGATTGTGGTGGAATTACCCGTATAGATTGTCCTGTAGTCGCAGCAGAGACAGTTTTGTGCAATATACCTGTTAGTTGACCGGCCGAAAGGTGCAAGTCGATCCATACTTGAACAGTTGCACATAAGTCGAATCAACAGTTCCAGCATGGCTGAGGTAGATACTCACCCGGACAATGCCCAATCAGTCTCTTTACTTCTACTCGGAGATGAAGGATGTGGGAAATCAACATTCTTAGCGTGAGTAATGTCATCCCACGAGCTGTGGCCCTGGAAGCCAGTTGTTTGCAATCTCCAAACGATCTCCAGGGCTATATATATATATAACGTTGTATGGGGACATGCTAACCTGATATAGTCGGCTAAAGAGTGGAAGACTGTCCCCATCAGGGCCCTCTAATACTGATCCAAATACCCTTGAACTATTGCGAGACGGTGATCAGCCTTTTATTTACGACATCCGGTTCTCAAAAAAGAAATTCACCCTAGAACTTTACGACACATCCAACCCAAACCAGCATTGGACAAACCTTCGACCTGACGTGGTTGTTATAGCTTTTGATATCTCTAACCGAGATACACTCGACGGACTAAAAGAGGTAAGTCTCAAATATTTATTCGGAGTAATTGTTAACTTGTGCTGAAACTCAATGCCCTTCCTTAGTGGCGACATGACATTACTCGTTACTTCCAGTACGGTCATGGCGAGCGCCTTCCAGTGATGATGCTAGGCCTGAAAAGGGACCTGCGGAGAGAAGGTGAAGGAATTATCTATCCACAAGAGGCGAGTGACGTGCATGAGCTGGAGTTTCACGCCTTGACTTGGCTAATTGAATTGTCTATGTAGGCCTATCGTATTGCGCAGGAACTTCGTTGCGATAGATACGCCGAGTGTTCGGCTGTCACAGGCGAGCTGCTCGCAGAGACATTTGAAGATCTCGCTAGATTGGCGGCAATGGCGACGACCGAAAAAGGTGGCCAGACTGAGGGCACTTCTTGCGTTATTCTTTGATTATTTTATTGTCAATGTTCTATCTTGTTTCTCATACCCAGACATGTACAAACCAGTCGTGTGAATGCCCAAAATAGTTACCTCCAGGGCTATCTCCACACTTCGATTTGCTTGAAACGATCAATCGATAGAGACATCCAAGGCATCTGAAAAGAGAAAGCTACTATATATCCATTGCCTGGGTATTACTTTTGGTTTCCTTATCCTACTCTACTACATACAGTCTTGCGATATCCCGTGTGACATTTGAAATTATTGGACGTGGGAGATGTGTGAGCCTAGTTGATACCCTGTCATGTAGACAGAATAAGATACCGAGGGGAACATTGACCTCGTATGGACAACATTGTGTCCTAGCAGTACACATATTTAACACGCTCAAGTCTACAGTCAACCTGGGAAGGACAGACATACTTACACTACAGAACCTACTGGACATGATACCAAGCACAACCTTTTCAGATTACTAGAATACACACAGGGAGAAACCAAGGTAACGGTTAAGTCCACCTTGTGAATTGACAGCACAGGGCTTTCCCCCAGAAGCTTCGTAAATAAAAGCAACTGGATCTCTTTCCCTCATAAGCGCCAGTCAATGATTGGCATGGCAATTCCTCCCCTGTGCAAAACATGGAATAAAAAAAGTGCTGGTAAAATGAGACCACTGAGGCAAAAGATTGAAAGGATCCCGGTGAAAGCTCGTTTTCTTCTGCTGTTTTTCAGTTTCTTTTGGTTTTTTTGTGAATTGCACACAGAGACTAGGATAGACATGTCAAGGGAATTTGCGGGAGATTGTAATCCATTGTTGTGAATGGATTAGATGATGTATAAGAGAAAACAAGAGCAGTTCTTCGATTCCCAGGCCTCAAGGAACTCAGGAAATCGTCACAATCATCCCGGATCACCAAACTTTTGATCAAACGTCCCCCCTTTCAACGACTATCCTCGTCACCGCGGAGCAATTTACCACTTGGCCTCACCAGCGGCGGGCTGAGCCTCAGCCCACTCGGTGGTAGCGGGAGCGGAGCTGGCAGCCCAGTCAGCACCCTCGGCATCCCAGCTGGTGGCACCAGCAGTAGCGGTGGCAGCGGAGGCAGCAGCGAAGGCAGTGCCGGGGTTACCAGCACCGGGGGCGGAGGCATCCCAGTTCTCACCAGCGAAGCCGGACTCGACGGCACCAGCACCGATCTCCTCAGCGCCGGCGACCTTAGTCTCATCAGCAATCTCCTTGTTCTCCTCGGCCTCGGGGTCGCGGTAGAAGTAGAGATCGACAACGGTATCCCACTCGGTCTCGCGGGTAGCGAGGGTACCGCGGAGACGGAGGACCTCACGGGCGAGCATCCACCAGACGAGACCGATGGCGTGGCGACCCTTGTTGTTGGTGGGGATGGCAACATCGACGAAGTCGGTGGGGGAGTCAGTGTCGCAAAGGGCAATGACGGGGATGTTGACGTAAGAGGCCTCCTTGATGGCCTGGGCATCGGTGCGAGGATCGGTCACGATGATGAGACGGGGCTCCTTGAAAGAGCGGGTGATGTAGTTGGTGAAGTTACCGGGGGTGAAACGACCAGCAATGGCGGTAGCACCGGTGTGGGAGGCGAACTTCAGGACAGCACGCTGGCCGTAGGGACGAGCGGAGATGACACAGACATCGGCGGGGTTGTCGATGGCGGCGATGATACGGGCGGCCAGGACGATCTTCTCCCTATTGCAGTGAATCAAACACATTAGATACCATACCACAGTCACAAGTCCTTTTGATTTCGCGCATACCAGGTCTTGCCAATGTTCAGGACGTTGACACCATCGGCGCGGAGCTTCCAGAGGTAAGGCTCCATGTGCACCTGAAGGTTCTTGGAACCGAGGTGGCACTGAGCGGCAAGGAGCATCTCAATGTCCTGCGCGGTAGGGTTGAAAACCGGGGGGAGCTGGGAAGGGGCCATGTTGGGCGATTGATGGATTGATGAGTTGGAAGATCAATCGTCTGGCTCTTGTCGTGGTGATGGAGGGAAAAAGATCAAAGCCAAGCCGCAAAATTGTTGCACTCTCGCGATTCGGGAGAATTTCGCTTGCGTGCGCTAGGGCTAGGGCTCCAGGACCCCAAGGGGGGATGTTACATAATCACCATCTTGGCTCTTTGTTCACGTGATAATAATGCCTGGGGCAGACAAAATCCAGACTAGGATTAGCGTAACTAGACCTCCGGCCGCAAGATTTCCCGACGAAAGGTCGATGGAAAAGAGAAGTTGATTGTTACAATAGAGCCAACTACACGCCAGCTACGCCCACCATGCCTCCGCGCATCTCAATTCAGTCCTCTCTGAAGGCATTGACCGGTATGCTTGTCAAAACCAGTGATGTCAAATGTGCAATTACCTGGGTGCTAACCAAGACTTGTTTAGGTTCAACCTCCGGATATAACCCGTTGTCCAATTTGATCAACACTTCTATCAGAGCTGCGTCTAGCAAGGTTCAGGTTCGGAGGAAACATGACCCATTTCTGATGGCCCAGGCGCGCCAGCGTAAGGCAGCCAATGTCTCCCGCCAACAGGTCCTTGCGGAGGAACGAGAATCATCGCTCGGGGACCCTGTCAAGAGCCAGCCGACACCATTTATCCTAGAGATGACAGCAATCCAAACCAACTCGCATATTCCATCATCTTTGGCTGAGGATCTCAACTACTACTTGAAGTCGGATGAGCTGGATGCCGCCCTCGACTTCTCTAAGGATTTGACCGCACCGCTTAAAAATCCCGATCGCAACACAGCCGATCCTCAAATCGAGAAGGAGGCAATGAATTTGCATAAACAAGAGCATAAGAATGCTCAAGAGGCAATCAACCGGATTGTGAATCTGAACAATGGAAACACCAAGGACCGCGTGCGCCTCAACATTACCAAGTGCATTGAAACATTCGGGCGACACTACACAGACTCAATTCTCCCACCAAAGCCTTCAGCTGTGATCCATGGGTCTGCCCCTGTTCATCCGGAACGCGCGCCGCGTGTTGGTCCCGATACCGGCTCTGCGGAGGTGCAAGCCGCGATCCTAACCGTGAAAATCATGAACCTCTCCCGACACCTCGAGAATGCCAACAAGGACAAACACAACAAGCGTAACTTGCAACTACTAGTCCACAAGCGCGCGAAGCTGCTGCAATATGTCCGCAAGAAGGAACGCGGAGGTCCCCGGTGGCAGAACCTGATGGGGACATTGGGATTGTCTGACGCTGCGTGGAAGGGAGAGATTGCCCTATGAAGGTCATTGTTTTAATAAGAGATCTTTTGTATCTCTACATCATTCTCTTCTTTTGTGATTGGCTGGCTTTGAAAAAAGTATCAGCGTGTTACCTTGTATCATCTATCTAGGAGCTAGCGAGGGGTACTTGTTGGTCCATGTCTCTATTTCCATGTTTCATCCGCAGAGCATCTGTACAAATAGCATTGTTTCTTTTCCCAGTTCTGTTTCCACGTTCATAAATAAATTGAAGTAGCTAACTTGCTATCGGAGTATAAGCTTTGGAATTTAGTAAATTCGCCCTAAATTGCTCTTATATTAGCGTCTTTCAAGTGCCCAGATATGGCAATCTCTCGATTAGGCTGTTGGATATGGATACAGACTTCAAATTTATAAAGCTTTAGTTGCTGGATTGTGATGACATACGAGAGAACCCATAACTAGGTAGGCTATTTTGGGCTTATTTAAGGGGAGTGGACTACCCGGGAACGGTATGCGGGGAGAAGTTGGATCTGATCTAAGACAGGAGAAGAGAAGAGACAGAACCGATGCATCATGTCTAGAATTAACCAGAAATACTCCATAGAATAAGATGAATATTGATATCAGAGAATAGCAATAATTGGAACGATAGGCACAATAGTGTCCCTTACCTCGAAAGGACACACCGCCCTGGGACAAAACATTCTGCCGGATCGCGCCTTCCAATTCTGAAAAGTTACATAGTTTGGTCGAAACCTGGCAACGGCTCCTTCCCTTTTTAATCTGGTTGTCGCGTCCAAGAGTGTTGTTTATATCTTTTTCTTCTCTTCTTCTTCTGTCTTTTTCTCCTTTTCTCCTCCAAATCACCAACAAAATTACCATCCAAAGCCATTGCCTTTGGATATCTCGTCAGAGTCTCTGTGATCGACTCAGCGAGTATCTACATATGTTCCTGGTAACCTTTGGATATCTTTGACTGATCTATTGCATCTTCATAAGACTTCCCTCGGTTTCCCCTTGCACCACCCACCCCCCTCACCCTTCTACTAACCTCACCACCCACCTTCCTCCATTTTGCGCGTTTCGTCAAGATGAGACTGCGGTCGAACCACGTTCTTCCGCCAATCACGGAGTACGTCCCACGCCGCCGCCGCCAGACGCGGAGTGCATCCGTACAGGCTGGGGCCGAATCCGCGACCGAGACTGCGCCAGAGGTTGCGCAAGAGACTGTGCCAGACACAGAGTCCGCCGAAGAGAGGCCCGCTACAAAGCGGAAGCCAGCCAAGAAAGCTGGCCGGAAGAAGGTTGGTTCAGAAACCAGACCTCGCAACTGTTCAACCTAACCAGTGCTTCTAGAAGGCTGCGCCAAAGGGCAAGAAGTCCGCCGCCACTGCGAAGACTGGAGTCGCCGAAACGCCCGAAACCTTGGAAAACTCCCTTACGCTCATTCCATCTGTGGAGCAACCTGACACCCGTACGTTACCCCCAAGGCCCACCAGAGTTCTCGCTCCCAAGCGCATTGTCAGAGGACGAGACATTTCGGCGGCCTTTCGACATGGCAGTGCTGGCGATCTCCTGAAAAAGGAACATCGGAACCCAACTCCCTCTCCCCACCAGACACCCGTGAAGCAATATGCCTGGCCGCCTGGAATAGTCTGCGATAAGCTAAAGCGAATCCCCTGGTCACTTCCCTGGTCCCCACCAACTCCCCCAAGAGGCTGGCCCCACAGACGCTCTCTCCATATGACTGATACCCCGGATGAACCCAAGCTGACCCGCACGGAAGAAACATCCTCTAGGAAACGGAACCGATTGTCCGAAGACGACCCCTCGGCGTCGAAACGTCACAAGTTAACACTTCAAGCCCCATCCGGCTTCGAAAATCGTCCTCGTGGCAGCCCTCGCAGGACGTATGCGGATCGCGCCCGGCGACGCGAAGCGGAAAGGGATGGACGAATCGATCGCACCATTTACCGTTTCCCCCAGCTTTTGGCTCAGCAAGGAGAAGATGCGAGATCTGGCAATTCGAACCCCCCGACATCTCATGCAAGCGAAGAGACCACGCCCCGTGGTAATCGTGTTGTTCCGTTGTCTTCATTGCCTTCTGCACTCCCACCAAATCAAAACCAAGACCAAAACCGACCTGGTTGGCGACAATGGATATTCAGCTCAGTGACTGGTCTTTGGCGACGAGACAATGCGCCCCAAACTGCAGAGGTCCCACAAGGTCAGTGCCCTTTATATCATGGTATCTATTTACAGTGGCTAACATCATGATTCTAGTGGCCGAACCTCAGCATCCAATGGGAAATGAATCTTCATCTTCCATCGCAACACCCCTATCAGCTCCACCTTCCTCCTCCCTTGTGCCACAGAGAAATTTCGAATCCCCCACTCCACGCCCACGCATTGCAGAGTCGCGAACCTCACACTCACGTCTGACAGCCAGCGCACGTGTCCCACAAGTCGGCAAAAGAAAGAAATACTCCTATGATTTGGACCCACCCGGGTTCGATCCAGAACTGCTAGCACGCATGCGTGCCAGGAAGTCGAATCCTGAGGATCTCCAACCTGTAACTTCACCAGAGCAAGTTCGTGCGCGCTACGAGAACGAATCGAAGAAGCGCAAGCGGTCACCGTCACCCGATGTCATTCCACACCCTCCAGGATGTAGTTACGGATTTGACCCAGATTACTTCATTTACGATGATGACGATGAGGACGATGAGGACTTCCCCACGAGCGAGCAGGGAAATCAAGATACCACTGCCAAACAAGCTACAGTCAGCGATGCACCGGAAGAGGAGCATGTCTCTAAGCGTGTGCGCTCTGACAAGACCATCCTGGAAAATGCACCGGAGGAGCATATCTCCAAGCGTGTGCGCTCTGACAAGACCATCCTGGAAAATGCACCGGAAGAGCATATCTCCAAGCGTGTGCGCTCTGACAATACCCCTCTGGAAATTGCACCAGAAGAGGAACATATCTCCAAGCGCGTGCGTTCTGACAACACCCACCTGGAAAACTTCAAACCCCCGACTGCACCACAGACCGAATACTCTGCCCAGGAACTGCGAAAGGCCCGCGAGCAAGCTGAACAGTACAAGCCAAAGACTCCCAGTCGGCTTCGAGCTGCTCACCGTTTTTCAAGCAGCTGCAGTGAGTTCATTAAAGAAGACGAAGTTGACCGTCGTCGAAAGATGAGAAAGACGTCCCTTGCGACGGCTTGCCCCACTGGGGATTTGGATCAAATCATATGGCCCGAAACTGAACGATGGGTAGACCGTCTCGACTGGGGCCACCGTGACCTCGATAAGTGGTTGACCCTGGGCCCCCAGTATCAGAGAGATGCGCTCACTGAGAATTACCACCAATTCTTTGTGGCAAAGCTTGCCGAGAAGCGCGCCCAGAACTAAACACAACAACAAAAACAAAAAAAAAAACTATGGAATTACTCGGGGTTTCCTTGGCCTGTTTTGGAGGCTGGGGCTTTGGGAACCTCTGGAGTAATTCCACACCAAAAAAAGGAAAGGAAAGTCTTCTCTTTCCTTCGTGTACTTAGCGTGATTACCAAAATGAACCCCCCCCCATGTATGATTCAATTGTCTCAATGACGACTTAGTTCTAAGTATAATACACCATATCTGACTGCCTCTTTAACAGTTGATGGAGATGCAAAGATCTAGGAATGGTTTACTTCTTCCAGAAAGCCGCCATGTCTCCTATTTCGAAAGAGCTTGTATAGACTGTTCAAAACGAATTCGCGATAGAGTCCTAGGATATGTGTTCCACTGAAAGTAGAAAATATCTGATCTATAGATAACATAGTTGTTTTTAGAGTACCTATTTATGTAGATCTCTATATCAAGAATAAGAAGCAATAGAGATCTGCTCACTTCACTTTTGCTGTCGATTTGAAGAAAATGAAACTGGTCATTATCGGTGGAGAGACCAAACACTGACGGGTCAACCTTACGGTCAGCCCGACGCTGCGTATGAATCATGCCTAGATAGAGGGTCAGTTACGACGAGAAAGATGACGAGAAATGAGCCACGCCTTCGACAGATTGGCCATGCTCTGTTTCGACGATGACCGAGTTGATGGCTGCACCTTGCTTTTCTTTCTCCACGGGATACCAAAGAAACCAACTAGGGGTCCCTTGGAGACAGTACACAATTCCCTTGTAGACAGCAGGCCCAAATGAAAATGAAGATCTAGATGATATGGGAATTGGATTCGAGCTAGGAGAGTGTGGGTTGGGGGGGCGTGGTATGGCCAGCCGTAAGAAGAATATCCAGACGAAGTCGCACAGCAACTTTAGGTTTTGCATCGGACCTGGAGATGGCCGAGTCAACCATTTTCAAAATGGTGTCTAGAAGTAGTTATCTATCTTGTCGGACGTCCTCCAAGTTGGACCTACTACAGTGGTCTGTAATCTCAAATAGAGCCCGAAGCAACGCCCAGTTCGTTTCTTCCCAGTCCACATCCTGCATTCTGGTAAGATGGAAGATTCTCTCAACGACCGGGAGACTGAGGGCCCTGGCTGCAAGTTTGGCATACATTAGTACCGCTTGCGTTGTTGTAGATGCCATTTTGGAGAGGGAGGTTGTCTCAGGAGGGAAGAGAAATGGAAGAGAGAGGGGAGAGAGGGAGGGAGAGAGAAAATCTCGTCTGAGCGAAGGAAACTCCAAGTGTTGCAATGCAAGATGGATCCAACTCAAACACAGGTACCCGTATAGTGTTGAGACCATAGCTCTGTATCTCAAGAATGTGTGTCTCGGTAATCCACAATCCCTAGTGCTTTGCAAAGGCGCTGTTGGCCGCGTCCTGGCCAATACTTGAGACGCACTTAAACTCGGACTCTTGGTCTTATTTATATAGATCGTATTCATGAAGTTATGCTAGACAGAGTGGATTAAAACTCATGGTTCTAGGCAGATCGTCAAGAGCCTAGGTAACATCTATCAGCAAGATAGGCTCCTTCCATGTAATCCACTACTCCGTACAGTGAGGCCATCCATGCCACTGTGTAGTATACTGTAAGATGGAATTCTCTCTTTGGGGAGGACCACGCTAGTCTTCGGGATCAAGAGTGTGGAGGTACAGTTCTAGAGTGCTACACAATGATCCACTAGAAAGAACCTACGTGCTTGTATTGAAGGTGGAATGGATAGTCAAAGAAGGATTACTTCCATCTTGTTCATTCTGTTGCTTTCTATATACACCTCACCAGAGGGCCTCTTCCAAGGCTCCATCTATTGTGGGATCATACACGATGATGTACAGCTATTCCTGATGATAGTCGAGAATCCCGAGTGTCGACATAAGAATAAATCTGATTTCTTCTGTGAATCTGACCACGCCATCATAGTAGCTTAGTCAATCAGGCCGGCCATACTTCAAGACTGGGATAGGGTCCAGAGCTTGAGAGCTTGGAACTCGACGCAGTATAGCGTAGGGCATGCGGTTTGGTCTGACGATGGGCTGGACAGGACGCCTCGACGACCCGACAACCACCCATTGAGAATGATGCAGTGAGAAATGAGGGAAACATAGTAACTCAAAGTCCAGCTTTAGTCGAAGATGTCGAATTTGTCGAATTTCTCCTCGTTGTTGGCGGGTTTCTCTTCCTTGCCAGCAATCAGACTTCCGTATTGGTTATAAACCGGATCATCTGGGTCATAAGTTTCTTTACCCCAGAGGCCGAGGTCATCATCAAAGAGATCTCTTTCTTGACCATTGCAGACTTCAGAGAGAGTGATCCAGTTCTCGTGATCGGTCCAGATCCCACCTCGACCTCCGCGCACCTCCAACCAGTCCTGTCCGCCCAGCAGTGACGACTGTGCCGCGTCGAACCCGTGCGAGTCACGGACATATTTGCGCAGTAGGGCGCGTCCCCATGGGAAAAACCACATATTCTCCCACCAGGTGTTGCGGAGCTTGGGGTCGCCGTTGAGATGGGCGAGTACCGGCACCGAGGCAGAGTGGACATTGGTCATTAGCGAGATGTTGTGCCAGGTGCGCTCTCGCGGGTTCGGAAGCTTGTCCAGCGTGGCATTCCACACCGGTCTCTGGGTTGATTCTTTTGCGAAGCGGGATTGGACGAATGGGTTAGGGAGAGTGGCAATATCCTGTGGTAGGAGGAGGCGGTGTTCACGCGGGACGCCGTGTTGCATCTGCAGCGCGGACATTTTGGTGACGTTGCCGTACTTGACCCACTCGACATCCTTGCGGGACACGATCTGGTTGAAGAAAAGTTGTGATTCGAAGTCGACACCAATGCCGAATTCGTAGCGGTGACCTGTCTCCAGCCGGAGACTCATTCCGCTGATGTTTGCTGCATCTGAGATGCCCACCATCCGGTAGAGCAGCTCTTTGAAGTCATTGGCTGTTCGTCGCCGCTCCAGTTCTCTGATGACCTCCTGTCGTCCGTAAATCTGTGTCAGGGCCTGGTAATCTGCAGACTTGTTCGAGCGCAGCTCAACTTGCCGCAAGACCTCATCGTAGATCAGGCGCAGATCTGCAGCCTGACCAATTACCGCTCCAGGGTTCAGCCACCGGGGTCTGTTCAGAGATCCATCCGGATAGACATCAGTCTTCCAGCCATATACATCCGGAGGTAGAGATGATTCGGGGACAGATGCGCAACCGGGGTCGTTTAGCAACCCGGGGAAGCACAGCTTACTCGCACCAAAAAGAACGCGCTGGGTGTATTTCTGTACCATCTCAGGCGCAGCCCCAGCCTCTTGGCCCTCTACTTGTGCGAACCCGAACTTCTTCTGCAGCTTTCGGTTGTTCGCCTTTATTATAGACTGGAACCGCTCCACTAGGACCTTCGGTGGCAATTGGAAGAAGCTGTCTGCGCCATCGACCATCAGCACAAAGTCGCGATCATGCACGGTCTTGCTGTCTCGGAGGTAGTTGCGCGCTCGGGTGATCCGGTCCACCATGCGCTCGGCCTCGGTCGCTCCTGGAGAATCATCCCCGTAACCGACTAATGTGGGCGGCGGGTATCCAAGAATCATGGCTGACGTGATTGTTCGGCAGACTCCGCGCGAGCCATGCGAGGCTGGGACTAGGACATGCAGGCGCGGATTTGGCTTGTCCAGATCGTGTGGGAGGGTATCGTTGACATTGATATCAGTGCGCGGAGGGAGAATGACCTGGGCATCTTCTGGACGCCCAGGGAAAGGATGGCGCGAGGGAAACTTGGTCCAAAAGTCCGGTTCGATTCGCTAGATGGATTGTTAGCTTCTTTGATCTCAAGTGTCGGTGGAGAAATTCTTACTGTTGAAGAATACTGTAGCATACAAAATAAGAAGAACAATGCGATCACTGACAAGCCAGCTGTCTTAATCCGGTTTGTCCGTGACCGACGGACGTGCCACAGCGCGGGAGATTTGGCATCTTGAAAGTGTAACGCGTCCTCCGACGCCATCATGCAAAAATAGAGTCGAATCAGAAACTAAGTAAAGCGATATGGAACATTGTATGATTTTCGGACCAAAAGGATCCAAAAGACACCAAACGGGAAATACGCAATCGTCTTGGGGCGGGCAGAGGATCGGCGCAACGTTTCCGGTGCGTCACCTCATGGGCCCCTTGGATGTTACATCTAAGTTTGTCTCAGGTTTAATTGTATTTTATGTTATAGTAGACTAGATCATATAAATATATGTATTTATTCATTTGGCAAGCTTGAGACTATGTAGATATGTTTCTTACAGTCTCTTATATCACTACATAACTATGTAACACATACGCTATATGTATGGAATATGTTCCCTCAAATCCTTCACTGTGCTCTCCGAGAACAGTAAAATAAAGTAGCAGTTTGCAGTAGATAGATTGTTCTGTGTAAAATCTGCAAAATACTATACAGGTCCAAGTCGCCATGTAGAGAACCAGCTCAACATCTCAGAACCATAACATTGTCTCATTCCAAGTAAATTTCCTCTCTCAGACGCTGCAAATTCCGGAACAGTCCACCGGCCGGTGCCCCACTGTCGCTATCCCGCCGAGACTCAAACCTGGACTTCGATTGTCCTCGGTTCTGATCCTGCTGGTCCAAGGTGCGCCGTCGATCTTCAACAATATTCGCCAGGCTATCCACGAACCGATTACGAGCTTTTTCCTCGGCAGATGTATTCCATACAGTCGCCAGCGTCCGTAGAGCTTCAACACGGCGGTTGGCGGCGTCCAGTCCGGCGTATCCTCCACCCTCGCTGTCGAGTAGCTCCGTCACTTCTGTGCGTAGCTTCTTCATCATTTCTTGGCCTTTTTCTTCGCGGTCTTGGCCTTCCGGGCCGAGGTCTGGTCCTGAGACGGAAATGAAGGATGATGAGAATGAGAGCTCGGATGGGGGCAGCGGCCAGCTCATTGCGTCGCCAAAGGTCTGCACGACGTCTTCGAGCCGTGAGCGCACTTGGCATAGTGTGCGGAGGTTCGTTATATATTCTGGGTCTGTCGGGGCGGGTGTGTTCTTTTCGTCTGGGTTTGTTGCTGATTCGTCTTCCTTTGGCGCATCCTCTCCTGCTTCGGTCTTGTGCCCGTCTTCTGGTGAGGGTTCCGGGACGAACTTTGATATGTCGTCGCGTAGGACTTCGGTTAGGGTCTCTGATAGTCCGATTGTCTCGCCTCGTAGGACTTCGACTTCGTAGGCTAGTCGTCCACCGCTTCGGAGGATTTCGTCCGTGAGTTGGGATAATGTACTCGAGAGACGGATGTTTTGGGCGCTGATTTGGGAGAGGAGGGACTGGACCTGCGTAGACAGCTCTGCCAGGGGCACAGAGCCTGGCGACCGAGAGGCATTGGGTTGTGCCGATGCCACAGTCAGCGGCGATAGAGTGTCATTGAGGAAGTCGGCTGGGTCGAAGTTCGGGTCGGTGAAGTTAGGGGATGCAGGTTTGACGTCGGCTCGAGCTGACGAGCTATATGTTTGTGATTCCATTTTATGTGAAGGTCAAATTTATGAGCCTTGCCAATTCGTCTTGAGGTCAGTTCAGACTTGAAGAGAGAGCTGGCCTCCGCGGAGAGGGTCGATATCTCCACGCCCCACCGCCTTATGTTTTCTTTATAAGTATAGTGTATACTACTTTAGGTATAGTTCCTGGCTGCTTTTGATCTGAGATCTATACAACGTAAACAAAAGAAATCAATAGTTAATTACTTCTACCTATCTTACTTCTTTGTTGACTATTTTGATTTACTATTCGTCCCACTGGATCACTTGGTAGCTCACCCCTAATATCCTGGGCACCAGTCCATCGTGTCTTTGATGGAAATGCATGGTTGATATATAGGATTTGACGAGAGGGTTCCATCGTGGTAGTAGCAAAGTGAAACTGCTAGCGAGGTGAAAATGGGGATGCTGAGGTTTGGAATTAGGATGAGAAAAAAAGAGCCTGGCTGATAGGTTGGCTTCATTGTTCTTTGCTCGTAGTAAATAACATCATGAATATTGATAGATAGTAAAGGGTAGGAGCCGGAGAGGATAGTGCAAGATCTCTGATATTGAAACTATGGAACCAGAGAGAATGACATGTGACAAGTTGGATATGAGACACTGGTAAATCAGGGGGTTTATGGATCATGGAGATTGCATTTCATCATGGCCGGCATATCTAGGCCAGTTTAGAGTATGCAGTCCTAATTGATTCTGAGCTAACTACTTAACAGGCTAAGCACAGCCTCTAGTGTTTTATGGTAGCCTGCATATCCAAGCCAGTCCAAAATATGCAGCCCTAATTGATTTCGGGCTGCTTGCTGTGCTTTTGGCACTGGATTCGACGACCTAAGGCATAATATAATGCATCTCGGCTCCTTTTCAACAGATACCAATATACCTACCCCGGGCATGAAGTCCCAGAGGCAAATTGAGGGAAAGCCAAAGGCTACAGAAAGGAAGCAATAATAAAAGCTGGAGAGAGTGATTAAAATGTATTATCTATACAATTGAGCTATAGTTACATCCGATGGAGGCCTTGTATCCCCAAGTAAGCCCCATCATGCCACGGGAGATCATGTATACTGGTATAAGACTCAACAAGCCCAAGCCAAGACTTCATATCGCCGCTCATCGATTCCAAATCCAAGTCCTCCAATGGAAATAACATGTACCTATTTGCAAAAATATCATTCAAGCCTCAATTCCAAAGACTCATACTGACCAGGTTTTGCAGAGGCCGAGAGTCGAGTGAGGAAGGGGTATAATTCTGAATTTGCATAAGAAAGAAAACAAAAGAAAAAATTAAGCACCAAGTTCATGTACGAACTTTGGGCCGGCATCTGTCGCATGGAGTTCAGAGGGACCAGTCGTCCTCGTGTTTGCCACAATACTAGACGCTCCTGCCTGCGAGTTCCCACCGAGCTCACTTGGTGTTCCGTGTCCTGGGCGTTGGTATACTATGTTCGGGTCGGCTTGGATGCTTCCGCCAAGCTCGCTGACTTCGGGGTGGCTGCCGTCTGAAGATGTCGTGTCTGGTATAGCGTTTTGTCCTTTTTGCTGGCGTCGGCGGAAGAACCAGAATAATAGAGCGACGAGTACAATTAGGCCTGCTGCGCCGACGCCGACGCCGACGCCGATTTTTGCTCCGGTCGATAGTCCGCTTGACTCTGTTCCTGTGCCTGGGGCTGCGGGGCTTGGGGCTGCTGGTTCTGGGATATCTGGGACAGCTGGGACTGTGAGGCCCGTCTGTGTTGATGATGGGGTTGATGAGGTTGCCGTTTCGGATGGTTCATCGGATGATGATGCTCTGGTCTTGGTGTCGGTCGTGGTCGTGGTGGCCGAGACAAATAGGCTTTTGTCTGATGCTTGCAACTCGACTTGGATTGCTTGCGCCCACATCGTCATCGGACCAGAGACCTGTGTGCTTTCCTCATCGACCTGACGAACCGTGACGATGGTAGATGATGAACTAGGGAATTCGCTTAGACATCCGGCGAATGTTGTTTGCAGGTCCCTTTTTTCTTGGTAGTAGGTGAAGTCACTAGAGCCTCAAAGTCAATATCTATGCCGGAAACCATGATCTGCGTCTTTTCCACTTACGAGGGACAGCATACGGCAGTGGTCGCCGGTTTGTGAATCACTAAATCGGCCGAGGTGTATCCATGTGGACAATAACCTGGACTATAGACGACAGATGCCCGAACTCTTCCATACTGGGTGTACCCGGAAGGGAAACACGCAGGATCGGCATTATCATTGTCGGCGGCGTTTTGTATTAGGAGGCCATTTGGGACCAGGTTTGCAGCCTCTGGTTCATATGTCCACGAGCTCGAGCATGAGGCGGGGGCCGTGAAGATACTTGACATGGGCGCCGTGATGGTCCCTGTCGATTCGGCCTGCCTTACGACCAATGTCGGTATAGTAGACGTCATTTTGAAGTTGTATCTGCTAGGTAGCGCTATAAGATGTTGCAGAATGGTAAAGTGTATAGCGGTGGAAAACTCGAGATCAAGATTTCGCCCCCAAGTTGAAAGGGGGTTTATTTTGATCGTTGGGTATACTCTGCAGCGCAAATTCCAAACTCATCTTAGCTCCCCTCGGCACAGGGTTCTCTAGTGCTGGCTCTATGATTTTCCTCACGAGCTAGCTCCTCGCTCAGACCTAGCCAAAGTGCCATTCATTTCGCTATTTCTTAGCTTTCACTCAGCGTGAACGGCCTAAATTATATAAAATAATGACAATCATCAATGAATTTCCTAAGTAATCAAAGTGGACATTGGAAAATTCCCCCGGAAAATACCCAAAATCAGCTATGGAACATCACGATGTCCACTAACACACTAGCGTCCTCGCGCCACCTTTTACCCATTTAGTACCAAGATACCATGTCTTGGCTACAAGTAAGGCTCATCAGGAACGCCGTCTACACAAATCAGGCCACGAAAAACCATCACAAGATATATGTAGTTATGGTACAGAGTACAACATACAACGTATATAATATATAGTAAGGTATGAGAATCTGGAGTATGTAGCACACGAAACTATGTATATGGCTTTCAATATTTTCAAAAAGAATTCTGGGAACATTTAGCTTCCTAGGTGGATTTGACTAATTTAAAATGTTTCAGACCGCACTGAACGCTTCTGTCATAAGTCATTTAAGTGGTTGACAGGTGAGTGTTCTCCACATCAGTTGATGAGTCTTGTTTCTATACGAAGGATCATCATCGTTGATTCCCCCGGGTATACGGAGTACTTGGCGTGATAGAAAAGCAAAATTATAGAACGAAGATTCCATTTCATTACACTAAGTAGGTCGAAAGCAGTCAAGACATTAAAACAGCCGCAATAGTAGCAGCAAACGAAGGTGGGTATCGTCATAGATCCAATCACGTCCAGCCATAATACAGAAACAATAAAATCCGGGAACGCAGACGAATGAAATGTTGAAACAGCTTCAGGGTATCCACTTTCCGGAAAGAGCAAGGTAAATCACAAACTAAAGGGAGACAGGGTCATATCTTCATGCAAGCAATTGACCCATTAAGATAAAGGGAGGAAGACGCAACACATCAAGATCACATCTAGATATCTTCGACAACGCGGGCGTTCACGGCCTGCTGGAGCCCAGTATCGACCTGAGAGGTAGCGCCGTACTTGCTAGGGCCTTCACCGAAGCTTTCGGCAGAATTAAGCTGCGTGTGCACGTTCTGGCCATTCACTCCCGGCATAAAGATAACCTTGCTGTTGGCGGATTTGGCCATGGCCTGCATTGCTTCCAGGTAGCGGATCTGCATAGCCGGAGCGGAGGACAGGATATCGGCAGCCTGGCGCATCAACTTGGCGGACTCGACCTCGGCGCGTGCAGCAATGACCTTGCTTTCACCGATACGCTTCGACTGCGCTGCCATCGAGAGCGAGTCTTGGAGATCTTCGCTGAAGATTATGTCCTTGATCAACATCGACTCAACCTTCACTCCCCACCCGGCGGCTACTTCCTCGATGATCTCCGAGGTCGACTGGGCGATCTCCTCGCGGCGCTCGATCACGTCTTGCAGCACACGCGCGCCGATCACATGGCGCAGGGTGGTCTGGGTGCGCTCGACCAGGGCTTGTCTCACGTTCGAGATACCGAAAGCGGTCTTGTGGGGAGAGACCACTTGGTAGTAGATGACAGAGGTCAGATTGAGGGTGACGTTGTCCTTGGTCATACAGATCTGACGGGGCACTTCGACGATTTGAATCTTGACATCGACCGTGGTGATGTGTTCGCTGAGCGGGTTGATCTTGACCAGACCAGGATCGACCGATCGCTCGAAGCTAAAATAATCATTGTCAGTGGGTGATATTCGATGGCTGAGAGGGAAATCACTAACCGTCCAAATCGCGAGATCAAACCGACTGCACCTTGGTCGACGGGCTTGAAGGGGTTGGGGCAGCAGAAGCAGCAGGGGATAGCTCCGAAGAATCCAATACATTCACCCAAACTGTGGACTAAACGAGGTTAGGATCAGAGTCACAACGCGTATGAAGACGTGACTCACTTAGACCGGCGTACCAGCCATGGGCATCGGGGTTATCATCATCATGGTTGATACGGTGGGCGTATTTAGGCTGCAGATCGCTCATGCGGAATGGCTGGACATCGACCAGAGGTTGATGTACACCACGATCGACGGCAGGAGCCTTGCTGGTGCTTGCGCCGTTGACAGACATGGTTGAAATATTATAAGTGATGATATGGATCAAGGGTGTTCAAGGTAAGATGATGAAGGGATGAAGGGGGGAAATCCTAAGGTTATATATAAAAAAGTAAACAGACCTTCCACGTTGTACTTTTTCTCCGCAGTGGAACCATTCATGACACTCTTTAATTCTGACCGGATTTAATATGATTGGTTGAATCGTTCTAAGCCTCCCTCAAGGCTGAGTCTTCGGGCGCCGGGTTCATATGGGGTTGCCGCATAGCCGCTTGACTGTTTGCACCAACTTGCCGAAACGGTTCGATGATTTCAAGTGTGTGAAACTTGTACTATGTGGTCCATGTAAACTAATCCTTCCATTCCCAGAATCTCGCGTATGTACATTGCACATCCCGATCGGGCTTGTCTGGGCATCGTCATAGATGCATTACATGTGCACGTGAGAGGGTTTCCAGATGTCCTCTAAAAGTTCCGGGGCGCAAGGGCAGATTCCACGGTGGCGATGCCATTGAAAGACATTATATTCCATCACATGAGCTGTCAGACCTAACCCTTGGGAAGCCTTGCAAAAAACGAAAGCGAAAACGTGAGAAACATTTTCAAGTCTAAAAACCAATAGTGGATGATCTTTGGCCTTCGTATTCCGTACTTTGGCCCGAGCGGGAGGCAGTGCCTGGAAGGTAGGGCAGTGCCAGAGGCTTGGCTTACAACATAGTGGAGTGAGGTGCGCCCTGGAGTAAAGTGTATTGTCAATTTTAAGAAGAATGTGGTTTATAACATAACAGTCAACAATCTTACATCAACTAGCATCATTGGTCTAGTGGTAGAATTCGTCGTTGCCATCGACGAGGCCCGTGTTCGATTCACGGATGATGCACATCTTTTTTTTGTTTTTGTGTTATCTTTTACTCTACTAGTTATTGGATGGAATATGACCATTTATATCCTTTTTCATATTTTTATTTTAATACATGGACACACTAACTAAAAATCCTAATATTTTATGCCTTGCAAAGATTGACCAAATCGGGTAATAATCATGTCAAACCGATCTCTAAATATATATCACAGCATCAAGTCGAAAGGATAACATTTGAAGTAATCAAGTGGACAACATTTGTCCATTATTATGATCATGATCAATGGTAAGTACAAATATATGAATATAACCCCCTAGAAAGAGGGAGTATATATTATAGAAAGGATAGAAAGGATAGAAAGGATAGAAAAGTATGGGGGGATCACCATCCGCAACATGACCCTGGAATGTCGCCATACTTCACTCGTACGAGAAAAGATAAACGTTGTACAATCGATCAATATCAAAATCCCCTAAACCCCAATAATCATTTATGTCCCCCACAGTTACATGCTGACGCCATCGGCCTCCAACCGCACGTCTTTTTGCACGTCTCACGGCAATGCACCGCGGGGTCAATAGATATTGACACATGCAGGGTCAATAAATATAGTCTACCCCTCTAGAGCTACTGTACACTCGCAATTCAATCTTCTCCCCTTACACACACACCATCACCATGTCTTCCGAAAAGAAACAACTCATCATCAATGCCTTTGCAATGCAATCGCCGAGTCACCTGAACCCAGGTCTCTTCCGCCATCCCACAGACCAAGGCGCAGACTACAAGAATATCAAGCACTGGATCGCCCTAGCCAAGAAGCTCGAAGATGCCAAATTCCACGCCATCTTCTTCGCAGACGTCCTAGGTGGCTACGATGTATACAGAGGTCCCTCAAACCTCTCCCCGACAATTCCTGCCGGCGCACAATTCCCAATCAACGACCCCCTCTACAGCATTCCTGCCATGGCTGCAGCTACCGAATCAATTGGCTTCGGCGTAACAGCTTCAACAACATATGACTCCCCCTACGCCCTAGCAAGACGCTTCTCAACAGTCGACCACCTCAGCAATGGTCGTATCGGCTGGAACATCGTCACCTCATACCTCGACTCTGCCGCTCGAAACTTCGGCCTCGATACACAGGTCGAGCATGATGAGCGCTACCGCATCGCCGACGAGTACCTCGACGTCACCTACAAGCTGTGGGAGGCGTCTTGGAGAGACGATGCCGTGACTTGGAAGCAGGGCTCAGAGAGCAAGACACAGGCATATGCGGATCCCACTGCTGTCCGTGAAATCAATCACAAGGGGAAGTACTTCCAGGTTCCCGGTCCCCATCTCTGTGAGCCGAGTCCCCAGCGTACGCCGTTTATCTTGCAAGCTGGTACGTCGACAGCGGGTAAGGCATTTGCGGCGAAGCATGCCGAGGCTGTGTTCTTGCATGCACAGAAACCAGAGCTTGTTCGTCCGTCCGTCGATAGTATCCGCCAGCAGGCTGCGGATATTGGACGCAATCCTCGGGATATCAAGGTTGTGGCGGGTGCGTTGGTGATCGTTGCCGAGACGGACGAGGAAGCGAATGCCAAGTTCGAGGAGCTAAAGACGTACGGCGATCGGGAGGGCGCACTTGCTCTGTTCGGTGGTTGGACTGGATACGATCTGTCTACCTACTCTGATGATCAGGACTTCCGTTTCGTGGAGCTTCCTGCTGTTCGCAGTATGGTAAACCACTGGGCTAGTACGGTGCCCGGCACCGAGGGTCAAAAGTGGGATAAGAAGACCATTGCTGAGTATTTGGTGCTCGGTGGTAATGGCGTTAAGATTATTGGAAGTGTGAAGACGGTGGCGGATGAGCTGGAGCGATGGGTGAGCGTTGGCGATGTTGACGGGTTCAATCTCAGTTATGCTAGTCTTCCTGATACCTTTGACGATGTTATTCGTTTGCTATTGCCGGAGTTGCAGCGCCGTGGTCTGTTCTGGTCGGATTATGCTGTCAAGGGTGGAACTTTCCGGGAGAACATGTATGGGAAGCAGGGTCAGTCCAGGCTCCCTGATGCGCACCCTGGCGCGAAGTACTTCTGGAAAGAGGGCCAGGAAGTGCCTCCGTATTCATTGGAGGAGTCGAATTAGCATGTAGCATATTTGTAAACAAATCGAAAACTTCTCATCCCCTTCTCATTGTCGAATCATATTTTTTTTATGATGCAATTAGTTTCTCGGGCTGGCAGTGTATAGCCACCAAAGGGATAAATTGTGGAATCTGCTGGCAAGCAGTGCCTAGAACTTCAGGGGATGTCAGCCCCGTCGAATGCACCCGATGGATCGCTAGCTGAAACTGCTTTGTTTGAAAACTTAAGACGACGACTGAATTATTGGTGCTTCGCGAGTTCGGACCGGATGCTTACTTTGGCTAAGCACTGGCGCCTTGGGTGAACGAACAAGTTATATACGGATGTATTGAGTCCATATATCTTCTGAATTAATTCATATTTTTCATCCAGCACTATAATGGAAGAGGGATGGTCTCGAGTACTAGAAATTATCCGGTACGTCTAACTTCCACTCTACTCAAACATCCCACCATCCCTCCATGTGAGACTTCAAATCAATCTCCTCTGGCAATCTCAGATGAGGCGTCAGTTCCGCATTAGGAGTCAGCTCTTTCGAAGTCCACCCATTCCCAAAGTAAGCAAACCGATTCCCACTTTGATTGACATAGGTATATTCCCAATCCTCCCAGCGCGGATCCCGGCGAATATAATTCGAATGCGATGCACTACCGGGGAAGAGGCCATGAATACGAGACCCCGGCTTGCCACCGTTATACCACGAGCTACAGTTCGCCGACCAGACAGTGCGCGGGTAGAACTGGTCGCAGTACTCGACAAAGTCATCGGTCGCTTGCTTGGCCGGGACGATGGACTTGATTCCCTGCGTGCGGATCTTGCGCAGCACTTTTGCGATATATGTCACCTGGTTCTCGATGTTGTTCGGCACTGTCCCGCTGTGTCCTGACGAGTATGGTCCACCGAGCCAGAGGAGGTTTGGGAACCCTGGTGTTGCAAAACCAAGGTATGAATATGGGAAGCCGAATTTGCCGTCGTGTTTCCAGGCTTTCTTGAGGTCGACTCCGTCGGCGATGATGGAGAATGGGGGTGCGTGATCGACGTTGGCTCCTGTTGCGCAGATCGTGATGTCCACTTCTCGCTCCACCCCATCCTCGGTCACAATGCCTTTCTCGGTGAATCGCTTGATGCGTGTTTGGATGTAGTCGACATTTTCCTTGGCTAGGGCCTCTAGATATCCTGGTCCTGGCGTTGGGCGACGGCACGCTGGGGGAAGTCTGGGATGATCTTTTCTGCTAATTCTGGCTTTCCTGCAATACGTTGCAGCATTAGGGCCGTCCATTTCTCACGCAGTTCGTTGTTTTCGGGTGTGTCTTTGAAGATTGCCCCGAAGCGCTGGAAATATCCCTTTTCGACCTCCCTTCGGTATTCCAGATACGCTTTGGGATCTTTCCATGTCTCTAGCTGTGACTCGGAGAACAAGTTTGCCTCCAGTCGACGGACTCCCACGCTTCCGCTGCTGAATGAATCTGCGATCCAAGTTGGATTCCGAGCGTAATGATCAACGTGGCTAGCAAATGGTTGAATGGACGGTAGGACCTGCAAGCCGGAAGCGCCATTTCCGATGAGAGCAATTCGCTTGCCTTTCAGATCGATGCTTGGATCCCAGTTAGACGAATGGAACAGATTTCCCTTGTAATCGTTGATTCCTTCATAGTCGGGTAGCTTCCAGGCATTGAAATGACCGATGGCGTTGATTACCACGTCCAGCTCTTCTTCATAGATCTGTTACATGTGAGCATAGAACCTCGAGGATACATCAACCATTTCTCACCTTCGAGCCATCCACATGTTCAACGGTGACATTCCATTTCCCCTTCTCGGGCTGCCATTCGGCCTTTTGCACTCTTTGTCCGGCGCGAAGGTACTGGTACACATTGTGCTTCCGTGCAACTCCCTGCCAATATTGTCTAATCTCATCTCCCTGGGCAAATTCTTCCGTCCATTGGGTATTGGGTGAGATACTGGATTGGTATACATGTGCAGGAATATCGCATCGAACGCCGGGATATGTATTCTCGAACCTGTTTGATCCGAGTTAGCAATTCCCATCAAGACAGCAGAATGGAGAATGTACCATGTGCCTCCCTAAAGAATGTGGGTTAGCTGCGAAACAACGCATCAATTGACAATTACATACCACATCGGCGTTCTTATCATAGATTCGAAGATCAAGTCCCGGCAGTTTCGCAGGGAGCAACACGCCCGCGGTAATCCCTGCAAGACCCGCGCCGATAATACCAACCTTGATGGGTCGCACCACATCAACCGGGTGTTCCTCTAGTTCAAATCGGAGATTCTCAATCTTGTCTGATAATCCGTTGACATCACTCTCCACCGTTACAGTGGTTGGTCCATTCAAGTCTGAAGGACCCTTAATCGATTCTGAGGAAGGTCCGATATTCGACAAGGGATGGGCCACGGGCGATTGCACAAGAGTCATGATGGAATTTTTGTTTTGTATAAGTCTTTAAACAAGCACAGCATAGATATGTAGCACCGCTGTCGCCCGAGTTGGATATACCGGCATTCTTGTAGACGATTTGACACCCCGCGCCTGCACGCCATGTGCAACATTTCACACGCCACCTGCAAATTGCAATCCTCTTGAATCTGATTTAGAGAGTCGGATAGGCCATAGTGTGATGTTCTCGGGATTGATTTGATGTAGCTAACACCATCGCGGTCCGCGATGACGTGCCGAGGGGGTTATCGCGAACACCATTCACTCCACTACCCACGCCATTGCGGAGTACATTGGGGTATTGGGGTATTTGTTTGCAATTTGCATGTCGCCATTCGATATCTCGGCCGAGCGACTTGGGAATATTCCTATCTTGTACATGCCAATGAATTTTTAAGTCTTGGAAGTTCTGGAAGTTCATATATTTCCCATAATGCTAAGGCTATGGTTAGCATAGATTGAGCTCGAGGACGTAGGCTGCCCAGTGTGACATGGTTCATGTGAAGATGTTCGGGAATGTGAGATTCTATACGAAATTGGGGTTTAGGGAGATGGGAAGGAGAATGCAGAACCAATGACCAAATATAGATCGTCTGGTACCCCAAACGCAGCATGAATTTCAGTGATGTGAATAGTCAGATAAGAGCTTGTCTTGATCCGATCAAATAAAAACGAGTGATTTGGCCATTTGCAATTACCGGTTAGTCCATTATAGACATGGGTAAGATGATTGTGCCTTCGAGAATCTTCGTCAGAGCATCTTCGCTGTTGCAGTGCAAAGCCTTTCGACTTGGTTTTTGCTAGACAGGTCTGGACGTTCTGAAGAGACAAAATTGACTGTATCTCTATCGGCCATTGAGAAAGATGTGGTTAATTCCAGGAGTGTTTTTTTAAGGGGAAACCACAGGGCTATTGCCATGGACCTACGCAATTGACCTCGTCACATGCCCACAAACCCTGTTAATCCATGATTCTAACTTGATAGTCTGGGTAGGTTTAGTGAAAATAACACAGGCAAAAGTGAGTAGGGTTGAAATAAAATTTGGAGGGATGAATCGTGAGATTGAATGTCCTTGATGTAATCCACAAGAGCGAAGCTACTCAAACGCAAAGCTAGGGAATCTCGGCCTCAATGACCATTTCATATTGTTGAGGGTCAGGCCAAAAGTTAACAATTTGAAGCCCAGCATCGGTCAACAGCTTCGTCCATGTGCCTTGTCTTCGCTCGGAAGCCGACAACAGCGACATCATCTCCACGTCCATTGTGGCTTGACTGATGCTCGCTCCTGTTGGCGGAAGAACAATATCATAAATAAAAAGCTTAGAATAGCCCTTGACCATTGCGTCTTTGGTGTTTACAAGCAATTGTTTAGCCTTATGATCTGGCCAATCATGAAGAACTGCGTGCATAAAGTATGCACGACTCCCTGTGGCTTGGGTGTTAGTAGGTATACTTGTGTTTCTGGTCCGGGATTGCTCTTACCTTTTACTGGCTGAGGTAAGAAGAAATCATGAACCATGGCCGTAACCTTCTCATCCACTTGCGCTTTGGCAATCACCTCTGGAAGATCCTGTATAACTAGTGACCCACTAGGAAGGTCTGGATGTTTTGCAAGAACGTGGGAAATATCAATCCCAGTGCCCCCACCGACATCAACCACCAATGGAGAGCCATCGTCCAGCTTGGCACCCTCTAGCAGCTTTGTCGTATCGTAGACCTTAGTCCACGGAGTTTTCCATGCCGTCCAGGCCTCCATGTGGCCATTGAAAGCTTCAAAACAAGCGGGGCTTTTCTGCAACCGGCCAAAGAAGTTGAGACCGTCGGGGTCACTATCCGAGTGGTTATTTGTGTTGATTTCCGTGGGTTCTTTGTAAGATATCTTTGCTAGATAAGTGGGCAGGTTATGGCCAGCAGCAAGGTATTGATTTGTCCTAAAACGTCAAAATTTTAGTATGACACGAGACTAATAGTAGAGGATATTCTTACGCTGCTTGAAGCGAGGCGCGGACCTTGGTGCTCTCATCGCCGATAGCGTTCGAGAACGGGGTTGGTTTAAATCTGTCTTCCGCTGTCTCCTCAACTACGTTGAAAGCAGCCAGCAAGCGAAACAATCGACCTGTATGTTCCATCAGCCTTCCTGGGCTGAAGTATGAATATGATGAAGAGAGGGCTTACGCAGCAGGTTTGTATCGACGGTGGGAGTGGTAAATGCGACTAGATCGTCGATAGACTTCTCGCCTCCAACAGCCGTCCAGGACTCCCAAAGGCCCAAGTCAATGCATGTCTGTAGAGCGGCAAAGACGACAGGCTGTTCAAAGCAGAAGCCCCAGGCACGCTCATATGGGCTCTCCACCCTAGCAAGTAGTCGACGTGCTGCAGCGCGTACCTTTAGACGCTCGACTTCGTTGCCGCCAAACAACTCGGGTTGAACAGCGTCTAAGGAGTCAATTATCCTGTTCGTTTCAGATGGCAGTCGATCTGCTGCATGGGATTGGATGTGCTCTACTCCATTGCCCTTAAACCATTTAGGCTTAGCTGCAGCAAGTGCTGAAATGATTCCCGTCAAATATGACATGTTTCCAGGGGTTGGACAAGGGACAACTAGGATAATGAAATGGTATTGATCAGATTGACTCAAGCTACAATATAAGTGTGACCCGAACTTTTGAAATTACACTAAAGGTCGCGACATGACCTCCAGGGAATTGCCTAGCTAAGGTCAATTCTCAGCGGATTACCTGGTTCGGGTAGATGTGCGAAGTTAACGTCTCGGGACTTCCAAGATTAGTCCATAGACTCACCAGTACAAGGTTCAGTCTAACTCCCCCTCTATTTGATTTGTGATAGATAGCCTACATTCTCGAGGGGATACTCAGCCATTCAACCACATCCAGAAATGATCGCCATGTGACGGCCGCACCACTGCATGGGTAATATATCCGGGGAAGCGGGAGTCAGTGCCTTTGCGCTAGGCCAGCCCGTCATCTGTCAAGCCATAGAAGACTTGGACTTTTGTGTCTGGAACTAGAATTGAGAAGTACAAAGTGCCGTTGTACGTTTGGTAATTAGATCGTCCACAAATCTAACCCGACTATCTGGCTCAAGTTCGGAATCACATTCCTATTTCAAGGTTGAATTTCAAGACTCAACTGGCCGTACTCCTCGACTCCGAATTTCGATCTTTTTAAACAGGATATACGTTGAAGCGCATAGCCTAGCAAAATGAGAAGGTGCTGGACGTGTTCTTCACAATCCTCACTTCTCCTCCACCCCATCCTCGTTCATGTCAGACCCACATCTGTCTAGACCCTGTGCTGGGATAGCTCACAATATGATCATCTTTAAAATGACCTTTCATGTTCTAATAAGTCAGATAAATGTGGGTCTGTGGTGTGGAAAGGTCAAAACTCTTGTAAGCTACGGAATACAAAGTACGAAGTACGTGCACGTTCTTTGTACCTATTGTAAAGCTTGTGCATAATGGCCTAGTAGGGGTCCTTACAAAGCAATGAAACATAACGGGGTTCGATACTTAGGTCATAATACACGTCGCTGCGGATCATTGATAGGAAACAACCTCGCTCAGGGGACATTGCTGGAGTCTGGCATACCTGTCGACAACAGGAATTGATGTATCTTAGCGTATAGCACATAGTAACACAAAACTTCTACACTATTAAGCTGGAGGTTGAATCCAGTTGTCTACAACAAAAGCAGCGTTGTCATTATCACTCAACGATCCTTCTATTTTGTTCTGAACCTGCAGTCATCATCAATATGGGTATGTATGGAGGCTTAGGACCTATGACCAATGCAGTTCTCTGGGTGGAAGTTGTTGTATTTGCACTCTTTGTAGGGCTAAGGCTCTATACCCGAAAATACATTCTGAACTCCGTGGGTCTTGACGATTATCTAGTTTTGATGGCACTGGTGAGAACATAAACCATAATACCGCTTTGTGCTCATTCTAACATGTTACAGGTGTTGCATATACTTTACACCGTTTTTGTCACAGTAGCAAGCGTTTACGGCCTCGGGAAATTATACGCTGATGTCGGTGATCCATCCATCTATTTTACGGCTGTCAAGTACGAGCTATTCAGCCAGGTAGCTGGAATCATGGTCATTGGGGTGGGAAAAGCGGCTGTCGGGGTGTTCCTACTTCGAATTGTGCGGAATAGAATCCAGATCTGGTTTATCTGGGCTTGTCTTGCTATCACGGCTTTTATCACGCTTTTCGCCAGCATAACTGTTATAGTGCAGTGTATCCCAGTTGAGAAATCCTGGAACCCAACTACGCCAGGCCACTGTTGGCTCGACTTTTCCAAGGTTGGTTACACTGTTGGATGTGAGTGCTAGTTGCCCTAATTGTCTACATGAATACTAATCCTGGGATTTTACAGCATGGTTTGTCGCCGCTGACTTCTCCTTTGCGATTCTTCCATGGTTTGTTGTCTGGGATCTCAATATGAAACAGAAGGAAAAGTTCACAGTTGCCTGTGGTCTCAGTCTTGGAGTATTGTGAGTCCCGGAATACTCCACTCTTTTGAATATCAATCTGACGACCACACCCTAGTGCTGGAGTATGTGGCATTATCCGCACTAAAGCTCTGGGAGGACTGAATGCGTCTGAGTACATATGTACGTTCTCTAAATCTTTTTTTTTTTTTTTTTTTTTTCATGATAGAGCTGATCCGACTCTAGATGATACGGTACCGATGCTTATCTGGTCTGCTACTGAAAGCTGCGTCACGATCATGTGTTCGTCAATCCCCGTCCTCCGTCCTCTCTACATCCGCGTCAAATACGGGAAGGATGGCAAGAGCAGCTCTTCAGAAAATACCTCCTACAAACTGCCAATATATGGCAATGGTCGAAGATGGGGCAAGTCTTCCAAATCTGGCCTTGAATCTACAGCGGACGAGCGGAGTAATGTCTGCCACACAACGGTCATGAAGAATAACACAGAGAACGCCAGCAATGAGAATATTCTTCGAGGTGCTGCGGGTATTGAAAGGACGGATGAGATCACAATTAGTTATGAGCAATTTGCCAAGAAAAGTTAGAGATGGATTCACAGATGGGTTCACAGATGGATTCTCGACCCAAAGCCATGCAATTTGCAAGTCAATTTTTTTTTTTGGATACTACACTCCTTGTAGGCTGTTTTGCCAAGAAAGTGGGTTCAATTCGTAATGTTGTTGTATGTTTGTTCTATAGAAATGATTGGTCAACTTGCAGATTTTCAGGCGTCTGACTCAAATGATCAACTAGGCACTAGACTACAATTTCTTCAACTACCAACAAAATCGTCTTAAAATACCACCCCATTTCTTGAAGCCCAATTACATATCTTTCGGCACACAACCCAGACAACCCAGCAGTCAACAACCCTTCACAACCGCGATGTCCTCTGCCCCGCCAACAAGTGACCTCCCACCTAAAACATGGACGCGAGATACCAATCGTGAATTCTTCATTTCAACCGAAAAAAGCCTACTTTCTGTCAACGCGGTCAGTGCCGCATTCGATAGAGACTTCATTTACTGGGTCCACCAGCCGTTCCCAGATGAGGTGCTGTGGCAGATGCTCCACGGGTCCTTGAGTTTCGGCGTGTACAGGTGGACCCAACCCATAGAATCTGTAACTGATTCTACCACGCCGTCTTCGGAAAACACCGAGCAGGTTGGACTTGCTCGTATGGTCACAGATGGCTGTTCGTTTGCTTATCTGTCGGATACCTACGTTCTCCCCGAGTACCAAGGCAACGGACTTGGGAAATGGCTTGTGGCGTGTGTTGCTGAGGTCTTTTCCAAGGAGAATATGCCATATCTACGTCGGATTATGTTGCTCACTGATGACGAGCGCATGCAGGCTTTCTACAAAAAGATGTTTGGGGTGAAGGTCATCGGCCATGAAGAGCGAAAGGACAGGAATTTGGTGTTTATGTGTGCCAGACCAAATGCACAGGTAGATTGAAACGGCTACTCCGAATTTGGTGCTTGGTACTTGATATGCGAGCGAGGAAGCGAAACTTGTGGCCCTGGTAGCTCATATTCATCCTTTCACTCTCTACCAGGGAAGTTGCAAAGGAGTTGGCAGGTTCTTCCCAAGAACAGCTTCTGCGGTGCCGATATCTCTGTGGATAGATTAGCCTGGTTCCTGATACTAGATCAAATATCTTACTTTGGTCCTCCTGGCGCCCAGAATTCTCCAGTTTTGCTAAGATCGAACTCTTCAATGAAAGACGCAAGCGTTTTCGCCGCTTCATCTGGCGTCACGGCTGTTTTCGAATAGATATCGGGTTAGATATACCAATTTCCCGAGGCCTTTTTTTTGCAAGACCTGTAAGAGTAGTACATTGGTCACTCACCTCCACCTGCATCCCAGTACTTATCGAATCCAACGCTCTTCGTCATCTCCGTCCGCATAAATCCAGGATGTACGAGACCAACTGCAATTCCCTTCGGCTTCAAGTCCAGACTCAAAAGCTTCCCGACCATATTCAAAGCAGCCTTGCTGGCATGGTGGCCAAAGTTACCTCCGCCTTCTGTCTCATGGCGCAGTGTGATGCTGCCGCTCTCGCTGCTGAGGAGGATCACTTTACTCCCCTGGTCTAACAATCCGGCTTTCACGAGATTGTGTACCACAAAGACGGGTCCAATTGCAGAGGTTGTATACATTTGAACCTGCTTCTCCCAATCTGGAGAATCGAATGTTTCAAAGCCAAAGTATCCGGCGCTGATTATGACGGTTGAGATCTTTGTAGCTGGAAACTGCGAAACAAGCTTTTGGCCCACATCTGGTTGGGAGATATCAATTCCTGTCAGCCAGGTGACCCCTGGGCTTGGCTCTGGGTTGGAGGATCGGGAGGTTGCAAACACATGGGTCGCTGTCTTTGCGGAGTATAGTGTCCGCAAAGAGGCACCCAATCCTCGAGTGGCACCTAGGATGAGGACGTTATTTGTCATTTTGTAGGTTGAAGTAACATGAAGATATGGGTTTAGGAACGTCTTTATATTATCGACTGGGCACGCCATTGGGATGACGTAATGACGTAATCCCTCCCGCAAGGCGTCTACATGCATCGATGTAGACTTACAAGGGCTCTATGTACAGCCAATTGCTTCTGTACAACACATATAAGTTATATATAACTTGTTTTCTCCACATATCATATTTGTATCAAATCACTTTCTACAGTTAGGTGGAACTATTTTTTTATTGGACGTTACTCTCGGGTATTTTGTCTAGTCCTTCTACGGCGTATTGGCAGTCGACACAAAAATCAAGCCTGATGTGTCGCACTGGAAGTATTATCATACAATTTTGCGCTTGGATGCTACGATGCTAGTCGATCTGTCAATCGGAGTGGACCATCGAGTGGCTTAGTCATGTACTATTTAAGGACGAGATCTACCTGATAACTAGTGGCCCCTTCAGCCAGCCGGTTTTTATCTCCATGAGCCTCTGCAAAGTGCGCCTCTCGTTGGGAGCCAATCGATTCATGTGTTCTAGGGCTCAAGGATGACTGGCTTTGCCAAATTCGCCCTCTCCGTTCAAAAAGTCCGGGCTGCAATCCATAGCAGGGGAAAGTCAAGTGCAAAGGAGCAGCGTGGATCGTCTCCGAAGTAAGATCTTTTTGCGACAATCCGCGAAAACCCACTGACCCAGCTTCCCTACCAGAAAGAAACATGCAGGTCTTGCTTTACCTGTTTCATCTCCATGGGACCTCCCCGTTGAGATTCAAGTTCGCATATTTGCATATTCCGGCATCACCGACTTCCATCCACTGAGACTCGTCTGCAAGGCTTTTTGCCAACTGCTCACCAGGAATGAACATGAAATTGTCCGCCAGTATCTCCGCTTACGTCGCCACGGCACCCTCCCATCCCCGATTGACGATGATCGTACCTATACTCGAAACCCAAGCGACGATGTGGTGCTATTGTCAGACCTATTCCCGCCGTCCAAAAGCGCTAGAGGCGGCCATCTCTACACCTTCAAATACTTGCATGGGCTGAGACGAAGGCAAATGCTATGCTCGAGGCTCTGCTACTACTTGGCAGATCGAATCCTCGATCGGTTCGTCCAGACCGAACCGGCCGTCATGAGGGCCTCGTTTCCTGCAAAGCGAAACGAGCGCAATGCCCTTGTCAAACGTGGCGTAGCTAGCATACGGTTCCACCTTGCACCGCTCATGTAAGAACATCGGGAAATGCTTTACTCCAGCAAATCACTGACTCTTCTCTACCAGGTATTATACACTCTATTTCCTCGAATCATACGCATCCGTCCGGCGCGAGCACACACACACCCTCGTACAAAAGTATGAGGCAGGTCATCTGCCTGTACCCCTCCCACTCGAGGTACGCCAGAGGATGTACCGCGAGCTACAAACCCGGATCCTCCAAAGCCCTCCCTTTACCAACACGGCGGCGCTGGTTGCGACACACCACTGTATGCATTTGCTTGTTTCATACATACGCTTCGCCATGTCTCCAGATGGTCAAACTGAGATTGATGACTCGTGGGTTAGCTCGTTGCTCACATTGGCGCCGTTTGTGCGGATCGTCGAGTTTTTCTCCGCTGAGATCGGGGACGGTGGGAACCAGCGAACACAACGCAAGGACTTTATGTATAACTTCTATAATGATATGACGAAGTATGAAAAGGACCATATGAATTCGGTTGTTTTTGCGCGCGCGTCTGCCCAGAACTTGCATACTTCGGTGCAAGATATCTGGTTTGCTGCTGCTGAAGCTGAGTTGAAAGCCCGGCAAGCCATACCACACGACGTAGAGCACGTCTGGATTTGGAATGGTATTCCAATTGTTTTTGGGTGTCCGGATTGCCATCCCACGAGAGGATGGCAGGCATGATACATTGGAGGCGCCTGGCGTCAAGATTCTTATACTTGGGATAACCGGAGTTGGATAGATGAACATTTTAGCCAATTTCATTTGAATTAGATTTCATTACTATTTTATTTCTCTTCTCAAACTAAAAGAACTGTGCTGGCAGTTGTGGTCGATGTGATTTACTCCGTACCTAGGGAATTGATAGTGTTTGCTTTGTTTGCAACTGGCACGCGTCGCTATGTACATCGCCAAGTATCAATCTTCCTCGACGATATGCTTCAATTGTAGCATAAGGATTAGCCGAGAAAACTCCCAAATTGGCTTCCATGGACCAAGCAGACCCACGGCAGTTGTTCAACACTTCTTGGACTATCCACCGTCTCTCCCCTCTCCATCATGGGAAGGACTGTGAGACCCTCCTAGATGACCAGGTCGCCTTAAAAACATATGCAACGCGTCTACGTGACCATATCACAGGTGATGTCCTTGCTGGTATTCATACAAACACTGGTGCAGCAGACGACAATGCGCTCTCCAAGACAGGCGCCCTAAAAGATTGTCTATGGCGGGCAATATCTCCTCAATCATTGCGCGACGAAACGCCAAGCAGATCCCAGAATACCACATTTCCTGGTATTCTAGTAACGCTAGAATACGAAAATATCGTCTACAAAGCAGCTTTGCTCGCAGACATGGAATCATCTCCAAATCATCGCACGGGATCCACATCCCTCCCTCTTCTTCTAACCAAATTCCCAACTGCACTTCGGCAAACATTCCTCACATTCCTATCTACCAATTTCGACACTTACTGCTCGCCTCTCAGACTGCCGTCCAGTTTTCTCTGCGCGGGTCTAGAGACATACGTCGATACCCTGCGCACTCAACAGCCAAATACAAGTGACACAGTCGAAGATGTTATCAAAGAGTTACACCTCACATTGTCTTTTTCATCGTCGATCGCACCGGAGCTAAGATCTCTCAATGTCAGTGTCGCGCGCGCTTCACTAGCGGGTTTCCTGCGCGATCAGCCTGGACAGTCAGCGCCGAAGTCACGCAGTCTTCAGCATAAACTACGCAGCCCTTTCATCGGCAATCTTACTTCGTACCTGGAGACACATCTTGCCATGAAGCTGGATCTGGATGGGTCGTCTTCGAAACAGGTCACTAAGCAGCATGTGCGGCTCTCGAAGGTTGCCTGTGCTGCTTTCGTCTTGGGTAGTGAAGGACGTGTGAAGCTGGTTGTGGCTGATAGGGATTCTGGGGATGGGGACGAGGGCTCTCAAGCTCGAGGCTACAAGAATCAACTTGCTTTGGAGGCAGGGGAATCGCTTCTACGGTCGGTGATCCGGAAGGCTGTTGTGGAGGATCATTCGGCCACGTGAACTTCTGGAAGTTTTTCTGTGCCAGTGAAACTGGGACACGTTACAATATCTATGGAGCTCAGAACGAGCAGTCAGTCTGCAGTGCAAACCCATCAGTATGACCTGCCTGGATCCACAGAGCCCATGGCTTTGTTCTCGGGGCTTATCAATCTACTGGACTCGTCACCAATACACCACGGCACACCAAGTGCGAACCGGGGCAGCTAATCTGCAGCTACTAGCGTCATTCTTTGACCCAGTGCTTTATCACACCGGCATTGCGGATACTGCAATGCCGATTTCATCGCCAAGATGGCACGCTCAGGAGAGCTGATTGTGGCACATAGCAAATCATAACGGCTTACTGCAGTTCTCATTGAACCGAATCTGCTTGTTTGGGAAGAGATAATTGATCATGTCCTCTTGTCTCCTTGATAGGCGTTGCTCTATGACAAAACGTCAGGTAGAGTAACATTCATGATTATTTTTTAGATAACCGAAATGTAATATATGTCCGCAGAAACATCCAAACCGTATCCAAACACACGTCACCGATTTTTAGCAAGATATATATAGATGGAGACTATATTTCCTGAGTCTGGTTCTCAGATTCCGCCAACCGCAGCGCCTCATCAACGCTGGGCACGAAATGAGTTAATCCACCACACTCCTCAACAATACCACTCCGCTGAAACATGCGGAATACCTCCCTAGTTGGCAAACGGCAGAAGAACACTCTGACGTGTTCCTCCGTGTACGCGTGTACAATCTCCGAGAGAACCTGGGTACCAGACCCATCGATACTCGTAACGCCATGAACGTCGAAAATGATATTTTTATTATGCTCCGGGTCGCGCATGCGCGGCAGAGAGGGGTGGGTATGACTGGAGCCGTAGAGTTCCAGACGCCGCAGGCGGTTCTTAAGATCGCCCGTGTTCGCAAATGTGAGGGGTTCGGGAATCTTAACGATCAGGGCGCCTTCAATTAGCTCCACATTTTCTGGGTGGAGTTCGGCGTTGTCAAAGCGAGCGGACGTGCCGAGAACCTTGCCCAGGATCTGGATGCGAGGGTGTGTTGCGTGTCGGATGAGGATTATCACTGACAGGCCCATTCCCATCGCCATGCCTAGTTCTAGGGAGTAGAAGATCGTTGTTGTGAAGATGAGGACCATGAGAACAATCTCTGACCAGCCCCGGAGGCGGATGAAAAAGAGGAGGTCATGCGGGCATTCTTCCACTAGAGTGAAGGCTACAACGGAGATCATGGAGCACAACACTGCTTTCTATAGGGGGACATCATCGTCAGCACTCGGAAAAAGCACACAGGTATGGTGTAGGTAGGGTTGAGAGGGACGAACCGGGAGGTAGTAGAGATAAGGCAAAAGCACCATCACACATGTGAATGTGATGATGCTCAGGAAAACACTAGCCATAGGTGACCGTGCACCTGTCTGTGAGCTGAGCTTGCTTCGCCCGTATCCACCAAATGCAGGCAGAGCGGAGAAGCAACCTCCAACGACGTTGGCGAAGCCTAGTGCAACCATCTCGCGATTGGCACTCATGAACATTCCCTTGATTCCATTAGAATTGCCTTCGCCCAACCCCTTGGCCGCAACAGATGACTCAAAGAAGCCAAGTAGCGCGATAATAAACGATTTGCTCAATGCTGTGCGCACATGTTTCATACGCGCAAACTGGAAAGGCCAATTGAATGCGAATAGTCCTCCAGACCCGACCTCTGTAGGTCCAAGAATTTCGAGCCCTTTGGCTTCCCAGTCGAGGTGCCAAGCCAAAACCGCCGACAGAGCAACAACCAAGAAGCGGTCTGGGAAATAAATCACTTGAGGGATACGTGGTACAAGCATCTTTTTCAAAGTTCTGCGGAGGATCAGTATGATGAATGTAAGCTCGGGGGCGCGATACGTACCTGAACACCATGATGACACTAAAGCTAACAATCGAAACGATAGCAGTTAGTCCATGGCACTCTCGAGCGTAGCGAATGATGAAAATAAGTTTTTCAACACTGGTGCCATGGCTGACACCGGATTCTTTGGCATGCTCGGCCAGACCCAATTCAGGGATAAGCTGGTCAACAAAAATCACAAAGCCGATGGCAGTGATGAATCCTCTCAAGAATGGTCGGCTGAGCACATTGTCCAAAAACCCTAGGCGGGTCAGTCCGGCAATCAGTATCATGCCGCCGGACATAGCAGTAGCCACTCCTACGATAAGAGCGGTCTCTGTAAGGTCGTCCTCGCCTGAGATTCCTTTCATGACACTTGCTTTGACAATAGCACCCGTTAGTAGGGATCCCGCGGCCTCCGGTCCAACTACCAAGAGAGGGCAGCTTCCTAGGATGGCATAGATCATGGGATGGATGACGAAAGAGTAGAGGCCGCTGATGGGTGGTGCATGGGCAAGATTGGAGGCCAACGAGAGCGCCATCGGGATGTAGATGGACGCCACAGTCAATGCAGCCATGAGATCTCCGCGCAGGAATGACCAATGATATTGTTGAATCCAATTGAAAAAAGGAATATAATACGATATGTATCTGCCATTGTTTCGTCAGCTACCAGTCCCAAGATAGGCTACGAGAGTGCTCGTAGGGCATGAATAAGATACAACCTACTGCTTATTCGTGTCGGTTATTGGAAAAGTGAAAGATGATTTCATCTGTGACGGAGTCTCTGAATCTGGGACTGACTCCGGGTGGTCTACTACACCTCTAGGGCGACCGGTCGCGCCGTCCGCCACTTCGTGTCCGTTATATCCACTTGCATCGCCCGACCCTCCAATATATGACTGTCTTCCCACATCTTCTACCTGGGGCGAGAATGTGCCATGGCTGCAGCGCCTTTCACCGCATGCAGGACCGGCCTGGAGGTATGACTCCAGAAGCCGGGTTCTCACATCTGGTTCGCTTGTAACCCCAGTGCCGGTTTGGCTGTCCTGTGCCGTGTGATTATCATGGCTAGAATTTGTCGAAATCCCAAGGCCGGCTTGAGGTGATGAACGAAAAGCGTCGACAATGCGGTCTCGTAGAGTCCGACGTCCAACTCCGTCGGACTCCCCGGGGAGTAACGAACTGGTCTCAGACATGATTTGGAAAGTGATTTGAGGAGCGTTAGGTCGAAGAGTTAGACATGAACTCGCCCGCCATAAATGCCGGTTATAATATTATGTAAAAGATTGAAAGCAATTGTAATAACCCCAGCCCCGAATTGTTTTATCGGCCAGGCAAGGGCGCGCTAGACCGATAAGCGGGGAACGCAGGCGTTATCGTTAATTTAATGCGATCCTCGGAGAATGACTATGCAATGAAGAGGTAGAGCATGGTCTTAGAAGAACTTCAGGGAATCCTCTGATTTGTAGAAAGGTTGGGTGTCATCAAGTACTAAGAGTATAAAACCTTAAAAACATGGCCGTCTTGCCGTTGATTTCTGTTGACGTAATTGATTGATGTGCCAGCCAAGATCAACATTGGAAGGCGGTGTGGATAACACCACGTGACTATTAACCACGTGACTATTCAGGTCAATGTGGGTTTTGAAGTCCGCCACAAAGAGATAGATTGTGCCTCATTCACGTCGCCTATCCCCTCTGCGCTCCTGTTTTCCGGACCATACGATCACTCATATTCCATTGGTCACCGCCTCGATCGTCTCGATTGTGCCATCAAATCCGTCCCTTTTGCACCTAAGATTTCCCCGAGAAAAAAAAACAGCACCCCGCCAAGATGTCTTTAACAAACTGTCGGTTCTATGAGGAGAAGTACCCGGAGGTGGACAGCTTCGTCATGGTGAATGTCAAGCAGGTATAGATTAACTGAATCTTGAACTGGGAAACCAAAGCAACTGGGACTGATTTTTGTGTGAAACGAGCTAGATCGCCGAGATGGGCGCATACGTGAAGCTGCTTGAATACGACAACATCGACGGCATGATCCTCCTCTCAGAACTTTCCCGCAGACGTATTCGCAGTATCCAGAAGCTCATCCGTATTGGGCGCAATGAGGTCGTCATCGTGCTTCGTGTCGACAAGGAGAAAGGCAAGCATATCCCATTTGCTTGGTGGAACCTGAGAACTAACTTGTCAACTTGAAGGTTACATTGATCTGTCAAAGCGACGTGTGTCCCCGGAGGATGTCATCAAGTGCGAGGAGCGTTACAACAAGAGCAAGGCAGTGCACTCCATCATGCGCCACGTCGCAGAGGCCACTCAGACCCCACTGGAGACCCTATACGAGACCATCGGGTGGCCTTTGAACCAGAAATACGGCCACGCGCACGATGCCTTCAAGATCTCCATTACGTATGTTCTTGTTCTTTTTATCTCATGATAGGATTTGAACCCCTCTGACAGCTATTTTCTAGAAACCCCAATGTCTGGGATGAGATCACCTTCCCCAACGCTGCTGTCAAGAGCGAGCTGCAGCAATACATCAGCAGCAAGCTGACTCCCCACCCTACCAAGGTCCGTGCCGATATCGAGGTTACTTGCTTCGGTTACGATGGAATCGATGCCGTCAAGGATGCCCTCCGTACCGCTGAGGCCGACAACACCCCCGAGAACCAGATCAAGGTCCGACTGGTCGCTCCCCCTCTCTACGTCCTGGCCAGCCAATGTCTCGACAAGACCCTCGGTGTCAAGTTGCTTGAGGCTGCCATTGTGAAAATTGAAGAGCGTATCAAGGCGAACGGCGGTAGCTGCACCGTCAAGATGGCTCCCAAGGCCGTCACTGAGCACGACGATGCGATCCTGCAGGAGCTTATGGAGAAGCGCGAGCGTGAGAACACTCAGGTCAGCGGAGATGAGGACTCGGAGAGCGATGAGGGCGTTCCCGAGTAAGTAACGGGTTACAACTTCGAGTCGAGGGGCATACAGCGGTCATCAGCGCTAGAATTCAAAGCTGGAATCACCGCTAGAGGAGAGAGTTGGTCAAAGATGGATAGAAAAAGCTTGCACATATCGGAGAAAGGCTCGATGGGCCAGTGTACTGATGGGCAGGATTGCAGTCAGAACTCGCTCTTTAGCCAGGGCTGTCGCCTGAACTTCGGGTCTGGGGATGATATATCCACGCCAATGCATGCGCTGGATGCCTATTAGGGTCGAAATTCTCGTTCCCACCGTCTGTCAAAGACGGGTCCACACAGGGTACAAGTTCTGATACACATAATGTTTGCGATGCAACCGAGACGTTCAATGCCAGTCATGCTTTAAATGCAAATCGTATCCTTGTAGAGACATAAGTACGTGTAGATCCAATGTACATAAATCCCCCTTGAATCGAGATTTATTAAATGGCGGGGAGAGCTGAAGCTTATCTATCGCCGATCATCATTGGCCCCCCTCAAGCCAAAATCGGTGAACGAAACTTTCCCCCCCTTCACTCTTCTTGTTTTCCATTTCTCATTCTATGCGATATGGGACATTGGACAAATCTATTTACCGCCGATCGTGGCAGGACTCGGCATCGTATCGAGGTGGAACGTCGTCGGTGTACGTCATCGTCCAACGCGCTGAGGAACACGGCTAACAAGTCGCAGTGCTACCTGCCTATGTTGCCGATGAGTCTGATGCCTCTGATGCTTCAAAGGAAATTGCAAAGGTTGCTCTTCGGTTAAAATATCAAATCGAGCAGGTTGTCTCCTGTGAAGTAGAGGAGAATGTCTTGACCGACCCAAACAGCCGTATCATCACGGATGATGTGGTTGCGACTGCTAAGCAGGCGGGTGGAGATGAATACAAAGCATGCGTTGTTTATTGTCTTCTGGTTTGTCTGCGATGGTTCAAGATGCAATCATCTGTCGAGCTTTGGGATTCAGATCTCCATGAGATTCGGGCTGTGGCTTGCGAGGTCATCGCCAAGCGCATGTAATTGCTTCTTTTGCCATTTCGCGTTTTGTGCTATTCACTAACTGAAAACAGCATCGAATCCGAGCAGAACCAAGATTACGTGCTGAGAGACATCTTACTCAAGCGATACTCTATCTTCAGTGAAGGTGTAGAGACTGATCCCGCCAATGTCATTGAACGATCGGTAGATCTTCATGCCTTGAGGATCATCAGCTGTGCCCCGTACCAGAAATGTATCCAGTACCTGTGGAGAGGTTGGATCTGTCAGGAAGAGGGCAACCCAACTAACTTTGTCGAATACAGCGAGAAGGATAACACCGATTATTGGGTTCATTTCCATCCTGATCGGATGCGAACTCCTCTGTATCAGAATGTCTGCCAAATTTTGTTTTCCTTGATCTACCTTGCGATTTATACCGCTGTTATCAATACCGTGAACCCAACCGGTGATCTGGATGTGGCCGAGGCCATACTTTACGGAATGACTCTTGCGTTCATCTGCGACGAGGGGATCAAATTTTGGAAGGTTGGATGGAATTATCTGGAATTCTGGAATGCCTTCAACTCAACCCTCTACACTATCCTGGTGGTCTCCCTTGCACTGCGTTTTGTTGCCTTGGCACACTCATCGTCTACCCACGATGAACAAAGGCAGATATACAATGAGCTCAGCTACAACTTCCTCGCCTTTGCAGGCCCTATGTTCTGGATACGCATGATGCTATATCTTGACTCGTTCCGCTTCTTCGGTGCTATGTTTGTGGTTCTTCGAGTCATGATGAAAGAGAGTTTGATATTCTTCGCCCTTCTATTTGTGGTTATGGCTGGCTTCTTCCAGGCCTTTGTCGGCATGGCCCAAGTGGATCCCGATATCCCCCTCCACCGAAACATTCTCCAGGGAATGATTAATAGTATCATGCAGAGTCCCGAGTTCGACACTTTCCAGGAATTTGCATTTCCCTTTGGCATCATCCTCTACTATGTGTTCAACTTCATTGTTATGACTAGTAAGTTTACATGCAACTTGTTTTGAGGTGATGTTAACAATTATCAGTTTTGTTGAACATTCTCATCGCCTTATACAACAGCGCATATGAAGATATCTCTGGCAACGCCACGGACGAGTACATGGCCATCTTCGCGCAGAAAACCATGCAGTTCGTCCGCGCCCCAGATGAAAATGTCTTCATCCCACGTACGTATTTACTCAATTCAGATATAGCACAAATGTGACTAATTTTCTCTGGGTAATAGCGTTCAATCTCGTTGAGATTCTATTTCTGATCGCCCCATTCGAATGGTGGCTTTCGCGGGAGGCTTACGCCAAGGTGAATGATATTGTAATGGGCGTGATATATTCGCCGCTGCTGGTCGTTGCCGCCTGGGTTGAGACCCGCCAGGCGCACCAGATTCGATGGAATCGCCGCCATGGCGAAGAAGATGATGACTGCGCTCAGGAATGGGAGCATGTGGCCAAGGAGGTCAATTTTGATCTTGATGATACTTGGAAACAGCACGTAGTTGAGTCCACACCGGATATTAAGGTTGATAGCTGTACACATGAACTCAGAGAGCTGAAGGAGCAGGTTAGGATGTTGACGGAGATGGTGAAGGGATTGACTCAGGAGATGGAAAAGAAGGTGGATGGAGCAAGCTAGGAAGTCCTGAACTGTATAGTTAAGATACTATACTAAGCATCTATGGGATGTTGGATTCACGAGTCATCGTGACACCATCTCCAAGGGATTACATTCGGAGAGATGAGTATTCATGAGAATAAAGTTGCCTTTTTGAGATCCTCAGAGAAAGCCAAGCTCTATCATACATAATCCATACACAGGTATCGCAGTGGACCATGTTATTATTGGCTATAGAGCCACTATCGAGGACAGACAAAATTAGAAGCAATGGCTGGCCCCAGGGGAATAGAGGAAAGAGCACCGAAATTCGAAGCAAGTACCTGTGCTTCGAGTGAATTATGACTATGTGTTTCCTGTAGAGGGCCGCTATCCATTAGACTCCCTCTGTCTCTTTGCCAAAGAAATCCTCCCAGAGTCCAATTTAATCACCAAGCAACCCGCATCGACACCTCAATATCGAGAAATCATTGCACAGCAACAGGCAGAGCAATAATGGAGGCAATCTTCTCCCGTTGACGATCAAGTTGTGAGAGCTTCGCTCGATGGGGCTTGCCAATACCTGTCCGTGGAATTTCGTCCACAAAGATTACACCTCCATCTAGGGCTTTATAGCTGGCTAGTTGGCCTTGAATCAAGCTTGCCACTTGATCTGCTGTAGTCTCGGGGAATGTACCAGTGCGGACGACATAGGCTCGGGGAACCTCGCTGCTGCCATCAGGGAGCATGACGCCGATCACAGCTGCGTCTTTGACACCCGGGTCCGTCAGTAAAATTCCTTCAATCTCTGCAGGGGCGACGGAATATCTAAATCAAGCACGATATGTCAGTCTATCATCAACTGGGTTAGATGTTCTATGGAGGAGAAAGAAGGAGAAGAAGGTAAAAAAGGACTGAGGTTAGAGAATTGGATGACTTGCGCTCGAACTTTGATGAGATCTTTGGTCCGGCCGATGACATGGTAGTTTCCGTCTTGCACATGAAACATGTCTCCCGTCCGGAACCATCCTTGCTCGTCTTTGTCATCGGTCCGCCCTTTATATCCCAAGAGGAGTCCCGGCCCACGGACATACAACTCTCCAGGAGAGTCTGATGTCCCGGCGACATCTTCGCCCGTGTCGGGATTGACAAAGCGCAGCTCGTATCCGGGCAGTAGAGTCCCCACACTGCCGAACTGTGGTGTTACCCCGAAGCGATTCTGGAAAACCACTCCCACCTCGGACATACCCCAAAGATTTCCCGCTACAGCATCCGGTGACAGGAGGCTCTGAAAGTGCTGCATAGAGTGCCCGTCGATGGGGGCACCGGAAATACCGATATAGCGCAGGGTGGACAAGCTCTCAGCTACATGCAAAGAGGACTTGTTTAGAATATGGACCATGGCAGGCACCATGTATGTCTCCGAGATGTGGTGTTGGCGGATGCTGTCGAGGAAAGCGGAAATTTCGAAGCGTGGAAGAACGTACAGAGGCTCGCCGTACCGGATGGGGAAGATGTTGCCCCAGAAGTCACCGAAGGAATGGTACAGTGGCAGTGCCATCAGACGGACGACGGGGTATGGCACTTGGTAGTGAACGCTCAGATGGTGGGAAATGATCGTGTGGTGGGTTCGAATCGCGGCTTTGGGGAGCCCGCTGGTGCCACTAGTTAGGAACATGGCAGCCGGTGTGCTCTTGCTAAGTTCGCTATCCTCGAAACGAAGCCAGTCAGACTCCCCATACTGGAGCAGATTCTCCAAGCGGGTAGATTCGACCGCTGTCTCGGTACTGGGATCCTCCGTCTGCCCCGCCTGGCTGTGTGCAAATTGGACTATGGTTTCGATGGACTGTTCATCCACCAGAAGAGCTTGACTTGAAGGAATTCCCTGCAGGTTGCACACCTCCAAAACCCTGGATAAGGCACTTGGAGCAGTGATAATCAACCGAGGCTCGGCGAGACGAAGCAAATGAGTCAATTCATGTAGAGGACTAGCCACGTCGCAGCCCATATAAACTCCTCCGGCACCAACGATAGCGAAGAAAAGAGCAGAGTGTATGACCTATGTTAATGTTAGGAGCATATCATAATGATGGAGCAGTGTGATTACACTATTCTCTAGTTGCACGAGGACACAATCGCCTCGTTCCACACCCCGGGCTCTGAGGCCAGCAATGAGTGATCGCACCAGCCGTCGGAACTGTATGGCGTTAAAGGCGCGCAGGGGATTCCGGGCGTCGATATAGATGGGCTTAGATGGGTCAAACGCAGGACCACTAAAAGCAAAGCTGACTAGGTCCGCCTCGTGTGGCTCCATATCGTAACTGTTCTCGGGTGCTATTGAACTGACATGCAGAACTTTGTCCTGCAGGAATTTACGCTCTTTAAGTACTTGACATTCGCAGACCGCCCCTATGACTTAGATCGACACTGCACGAGACAAGTATCATGCAGATGACTATTGAGAAAGAACCCACGCCACCAACTCGTATTATATAGATCTAGCCTAAGCCATACTATTTTGAGCCCACGCTGTCATCACAGAGCTTTGAAGCAGCTGCATGCGCTAATTCACCCACAGATGCGCCACTGAGAATTAAAATAACCCCGATATCGACCGTCAATTCTTTCTTAAACCATTGACTTAGTCCAACAGCGATAAGCGAGTCGACCCCAAGCTCTGGAATCAGCGTGTCCGGGGAGAGTGGTGCATCTTCTGTCAAATTCAAGCTGGTCCGCATTTTCTCCATGAGACAGCTCACGATTGTCTCGGACTTTTCCTCCAAACTCGTCGCCGCAGCCACAAGGTCCTTGGTCGACAGGGTCTCAAGCGATGAAGGCTGATCCTGACTCGCTGCGGCCGTGTAGGAGTAGAATGGCCACAGTTTTGGCACTGGACACGCCATACAACCATTCTGCAAGCTCTGGTGTCGAAGGCCCGCGATGAACTCAGCGTTGTAAGTGGAATCTGAACGCTCGCAGAGAATCGCTTCGGCGAGTATCTCATCGATGTCCCGCTGAGATACAGTCACTGGACCATACCAAGGGGGCTGATTGAGAAAAGAACTGTCAATGCCGTGGACCCCATTCAGATATACTATGCTCGCCGGCCTGCCCTGGCTCCGACGGTGGCGGACCAGCGAGGCCATTTTCTCAGACATAGCCGCAGTCATTGCCTGGTCCGCGTGGCCTAACACTCCTGCAATAGATCCGATGAGCACCCAAAAGTCCAGGGTTGGGGTCTTGTGGAGCTCATCTAGCTGCTGCAAACCTCTCAAAACCGGATGTAGATGGTTCTGGAGTAGATCCGCGGTGAGCTGGGACAAGGAGCAGTCGGGTAGAGGCGGGGGTTGAATTAGAACTCCTCCCACTACGGGGGGAAACGCATGAGGAATATTCTGATGCAAACCGGTGACGGAAATGCGGTCGCTCAGGTTTCTGGCATCGATTAGCTTATGTAGATGAAAATACCTGGGTGTGCCACTTACATTTTTGAGACCGCTATGCGCGTTCCCCGTCGAGAAACCTCTTCCATCCACCACGCATCTGGCTCCGGACTGAAGCTAGCAAGAAGAATCCATTGTGCCCCATGTGCTGCCAGCCAGAGACAAGCAATATGGGCTAGTTTGCTGGCTAGGCCTACGAGTATGTAAGTTTTCTTCTCCGAGAGCTGCACTTGGGAACTGGCAGTCGGTATCTGGGCGAGCACTGGGGTCGGAGAGTTCCAATCCACAACGACTTCTTGGGAATCGATGGTGGGGTGCTCAGCAACACTGCCAATTGGCACCGAACCCACTGAACTCGGTGGGAGCGCCTTGCGGCCGGTGTACGCCACTAAGCAGGCGGTTAGGAAGGCCTTGGCTATGAGTGACGAATCATCCCCATTGATCGGCCCTATTGACGCAGAGGCACGATAGAAATCCTCCACATGGATTCGTGCCGCGTTCTCAGGGAAGAGCGATAGCATACGCTCATATACATCCTGTCCACGGCGATGCAGGACCGCTATGGCCGACACATCCGAGGGAAGTACTTGAGACAATTGCCGCGCAGTGCTATGCTCGTGCAGGAGCAGCATCGGTCTCTTTTTGTCCGGGTTGCTTGTGCTGGTGCTGAAAACGACTTTGCCATCACGCCGGGTCAGCATTTGGTGGAAAATAGACTGGAGGACCCGGTCAGCCTCGTGCACCACAAGTGTCCCCGATTGTGGGACTTGTTCGACTAGGTATCCCGCCAACAGAGCAGCTGCTGTGGCGCGTAAATAAGACTGCTCGTGGGCTTCCAACACTGTGTCTGGCACTGACCACGCCCAGGAGTCCGGGACGATGACCTGAGATGCAATGTGGGACGACAGAGCGATCATCCTCTTGTTGCTTCTAATGTCCCGCCCTATGACCAGCCGCAGGAATATGGCCCCTGCTACCCGCACGGCGGCGAGACTGGAATATCGTACTCGCAGACAAAGAGTCGGTCCGTAGCTTGTGGTTACCGGCGGATCAGCCATCGAGAGAAGGCGGAACCCTTCACAATTTCTATCAGCCGTAGCAGGAAGAACCTGTACTACTCCCTTGCCGAGGTCCACACAGTCTGTCACTCTCTGGCGCCTGGCTAGATGGCGCAGCCCAGTAGACTGGTCATGGTATTGACGAGGAATACGGAACATGGAGCCGTCATATTGAATTTCGGGCTCAATGCAGTCCAGCCCGCACGAACCAGGGCATTCTTGAGCTGCACTGGCTCGAACAAAGCGCTCAAGAGCGGTTGCCAAAATTTCCGCTGACACCCCAGCCGGATCTGTGATCTGTAGCAGCTGCAGCTGATAGGAGGAGGTTTCAGAGGACAGAACGCTGCGAATGAGACCTTTCGCCAGTCCTGCATCAGGGTGATCGATCTCCTCACAGGTCACCAATAACATCCGCTTACTGACTGTGATCAGTCTCTGCAGCTCGCTCAGGCTAGCATCGGTCAGATCTCGATCATCGACGAGGTACAGAACAGTCAGCTCAGACAGAACCTCGTCCTCAATTAGATCTAGGGATGGTGCATGAGAAATTTGAATAAATTCGTCCTGCACCAATTCAGCAAGATCTGACATAATGCAGTCTACCTCTTCGGCGTCACTGTCAAGCAACAGCAGGTCTCCGCGGCGCGATAGTTCCGTATGACTGTCTGGGGCCCGACAGAGAAGGAGTGAGAAGTCCTCGGGGGTTTCAATTTCTCGGGGCGTATCGAGCGACTCCAGGCCATAGAACCCGTTATCAGACAGTAGTTCAACCCAGTGCTCCCTGGCGGTGACTTGCTCACCAGAGCAGTATCCTTTCTCGGTCTCTGTACATCTCATCGGAGGGCCGAATAGAAGATTCAAATATGTGGTACTGGGATTCGTTCGCACCAGTAGGACCAGGAATCCGCCAGGCTTGAGCAAGCGACGGATATGGGCCACTGCGGCCTCTTGTAGAAATACCGCAGTTGTTATTAGCACCATGTCGTAGGATTGCTCCCGATAGCCCTGCTCGATAGGGTCCTCATTGATGTCCAAGGTTTTGTGCGATACCTCGGCAGATTGCTCAAGGTGGTCCCCGGCCAATCGCAAGCCAGAAACGGAGGTTCCCGCATGGGTGAATGATCTGTAGGTCCGACCCATCTTCTTTAATCCAGAGTGAACATGACCTCCAAATTGGCCGATCTGGAGGATGTTCATCTGTGGGAAGCGGAAACACGTTTGGCTGACGACAGATACGAGCTCGTCTTCTAGGTACGAGACTTGCGCGTCATCCTTCAAATATTGACTTTCCTCGTCGACGAACGGCCAACCCTCTCTCTGAAGACCCGATTCACGCAGGACGCAAGGTAGGCGCTGGCCCACCGCAGCAATCGCCGAGAGACCAGGGTCCTTTATTGATGGGCTCGGTCGAGCTGCCAAGTCCTCAATTTTCTGGTCCAACCATTCAGATGCGTCTATGGGATCTGAAGCTTGGGGAGCATTCGCAATGCATTGACTCATCCATGTAAGCAGATGAGTACCATCACAATCCAATCCGCTTCGCTCCGAGTTCGTCAGTCCATTGCTGGCCTGCTTGAGATACAGTAGCGCAAGCTCTTCTCGGAGAGAGTGTAGCTGTGAAATAACTGCGGGCAATAGGTGTGATGTCTTCTTCAGAGTGGGCTCCAGCGGTCCCCACTCGGTCTGGGAAAGGACCTGCGTATCGTTCGGTGCATTCCTAGATGGCTGACATACGAGAGAAACACCTTCGAGCTGGATGGCCTTTTCCCCATTCATAGTAAAGATGTCAATATCACCGCAAATCCGATCCCCATCGACATGTGTCAGATAGCTTGCTATCGTCATTTCCTTTCCCTGCCAACCAGAGGCACATAACACGGGGTTGACCCAGGTACTCTCGATATTTTTGGACAGGAATGGGCCCGTCAGCAGCGTCTCTTCGGGCCCGCCAATCGCGGCAATCATTGTTTGAACTGCAAGCTCTAAAATGGCTGGGTGAAGAGTCATAGGCTCATCAGAATCGGGAGAGGGAACGAGCACAGTTCCGACGGCGAGATCTTGCCTTTTTCGGAGTCCTGTTAGCGCAGCGAACGAGCCAGTGTAGTGATAGTCGGCACGATTCAGGCTGTCATAGAACTCAGTGATGTCCACGGGTCCTAAGGCCGGAGCTATCTGGTCTTGTGGTGGTAGGAGAGCACTTTCTGGATCCCCTGGATGCATGATCATCTTGGCTGTTGCACACTGAACGAGCTCTCCAGATACAGCAGCTTCGCAACAGAACAAAGCAGTAATTACTCCATCATGTGAGTGAATACCACTCACGGTGACAAGAACCTCCGTGCCGATGGCATCGTTCTGGATGGGCAGTTGGGAGTGGACGGCCAAATCTTTGACATTCAGCAAGCGCAGTCCCTGGGTCTGTGCCACCATCACGCCTGCCTCCAGCGCCATCGATATATATCCAGTCTCAGGGAAAACAGGTCTCGGTCCGGCACGACGGTCAGCCAACCAGGGTAGCTCCTCTGGCCGCAGGTAGTTTCGCCAACGGAACTCTCCTGTTCCGTTATCCGGACTAAGAGCACCGAGAAGTGCGTTCGGAGGTGCAACACGATGGCTGTATTTCAATGACATTCGCGACTGCGCCCAGTAAGTCTGAGAGTGGTCGAAAGGGTAGAATGGTAGCGCATCTACCAGCACAGGTGACTTCTCTTGATCAAAGAGTGAGATATAGTTTGTGAGGCGGACGACATTGGGGCCGAGGTGCGCCCAGGACGATCCCAGGGCCGCTGCCCAAGTATCGAGGCCGAGCTTTCCTCTCTCAGCAAGGGCAAGGTAAGGAATTGCTGAGTGACCCGAGTGCATTTTAGACAGCGTTTGTAGGACGGGCCCTCTCAGTGTCGGATGTGGTCCGATCTCAACAATGAGATCTGGTGGTCCAGCCTCTCGTACGGCGGCCTCCAGCGCCTGGGAGAACTGGACAGGACGCAGCATATTCTCGACCCAGTACTCCGCCATCAGTTCTTTCTGGTCATGCCCAGTCATGACCTCCCCGGAGTAGACGCTGGAGTACCAGCGCGCGACAGACGCTGTCAACGTGGCAGGATAGGCTTGCATTGCCTTGCGATATGGGTCTGCGCACGGCTTCATATGGGGAGAGTGATATGCGGTATCTACTCGAAGCATACGCGGAGTGAGGCCCAGGCTCTTCAGCAGCCATTCCAACTCACGCAGGCACTCTGCGTCACCGGATAAGGTGACGCTGGACGGCGAATTAGCTGCGGCAACGCTGATGCGTCCGGAATAGGTTTCTAAAGCGCAAATGGTCTGTGCCTGTTGCCATGTCAGATTGACAGCCATCATCCGGCCTGTCGGATCGCGTGACTCATCAATGGCTCTTCCCCGAAGGTATGCAATGCGGATTGCATCCGAAGCCGTCAACACACCCGCAGCATAGGCTGCTACAATCTCCCCAGAAGAGTGGCCGACAACAACGGTAAGTTCAATTCCTACCGCACGAAGGATGTTGACTTGTATGATTTGCAACGCTGTCCGTAAGGGGAGAGAGAGAAGGCCCTCGTTTACGCGCGAAGAAGATGCCGGTCGTGACAATTCCTCGAGAAGAGAAAATTGTGGACGAAGGTCCAGAGGGAGTTTATCCAGAGCTTCCTCCATATCGGCCATCCATTGTCGAATTGAGGGACTTGCCTCAACCAGATCAAGCCCCATTTGCGGCCACTGGACTCCTTGACCCGTAAAGATGCCCATAACACGCTTGGGACGACTGCTGAACCTGGAGACGATGGAGGTGGGTTTACTCGTGGCCCTTCGACTGAGTTCGGTATCGATCTGATCTTGCAGTTCCCGTACCGAGTGCGCCATTAGCACCAGGCGGTGGCGATGAGTGGAACGTCGAGTCCACAAGGACACTGCCAGATCAACAAGACTGACTGTTGCGTGTTCTCGGAGGAATGTCGCGTAGGACTCCATAACAAATGTGAGTGTCCGCTCAGAGGCAGCAGAGAAGACAAAGGGCACACTGGAAGGCATGTTGTGGGACAGGCTGAGCTCCCGGCGAGTGTAGCTTTCTAGGACCACATGCACATTGGCACCCCCAAAGCCGAAGGAGTTCACCGAAGCTCGTCGAGGACAGCCATCTGGAACTGCAGGCCACGGGATGCACTCTGTGGGAACACATAGCTGAGCGGCAAATGGTTTTATCTTTGGATTGAGCTGCTTCATCAGGAGATTGGGAGCAATCATCCCGTGTTGCAGCGACAGAGAAGCCTTGATCAACCCCGCCAGTCCAGCAGTGGCCTCTGTATGTCCAATTATGGTCTTGATTGATCCCACATACAGTCGACTGGTCGGGTCTGGAACCGATTCAGGCCCAAAGAAGCTTGAGTTGATTGCGGCTGCTTCCTGGGGATCTCCAGCCTGAGTCCCGGTCCCATGGGCCTCGAAATACTGGCACCGATCTGCGGGCCTGTCTTGGGGAAATAGCCCCGCGCGTGCATAGGTAGCGAGGATCAATGACTGCTGTGCCTTCGAATTAGGCATCGTGATCCCCATTGTTCGCCCATCCGAATTTGCCCCGGAGGCACGGATCACGCACTCGATAGGATCCCCATCTCTGATTGCATCCTGCAGTCGTTTCAGAACCACCGAAGCCACTCCTTCACCACGTGCGTAGCCGTCAGCTTTGCTGTCCCACATTCTACTCCGGCCGGTAGGGGACAGCATCCGTGTTTTAGAGTCTGCGATATAGGCATTGGGCGACAGGATCAGATTGCTCCCTACTGCCACCGCCATGGAACAGTCATCGTTCTGCAAAGCTTCAATTCCGAGATGAACAGCCAGTAGACTTGAAGAACATCCAGTGTCAACTGCCATGGAAGGGCCTTGCCAGTCAAAGTAGTAAGAAATACGATTAGCCATGATTGACGGCGAGTTGCCCGTGACCATATACGCTGGGAATGCCTGGGGATCCATGGCCTGGATCTGATTGTAGTCGTTGCGAAGGGTACCACAGAACACTCCAGTCTTTGAGTGCTGCAGTGCGTCTACTCGTAACCCCGCCGCATCAAGCGACTCATACACGGTCTCTAGGAGCAACCGCTGTTGCGGATCCATTGCCACCGCTTCTGTTGGCGAGATATTGAAGAAAGCCGCATCAAAGGCTTTAATATCCTCGTCCAAGAAGTAGGATTCCTGGACGTTTGTTGTGCCATGGTGGTCTCCATCTGGATGATAAAAGGCATTGATATTGAATCGGTTGGCCGGAACTTTGCGCGCAATATCACGGGGGTTTTGGAGAAGTTCCCACAGTTTCGAAGGAGAGGAAGCCCCACCAGGGAAGCGGCATCCTGTACCAATAATGGCAACAGGCTCTGTTGTTTTCATTGCGAGTTTATGTTGAGGGAAGTGTGAAACGTGAGATTAAAATAATTGGTAGTCGGGCTGGTGTAGCTATACCGAGAGTATGTACATAGATATGGAAAACGCAGGTTGCCTTGTCTACTGCCACCATCCCGTCAGCATTACAACTATTGAATGAATGACGAAAATCGACCTATAGACCACTTTCTGGACATAGATAGATCACGGACTAGCTATCCTATTTGGGAAGCATCACCTGCATTCAATACAGCAGCCACAAACTAGCCAGATTTGGCTTTGAGCAGCGGTGAAAAACAATGACACTAAAGAACATGTCAGGTTCCTACATGCATATATTGTATGTATGCGTCAATCCAAGAGTAATCCCTGTAAGAAGAGGAGTGGAGTAGGAACGTTCAGATATCTTCGTATCTTTTTCCTTCTTTTACTGCTCACTCTAAGCGTAATAATAGTAGCTGATACCTGAACCCAACAATCTTGAGACAACATGGACAACGTATCTCTGGGTTTCAACTGGGTCTGGCCAGTGGCCATCTCGTTCCTGGGGCTTTTGACGCTTTTCTTTGTCTCACCACGCCCTTTCCCATCAACCTTGACGGTAATCAATGGTGGAAGACCTTGGGATATCTTTCGCACCACGGCGAAGAAGCGATTTCGCTCAGACGCGGCACGCCTTCTAAAGAACGGCTTTGAAAAGGTCTATATGAGACAAACTACATTATTTAGAATATAATGCTGAACATCTCTTGTCATGCCAGTCTCCTGATGCCTTTCGCATTCTCACTGATAATGGGCCCTTGCTGGTCTTGTCACCTCAATACGCTCGAGAGGTTCGCGGCGATGACAGACTCAGCCTGGACCATTTCATTGCATCGGTTCGTCTTGTTCCATGTCCAATTACTTCCTAGTTGTCATTAATAAGCCTCCGCTGTTTAGGAGTTTCACCCCAACATCCCAGGTTTCGAGCCGTTCAAGTTGATCCTGGATCCCAAGAACCCGTTGAACACGATCCTGAAGACCAACCTCACACAAGCACTGGGTATTTCTATCCTCCGACTTGACTCTTGTGCAACCCATTCCGTGGCTAATCTTACTTCTCTGAGTAGCATATATGACAGAGGACTTGTCTGCGGAGGTTACAGAGGCACTATCCGCAACCTGGACCGATGACTCCGGTGAGCTCCAAACTAAATGATTGGCAGATCTCCTTTTATAAATGCTAACGATTTCCTCGATTGTGATAAAAGAGTGGCACGAGGTCAGCGTAAGTCAAACAGCTCTCAAGCTTGTCGCACAGATGGCGTCCAAGGCCTTTATAGGGCAAGTAAGATGTCGGGATCCCAAGTGGCACAACATTATCATCACCTACACGCACAACGTCTATGGGGCAGCACAGGCACTCCACTTTTGGCCCAGCTTCCTACGACCCATAGTGGCACGGTTTTTGCCCGCATGCCAAACGTTGCAAGCTCAGATTGTCGAGGCACGAGAGATCCTGGAGCCCTTGGTGGCCGAGAGACGGGCCGAGAGAGCCAACCGAGTCGCTCAGGAGAAGCCTCCACTGTCTCGTGGGGATATCATTGATTGGCTAGAGGATTCTTATGGCGACCAACCGTATGATGCCGTGGCTGCACAGCTGCTGCTCTCGTTCGCTGCTATCCATGGAACCTCCAATCTCTTGACACAAGTGCTCGTGGATCTTTGCAGTCATCCGGAGTTGGTACAAGATATCCGGGCAGAAGCTGTATCTGTTCTAGGTAAAGAGGGGTGGACCAGGGCTGGCTTGTACCAGCTCAAACTAATGGACAGCGCACTGAAGGAAAGCCAACGCCTGGCGCCAAACAGATTGCGTGAGTGGGCCCTTCTCCCTGCCCCCAATTTGGTCATGAAAAAAGCTAATCCAGGTGCGCTTTGACAGTATCCATGGGACGTATTGCGCAAGGGGATATGGACCTGTCTGATGGTCTTCGTATCCCCCGAGGCACAACTCTCATGGTCTCTGCCCACAACATGTGGGACTCTGCGATTTACCCTGATCCCCAGCAATACGACGGCTACCGATTCCATAAACTACGACAGGTATCAGGGCAAGAGGGCCAGCACCAACTGGTGTCCTCGACGCCGGATCACATGGGGTTCGGATACGGGAAGCATGCTTGTCCCGGGCGGTTTTTCGCCGCAGCCCAGATCAAAGCTGCCCTATGCAATATCCTTCTCAAGTATGACCTCGAATACAGGGGTGGGCAGTCACCGAGTGTGTGGAGCCAGGGCATTCATCTGTTTCCAGATCCGACGTCTAGAATCTACGTCCGTCGACGGAAAGAGGAGATTATTTTGTGACCAGTGTCTGACTATGCGGACTTAATCGAATGCAAGGATCCTCTGTGGTTGATATTAGAATTTATCATGAGGATTGAGCAAGATTTTGGCATGTGGAGCCCGTCATGCAGAGGGCCGATCTGGAGATCGTGATCGGGAGAAATCTAGAGACAGTATCTTTTTGAAACTAGCAGAGGAACAATATAATTGGTTTTATTTTGCAAATAGTTCCACAGTACTACCATTCTCTTAGGATCAAGATGCTCTAGTATTGGAGTGTTATGTCTGCATCTATCTCGCTACACCTCCAGGGCCGCTCCACCCAAGTGATCATTAACCCTTCTACTGCGATTTCCAGCTTCAGGCTCTAAGAATACACGCTGTAAAGTTCACGTGAGAGAGAGATAACTGCCTAATTGCGATCTCAAAGCCACCCTGTAGTCACTGCTGTAGTAAAGCAGAAGCAATAAACCAAAAAACCAAGGAATTAATAAAGTGGGTTTAATAATGGGAGAGCTTCGAATACATCCTTGCTAAGATGACAACAATGCACATTGTCAAAAAAGCAGGTTTTGCCGAGCTGAGAGTGCGGTGATTTCTCTGCATGATACATCATAGAATCCGGAAACATCGTACGAACCTACATCGTGTGGCGTTAGATGTATGTTATTGATGTGGTTGCATTAGCGTTATGAGTGTAGCCAAAAGCAATTTTTTTGTTCTACTGTAGAGTAAAATAGGAGCAAAAGTACTATACAATATACACCACCATTACAAAATAGTGGTTTTATTAGAAAAAGCAAAATCAAGCACGAATGCCATCAACCTCCGGGGTATCCCTTGCTGCCGGGTAGGAATCGTGCAACAAAGAAACCAGGGGATTAAATTCCCTACTGTTATTCCACGAACGTAGACGGGCCACTTTCTAGTGTCCTTGCACGCAGTTTTTGTTTTTAGAGCATTCTCACTATGATCAGGCTCGAAGATGCTTCCATGGGGGCTATATTGCTGACTTGTGTCCTTGTGCTTGCAGGCCTGCATTTCATTCGACTGACACTACTCGGCGACCAATTGGACGAGTTCCCCAGCGTCAATCCTCGAAAACCCTGGGAAATTGTCAATGTCTTCGCCCAAAGAAGGTTTCAGCAGAACGGTCCCGAGTATCTGCAAGCTGGGTTTGCACAGGTATGTTCTATAAGCAACAGTAGCAAGTGAATGGAGACTAAACGATACCACAGTCGCCCATCTTCAGAGTGGTCACCGATCTGGGACCAAAATTAGTAGTGTCTGGGGCCTTCATCGAGGAATTTAAAGATGAAAAGCTGTTGGACCATTACAAGTCGATGGTCGAGGTGAGTGCAGTGTGAGTGGTGGTAGAAGAGCAAGCGCTTACTTGTCCAAGGATTTTATGGCGGAGATACCCGGTTTCGAGTCGATGTTTCTGGGAAATTTTCACAATACGGTTCTTCGCGATGTGATTTCCGTCATCACCCGCGAACTAGGTAATTCCTTTTCCCTCTTACGGTCTGCCCATCTACTGACTCCTGTCTCTATAGAACAATTGCTGTCTCCCCTCTCGGATGAAGTGTCGGCGGCTATGGTAGATACCTGGACAGATTCATCAGGTGGGTCAAAGCACGCCTCCCGAAGGAATCCCCGAAAAAATCTCAATTAATCTCAATGTAGACTGGCACGAGGTGGCACTGCTTCCCAGCATGCTGGGGTTGATCGCCAAAGTCTCATCTCTTGTCTTCGTGGGCGAACCGTTGTGCCGTGACCCAGTCTGGTTGGAGACAGTGATCAACTTCACCCTGATTCGGCACAACGCCATGCTAGCGCTCCACAAGTGCCCTGTTGTGCTTCGACCCGTCCTTCACTGGGTTCTCCCTCCATGCCAGAAACTCCGACGAGAGATCAAAACTGCACGGACACTGATCGACTCTGCTTTGGAAAAATCAAGAAAGAATCCGTCCACTGAGAAATTCTCCAGCGTTGCCTGGGTCGACGCTTTTGCCAACGGCAATAAGTATAATGCGACCATGGTGCAGCTAAGACTGGCGAATGCGTCCATCCACTCCAGCGCCGATCTCTTGGTCAAGGTGCTTATCAACCTATGCGATCAGCCAGGCTTGATTCAGGACCTGCGTGACGAGATTATTTCCGTCCTCGGGGAGAATGGATGGCGATCCTCGACACTGAACCAATTAAAGCTCCTTGATAGTGTTTTGAAAGAGAGCCAGCGACTACATCCAGTCACTACCGGTATGCATCCTCAGCTATCCAATCTGTATGCATATGCTCACGATTTATCTTAGGTGCATTTTCGCGCTTTACTCGGCAGAATATCAAGCTGACCAATGGAGCTGAGATTCCCACAGGAACACCTGTTTTGGTGACTAACGATGTCGCCAAGGATGCCAACATCTATCCTGATCCCGAGATCTTCGATGGGTACCGGTACTTTAGAATGCGTGAAGGAGCCGACAAGGCCCGGGCACCGTTCACGACGACGGGCCAAAATCACCTTGGGTTTGGGTATGGGAAGTATGCCTGTCCTGGTCGATTCTTTGCTGCTACCGAGATCAAGATAGCGCTCTGCCATATGTTGCTGAAGTATGAATGGAGGCTGGTGAAGGATATCCCGCATGATGTGATTACAAGTGGGTTCGCGGCATTCCGTGACCCTCGGGCAAGCATAGAAGTCCGGAGACGCACGCTGGTGGGAGATGAGCTCGACGTATTGACTAGAAAGATGTGATCGAGAGAAAATTATGGAACTTTTGATATCAGGAACTATTCCCGAAAACTGAAGAATTGATCAATGAAGAATAGAAATACTAAATTACCTGCGGAGTAGATGCAAAATTGTTCAGTCTTAGTGTTCATGAATAATACAATTCTTGGAGTCTACAGTATTACCCAAGACAGGTCATTGATCTGGATCATTGTGAAACTGGAAAAGACTAGCCCACAGCTGTATATGCCATTTTGCAGTCTTGCAGGGGGGAAAAGGGGTGAGTGGGGGACTGTATTTCGGTATGTCGTATTTTGACAGATCCAACTATAACCCCGGCCGGCCTACCAGACACTAGTAGACTGTATTTATTCTCTCTGACATCCGTTTCGACCGTGATCTTTTTCGACAGCAAATCCAGATAACGTCGTATCACCATCCTCATACTGACTTTTTTCCTTCCATTTCTTGCTTCATTTCTTACAAAATTTTACAAAAAAAGCTACTACCATGGACGGGTGGTCGGACATCTCATCGGCGCCTCCCGAATACAAGGATGTTGCATGGATAGCAGACCGGGCTCTGTTGGCCCAAGGATTGGGATGGTCAATCAACTACCTGGCCATGATATACCAATCGCGCAAAGACCGAACCTATGGCATGGCCATCCTACCACTATGTTGCAATTTTGCGTGGGAATTCGTCTACACCGTCGTCTACCCTTCTCAGAACCCCGTCGAGAGAGCCGTCCTCACAACATGGATGGTCCTGAACCTCTATCTCATGTACACTGCCATCAAGTTCGCTCCCAATGAATGGCAGCATGCCCCGCTCGTCCGGCAGAGTCTTCCGGTGATCTTCCCTGTGGCGATCGTGGCCTTTACAGCGGGCCATCTAGCATTGGCTGCGACGGTGGGAGTTGCAAAGGCGGCCAACTGGGGCGCCTTTCTGTGCTTTGAGCTATTGACTGCCGGTGCAGTGTGCCAGCTCATGAGTCGGGGGTCAAGTAGGGGTGCATCGTATACAATCTGGTATGTTCTTTTTTTTTTTTTTTTGCCTTGTGCGTCTTGCTTCAGGGATCCCAGCTGACTAATTTGGATCGTGGCTGGCAGGATTTCGAGATTTCTGGGCTCGTATATCGGTAGCATCTTCCTGCATATACGAGAAACACATTGGCCGCACGAGTTTGACTGGATCAGTCACCCTTTCGTCGCCTGGCATGGTATAATGTGTTTCTCGCTGGATATTTCCTATGTGGCGTTACTTTGGTATATTCGTCGGCAGGAGCACCGGGGCCAATCGAGGAAAGCTATGTGATCGACAAGACCATGCATGGTGATGCTAAAGTGGGTCCTTTTCTACAGATCGGGTAATAGATGGCGAGGAGCACAAAATCTAGATCGATGGAGGATCTAGAGAATTGATGTGGGCTGAACTATATCCAAGGGGAATAATAAGGTGTCTCGATCAGCCCCGGTCCGATCGCCAACCCTTTTAAGTGGGTCCAATTGACTAGCCTCGAACACAAAATATCATTTTGCATGAAAAGTTTAAAGTAAATATTTCTGGCTAGCAGATATGAGGTATAATGGAGAGAAGGGGTTGGTTGCACGATACAGTATTGCGATAAAACCCTGATCTGGCAACTGCATTGGTTTTTTGTTACATACGATGTAGGTATCAGTTGTAAATTGATTTATTTATATGACACTCAAGGTTTGTATGTTTACTCCGTAGTTACCTACCCATTCCCTTCTGCCATTGAGAGCATCATGAAAGTCATCATTGTCGGAGGATCCATCGCTGGCCTCTCCCTCGCCCACTGCTTGGAAAAGGCCAAGATTGACTATGTCATCCTAGAGAAGAAGAAGGAAATTGCCCCCCAGGAAGGCGCATCCATTGGTATTATGCCCAATGGCGGTCGGATCCTGGAACAGCTTGGGCTATACGACCAAATTGAGGAACTGGTCGAGCCTTTGGTGAAGGCACATGTAACCTACCCCGATGGGTTTGGCTTTACAAGTCAATATCCTGCACTGATACAGCAGCGGTGCGTCCATATACAATGTCCACTTGCTGATCCAGACTAATGTGAAAAGGTTTGGCTATCCACTTGCATTCTTGGATCGGCAGAAGTTACTGCAGATTTTGGCGACTGAATCAGTCCAATCCAGCCGACTGAAACTAGATCGCAAGGTCGAGAGCATTGAGACCTCTCCGGGTGGCGTCATGGTGAGAACGAGCAACGGACACACCTATCAGGGCGATCTTGTCGTCGGAGCAGATGGAGTGCACAGTCGGGTACGAGCGGAGATGTGCCGATTGGCCAATGCCTCGCATGAGGACATCTTTGGGGGTGAAAACAAAGGTATACTTCGATGTGGCTTGTATTCTTTTCTTGTTTTTTTTTTATCGCTCTTTTTAATTTTGGAATGCTAATTCATTGATTTTTAGCGTTTACGATCAACTATGCCTGCATCTTTGGAATCTCGTCACAGGTCGATCAATTGGACCCCGGGGAGCAAATTACCTGTTACAATGACGGGTGGAGTATCCTTAGTGTGATCGGACAGAATGGCAGGATCTATTGGTTCCTCTTTATCAAGCTGGAGAAGGAGTACATCTATGATGGATCACAGAAAAGCCTGCCCCACTTCAGCCGCGAAGATGCCCGAGCTCATTGCGAGAGACTGAGACACGAGCCGGTCTGGAGAGATGTCAAATTCGGTCAGGTCTGGACTCAATGTGAGGTCTTCCAAATGACACCATTGGAAGAAGGTTTACTCGGAAAATGGCACTGGAGAAACATCATCTGCATTGGAGACAGCATGCATAAGGTCAGCCCAATATCACTCTTGGTTTGTTGCGCAAATTGACTGACAGGCCCACCCATGCAGTTCGCACCGCATATCGGACAGGGTGCCAACTGCGCTATCGAGGACGCAGCTCAGCTCAGCAACAGTTTGCACACTTGGCTGTACGCTTGTGAAAAAGACTATAAATCAGAAACCGATGATCTACCGGAGGTTCTGGCTAGATTTGTCGAAAATCGCCTTCGTCGACTAGGGCCGACGGCCATGGCCGCTCGATCTGCCATGCGTCTCCATGCGCGGGAAGGGCTCATGAACCGGATCCGAGGACGCTATCTCTTGCCCTACGCTGGCGATAAGCCGGCCGACTGGGCCTCCCGAGGAATTGCGGGTGGTATTATCTTGGATTTTGTAGAACCACCCGCGCGGTCTGGCCCTGGCTGGATTCAATTCAGCCAGTCTGGTAAAAAGACTTTGTTTCCTCTAGTGACAGGTCTATGCCTAGTGACTATTGTGGCCCAAATATTGTATTTAAAATCAGTTGCGTAGTGGCTGTCAAAATGGGAGAAACTGTGGGAAAAAAATACAGCATATTTTACCACTAGATCACATAAAAACTAAGGTAATTATATGGGTCCTAGAGGCGCCATATCTGACATTTGGCAGAAACCTTAGCTCATTCTAACGATTTGATAGATCACCTGCATCGGGCATGAAGATGATCTACATGATCTGCAAAATTCAAACCTCGTGTATGGGGTATTGTTTACATATCATAGTACGATGTATTGCTACAGCGATCTTGTAGTCCAGCACATCAGCCATTTCTCTAGCGTGTGCATGTATTGGGCACATCTCAGCCCATTTATCTATGGTCTTGTCGCCTCCAAAGGTTATGATCACGCAGTGTTTGATCCTTCGAGACCAGACTTGATTATTGATCAATCCGTCATGATGGCTAGCTCTCAGTCTACGGCACATCTGGTTCGCAACCTCATTGATGTCTCCCGATTTGACAAATACAACTGTTTATTTGCTATATTCCCTGGAGGTAATTGAGACCCCTTCAATATACTACTATCACACTAACAATTACATCCAGTCTGGTCTATCTTCCTTGCAGCAGCCTCACGACACGCCGATGGCGACCCCGTTCCCCTGGACTTCGTACTTGGCCGCGCAGGACTGGCCTTCATGTACACGTATCTGCTGAGCGGCGCGGGAATGGTATGGAACGACTGGATCGACCGCGATATCGATGCCCATGTCGCCCGTACCAAGAACCGTCCCCTTGCCTCCGGTCGGCTTTCCACCAGAGCTGCCCTCATCTGGATGCTAGTCCAGTATGTGGCCTCGGTCTGGCTGATGAACCGCATGGTGAGCGGGCAGAATTTGTACGTGTATCCTCCCCATCATAAAAACAACCATCCTGTTGATTGAAAACTGACAACCCGACTCATTCTCTAGATGGACATTCATGCTCCCCCTCACAACCGGTATCGTCTTGTATCCCTTCGGCAAGCGGCCCACAAGTCGTAAGCTGGGCGTCTACCCACAGTACATTCTCGGTGCAAGCAGCGCCCTCACCATCCTCCCAGCCTGGGCCTCCGTCTACGCAGACGGTATATCCTTGAAGGAACTGGGCATGCAGTGTCTCCCGCTCTGCGTCTTCCTGTTTTTGTGGACCATCTACTTCAACACCGCCTACAGCTACCAGGATATCAAGGACGACTGTAAGCTCAACGTAAATTCGTCGTACGTCCTGGCGGGAAGCCATGTGCGCGGATTGCTTCTGCTACAGGCTCTTGCTGTGATTCTGGTGATCCCTTGGATTCTTTATACCAGCGGGTCCGCTTGGCTCTGGTTCTCGTGGCTGGGGGTATGGACGGCGTCCCTCGGCGAGCAGCTGTATCTCTTTGATGTGAAGGATCCGAGTAGTGGTGGCAAGGTTCATCGGCGGAATTTTGCGCTGGGGATTTGGAATGTTCTCGCTTGCTTTGTTGAGCTGCTTTTTGTGTCGGGTTCCCTGTGAGTGGTTTGGTTCGATACATGGTTGGAGAGTTTTGGCATTGGTAAATTGTGCGGTGTTGGCACAGTTGGTATTGTCCGTAAATCTTCGTTATACTTCTTTGTTTCCCCTTTCAATTAAAAGGCTGTTGCTGGAATTTGCTTTGATACTCAAGACATGGTAGAAAATATTAATATATGAGACATCCTATGTCTACCATTCATCACTTATGAAATTTCCATTGCGAGACTGCTCCAGAACGTACGGCGCAAGGATAGAAAGGTCAATCATTCGAGATTCTCTACTGCGGCACATCTTGTTGTGCATAAGTTACTCCTATGGTTGCCCTCCTGTAGCCCAGCAAAATAAGGGATCCTTTGCTAACAGGGACTGATCGCCACGATTCAGAGTCAGATGCAAGTCCCACGGCTCCGTACCCGCCAGACCATCCTGACGCTTTGGAAGGATAAAACACATTCCCCCCAAGACAGGCAAATTCAGTTGAAACCCACAGGGTTGCGCTCCCAGACTCTCCCCAAAATCCAGATCGAAGATTCCAAAATTCCTGAAGCTGCTCAAGGGGATGGGAACTCCCCGGAATCCGATCTCCGCCCAGTCGGTCTGCGAGTGGAGATGGGATAGAGCGTCTTGGATGTAGTCTGCGTTGACTGCCAGAAGGCTCTGGCGTATACGAGCTGCAATCTGCATGAGCTCCTCCAGGCACTTTTGATGCAATTCTACCAAAGAATCTGCGCCATCAACCGGAGCCTCGTTCTTCCCAGCGTGGATTGGCGTGTATGTCAATAGCACCATGTTTCCCAGATAGTCGTCAAAGGCTGGTGTTTTGAAATTGCCGCGCATGTCCACCGCGAGTGACAGTTCGGTGGATTTACCCGCCAATTGTTCCGCTTGTCGAAGTATCATGGCCATCAGGGCGCTCACAATGTCGTTACTAGACAGGAACTCCGGGTTCGGCCTACCATCAGCCTGGGCAGGTGTTTGTCCCTTTACCAGAGTATTGCAAGCTCTCTTCAAATATTCGATCTTAGAACCGGGAATCGTCACTCGCCAGGTTACAAGCTCGGGGGCTCTCGCCCGGAGGAACCCCGACCAATTCTCTGTGAGTAGTGCTGCCCAGTCTCCGAGGCCGCAATAGTGCTGGCTGAAATCCGCCCTCGAAGAATCAGAACTGCTTTCTGAGACAAGACGCCCAATCTCTGATCGTAACTGCCTGTCTGGAAGCACACTTGCAGAAGACGTCACGGTCGGGTCCCTGCAGCAATCGGCTAGAAGGCCCAAGACTCGCGCAGCGCCTGCGCCATCCATTGCAGAATGATGAAACGTCATGGCGAGAATGATCCCATCGTACATTACATTTGCTTGAAAGCGTAGAATCGGCCTTCGCGGCAACGAAATATCCATGTCGACGGGCAACGGGGCCAGCCGACTTATGATTACCTGCTCCTCAGCGCCCGTTAGGAGGCATTTCGATTGGAGTTCCCTAATCGACTCGGCCTGGGAATGTTGTGTCTGAAGCATAGGAAACTGGACAAGCGACTCTGGGGCTTCCGGTTCGATCTGCCAAGTATACTGCCCTTGGTTGACCGTCCGGCGAGTCACGTCCCCTGCGAGGAAGGGGTGGACCGTCAGCAGCAGTTTGATGCCATCTTCTAGGACACGGATGCTTTTCTCGAACTGCGTAGTCTGAAAGAACAGCAAAAAGGTGACGTTCATTCCGAGGGGATTGTGGTCGAGAGAAGATAGAGGGTAAGGAGAGCGGTCGCTGGGAGCCCTTATGGCATCGCACTCGCCATCTTCACATAGACCATGAAGTCTAGCAAGTCCCTCTTTAACCTGATTTCCCTGATTGACTGGGCAGCATATCTCCTGGGTGCTCATGATTTTCGTATGTTATCCTACCGAGTTGAGTTGGATGTGTTTTATTCACTTGTTTTTAATTTCCGACCTCGTTTCGCTTACTTTATCTTTCTTTGTATTCCATTGCCGTAAACCGATATTATTTTTTGGGAGAAAATACAGCATATTTTACCACTAGACCACATAAAAACTAAGGTAATTATATGGGGCCTAGAGGTGCCATATGTGACATTTGACAAGTTCCCTTAATTTGGTATACAAATATGTCGATCCCTCGCAGATCTCGAATCAGACGTATGTGTTTTGATGCAAACTGCATGAAGCTTTATATAGTGTACTCTGCATACTCCGTACAGGTCATAAACTATCCTATTTTGCTTTTCAGCTGGATATCACGAGAGATAGAGAGTACTCCGTACGGAGTACATGATGATCATTCGCAAGAAAGGGTTGGTGGTAATTAAATCAGTTAAACTCATCCCTATTAGGGTCTAGAGACAATAACATATTAATATCATCCTAAGATGTGGACACTATATGCTAAAAGAAATTAAGTGCTTTTTGATCAGCGTGATCCACATCTTACTTCTGAATCCTGACAGCAGCAAAACTCCATGTCTTCACATATGGCTATGAAGGAGGACAAGCTCTGACACAAGGTGGAATCCTCAGGCACTATCAAGGCCAATTACCCTGCTTCACAGAAAAGCCACGTCTAATTCTTTAGTCTAGCCCTCTTCGATCCGCACCCCAGCTCAGCTGAGTGAAATCTGCATTCATTGGCTTGTAAGCTGGGTGCCGAGATTGGCTGGAACTACGCCATCTGAAGCACGATGCAAACTTAGGCAAATGATCATGTACTGTGTCAGTCTCTACTGCAGTGTGTTGTACGGAGAAAAAGCTACTAGTAAGATTCTGTACTACCTATAAGTGGAAAGAGGTAAATAGGTGACATGAGTTCCCGAGTCAATGGCTCGTATGCGTATCCCTTGCATCGTACAGAAAGAGAAAAAGCACAAGTATATTATGTAGTCCATACAATGGAGTTACTTGATCCCTATATTACCTTCTTCTTGCAGTCCATTTCTCACTAGGGGATTGTTACACAATGGATTCCCTAATGACGAACCCGTTGTGGCTCACCATTGCCTATGAGCTAGCACTTTACCTATCTTTTACTGTGCCAACCGCCTTTCTCATCATAGCAACTCAAAGGTCATCCGCTGTTCGATGGGCCTGGGCGCCATGCCTTCTTTATATCCTATACCGATTCTCTCTTCGGGTACCCTCTCTGTCGACGAGTCAATTCCTGAAAGGTGTTGCAGCGGGCCAGGCAACTGTGGCTGCTCTGCAATGCCTCAATCTTCTCCTGATCACGAATTTAGACCAAACTGATCTGCTACGGGCAAATCTGTACGGTCCGTCTGCAGGTCTGCCTGCTCGTCTTTCTCGTGCCTGGGCATTGCTGCTCAACTTCCGTGGAATCGGCACGATCTGGGAGGTCAGGAATATTCCCCAGCACGCAGCTTATGTCCAACCAAAAGGTAAGAATCAACCGCTAAGCCGGAAGCGGTATGTCTTGCGGGAAAGTGCCATCATCATATGGCAGTACCTGCTCCTTGACTTCATCTACGAGTCGACCAAAGGCACGTCCCCCGAGGACTTGGCGCGGCTCTTCGGCCCCGGCTTGGAATTCAAGTACCTCGACGCAACGTTCGAACAATGGATGGGGCGCCTCTCCGTGGGGATCTTCTCCTGGCTTGTACCTTCCCGCGTCTGTCTTAACATTACTTCCCGCATTTACTTCCTCATCTTGGTGGTCTTGGGCATTTCTTCTCCAGAGTCTTGTCGACCAGGCTTCGGCAGATTGCGGGATGTATGCACCATCCGTGGAGTCTGGGGGTAAGTGAACTCCTCTGGTGCTTTTTTTCAGAGCAAGTTGGACGCTCATATTCATTCACTAACCCCATCACAGCAAGTTCTGGCATCAGTCCTTTCGTTGGCCACTTACCTCTGTCGGCAACTATATCGCAAGAGACATCCTCGGGCTTCTCCGTCCCTCGCTCTTGGAACGCTACACCAACATCTTCTTCACCTTTTTCACATCCGGCGTATTGCACCTTGTCTGCGATGCTATTCTGGGCATTCCGCCGTCTATGTCCGGCGCCATGCAGTTCTTCTGCTCGTTTCCACTTGCTATCATGATCGAGGACGGGGTTCAGGAAGTTTGGCGAAGAGCCACGGGCCAGAAAAAGGACGATGATCGTGTAGTGCCGCTCTGGCAGAGGCTCCTAGGATATCTTTGGGTGGGTGTCTGGATGTGTGTCACATCCCCGTGGTACTTGTACCCGGCTGCGCGGCAACAGGCGGAGAACAACTGGATAGTGCCGACCGGTGTTGTAGAGGAAATTGGCCTGGGAGCTGCGCAAAAACTTCTGCTGGGTTATGGCCTGTTCGTGTACTGGGCGGTTGGTGGGGAGATTTAAAGTCATGTATCTGGATTTTTGATAGTTGTGGAATACATTGCTATATATATATTTTTACCAAACACTCCTAGAGCGAAAATATCTCAGGTTCAAATGATTCTCTACAAGGTCTCATGGAGGTTTCCTAAATAGCAACTGTCAGCATCCTGGGTCTCTTTATCCCCTTCCGCCAGAGCAATAGCACAACTACTATGCAGATTGTCTGACGATCAGCTAATAGTTAGTCCCCTGAACGGGCGATTCAATGCTTGTATAAGACTTGGGTGTGTTAACCTCACCCGAGTGAGCACTAAAACGAAAAAAAAAAAAAACCAAGATCTGCCAAAAAAATATTATATCTATATGCCAAAAAAAAAACCTATACCATCCATATCTTATAGCCAACTAGAATGACAAAAAGAAAATGACAAAAAGGAAATCTCAGGTTTGGTTTTTAGGAATAGCCGAACGCGGGGGTCGAACCCGCAGCCTTAAGATTAAGAGTCTTACGCTCTACCGATTGAGCTAGCCCGGCCGGGCTGTTGAAAGAAGCGGCATTATAATGCTACATAAGCCTATAAGAGTTGGAGGGAAAAATCCGCTGACATAATGCTAGCGCGTCGAGCGGCGAATCCTCTGGAACCGAAATTGTAAGGTGGAAGGTGGCTTCATCTACGAATCTAGGAATTTCCTCGATTGGATCCTATCATTTCTTCCCTGCTTCGTATGAGTCTTTAATTTTCTGGTTGTTTGACTCTGACCGCGGTCACTAGATTGCCCACCATGTGCGCTACCAGAACCTCCCCCCGATTCTTTGCTGCAGCTAACAGTATACAGGGCAAAGCTCGTGGACGACCATCAGATCCATACTGCCTCGTTGCACAACCCGATCCCTTGGCAATTGCATACATACGTTTGGCCTTTCCTGATCATCTGGCCCGTGTTCTTCGCCTTTTACCTCTCCCCCGAGCGCTATGATACCTACATTCAGGGACAGGAATGGACCTTCGTGTTCGCGGGGTCTATCGTCACAATCCAGTCACTCTTTTGGCTGATGACCAAGTGGAACATTGATATCAACACCCTATTCACTACTACTCGATCCAAGTCCGTCGACACTGCCCGGCTTATCAAAGTGGTTCCGATCACCAACGCTGGCTCTGCCGAGATCTGCAACCTGATTAGAGAGGACACCGGCCCGAAGAAGACCCTTTCGTTCCTCTTCCAGAAGCGCCGCTTCCTCTTTTACCCCGAGACTCGCACCTTTGCACCCCTTTCTTACGCCCTTGATGCCGAACCGAAGCCGGCCCTTAAGACTTTCCAGCAGAGCGAGGGCTTCACGTCGAAGGCCGAGATTGAGCGCATCCAAAACCACTATGGAGATAACACCTTCGATATCCCTGTTCCCGGTTTCCTCGAGCTCTTCCAGGAGCACGCTGTCGCGCCGTTCTTCGTCTTCCAGATTTTCTGTGTTGGATTGTGGATGCTGGATGAATACTGGTACTACTCGCTCTTCACGCTCTTCATGCTCGTTATGTTTGAGAGTACCGTTGTGTGGCAGCGCCAGAGGACCTTGAGTGAGTTCCGTGGAATGAGCATCAAGCCTTACGATGTCTGGGTATACCGTGAACGGAAATGGCAGGAGATCACCAGTGATAAGCTTCTTCCCGGTGATCTCATGTCGGTGAACCGTACCAAGGAGGACAGCGGTGTTGCCTGCGATATTCTTCTGGTTGAGGGCAGTGTTATTGTCAACGAGGCTATGCTTTCTGGCGAGAGCACACCTCTTCTGAAAGACTCTGTCCAGCTCCGTCCCGGCGACGACTTGATTGAACCGGATGGATTGGATAAGCTCTCGTTTGTGCATGGAGGTACCAAGGTTCTCCAGGTTACTCACCCTAATCTGACCGGCGATGCGGGCTTGAAGAACTTGGCCAGCAACGTTACCATGCCCCCTGACAATGGTGCCTTGGGTGTGGTTGTTAAGACCGGATTCGAAACCAGCCAGGGTAGCCTCGTCCGGACTATGATCTACTCGACTGAACGTGTCTCTGCCAACAATGTTGAAGCTCTATTGTTCATTCTCTTCCTCCTGATTTTCGCAATTGCCGCTTCGTGGTACGTGTGGCAAGAAGGTGTGATCCGGGACCGCAAACGCTCCAAGCTTCTGCTCGACTGTGTCCTCATCATCACCAGTGTTGTTCCTCCTGAATTGCCCATGGAACTAAGCTTGGCCGTCAACACTAGTCTTGCTGCTCTGAGCAAGTATGCCATTTTCTGTACCGAGCCTTTCCGTATTCCCTTCGCTGGTCGTGTTGACATCGCTTGCTTTGACAAGACCGGTACCCTGACCGGAGAAGACTTGGTCGTTGATGGCATTGCTGGACTCACTTTAGGTGAGGCTGGTTCGAAGATCGAAGCTGATGGTGCTCACACCGAATTGGCTAATTCCTCTGTTGCTGGACCCAACACCACTCTCGTTCTTGCCAGTGCTCACGCCTTGGTGAAGCTGGATGAGGGCGAGGTCGTCGGTGACCCCATGGAAAAGGCCACTCTGGAATGGCTTGGCTGGACTCTGGGCAAGAACGATACTCTGTCATCCAAGGGCAACGCCCCCGTTGTCTCTGGTCGCAACGTCGAGGCTGTTCAAATCAAGAGAAGATTCCAGTTCTCCTCGGCTTTGAAGCGCCAGAGTACTATCGCCACCGTTACGACCAATGACCGCAAGGCTTCCAAGAAGATCAAGTCTACCTTTGTGGGTGTTAAGGGTGCCCCCGAGACCATCAATACTATGCTGGTCAACACACCTCCCAACTATGAGGAAACCTACAAGCACTTCACCCGCAACGGTGCTCGTGTGCTTGCTCTTGCCTACAAGTACCTTTCATCTGAGACCGAGCTTTCCCAGAGCCGCGTGAACAACTATGTCCGTGAAGAGATTGAATCCGAACTGATTTTTGCCGGTTTCCTTGTCCTGCAGTGCCCGCTGAAGGATGATGCTATCAAGTCTGTCCAAATGTTGAATGAAAGCAGCCACCGTGTTGTCATGATCACTGGCGATAACCCGTTGACCGCTGTCCATGTCGCACGCAAGGTTGAGATTGTTGACCGTGAGGTTCTCATTCTTGACGCCCCTGAGCATGACAACTCTGGAACCAAGATTGTCTGGCGTACCATCGACGATAAGCTCAATCTTGAAGTCGACCCCACTATGCCCCTCGACCCGGAAATCTTGAAGACTAAGGACATCTGTATCACTGGATATGCTTTGGCAAAGTTCAAGGGCCAGAAGGCTCTCCCTGATCTGCTCCGCCACACCTGGGTTTATGCGCGTGTGTCTCCCAAGCAGAAGGAAGAGATTCTTCTTGGTCTCAAGGATGCTGGATACACCACTCTGATGTGCGGTGATGGCACCAACGATGTTGGCGCTCTGAAGCAGGCCCACGTCGGTGTTGCGCTTCTGAACGGCTCGCAAGAGGACCTCACCAAGATCGCTGAACACTACCGGAACACCAAGATGAAGGAGCTGTACGAGAAGCAGGTCGGCATGATGCAAAGATTCAACCAGCCCGCCCCTCCAGTCCCTGTTCTGATCGCTCACCTGTATCCCCCCGGTCCTACCAACCCGCACTACGAGAAAGCCATGGAGCGTGAGTCGCAGCGCAAGGGTGCCGCAATCGCCGCTCCCGGTGGAACTCCCGAAGCTATCCCAACTATCACATCTCCTGGCGCACAGGCCCTACAACAATCGAACTTGACCCCCCAGCAGCAGAAAAAGCAGCAGGCCCAGGCTGCCGCAGCTGGCCTTGCAGACAAGCTTACATCTTCTATGATGGAACAGGAGCTGGATGACAGCGAGCCCCCCACTATCAAGTTGGGTGATGCATCAGTCGCTGCTCCCTTCACCAGCAAGTTGGCTAACGTTATTGCTATCCCGAATATTATCCGTCAAGGTCGTTGCACCCTGGTTGCGACTATTCAGATGTACAAGATTCTTGCTTTGAACTGCTTGATCAGTGCCTACAGTCTGAGTGTCATCTACCTGGATGGTATCAAGTTTGGTGATGGACAAGTCACCATCAGCGGTATGCTGATGAGTGTCTGCTTCCTTTCTATTTCTCGCGCCAAGGTATGTCGTACTTCTCCATTTTGATACATTATTTGCTAATGTTTTTGTGTAAAGTCTGTCGAGGGTCTTTCCAAGGAGCGCCCGCAGCCCAATATTTTCAATGTCTACATCATTGGATCTGTTCTTGGACAGTTTGCCATCCACATTGCGACTCTGATCTACCTCTCCAACTATGTCTATAAGCACGAGCCGTACGTTATGGCAACCTCCCTCTAATTTGTCTCACTCCATGGCTAACACAACCAACAGGAGAGATTCCGATATTGATCTCGAGGGCGAGTTTGAGCCTTCCCTCCTGAACAGCGCCATCTACCTCCTCCAGCTGATTCAGCAAATCTCCACCTTCTCGATCAACTACCAAGGCCGTCCCTTCCGCGAGTCGATCCGCGAGAACAAGGGCATGTACTGGGGTCTCATCGCCGCATCAGGTGTTGCATTCTCCTGCGCTACCGAATTCATTCCCGAGCTGAATCAGAAGTTGCGCCTCGTTCCCTTCACCAACGACTTCAAGATGACCCTGACCGTGCTGATGATCTTGGACTACGGTGGCTGCTGGTTGATTGAGAACGTTCTCAAGCACCTGTTCAGTGACTTCCGTCCTAAGGACATTGCCATTCGTCGCCCCGACCAGCTTAAGCGCGAGGCGGAGCGTAAGTTGCAAGAGCAAGTTGACGCCGAGGCCCAGAAGGAGCTGCAAAGAAAGGTCTAGGTTGGTGGTTTGAAGATTTGTATCTGTATACATAGGGAGGAGGTTGTTGGATTTTAGAAATGTCCATGTGGTGCATGACATTTAATACATGTTTTTTGCTTTTATTGAAACAATCTTTCAACTACATAGAAATGTTTGGTTTGAATGGCTACTGCTACTTTGTACTGCCCAAGAATATTTCCACGGACACCTCGTTTCACTCGTGAGGCTATATATTCCTTTGTATAGAACAGTGTGTACTTGCAAAATCGGCGATCGTCCGATCCGCTTTTTATGAGGTTCAGGCCTCGAAATCGGCCAGCCCACCGTAGTTTCTTTGTAGATTCCTGTTTTATAGGGTGCAGTCTACTCGTCATGGAGAACTGATTATCAAGGATTGTTGAAAATAACTCTGTTCTCAATATATCAAGCCCAGGGACAATGAACTAGAGCAAATAGAGGCGAATAAAGTCGAGGCCCTATTTGGAGAAGATCCGAACTGAGAGCTTCAGATGCAAGGAATTTTCCTCTCTCTTTGTCGCTTTTGTGACCAGATCAAGTTCAATCAGTAAGGTCTAATAAAGCGCAGAGCGAAAAAAGCAAAAATACGGAGGTTTGAAGGGCTTCCAAACCTCTTGGAACCGATCGCAACCCGACCAACATTATTATATAAAACTACACATGTAAACGATCAGTGAATATCAAAATGCCCCATGTATTTATAGTATAAGCATAAATTATATAACATGAATCAAACTCAAGATTCATTGAGCCCTTCAGGAATGTAACATTTCATAGAGTACCACTCCACTATATCATGATCAGCTCGATTCTGACATCCCGGATTGTAATAGCCCTCATGACGATGGCTTGTTTTGTCGCAGTATATATATTCCCATACAGTGCAGATACCGCCCTTAACTATCCAGGATGCAGGTGCGTCGACGCCACCGACATTACAACCAGCGATGGAGGCGCCGTTGTTATAAACCCATTTGCAGGAAAACCCCGTGTCTGATTCGGTGCTTAGACTTCTATTCGGTCTCAGGCATTTGTAGTCCTTCTTGTAGCCCACATTATGTCCTTGGAGTTTGACGTAATTGCCTTTGCAGTTCTTCTTGCTGTACATTTCCATTGTCCATGGTTTAATATATCCCGATTCGCTGGTCTTAGTGCTTGTTTTTGTTTGGGATGATTTGGTTGACTTCGTCGCCAACGTAGTTTTCCTGGTGGAAGTAGTCTTGGTGGTTGTGGTGGTTGACGTAGCTTTGGGGACAGACTTGGTTGCACTGGTCGATGTGGTCTTCTTAGTGGATGAGGACACACTGCTAGCCACAAGTTTCTGAATCGTTTTGGCTGCGCCAGTAGATGTGAGAGTCTTTTTCAATGTGGTCCCTTCGGTGCGATTGGTGCCGTTGGTATGAGCCGCAGAAGTGCAATAGTCCGGACCGCTTCCACAATAACCAAACGAAGAGCACTATGCAATTATTAGATTTTGAAGAGACATATTTTCAAACACTCAACTCACACATTGATTAGCCGGACATGGATTCAAAGACCCCAGGCCAGACCAGTTAGTAGGGCGTCCTGTTCCAGGCACCCGGGGACCACAAACAGCATTTGAAAGCGCAGCTGGCATCATGGGCTCTCCGGCACTGATGCAGATGGAAGTACCCTGCAATAAATGCCCACATCCCAGCCATCCCCAGCTTCGAGCATTGTAGGTTTCGATATCAGCCTCGGTGATAGATTGTGCTTGAGCAATCATGGAACAAGTTTCACCAGCCTGGACAACATATTTGGAACAAAGACCGTCGTTACTTGCTTGAAGTGCAGCCCCCCCAACTGCACCTGATGTTGCTGTCGGACCGACCAAAAGGACGATGAGAGCAACGAAGTTGCTAAGGCGGAAGCACCACATCATCTGGAGGAGTGTTTGAGCGCGTAGTTACCTTTGCTTGTTCTATTTTTTCTAAGGAAGTAGGTTCCATCTTTATCTGTTCAAAGAGGGCGAAATGTGCCAGACTGCCAAGGAGATATGCATGCATGAATGAATGAATGTGACCGCCGTGGATGGGAGAGGGCTCTGTGAAAGAACTAAGATACTATGCCAGGGTCATTAGTGTAGTATTGAATTAAAGTGTAAAAAGGCGTTGCATCCGACGGTAGGCATCCCGACTGCTTTCTTTGTCTTCTCACTGCTCACTGCATGCCTTTCCGGGTTGTTCTTTGTCTAACCCCTCAAGAATGGAAGGACTCGAGGATATGAAGTTATACAATTTTTGAACTCATAATCAGAGGAAGTCTGGGAACAGAAGACTAGTAAACAAAGGTGATCGCCTGACTTCTGGCATCCCCTTTAATAATAGCAGAAAAGCAAGTTTATTCATTTTCAGGGAATGTTGGACGGTCGAGTCACTTCTTTGTAAAGGCGTAGGCCAGATGATTCGACGGATCATCTTTTTAGCACCATACCTTTATCTATATTTGCAAGCCAAGTACTAGACCATTGATAGAACTCGGCAATAAGCTCATTTCGAGCTGTGCTAGAATTTGAAAATTAAGCAGATACACGAGACACGTTCACAATCAGAATCAAATCCCTGATAAATTACAGTGTATTGACTGTACTCTGCTTGTGATACAATACATAATAGTTTACACGGAATATTAACGGACCGAAGCAAACCAGCGCAGTCACGTGCAATGAATCCACACGAAATCGACCCACTCAGGTATGGATCTCGGCCCGAACCTCAATGAAACCGCACTCCTGGTTCGGGTTCTAATATCCACCTAGACCCTGAGGTCCCTCAAAAGAGGACAACATAGAAATGTCATGACTTATTCCTCGTAACTTACATAAATCATGTAGAGAAACAAAAAAATGGGTCGGGCTTGACTACTAACTAAGAGGGAAAGGAAGGGAGAGAAAGGAATATCAATCCAGGTAGGGTGTTCGACTAGATTAGGTCCAACTTTGGATACAACAACCAACCATATTTCTCAGCTAAGTCTTGGAGATTCTTTGAATGATATCATTTACGGATTTTGTGGCTTAAGCTGTTGCCCCCCGATCGGCGATGTCTTTGGCTCCATACTCCTACTAGACAGTACATGGTCTATGATAATCATAATTTATTACCGCACTAGGATAATGCTAAGAATACATGTTGGCCCTGAAGGAATAGATGGGGTAAGTATAATATGACGTAGTTCGAAATAGAGTTAAAATAAAGTAGTGAAAGGCCCCTTGTACTGGACTAGGTGCTTTCTCCGAAGATGAATGGATGCTTTCGCCGAAGATGAATGGATGCAGGTATAGTATGAGTAAATGTCTAACGCCTCAGGAGTTATTGTCTCCAATAATAGTTGATGGCCTTGGCTGATCGCCCACCTCTTACCCTAGCTAATCATAGTGCTCACGAAATCGCCTCCCGCCCCCAAGCTGCTTGGCGAGATCGCCCACATCTTACCCCAGATAATCGTAGGAGATACGAAATAGCCCCATTTCTCATCTCCTCCCGCCCACAAACAAGTTATGCAGTATCAAAATTTGGGGTCTAGATGGAAAGTGACATCCACTCGGATGACCCACTAGACGCTACTGAATTTGGTTATCAATATTTAACCAAAGGTATATATAATTATGGCTCTTCCTCCGTCGACTTTTAGGATATACTCTCAACCAAAGCTTTTGACCACAGAAGCGACCATCAAAACTGCCATTCAGTATGAAGTCGTCATGGCTCTATCCCCTTAGCACAATGGCGTATTGTGCCATTGTTGCTGCGAATCCTTTGCCCGCGGATGAACTCTCGAACAGTGTTACTGAAATTGTCTCCCGTGAACCAGAGCTCCACATGCTAAATAAACGCTCTCCTGTTATTCTTGGACTAGGAGTCTACGCCTTTATTGAAGCTGCTGGGGCCGCTGGTGGACTGAGCTTGGGTACGCTGGCGAATATCCTTACCAACGTTTTCAAGCCAAAAGAGGCCCCATGGGAAAATAGCGACGCATATTGCACAATCTACATCCGGACTCAGGGAGGTGGCAATTGCCACATGGAAGTCGAGCCTGGCTTTGCCGGTCAAGGTCAGACTAAGCAAGAGCACGATGACTGGGACTGCGCCTGGACCGACTTAAACGGTGTACCTCCAATTGCGTCATTTAATGATCCTGGAATTGGTAATTTCCGTGTTCAATTTGCTGCAACAGACAAAGCTACATACGATGGCTCTCCGAAATGCGTCTCGGAAGGTCTTTGCTCTCCTCGGCTTGAATTCCAAAGGAATGGGTGGGTTTGCTTATTCCCTCGATTTAGCCAGAAAATGACCACTGACATTTGATCTCAGGTTCTACATGAGAATTGACAGCTGGGAGAGCCAGGGAGATACCACCGAAGGGGAATATAGTGGAGACTATGGTGGTGTCTGTTACACCTATGTTGAAGATCAATTCACGTCCGGCGGTCATAAACTCGCAACCAAGTAAGTTACTAATACTCAGAAATTTTAGATGCGAACAGAAAAACTAACTTTCGCTTTCCAGATGTGCTGTCCCATGCGAAAACCAGAACGTTATACCCGACTCATCCCCTCCTTGAGCTCTGTCCGAGATGTGTTGGAACTATTGGCCACTATGCAGTAGGAAGGAAATGAAAGAGAAGGGAGGGAGTTGTATTGGATCTATAAACTTGAGCATTGTATGGGGGTTTTGTGATTCTATTGGATCGAAGTTTCGCACTAGTTATGTATTTAACGCCATATCGTTTGGCAGGAATATAACACGGAACTACTCCCATTCGTTCAAATGATCGCACTGTCACTCCATATTGTAGAACATGAAATTCGGACCTCTGTTCAATTTGCCGGGCGCGACCACTGGATAAAAATTGAAAATCCCTTGGCACATCCACCCATCTCTAGAACTAGTGTTTCACCAGGTCTTATTTTACTACGCAGGCTATTGTAGAGATTTTTTTTGTAGTTAGAGTGCACTTTATGGGACTCGGGTAATTGGCGGTTTACTAGTGACTTACTACATATGTAAATATCTCTAATCTTGATCCTGATTATATCGTGTAGAAATTCCTCTGCACGGTTTAGGTTTACAACCTTCGTACACATCCAACAAGACATGCCAAATAGAACATCCGAAAACACATCCGAGTGTTCGTATGTAACATCCCTAACATCTATCATCTTGATCTAAATGGTTAGATTGGATTATCAACACCTTATGTCGAGGACAGAGGCCGCATGAGCGGTCAATCATTCTTGTGCGTAGATGCATCAAAATCAAGAAACACAACCAGAAATAAGCAAATTGAAATATCTCAGTATGATCTTTTGAATCTATATGTTATTTAATTTGGTTTGACTACCCCGTACCTCGGTCACATTTCGCTGCAGTCGTGAAACTACAAGAGAGCAAAGAGAGGAGAGAAGAACTTTCGAATCTCCACGACAAACAGAATTCAGCCAACTAACAGTTTAGTTAGTTAACCAAATGGAAGTCCGATAAACTAGGCACCAAGGCACCGGGATAGATGATGTGTCACAACAAAAATCCTCGGTTGAGGCTGATATGGCTGATGGGGGTGAGCGGATTAATCATAATCCCAACAAATGAAATCTTGGAAGGAAAAGAGAAACCAGATAGGTCAATGGAGTGATAGCTCTTTTTTTTTAAACTCACATTCCATGTCTTTTGATGAGATAGATATAAGGTATTGCCAATAGCTCAAATGATAGCGTGAAAGTATACATACTTATTTGTGAGTTACCATTGTGCTTGGTCACCTTTAAACTGGCTACTTGAGCTCTAAACGGATGTGAGTAGTAGGGGTGCCCTGACGAGGGTGAAACACTTGGTTATGTTAAAGCCGAGTCCACGGGTCTAGGGCACAACCGCTCACTGAAACATGGTAGATTTGTACTGTACCGTGGAAGAGAACGGCACATCCCGACCTGTCAAACGGACGGGTTGTGGGGCCCCGGGGCGTTATCCAAGATCGTACCGGATCGAAGGATCGTTATTCCGTATGAAGTGTCGCATCAACAAAGCCATTGCTCGAACTCAGACCCCTGTATGTCCGTTTTTGTTTTCTATTTGAATGGTGGCTTCGATGCGGAGTACTCACACTCCTATACCCGGTATGGAACACACCAACTCACATTGACTAATCACATGAGATCCCTCGTTTTCATGTACGCGGATCATTACGAGTTCTAGCATCTTAGATAGGTTAAAACCAGACCCCTGGACCCTGAAGAGTCTTCTCTAAAGAATATAAGGTCATTTTTTTTTCTCGAAATCAGAATATATATAAAGTGGTCCCGCACTGCCAGGTACTGCATCTTCAGACCAGTGGAGTCGTCTCATTACTTTGTTATTCTCTTTCCTCTACCGCAGGACCGCCAAAATGCCTAGCGAGACTGCCACAGGTGACTTTGGTCCAGCACCGCCTGGGCTAGATCTCACAGATAACCAGACCGGCAGCTTGTTGGGAGCAGTGATTCCTGTAGCGACACTCGCGACTATTGCAGTTATATTGCGAATAATTGCACCAATGAAGACCAAAGAGGCTAGGAAATTAGCTATCGATGACTACCTCATCATTGCAGGTCTTATATTCTCTTGGGGAACAGCAATATCCTGCTTCATAAGTGAGTCAAAAAATAAATAAAGAATGAGGCGCGACATAGCCAATTGATGAGTACAGCACTTACACCAGACTGTCTAGGCATTCCTTATGGCCTTGGCTATCATTTGCAATCCTTGACAAAAGGAGAGTTTATTACTGTTTGGAAAGTAAGAGAAACACTGAGCGAGATGCTTGGGATAGACGTTGACTAAACATTTAGATACTTCTCGCCTATGTCATGATTTACGCTACAGCCGTCACCTGCACCAAAGCCTCAATCATCTTCTTTTACGGCCGTATCTTCAACTTTCGCTGGTCTATGGGCTTCTGTATGTTTTTGGTCATTGGGTATTGGATCACCATTATCGTCACCGCTGCAGTGGCCTGTCGACCACTGCCATATTTCTGGCTGGTCTACGCAGATCCAACAGCCATTGGTGTATGCATCGATGTGCCCTCATTCTTTTTCGGCAATGGAATTGGTGCCATGTTGATCGATGTGATAATACTGTGCATGCCGATGCCCACAATTTACAAGTTGCAGATGCCATTATCGCAGAAGGTCGCGGTCGTGGGTATCTTGCTCTTAGGAAGTTTGTATGTGCCTCTGGTCCCCGGGCCTCCTATGAGATTGATCCTGGCTAATTGATTTCAGTGTTTGCGCCGCAAGTATTTGCCGGATCATCTCGCTTCGGGAGAACACCCAGGGAACAGATGCGACATGGACTATCGCGCCTGTCTTTATTTGGTCGTCCGTTGAACCCTTTGTTGGGATTATCTGTGCATGCCTCCCTACGTTTGGGCCTTTCTTTCGTCGGTGGTGGTCCAGAGTTCGGACGCGCTCGTCAAAGAATCGCAGTACCGATCCAAGCGCGGAACAGTCATCTGAGACAGCGACCTGGCTCCGGAAACCTCGAGTAAAAAAGCCAACCAAGGACTCATTATTCAGTATCAATGACTTTGGTTGTGTGGATGAGGTCCAATTAATGAACGATATCAATGCCACTCGGTCGCTGGGGGACGAGGCTGCGAGTGTACACCAGGACGTGGAGCGAGGTTGTATCACCGTCCAACAAGACGTGGATGTGACATGGGCCAAGTACAAAACAGGCAAAAAAAGCTGATCTACCCTTCAAGTACCATAAAGGCCCCGAAGAGTCAGCTTTACGAAGATCTAAGGCGGATTGAGACGGACTACATTTACATTTTGTGTATACTACGATTTAAAATAGAGGCCACATGTGGCAATTTGGGAATGAGATAGGCAAATATGCACCTAAATGGGGGGGAAGCATGTGATAGCGGAATACGAGCCAATGCTGACTGTATTCTTCGAAGCCTGATTTGATAGGCGCTATGTGCCGTTGTGATCTATCACATTAGCAGAATTATGGAGCCAGTAGATGGACTAGTTGGCAGGGGAGCATGCACGCCGAGCACTGGGCCCCCCTGGGCGATACGAGCGGTTCTGCCCGGCGGATTTAGCTCGGCGGTGCGGAGACGGGAGTCCCCAGAGAATCTACTTGCCTACTTAACTACTTATGTACTCCTTCACACTATCACATATAACTAAACCCATAGCGTAAGACCTAGGCCCTTTCTATGCCGTATACCCCTCTTAAAGGAAAACTTAATCGCTCCCTCGCTTACTGCCTTCCGATTCTACCGTATTTTCCGCATCGTAGCGTTATAAGAGGAACAGTTTACTGCGTAAACTGCCCCCCAAACCCCTCAACATGTCTCACATTCCCAATGGGTTGCCAAGTGGTTCAGAGTCTCTCCAAACACCTGCTACTCGCGTTGCTAACGGCGAGACCCCTCCTAACTGGATCCCTTGTACCGACCAACCAGTTTATGCGCGACGCAAACTAAGGATAATCTGTATTGGCGCTGGTTACTCGGGGCTGACCCTTGCCCACAAGATTGATCATGAACTGCAGCTCGGCGATGTCGTCCAATTGAAGATCTACGAGAAGAATCCTCAGGTCGGCGGAACATGGTTCGAGAACACCTATCCAGGTGTAGCTTGGTGAGTACAACATAATCTGTGCGTCTAAATATGACTAGCTGATCTGACCTATCCAGTGATATTCCGGCTCGTAAGTTTTTTTGGGTGCCTCTTTGCCAACCAAAATTGACATCCACTTAGATGCATACACGTTTTCATTCGAGCCTAATCCAAACTGGTCCCATTTCTATGCACCCGGTCATGAGATTGGGGACTATATTCAACGAGCGACAAAGAAATGGAATTTGGACAAAGACATCCAGTTCAACAGCCGTGTTACTGAGGCTGCGTGGGATGATGAGTTGGGAAAGTGGAAAGTGGTGGTGGACCAAGCTGGCACAATCATACATGACGAAGCCGATATTTTGGTCAATGCGTCCGGCTTTTTGAAGTGAGGATCACTTACCCCCTCTTCCTTGGTTTCTCTTGTTAACGGTGATCTTCCAACTAGCAAAACCAACTGGCCTGACATTGAGGGACTCTCGAGTTTCAAGGGCAAATTGCTTCACACTTCGACCTGGTGAGCCAACGTCCACACACTCCTAGACAATAATTATTAACGAGTCATCCTCAGGGATAACACCTACGACTGGTCAAACAAACGTGTTGCAGTCATTGGCAATGGCTCCTCCGGAATTCAATGCGTGAGTGCAATGCAGCCGAAGGTCGCTCAGCTTGTCAACTTTGTGCGCAATCCGACCTGGCTTTCTGTCAACTTTTGCGCGGATAAGACCAAAGATGGGAATAATTTTCCCTACACAGAAGAGGAGAAAGCACACTTTGCGGAAGATAGCGAGGCTCATTTCAAGTACCGAAGAGAGTTAGAAGCCAGGTAAGTTCAACACCCCCACCAATCAAGAGGTCGTCAGAACTAAGCCAATCTTGAGTAAAGTGTCAATGCATTCTTTTATGGAATGTATAAAGGTCACCCGATGCAAGTGGGATTGGAAGAGATATGCCGGCAGCAGATGACGGAGCAAATGAAAGGATACCCTGACCGAGAACTTGTGTCGAAGATGCTTTCTCTCGAGTTCAGTCCTGGCTGCCGTCGCTTGACACCAGGGAGTGGATATCTGGAGGCATTTACCAACGACAACGCAACTCTCACATTCGATCCTATTGAGCGTATCACAGAACTGGGTATCAAAACGGTCACCGGTGATGAGCAACAATTTGACGTGATAGTCTGCGCCACCGGATTTGACACATCCTTTATTCCACCTTGGAAGATGGTTGGTCGCCATGGAGCCACATTGGAAGAGCGATGGAAATATAACCCCGAGGCTTTCTTTGCGGTCCAAGTGGACACAATGCCCAACTATTTTATCTTCAACGGGCCCAATTGCCCTGTCTCCCATGGCTCGCTTCTGACGCAAGTCTCCTGGACATGCGATTACATTCTTCGCTGGGCCAAGAAGATCGCTACGGAGGATATCAAGTGAGTCATTATGGTCTTGATGGGTCCGGCGTTTGACTAACATAATCCCCACAGGTCAATTGATGTCAAGAAAGAAGCCATGGAAGACTACAATGTTTACTGTCAAGAGTTCCTCAAGCGTATGGTCTGGTCGGATAACTGTAAGAGCTGGTACAAGAACGGAAAAAGCTCCGGCCATGTCACCGGGGTATATCCGGGCTCGGTTTTGCACTTCAAGGACTGCCTTGAAAACATTGGAGGGGAGCATTTCAATATTGAATACCGCTCCAAGAACCGCTTCCGATTCCTAGGAAACGGTGAAAGTGTGCGTGACCAGCATGGAGCAGGTGATTTGGCGTGGTATATGGACGATGTGAAAGCCTCTATACCGCCAGTTCGAACTACTGGGGTGGTTGCTTACATCTCTAGTATAGTGAAAGGGTATATAAATTGGTAACCTGGCATGTCAACGTTAACATCCTATATTACTATCTCCTTGGTTTATTTCTACATTTCAACAGATAATATGAAAGCTATTGAGAATGATGACTTCTAAGTCCGAATTGCCATCCCTAATTACCATCCCTAATTGATAAAAGGCGAAGTCAACAAAGGCAATGCTGAGAGGCTTTTTCCGTCCCGAGAAGCCTGGAATGGACAAAATACTCACAGAGGAATTGTGGAGCTCACAATTGGAAGTCTACTCGGATTGTCACCCAAGCATATTGTTCATAGGTCGTCTCTTGGTCGCTTGCAAGCCATTTAATGATAGCATATCTCTCATGGCCACATCTTATCAATACCGCATGGAGTGAACTCGCTCATTGCGGTAGAGCTGTGCGATTAGTCGAAGAGCTTGAAGCTGAGTTGGGAGTTTTTGGGATCCTTGGAGTAACGTTGGTTCAGGGATAGAATTTTAATCAATAGGAGCATCAGAGTTACAATTACATTTTTTTATCCGATTCATATAGCAGGATAGTATTATAGACATATCCGAATTGCTATGATTTTATAGAGCTCGGACGATTCTCCGACGTCGCACCCCACTATGATCTCATCTTTTCTCAAACGGCCGTTGGATTTGTTTCTTTTCTTCAATTCCAACATGGCAAAGCTTACTCTCCAATAAAAGCATCGACTACAGTCAGGACATGAGATCCCAGTTCTGGGATATGGGGTCAGTTATCCCGCAAACACGTATATGAATTTCAAGAGCAGAGCTGACACTGTATGACCTGAGAATAGGTGTATATGATGTATGTTGGAATCGATCCCTCGTCTTAAATCCCCTAACCATTACTAGCCCCTCATCTGCGACCGAGAAGGCCACTTCCGAAGCTCTGAACGTTGGATTCCGTCATGTACGTCCACCCAGAAAGATGGTAAGATGACACTAAACAAGAGATCTCAGGTCGACTCGGCGATCATGTACCGCAACGAGAAGCCCTGCGGAAAGGCAATTCTGAACTCCGGACTGGATCGATCGCAGATCTTCTTTACGACCAAGATCCCGCCGGAAGCAATGGGCTACGAGTCTACCAAGCGAGCTATTGATTCCAGTCTACGAGAAGCAGCACAGGAATACTTTGACCTGTAATCCCATGATACCCTATAGAAATGGATACAGTCTAACCGGTGGACCTAACAGTATTCTAATCCATGCCCCCTACGGCGGCAAAAAAGCCCGTCTAGGTTCCTGGGATGCACTAGTCGAAGCCCAGAAAGCTGGCAAAGTGAAATCCATCGGGGTATCCAATTACGGTATCCACCACCTCGAAGAACTGGAGGCTTACATCCAGGGTGGTGGGGGTGGCCAGATCGATGTCGGTCAGTACGAGTTGCACCCGTGGCTGGATCATTCGGATATCGTGGAATGGTTGCAGAAGAGAAAGATTGTGGTTGAGGCGTACTCGCCTCTTGCGCATGGGAGTCGGTTGACGGAGCCTGTATTGCTGTCGATCGGAAAGAAGTATGGGAAGACGCCGGCGCAGGTGATGATTCGGTGGAGTTTGCAAATGGTAGGGTCGATTTTGTTCGACGTAAACGATAAAATAGTCAGGATGCTAATGGTCTGTTAGGGATTTGTGCCTCTACCCAAGTCTACTACGCCCAAGCGCATTCGCGAAAATGCCGATGTCTTTGACTTTGAGTTGGCGGATGAGGATATGAAGTTGCTTGATACAGGAGAATATTCTCCCACAGATTGGGATCCGACTGTTGATGAGGATTGAAGATGGTTGATGAGAGATGGGTAGAGACCGGAGGAACGTTGGATTTGTCAGGCCCCGTAGGAGGCCGGGGAGGGGCTATCCGCGGGGTGAAATTGCGACTTTCTCTCTTTTGTTTCTTCCTTTAGATCTCAATACCTCTATATCTAAGATCTCATTTATTCTATTCCATTCATCATGAAGTTGATTCTATCCAGTTCGTAAGTGGTGTTATTCTGGCGCCTCGATCAAAAGTCACTCATCCCTCGCAGGAATATTATGCAAGCTGGGCGTCAATCCGTCATTCGCCAGCCTCTGACACAAAAATCAAACGTTGAGCTAATCAACTCGCTCCGATCGAACTTCCTTGCCTCGCAACAGATCGAACTGTCACCGGCCAACGGCACCGCAAATGGTCAAGCCGTGTCGCATCCGCCCTCATGGACGCTACAGACTGAAGACGCCCTCTATATCCCCGCGATTGACTTTTCACACCCGGGCCTGTCAGAAGAACGCGACCAATACGATATCACAGTGAAACTATTCTACCTGCCAGGAATCCCGGTATCAAGGCGGTGCGCACACACCAGAGAGGCAATTGATCTAGTATTGAAGGAACTACACGTCAAGTCTATTGATCTACTGATCGTCTCGTTCCCGGGGATCCTGTTCGATGCAGACGACGACAGCGAAGACGAAGGTAATGAGATGAGCAATGGTGAGCCAGACGACTTCGACAGCTTGGTGCAGACATGGCAGGTGCTGGAGTCGCTGCACGAGCAGGGCGTGATCGCCCAGCTGGGCGTCGCGGAATTCGGCAGCGAACGTTTGGCCCGGTTCCTGCCGCATACCAAGGTCAAGCCCTCGGTCGATCAGATCAATCTTAAGGATTGCTGTGTCGTTCCTAAACATTTGATTCTCTATGCGAAGCAGGAGCAGATCCAACTTCTCACCCATAACGATTGCCATGATATTCTTCCTGTCGGCACAACGCGGGAATTGCTTAGTCCTGCGGAGAAGAGTGGTGCGGGGATCTTGGCTTCGTCGCCCGATGCCAACGATGGCATCCAGGGAGATATCGAGCCGCAGTGGGTGGTCAAGTACACGGCAGTCGTCAAGGATCGCGGAGTAGTCGAGAACAAAGGGTATTTCGCATCGGCTGATGTCGGCTCGTGTCTCAAGGACCGATCATGAATGCTTCTTTTCTCTTCTTCTTCTTCTTCTTCTTCTTCTTCTTCTTCTTCTTCGCGTCATCAATAAGGATATATGTCGTGACAAAGCGTGGCGTTTCTTTTTTTTTTTTTTTTTTGTTTTTTTGCTTTAAAATCAATCATAGCTGGTGTGGACGGGTCGTATCCATCTCCGAGATCAAATGAGACTGGCTTAACCAAGCATGCTTCTCTTCCGCCCTCTCAAGCGCACATCCTCAAGCCTCTTGAGCGCAGACGGTGCCCCCTTGTAGCTATTCCGGTATCCCATAATCAGCTCCTCAAACATAGGCTCTGAGCGCGGATGCGTGCTCCCAATCGCCCGTTCCAACACGTATAAATCCACCGCCCGGTCCTCATCCTGATTGCTCTGCGACGCAAGACCGAAATCAATCAACACAACATCCCCCTCCATGGAAGGCGATCCAGTGCCATCAACAGCACCATTTGTATCCGCAAACGGTCGCAGCATGAGATTACTCGTCGTCAAGTCTCCGTGCACAACACCGGCCTTGTGCAAAACACCGATGGCCGCGCCCATTTTCCTCAGCAAGCCGCGCACACGTGCCTCTTCGTTTTCGACCTGCGACTGACCCAGTGATCCTGCATTCTGCTTCATCCATGCTTCCCACTGCTCGAGAACTACCCGAATCACCGGCCCGTCAATCCACTCCATCATTAGCCAGGCGCCGCCCCACCCGCCTTCTTCGCCGCCGTGTCCTTCCCAGTCCAGGGCTAGGAGGGCGGGAACGCTCACGCCCTCCCGTACGAGTTTAGCGAGGCATCGTGCTTCTGAGATTATCCGTTGACGGGTCAGTCGGCGGTCCAGAATTGGGTGACGGTAGGGTTTTGATGGGCGGATCTTGAGCGCGGCGGGGATGGAGGGGTTGAGGGAGGTGGTTTTGTATAGGTGAGCTTCGGCGCCTTGGGTGAGGAGGGTTGGTGGTGGTGTGGTATTGTTAAAGGGGGAGGGAAGAGCTGGTGGTTTGTATTCTTCCATTGTGAGTGAGTTGGAGAGTTGAATAGGTGGAAGGGTGGAAGGTAGAAAGGAATGTGAAGTGAGGAAAAAGTTCTGGTGGGGCGGATCTCGGAGTATACTAGTATGGGTTATTTGGATGTTTATGTTGTTAATATACATATGTATTGATTTAATATGTTAGGATGTTGATGCTTTATCAGTTAAATATTTTGAAAGCATCAAAGCATAGATCTCATATGTGGACGCGTGAGCTCATAAACCCCCTATATGTATACCTTTCAATATCTCTCCCCAATACGTAGCATTCAACATTACATCAAATTAGATGAATATCAGGGCGCACATTAGCCAACCGACACGTGCCCTGATACATCCTTTCAAGAATCGACCCCATAAGCTCTAGATCAGTAGACTCCGCTGACCAATGCCTCAATGTGCGAATCGACAGCCTCACCAAAGGAGCCCAATTTGACGGGATACGCACCTGCCATGTACTGTGATCCCTTGACGCTTCGACCTGATATAAGACAGCCCCAAGGATGTGCACAGCACAGGCAAAGCTAGCGCGCACCACGTTCCAAATCCATTCATGTCGGAACTGATACCAGTAGCTTGGGATCAATATGACGCAGTTGTCAATGGCCTTTTGGGCCAGGTCGAACACATCTACCCAGACTTGGTGGTTGTTCTTGATGAATGTTGGCATCCCTTTGTAGTGCATCGCAAGGTAGAATGCTGGTCGATAGATCCTCTCCAGTGCCATGTGATACCGGCCGCGGAAGAAGAACCTTAGGTCTGGGTTGTCTTGTGTGGACTGGATCCCGGCTATCGAGATTTGGTACCTTTTGAAAGAGTTAGCAAGGTGAGTTGAGAGAATTTTCATCATGTTCTCGGCTTCAGGGGCTTGTACCATGATGTTACAACATTCTCTGCTGACAGTGTCTTTCTTAAAAGATGGGGGATATCTTTGGTCCAGCCCTTCTCCCCTTGACGCCACATGTCAGACACTATTTCATTAGTGGTCCGGCGGTTACAGATAGACCCGATGTAGAATTTCCACCCTCTCTCTTCTTCCGTGCCATTTAGTTCAAAGCCTGGTCTGATGGAGAAATCTTGGTCTTCATCCATCTGGTTATATGAGGAAGAAGAATTCCTGCTAGGAAATTTGGGGAACGGATCTGAATAACCCATGCTTTCAAGGCCACTATTCCAGAGAGGAAGCTCGCTCTGCATCTCACTATGGACAATACTTAGTTCGTGATCATATAAAAGCCCAATATAACATAAAACAAACTCACTGTTCTGCCTGGATACAGGACCAGTATAGTCTCGATTCCAGGTTATGGTAGTTGTCGTCGGCGGTCCACCGTTCTCTACACAGCGACCGCAAACGAACTTCTAGTCTGCAAGATGCCTGCTGGTAACAGAACCAAGCCTGTAGAGGTCGTATAGCATGTCGGTGGTAACTGCCAGCAAGAAGGAAGCACTGAATGTCTGTTGGGGACGTATGCAAGAAGCCAAATCTCTGCTTTGCAGCGTGGAAATATGTCTCAGCCAGATCGAGGTTGGCGTCTGACATGGGTGGTGCTTGGAGTCCATCGAGATTCGCTGGCATGTCCTCCGCCAGCGGAACAAACTTGGATGATGTGCATGAAGCTAAAGCGCACGCTAACAACTATACGGGAGATAATTTAGTCCAAGTGGAAGTCCAAAAAAGGAGCCGACATACTACTTGACACGAGGGGCCATCCCATCCAAGACCCTGGACGGTGACCTCCTTGGCATAGCGGTCTAGATTCTCTAGGTCGACTATCGGGTTTCTTCGGTGACATAGCAGGAAGTACTTCCTGCAAAGTCTAGGAATCTCATCGACAAAGCTTCCGATTCCCACTTGCCGGGGTACCTGCATACTACGGGGCTGACTATCCAGTGAGTCGAGCAGGAAGGATCGAATATGCTTTTCGGATTCGGTGATGACCTTGTTGAAGATAGGCCATCGGAGCATGTTCTCCCCGGAGCTAGCCATGTAAAGGATTCGGGGATCGTGATCGGTTCCCCGATCATCGACACTAGCAGTGCTGCTGCTTGTTGGATTAGTCCCCGACAATGAATCAGCCACGGGGCTAGTGTTCTGCACGACTAACTCAAAGAATCCTTCTTTGAGTGAGCTGAGTGAGCGACTCGAGGAGGTGGAGCCTTCGGATGTCTTAATATCCTCTAGCAAACCGGCGATATGATTCAGTCGTTGGAGCACTTCTTGGTTCGACGGATTCACAGGGTCAAACCCAAGACTAAGGAGTAAATGTCAATGCTTAGTGTCTCCCCCCTTTGATGGTGTTATCTTACTGGTTCTGCTGTGGTGAGGTTTCGGGATAGTTGCACTCCACCCCCTGCACGGCGCAGTAGCTACAGATCGGCCTGGTATTGTCACATCGTGTCTTGCGCAGCCGACAGGTCTGACAGGCTGTCGGGGCTCGGGTTCGGATCTCACGCTTCCTAGCGACTCTTTGGTTGCCAAACTCCATAGTCATCCCAAGTTAAACCGGGGGGTTTTTTTTCGGGGAGGCCGGGGAGATAGTTGAGGGGGAGATGTAAAAGATTAAGTGCGACACACGGATATTCAGTAGCTAGAAAAAGGCTCGAGGATCCTTCACTGCCCAGTGGGAAACAAAGAAACATTCAACCCACCTAGTTCTTACAGATATGGCGTGGCCGTAAAAGGCAACGGAGAACAAAGAACTGTCGAGGCGATGTGATGGCCAAAGGTTAACACCCATGGCTGCCTCAGGGGTTTCACGATGCTGATTGGAGCGACGATGCACTCCCTGGACACTCCGGACATGGGGTTCTCTTGGGTGATTTGTTGTCTTTGTTTTTTGGGGGGGAATAAAGAGCTAGCCCCCCGAGTCTTTCTCTCGCCCTCGCCCTTGAATCCCGTATTTCTTGGATTCCTCTTTTCGGCTGGCTGCAGCTGTTGAAAAATAAAAGGGGATTTGTGATATCCCCGGAAATATTTGGTATTTCAGTACTTGTAGGTAGGCCTCTTGGAATCCGAGACATTCCGGCCGTTGGGGGATGTGAACTTCTTTGTGTAAAAAAGGTTGATTTGAATATAACCTGAGAAGCTCGTCCTTCGATTTTTCTATAGTCGTGTTGAAAATTAGCTTCACGTCTGTACACACCCCAGCTTTTTGTTTTTTGGTAGAATTGTGATAGGTCTGACCTTGGTGGCTATCTATACACGGGGAGTACGAAAGTACGAAGCTTTTCTTTATATAGCCCTAACATTTCATATAGAGGCCAAAGAGGAATAAAAAAAAGAAACTATTGATCATATCGTCAATGAAATTCACCCGCTAGAAGAATTAGTCTCCCAAGTACATGTACAAGCCTTGTCCAGGCCAAATTCTTAACGCCGAAATTAATGCACAGTGTCACAGAGTCACAGAGCTTCATCAGACCTTCCTCTTAGGTCTCCTGGTCAAAGGCACCTCACAATATTCAGTCCAAGCATCTTCAAAGACCGTCTTTCGTGGACCAATCTGGCCTTGGTAGAAGTTCAGCTTACGCACAACCTCCATAGCACCTGTACCCAGTGACACTGTCTTGCCCATGATGATACATTCCGATACACCCTCAATGAGATCGGTGCGACCGAGACCACCGGCGTCGAAAAGGTGATCCGCAGTCTTCTCGAACGAAGCAAGCTGAAGCACCGAGTCACGCATCTTAGCCAGACCGAAACGCGTAATACCGAGCACTTCACCCTTGTAGGTCATCACGTCGGCCAGAAGCTGCATGTGACGAGGATCAATGTCCATGTCCTTCATGACTTCACTGATTTCGACGACAATCGTGCTTCGAGCGGCTTCAATACCCAGAACATCTCGCGCCTCCATAATGTTGTTGGTCCTGGTGCGGCGACCGTCCACACCCATTGTAGTCATACACTCCCTCAATCCGTAGCCTTCCACAAGCAAAGTGTTCGTGGTTGAGGTCTCGTCCGTGCGAATGATAGCTCGGGTGGCACGTGGGTGGCCCAGGATTTGGATGCTAGGAAGGATACGCTTCAAATGCTTCAAGCGGAGGAAGGGATCAATGCTCGTGGCGGCAATCTCCGTCTTAGAAAGAGATGCCTTGCTGGCCGGATCAAGATCCATGTGGACCTTGATTGAGGCTTGCTTGCACGAGAATTTGAGATCGCTTCCTTTGAAGCGCTTGTTGGTCTTGATCGCTTCAACGATCTGCGGCGTCGTGATCTCCAGTGCCAAATCCTCGATCGTTTTCCAGTTCAGAACAACCTTCAAGTAGGCATCATCGGGGGACCAAACTTCCGTAATAGAGTGGATCACGTCACTAAGGAACGTCTTCTCAATGCGCCCCTTCACAATGCGGGCAGCAATGGTGCTTTCTTTGTTGACCAATTCGCAAGCCACGACGGGAGTACTGATCTCCTTTGAGGCGTTAATGATTTCCTTGATACGAGGTACACCCTGCGTGATACTCATTCCGGCAACACCAGCGAAATGGAAAGTTTTCAGAGTCATTTGCGTTCCGGGCTCACCAATGGACTGGGCACCAACGGCACCCACAGCATGGCCGGGTTCAACCTGGGCCTTCTTGTATTTCAGCAGACAAGCAGTGATGAAAGCCCTCAGTGTGGTATCCGTCAGTTTGCCCGTATGATCCAAGCCCTTACGGCTCCGCTGGTCGGACGGGTCGATATCGCCACCTCGAGAGATCAATTTGTCGGCTCTCTTTTGCACGTACTCTTGAATTGAGTCAAGGAAATCACGGGCACTCTCGAACTGATCGATACCGTGATCACTGCGGTCCATGTACGCCAGGTCATTGCCGAGCAAGTCCTTGCGGTTTAACTTCGCGCGCTCCTTTGAAAGCATCTGTTCGCAAACTTCCATCATTTCATTCGGCAACAAGCTTCGCTCGTCGTTGTTGTATGTAGTAGATTCTGAGTGAATAAAGGTTCGGTCGAAGTGGACGGGTTTAGCTTTACCCTCCATATCCACAGGATCCAACTTGTCGTCACCATACTGGAATTGAACGATGGCTGCAGAAGAGTTACGAACCGTGTCATCGTACATCGATGACAGATCTTCGAGGGACTTCATCAGACGACGAGACATGTAACCAGTCTCGGCAGTCTTGACAGCTGTATCGACCAGACCTTCACGACCGGACATAGCGTGGAAAATGAACTCTGGGGGCTCCAGCCCAGAGAAGAAACTGTTGCGAACGAAACCCTTCGATGGGGGCTGTCGTGCGTTCTTGGGGAAATGCGGTAGGGTACGATCCTGGAAACCATCCTGTACACGCTGACCACCGATAATTTGTTGACCGACAAGGGCAACCATCTGGGACACGTTGATACTAGAACCCTTGGATCCAGAAGTGGCCATGATCAGGGGCGAGTTATACTTGCTCAGTTGCCTAATACACTCGTCACCAGCTTGCTGACGGACCTTACTGAGAATACCAGAGATCTGATTCTCCATGGTCTGCAATTCGTCACATCCAGGATATTTCTCCAGAGTGCCCGCCTTGTATTTAGCAATGACTTCGTCACACTGCGAGTACGCTGCCTCAACAAGATCGTTTTTCGACTGAACGAGCCCTGCACTAGGGTAGACATCTCCGATACCAATTGAGAAACCGATGTTGGTGAACCACCGGGCGGACAGTTTTGACAGACGGTTCATGCCCTCGGCTGCTGCCGGTGGGCCGAAATCTCTCAGCATAATGTAGAAAACGTTGTCTTTCTTTCCAGAACCAATCGTAGACTTGTCCATCACACCACACATGACCTCCGAGTTACGGATGACCAACCAGCCATCATTGGGGTCCAAGTCCTTGGGACGACCATCCTTCGGCATCTTGAACTCACGGCATGCGGCGTCCAGGTTAACCAAAACGGGGTCGGATGAGTTGGGGTGCATAAGAATGTTGAAGACTTGTTTGCCAGTCCACATCATCTGAGGCTTCAAGATTGATGGTGGCGGGAGATCGAATCTTGTTTCAGGGCCAAGCATATAGAGACAAATCTGGGTGAAGGAAGCACGATCGTAGAAGTTGTCTTTGCTACTCAACACGTAGGCGGCACTGATGAAATCCTGGATGGCAGAAATGATAGGCTCTCCGTTTTTGGGTGTCGCCAAGTTGTTCTTAACACCCATTAGCTCCATTGCTTCTGCTCGGGCTTCTTCGGTCTGCGGCACGTGAAGGTTCATCTCATCTCCGTCGAAATCGGCGTTGTAAGGGTTGCAGACACACTCGTTCAATCGGAAAGTCCTATGGGGTCGGATTTTGGCAAAATGAGATAGAATACTGAGCTTGTGGAGAGAAGGCTGTCGATTGAACAACACAATGTCGCCGTCTTCGAGATGACGCTCAACCAAATCGCCTTCTTGCAGCTGATCAGCCATCCGTTGAGTGTTACTGTATTTCAACATCTGTCTGAATCCGGTTCCTTTCTTGACAATCAAGTTCGCTCCGGGCCATTTGTTGCTTCCGTTGCAAATCCGTTGCTGCAGTTTCTCCTTGTTGTATCTGGTCACTAGTTCGGGATAAGTCATGTTCTTTGCCACCAGCTCCGGAACAGCGACCTCATCAACACGCAAATTTGGATCGGGTGAAATGACAGTTCGCCCAGAGAAATCAACACGTTTTCCTGACAGATTTCCACGGAACCGACCTTGCTTTCCCTTCAAACGTTGGACGAAGCCTCGGATTGGCTTTCCGAGATCAGCTTTGTTAAGTCCAGGCACATCACTGTTGATATAGACAGCAATTTGAAGCTGCATGTAGTCCCAGCACTCCATGATTGTCTGAACTGGAGCGCCCTTAAGCAGGGCATTCTTGAGATTGATATTGCTCTGCACAATGTCACCCAGCTTGGCGGTCAAGTCATCTTCTGTAGATGCACCATCTTGTCCCACTGAAGGTCGAATACAAACTGGTGGAGCTGGGATAAATTGCCACAGGAACATCTCCGGACGAGCCTCCTTTGGATTCATGCCAATCAATTCACAGTCAGAGTCAGACATTTTCTTGAATAGCTTAAGAACGCGAAGTGGGTTCATGTCATCCTGCGCCTTTTTGAAGTGTTTTTCGACCTCTGGGTTTGCGCCTCTTGCCTCGAGGAAAGAGTTATCAAACACATCCTTGCTGATCGGCGTTTGCTTTTTGACGGAAACCGAGACATTGAACGCACGGAATTTGTCGTGGGTGATCTTCAGAGCGCTTGTTCCAGTCTTCTTCACCACACCATTGATCGCTCCGCAGTATGTGCATTCACGGGTTTTCCGACACCGTTCGTTGATGCGCTTTGCGATTTGCGTCCGACGTAGGTTATCAAGACCCGGTCGGCGCATTTCGCGAAGGAAGGAACGGCGCTCCGCCTCGGGAAGCAAAATGTTCGAACATTCTTTGCAAATTTCTTGAAGGATGGAAATGACGCGCTTGAAGTAACCGACGTGGAAAGCGGGTAGGACCAGTCTCACATGTCCGAAATGACCGTTGCAGTCTTTGAGATTATTTCCACATGTTGCGCAAGAGTCGGTTTTGTTCGAGATACCCATACGCTGATCGAGAGGTCCATTCGCAACAACCGTTCGGGTCTGATCCAAGTCGAAAAACTTTCGGTCGGAAACTTCCACTACTGCTTGGCCGACAATGTCATCGTTGGTTCTGGAAACATAAGTCTAGATTAGCGATCAGATCTGCGACAAACGCTTGTGACAAGCACATGTGAATGAACTGCGTACAGGACACCAAATTTCAATTCCTTGATGACTTTGGGAACGCTGTCAATAACCTGGGCCTTGCCCAGGTCTACCTGCGCACCCTCTGGAGGCTGCATGGCCGTGGTCAAATACGGAGCATGGCAGGGTGACTCAAGGCGATGCGATCGGCATAGGCGGACTTCAGCCGCCAGTAACAAGATTTCAGGCTCGTCGAAGAATTAACTCCTGTATTACGTTGGTCTATCCACGATCAAGAGCCACAGATCTTGAATGAGACGGTTTAGACACAATGAAGTGAATTGAGAATGAGCAGAGGAAGAAGTTGTATGGCGGGGTTTGACATGAACTTTTTTTCTGCCGGTCAAGCTCTCACCGCCGGTATGGCTTGCAGGTTTGTATAGGAATTGTCTCTATACAAAAAAGACCTTGGGATATCTCAAAAATAATGTTATACAGTGTATTTGGTTGCTAATTTACACGCTTATTTCGACAAGAATGCCTGGAAAGCTTTATGCTCAATCACCACATTTCCAACTGCTCGCAACCTTTTGCGGCCTTCTTTCTGCTTCTCAAGCAGCTTTCGTCGCCGACTTACATCACTAGCATGCAATTTTGCCAGGACATCCTTTCGGTAAGGCTTGATAGTCTCACGAGCAATGATTTTCTTACCAACAGCAGCCTGGATGATGATCTCGAAAAGCTGTCGGTCAACATGCTCCTTGAACTTGGTGACCCAGATTCTGCCTTGTCGGTTTACCTGGGTCGAGTGCATAATCCGCGTTACAGCATCCACTGGCTCTTTGTTGACCAAGAGTTGTAGCCTGACAATGTTGCCGGCTCGCCATGCAGATTCTTCGTAGTCCAAACTGGCATAGCCTTTGGTACCTCCTTTCAATTTTCCAAAGAAATCGTCAACCAAATGGGCGAGAGGCAACTCGTACTTCATGATGACCTGAGTCGCTGTGAAATATTCAATGCTTATTTGCTCGCCACGATTGGCCTCGCAAAGCTCAATCACCTTTCCCAAATATTCTTCTGGGAATGTCAGAGTGGCCAAAACATACGGCTCTTGAACCTCGGCAACTTTGAGTCGTACACTATCATCATCGGGGAATTTAGCAGGATTGGTGACGATTTCTTCGGTGCCATCTTTCCACACGACCTTGACTGGGACGGAGGGCGGAGTAATGATGATGCTGGCGCCGTGCTCCTGTCGTAGGCGGTCTTCAAACACGGAGCAGTGAAGAGTTCCCAAAAAGCCCATACGGAAACCGGCGCCTAAAGCCTCGGAAGACTCTTTCTGTACTGTAATGCTTCGATCGTTCAAGACCAGCTGGTTGATGCTGTCCTCCAGGTGCTCGAAGAGATCTGCATTCACTGGGTAGACAGCCACAAAGACCATTGATTTGGGCTCTTCGAATCCAGGCAAAGGCTCGACGATCTTTTCAAACCCAACTTTGGTGAAGGTATCGCCAATCTTGGCCTCCTTACTCCGCTTCATGCCCGGGTTGAAGTAGATGTACCCAACCTGACCTGCACGGAGAGAACTTTGCGCGGTCTCGGTCGGATACATGATGCCGACTTCACCGACGAAGTATTTGAGACCGGTAACGAATGATATAAGTTGCTGGCCTGCACGCACCTCACCGTCGAAAACACGGACCAACAGGATCACGCCCTTGTAAGAGTCGTACCAGGAATCCACGAGGAGCATACGAAGTGGTTTAGTGGAATCGCCGATAGGTCTAGCATACAGTTAGCAAAAGAACAGCATTTTGGGAAGCCACTGATTAAACCTACGCAGGGATCTTCTCCACCACCGTCGGTAGCACAGCTGGAACATTCAATCCAGTCTTTGCCGAGACCATCACCGCGTTTTCTGTATCAATCTCGAATGTGTTTCTTATCTGCTCCAGAGCCCGCTCTGGGTCCGACGAGGGGAGATCAACCTTGTTGAGAATGGGAATCAACTCGAGGCCTTGCGCAAAGGCCAAGTAGAAATTGGCAACTGTCTGCGCCTGAACACCCTGGCTGGCATCAACCAGAAGGATTGCTCCACCGCAACTGGCATAACTTCGCGACACCTCAGCACGGAAGTCCACATGGCCAGGTGTATCGACCAAATGTAACAAATAATCCTCGCCTTTATGGTTGTAAATCATGGTACATGTCTGTGCTTTGACCGTAATTCCTCGTTCTCGCTCGACATCAAGTTTGTCCAAAACTTGCTTGTTCGTGCCCGGTTGAATTGTGCCCGTCAATTCGAGTAATCGGTCGGAAAGCGTGCTCTTGCCGTGGTCAACGTGTGCAACGATGCAGAAATTGCGAAAACGTTCAATTGGGATCGCAGCAATTCTCTTCTCGAGGTTTACGTCCAGTTTTAAGTGCGTGTTTTTTGGACGTGCATAGTAAAGTGTGGTAGTAGAGAAACCCCTTTCGTACCTATACGAAGAAAAGACAGTTGGTGGTCGGAGGCTCGCGGCCTGGCATCTCGGCGCTGCGCTCAGCCATCGGCCTAACTGCAGACATCCTCGCATTGGGAAATCTGCGGTGGCATAGGAGGGGCTGATTATATGCAAGCGTCGAATCAAAGTATATCCGCGGGGCAATTAGCGCTTCAGTGCTGGTTAGTCTAGTCACGATTTGCGGAGAAAAAACGGACGCGCGGGCGGTGACTTTTTATTGCTGCGGCGACCACTCGACATAAACAAAGCTCTATCTTTCTTTCAACTTCAAAGCATCTACAAGCTCGTCATGCCGGAACCCAAGGAAAAGTCAAAGGTGCACAAGCTATCAATCAAAGGTTCATACTCATCGTCTACTTATGTAGTTGTGGCTGTACAAAAGCTTACAAGATAACAGGATCGGCCAAGCTTGTCTCCGAATTCGTGAGTTGCCATTTTAGTTACGTCAATGATGTTCCAGTACTAACAGGCTCAGTTTGAATACTCGATTAATTCAATCCTGTAAGTTGCTACTCGTACTCAGTCCAAGGCACTGGCTGATCGCATTGGGTGTTCAGTTTCCAACGAGGAGTCTATCCTCCCGAGGATTTCACAACGTAAGTATGCCCTCTCAACTTTGTCCACTACCGTACAGCGAGCTAATTGGCGATAGGATTAAAAAATATGGCCTCAATATGCTGGGTTCGTGAACCGTGTTCTTCTTAATCAGCGTCAACAACCCTAACCTCATAGCAGTTTCGGCCGACGACCAGGTCAAAGCCTACATCAAGAAGATCATGTCCCAGTTGAAGGAATGGATGCAAGGAGGAAAGATCTCGAAGCTTGTGGTGGTTATCACGAGCAAGGAGACCGGTGAACATGTGGAGAGATGGCAATTTGACGTATGCATTCGACACTCTTATCTGAGTCTGTGGCTAACTATAAGGTGACGGAATAGATCGAAATCTTCAGCAAGCAATCCAAAAGCAAGAGCTCACAGAGAGCCAGCGATAAAGAGAACAGTGCATCGGGGTAAGTCTGTTCACTGTGAGACTATATTGATCATCCCACTAATCCAACATCTTTGTGTCTTAAAGAGATGCAAAACCCTCCGAACCCATTGAGAAGACAGAAAAGCAAATTCAGGAGGAGATCCAAGCCATCTTTCGCCAAATTACGGCCTCTGTCACCTTCCTCCCCGTCCTTGATGGCGACTGCACCTTCAATGTACTTGTCTATGCCGACGCCGATTCAGACGTGCCCGTGGAATGGGGCGACAGCGATGCCAAGGAAATCAAGAATGCAGAGAAGGTCCAACTAAGGAGCTTCAGCACAAACAATCACCGAGTTGGGACTCTGGTCAGCTACCGGCTGGCGGATTAAGCTCTCGGTGGCACATTATGACCAAATACGAAGGATACTATGGATTGGCGTTTCAGGAAAGGATCAAGGACTTCTTCCCCATATCATATCAGAACTGTTGATATCAATCAAAATCAATGCCCCTTGGTTGTACTATGTCTGGTATAAGACCAAGGCAACCTCTCTCGCTTCGGGAACCACTTATTGCAATGATCACCTCCATCATAGCGGAGTAGATCCAACACCACATTTTCCAGTCCCAGATCGAAGAACACATCGTGCTCCATTCCAGTGGACCAGCCTCGTCTCACCCTTTTTCCTACCAGGTCCGGGTTCACTCCGTAGAGATCTTCCTTCCAAAGCCCAATCCCATTCATAGCCTCGCCTTGAGTCAAGGTTTCTGGTGGAGTGACTTCCGCTGGTGGATTGATACCTATCACAGCGGCTTTGTGCGTATAATATTCTTGCTCCGGACCAATAGGCACAAGACCCACAGCTGGAAAGTGACATTGCATGAATCGAGCGCGTTTAAACTCATGCGTCACGATTGTGACTGTCTGTGGATAAACGCCTGTGTATACCCGGAACTGTATTAAAGAGAACAGTAGGTTTTGATATGAATCTGTGGCGTTGGTTTCTGCGATGACTCTCGATGGGTCAATTGTAGAGATAGTGGACATGTTTTGAAAGTAGTTGTTATCTCTGGCCAGATTCTGGATATTGCTACACATGAGCTTTCTGGGTGATCGATTGTAGGGAGTTCGGGTGCCTTACAAGGTAAGATTGACCTTCGCTGAGCTCAGTTCTAGGCTTCTTGGTTGGCCCGCTATGCGATGGATTAACAAAAAAAACCTGAAAGGAATATAATGATAAACTCTTACCCAGAGAACACAAGCAAGCTATGGGAGTCTTCTGCTAGAGCTTTCAATCCGGCTTTGACATGATCGATAAATGTGGGTGTTTCTCTTTTTTGGAAGGGCTCAATCAGCCTGCTCGGTGCATCAGATGCTATCATCCATATAAAGAGCTTATTCTGATCCCACTAACCACTCGTTCTCTGAGGCTCCCAGATGTGAACCTCCGGTGTAAATGGCATGGCAGCAGACAACAATGAGGTGATTGTATGTAGCAAAATTGATGTCTGACTTAGAGGTCATGTTGATGGATTTTGGTAGATCAAGCGAATTGTTTGGGATTTACCGCAGTTCAAGCTGATGCTAGTAAATGAACGTTGGTGAACAACTTCAGCTTCTAAAGTCGGTTGTGTAAGAGAAGGGCGGTAAAGGATGTTGACTTTCCACAATTCTTTGGACATCAATCTTCACATCCCATCAGTGGGCGAATTCCAATTCTTTTATCCTTAGTCTCCTCCGGTGGGTTTCTTTTTTCTCTGAACATGCATCTTTCCATTTCTGGTTGTGTGGTATGAGGCCCCAAGCCATCAGCTCTGTGTCTTCCTCCGTCATCAAATCTAGCCAAGCAAGTAAGTCCTGCCGAGTTGCGGGCTGCTTCTGTTTTGCAGTGGGAGCAGATTTCACGTCTGACGAGCCTGCTTATCTGGTCCATTGTTGAGCGATCTATTTTCCATTGCCTACAGTAAGGTGATTCTGTTGCTCCAACTTGGGCCAATCCATATACTCCTCGGGGTAGGTAGACATGGTGGTCTTGAGGTGCTCCAGCCATCTTATCGGGTTCGAAGGCACGATGTCGCTGCATGACATTGAAACCCCCATCTACGGTGACTTCAATGGTCGCCTGGCCTACACGGCCTCGTCAACTGACTTCTCTGAGAAAATCGGTGTGGACACTAGAAATTGAGCTCGAAAATAGTAACATTCAATCTAATTATTCAATTGTTGATGATCAACTACAAGACACATCAAAGCGAGGCTGTGGTCAAAGCAACCACGCCAACAGGCACGTCGACCCCCTCCAAGATAGTCGGATCTTCCTGGAACCCATCACTCTCAACAAAGTCCTTCAAGACCGAATACACGCTCCGCTCAATAACCACCGCCGAAGGGTCTGCAACATTCGTCGCACTCATAACCCGGGAAAGGTAATGCAGGGTACACACCAGCGCATTCACATCCTGTATACGGCCAAATAGAGCAGGGATATATGTTGGCTGAACAGCAGGCTCGTTCCTCCGGCCGTCTAGATTGAGAGCATTTGCCAGAGTTTCCCTGACCGGGTCCTCCAGCGCACGCCACGCATCCTCATACAAGACCGCCTTTTCTTGGGTAGTCACATTGCCCATACAGAACAACCGCATCAACGCTCGGTCCTCTGGATTATCTTCCACGTTGAATGATCGCACATCCCTATCGCGGAGAAACTCTGCACGTCGAATCAATATCAAGTCATACCCACTGCGGACGGTAAGAGTGCCCTTGATGACACCCTCGCATACATCATAGACATTGCGGTACGAGTCGAAGATAGGCTGGATGAGCTTCTTCGCACACGTCCAGTCCATGTGGCCCGCCGCACCGGCGATGTCGAGCAGTTGCTCCATGAAACGTAGTCGGAAGCTGCGGTCGTGGACTTTCATGCGGGGTAGACCGGACAGACAGGCCGGTGCATTTTCTGCCTGTGCCAGTTGACCAAAATTGAAAGTTGCGCCGAGCTCAATCGCCTGGAACACATCGTCTCTATCTTGGTCTGGAAGCTTGTCCAGCGATGGGACTAGGCCGGCCTTACAGGCCGCGAGGAGAATGGCGTCGTGGTTGAGAGTAGAGACGTTCACACCAGTCTTTTCGTAGCACATGGATGCTAGGTGCGGATCTTTTCCTAGATCATTGATGATTATTGAGGTGATCAAGGTAAAGAGTGCATTCGCATCTGTGATGATTTGTGTGTAGAAATCGCGGATCCAGTCAAACGACTCTCTCGTTAGTTGAGATGCGAATGTTTGTGAACCGATGAAGGTCTCGTATTGATCCGTATGGATCCAGCGGAGTGCTAATAACCCCACAAGCGTACGATTCACTTCATCATACTCTTCATTGTATAAAATGCAAGATGGAGATGGAGTGCTAGGAGGGGTCAAGGGACCGTCCCGGATGGAGTATGCCCACCGCAGATAGTCAATTTCCTCTGGAAACTCGTTGTACGCAAGGCGAATCAGTACCTCGTCCGAACGGGCGAAAAGGGAATCTGGAGAATCACAGGCTTCTCGTAGGGACTGAGATGAATCCATTGTAGATGTTTCCCATTAGTTCCGATTTAAGCGGCCCAGGGGTTTTATGAAAATCAGCCTCGGGGAGACCTATATCATTAGTCCGAAGTTTATGCTACCATTAAGAGAAAGAAATGAAAGAGATCATTACGCTGAAGATATTTCTTGGCTGTGAAAAATAAAGATATCCTAATTGTACATTTATGTCATCGTCCTCAATCCATGCGCCATGATATTAGCCCCCATGTGTGGGACCCCTCACTAAATGCATCCGCGAAGCGAGAAACAAAGGCGAGACAGAAAGAAAAAATAAAACGCCTGAGCCCAGGGGGGCATGCAAAGGATTCTGAAAATCAGGGGACGAATCGATATGTGCTAACCTCCCAGACCATGAAACGCAACCGTGCGATGAACGCCAACCAGAGAATTGTCGTAAAATGCATATCCATGACCCAGTACAAGATAGGGAAGAAACCATGAAGGTATTAATGCATAGATAGGAGAAAGGGAGATTGTACCAATGTAGAGAACAGCAGTACAAGGGTATTAGTCGAAAAGGAACTATGTGACGATAGATGTGGCGTGTGATTTAGAGGGGATCGTGGCGGAAAGTGCAGTTGTCGCCTTTGCGACACTTGCCCTCGGCCCAGAATCTGCAAGCAACGAGTCCCACCTTGTACTGTTTTGAAAGTTAGCTAACTGTTTATCATGAAATGCCGACCCCGTAGTGCACTTACAGGCTTGGCCTCGTTGGTGCCAACTCTGGTTCGTTTCGAGCGGCTCCATGAATCGGAGTTGGACTGGTCGTCATAATAACTGCCCTCGCGGCCTCGCTTGCGCTCTGGGTCTTCATAGTCATAGCCTTGCTGTTGGAACGGAAGAGCACCAACTTGTTGGTTCTGCCCACCGAATTGTGCGATCATGGCGCCAAGGTTGGGTGCCATTGCTGATTGCGATTGCTGAGGTTGGGAGTAGGCAGGCGGCCCCTGCATTTGTTTCATAACGTTCAAGATCGCGTTGAAGTCAAGGCCTTGGGGCTGAGAAGTGGGTACTGGTGGAGGGGGAACCTGGGATTGAGGTTGTTGCTGACGGAACATGTTGATGGTCCTCTCGAGATCCGGCATGACTCCGGGTTGAGTTGCTTGTGGCAGCGGGATTGGCTGCGCCTGTCCAGGCACACCCTGGATGATCTTGAGCAGATTGGAGATATCAAATCCACTATCCCCGGGAGTAGGTTGTTGCAGTTGCTGGGTTTGTTGAGGAGCCGCAGGCTTGGGGTTAATATAGGAGTAATAACGTTCCTGGCGGGCCTGCAATTTTTTTGTTAGTGTCGAGTTTTACTGCTATCAGAAGTATGACATACCTTGACCATGTCGGGAAACTCTCCAAACGGCAATACCTCGGTAACAATCTCGTCGGGATCCGGAGTCGGTGGCTCCTTGGGTGTGTCAGGCATGTCGGCAGGAGAAGTATAGAAGACCATAAGGGTAGTAGATTCCCGATGCTCCTGAGCCTCCCTCTCGGGACTCGTTGGCAGCTGGGGGCCACCGCGTTTGATGAAACTGCCGTCTTTTGATTCCTCGAAATCGAAATCGATCACTGTGATGGTCAATAAGAATTTGAGGTATAGTTGGGGGGATAACCTACTGGAAAAAGTATAACCATCTTGGAATACGGTCTCACGGATACCACCAAGGTCCTCTTCTTCTAGCTCCTCCATATCTTTATGAAGCTTAAGAACGCTACCTTCGCCTTTAACGTCTCCTCGTGAACGTAATGACCCATCGCCGGGGCCTAATTCTTCATCGGGATCATGGGTGAATAGTCGAACTTCGGTAAGAGCATCATCCGGCTTCCAGGTCACGCGAAGTTTACGGCGCTCTTCTTTACGTAACCTCTTTTTGCGCTCAGCTTCAGTCTCTGGGGGCTGGTCTTCGACCGGCTTGGGAGTTGGTGCCTGCTTTGGCTTGTTCAAGTCGGCCATAATGTCACCAAAAGAGAAAGACGGCTTTGGGGTTGGTGTCTTCTCCTTTTCGGAAGCAGCACTATTTGAAATGTTAATACAGATGAATCTCGGAAATACTCTCTTCGTGGGTACATACGTTGGCTTTGCTGCGGCAGCGGCGGCAGCCCTATCCGCATTTGTGGTCCCGGGTCTCTTTGACGCTGAGCTTAAAGTGCCAAAGAGACTTGTCGGCTTGGGGGCCACGATATTGGGTTTAGGGCGCAGAACTGCAGCGCCGGTTGGCTTACTACTTTGTGTTCCCTTAGCCTGTCCATTGCCTGTAGATGCAAGTTTATTCACATCCTTCAAGTTGCTGGTTACTGCCCTTTGTTTTGCGCCAGGTTGCAGATTGCTATCCGCCTCACGGGGTCGCTTCACTCCAGCGTCTCCCTTAGGTTGATCTGCTGAAGAAGCTCTTGGAGTCGACTCTTCTTTAGCGGGCTTTTCACTCTCCTGCTTACGCTTCGTAGAGGCCGCGGCATTATCTAGGATCTTCTGTGTGAGATCCTTAACCTGCTGGTCGCCTTTTTTGAGAAACTTGGGCAGCAATTTAGAAAGATTAGTCTTCTGCATCATGTCTTCCGTTAAAGATGAGAAACGCGAGAAGAGCTTATTCCATGTTAGTCAATTTATTCGACATAAAAGGAAGACCAAGGTCAAACTTACCGTTAGCAAGTTAATAGTCAGAGTCCCAGCAAAGTCTGCTGCCTGGAAACGGTCGACCAAGAAGGAATATAGAGCTGCCACAACCATAGGGTGCTCTCCCAGCCTACATGAAATTAACAATCAGTCATTTGAGCTCGATTATGTCAATGTTTCAAGTTTTTGCCACACAAAGCTGTAAGTTTGAGCCAATTTCTAGATAGGAGTGATCCCCCTCAATGAGGCTCACAGGTAGCTTCCTAGGGGGATATCTGAGACTCAGTATGATTGGGACCCTTTTGCTCCATCTAGTATTCTTATATGTGCCCAAAACACGCATCTATAATCAAGCCTTGCCACCGGCGAATAGAGCGATGGCCCTTTATTCTAGCCCGTGACAGTGCTGTCATATCCAATGCTCCCAAGAATATTTATAGGTGTTCTCAAATAGATTCAGGGTTTGTGTGACCATCACAGCCAGATAAAAGGGGGGGGGCATAGGTGGGAGGGGAGAGGGATACATACTTCTCAACAATATTGGGATGACCCATTTCCAGTGTTGTGGTGGCAATTTTATCCATAGTGCGACGTTGCGAAATGACCTTTTCCTTGAGCATTGTTGCTTTCTGGTTGTCGTCTTGGTTCTCGGCTAGTTTCATAGCCTGAACTTGTTCCTTCCACGCATCTCTCAATGATTTGACAACGTCTTTGTAGGCTACCAGCGCATTCTTGACCTTCTCAGGACCAGGCCATTTGTTCCTTGGTGACCACACGGCTTGGAGGGTATCATACTGTGCTGCAGCCTCAGGCTCAGTCGGGCGGATCGGAGGAATAGGAGACGGCTCGTCAGGTGCTTCAATCTCAAGATCAGATTCATCCGAACTTTCACTTTCCGAGTTAGAGATAGTTCTCGTTTGGTCTTGTGCAGAAGGCTTCTTTGTTTTCTGGTTGTTATAGGCTCCCTTCTTATTCGTGATTACAACTTGCGGTACTGGTGGTCCTATGAAAGTCAGTATTGATCGCAATGTAATGGATTTCAACTGGTCTAGGCATACCTCTAGGCGGAAGCACTGAGTTGCCAGTTGGTGTCATTTGCGGCTGAACTGAAAGATCATGCTGGTAGTAATTGAATAGCCTAGTCCTTCAGAAAATCAGCCAATGCTTTGAACAAACATAAACCAAAGTCATAAACTTACTGTTCACTCCCTTGTCGTTGGAAGTCTGCAGGAATTCCCTGAAGGAAGTTGCTTGCCAACGAAGACTGCTGTTGGTTGAATGCCTGCGGGGTGGAATTTAGGAACTGAGGGTTAATGGTGACATTTGGGTCCGAGTCAGGGTAATCGTTGGTCAAATCAATTGTGTTTTGCTGCCTATAGTTAGAGCCAGAGTCACCATGAAGGGCAATTCAGATCGACTTACGAGCATTTCTGAGGAGTAGCCTTGAGGTAAAGGGTATGGAGAAATTGATGGCTGGGGTTGTTGATGTGGCTGTGGCTGTATTCTTTGTTGCGTAGTTGCTTCGGGGAAAGTGTCTGATACTGAAATGTGGGGGTGTTGAGGGTGGAAGTAATTTTGCTGGTAGGGAAATGATGGAAATGCCGAAGATTCAGAGGCACTCAGGGGACGAGAGTCAAATGGTATCTGTCCTTGCTGGAAATGAGGATTCTGTGAATGTATCTGATACTGGGGCGAAGCCCCATATCCTCGTTGTGGTGGCTGTTGCAGAGGGTTTGTTTGCTGCCAAGGCTGGTGCACTGATGAGTAGATCCCATGATTTGGCTCCGGTCGTGGGGCTAGCTCTCTCTGTTGCTGTTGAAAAACAGGATGGTCCCATCCAATACCTAGTGGTGTTTGTTGCGATGCAGAATCGTGCTGCTGTTGAGGTTGGTGTTGGTGTTGGTGTTGGGACGGCTGCTGAAGCTGCTGCTCGGGATCGGGGTAGGTGGGATCAAGCGTGCTCCAATAATCTGAAGGAAGTGAGGAATTCCCATGAGGTAACCCCTGCATAGGGTTTTGAGCTGATTGCTCCATGGTGAGCCGCAGTCGAAGCTCCTCTAAGCTACTATGAATCCTCACGTAATCACGTGCACGCACCTGCCTGGACAGGGCTAGTGTTTATTTGGTTCTCACCGCCTTCTGTTTTTGAGGGAAGAGAGTGGGTCGGGAATTCGGGAGGATAAATAATTTTTCCGGTGAGGACGTGAGATGATTGGTTGGTTATCTCACGACGCGGCAGAACAGGGGCCTGTAGAGCTGCTGGTCTGAAGAATTGATAAGGATTAGACAATTCACATGTTTGATACGCCTAGAATGGACTTCAAAAGTTGCAGTATGAGTACTGTCGTACCTTATGCGAGAGAAAACAGAGACTGCTTTTGGCTTTGACTCAGGATTAAAGTGGTGTCTGCCTCAGGCATCGACCCTGTTCCCCAGTACTGCAAGTGACGGCGTTGCCTTTGGCCTTGCAGCTTAATGACGAAGGCTCCGCAGTTGCGAATACAACGTAGAAGTATTAAGATGGCCCTGATTTTCAACACCAGTGTCTCTCTCCTTGTGTCCTTGACTTTGTATCTCCTTCTTTCTCTCTTCTTGGGCTGATCCTGCTGTCCCTGTAGGGCTTTGCGCTCTCCTTTCTCGTTCTTATGTTTTGTCCCAAAAGAAAGCTCTTGCGGAATCAGAGAACAAAAAAAGCTCTCATACGAAGGGCCACTCTAGCGTCACAGCCACTCGCTTTACGGAAAAAAAAGAAGGGATTGGGGAAATGTGTTGAGGGATGGTTAGAGTAGATGACTTGGGTTGAAGAAGAGAGTGAAAGGGACAAAAGCTGCTGGCAAGGCGGTTAACCGATGATACGATGGCATACCACAATTGACCGTAATTGCCGTATTGAAGGTCTTCTATTGGCCTACCGTCATGTAAATTACAGCCCCTGTGTTACATGGCAGAACCCAATCCATGTGATCCCCAGTGTTTGCAGTGTTTGGAGCATTTATGTCAGCGCAGCTCAGAGTCCGGATCCATGCCAGGTGGAGCGATAGCGAGATCCCCGGTGTCAACAGTGCAAGGTACATCTCATCCATTCTAAGAGTTGCGCGCATATTTCAGCTACCTTTCTGCGCAGCTCCATATGTTGCTAAATTTGGGTTGGAACTGAGCATCTCTCCAATCTCACACGCTGCCAGCTATTGCCATGGCGCAACCTATGTCCCTCCGAGACCGACAGGTCGGTAAGTGACGCAAGCTGGGTTCTTGCGACGAATCAACATTGTACTGATCCATGGCTTCTAGCATCAATTCAAAAGCTATTGAACTTGAATCATGACCCACAACCTGTTGAAGACAACACCATCGATCAGTCCGGGTCCGGCGGTCTAATCTCGCACTCCACTCCGATCTTGAATGAAGATGGTGACCCAATCTGGAAAGTCTTGGTGTTCGATAAAATGGGCCGGGATGTTATCAGCAGTGTTCTGAGGGTCAATGACCTCCGGGCATGGGGCATAACTATTCATCTGTACGGTCGCCGCCTTCTCTCCCTTGGCCCCGTCGCTAACGAAGACTCCTAGAAACCTTCATTCACAAAGATACCCTATTCCAGATGTCCCGGTTGTATATTTCGTGGAACCCACTCCCGATAATATCCAAGCGATCACTCGCGACCTTTCCCATGGGCTCTACTCCCCAGCCTACGTGAACTTCCTATCCTCCGTCCCGCGGCCACTTCTCGAGGATTTCGCTTCTCAGATAGTTACTTCCGGCGCATCTGAGCATATTGCGCAGGTTTTCGATCAATATCTCAACTTCATTGTGGCGGAGCCGGACCTCTTCAGCTTAGGGCTGGGAAATGATGCATACTACAAAATCAACAGCCCAAAGACGACTGATGAAGACCTAGATGGGATTGTTGACAAGGTGGTTAGTGGCTTGTTCAGTGTGAGCGTGACAATGGGTAATTATTATATCCTACCTTGGATTATCGAACGAAGATCTAACTAGCCGGGCAGGTACTATTCCAATCATACGGTGCCCCAAGGGTGGTGCGGCGGAATTGATAGCAACAAAACTGGATCGAAAACTGCGAGACCACATCCTAAATTCTAAAGACAACCTCTTCTCAGGCAATCAGAACACTTTGCCGGGAGTGCCATCGGCGCGGCCAGTATTGATCATCATGGACCGAAATGTTGACCTAGTCCCAATGCTTTCCCACTCGTGGACATATCAATCCCTGGTCCAGGATGTTCTTGAAATGCGTTTGAATCGAATCACTTTGGATGCAGGTGCAGGTGATGCGGACTCAAGTAAGGGCTCCAAAAAGTCGTATGACTTGAACAGTACCGACTTCTTCTGGCAACGCAACGCCGGGGCCCCATTCCCCCAAGTGGCTGAGGATATCGATGCTGAACTTACACGGTACAAGGACGATGCGAATGAGATTACAAAGAAGACGGGGGCGTCTTCGATTGAAGATCTCCAGAATGATACCAGTGCCTCCGCGCAACATCTCAAGGCCGCTATCACACTACTCCCTGAGTTGCGGGAACGCAAGGCAGTTCTTGACATGCACATGAACATTGCCACCGCATTGCTCAAGGGTATCAAGGATCGGCAGTTGGACAACTTCTTCGAGCTAGAAGAGACCATCACCAAACAATCAAAGTCACAAATCTTGGAGCTAATTAATGATCCTTCTAAAGGAAATGAGCCATTGGATAAACTGCGCTTGTTCGTGATCTGGTTCCTCAGCACTGAAACTGAGCTCAACCGCTCCGAAATGACTCAGTTCGAAGAGGCCCTGACCCAAGCCGGCGTGCCCGATATTTCCTCTCTTGCCTATGTTCGCCAAGTGCGCGAGATCACTCGTATGACTATGATGACAACATCCGCTCCAGAACAACAATCCTCCGATCTATTCCGCGGATTCTCCTCGCTTTCTAATCGTCTGACGGATCGCATTACCTCGGGCGCTTTAGGTGCCAACTTCGACTCGCTCATTTCAGGGGTAAAGAATTTCCTACCAGCGAACAAGGATCTTACTGTGACCAAGATCACCGAGTCCATCATGGACCCAGCTGCAGCTTCAAGCTCTGCTATTGCAAAGACCGAAAACTATCTCTACTTTGACCCGAGGAGCGCCAATGCACGCGGTGCCATGCCTCCGGCATCTGCATCGCGGAACCAGCAGATGCCTGGTGGAATTGGTAGTGCAGGCCCTGGCACTGGTGCCAGTTTCGGACAGCGTCGTCAAGCTTTCAGCGAGGCTATTGTCTTTACAGTTGGTGGTGGAAGCATGGATGAGTATGGCAACTTGCAGGAATGGGTTCGCCGAACAAATGGCCAAGCGGGCGCCGAGGGCGCGCCAGCTCAACGTGCGACACCTGGACACCGCCGAAGAATTGTCTATGGAAGTACAGACCTGATGAACGCCACTGAATTCCTGTCGGATTCATTGGTGCCTCTCGGTCGGGATAGCTAAATGTAATTGTGGCTAGGTATCGACATCAACATAGAGCCAACCTGATGGTTGTAAAACATAGTATAATTGAATCGCTCTGATGTGTCTATGGTGTTTAATGGCTGTTCTGATAGTAATCAAGTCCATTGACTACCTACGTAGCGTTTTTGCTCTTTACTCTGGCATTAAACATCCAGCACCAATAATTATGCCTATTTGAGGCACGACCTTGATCCCAGTCCACCTAATCCAGGTCTCCTTGTGGCCACGATCAGGTATAATTATTTTGGTAGAACGAAATAAACAGAACTATCGTGGGTTGAGTTAATTACACCATTTTGGAAATCTACAGAATCTCTGGATATTTGGGACTTGTGGGGGTTCAATGATCGCCACCAATTCTATGGTCAATACCTACGTCTATGGGGGTAGAAGTATACACCAACATCATCCCGCCTTCAGGGGCAACAATCTGGAACCGAATGCCCCAGAAAATTTGATCAATCAGAATTATTTCCAAAGATGTACGACTTTAAATTTAGCTTCTTTTCCCATTCAGCCTCATTGCCGCACTTGGCAAATTCTCCATGGTGGCTGGGGTGATGTCAGGGCAATATCATCGTCCTGAGATTCAACGCCACGACAACGATATAAGAATAGGTTGACCTGGTGCTTATGACTGAACGAACAATTAAACAAAGAACACATAAACAAACATATTCTCTATCTTGAAACACATCGTCAAGATGACCAACTACGGAGACACCTGGTCCACGACCTACGATACCTACGACACCACAGGGTCAACCTACAACCCTGCAGGATCAACCTATGATACCCTAGGTTCAACTTACAGCCCGACTGGCTATGGCACCTACGGTGCAACCAACTATGGCACAGTGGGCTATGGTTCAAATGCAAATGCGACAACTTACGATACCGACACCGGCCGCGGCACCACAACGTACGACCCGCAGACCGGTGCTTACGACCAACATCTTGATTACAGCACTCCCACCGGTCGACGACACCACCGCGAGCGAGTCAACTCGGCTGGCACCTATCGGCACCGCGACGTCGACCGCTTTGATGACGGTTCCACTCGTGTCCACAAGGAATACGACAATCCAAACACTGGCACCAGCTACCACCGTGACTATGAGCGCTAAATGCCCTCGTAGTTTGTGTGAACAATTCGCATTGGGTTTGGGCGGACCCAGGCTTGTATATAAAACGGCATGAGACCACGAACCGATATGAATCACAGAAACAAACGCAAAAACAGATGAAAAGGGCAAAATTGGGTTTTATGGCCAGCAAAAAAAGATGAAAAGCAAAAACGAAAAAAAAAGGCCTAATTTGTTGTTTGTTTTAGCGACTGTTTAGCTGTGCGTCTGCTTGGCTCTGTTAGTCTGGTTTCATTGGGGGCGAAGGTATGGCTTCAATTCAAACCAGGCGAAATGCGAAACAAATTGGGCAATGCTCTTTAACTTTTCTTTGTTCTTTTATATACGTAAGATGTAAGAGTGTAAGTGTGCTACCGAAGCATATACTGTTAGAGGCAAAAACAATTGGATAAGCTTGGCTTTAGCACGATTAAACGGAGATACCTATAATACATCCATATAATACATGTCTATAAACTAAACGAAATCAAAATAGAAATATTTCAAATATCCAATCTATATCAAATCTCAAATCTCCCATAGACGTAACTTGTCTTGGCAAAGATGCCTCAGGCGATTCCCGGACAAGGCTAACTCCACATCATTGGCACTTCCCTCCAACTCTCAACTTTATTCTGTACAGCCAACGAATGTTGTGCTGAAACAGCTTCTACTTCAGCTTCTCATGCCCCCGTGATCATGTCGCGGAGGACGCTGGGTGGAGGTCGTGTTCTGGGCAACCCGAGTGCTCTCTCATCAGCTCCGTCCCCGCAGCCGAAGCGGGTGCTCTCGCCGACCGCCAGCAGCGTTTCCCTTAATTCACAAGCATCCGCATCACAGTTCTCGGCAGAAACTCAAGATCTCACTTCACGCATTTCAATAGAGAATGGCGATACTTCGATATCTGCCACCCCGGCTGCTCCGGGGGCAAAGCTCTCCTGTCCGATCTGCAGTGAGGAGATGGTATGACTGTTCCCATCCCCGGTTTATTTTGTCAAATGAGCCGATACTGACTGTATCTAGATGACTTTGCTGCAGCTGAACAGGTACCGATCCATCCTACCCCTTCATGGCCGCCTTGACGTATGATTAACAACGTGACGCAGACATCTCGACGACATCCATCAGAACCTCGAAGATATCCGACAAGATGAAGTCAAAGACTGGTTCAAGATCCAAATGGAAAAGGCAAGGAAATTTCAGCCTCTGGCGGTCCTAAACCAGAAGCTGAAAGGCCTGGATGTGTTCGAATCAAACGAGAACCAGAGTGCGTCTCTCCCCGGCCGCCCATTAGCACCCGCAGGCATTCCCGAACCTCCGAGACTACTAGACCCCGAGGATCTCATTACGAAAGAACACTGGCAACAAAGTTGTATATACGACGAGTGCCTAGAGCCATCATGTGGGAAACGATTGAATGCCACCAACGGCTGCGTGAACTGTCGGAGTTGCGGGAAACTGTTTTGCGAAGAACACACGATGTACCAAATGAAGCTCTCGCGGGCGGCACATCATGAGCCGGTGCGAGGAATATGGGCTCGAGTATGCGAAACCTGCTACAAGTCAAGAGAGGGGTACAATGATAATAATGGTGAGAATATCGACTTTCCGGTTGTGAACAAGGCTAAACAAGCAACAGGAACCACGAGAAATCGGATGGAGGCATTCAAGGCAGTAAGAAAACAGACTGTCGATAAGGAATTCTTGGAGATTTCCCGACTTGAGAAACGATTGACCCGTCTCACTCAGATGTTGGCTAGTCTGCCACCAGATCAAATACACCCCAGTGCGACCAAACTTTGGTCTCTCGCGTGGCAGAATGATCAACGTAAGGAAATAGAGCAAACAATTGTCAGCTGGCAAGATGATGCCAGTGTGTCACGATGTCCGTTTTGCCAGCAGGACTTTTCGGGCTATACATTTCGCAGGCACCACTGCAGAACTTGCGGGAAAGTCGTCTGCGGTGATCCTAGTACCGAGTGCTCTAGTGAGGTTGCGTTGAGCATTTCTCCTGGTAAGTTCCGAAATGATATCTCTTTGACTTGAAATTTCTAACCGTCTCGGCAGCCACCTCTGAGAAAACCAATGGCGATAACCTTGTCAACATCGATGTGAGGCTGTGCAAGGAATGTAAAGCGACGCTGTTTGATCGGCGTGACTTTAAAGCAGACATGACGCGAAAGCCACCGGAGATTAGGGCTTATGAAAACTTGATCCAGTTTGAGAGAGGCATCCGCCTTCATTTGCCTAGATTTCAAAAACTTCTGGCAGCTTTACAGTATGTTTCTTGTTTGCGGTGTTCCCACTCCGTCGCTAACAGTATTGTTTTAGGGATCCAAGGCGACCTCCATCATCGGCCCAGATCGCAGACGCATCCAAGGTGCGCAAGCGACTCATTGATTCTTTTGCGCAGTATGATATTGCAGCTCGACGTATCCGTGACATGTCGACCCAGTCCCCAACACAACAAAAGCTGCAAAAGGCTATATATCAGCAGGCCAGCAATTTCCTTCACCTCCACATGTTACCTTTGAAATCCCTTCCCAAAATCCTCAAGCATACAACCCCCAGGTCGGAGATGATACCCAGCCGTGTATCCAGCCGGACAAGCTCCCCGAGTACTCCGGTCAATGGCTCCACGACAAGTCTCCGGCCTCCGGAGCCTGCTCTTGCATCTATCAAGTACAGCAGCGTTGCCACTAGCGGTAGTACCACCAGCCTAGCCAGCGACACTAGCAGTGCCGTCTCGGCCCTGGAAGCAGAAGAAAAGTCCCTTCGAGACCGGCTGATCGTGCTAGAAGAGCAGAAGTTCTTTGTGTCCGAGATGATCGCCGATGCCAACCGTCGTCGCAAATTCGATGAAGTGAGCAGCCTAGCGATGAACGTCGAGGATCTAAGCCGTGAGATCGATCGCGTCAGTGGCATGCTCGCGGGACTCGATTTCGAAGGCGTTTACACGGGGAATTTGCAGCCAAGTTCTTGACCTGAGTTTTAGTTGTTGGGATAGGAATATTTGTCTTCGTTTGCACGCGCTGCGTGCACAACTTCCTGCGTATTTTGGTCACCCACTCGTCTATGTTTACGCCTTTCTTTCGAACTTGATACTATGGCTGGCGTTCGAGCAATTGCTTTACGATGATATGTGCATAGCATCGGGTGTTGGTGTTGGTTCTTTTTAGGATATATGTAATCAATGGCTTTACTATATATATATATATATATATATGTCCATTTTTTTCGTATTTGAGATGGGTTTGAAATTGCTTATCTATCCACTATAGAGATTGTATATATATCTGTGTTGGAGAATCCTGCTCGACTCAAAGGCTCACGAGCAGGAGCTGTGGATATTTCCAAAATGACAGTGTAGAAAACAGTTCCCACAAAGTATAACACATGTTCACACACCCATAGACACCTACGCACAAAAGCAAGTACTCTATCCCTTGCAGCTTTGGCAAAGGCTTGAAACCCAGCCATAGTGAAGACCGAAGAGGAATCAGTATCGACATGGCGCTGGAGTAGGACCGAGTTAGCGAAATAGAGAAGAAAAACGAGAGAGGTAATTGAGGTGATGCACATAAGATCTACGATCTACGCGGAGAATGAGCGAGGATAGATCAGCATGTCATGTCAATGACAAAGGTAACTACGACTGCCATGGAACCATTTATGTAGCTTGATGGAGAGACAAAGAAACAAAGACCACAAAGTGGTAAAGACAGGTAGAGGTCCAACAAACCGTAACCAATGCTTGGGCCCTGGAGATGAGTTTGTGTGTTTTCAGGGGCCAAGGAACAAAAGTATTGTTCTTGACTTGGTGAATTGTCGTTTCGTATTTCCCTCAATTCCACGTCTATAATATTACTATTTGAAATAGTAAAAAAATAAAAAAGGCAAAAAAAGAAATCTCAGGTTTGGTTTTTAGGAATAGCCGAACGCGGGGGTCGAACCCGCAGCCTTAAGATTAAGAGTCTTACGCTCTACCGATTGAGCTAGCCCGGCTGGGCTGTTGAAGAGAGCTGTCACAAAGTGTTTAATGAAGGAGAACCATTTTAGTACTTTCATGTGCATACACAATATGGACCTGCATGATGGCGCTCTTGGCGCATATAGCCTCAAAGCATATTTGCATGTGGGTTTAGCGTTCATATACTGTAGTTACTGTTACTGAATACAACATTGTAGTTTGTGTAGGTGTTGTGGTGTTGTGTTAGGGAAACAAGGAAAATATATTTACGCATTTACCTCGTGATTACTTCCTTCCTCTGTCTCTCTCTCCCCCCCCCCCCCCCCCCATAAGAACCGCGGACAACTTCTGTGTGAAATTATTTGCACCGAGGGCTATGCTCCGGGCGACTATCTCAGCCATGTGCTTGGCGAGCCACTTGACCCTAAGGTTGCCTGGGAAAGCGACCTCGCGTATAGGGAGGTCCGTCGGTATTTTGGTATCGACTGCAGGTGGGATTATCAACGACCCCCATTTATCCAGAGCCACCTATACTAACATGAATAAGAGAAAGCCTAGCATGGGGTGGTTCGATACCTGGACTCAACCCCCGAGGAAGCTCATCTATGATGATGCCACCAAAGTCACGTAGGTGTTTCTTAAAATTCTCGGTCCAATCACTACCGATCACGATGAGCTGATTATCTCCAGGCTGGATTGACCTGCTGGGGATTAGCCAAGCGATTTCACAGATTGAACTGGCTGCCAGACAGCGCCAATCGGACCCGGGATTCAACATGGAACTCTCTGAAAACAGCTTTGCTGCAGCTTTCTCATGCCAACAAATTGGATTTGCGAGAATGATGATAAGAAATCAATGAAAATTGAGTTTCACCGACTTTTCCCGATGGCAAGGAAGGAAAAAGGAGGCATTGACCCTCGTGTGATCCTATGTCTGATCTCGACTAGGAGGACTTTCAACCCGAGAACGGCCTAGAGATGAAGCGGAAGCGGTGTCTGACTAATTTGAAGACGTTGCAGACACCGACAATGATGGCAATATCGCTACTACCGAGCGTTAAGGAATCGAGCGAGCACGCGATATCAACAACTGGGAGATGGCTAAAAGCTGGGAGCAGTCTGATCGACACACCAGCCTACCAGTGAAATCATGGCCAGCTAGCAGATGAAGCCTTTGTTGCTTGGCTGTGCCACAAGATACTGTCAACGGTGGATCAACAATGAGCGAAGACTCAAACGTGATATCCGCTGCGACAAAGTCGAAGATCCTGCCCCTACCATCTTTATGGTGTCACACCCATCACATTAGTTATGGTCTCTTCCTTGGTCACCTGTTACAACCCAACTGCTCATTCACTCCCTTCTATTTCCCACTACAATATAGGAGAAGTCCGTTGCCAAGCCCAACGTAACCTGGAACAAGGCCGTTGAAGCTGACGGGGTACGTGTGGATCGTGAACATGGCATCTAAGGGCGTTTATTAAACCCGTGGGTGAACGAAAGGTACCTTGGCTACCAGGACACGACATTCAGAAACACACATGAAACTCGCTAGACACATGGACGAGCCCAGGCGTGAAATAGCGCAGCCACCTCGCGATAGACAAGGCCTGGGCTGCCATTATGGGGTTCTGAGCACCTACAACCAGACAATTCTCTCGAAGTCTCCGAATCCTGGTGGGTCATGGGAAGTGTGAGATTCTGGAGCGTGTTGATCACTAGATCATCGCAGAAGCCAAGGTTCCTGTTTCTGGCCTAGAGAGGTTATGTTCTTATCTTATGTTTGGTATTGGCTTTTATTGACAACACCAAATCGACTATGTAACTACGTGGTCTTCTAGTTTATTACAGCGTAACCATCCTCTGAACAAGCAATTACAGCCACATGGATATACCATAATGAAAAGTAGTAGCGTTGTAGAGATAAGGTGGGTTGCGGCTAATTTTTGCCTAGTGTCGTAGGTGTCAAGGAGTTTAATATCATAAATGGATTCGTGAACTATAAGAGACTGTGCTGCACCTCGCCAGATACATCTAAATGGAGAACGAGATATATGCCAAGGATGTGACAACTGTCACCAATGAGCTCTATACGATAATGAAAACAGACTAAAGTCTTCAGCTCGTTTCAGCTGGCATCTGCAGTGATAAGGGGTATTTCGGCCTTCCGTCGGCTACACTACCGTGTAGCGCAGCCCTGTGGGTCTGGTGTGCTAGGGTGAGAAACCCAGGGGGCCCGGGAGCCGGTGCGGGGCAGTGTAGGGTAGTATTTGCACTTACTCCATAGAAAGAAAATATTAAAGTCTAGATCTATTACATATCTAGCTACCCACTTACGATGTCTGATCCTCCGAAACATAAAACGTTTTTTGCACATTCACCCCCTGGAAGAATGTGCCGCCGTTTGTCGGATTCAGATCTTCTTGGCTACTCGTCCGGCTAGTGTCAGATTCATTCGAGGTGTGGATCGTCGTAATCACCGTAGGCTGATCTTCCCGGTGTAGGTCTGGTCGCCAGTATTGTGGGTTGGAAGTGCTGGAGTGTACTCCGTTCATGCTTGAGAGGGGCATGCTGCCCCCCGTGCGTTTTGTTTTGCTCTTGCTTCCACCTATCGAGCTGGGGTCGCGGAACCAGCGGAATAAGGGTCGGAGGGTGACCAGACTGCCTGCGGCGATTCCGAGACCGGCTTCGACGTTGGACCAGATTGAGATGTTGGCGGTTGCGTCTGTTGGTGTTAGAGTTGTTACTGATTGTATCGAGTGGATAGAAACTCACATAGGAAGTCGATGTCCTTGTAGTCGTGCAAGAAGGGAATGCGAATGATGACTGCTGCGCTTGCACTATATCCCAATGGGTCAGTATTCAGTCCAATTCCAAGGGCATCAACAGGGTAGACGTACATGCATCCCATTCCTAGAATGCCTGCCAAGGCAGCCTTGGTCCTTAGGTTCATCTGCAACTTCCACACTAGGGCAATAGGCAAAAGACCCAGGGTGAGATCACAGAGTGTAGCAGTGATACTGTAGACATAGGCTATGGCAATGATATCGTCGAGCTTCATGCAGGTGCCGGAAATGTCGGACTTCGGGTTCGTATAAGCGCGAACTCGTTGCCAGAAGAACTCAACCGGTTGGCATTGCAGTGTCAACATGAACCAGAAGACAAGACCAACAATACAAGTGACGCCAATGACACTCCATAATATGAGCCTGTGGGCCTTGGAAACCGTCAACCGGAGGAGGGCAGATGCGATGGAGAGCTTGGCCAGCGCGCACGTCCAGACATAGCTAGTTTGACCGAGCCACCACCACTTTGGGGATTGTTAGCATGTGATTCTCATCTCGTAAAGGGAATCGAAGGTCAACGTACAAACATGGCGGTTTCCATCGTACCCCTCTCGATGAGCGTCTCAAGTTTTTGTCCGATTCCATACAATGCGCCAGTGATACCGCATAGAGCGAATAGGATGTTCATCAACTGCCAATCAATCAGTCCTGACCTTGATTCTGCATAAAACCTATACATACCATTGCGCATACCATAAGGGTATCATCCCAGCCAAAGGCCTTGACAAGTCGAATCCGCACGAGGCATCGTAGACATACGGCAATAAAAGAAATCCCAAGAAAGATAGTAGTAACGATGAAGATCGACTGGCTGCGACCTTCGAGGGGCAACATATTAACCCGAAGAATGAATATACGGTCACCAAGTCATGACCTGTATAGTTTTCTAGAAAGTATACAATATCCGGAGGAGCAACAAGAGTAAAATAGATTAAAGGAATTAAAGGGAGAGAAACGTTACAATAAGTAAAAAAAAGGCACTACTGCAGATCAAGCATTACGATCAGGAGCCACCGATGGCGAGAACTTGCCAAGAGAGGGGATTATTGTGGTGTTGTTCTCCGTGTTTTGCTTTGGTAAAATAAAATAAAAAGGCCTAAAAGGGCAAAATAGGCAAAAAGGAAGTAGTCAGACGCCATCAAATGGCTCTAATGATCCCGAACCAACAAGCCAGTACAAACGCTTGTTAAAATGGGGTTAGCCGCCTTCAACAATGGGCTCTGTGGCAGAATTAGGGCAACTTTCTAACTTTGGACTGTTTCACATGTGGGGGAATGGATTTTTATTTTTTCTAATATTAACTATCGCTTCGAATGTTCCATTCTTCTGCATAAACGACATCCAAACCTTCTGATATTTCCATGTGGAAACCCTGCAGGGCTTACCTCGCTTACTTTGCAGAGTTTCAGATGCCACCGCTCAAGCCTCTCATTGCTTTGGGTACTTTGTAAAGGTACACCCGAAGCACGCACAGGCCCCTGTTCTCTATGACACGGGTCCAGCCAAATAACCAATTCCACTGATTCCCGCGAATCAAATCTAATCAGTGGAGTCGATGGCTTGAAAAGATTGAAGTCCGTGTGTACAACCACGATGCTACCGTGATGATAGTGCCGGCACTACTCTAGAACGGGCAGCTGTTATGGACAATCCGCTTGGAAATTTCCATTTCCATTCAACTGCAACCAAGGTTGTCAGGGGAAGAACTCCTGTCTATCCCAAACCCTGTTGCGGCCAATTCTCAGTTGCGACTAGTGCGGGCGATTATTGTCTTGAATAATCATTGCCACGGAAGATATTGGTAATATTTGATATGATACTTGCTATATCTCGAAGGATTCGTTTGGATATCGAGATCTGATATGCAAACCGGGTCGAGGCTCTTAAGGAGGTAGATGTGAGAGGAAGCAATCGGCGGAGACCTCCGCGGCATAGCGATCTGCATTCTACGGTTAACCACCCATGGACCCCCGTGGACGGGTCGGAAATTACCTAATAATTCTGCGACGGGTGTCTATCGGTCAAAATAACCCTATTGTGTTAATCTATAGTACTCTCTGTATGTACAACATACTATTTCACTACTCCGTATACAAGATCAACTTATATAGAGTGCTCCCTCCAAAATGAGGTATATAGTCTCTCATATTCTCAGGTCTTGGGCCCCCGAGACCCTATATCCCTCTACCATGGATATGAGATGGGTCCCTCGGTATTTGGAAGGGTCTAGCAGATCAAAGTCAAATTACTCCGTATTCCGTAAGGGCAAAATACCGACCTCCGAAGTCTTACTTTCGGGGAACATCTGGGGCTGAGAGGCTGATCTATGCCAGGTCTAGGTTCCCCGAGGCCGCGGGTGTACCTGCTTTTACACATGGGAATCGAATACGAGGACTTCATTTACTCCGCCGTGCTTCCTATCTCTTAACCGAGCCCAGCTCCCACGTGACATCCCATCTCCAAGGGTACAACAAGATCTCTACCCCAAATACACCCCCCAAATTCCTTGACCAAAACGTTTGTGAATTCGCTACATAATACAAACTCGCATGCTTGAAGACAGATCAAATATTTACATATCAAGTTGCACGCGCATGTTTAATCAAGTAAGGCCTCCAGGGCAAACTTACTTCCACTGAGCAGCCTTGGTAGCCTGGAAAGTTTTTAGGATGGCGATGACCTTCTCCAAAGCAGCGACCTCCTTAGCCATCTCGGCGGTAACCTTGGCCTGATCCTGACCCAACTTCGCGTAGAAGTCCTTGCGGTATGGAGTGGCAGACATGGCAGCGCTGAAGATGGGCTTGACGAAGAAGGAGTGGTGGGGCTTGAGGGTGTTGCCGTAGGCACCACGGAAGGAATCGGCGAGTTCCGAGGAGGAGTTGTCGATGTTGTGACGGAGGGCTTGGACGGTGAAGTCGAGGCCTCTGTTGGGAAGAACAACAATTAGTCAACTGTTCATACACATGTGTTGCAGATGGAAGAGATGTCATTGCAATTTGTCTCTTCCGTCATGATGGAGCCATGTGAACATACCGGACCAGCCAGACCAGACCTTCAGTGGCGACGTGCTTGCCGGTCTTCAATTCGTTCAGGACAAGGGCCTGCAGGGTCTCAGACTCCGCAGGAGCTGCCTGTTGGCGCTCACGGACTTTCTGGAGGGGTTTAGAATGTATTGACACCGGTCACAGAATTAGGTGGAACGGACCTTGATGTTGCCGAGCAAGTCATTCTTGACCGGGGTGAAAGCGGCAGAACCGAGGACATCTAGATAGTTCCTGCATTAGTTTGAGGTAGCTCTATGCAGGGCAACAACACGCACCAAAGAGAGTCACCAGAGACTCAGCGGCCTCGAGGAAGTCGGTGGTCGAGATGCCATCCTCCGCACCGATAGGGACATCGGCGAAGGACTTGTTGATGGTATCAAACCATGTTCCGTCAGCGGGGATAGCAGCCATTTTTGTAGAAGAATTGAAGTAAGAAAATAGACAGTGGGAGAAGGAGAAATGAGCTTAATGAGCTTAATGGGGAGACCGTTGGATATTGTCAACTTCACCGCTGCTGCCACGCAAGCCAATGGCGGGGCACACGGGATACACTAATAATGCAAACAGTGTAAACAGTGCCAACACGGTGAAGTGTCAATATTTGTTTGTAATATTTGCATCATTTGCATGGAGCTTGCAGCGACGTCATCGGATCATGTTACATCGAGATTGGCGATGAACTTTATTTGGAGTTCGTGCAAGTTCGTACCTGGGCCATCTGCTTGCCTCTGTAGGAGCATGCCCTTTTGGTCCACGAGGGTACTACATACATTGTCATGAGTTCTCCACATGATGCTAATGGGTCGCGACCAGAAACGGACCCACGCTCGAATCATGAACATTATCATGGCTTGCAGACTGGCTCATACACAGATCAGCAGCTGGTATGTCTCTGTCTCTTGGGAGCTGGGTTATAAAACTGACCTGATATTCCTTAACAGCGTCATGCTTCTGCCAACCATTTGCATATGACGAACCGGCGATTTTTCGTCGGTCCAATCCCACATGGCTGGCTGCAAGGTCATCGCAAGTCCTGGTATAAATCTCGATTGAGAGTCAGAAACTATACATCCCAGACCGTCTCGTTCTCTGCAGGCCCCGTTGCGACCCATTACGGCGAACAGGGTGATCGGTCCGGCCCGTTGTTACCCGATTTGGATGAGGAGGCCGCCCTGGCACTTACCAACACAAGCACGGAGGCTGTCGAGGCGCAAGATGATGAGGCGGAAACAGAGACACAAGAAGAAGCTGCAGCAGAACCTACGGGGGAACTCCAGACCCTAACCCACCCTGAAGCTGAGGCCAGCGGTGACGATCCTTTACTGGAAGAGGATACAGAGACCAGAGAACATAGAGGGGGAGATCACGAAGAATATAGCAGAGATGATGGTGGAGAGAACAGTGGAGAGGATACAGACAGCACCCCCAAGGCCAGAACAAGTGGGAAAATCGACATATACGGCAATGATGTTGCTTCGTCTTCGTTTGTCACCGCCAGAGAAGAGGCCGCCAGCTCTGCAGACACGGGACAATCAATAGCCACCATACGAGCTAGCGAAGTGGAGCCTGGGCTGCGGCCAAAGTCCCCGGGCTCACACAACACGGTTTTGACCGGTCATTATTCTCCCAACCCTCTGACCCCCAATCCATCCACGGTTCCAAGCGAGGCCGATTCAGCAACACAGTTGCTTCGACGCGAGTACAAGGATAAAGGGAAGCAGAAAAGCAAGGCATCTGGCGTGTCTCGAGCAACACTTCAACACCACGACCCACAAGATGAAGATGATGCCGGCGAAGATGCGCAAATCCAACGGAGAGTCACTAGGAAGATAGCGAAATTCAACCTAGATGACAACCTCAGGCACAGGAAGCAAAAGGTGCGCTCCAAGATCGCAAAGACCCAAGGTATTATCTCTGCCAATCGACCGCACCGACGCAAAGTGCAAGATGGAGAGATTGTCAAAGTAGAGAAAATGCTGGTCTGTGTGGAAGAGACTCTGCAGACCACACTTCCCGCCGACTACACCGAGAATGACAGCCTGCGTATGGAAACAAGGACGATGGACAAATGGAGAGAGTTTCTCGTGGTATGCCGCAAAATCTCTGCAGAACACACACCATTTGCCATCCAGATGTACCGCACTCGTGTAATTCCTGATGTGCAACGACCGAATAACAAAACGCCTCCTTATTACGAAGTACGGCTCAATCACAAAGATACCCATGTTAATCTCTATTCCCACCTCGACAAGACCATCGTTATTTGGCGTCCTTGCAAGCGTGGAACCAAAATATTCATTCTTCGTCCAAAGTCCGCGGCGCATTCTGCTGAATGGTACACTTTCATTCGCCAGGTGCTTGGATGGCGGCGTCCCACCTCGCTCCCTATTCACGTCCCTGATCTGGGGATTTCCCTCATTTTCAAAAATCCTTTCGACCAGCTCGAGACAGAACTGAAAGAAGATAATGCAGCAGCAGCAGTCGATAACAAATACGCTGCCGCTACTATCATCCGAGGATGCATGGATATGCTCGAAGGCCGTGCCGAGTGGGCCGAGGTCTTGAAAGCTTGGTCCAAGACCGAGAAGATGGGACTTGCTTGGAAGCGGTACGATCGACTTGAATGGATTTTTGGAGTAAACGAGGAAAAGATGCATGGGGCTATGGCGATGCAATCATCTCACGAACTTGAGTTACGACCAAGGCATCATTATGCTACCAGAATTAGGCATCGGGGCATACAGGAGGAGCCTGCCCCGATCGAAGGATTTCTAGTCCGTCTCACATCCCAGAAGGGTGTGCATCAGCGGATGAACAAGATGTTCTTCAAACGGTTGTACTTCTTTACTCAAGATCATTATTTGTTTTTCTGTCGGCCAGCCAAGGCATTCCCCCCACAACCGCCGAAATGCGCTCCCCCAGAAGACGGAAGTATACCAACTGCCCGTGAAATCTTGGATCAAATGCCGCTCTCCTGGAATATTGATCCTTATCCGCTTGAAAATGGCGAGATTGCATGGCTCTCCAGCGGCAATCAGGAATTTGTGAAACGGCATGATGAAGAGGCTTATGCACACGTGCAGAGGAATATACACAATATCAGCCAGGCAGATGGATGTATCGATATGTGTCGGGTGCAAGAAGTGCGCCATGTCTATCGTGGCAGCTGCCCTGCCGACCCCGACATCGGGGAAGGGCCATCTGTAGACTTCCACCCTGAACCTAGAGACTCACGACAGGATGACGGAGCAACGCGAGAGTTTGATGACGATAGGACATTTGAAATGGTTCTCGATAATGGTCTTGTTATTCGACTCCAGGCATATGATGATGCTACACGGGATGAGTGGATCAAACGACTCGATGCGCTTGTGAAGTATTGGCAGACTCGCTGCGCAGATGATGCCGCGGAACTGCAGGCCGTACGGAAGCGCAATCTCAAGCTGTTGGACATCGACGAAGCTATGGAATCCGTTATTGGGCAGTTCGCAAAAAAGTGGGAAGTGAAGAAAGCCGAGGCATCTCCATACTTACACAACATGTGCTCGCTGTCTGGTTGTCGGATTATCAAGGTAAATCCAGAATAAGATCAGACAAATACAAGCACAAGTTACTGACAACATGGACAGATGTCCGGCCACCTCTTTCGGAAGCCCCGTCGCCACACTACTTTTTACCAATGCCATGTCATCCTCACAGCAGGCAAGCTGTTAATTTTCCGAAGCACGCTGCGCAGTCGAACCGGCACCGAGATTCCACACATTCACCAAGAACTTGAAGCGACCATCGGGCTGGAAGACTGCTATATTTATTCTGGTTTGATTACCGAGAACGATTTGCTCTATGCCAATCAGACATTTGACAGTAATAACCCTGGCCTTCATGCTCTGCCACGGGTGTACCTCGATTCAAATGCCTTCACAAGTCGCGACGAGGACACCGCTATCACCTTTGTGATCTGGCAACCCTTGAGTAAAAGCTACTTCCGAGCCCAGGAAATAGGGGAGCAAGGCAAAGCCAAACGATCCTTGCGTCATGTGTCTACGCTAGGAAAGCATGGCCGCACCATCGTGTTCAAAGCACGTAGTCGTGTGGAAAAGGACCGTTGGGTGATGAGCATTTCCTCGGAAATAGACCGTCTCCAGGAAGAGAAACATGAAGATATACGGCTTGTTTCTCTATAATTACTGATTGCATTGCCTGTGTTATCTGCCTTTCTCGGCCATTCGTGCTTTCTCTTCTACCGGTATATACCACTTTGCTTTCATCTTTCTCAAAATCCTTCTCGGGGACATCTTCCTTCTACTCGCATACACATAGCACAGCATTTTTTTTTAACCAAAAATAGTAATACAATGATATCCAAAGATGCTCCTAATATATGTGCAAGTCCCAGTCCACAACATCATCAGACACAGGAGAATTCAGCTCTATCAACAAATACAAAGGACAGGATATGCACCAGGCCCCATCTACAACCAGCTAATCAGTTCAATAAGGGCTGTTCGAGCTTAACAGCATTCTTCAAAACACGATCCCGCACACTCTTTCCATAAGAATTAACAGCCGCAACATCCGTCGACACAGACTCCTTGCCAGATTCCCAATCCGTCCACTTCAGCCATCGCATCCGCGGTCCCAACACCGCAAATACCTGCCCAGTAATTAAACTGAGACTAACAGGGCCATACGTATTACTATCGAGCGTCTTCCGCGGATCCTCCGCATCACCCTCCAACCAGACATGATTCCAGGGGACGATCTGCGTTTGTCGCAGACATGGCTCGCGGGTCGTGATCCGATCACCGGGTAAACCGATAACGCGCTTAATCGCTATATGAGATGGGTTTGCAGGGGATCTGTATGTGTATTGTTAGTATTGATTGCTGCCGTAGTCTCCATGAAAAGAACCAAGGTATAAGAAAACAAAAAGCATAGGAAAAACCCACCGGAAAGTAACAATCATCCCTCGTTCCAGCTTCCGATCTTTTTTGAACGGCATTATAGACCCCCACGGCCACATGTTGACCATCACTATGTCGCTCTTCGTTTGCGTTGTCGCATAATCCTCGTTCAGGTAGGGTGTCATTGACGGTCCGCGAACCCACATCACTTGCATTACGTGTTCTGGGAAGAATAGTGCGATCGGGAGAATTGGTACTGTCCAGCGGAGAGTGCGATATGCTCGTCGAACTGGGTATGGGAGGGTGGAGATGCGTTGGCGGATGTTTGTGAGGAAATGTGAGATGAAGGCAGGTGTTCGTCTTTGTTTGGAGAGGGCGGGACCCTCGTTGATGAAGGGTTCTATGACTTTGGGCTTTGGCTCTTCGCGGATTTGGACTCGGAACCGCGAGTTGGGGGTCGGGGTTGGGATCCCTCTTGGCCGTTGTGGTTTCACCATTTTTGGAGTTGGAGGCGGAGGTCGGAGGGTCTGGGGGGGGTCTGCGGGGGATTGACTGTGTTGGAGATGGGATGTTCAGCTCAGTGAGGCGAGTCTCATTATGCAGCTCTGATTATCGAGAGGGAATTGCCCTTGCAATTGGAGTTGAAGTGGTCTCAAGCTGGAATAACGATCAGATGCGATCTGATACGGTGTTTGCATTGTTTGCACCCGCTTTACCAGTTCACCCAGGGAGTGGGCTGACGCCGAGACAATTGTCTTTGTAGACCACAGTGCAAAAAAGAAAAGAAGCTGCTTACAGATCTACCTCGACGATAAATATAGTTAGTGATGTCGCAGCTCTACCGGCAAGTATGGATACGAAATGGTCGATGTCTCATCTTCACCTTATCTCCTACCAGTACAGAGAAGGAAACATTAAAAGACTTAGAATGGCATTTTTGATCAAGATTCGCTTCTAAGCAAAATAGTACAGAGGAGGGAAGATTACGCTTCATTGAAATCATGGGATGGCGGTCGTGAATCGTGTCGAGGGGATGTACCAGCATGTCTCCACTGTCGAGTGAGGCGCGCAACATTATTGGCATGGCGATTCAAGCGTCGCTGCTCTCAGCCAAGTCCTCCTGCGTAGGAGGAAAATACTGCCTATAATCGTTGTCAGATCTAATCAAACAGTGGTGAGGAATAGGACAAGCTTACGGAATGAATTCCTCATAAGCGGTCACATCCTTCTGCTCAAAGTTGCAGAAAATGACACGCTCCAGCTTTCCAATACCAGGCCCGACGAGAAAATCTCGCACTTCTTTGATAGCATCTTCAGCGGCTTTTCGACTGGGATAGCCGTAGACTCCGGTGCTAATAGCGGCAAAGGCGATGCTCTTCATGTCGTTTTCGACTGCCAATTCCAGGCTGCGTCGGTAGCAGGATCGAAGAAGCGTGACGGCATATTCTTCCTGTCTGTAGATTGGGCCGACTGTGTGAATCACACGCTTACAAGGTAGTTCGTAGGCGGAGGTGATCTTTGCATCGCCAGTCTCACATCCCTCAAGATGGTAGCATTCTTCAACGAGCTTGGGACCTGCGGCTCGATGGATTGCACCATCCACGCCGCCACCTCCGAGGAGAGACTCGTTAGCAGCGTTCACAATGCAGTCCACTCGGAGCTTGGTGATGTCATTGCGGATGATGGAGATGGTGCTATTGAGAGACTGGGATGGGGTAAATTTTGAGGACACAGGAAGGAGATGCTTCGCGCGGTACAGAAGCGACACGGTGGGGATATCAGCCAGGGATAGAATGGAAGACATGATGTAGGAAAATGTGGGCGAGAATAGGTCCGAGAGGAAAGACAATGATATTTACTATGTTTTGGACTGGAAGCTTAAGTGGGGAAAGGCCAAGCTCTGTGCACGGATCACCTAAGATATAGTCACCTGACGCTACGGTTATACATTGGAGTTTAGGGGGAAGACTTTACCCTGGAGATGAAAGAGAGAGAATAGAGAAAGGCTGTACACCATACCATGTACACCATGTAGTCTGTTTTGAAAGCAGCCCGATGTGATGAAGAGAGACTAGCATGCATTAAATAATCTATACCTATAATATCGCACATTAGGCCAAGCAGCAAAAGAAGAAATAATATCAAGCTCAAATGATTTTCTTCTGTATGGATGAGATTTATTCTCAAAGTCCCCTCATGCATCCAGCACGATAGGTCCGATAAATACTGACTCCCGGTATATGATACGATACTCATCATGTCTGTCTGTACTTCGTACTCGCACAAAATCGCCTGGAAGTGAGTCCCGACGACGAGTCATCCCGCTGCAATGTACTCCATACGGCAAGCTGCATTGCATTACCGCCTGCACTCAGCCTAAAGAGATCGGTGTCTGTGCCGCTGTGCTCCAAGGGCTTCCATCATTGGCTCTATAAAGACTCGAGAAAAGGTACTGTATCTGTGTGCATATGAACTAGTACTAGGCCGGGAGCCAAGCCCGGGATTTGGCATCGTGGACAGAGGGGCCACTGGCTCAATGCAGCCGAATTGATTGGTGCAAGATCTTGGTGGCACATGGTTGCCGTTTTCTCTGTGGATCAGCCATCTTGCCACACAATTTCCATGTTTCCCCGGGGGGCTTTTTTTTTCTTTTTCAAAATATGAGAGACAGGAGACGCAGCTTTGTGATGTCTTTTGGTCTTTTTAGTCTTCTCAGTGGTGATGTTTTCAGATGTCTTTTATAGATATTCTGTCCCCCTTGTCAATTCCAAGGACAGAAAAAGGTGGAAACAAAAGCATTTGTGCAAGAACTTGGGAAGTATGGAAGTCATGATATGATCGACTATTGGAATATCGTGCAAATCCCGATCGACTAAAAATGAGAACTGGAGTAAGCGCGGAAGTACAATGTCTGGACTACCGTGATCCTCGGCGCCTTGACTGCGTTGGGATTAGGTACAGACGCTTTGGCTCAAAGACCCCCTTTCAAGATATCGAAAACCGAGAAAATGATTCGGTATCGGGGAACATTTACGGTGTTTATAGGGAATATAGGGAATCGAGAGTGGATGCTGGCCCACTATTCACCGTGCAGACCCTGTCAGAACCTGTCAGAGTAAGCGTGAACCATTCACGTCAGTTCCCCTTTCAACTGGTATGACATGGATCTGCGGGGACCCAGCCTGTGTTTTCTTTTTTAGCGGTATATTTGACGATTGCCGATCCTTCGGTTCCAAGGCATTTTTCTCGGGGAGGGGGGTTTTTTTTTTCACTAGTTCATCCACTCTTTTTTTTTATTGAACATAGGATTGACAATTGGGAAATAAAAAAAAGAAAATAAAAGAACCGGTTCCGCTAGAGCTAGGGCGAATCAGTTCGGTTTTTGACCATAAGACATAAGAAGTACACATCGTGGATAGATATTCCGAGAGATTAAAGCGGAGAGATTTCGTTCGTACTTTTAGGGATTTCTGGAAGTAGAAAAAAAAGACCCAAATGACAAATAACGTGATAAAGAAAAAAAAGGTATATCCTCACAACCTGACAGCTGTCAGATTCAAAGTAATCCAATCATTGAAATAGCTCAGATGTAAAAAAAACTCTATTCAAGGTCAATGGAGAGATCTCATTCGTCCACAGACTAATATGAAAAATGGGTTAGGCTAATGCATACGTCAAAAAGTCTTGTGCATTACCCACCTTATCTGTGCAGGACCCTAGATTCACGTTCTTTGGTTACTTTCTTCGCTTAGATGGGGAATACCAAAAAAAAAACCCCCGTTTATGCGTACCAAAATTGAATTTACTAGATCGGAGACGGAAATATATACATACCAATCGAATATATGTTCCAAGCATGGAAACCTATGATCTTCCCATACTCCGACACGGGGAAAAAGTATGATCTCATTCTGTCCAATAGAGAAACGGTTTAAACCCAGCCGAGATGTGGCCGAACCCGATCAGAAATTCGAGATCGGAAAGGATTCCCGGTAGGATAGACTACTGCATGTACAACGTATTTCTGTACTTTGTTCCTGGAAATGGTCTCCACAAGAATACGACGTAGGTCAATCCTTTCGACTCAGCTATGTCGAATGGGCATTATAGACACGGCACATATGCTTCAGAATGTATCCCGAGAGATCCCCGAGAGCTTTCTTTCTTGTACCAGTCTCTGTTTGGTATCCCGAATGGGATATACAGGACCTAAAAGGCATCGGAAATGGCGATCTGCTTAAAATAGATATCTTCGATACTTCCCGGACACAAAAAAGCGCTTACAAAGTATCAGAGTCTGGAAATGAGGACACCCCCCACATGGGCAAATACCTCCAGGCACATTCAGCTTCTTTTCCTCAGCCGTCTCGACCCGCAACCCCTCTCCCCCCCTCCCCTTCCTCCTTTCAATCTGGCACGCGTACGGAGTACGTATATCATCGGCATCGTAGACTGATCATAAGACCCGAGCGTAACGAGCATAACCCTGTGAAGTGATGTCTACGAGATGGAGCCATGGAAACCTGGAGGGATAGTCACTATCCACTATATCCACCGACGGATCTTAATTAATTCAAGCCGTTTTCCTCATTTCCTCGCGTGGCTGAGTATGGAGTAAATGGAGTAAATGGAGTAAATGGAGTGTAATCTCCCACGAGTTCCCAAATCTCTCCCAATTTCCGTTCGTTCTCGGCTTCCCATGGAGTGGCTTAGAGCTTCAAAGGGTCTAGATAGCTCTCTTAGCATAAGGTGTACACGATATACATCGGGTCTATGTTCCGTAGAGATCGTCGTGAAGCTACTATTGATGCACTTTGCATAAGGATCCGAGACTTGTAAAATCGAGGTTCGGGATTTGCGCAGATGCCGAACCTGCAGTATCAGTGGGGCCAAAGAGATTCCTTTTTTCCATGTGGAGCAAGTCAAAACGGCCAGCCCACTCGTAATCTCGTTAATCTCTCAGAACTTGAACTAACCCGGATTAGGGGCTGGAAAAGGAAAAAAAAAAAAAGGGAACTTCTCAGGCAAGCCCGAAATCCCCGCCGATCGAAGCGGTCTATCGTATGGGCTTGGTGGAGTCTGGGAACGGTCCGGCTTGATATCCCCATTTTAATTTTACCCCTTCAAAATTGCTTCTAGTGTATAAGGTATCCAAGCGAAATGAATTCATCTGGCCCAGGGGAGATTTCCCAAATGAATCAGACTAGTGACGAATACTCGGAAAACGAAAAGAAGAAAAAAAAAAAGAAAAAAAGACGATTCCATAGAATGACCGATGTTTTGAGTCGACATAGCTTCAAATGGGACTATCCATGATCAAATCAATACCATAATACAAATAGTACGGAGTAGCATCATCATATATATCGGAGAACCCTTACCAATTCCGTCCAAACTAGTACATTTTTCCTTTGGAATATCGTAGATCTGAAACGTTTCGATGAGGAGTTCGGTCCAATCTACAAAGAGACATCTTGCACATAAATTCCCGTGATATTCCCCGAATGGTCACTCTTATCCTCTTCCGGCACAATACAGAAATAACCCTTACTAGTTCCAAAACCAAGGCCTGTCAACATCGATGCCTTTTGCCGTGCATACCCTCCGTTGCAGATTCGTCCTAATTTTTGAGAAACCCCCCCCCCCCCTTAAAACCTATTTTTCCCCACCTCCTCTTCTAGACGGGCTCGGACCCTTCCTTCTCTTCCTTTGTCTTTTGGTCTTTTGGTCTACCTGCAGCTGTCAACTTACTCTTTGAGACCGAAGATCGGAGAGATTCCCGAAGTATCCACTGGGCGAATTAAACAATCTCCCGAGCCCGCCACACTTTGGAGTTTCGGGATGGGTTGGGTTTGATTTGGGTTTAACTGGGTTTAACTGGGTTGTCGGAGATTTGACTGTGTAGGGGGTGGTGAACCGTGCTGTCTTTTGCTTGAATATCCCGGTGAGAGGGGAAAGATGTCTTGGCTTCTTTTCGAGTCAGTTGAGTTAGATAACCTTGCCCGAAGATTCGTGGCTGAACCGATGAACCTGTAATCTTAGATTGGCTACTCCGTACTAGTATAGATGCGATAGTCTTGATATCCTCCGTAGCCTGACCCCTTTTATGGATGACACTAGTCTGAGGGATGAGGGACTTTGTATGTTGTCTCGGAGAAAAAAAGTGATATCCAACGGTCGATGCGCACTAAAATTGGGATCGGATCTTAGCCTCTTGCCAACTTGAGAAAGTAACTTGTCGCTCATCTCCTTGTGGTTAGGATTTTATGATCATCTGTTTATCCTGTTATCCACAAATTGTTCCGTAAAAAAGATAGCGTGTTAAAACCATTCTGCTTTGTCAGACTTGTGAGGTTAGGGGAGAAAACGGTTTTAACGGTTTGTCGATCAACCTACTCTGAGATCATGTCTCCAGTTGTCTCCAGTTATTTCGTCATTTCTCTTCCAACGATCTTTACCTTGAGTAGTATCAAAAAGTAAAAAAAAAATAAAAATAGCAGAGGCCAAGGCTAAAGATCAGCATCTTCTCCTGGAGATAGCTTGATGTGGGCGTTAAATCTCTTAGACAACTCATCTCATTGGTCATTTGGATGTGAATATCCGGTGAAATGGCGGTCCATCGTCCAATACTCCCTCAAATGGGGCTAGGGGGCGTTGTCAACACGTGAATATCTTGCCGAAAGCCACTTTTCAGGGATTTTTCTCCACTAGACACCGGTTCTGTATTTGAATTGAGACTATGCTGTCATGTTCAATGGGACGGCGATCCGTGAAGAGAAAAAAAAATACAAGGTTGCATGGATCCTGCCTAGTTGCCATAAAAAGGCAACCAGGAATAAAAAACTACGTTTCCGTATTAAAAACAACCGGGTCAATGGTAGAAATTATACTTCGATGATTCATCATAGCGACCGGGCTAGTACCAGTTGCGATTCTGATAGTTCAGATCGAAACATCGCGGGGAAGTCCGGTGCTCCCCTGGTTAATGCCCCAGGCACTCTCACATCGTATGATGTGCAATGTATAAATGTAGTCGATTTCAGCCTCTAATCTATTATGATCAGTCTCATCGGGGTTCAGTGTGATCTTCTTGCGCCTTGTCCCTCTACCCATTCTCGTGCAGGAGAAATCACCCAATCGTAGAGAATGATTACTGCCATCCATGCTCGGCAGAAAGCAGCGACCTACCATGCATGCACTAAATCTCCAGTGCGCACAGAATGCATCGGCAGAGTGGCTGAAATCCTAAGATCCGTCTGGCGCATTGGGCTCTTGCGCAGCGACATGCAGCGGACTACTATGTAGATCGATTCCACGCAGGTTAATATTTTTCAGACCCATCAACAAGTCTATTGTGCGATTATGTGCTTATACGCATTATCCGAGAGCAAACACCTGGATGTAGCCAGTGCAGGTGATTCCTGTGAGAATCAAATATGTATCAAACTTCGGGATTTGCTTTTACTTATACGCATGGAAAGGATATCACAAATACCTTGTAGGCTGATCGGTCTGTACATTCGTACAGCCATGGTATCCGGTACGGTCAAGCGTAGATCAACCTTGGGATATTCCGAAGATCTTGAGACGATTGCCTTTCACCGTTTTTGAATTTGACTTTTTAGACCCCCGACCGTTGGACCATTACGATGTATATCGTATATCATTATGGGTTCCTTTGAGTCTGTGCGCCGGGGTGTGTTCAAGGAGGCGAATGGGCCCATAGTTAGGTGATAACTCCAGGATAAAGGCAATTTTTCAACTTTCACTCGCGAATTTATCCACATCCCTTGAATATGACGTCCGGCGTGGGTCCAGAGGCGATTTGACCCAAATATGAGACGGATGAGCTGAACATGGTAAATTAGTGAAAGTACGGAGTAGTCGAGGCGGATACTTCCAAGACACTATAGAAGCGCCGAACACTATCGGAGCCGGGCTTTAATCCGGGATTTTACGCAGGGCGCCTGGAAAGGCAACCGGCCCTCTCTCCTTCCCATATTCACGTCCACCTTTGTTCTACAGAGTTTATAAAGAGTTTAAAAAGGATGATAGAGTGCCCACGCGATCTCGCCAATAAACGTCCCGTTCGATCTCGATCTAAAGCTTAAGCAACGTGTGTTGCAATACCCTTGCGGTCAGATCCTTTTCGGCGGGTACTCAAGGGGGTAGCGTGTTCCGATGAAGAAATTAATTTTTGATTTCACTTGCGCCCGATCTTGGCTTGAAACGGCGTGACGTAAGTATTTGGATATTTGAAAATGTATACTCCGTATAGTAAATGAGAATTATATTGCAAGTATAAGAGATAATCTTATAGGAAAATGTGTAATAAAATAATGAATACTATGTAAGTAAATAAAAACAAAAATAAAATAAAAATAGAAAATAAAGTCGAGTGAACCATGGAACGTTGTAATCCGGGCACTTTCAGATCTGACCGTGTAACCTCAGCCACGTCTCTGATTGTAGAGAAAAAAAAGGTGTGTGTACCCCAGAGATCTTTGGTATTTTTCTTTTGTAATACTTGGGGTTGCATGTCCTCTCTGGACTTTTTTTTTTCTGAGTCATTTGTTACCTATGTTGTAGGGTAATTTGCGCACAGGCTACATATACAGGAGTGAATCTTACGTTTGCCCTGAGTGGACTTATACTATACCCGTGGACCTTGGTACCTGACATCATCTCCCTCATTAATAAGCTCTTACAAAGAGTTCATCTCATAACCTAGTTAGTTAGTTAGCCCGAGACTGACATATTTTTACCCACATCGAATCGGAGATCTCATGTGACACGAATATACAGATTGTCCATGATACTGCAAGTCTTCAGATTAGATGATCCTGCGCTATTTGTTATAATAAATGGATTCAAAAATATACTGGATCATCCCGATGTCCCCTAGAATCGCTAGCTTCTTTTTTTTTTGGACCACTGTGTCGGTATTCAGCCGTCCTTTAGCACGTTGAGAATCGGCCGTTTCTCTCGATCGATCCTAGGTCTGGGGTACGCTAATTACCTTTCTTTTTCTTACTATTTACTATTTTCCCAAATATGAGAATACATATTGGATAGGTGGGTATATAGATAATATACAAGGGAGGTTCCCATCACACCTAAGTTCCAGCCTACTGAAATTAGTGATATAAAGCTTCGGTATTCCCCGTAATTTGCGTACCAAGTCATGACGATCTGGCAATTTCCCTGTAATTTTCCCCCCTGTTCGGATCTCGATCTATTTTATTTTATTTTTATTTTTATTTTTGTTTTATTTAATTATAATATTTTGATAGCCAAAATAAAATAAATAAAAAATTAAGTTCCTGTACTCTAAGCTTCCCGTTTTCAATCTAAAGCCCGAAATGAGTAGCCTCGATCCCCTTTGATTTTCCCCCTCCTTTTATATTTATCCCTTCCTTCATATTTGGATTGACATTCCCATTTCCACGCTTTATATCCCTTACGCGATCTTGAACTTTTTTTTCCTTTCTTTTTTTTGGAGTGATTTTATACTTTTTTCATTTTTTGGAGGGGTTTCATTTATTCTCCATCTCTCTTCTATCTCTTCTCTCTATCTCTCATCTCTCATCTCTATTTTCCTATTGATTTCACTAGGAAAAGAGAAAGAGGAAAGGTAACTGGTCAACTTCCACGGGTGACTCGGGTTCCATCTAAAACGCCACACCTTCGCCCCCCGGGGATCTTTGGATTGGATCTCGGAATCTGGGTCTCTCTTCCATCACCTTCGGCACGAACAGGTGGAACGCTTTTTAAGGAAAAGCCTTCCGATTTTGAAACTATTGTTTTTATTTATTTTCTTTTCCATCGCATTTACCTCAAACGTGATGGGGTCTTTGGAAGCCGCACCTAGGCACAGGTTGGTCTCGCGACCTCTCAGTCAGCTCCATAATGCTGAACCTTTAAACAGAGACCCTTTACCTGCGATAGGTTTCCTAAGCAAAGACGGATCGGGATACACTTCCAGACACCCTTCCAGCGTCACTTCTTCCCCAACTCCTCTGATGAGTCCCAACGCCATGTACGGACAACCGCTACCTTACTCCTACGCGTCGAATGCACCGCCAGGGTACATCTCGTCGCCGGAGGCACGTCGCGCCATCGAAGATGAAAAGGAAAAACACACCCCAAGACAATCCCTCCCATCAATCCACGAGGCCCTCGGAAATGACAATCCTCTCCCATACCCTGCGTCCACCTCTGCTCCTGCACCACCATCAGCACACCCTGCGCCTTCACATCTCATGGGACGGCCGAGCACAGAAGGTCCAGCTGGACCACCCAATCCCTTTTCGAATGGACCGACGGGACCTTTGATGCGGGAACCCGGTTTCCCTCATCAAGCTCAGTTGCAGGATGTATCGCGCTCCAGTGTCACCTCCATCAGCACAGATTCGCGCAACCCTTCACTACACTCCATCAGCACGGGCAAGTCCCCTACACAAAGCGCCAAAACGGCAAACACCTCGGTTGGATCGCAAAATTCATCAGCGTATGAGTACAGTGCGCCAACTTCCGCTGGTAGCGTGGCTTCGCCCAACGGTTACGGCCATTTCCCTCCAACTTACTCCTTCCAACCTCAGTCCGGCCACTCATATCATCCCCCTTATGACAATCGCCCCTACATGGGCGCACCGCGGGTGGAAGAAGCCAAGAGTGGATTTGTGGGTCGACCAGGTCCTCCCCATAACGACTCTGTCAAGCGGCATCTGGATGTCTATGATGTGGAGACATCTTTGAATGAGGTATGGATCTTCCTTCTTTTTTTTCCTCCCTTTTTTTCTCCCCAAATCGCTTGAGATCATTTCTATTTTCGAAACCGCATTGGAGACAAAATTAAGAAATGGCTCAAAATCTCCCGAAATTACATGTGGGCTGACATTGTGGAACAGATCGCCGAGTTGAGTACGCGAACCCTAGACTTTTCGCGGCACTACGCAACTCGCGCACATCAGACCCAGAGATCTGGCCCGCTATTAGGGTCCCTTCCCTCGCTAAATGAAGTGGAAGACATGCTTCACATGCAACGACGGAACCAAGATGCCCTGATTCGGATACGTACAGCCGTGGTGAACCAAGAACAGGCCCTCGCCGAACAAATGGCTCAGCGAAAGGCGTTCAAGACCGAAGATGACCACATGGCGATGTACCAAGAAGAGTTCAAAGGCACAGGCGGGTTTGCAGGCCCAGACCCAAAGAAACGGCGTGGAGTAAGTTCTGGATTTTTCCCCTGGATTTGACGTGTTCAACAGTGGTTGACACCTTGTCACAAACTCCACATCGTGAATAGATTTGGGCTAACCATGTTTTACAGAAAGCGGCCCCTCCAGGACGTTGCCACAGCTGTAACCGAGCCGAAACACCAGAATGGCGTCGGGGCCCGGACGGTGCCCGGACGTTGTGTAACGCCTGCGGTCTACATTACGCCAAGCTCACTCGCAAGATGGGCGCCCACAAGGCGGCGAGTCTGGGTTCAAATCTGAAGCCCAAGTCGATTCTTGACTCCGCCTCACCAACCAGTCATTAAGATTCTGTTTTTCTGGCGTTGAAAAAGGTGGGAAATAGAAGGCATCGGAGTTCATTGGGCCATTTTCTTTGGGAATCGCTATATTTCCTGGGCATCTTTTTTTACTATCTTCCCTTTGTGATCTTTTTTTTTTCTTTTTCTTTTGTTTGGGATTCTTCCTCGGTGCTCTTATATAATACCCCCCCCAAACAGCTTCCAACTGGGAGAAAAACGGCTTTAGCATAGATACCCCCCTTTGATGATCCAATAGCCATTGGCCTGGTCTGAAACTGGTTTCTTTACTTTTCTGGTTTTTTTCCCCCTCTTGTTCCCCTTCTCAATGCCGTTATACGGTTTATACCCTGCATTTTTTGTTCCATGTTATGTTCGAGTATGTCTCTGATATGTGTGTACGATGTCTCAGCGTTACATTTATGGTTCCTAGTCGATATATGATATTCGATCTTCAGGTTTGATGACACTTTTCTCTTTTCAATGTGTGGATACGGATATATCCCTAGGATTGTTTGGGAGCTAGCAATTGAATATCAAAATCTCAATTTCTTCACCATGTGTACATTCGGCCGTAAATCTCTCGGTACCGGTTCCATATCTAAAATTACATTTACGTCCATATGGCATGATCTCACGGATTTTTCTGGATTTTTCTGTATTTTTTAATGGGCGTTAAGCCACACGCATTGTGGCGATGAAAAAAAAAATGTATGGCATGATTTCCTTGGCTTTTTGAGGAACACCGATTCGCTATACAATATATATTGTACGTGCAAATGGGCCAATCTATGGGAAATTAAATATTAAATGAAAATTTGTCATTTAATTTAGATGGTTTCAGATCTTTGAATATTGTATTCCCTGTTCCAACTTGGGTATCTCCGGTCCAGATAGAAATCCTCTATATATCTTTATATAAGAAAATGACTGTTAAATAGATCAAAAACAAGTCGAAGTTTGCCGATTCAACTAGCGGGGTTGGAGCGCGATCATTCGCTGCAAGTATTTGTGTTCAGATAATCAGATCCCGATCCCCTTAGATCGGGATCGGACATGAGATCTCACTTAGATTATTTAGATTAAATACAAATTAAATACAAATTAAATACAGAGTATACTTAGTACATCTTCCGATGATAACTATAATATATTAAATCTAATATTGTATAGACCTATTTACTACAGACCGCCACATTCCGCTATGTAAGGTATGTACGGCGTACGCCGTATGTGGAGAAAAAGCCGCGTCTCAAGATTTGTCATTGTCGATACGAAGTATTGACAGTTTAGTGCTTGGTTTGTGAGCCCACATGGAGAATCCATGTTCGGAGGAATCGCATCTGCCAAGTGTGGCCACTCCGGTGGACTGGAGAGTTTCTATAGTCTGTCCGGCCGTATTCACTATACTCACTTAGGAAGTAGCAATTTAATTTATTATGTTGATTAATTTGAGGCTTCTTTGTCTTCCTTTTGTTTACTTTGCTAGTTTAACGGGTGGGGTTCAGGACTATATCGGAATATTATTTGCCCAGATCCGTACATTCTCAGAAAAAAGCAAAAGAAAAGGAGCTAGCAGGGTTGGCATCGAATCGATCGAGATCCCAGATCACACGTTCGTCCTTCCCTGTGGGGATCTATGCGATTAGCCGTACCCTGTACAAACGTCCGTTGTCTACTCCGTACTCTTACTAGTACATGTGAATATTTCTATAGATCGGTGTCAAAGAGGAAGAAAGGGAAAAAGCAAGAAAGGTAAAACGGTCCGTGGAGCCCAACTTGGAAAGAGCCATAGAATGTACATCCGTTTTGGGACATGCTGACTCATCAGATTCATTCGGCCCCTAGGGCAGGTGAACACATGGGGCAGGGTTTTTTTACTACTTTAAACGATAAGGTCTAAACGACATGGCATGATGCTCCTTGCCACAGGATCAAATTCGGACTCGAACCGATTTTCCTTGTCCAAGCAAATTCCATTTCCACCGTCTTCTATCACTATCCATAATCGTTCCGAGAACCGGGCCGAGTCACCCCCGGGAACGCCGCTCATCTCCATCAACTTCTACACCGTTTCGGATAGACTGTTCAGTCCCGGGCGACGGACATTGTACGGCAATGAGATAGGTGGCGCTACAAGTCAAAGGAAATATGTGGATTCTTCGTGAAAATCTCCATATCGTACCGGAGGATCCTTGAGAAGAAAAAACGCCTAGTGAATTTTGGCGTATCCATTCACAGAGCCTGGACAGCACTGCCGAAGAGTCCACTCGGCATATGAGTGAAAAAGTGAAACAGGGTATTCCGTACGGAGCAGACGGAGTACATACGAAGAAGGAATATCATTATGGGTCCATCTCCACAAGCTAATAATAACATTCTGTCTGGACAATCTTACGGTCCCCTTTTTTTGGCTCCTCCGTACGGAGTACATTGACTTACATAGATGTATTAGAAAAAAGATGCCTATGACGCTGTTGATCGTCCCTGGCCTGTGCCATCCGACCCATAAGCCTTGGATCGGTGGCCAATGGTCGACACAAACTCTATCTGAGATCGTATACGGCGAGATCGGAATCAATAGTTTGCTGCAGTGAACTGCAAACTGTCCGTTGGTGGAGACGGCGATGACGGTGACGGGTTCTCCCTTTTTCTCAGCACTCTGTTTGGAATAAATGTCGGTGTAAACCTGTAAAGGTCCACGCGAGCTAACCTCGTGGTAGATTGTCAGGAGCTAAAGGGACGCAGGTGGCAGATCGGTATTTCAATCAGGCTCTCGGGCCTCCCGCGCCATGCCGAGTTAAGGGCTACATTGGGAGATGGGTGGCCTAAGTGGAGTGTAAGGTTTATTGTCCTTTTGGATGTTCTTCTGTCTTCCCTGCCATAGCTGGTTGTAGTATATGGTAGCGTTCTATATGAGGTTGTACGGAGGACAGAGTACAATATAGACTCTCGGACTTGGCCTTGAAAGATGTACTAGAATAACGGACATGCATTAGTATTCCGAATTTGTACATCGAATATGCAAGTATATCTTATTATTGTATTGTTAATTTATTTTTCTCAAAATGTAGACATTATATTACCAACTGCAGCGGATCTATCCGAAATATCCAGGTTCGTCATCCTATGTAGGTGTATATTTTTGTACTACCCGGTGTTGAAGAATATCATGATCATCTTCATCCTAACTAGACTATTATAGAACTTAATCGATCCTCAGATCAGCTATTCGTACTCTGATTGGCTGGGAACCCAAGCCGGACCCAAACCCTTAGTTTTTCGCTTTGCATTTTAATTCCCCAAGAGATTGGATCTAGCGGCTGACTCCATATTGAAATCGACTTCTGACTGGAGACACCCTTTTTTTGTGGAAAGTTTATCTAAATTCAACCAATAGAAGATCGTGGGGGCGATAAGTGGAGAATAATCGAATTTACCGGTGGATTGGGATTATTGATTTCAATTTGGGGTTAGTCTCATGCATTTCTTGGGAGTTATGTGTACGGAGTACATACAATATAACTTGGGTAGACACACAGGATCTATATGCTATCAGTATGCTGCACTGCAATCCGCAGGTTTTTTTTCAAATAGTGAGATCGAGTGAGCTGCATCTGCCCGAAACCCCAGATTGAGTATCCGAGATCTTCCGGGTGGCTTGCAGGATACATACACTGTGTATATTTGAACTTGGATTTAGGAAAAGGAGGCAACCATTCTAAAACCCACTAGTCTTGCATCAAAGTTTCAAACCGTAGAATTTACAGCCCCGCCCAGATCTTAATGATGTAGTCCACAGGTGCAGGAGATCCTTACTCAATGCAAACCTGCGACCTTAGGACGTGAGATTGGTGCCAAGCGCCATTGTTAAAATTGTGGCGGTGAGCTTTGGAATGTATAAAGTACAACTGGTACTCGTTATACCCGCCATGACATGACTGGGGCAGGTATACCGGAGGCCCTTGGCATGTGAGATCGATCCTGTGTGAGTGAATTTAGTGGGCTCAGGCCACGTCACGCGTCTGAAATCATTCTGAGATGCCCATTCTCCATGCGAGTCTGCGTATTTCAGACGCAGACAATGTAGGTTATAAATCGGAACTAGTTCATGTAGGTGTGGTGGAGCATAGTTCGTTCAACATTGGCTTTTTGATGGGACCCGCGCGATAAGCGCCTGGAGTGGGACAGCTTGATTTTCATGGAGGTGGGATGTGCACATATCCAATTTAGCTGTGGATGGAGATTTTAGCCGTTGGTCCACTATCGAGGCCTACTATCTATAATTGTGTCTCACTGTGGATTGATTTTTAGAGGTGAAAGTTATAGGTCTAGAAAGGGTAAAAGTTGGGGACAAAAAGAAGTTATGGAACTTTGACTTTTGGAGGAAATTAATCATGGTTCTAGAAGAGTTGCCCTGAAAATCTTCCTTGTGTATAGTGCAATTAAGCAGCGAAATTGAATATTGATCCCGATCTGCAATTTTCGTGCGCAAAACGGGATATCTATATATTGCACGTGGCTCTAACACGGCTAGAGTTGAATTAGTTAAATCAATCCTTTTCTTTTTGGCAACAATATAGATTGCATGTCTTTAATATCTGGATATAAAAAGAAAGGAAGTATCGAGGAAATAGTAATTTCTTGGCGTTCGGCTCCTCCACCCGAACCGTGTGGTTGGATTAGAACCGACCCATGGTTCGATGGCTTTAGTTCGGTCCCCTGGATCTCGGGCCCGATTTCCACGGAACTTGATAGATTTATCTAGAAGCTTACTGTAGACTGTATTTTATACCATACAATAATTCATCTTCTACCGCCAAAAAGCCTGCGCAACCGAGTTGATATAGCCGATCTCGTTTTCGCGCCATGTATCAGCCTCCATATGACTGGTAGTATTAGCATCGAGACAGAGATCAACGGGCTTGTTCCTGGAATAAGTATCCCAATACACAGGCACTTTCACAACACCCGGGTTTGGATTGAGGTCGTGGATAAAAGATGCCCACATGCTCGTCATCATCGAACTGAGGTCAATGTATGACTGCGGCACCCCAGCAAACGGTTTGCCATAGTGATATCCCAGTCCCGCAATATTGTGAAACACAAAGGATACCTCCTCGAAATGAGTCACGCCCGAAAGGGGTGGTACATCTGCCGAGCGCACATTGAAACGATAGCAGTATGCTGGGGTGGATGTTTCGGCCCATGCCTCACACTGTCGCCGGCGATTGGCATGCATGAAAAAGTCACCTGCGAAGGCTGATGTGCGGCGCCATTCATAGCCGTTTGAAGGCACGCGCTGGTCTCCGAGATATGCTGGAATACCTTGCGATGGGTCGTCAGGGTAGAGTTCAAGGATGCGTTTGGCTACAGAGGCGGGTGTTTGGAAGTTGAATCCACCGTCTGGAAGGGTTAGCTACTGAATTAGTAGCGTAGAAAATTTACATACGTGTTAAGTATTGATACCATTGCTCTGTGGTATTGATGCCTGTAGGCCCGAATGCAGTTCCTTCGTCTGTGTTACTACCGGTAATGATAGGAACTTTCACGAATGCGTGTTTATTCAGTTGGATGCTGCCCCAGTCCTGAATCAAGTCCCTGTCCACAACCGGCGAGAAATTGTAGTCAGAGTTGCCGTCCGTGCCGTTTAAAACAGTGTTAAGTGTCTCAAATGGTACTTCACGAAGGCATTGTAATGAATCCGCGACATCCGAGCAGCCTACCTTGGAGGCCAATTTGTTGTAGTTTAATTGGAAGGTCGTATGATTTGCTGCTCTGGGGGCTATCGACCCCCCAGACTGCATGATGCCGGCCCGGAACAGCTTGTCGTCTCGTCCGTTATATGCTGTAAGGTGATATCCCACTGACATGGCACCTGCCGACTCGCCCCATATGGTGACTTTCTTGGGGTCACCGCCAAAGGCGCCGATATTCTCCTGGACCCATTGAAGCGCCAGCCTCTGATCTCTCAATCCAAGATTGGTGTTTCCGCTACTAGAGACTTGATTAGAGCTTATAAAGCCCCATGCTGACAGTCTATAGTTCAGTGTGACAGCGATGAACGGTTTGCCTTATATCTCCTAGTTAGACCAATCTTCCAAGTATCCAAAGAGAGCGCGAGGACCCTACCAATTTGATATGAGTTTTCCACAATCGCGGACATGTTGTAACGTTCGTCAGCCCCGGAACCTTGAGCAAATCCACCGCCATGAATCCACACCCCAACAGGGAGTTTCGAGTCTTTGTTGACAGATGAACTCCGGATTACGTTCAAGGTAAGACATGCTTCTGACTGAGGGTACCAAATCGAGTCCGTCTAATTTCCGCATTGGTAAGAAGCATCTTTGAACACAATTGGAAGAATTGCACTCACACCATATCCAACACAAATATCCGAATACTGTGTCGCATCGCGTGTACCATCCCAGCTCGCATTCAACGACTGCGGCACAGTAAAGCGCAAATTACCCACAGGCTGCTGGGCATAAGGCATACCTAGGAAAAAATCCTGGTTGTAGGTTGAGCTTCGCACTCCAGTATAAGTTCCATTGCGTACTGTCACCATGGGAGATGATTTTGTAGGGACAGCATGGACTGCTGTCCATAAGAGAAAGCCGGTCGCAAATCCAAGCATAATGACATAAATCGAAACACTCTTCTTGCACACCCTAGTCCCCCCATCGTGTGTCGTTTCGAGTTTCATTTTGTACTGTACATCACCGGAGGTCGGAGGACGTCCGTGTTGCGGGGAAACCCTATAATCGTCCAAATTGTCGATGATCGGCATTCGAAAGTATGATCGGCTGATATGTGATCCATTCACAAGTAGGAATAATCATTCATAGGCCGGGATATCATGGAGAGAGAGCTGGTCTAAACCTATTCATCCACCAATACTCCTTCAGGATGTTCGGGGTATTAAGTTTCATGGCAATTTTCTCAAAAGCTAGACGGACGATTGTCTGCTTTGGTCATAGCCATGTTAATCCATCCGAGGATTAACCGAAGCTTTTGTGCTTCCGAGGTAAGTCTTGTATTTATAGATTTGGAATATAGTCAAGGGAGATAGCCTAGCAGCTGCCACATGCCCCTGATAGTCACATAAGCATCAAGTTTAAGGAAAAGAGTAGACGTGGGAACATTGTAGGATGAAAACCCGGACCAAGCACTAAATAAGTTGATGTGTGACACGAAGCACTTACTCTTGTACCACAAGATCGCAGGGTTCCTGAAATCCTGAAATTGAACGAAGTTAGACAAAGTGTAACAGACCGATGGGCATGTAACGGTAACAGTCGTGACCCGAATAATAGTGAGCAGTATACATATGTAGGTACACATGTACATAGAGTTGTTTGCTTATTGAAACCAGAGAGAATGATATAATAAGACAATCTCCCACTATATGATGACTTGACTAAATCATCCCATCAGCAATGTGCTGGTCGTTATCAAACCGCTCTCGCGCCGGGGCAGCAATCCAGCTAGAATCTGAGGAAACAGCCGCCATTATCGCAGTCACGCAAGGTTTCCTCGCAGCCCTGAGCACCAAGTCGCGCGCTGATTTCGAGAAACACTGTATCCGAGCAGGAGGGATGGCACTCTCGCCTCCATCTCCAACTTCCCTACGCTTCTGTACGATTGGTTCATTCGTTGAACATGTCGCTGGGCTCAAAGATGACATCGATGAGCGTATCTGGGATCCTGAGGTGAAGGTGCATGACACAGGAACCTTGAACTTGGCCGCTGTGTGGGCGCCATTCCGGTCGAAGATTAATGGCGTTGTGGATCATGTTGGTGTGGAACTTTTTGTCTTGCATAAACTTAATGGCGAATGGAAGGTGACTGGGCTGGCAGACTCGTGTCGTTTGCCGACTGAGGAGGAAATGCTGCTGGAATGAGTACTTTGGTTGGAAAGACTGAAGAATGAGAAAAATTAAAATTCATCCGATGCTCTGACAAGGAGGGCTGCCTCCAATTGTCACGACTATGTGGAAATAGTTTCAAGTTTCCCTCATACATACTCATACTCTGGATATCTAGTTGTGTGTGTGTGGGTGCCTCAGATCTAGACCTTCTTGCCGCGGAGAAGTTCCCATCCGACTGATCCCTTTTTGCCTTCTTTAACGGTCATCTCCTCAACGGCCTTCACTAGATCGTATGTGATCTCCTCAGACACAACACTGTCTTGCTTGTAGCTAGGATGCTTGGCTACAAACTCACGCATCCAACGAGCCCCAGTCCAAAGAGTTCCATCGGCTCGCTTCCGGATCAAATCAAGATAGCTGGCCAGGAAACACCTAGTCTCGACGTCAACATTGACGCTGTTGAGGTAGGACTCAACAAGCGGAATGAGACCCGGGAATGACCCGTCTGCGCATCCATTCACAATGTCGTCAATGGTCATGAGATCAAACTCTGTCTCAACAGGACCAAGAGGAGGCGATGGGGGCGGAGTGTTCACAGCCGAGGATGTCGTAGATGAGATGGTGCTGCCATTCGTCGACTGCTGTGCGCTTCTGGGCACCCTGCGAGGGAAGGGGTCCTTGCGGAACCAGAACTTCCGATCAAGAACAGCATTGCGAGCGTGGGCTGTCTCCATGTTCTCTGTAGTACGCTGGATCGGGATGTAGAAATTGAGATCGAAGCTCAGGATGGCACGGGTGATGAGGACGATGAAAATACTAAACGCGGCGTTCTCGAAATCTGTGATTTGGATTTCCATAGACCGGAACTCAACTCTCCAGCCAATATCACTATCAGGTGGCGGCGGCTTGAAGCGCATGTGCTGCCAATTAGTGGATTGTAAATTCTCAAAGTGGTCACTCTTGTTAAGATCCAGTTCTTCGAGATCCTCAGAGAAAATGACCAAGGGATCACGGATAAACAAGTGTGCAAAATGCGTCGCGAGTAGATCATCCATTCCCCCGTCCATGAGGCGTTTCTTAATATCCTCATCAACAACTAGATCAGGATCGAAGTATTCTTTCCGGAGACGAGGATCCTGGGATATGTAAGTCGAATTAGAGGCATATCGCGACTTGGGAATTCTCCACCGGTCGTGCTTGAGAGGCTGCAAGAGGTTAGTTCGGTGTGCCAATGGTATAATTCCGGAAAACCTACAGCTTCACCAAGTTCCTCAGGTGTCCTATCATCGACTGCATTGCCGATCTGGTTCCATCGCACATCTGTGTCCACTAGGAAGCCTTTATAGATGGGTGTAGCGGCGGTCAGGGCTAGAAGAATGGGACCCAGAGGACTCAGCTGATCATAAAGTCTTCTGCCCTCTGTCATATTCTTTGCTTGAAAGGTGATCTGCAAACAACAGCTGCCCATTCCAAATGCCATAGCGTCCATGTAAACATGATCATCCTTGGCTGCGCCGTTGCGGACGTCATCATCCTCGGGCCAATTATGAAGGTCGTAGTTAATTGTCGGATCTTTGAATGGCCTGGGGGTATTTGTGTCATGGAAAACAGGTACATTCAGTTCGACCTTGCGACCTCTTCGGGATCTAATGTTGGCAGCCAGAGTGGGGAAACGGATATGGGGGTTGGCAATCTCATCAGGAACAAACTGCGAGCGGAGGGCTGGTCCAGACGGAGGATAATACGGCTGGATGTAGTCATCCTTGGTTCCCAGCCGAGGGAAGGTTGTTAGGGTGAGGGGGACTTCATTTGGAGCCATGTGTGCTTTCGCAACTTCCCGTCTTGAAGGCTATTAGCATGTTTCAGGTCAAGTTATGTTGCTGAAAGAGCTCACCTCCACTTCATGTTGGACTCCACCTTGAGTAGGTCTTTAAACCCGATTCCCCAAGGCTGTCCAGGAGTAGCCTCCAACATGAACCTTCCAAATTCGGGGTGGAAATGAGGTGGCTCCTCTCCGGCACTGGTTGGTGTCAGATATGCTAATTCCTGATTTGACATCAAATCACACTCACTGGTCCCCAGTTGCGCTGTCCTTGCCAGAACCAGACTTCCACAACGCCTCATCTCTTGCTAGTGATTTCAGAATCTCAGCCTGGGCTAGAGATAGCCGGGATTTCTTCGCCGCGTCATCGAGAGCTACCACGAGGTATTCAACCTATCATAGAGAATATGGATCAGCGATTACGACCGGAAACACCATGCGAGCTAAAACAACATACCTCGTCGCCCCAAAGAAGAGCATCGCGTTCCTTGCCTCGTGCCCTGCGCCAATTGGCAAGTAATTGCTAATTAAGTCAGACACTCCGAGGTTGTTTCGTTGCTGGCCTAGACGAATCGAACACAAGTGGCATACCTCGATACCCCACTGCCGCACCTGGCCCGCCTTTTTCTTGGCTTCCGGCCATTCCAGCGCTGTTCCAAGTGCTCTGTTTGAGATTAGATGGATTCCAAAAGCAAACCAAGCCTCCAGAGCACATACAGAAGTCCCATTGCGTCAAATATGTAGGCCACAAGCTAGCAAACACAAAATGCCCAGGCACAAGTACAGGGTAAGAGAGTCAAGACAATCCCAGAGTGAATAGAAGGGCCAAAGGTAAGAACCGGGATTAATCAAAGAGATGTAAACCTGCGCATAGTCCCCCTTCTAATTGATTCTCTGTAATTCCTGGTAAGTCGCAATGAGGGGGTCGATTTTTCGGTGGCCGGCCGATTTTCTGGCGGGGGCGGCGATAACGGCGGGAGTTTTATTTCCCATCTGGGCGGAATTTCGTATCGTATTATTAATCATGATTTGTCACCTGAAACCTTGAAGAGTGTTCTAAGGTTATTTTATCAAGGCTTTTATATAGGAATATGCCTTCATCTGACCCATTTAAGAGGTTATGAACATGGAGTGTCCTGGTATAAAAAGGCTTGTGGTGATATGAGACCCTGCAATTGCGTCTTCAAGGATCATCGGAGCATCTATCATAGGTCCGAGCGTTGTATAGGTACGAAGGGAAAAACAAAATCAGAGATATGATATTCAATAGTCAATCCCAAAATCAACTTGAACGATGTCCAATGCTCTACACGCTAAGTTAAACTTGGAGGTAATGCTAGGTCGGAAGCCAGCGCCTAAAATTGAAAGTATCATGCGCATAAGAGATATCATGAGCCCAAGAGAAATTTGTTGACTTGATTCAATGAGGACTAGGTCAAATATGCATGGGAATAACCATCGAATAAGTAGGGGTTGCGTTATAATGCAATTTTATATGAGATATCCATCCGGAGGCAAACTATCCAGGTAGCTCTTCATCAAAAGCTCTCTATACGGTAGACCAGTTTTCGGACTTGTTTAATGCATCTATGTATTTTACTTATCATGTCTTTACCCAACTGCAATTAGCGTAATATTGTGCATACCACCAATCCGCAACAATATAGCTAATATAGCTCACAGGTTTAAGCTTATAAAGCCGCAAACGATCATTGGACGCAGGGCAGAACTAGATGATGTTTAATTGGGCAATATGCTTTGTCATGCCGGTAGGTCATGGGGTTTGCATATAGGGAGTATTTGTAGAATAAGCAGTCCGAACGAGCTCGCAAGCTTTACATTGACAGCCCGTAACAAGGCATCATTGCCGAGAGCAAAGTAGTGTGGTCCAAGTTCATCAAAAGAACTATATAATTATAGCCTCTTGACCACCGAGGAACTCAAGGGAGCTCATTAGTCAAACCCTTAGGATTGTACCTATATTTCTTTTTGCAAGATATACTATATCATCTGCTTACATGCGCTCGAGCTATGCCATGACAGGTTGCCCATGGACAGTTCAGTCCAAGAGGCATGTCAGCCTGAGAAATATGCTGGGTATCAGCCAATGTCAAACAGAACATCAAGTTGCGGATGCAATTGTCGTTCACAAAGGCGAAGAAAATAAAGTGGCCGATTTGATCAAAGGTCCCAACGCCAAAAGGCAATCCATAAGCAGTTTCGGTGTATCTCTTATTTACATATCCTGCTGCTTCAGCAGCAGCACCGACCGCGCATACTAACAGTCCCACAATTCAATTGCTCCGGGCGCCGTCCTTGGCGGCACGCAGCTCGTCCATCTTAGCCACACGCTTCTTGAACTCCTCGTACTGGCACTTCTCATATGAGTGGCGTTCATCCTAGGGGAGAAGAAGAGAATGGCATTAGCTGACTAGCTCTGGAAAGCGCTCTGGCCGCATCGGGTTGTGTTGGAACATTAAGACGAAGGATCTCGTACCTCGCACTTCCAGGGAAGGTAGTACTCTGCTTGACGGCATCGGTTCAACGGAATCAACAGGTGTGCGCATGAATCTCTGTACTGCATGGGAAGACGGGCTTCCGACATTTCCTGGCGGGTTGCTGGAGTCTGGTCAACTTTCCTGCTAGAGCTTTTAATTGCTGATCAATGGCCTTAGAATCTTACCGGAGGTCTCCGACAGACCCACAGCGCTCTTAACCGTTTCAATGACAGTCATTTTGTCGAGAATTGAGGGGTGGAAAGGCAAGGAGCGGGGAAACAGAGGCAGGACGGCGTGGTTGGCGATTCCCGCTCGTTTGAGGTTCCTGCTGGCCCGATATTGGTCACATGACACAGAATCACATGACACTTTTACGAAATGGGATTAGTGCACACTTTACGCGTCCAGCGCGTATTTGGGATGCCACCCCGGCTCCACCGAATCGTGTCTCTACGTTCTCGGTCCGGATTTTTATTGCGTGCAATGCATCAAGTGCCGAAGTATTATTAAACCAATCATCTCGTGGATCCTCTAGGGGTGACATTTCGGCTCCAACGTGCATGGGTGCTATATCGCTCTTTGGGAACCTACTGAATTGCAGCGGCCAACGGCGACACACATTATGGCGGGGACTGACACCATCTACTCTGCTACCTATAGCAGTGTAAGTATACGCCCCATTGGATATTTCCACCCCGTGGCATGGAACTGTTTTCCGTGTTGAACACGAGCACAGCTGATGTTCTCACTCCTAGGTTCCCGTGTACGAGTTCAAGCTCGACACTGACAGTGTGATGAGAAGGCGAGGGGATGATTGGGTCAATGCAACACACATCCTCAAAGCCGCAGGGTTTGATAAACCTGCACGAACGCGTATCCTCGAACGAGAGGTCCAGAAGGGGGTACACGAGAAAGTCCAGGGAGGCTATGGCAAATATCAGGGTATGTCTTCGGATCTATGAGACTCAGAGAGAAGCTTCAGCTTACTGACAGGTAATGCTCACAGGAACATGGATCCCACTTCCGGAAGGTCGCCAGCTTGCGGAACGCAACAACATCCTTACGAAACTAGCCCCGATTTTCGATTATGTTGCTGGAGACCACAGTCCCCCACCAGCGCCAAAGCACACATCAGCTCCATCTAAACCTAGGGCACCGAGGAAATCGGCCGCCGCAAACCGTGCTGCCGCTGCGGCCGCGGCAGCAGCAGCAGCAGCAGCTTCAGAGACCCTGAAAGTCGTTCAACCTCAGCACAGCATGGGTCCCCCAACCATTCCACAAGACCACTATGAAATGAATGTAGGGTTCGATGATAACGAGTCAATCGGACACGCCACAATTGAATCATCATCAATGGTCGCAGACGAGGACATGCTTCAAATGTCACATGGCGGACGGAAACGGAAGCGCGGAGTGGACGAGGCAACCGCTATGTCCATCAGCGAGCAAGAACACATAATTTACGGCGATCAACTTCTAGACTATTTCATGACCGTGGGTGATGCACCAGAGGCAACACGCATTTCGCCTCCCGAACCTCCCGCTCATTTCCAAGTCGATCGAGCCATTGATGATTCTGGGAACACAGCACTTCACTGGGCATGTGCGATGGGTGATTTGGGCATTGTGCAAGATCTCCTGCAGAAAGGGGCTAATGTCAAGGCACTTTCGGAGCATGAAGAGACCCCACTCGTCCGAGCTGTTCTGTTTACGAATAATTACGAAAAGAGAACGTTTCCAACTCTCTTGGATATGCTTCTGGACACTGTCTCTTTCCGAGATTGGTTTGGTGCCACTATCTTCCACCACATTGCAGAGAATACTCGAAGCAAAGGAAAGTGGAAGAGCTCACGTTATTATTGCGAAATACTCCTCGATAAGTTATGCAAGACTTGCTCGCAAGATGAGATACAAATGTTGTTGTCATGTCAGGATCAGAATGGAGACACCGCTGTCTTGGTCGCTGCTCGCAACGGCGCGTTTCGTTTGGTGAACATCCTTCTTGTGCATTGCCACCGCGCCGGCGATCTGGTGAATAATAAAGGGGAGACCGCTAGTAGTATCGCACAACGTTCTCAACATCATGGCCATGACATCCCGCCGGCCCCCTCTTCCGTTACCATGGCAAATGAACACATGGATGCTGAAGCAGCTGGCCTTATGGGCACGGATCGACAGTCCGTTGCTCCAATCCCGGATGCCCCTGCGACCTCTGAGCTCCTCTCCAAGATTGGAACCATCATGGCCGAGGCTAATAAAAAGCTTGCCGTGACCTATGGAAACTCAAAGATCAACCAGCAAGATTCCAATGATGTCGCTAATCCCGAAGCGTTACACGAGCAACTGGAGTCCGACCGCCAGAAGATTCAGAAGCAACTCTCTGCATTGGCGGCTAAGGAGGCTGAGCATGAGCGCAGTGACGATCAAGCTGGTCGATATGAAAAATTGCGGGCAAGCTATGAGTCCCTTCTCGAGCAAATTCAGCATGCTCGGTTGGCTGAACAGTTTGCTATTACGGAGGTGCCTAAACCTACGCCGGCGTCCCTCGAGCAAGATGAATTGATGGCTCGGTATCGACTCGCTCAAGAGCTCTGCTCTGCGCAGAAGATACGTCGCAATGCTATTAAAGATCTAGCCCAACAAACAGCGGATGCGGGTGTGAGTACCAAGTTCGATATGCACCGCAAGCTGGTGTCTTTGGCGACCGGACTCAAAGAAGAAGATCTAGACCCTATGGCTGCGGAATTGGCTGAAACGTTGGAGTTTGACCGAATGAACGGCAAGGGCACCACTCCGGAACTAGGTCATCGACGATTACCATCCCAGAATGAGTCAGCCACTCTCCCTGGACCCGGTGTCCCAGTGGATGCTTAAGTACCGCGAGGGCACCCACTCTATGTTTGATTATATCTCATGACTCATTGATTTTCTTCCTCTGGCACATTATCTCAGCCAGCAGATACCCCGCATCTTCATCTTTTTCTTCTTAGTATCATTGTTTTATCTTTTTTTTTCTTTTTCTCATGGCTCATCAACTCATCTGGTTGTGATTTGGGCCCTTTCCTCCATCTGACTGGCATTATGACTCCACGGGCAGACAATGCGAGCACACGCTGTCTAACTCTTTTTTTCATGTGCATCTGTACAGACCATGAGAATGCTTGTATCTTGTACATACAACGTGGGGAACAACAGTTTCCGAACGGGCGAGATGCGAAATACGAAGCCAGGAGGGCTGAGGTGTACGTTATACATGTATGATTCATTGAGGATTGCAAAAGGCGTGGTTTATACCAGCGTTTGCGTGAAATTCTACAGTTAATAATCCAGATCTTCGTAGCCTGTGTCTGTCGTATATCACAATCATGCTAGCTCCCGATCCCTTCTCTTCTTGTACTCTGTACTCGTTTCATGATTCAGGGGAAGGTCTTTCCTACAATATGCATAACGTCACATGATTCTTATGTGCGATGTATCACACGAGAAAGCATGTGATGGGAATTGTACATATGTAGAGCCTAGATTTCTACTCCGCATCAATTTGGCAGACAGTGTTCTACAGATCCTCTGTGGACTTCAAGCGTCCGTTGCCTTTTAAAGATAGCCCAAGACAATTTACAGTACATGAGGCAACCCCTACGTTCCTACTCATCTCATAGATCTAGAGGATATCTAAGGCTACATGGGAGCAAAGCCAGTCAGGAAATATTACATCCCGGGGTGTTCAAGACCAGAAGAATAATGAACCCCGGAATGACACGCTAAACTCGATTTCGGAATTCATCGTCATCGTATAATAGCATGAACAAGGTTATACCAATGATCATAATGAGATCTGATCGAGTTATGAACTAGAAGCAAGCAAGTCCAGGTAAACCCATTGGCTGGCGCTGGCAGCTTGGCATCAGCGGCGAGCGGCTCTAGGGGCATTGTCAGGCGTGGAGGGGGGCCACGTCGCGCCGCTAGTGGCTAGCAGCCAATGATTTGACTCGGGATGTGACGGGGGATCACTTCAGGTCTGGGTGTGTCTCTTATTGGTCAATTGGACGAGCCAGTTAGATCTCCCTAATGGGTGTTCTTCTGTGCTGTCAGCTATGATCAGTCGGTCGAGGCAAAATAATAGAATATTAGCCTAGAGTAGAGGTAAAGCTGAGAAAGAGTGAATTATCCAAAATTTGCCCAAGCCTGAGAAATAAAACAAAATAAGATTACAAAGTGAGTCTGTTGATATCCTGTTGATATTTCTCTTTCAAAGCAATTGTGCCTGGAAAAAGGACGCTAGTACTATTTGAGTATTGTGTTCAGTTGGTGCCTTGGAAATACGGCAACAATCCCCGCCTAGGCCATCCACCATCTCTCTCTTCTTCTTCTCTCACATCTCAACCCTCCATCTAATCTTCGATTCTTTCTTTTCCTTTTCCCCTCTGCATTCCTTCTTTCTCTGCAGCTCTTCTCATTTCATGGAAAACAACCAAAAAAGCATTTATCCACTTTGCAAATAGTCCCGATTAGTTCCGCCCCCCCTGAGGAAAAACCGTTGCGTTTGGCCGAGACCCGAATTCACTTCTATATTTTGATTGCCTCGAGGCATAATCATCTCTTCGGCCGGATCCCTGAACTTGTTTTCGCCTCAGTTATTCGCTTAGCACTGAGTGGTTTGGTCGCAAGCTTCAGTGTTTCAGCCTTCGATCTTCGGTATCGCGTGAACTACTCTCTCTTATTTTTTTTTTATTCGGCTAGGATTTGCAGAGCATCTCCCCCGGACATTTTTATCTTTTCTTCCTGGTACTGCCTCACGCGTGGCTTTCTTCCCCTCAAAAATATCCTCTTAATTGTTATTTTTTTCCCCTTTCGAGGTGTCTGTCGTCAAATCATCTCCACCTCCTCAGCTTCCTCAAGATTTATTCCTCGGTCGGGTTCGCGACTTTCAACCCCAGCAAGTACTTGTACAGCTTGGTTCTTCTAGCATCTGTCATCTTTATTGCTAGCCACTCACTCGATTTATTTGCATATCTTCACCTGTGATTGGTACGTGTTGTTGCCTTCTCCCGTTGGATCTTACTGACCAGTTTCTGAATACAGAAAACCTGACTCTCCCGTCCACGTTTTCTTTTTCGGTCGTTGAATCTCGATCTTGCAGACTTATTCCAGCGCTCGCTCTTGCATAGACACCATAATTCCTTAATCGCCGGGGAGTGAGTTCAGCTTTGTGGTTGACCCCAAACGCTCACGTCGAATCCGGACGTCAAAACACACCACTTGTCTCGCTTGCATTCTATTGCACATACCTACAATCCACCTCTACCAAACGAATATGAGTATGGACGCTGGCGGTCTTGCTCAAATGTCTCAAATGTCTTACAATCCTTCCTTCAACAATGGCAATTCCCTGGGCGTGCCGGGCTCTGGCTTCGCCTCGCGCGGCAAAGGCTCTCACATCAAGCGTTTGAGTATGCCTCCCCAGGTTGCTACCATCGACGAGTCCCAGGCATCGGCATCTGTCTCCACTCCGCGTACCAGTCGCTCTCATCTTTTGGCTGGATTGCGCACTGCTCCCAAATCTGCGACAATCCCCTCGGAACATCAGCAGCGGAGCGGAATGGAAGGTTCACGGTTCACTGGGTATTCCAACCGAGGGGCCGACCGAGTCCCACAAACTGCGACCGGAACTGGCTTCCCACAACACCATTACACCACGAATCAAAACACGAACTCGCACCGCAACAACTCGCACCACAACCGCATGATGTACACTATGCCAGAGCAGGTCCTTGCACCCCCGATGCTTGAAATGGCCGGTGGCGATATTCCAATCGATGAGAACATGTATGCAGAATTGATGTCAACCAACCTATTCCTTGCCGCGCAGCAGCAACGTCTGCAACAGCAGTTGATCAGTGTCACTGCTGCAGCTCAGCAATTCCAAGGCCTCAACCTTGGGATGTCGCTTCCTCGGCAACAACATATGCCTTCGCTCTCCATTCCTGGCATGGGGTTCTATCAACAGCAGCTCCAACAAGGCGTTCAGCCCATTGTGCAACCGGTTCCTGGTCAACCTGGAATGTTTTGCGTCTACAATCCTCTGACTGGTCAACAAAGCTACATCATGGATAACAACTCCCAGGAAGATCGCCAGCAACAGTTCTATCAAGATAACCAGTCCCATATTGGCCAGCAAGTTCCCCAATTCCGTGCAGAGATTTCTCCGCCTGCGGACTCTACGCAATCTCCCATGCAATTCCCACAGCCAATTTCCCCTCCAGTTAGCAGCCCATCTCCGCCCCACGAATCATCTGTGAATGCCCTTCGCCGAGGCCACCGCAAGAACCTTTCGTTTAACCCCAGTATCAAGACGAATATCGATACTACAAAGGCCAATGTGGGACCCGGCCCTAGGTCTGCTGCCCTGCCGCCGACACCGGCCACTGGAACATTTGGACCCGGTCAAAGTCGTGTTGGTGAGCATCCGATGCGTCAGCCCCGTGGCCCCCCTTCGCTTGAGGATCTCGTGGCCAAGCCCACTTCCAAGCACGAGGGTAGCAAGAACTTCGCGACCCGTCAGCGACGACGTGCCGTTCACAACCTTGTCCGCGCAGGGATTGAGCGTCGTGGCGACACACGCAGTTTTGGATACCATAGCAGCGGAGGCACTAATACCCCTGCGAGTGAGAAAGAGTTTACCTTCTCGGATGGCGATGATGCCACCGTGCGCAGTGGCGGAAGCCTTTCCAGCAAGCCTAGTCTAGGTAGCCTGCGAGCGGTTGCTAATGGTGCTATTGGGTCCGAGAGAAGGGAGAAATCTGGCCGGGATCGCAAGTCCCCGGACAGTCCTTTCCACAGTGCCACTCCAACTAGCGAGGACGGTGGCTACTTTTGCTCAAAGTTTGTTGATGCTCGTGGGGACTATGTTCCCTCGCCTAGTGCTAGTGGCACCTCGTCGCCGTCAGTGGCGTCCGTTGTTGCTGGCCCGGGGCCGGCAGTCCAGGCACCAGAACGGCGCAAGACGCCAATGCTGGTGTTGTCTAGCGCTGAAAAACGCAAGACACCCTTCATGTAATGCCGAACATCACGTGACAGCGACGTATGACCTTTCCTTTATGTTTTTCTTTTTGCCGAATGGGTTGGCTTTTGTCTTTCTTTGCCTGTGGGGCCCTGTTCAACAGGTCATAAAGTGGCTGACCCACTACCATTCCTTTTCTCATTACCACTATTGCTGGCGACTCATGCCAAGGTTTATGTTTTTGTGACGAAAGATCTTGATTGGTCTGAAATGACTTTATTTCTATTTTTTCTTTCTGCTTCTCTTCAACTTTATCCACTACGTTCTATCCTTTTGTCGCCTGGCTTCATTACAGCTGAGGCTGGGCAGACCGGCCCTATTTCCTCGGATAAGACAGGATGAGCTTGAGACTATTAGAGAGACACCAGCTATGCCATGTTGTCTTCTTTTCTCTTCTCTATTTGGCTTCTGATGTACATCTGGTTATGTACAGACAGCTCTCCCCGGTGCATTTTTTTGAGCTCAGATCACCTCGGTGAATACCTTAGCAAATGTCCGATCTTGTTTGAAGTATCTATTCTGTATTTGGCTATGTTGATCATACTCCATGAACGATTCCGGTATCTAAGAGGTTTCTTAGTCGAACAAATCCAACAACTTATTCGGATTATGCATGTATGCTTCTTAAGCCCTACCATAATCCCAATGTTGTCCTACAATGGCCCACGTGGAACACCAGGTTACTCGGCCTGTTAATGAGTCCTAGGTAGGTATCGCTCGACAATTGTAAATAGAAGAAGCGTCTTCTATGATTGATATCTCTTTTTTGGGCTTAGTGTTTAAACCTGTGATCAGAAAGTAAGGACTGCATAAATCATGGGTCAAAAGGTCCTTATAAGGCACTCTAGAGAAAAGCCATCTGAGGTAACCATGACTACTCGTGAGGTTGATATCAATGCGAAACGGCAGCGTGAATCGCGCTACACCACATTCGAAGGCCCGTGGCCTTCATGCACCATGTATCTCATGCTTAGTCTTTATCGCCACAGAGTTACAGAGCCGGGTTGTATGCTCAAAATTATGGAGGGTGGCTCCGAGCTCGGAGTATCTACATAACTATTTCGGATTCTATTTACCCTTTTGTCAAAAGGCAAAATAAAATCTAGGTGTAGAATTCACTACCATGGACTCACATCCCAAATGGTCACTATCGGCGAGAGTGATGCGTTTAGTGGCGTGCTTATTAGAAAGCAAAGGATGCAGATAGCGGGCCGAGGGAGGTAAATATTGTTAGCTGTTTGATGGCTCTTGACTTCTGATCATACATAAAGCTTAATTTCAACACAATGAATGTGAAATTAATCTCTTGGCACGTAGAGTGAAGCCAATAAATAGTATTGCGTGGGTGTAGACGGTACCGTGTCCGACACAGTTCTAATCTTGGCTATTTGCCTTGCCAACATCAAACAACCCATGGTATACAAGGGGGTTAACTGCATTTACCTATATAGTTTTGGCTCTGGAGTACGTGAGATCTTTGAGGCTTGCGTTGCATATCATGAACCATGGTACGACCACGGCCTAAAAAAACCTTGATATAAACCCTAAGTTGACAAGACTTCTACAGTCAACCCAATGTCGATAATATATCATAATGAAAAGGGATATTCAACACGTAAACCAAGACACTGTTCATCGGCAAAACATATACTTTAGTCGAGAGCTTAAGCTTAAGCTTAGACGTGTAAATGGGACATTCGTTTTAACATGCGGAAAGTTTAATGTCACAATGGGTGATTGTAGAAGAAAAACATTTACTCAGGCCAGGCAGGAATCCTGGAATTAAAGCAGCTTTATCTGTGTCTACCCGAGGATAGAGTAGCCGGACCTCCGTGGCACATGCGTCTCACATAGACAGTATAGTATTTATGTCAACTATGTAGTCCAAGCTTAAGTGCTGGTCCCTGCGTCGTTGAAGGTCACACCATTATTTTCGGTACGGCTGCTCGGGGAAGAGGGCCGTGTGACTGAAAGGGAGGGAGAGGGTAGCACGGATGGTTGTGCGGTCGCATTGATGCATGAAAGGATGAGATAGAGGTGAAGAAATACATATTAATCAAGCTTCTACAGTTTTGGTGTGAAATGCGGATCTAATCTGGGAATGGAAACAAATGTCAGATTATATCGAGTATAATTTACGTTTGATAACAAGTACCTCGGAAGAGACAATCCTAGTTCCATCTGATATCCTCTCAGCGGGTTTAAAGGTCACCTTACACGGCATCCAGCTAGAAGTACCGTTCGATTGCCACACCCGAGAAACAATTTGGGCCCTGGTTGTCTCCCCCTGACTGCTAATCATGACTAGCACGGATCCAGAAATAGTGACAGCCACATCTGTAAGCTTAAACCACAAGCTCCCCTGACGTAGCTTTCTGAGGCAGTATATGTTGGGTAATAATCATTACCAAGATAAACATCTGACATCTTTAGGTGGCACAATGACGCGAGATAGTAGCTCATGGTTGGGATATTGGTCAATAATGTAGGGGGGCCGTTTCGAGCCTACTCAGGAGTGCATGTGTGCCTGTTCAACTCTCCTATAGACAATTGAAGCGTTCTAGCACTGGGAAAAGCAGGGAAAGAGAAAAATTTCCTCAGATATTAGTGCAACCTTTTCATCTGTCGCACCTTGTACATTACTGGGACAGACCAAAAACCTTCAACATCCCCTCTGAGGATGGACACCAAGTCGGGTCTCGGAAGTCTCCCGGTTGTCGACTCGCGGTATGAGTATTCATCTGCTTCTCGGTGGAGATCCCGGTCGGAAGGGAGGGAGATTGGCTATCAATATGAGATTCTTCCCCGATGGTGTGATAGGTATCTTCAAATCCCGAGTATTGATGCAGAATTATAGTATGTAAGTGGATAATAAGATAGGCTGGAATCTCTGTGCGGTTCCTGACTGGTCAAATCAATCAGGAACTAGTGAAAAGCAGGTATCTTGCAGGTATCTTGCATGACGGAGATGTTTCGCCTGTCGGGTGATTTCCCTTGATGTCAAAAGAAACACAAGGGATGGTTTGGACTTTTTTGTAATAGTATTTCAGAGGTCAATGTGGACCAAAGCAGAAAAAGAAGGACAATATAAGTCAATAATGAGAAGGTAAATCTGCGCTAAAAAAAAGAGTTGCTCCACTGATCTTCTTCAACCTCCGATCATGAAGATCCCTCTTCAGCCCATGTCTTAATACCCACACACACACACACACCTCCCCTTTAACCTGACGCGGCCATCAGATTCTTTTGACTCTGCGGATTTGTGGGACTTTATGGGCCTGTGAAACCCCTGGCCTCTTCGACGAGGAGCTCGGTCCCCTTGTCTCTCTCCCATTTGGGGGATCTTCTGCTCGGCCAACGGTCAAGATTTCGGCGAGGTTCGACAATATACGATCAAGAACGTCGGTTGTGATGACGATCCAATCCCTTTTCGGACAGTGAGCCGGATCTCGCGTAACTAAGGTGCCAATCTCCCGCAATATACCCGGTCAAGGGGGAATGTACCTTATCCATTCACCATTCTGGTTGTCGGTTCCATACCTCGGCTGTTCACTCTTGCCATCAACCTTGCCTGCTGATTGACCATCGAGGAAAAATGGCAAAACCCGTGAGAACCTGACATGGGGATGGCGCCGCTACGGCTACACGGGGTCATCATGGCCCAAAAGAAATCTCCTCCAGTGCAGTCTCATTGGGCCTCTGACTCTTCTTGATACGGTCCGTGTGCTGCCCAGCAAACTGGAAAAAGACCTTTTTTATCTTTTTATTTTAGTCCTGTCTCTATCCGAGAGGATCTTCGTGAATAGAGGAACTCCTGCATCCCGGACTTCGTGTCCACTGTCTCTTTTATATTGATTTGCCTTGCCTGACTTCTTTTCTCCTTCTCCCTTCCTCCGAGGTTGCATATGTTCTTATTTGCCGATACAATACCCCATGTCTAATTATGTACACATGACATAGTTCTCATACCTAGCGGGACTCCCTCCGATCTCAACCCCTCTCCCCGAGAAGCTCTAGACCTGGCGTGCATGTTCGTGCATGTTCGTGCCAGTTCTTGTTTTTTTTTTTTTTTTTTTTTTTTTGGTATTGGCACCAGTGCCTCTTCCTCCTTTCTTATGCTTCTACGTTGAACGAGGTGAGCTCACTATCTGTTTGGTTGCCGAAATTCACAAAGTCACTAGAGCTCTCTCCATGCTATCCCACATAGCTGACTGTTGCTGGGTTACAGTTGACCACCTGGGCACATGAACCGCGCTATCCGTGCTTTTATCTAAGAGCTCGGTCACCCAGGGGGTCTGTGAGTTCTATTGCGTAACCAAGAAGTAGATACCAATTTGAGAGAAAGGATTACACCAAAATGGCGGGAGGTTATTTTGACCTTCCGATCTCCCGCAACGCCTCCGATGAAGGATCGTCAAGCCTATCAAGGCCGCGTTACTTTATATCATCATCACTGCCCAGTGATAGCTTCCAAGGTCAACCAGTGTCTCAGGTGAGGAGCTTCAGTGACGCTAGCGCACAGGACAAGTATCGGAATGCAGGCATTCTGAAAAGCACGAATCGTGTCAAGCATACGGCCAGCAAGTCTGAGCCGAGAGAACCCACTGGGTCCATGGTCAAATTCCGACTGGAGCGAAGGGGCACCGAGCTGCCGCAAAGACCATTACCCACTGCCAACATTCCGGCCTTCCAAGAAAAAGTCTCTTCAAGCTCCCAGCTAGCACCGGAGCTGCAAGACGATCACTCTAGCGCGTCAGTGGATATTACCGGTTTGACGATCAACACCAGGTCTACCTCCCCGGGAACTCTAGGGGAATATGAACTTGGTCAGGGTACAAATGACAAGGGGCGATCCATCTGCTTTGCACATGAAAGGGCCCACAGGTTCACACCCCTTCTCAATTGCCACCAAAATTCTCCGAAGCAAAGTCCTCGGTGCAGTATAGTGTCTTCAATTGCCTCCGCTCCTGCCGAGGTGGCGTACCAAACTGAAGATGGAGATAAACGTCCTGTTATAAGCTTCCCCGAGAAACAACAACTCTTCAACAACTTAATAGATGAACATGAAGCGGACTTCTTAGACGGGCGATCAACACTAGTGCAAATGTCATCTCGAGATCTCAACTTTCTGACTCGCCTTCGCCCCCAGTCTCCCGGTTCGCACTCCAGTGACCAAGACACCACCAGCGAGGATAGGGACTCATACGAGTCTGCTGAACGGAAATCGCATTACCACGGAGGCATTCTTTCATCGCTGCTCAAGCTCTACGACCAGCCTCATTATAACCACGATCAAGGCCGAGGACGGTATGGGCGTTCTCGGCAGGGGAGCTCTTCCGAGTTCAGTGGACGCGGCCTGTCCCCGGACTCTGTGTGGAAACCGCACAGGAAGTGGTACGACAAATCTACTGCTCGTTCCAGCATTTCCTTGGCCGACTCATCTCGCCACTTTGGCTCTCCTTGTACCATGCTCACGCGGTCTCGCAGCAGTGGTTCTGCCATTCCGAGCATAGGCCGCTCACGTCCCAAGCCTCAGCTTGAGGATGAAATTCATATCACCGTTCATATTGCCGAGCTTCTGTGTCGACAACGGTACTTGATCCGGCTTTGTCGTGCTTTGATGAAGTATGGAGCTCCAACTCATCGGTTGGAGGAATATATGCGCATGACAGCTAGTGTCATCCAAATTGATGGCCAGTTTTTGTATATACCCGGCTGCATGATCATCTCCTTTGACGATGCCTCGACACACACAACAGAGGTCAAGGTTATCCGGTCCAGTCAAGGCATTGACCTGGGAAAGCTGGCCGATGTGCATGAGATTTATAAGGAGGTAATTCACGATGTCATTGGGGTTGAAGAGGCAATACAGCGGCTCGATGAGGTTATGAAGAAGCCGAGCAAATTTCACATTCTGTTCCTCATCTTCGCCCACGGCTGTGCTAGCGCATCAGTTGGGCCCTTTGCCTTCAACGCCCGGCCAGTTGACACCCCCATCGCGTTTCTACTGGGCTGTCTCCTCGGAGTGTTACAGTTGATCCTATCAACAAAATCGAGCTTATATTCAAATGTGTTTGAGATCTCGGCCGCAGTCCTCACGTCTTTCCTTGCCCGTGCCTTCGGAAGCATCAGATTCCAAGGGGAACCTTTGTTCTGCTTTTCTGCCCTCGCACAGTCAGCAATTGCCCTCATCCTACCAGGATATACTGTACTATGTGCTAGTCTGGAGCTCCAGTCACGCAGTATAGTCGCAGGTTCTGTACGCATGGTCTATGCTATCATATACTCGCTGTTCCTCGGGTTTGGAATTACCATTGGCACTGCCGTTTACGGACTCATCGACTCTCAAGCTTCAACAGCGTATACATGTCCCGCCAGCCCCATTCACAACGAGTATCTGCAGCGTTTTCCATTTATGATCATATTTACCGTGTGTCTGGCGATCGTCAACCGCGCCAAGTGGAAACAAATGCCGATTATGATAATAATATCTCTGGCTGGCTATGTGACCAACTACTTCAGCGCCAAGCGCTTTTATTCCAACACCCAAGTATCCAATGCCCTGGGCGCCTTTGTCATTGGTGTGATGGGCAATTTCTACAGCCGGCTACGGCATGGACTTGCCGCTGCGGCGATGCTGCCGGCGATCTTTGTCCTTGTTCCATCCGGTCTTGCAGCCAGTGGGTCTCTAATATCGGGTATTACTTCTGCAGAGGAAATGACCCGGTCTCCATATGCGGTTGTGAACAATGGAACACAAGGTTTCGTTGACGCAGCAAAAAAGCTATCAGCCGATGAGGCGAAAAACCAAAGCTACGGGGTCGTTTTCGACATCGGATATGGCATGATTCAAGTTGCTATTGGCACGACGGTTGGTCTCTTCCTAGCAGCTTTGGTGGTTTACCCGCTAGGCAAGAAGCGAAGTGGACTGTTCAGCTTCTAGGCCATGGCTCTCCCAGTCGCTTTTCTCTCTCTATTTATCCTCTGTTGCATTTATATCTCTTTTTGTTGTGTGTATTGCTTTCTCGCCGTGCTCGACTACCGAGTCTCTTGGACATTTCGCATATGTGAACCCCGACTTTGATGAATGAGAGTTCACTTGCTGTATTTCTAATTGTTTTTCATTTTGTGGGACTGGCGAATGCGAGGACCATTGACCTAATTGATGTGCCTTCTCGATATTTTACTCCCTCTGCCTTCCCCATTTCCATTCTCCTCGCTGATCGAGTCTGTATTGACTCACTATCCCGGCACTCTCCGTCTGGACATATATAGAAGCTACGATTCTCACGAGTCATGACTAAAATCATCGAGGTCCTACTTCTGCGTGTGCCTGTCTTTTCATTCTCTTGATACTTCACTCGGGATATTTGAATATCGAGGTGGGAAGGACAAAGCTTGTATTGTCTGAACCGTGTCATTGTATGTCTCAGCGAAATATTAAGAGCATTAATTGATGGAGTACTGTGACTTCTTTGTCCTTTTATATACACCAGCCCTAGATCCGTGTAGATGTACATGCCGTTACACCCCTTACAGTAACATTGCTTAGTACATTACTGGGGTCGACGACTGTTGATACAATAACTAAAAGAAAGGAGTGGTATATCTGTGGCTGTGGTATATGCTCTTCCTCTGAAACCAGATAAATTAGGGCATCTTACTATATGGATAACAGAAATTATCATGCTTGATGGCATGTATTAGGTATCTGGCTATCTGTTTACTCCATCTCGAATCGGTGCTCCTTATGGAGCATCGGATATCTCTTGGAAACCCAAACCGCAAACTCCGAGCTTGAGAAACGATTGAAATGCCCCCGCAAATGCACCTTTCCTCAGCCCATGATACCGGGCTAGAGTTTCGTCAAGATCATCGCTATCAATTCATTCATGGTGAAACACCGCAGGAACCAGAAAAAGGAAGAAAGGGAATGAACGGCAAATTGCCAGAAACGCATTATTGAGAATATACATAGGAGAAACCTCCCAGGAAAAGCCGATGAATGGTATGTTCTATCGTCTCTCCACCCGGCTTAATGCCCCTAGAATGAGACCCAGATCTTCCTTAATTCTCGTTGGTGGCATTTCGTCATCATTGCCTTCCATTGCGAGGCGACGTTGCGTGTTCTGCGCATCGCGCTCTTCCAGTCGTTGCGAACAGATGCGTAATATTCGGGATGAAACGGTATCTGCGGAGGCGCGGTATAGTTCAATATCATGCACGCCAGCTGCAAAGGTATCGAGCGTCGGTGCCAGCCCAGATGTGATGCGCGATAATTGAGCAGAGACGGCAGATGGGATGATAGGTGGTCGGGTTGAAAATGAGGTAGAAGATTCTCCTTTTGGTGGTTGGTTTGAGGGATTGAGAGATTCCAATATGGCTTGCTGTGAAGGATCGAGGAGAGAGGGATCGATTTCTTCGCGTGGTGATGTAGGTGAAGATTGCTTATCTTTTTGTTGGTTGTCGGGTTGTGGTTTAGCCACAGTTGGGATCATTGGCTGTCGAAGAAGCGCATTAAGAGATTGCCTTTCCTTGTGTAATCTGGGTAGTTGTTAGGTCCATACACTTGTGATAACTCTCGGCGATATACGTACTTCTGTATATGCTCCTCCAATTCCTTGATCTTGTCTGTATTTTGCACGTTTCGCGGGTTCGGCTTCTTGACAACCACGGCTGGAGGGTTCAAGTCTTCGCGGCCGAGCCAGTTGGAGAGCTCCGAGTTGCTCGAGAAATCCTGAAGAAGCTCCTCTTGAATTACACGCGCTGGAAATGGTCAGATAAACAATCCATCTTACACAAGTCAATGGTTTCCACGTACCTGCTAAGCGCGCACTTTGATCGTCCGAGTTTGAGCCTCCTGAGGGCTTTTCCCCCAATGCACGAGTCGCACACCAAATCAATAATTGTCGCATCCTTCGTGGCTCCGGGATTCCGTCATCAGCGATGTGCTTGTAAAAGTCCGCTGTACCAACTTCTCGATGGGGTAACGCTGTACAGGAAAAGAGAAAAAGTCAACATTCAGCCATTTATAACGCATGCCAGACCAAAAAAGCCTACCATTTGATGTCCCTGAGTCGATCAAAAAACTGGCTCTTCGTCCTCGCATACCCAAGCTGCTTCGCCGTCGCCCTTTATCGCTTTTATCACCCTTTCCGCCTCTGAACTCTTTATTGCGCTGAATCACCGGAGTATCGGCCACCGGCAGTGCCACCTTTGTACCCTCTGGAGGTTGCGCTGGAGAATTATATCCGTTTGACTCAGACAGTTGCGCTTGCTGTTTGGCTTTTAGTGGTCGTCCTGCTTTTTTTGATTTCTTTGCCTCAGGATGATGCTCGGGACTGTTGCGGGGTCGTGATGAGCGGATCGTCTTTGTCGGTTGAGATTCTGGTTCTGTGTGTGTAGTCTTCGCAGCCCCCCTCGTAGGCCTCCTGCTTGGAAGCTCCACGCTTTCCCCGTTTGCTGGCACCGCGTTTGAAGTGGTCTCTTCACCCATTTGCATTTTCCGTGGCCGTCCTCTTTTCGGTGTTGACTTGGGAGGCGCATTTTTCATATCTGAATGGGGATTTTCTGGAACTGCTTTGATTGACGGACAGGGCTTCTTGGATGGGAGTAGAGAGAACTGGAACCCTTCCGCATCCTCCTCGTATGTCACTAAAGAGATAAATTAGAATATTTCTTTCAGCCCTCACTCGATGACTTCCACCTCCAGCAAATTACTCACCAGCTGGTCGCTTCCCTAGCTTGTTTGTGCTCTCCTCGAGCTCTTGTTTACTTGCGCTGAGTCGCGTAGTCCTCCGTTCCTTGACTTTTCCAGTTCCACCGGACGCGGTCACAGAACGCGATTGTGTCTTCGGAGCGGCCATTGCGATCGTCTCCAGCAGTTCGCGACGCTTTGTCTTGATCGTTGTAGTCGCCAGGACCGCAACTGTCATATCAGGAGGGGTTCACGCGGGGTTGTTATGCTCGGGAGTAAACACAGGGGTGACGAAGCAAGCACCCCCGTTCTGGCGTCGACTAGTCGCTTCGCGGTGTCCTGTTCTCTAGTCAAATGCCCCTGGTTGAAGAGGCTTCCTGGAGAAACAACAAGCGCGACTCCCGTATGCGTATGAATTCCGGACTCAAAGTAACCACCCCCCTGAAAAGCTGATCGTCCTCGACACGGTGTTCTCAAATCAGACGGTTTATTGATCAATGGGTTCTTGACGTGTATATGGTTGTGGCACGGTTGAGTTGCTGGGTCGGCTTCGCGGGATGTTAGGCGCAGGTCGCGTCCCTATCCAGAGCTGCAGCCGAGAAGCAGCAAATCAGGCGACTTATTCAATTCAATCAAAACGACACGCAAGGGGAGCGGCAGGTTGGGATGTGAGTGGGTGGGTTGGATTCTCGCACGCGGTTGTTTTGGTCGGGCGCGTGGGGACCGCACTAGTCTGTTTTGGGATCGACCGTTATACTTCAATGCTTCTCTACTTTGACTACTTTGACTACATATGTACTTGTATATGAGAATATTCAAATGTTGTTCATGTATGACTTGGCTCTAAGATTCAACTCTCTCTCATATCTCTTCTACACCCAATCCTCGCAATGCGTAGATACTGCTAGATAAACGCTATGATGTTTCACAAGAATACAAATAACCCCCAACACCGATGTTGAAAAACAATATGTTCAGTGAGAAAGAGTAGTGGGAGTTGAGCCCTATCCACCCCAGAGAAGAAAAAAAAAGACAGATCATTGGATCGACTTGAGTAAGGTGGAAGCCTTGCCTGGTGGTGCCAGGCTGCCTTCAATGCGCCGCTTGGCTTCTTGCATCTCCTCGACAGTGATATTCTCTGCCTTCTTGGGCATGTCAGGTTCATACTGAGGAATATCCGGGCTGTGTCCGACAGACATGCCAACTCGGATCTAATGAGAAAGGAGTGTTAGTATGCAATTGATCAAGTATGAAAAGAAAGGTTCGCCTCTTACCAAAGTTTCCAGAGCACCCTTGGAGTTGTCCGCCAGGTCCCTGTCGAAATTGACCTTGCCATCTTCAAACAGCACTAGAAGGGTACTACCGCCGAATTTGAAGTAGCCCAGCTCTTCGCCCCGTGAAACCTTCTCGCCAGCTTTCCGGGTGATGACCGTGCTACCGACCATCATGGCACCAACACAGACAACCATAACTCGGCCATGCGCAACAGAGTCAATAGGAACGAGAATGCGGACATTTTCGCCGTAGACGTCCAAAGCGGATCGGATCGCCATGGGATTCACCGTATAGTACTCGCCCTCGATGGTCTTGGGTTCACCCATGATTCCATCTACGGGGATGTGGAAGCGGTGGTAATCTTGAGGTGCCAGACGGAACACTCCGAGACCACCGTTTCGGTATCGAGCAGCATCCTCTGGGTAGGCATTTCCCAACAATCTTTCAACTGAGAACTCACGGCCCTTGACCCAGATGCTGGTTGCGTCGCTCATGCGGTCAAATGCCACTGAGCGACAGTCAGCGGGAGATACAACAATCTTAGGCTCATCGGGGGCGGAGCATGGACGGGCGTCAGGCTTGAGGGCACGGTAGAAGAACTCGTTGAAACTGCGGAAATCTTCCAGGGGGAGCAGGACTTCTGACATGTCCAGTTGGTGGAAATTGATAAAGTCCTTGATCTGAGATGCCGAGGCTGGGTCATCATATTTACGACCCTGTTTGACACTCAAAGAGCGCAGCACGCGGCGGACTGGTAGAATTTGTTAGCCAATCGATCCTTTCGTCGGAGAGATACACTTGGGCACAAGGGTTGCATACTTCGCTTCTTTTCCATATCACGGCTTTTAATACCCTTATACAACAGCCGGATTCCAAGTCGCACATAAACACTCATACGTTCCTCGTTGATCTGACCCGTGATGCGATCTTGTACAAGGATATTGGCCGAGTTCGCTCCGAGTTTGTATCCGCCGTATGAAATCTTTGTGATGACTTTCGAGTACCACTTGCGCTGTGCCTGGCTGGAAGTCACAAAGCCACCCATAACTAAGTTATCAACCTGACGCCAGTCTTGACTTGCGCATGTGGCAATGTGCGTGATGATATCTGCATCGGAGCGTTTCGCAAGACGTGGCTGGTGGCAAAGTGGGCACTCGCGAATTTCGACGACGTGCTCCTCGCCCCTCTCATCTCCGAGATCATCAGGCTGAAGGTACTCATCAGCGGAGCTAGATTGATCTTCACTGGACAGGGTTGGGATAGATGTTTTCTGCAGGTCGGTATTGGAAGCAGCAGTGATGTTGGTTTCTAGAATGTGCTCGTCGCTGCTAGATTGCTCACTATCTTGGCTCCCAGCATTTGATAGAGGAATCGAAGGCGTTCCGGGAGCAGCCATTGAATTTCTCTTCTGCAGAGTTTGAAGCGTGTCCTCCAGACAAATCACCGACTGGTCGAATGTCAGATCATCGGTTTCATTAGGTGCATTCTCTGCGCTGAAGCGTTCGAAGAAGCTGTCAATTGTCGACTCCTTTAGCGTTGAGCCCAGAGTGTCAAGCATTGTCGTCATCTCCACCTTGTCAATGCGACCACTCTCGTCAGCGTCATATTGCTTAAGCATCAACCTCCAGAACTGCTGTCGGAGAGCACTATACGGCAGGTACTTTGCTTTGACATGCAGCTCTGGTGAATGTTTGTCTTCCCACCGTTCTTTGTTCTTGAGCATGAGGGGAATAGTATAAGATCTGAAACCGTCCTTGTCAGGCGGCGGAGATGACTCGCCATCATACATGTTCAGCGTGGAGGACAGCTGCAATGAACTAGAACTAGTCATATCTGGGATTCCCTCGTCTGGGAGGGACGAGGGCGTAAGGAGATTCGGCGATGGCGCTTCGAGTGTTGATTGGCTTGAGGGTGTAGTGGCAGAGTGACGCGTCTTTAATATAGGCCGGGCCATTCTGGAGAGACTTGACGCGGAGTGCGAGGGTCTGATACTAGATCGCGAGGGGCTAACTCCAAACGGCGTACCGAGCTTAGCATTCGTAGTGGGATCAGCTTCCTCCAGATCCTCTACAAACTGATATAATCCCGTCTCGGGGTCTGCTTCTGGGCCGGACTGAACGAGATTCTGCAGAGGGAAACCAGCAGAGGCAACAAAGTCATTTCCCGAGAACTTGTCTCGATCTATCACGGTGAAGCTCATAGTATAAGACTGTTCGTGTCGCATCACCTGGAACACCATTTTCTCATTATACACCGGGTTCAGGTTATGGCGGATGACAGGGGTTCTCAAGGTCTTCCTTCCGAGAGAGGTCACGACAAAGGGATCCATATCAAACGATGTCCGTGTTACTAGAACATCAATTAACATGTAGCGCTTTTCTGCATGCAGGGGGATAATCCATACCATTTCGTTCAGGAGGCAGATCGGTCACCCGAACAATTTCCATGAAAACGATACCATGCACCCCAGTCCCCGAGCCCGAGAATTGGTATGCACGAGCTGCCAGGGACTTGCGTCTCAAGCGAGCCAGCCGAAGTCGCCGACGGCGCTTTTCCCCCACTTCTGGGCCACCTGCCAGGTCATCGGCTTCATCGGAGGTATCATTCTCATCGTCCTGTTCCAGATCATCGACATCGGGGGGAGGGATAATCTGGTCATCCTCATCACCCGAATATACCAATTTCTTGAACTTGCGGTAGATTTCCGGCGGCGTGGCAGCGGGGTTCGCAGAATCGGCGAGCGAGAACTGCAGCAAGATCTCACCGGACACAGTGCTATCCTTCCTTTTGGGTGACTTCCGCTTGGAATTCAAAGTGTACCATTTAGGCTATGGATCAAGTCAGCGCGAGCCCGCTCCCCCCCTCCAATTATTCAATTATCCAAGCAACGTGTCCCTTTCACTCACCTGTTGGTTCACCTGGCCATCAGCGAAGATGTCCTCCAATGCAATATCAAACTCGCCCAGGTAATCCTTGCCGAACCGATCATGATCCCAGCATATAGCTTCCAGCAGCGGTACCCCCACCACGGGCATATCGAATGAGACGTTCCATTCTGGATTCAGGGTCTTGAATATGGTGGGTGTCGATTGCCTCGCGTCTCCTAATGTAACCACCAAATACTATACAACATGTAAGCGGTCTCGGTTCGAATTGTCTTTGTTGGAAGGGTGCTTACTGGGTCGCTCGTGCCACCTCGATCTTTGGCTGCGAGGTTGCGTCCCTAATGAAACCATTGAAATTAGCCAGAAGCCCATGGGAGCAGAAGCTACACAATTCCCAGTACTTACCCGGATGACTGTAACTTTGAGAAGGAGATATCTGGTTTCCGCTGTTCGCAAAGGACTAGTGCTCCTGCTCTGTCCGGGAGTGGACGACGCGCTCCTCGCGGACAGGTGTGAGCTTAATCGTTGGGGTAATGCCAACCGGACCATTGCGGATGGCAGTGTGAGAAAAAAGAAAGAAAAGAAAGGAAAAAAGGAAGTGGAAGAAAAGTGTTGGGAGGGGTGGCTTGCCCCCTGGTCAACACAATTGACGTCTTAAGACCCCAGAGTTGATCGACGATATCCGGATGTTGTCTTCGGGTCGATCAGCCAAGAAATGGGATTTATCCACAGTAATTTCCAAATTCTTTTCCGTTTCGATTTTGAACACAAGATTTCCGAGAAAGGGAAACTTGAAGGGGAAAAGAGAAACAATGCGAATTGGGGAAACGTCAGATACTCCACACCGCAAGTTATTAAGGAAAAATGGATGCCTATTGTGTAGGAGATCCCTGAACATGTCTATCTGGTTTCTTTTAATATGCAGGCCCATATGCAATACCCCGCATCCTATCATACCTACTATATAACGATGTGTACTGATGATATACTGTTGTATTCAAAAATGTGGAATTTAGTCTTGTAGCCAAAGTCAGTCTTGTCGTCGGTCTGTGCGTCCCCAAACCTCGTCGGCATTAGCTTTGCCTTTAGTTTCTGGCACATATCGATAGATGAAGCCACCGAACAATGCGGCCATGGCGGCAAACACCCAATATACTTGTCCACGGCCACCGAGAGCATCGTCGAGCACGGGGAAGAATTGTGCCACCACAAACGTTGCGATCCAGTTGGCACCCAACGCCCAGCTCTGTGCCGCTCCGACAGCCTCGGGCCCAACAAGCTCGGACGCTAGGATAAAGGGGACCGGGCCCAGTCCGATCGCGAAACCTGCCACAAAAAGCAAGGCAGCGATCGCCGTCAAGATCTTAGCGTTCATGTAGATACTTATCGCGAGAAGGATAGAACTGCAGCCCATACCGCAGATGCTCAGCATCAGGCACGACTTTCGGCCAATGCGATCGGGTAGGGGAGAACATGCCAGCGTGATCACGAGATTAATCGCAGATATGATCACCGTGAGTAGCGCAGCAGTCGTCGGTAGGATCTTTTGTAGTAAGGACACACTGTACATAACAATGCTGTTCATCCCGGTGAGTTGCTGGGCGACCATCACGCCAACCACGGCAATGATAGCTGGGCGGTAGTAGGGGTCTTTGACAACCTGCATAAATGTGACTTCAGGCTTATTGGGCGGCCGTTCTTCAGAAGAGGGGGAGAGCAAGGATTCTTCCTCGCCAGACGCAGGTGCATCCGAGGTCCTCCAGCTCGCAATCTCCGCCTCAATGTCGGCATCTCGACCGCGGATCCGCTGCAGGACCCGACGCGCCTGGCTGATCTTTTGGTGTTCCGCGAGCCATGAAGGACTTTCGGGTACCAAGGCCAGTCCCAAAAGCTCCAGAGCACCGATAATTCCGGCAACAGCCAGTATGAGTCTCCAGCGGCTTGCTTCGCTCCAGAAGTATCCCAGGGATTGTGTCAACAGAATGCCGACATTGGTCATAATCTGGGTGAAAGCACCGAAAAGGCCTCGAGCACTGGGAGGGGCGACTTCCGAAATGTAGATAGGACCAACCACGATTGCAGCACCAGAGCCAATTCCAGAGAGAAATCTACCAAGACTTAAGAGGGAAATCGCCGGTGCAAGTGTCTCCGCCACAGGTCCCAGAACAAAGAATACTGTGGTCGCGCGTAACGCAAGTAAGCGTCCGTATTTGGTCGCGATGGGTCCTGCCAGCAGAGCTCCGACCAGACCACCGAGTGTGTAGATCGAAGAGACGAGGCCGAATTGCGATGGAGTCATAGGAAAGCATTGCGGTAGACCATGAAAAGACACGGAAGAAAGGATTCCACTTTGTTCGCATGTTATAACGGTCTTGGGCGCATTAAGCTCTGCCTGTTCATCCACGTATCAGTAATGTTCAGTACATTGGAGGGGCTGATATCGTACCAGGTGGAAGCCAAACTGAAGCGGACCAAGCGTGACAACAAATACGAGATATACCAGGTACGGTGTGACCCTCGACCGGGCTGATATGCCCAAAACCATCGTGAGACAAATTATAGGTCAATCGACGATCCCGAGGTTGAAGGTAGGTTAGAAGGTCGGAGCTGTAGATGACGTTTGCCGGTCGCGGAGAGATAAGATGATCTGAGGTGAAGTTGGTCAGACGAAAAGTGTCTGCCTGTATAATCAAAATGTCACATTGAATTAGGCGATAGAGTCACAATTCCGAAAGTTGAGGAGTTGAAGCTATGTACAACCTCCCAAGCACGGCATGTGATCTGACTAAGCGTTTGACTCGGCTGCAATTCAGACTTGGAATACCTTAAATCTCTCTAATCTTTCAAGTCTTTTTTTTTATATTCAAAGAACTGGAAAACGTGGAGAAGACATCTCTCCACCAATGGAGTGACAACATCACCGCCCCTTCTGATCCACAAATGAGTCTGACAAACCCGCCCTCTTCCTCCGGCTCTCTTTCACGAACCAGAGTCGGCAACTTGAAACGGAGTCTCCAGGCTACTGTCGATGGTAATTATATTCTTTCTTGAGTCTTATCGTGATTTCTTGGTGTAATCGCCTTTTCCATCATGTTTGGAAAGGGTTTCCCTTTCTTGAATTCTGGAGGATTCTATTCTCGTGGTAACTCTTTCCCTTTGGTTCTCTGTAATGATCTTGTTTCTGTGGTGCAGTTTGCAAGTGGAAGGGATCATCGCCAACGCATTCGATTCTCAATCTGGAACATGCTAACTGAAGGTTTAACAGATGCCATTGAATCAAGAAGACCCGGCGGGTATACCAGCAAAGTCCGGGTCCGAGATCGGTATAATATAGTAGGCTTCATCAGCAGCGGTACCTATGGCCGAGTGTACAAGGCTGTTGGCAAAAATGGCAAGAAAGGGGAGTTTGCAATCAAGAAGTAAAAGCCCTCCCAACATTTGATTTCTTCTTTCTAATCTCATACAGATTCAAACCCGACAAGGAAGGTGAGACGATCCAGTATACGGGTCTGTCGCAATCGGCTATCCGTGAAATGTCATTGTGCACTGAACTCTCGCATGCCAATGTTGTCCAGCTAGAAGAGATCATTCTGGAGGACAAATGCATCTTCATGGTATTTGAATATACAGAGCATGATTTGCTTCAGATCATTCATCATCACACCCAGCCTCAGCGACATGCTATTCCGGCAACCATGGTCCGGTCTATCATGTTCCAGTTGTTGAATGGACTACTCTATCTTCATACCAACTGGGTCCTGCATCGTGATTTGAAACCAGCCAACATCCTCGTCACCTCAAGCGGTGCTATTCGTATTGGCGACTTGGGCCTAGCACGTCTATTCTACAAGCCACTCAACTCCCTGTTCTCGGGTGACAAAGTCGTGGTCACAATCTGGTACCGTGCACCCGAGCTGCTCATGGGGAGCCGGCACTACACTCCTGCCGTCGATATGTGGGCAATAGGATGCATCTTCGCCGAGCTACTCTCGCTACGACCAATCTTCAAAGGTGAAGAAGCCAAAATGGACAGCAAGAAAACAGTTCCCTTCCAGCGCAACCAAATGATGAAGATTGTCGAAATTCTCGGTCTTCCCCGCAAAGAATCCTGGCCGGGTTTAGTTTCCATGCCCGAATATTCCCAACTCCAGTCTCTGGTGCTCCACCGCCAGTCTTCACATTTTCATCGCGGCTCTAATCTTGAAGGCTGGTACCAAAGCTGCTTGAAAAACGGTGGATACACGTCCACCTCCAGTACCGGCACTCCCGGTGCAGATGGCTTCGATCTTCTGTCCCGTATGCTTGAATATGATCCGGTAAAGCGGATCACCGCCGAGCAAGCCCTTGAGCATCCGTACTTTACCAATGGCGGCCCTATCAGTGGTAACTGCTTCGAGGGTATCGAGGGCAAATACCCACACCGTCGGGTCACCCAAGATGACAATGATATTCGCAGCGGCAGTCTTCCTGGCACCAAACGGAGTGGACTGCCAGATGATTCGTTGATGAGGGCATCCAAGCGCCTCAAGGAGTAATCTTTTTCCTTTGCTTGCTGCATATCTGTGTTGATCATATTTTGCAGCGCGTGGACAGGCTGGCCGTGATATCCACTCACATCATACATTTAATTCGGTGTTAGCGTTACAATAACTAGCGAAATTGCATCATGATGAATTACGCGGAATTGATCTTCGTATTCAGCCCTGGAGGTCATAAGACCACTATATATTTTGTTTTATGAACGTGGATTGATTCCCAATCGAAGAGTTCATCCGAGCTCTGCTAGATAATAATCATTTCAATTGCATGTGATGCGCCATTTGTTCTCATACCTCCCATCATTGCCCATGTCCTAATCCCATATCCATAAAATATCGTACAACATACATATTGAACCACGCCCGAAAATCCCCGGATAGCACCCGATGATCGAACGCCGAAAAGATGAAAAAGGTTGCGTGAAAGAATAATCAGTACCCTGCAATCAAAGCGAGTCAGTGGTCATCTCCGGAAAATCAGCCAGGATATTCATGTCACTTACCATTCTGTTCATGTCGCTCGTCTCCGTCGGTATCATCCTTGCCGTCACCACCCGCAGTAGAAGCGTTATTGGCAGCATCTTTGATGCCTTGATCATCACCACGCAGCGCCTCAAAGTAGCCCTTAATATCTTCGGCACTGACAGCCTGTCCACTCTCAGCGAAGGGCTGCAGGAACACCTTGAGTTTGTCGCGCAGGTGGTTGTATGCCATTGCGCCCTCGATGGCGCGCACCCGATCCATGTTGTTTAGTGCTGCCTCTCCGCGGTCGTAGATGCTGCCTGTGCCGACACTTGCAACACCGTTAGCCTGGCCGTCGTCAGACATGGGAGGCTCATATGTATCTTCTTCTTCGCGAAGCTGGGGGTGGGGAACAAGCTTGGGGAAGCACTCTGCGCAGCGGCACAGCTGACCATGGAAATCATCCAAGGCAAAAAGAGAGAATGATTCCATTGGAGTGGACTTGGGGAGCTCGGTGTGCTTGGGGGCGGAGGCCTTTGTAGAATAATTGTTCTCTTCCTTGGTAAGCTCCTGTTCCTTCATGACCTTCAGTGGATGCTCCTCGACGGGAGCTTCTTTCTCTTCTTCTTTAGTTCGCTTGGTGACAGGCTCTCCTTCGGTGGGCCCCTCATCATCTGCCTTGCGCTTTTTTGATTGTTCGGTCTTCTCCTGGCCCTTAGGTTCGGTCTCCTTAGGTCCAATGGCTGGTACAAAGAGATCTTCGATCACATTTGAGGCCTTCTTGAGTCCACCTTCCCGGAAAACCGGTGGCAAGAACCCAGGAGTGCCCGCATAGGGCTTAATCCAGGGGTTAGAGTCGATGCATTTGAAGCAAATCAGATGATCGAAATCATCCTCAGCGGGAAACCCGGGTGGGGGTTGATCTTCTTCTTCCTCGATAGAAGCATCATTAGTAGCATCACCACCACCGAGTCCATTGGCCTTGGGGAGGGCCTTGTTCCAATCACGCGACAAGCCAACGAGACACTCGGGGTGCCACCAGTCCTCGCCACAGCCTCCGGTATCGACGGTGCCAAGTCCCAGACACTGGTACATTGTCCCCTTTTCTGAATACGCATCGTACTGTTCGCCACAGCCACAGAACTGATTGCGAAAATTGTGGTTGTATGCGTTGCTTGATGCAGCCCCTTGGGAGTGTATACCCTTCTTGCCGGTTGCGGGATCTTCACGGAGTGTGCAACATGAAGATGGTGGTAAGCGGGTGGTTCCGCAGTCGCAAACAAAGTTACGCTTGTTGAAGAGCTCGACTAGTGTGTGCTCGCCGTGACAAGCGATCGAGCACGAGTAACAGATGCCAGCGGCAGTATAGGATTCGTTGGGGTCGGCAGGAGGGGGATTGCATGTGAGGCAAGCAAAGAGGACCTGTCGCAATGGTCCAAGGTCATATGTGCAAGAGTCAAAAGCCTAAAGTCAATAGGTTAGCTGTAGAACAAGTCGCGCGCCACCTGCTTCAAGGCACTCACATAGGGAAGAGCCTCGCGTGCATCTGCCTCTAGTTGGAGCTGGGACTCAATAAACCTGGATTTAGTTAGTATGATCAATTTAGTGATGTGGTGGAGAGTATTAGGGGAATGCGTCATACTCTTTCGCGGTCTGGGAATTCTGAGAGCCCATGCTCTCGCTACGAGCATCCTCGGTGAGCTGAGCAACAACCGAGTTCGGGGCGTCCATTGCTGTGGGGTTTATTTGTGTCCTTATCGTAGAAACTGGCAAGTAACGAAAACCCAAAGTCACGAGTGTCAAAGTGATGTGTTGAAAACGACGCGACGTGAGAGAGTCGCGACATAACTTAAAGTTTCTGCCGGCAGATGCAATAACATCAGGGCGGTCTACATTATACAGTATCTTTCCGTATCACCTCGACATTTCCAACCTTAGGTCATCCATCATTAATAAATTTAGGCTTCACTAATGGAGGCTCATGGTCACGGTAAAGCGAGTCCAGAAGTACATTGCCAGAAATCGAGCTGCCTTATTCCTGCAATTTTTTTCATATGGATTACTTCCTACACCGTCTCACGATAATCTCCGCCTCTTATCTTGTCGCGACGATGTTTTTTTCCTGGGGCAATGGGTCCATGTTCCATCAAAATGACGTAACTCGAGAGGCAGGAATCTTTGAAAGTATGGTGTGTGTGATCAAAACTTAGGTCACCTGATGGGCAGAAGAGAAAGTGAGAGAAGACTGTATAGGTAGTAACTTAGATGACAAGATTTGGGGTTTCCTCTGCGAATACCATACGGGAGAATGGCCAAATCTGTAGAAAATATCTGTCTTGAAAAATTGTAAAAGTTACGAACTTCCATCCCAATTGATCGACTGGCCAAGTGGTTAAGGCGTCTGTCTTACATTAAATATGTTGGAGTTTCACAGAAGGTCGCAGGTTCGATCCCTGCGTCGATCATTGAATTTTTGAGATTTCAATTTTTGCCCACTTCTTTAGCATGTTTTTTATCTTCACTTTTTTTGTTACTCTATTTCCACTTAAATTGCGATATATATATATATATACAAAAGAAACCAGAAAAGTATGTGAATATAGGGAACTGTGGAAAGCCCACCTTCCCAATCGGGGCTTAATTGAAACGCGTCGCGTCCAACACGCGACTCGCTGCACAGCTAGACTTTGCCGCCCCTTCTCCCTCCCTTCATTCTATCAACCACGCTACCACACATTCGAGAAAAAAAAACCCCGAAACATACACGCCACTTATCCATACTCATAATTTCCTGGCGACTGCACTTTTTTTTTAAATTTGCCTGTTAAAACACCCATACAATGGAGTGAGTGTTCCTCCTGAATTTTCTGCGCTTCAAAAACTAATGCACTACAGTCCGCTCCGAGCCAGCGACTCGGCCGCAAACCGTGGCCTGAGGGCCAATAATCGTAAGAGAGACAGAGAGGATGACATGTCCTCCCCGGCGCCATTGCCTCCTTCCAGTCGTATGTTGTCTTCTTTGTCGGGGCTGCGCCAATTTGAGACTGACAATGTTCATGTGTAGCCACTGCTCTGGGCTCCTCCCCTCCCCCAATCCCCTTTGACATGGGAGATGAAGATGAGGATGAGGACAGAGGTCTTGTGCAAGATATTGATGATATTGATGAACTGGCTGAAGACGAGGATGGCATTGACCTGTTCGGTGACAACTTCGAGCGGGATTATCGCGATGCAGCACAAGATCGCTATGAAAATGAAGGATACATCGATGATGACGAAGACCATGATGAAATTGATGCCGCAACTCGTCGGCAGTTGGATGCTCGCCTGAACCAGAGAGATCGTGAACTGGCACGTCGGCGCCGCATGCCTGCCGCCTTTTTACAAGATGATGACGATATGGAATTGGACCTGTCGCGCCAACCCCGACGACGCAGACACCATTATGATGAAGACCGTGAAGATATTGACATGGCCGACGAGGGTATGGAAGAGTTGTCATTGGAGGAACTGGCAGATGTGAAGGCAGCCAACATTACGGACTGGGTGACTCAGCCCCAGGTCCTTCGCTCCATCTACCGTGAATTCAAGGCCTTCCTGACAGAGTTTATCGACCCCACCGGCCAGTCTGTTTACGGTAACCGAATCAAGACATTGGGTGAAGTAAACTCCGCTTCGCTGGAGGTGTCTTACGCCCACCTAAGTGAGACAAAGGCAGCTCTGTCATATTTCCTTGCCAACGAGCCCACCGAAGTCCTGAAGGTGTTTGACCAGGTTGCGCTCGACGTTACTCTGTTCCACTACCCACAGTATCATGATATTCACAACGAGATCCACGTCCGCATCACCGATGTGCCAATCATTTACACTTTGCGCCAACTGCGCCAGTCGCATCTCAACTGCTTGATTCGTGTCGGTGGTGTCGTTACCCGTCGAACTGGTGTCTTCCCGCAGTTGAAGTATGTGATGTTCCTTTGCCAGAAGTGTGGTATCACATTGGGTCCGTTCCAGCAGGAAGCCAGTGCGGAGGTGAAGATCTCTTTCTGTCAGAACTGCCAGTCGCGTGGTCCCTTCACTGTCAATTCTGAAAAGACAGTCTACCGCAACTACCAGAAGTTGACTTTGCAGGAGTCGCCCGGCTCGGTTCCCGCAGGTCGTCTACCGCGGCAGCGTGAGGTCGTTTTGCTTGCCGATCTGATCGACAGTGCCAAACCCGGTGATGAGATCGAGATTACCGGCGTCTACCGCAACAGCTACGATGCCCAACTGAACAACAAAAACGGTTTCCCAGTTTTCGCTACCGTAATTGAAGCCAACCATGTGGTCAAGGCACACGACCAGCTGGCTGGTTTCAACCTGACAGAAGAGGATGAGCGCGAAATTCGGGCCCTCTCCCGTGACCCTGATATTGTGGACAAGATTGTTCGCTCTATGGCACCCAGTATTTACGGCCACCAGGACGTCAAGACTGCTGTTGCGCTTTCGCTCTTTGGTGGTGTTAGCAAGCAGGCACAGGGCAAGATGAATATCCGTGGTGATATCAACGTCCTTCTTCTTGGTGACCCCGGTACCGCCAAGTCTCAGGTGCTCAAGTTCGTTGAGAAGACAGCCCACCGTGCCGTGTTTGCCACTGGTCAGGGTGCTAGTGCCGTCGGTCTTACAGCCAGTGTTCGCCGCGATCCTCTCACCAGCGAATGGACGTTGGAAGGTGGTGCGCTTGTGTTGGCTGATCGGGGTGTTTGTCTTATCGATGAGTTCGACAAAATGAACGACCAGGATCGGACATCTATCCACGAAGCCATGGAACAGCAAACCATTTCCATCTCCAAGGCCGGTATTGTGACAACATTGCAGGCTCGCTGTGCTGTCGTGTCCGCCGCTAACCCGAAGGGTGGTCGGTACAACAGCTCGATCCCCTTCTCGGAGAATGTCGACTTGACAGACCCTATCTTGTCTCGTTTCGATATTCTCTGTGTGGTGCGTGATCTGGTTGACCCTGCCGAGGATGAGCGCTTGGCCAATTTCGTGATTGAGTCGCACCACCGTTCCAACCCTGCCCGTCCCCTCCGAAACGAAAAGGGCGACATGGTTGATTCCGACGGCAATCTCATTGACGGCGAGGGTTACCGTATCAACAGAGATGGTCAGAGACTTCCTCCGTCACAGGAGGAGATCGCCAGACGCGCGGCAGAGAAACAAAGAGCCGAAGAGGAGAGGGAGGGCGAGATCCCGCAGGAGCTCCTGCGGAAGTATATTATGTATGCTCGAGAGCGCTGCCACCCCAAGCTTTATCAGATCGATCAGGACAAGGTTGCTCGTCTCTTCGCAGACATGCGCCGTGAGTCCCTTGCTACTGGAGCGTACCCTATCACAGTAAGTTATCTCTCCACTTTTCATACATTGACACTTTTCTTACTCCAAATTCCTAGGTTCGTCACCTTGAAGCTATCATGCGTATTGCGGAATCTTTCTGCAAGATGCGCCTCTCGGAGTACTGCTCCTCGCTGGACATTGACCGTGCCATCGCTGTTACTGTGGATTCGTTCATCGGCAGCCAAAAAGTCAGCTGCAAGAAGGCACTCTCGCGTGCATTTGCCAAGTATGTTTCTTTCGGTTCTTGAATCTAGTAGAATATCGTACTAACCTCTTTCTCTCAGATATACACTCTCCAGACCCAAGCCCCAATCGAAGCGACGTGCGGGCATCCCTGTCTCAAACCCTCACCTGCCACGGGCTCAGTCTACCGCGCATTGAACAACTTTCTAGAAGGAGGGCTAGGGGTGCCCCGGTCGCATGGTTTCTTTTGTGTCTTATACCATCTTGTTTGCATTTTATTTGTGTGGCGTTTATGATAGGGGTTTCTCGAATTGGGCCATGATACGGTAATGAATGGAAAACCAATGAATGATATTTCAATGTTCGAGTTTATATATTTGAGATCGACTTAGATTGTCATGTAGCGGGCTGTACTCGCTTCTCGCCACCCTAGAACGCGCGGCACTATATATAAGTCATAAGTAACTCTTATATTAACAGACCTACCTACATATACCCAACGTGCTAGAATACCGGATACTTACTTTATTTTGTATCAACTTTTATATATACCTCTCTTCTCAACCAAACCCTCTCCATCCACATCCGGTATATAACTAGGGCAAGTCGGTGTGAGACATGGCAATACAAGATGGTGTTCCGATACCGGTCTATCAGGGTGATATATCTCATGGGATGAATATGTCTTTACCAATTCGAACAATATATGTAGCTTATCTGTATAAGTTCGACAATGCTTTCCTTCAGGTTATGACCTCATTTGAGATCGCATTCCAAACTGAGGAATGTTCGCTATCTGCCGAGTTCTCCGCATTATCTATCATATGCCGGTTAGACTATCTGGAGAGGTACTCCATATAGTATTCGAAATTCGACGTGCTGTATGCAAATAGAGGTATCATTTGAATTGGCATCTAGTCACCGCTCAGCATTCCAACCTTCTGTGGGTATCACTGCTGGGCACTGCACTGCGCTCATGGGAACTGGGGTTGCGTTCTCCCTTGACTCGGGAGATGAGCTCCGGATCTCTCTCTCGTGTGGGATCTGTAGATTGAAAGTAACCTGACAGAAGATATCTTGTCTACACATTCCAGGACTAGAAGATGACATCAAGATGGAATGTCAACGTGCTAACGTCATTCCCTGGCTATTTTTGGCAACCGAGGAATTTCAGAATCTCCCTTCAGGGTGTCTGATGTCTCTCGATGTCTTTCGATGTCCTTCGATGCCTTTCGATGTCTCTTGACGTCTCTTGATGTCCCTTTAAAGTCACTGTACATAGCAAGTTAGTATTCAACTGTCACAACGTGCCAAAGTGGGACCTCATGGTTTGGCCCCCTGAGACTATATTAAAGCCAGTCTGGGGATTCTCCAGAAAGAAAAAAAAACTTTAGACAATTAATAGAACAGCAAGGCATAATAGCACATGTAAAATATAAAATATAAACGATCGACAGGGCCAGTAAAGGCAGATATCAAAGGAGACGATCACTTGGACATTTTACGTATGCTCGCCTCTCCCGTGTTCCCCTTGCCCCCCCCCCCTCCTTTCTCCCTAAACTTCCTTTCTTTTTTTTTTCCCTTTCTCTCTTTAATTTTGTATTGACGGAAATATTGACAGTTGATATTTCCTTGTTACCCCTGATTATCACTGTTTCAGCAATACCTCCTGCCACTCTCTTCCGCATTCGTGCGACACTCAACGCGACATCTCATTGAACGCAAACAGCCTATCCACCCACACCTTGTTTCAGAGGTGGAATATCCATCACAATGAATGCCACTCCAGCGCTTGGGTATGCGCCGGGCGTCTCGCTGGCCCCGCAAGGTACGTAACCTGAAGCACCTATGATGGATCTCATGCGTGGCCGGGGATAGTTTGAACCCTCTCTGATCCTTAAAAATGACACATTCCCTTGGACTTGTTGGTCCCAAATATACCTTTCTACTTGTGACTGATTTGAAACGTCTCTACGAACAGAACACCAACCGTCTCCAACAGCTGCCAGTTTTGGCTCCAATAACCCTTTCCGAAACCGCGCTCTTTCCCCCTCAGTCGCTGGGTCTGTTTCATCAAACCGTCCGGAACGCCCACGTTCGACAAATCCATTCCTAGACGACACTGAGGCGATGTCCCCGCAGTCTGCCCCTGGCATGTCGACCGGTGCTAGTATGTTTTCTCCGATTGAGAAGACCGATATTTCGAGCAATACTCGGGAGCTCTTTGTATGTCCAGGAATATTGAACCTATGTGTTCAAATCAGGTCTAACCTCTTACCAGGAATCCCTCTCCCTCAACCCTGCTTCCCAGACAAATCGTCCTCACCCCGCACCTGATTCCACCCAACGTACTTCCTCGAATCGCAACAGACCCTCAAGGGAGCGCCCACCAGGACGATCAGCGGCGCCGAAAGAGAAAGACCTGCTCGACATATTCGCTGACCCCCCTGCGTTATCCCAAACCGCCAAGGATAAGGCGCCCCGTCGTCCCCGGCGGAACTCGGAGTCCTCGGTAATGGACCGAGGCTCGAAGTTGCTGGATCTTGATGATGACGAGAAGCGCCGACGCGAACGGCGTCATCGTGAGCGCGATGGTCGTAGCAAAGATGGCAAATCGCGGTCGGGTCGCAAGGATCGACGACTTGATATTATTGATAAGTTGGATGTGACGAGTATCTACGGTACTGGAAGTAAGTACCCTGGCTTTTTTTTCTTTCGCACTTTCTCTTTCACGAGTACACGACTAATATGCTAATTATCGTAATAGTGTTCCACCACGATGGTCCATTTGATGCCTGTAACCCCCATCGCAATCGCCGCGGTGTGCGTACCGCGCCAATGCAAGCTTTCCCCAAAGGTTCCACCAACATGGCTCTGGGCGGCGCAGGCCCCAACAACTCAAACATCGATCTCAACCTTTTCCATGGCAGAATGGAGGAAGGTCACAACGATTTCTCCACCGCTGCTCGCCGCAACCCCGAAACAGCCGTCATTGATCCCACTGCTCGAGTGGACCCGATCCATGGACCACAGAGTATGGGACTTGGAACCAGCACCTTCCTCGATGGAGTCCCGGCTAGTCGGTCTGCCATGGCACGCCGTCAGAGCGAGAATGAAGGCACCCCAGCACCGAATGGTGGTGGCCTTGCACGAAAGAAGAGTTTGGCCCAGCGACTACGTGGACGAGCTGCTGGACCTGGCCGCATTACTTCTCCAACTGACAACTATTCCCCCGCGCCACAAGTGAGCTCCAGTCATTCTACATCCGCCCGGAGCAACGAAAGAAACCCTTACTTCCAAGAAGAAGACGAATACGAGGAAGAGTGGGACAAGAAGGGATCGAGTATCGAAGCTCGTCTTGGAGGCGGCCGACTTCGATCGTCTAGCAGTCCCAAGCAAACTACTGGACTGGAGCGCAAACCCACCAACGATCGACCTTACGAAGAGTCGAAGCTTAACCCTGGTGGTAGCGGTGGGTTCTTGAACCGGATGAAGAGTCTGCGCAAACCCAAGCCGGAAAGACGTACTAGCGACTGAGTCACCTAGCAATCACACGTTGAGCCTACCCTGGAAATATATCGATGTAGCGAGCGGGCCTTTCTCATTCGGATGCACCTCCGGGATGTGTCAATCCCATGATTCCCCTTACCATCTCACCATCCAACTCCTCCATGGAGGAGGGATAATTCCACGCGTTAATACCCAGCATCGAGCACCGATGAACACACGGTGCTCAACATGGCGTTCATATATTTCGGAATAGAAGGCTTAAAACTGCTTCTGATTCCAGACCGCCATGAAACAGAATGCCCTGATCTTAAAGTCTTGAGATCCAGGCTATGATTCGGAGTTTCCAAGTTTATTCCCTTATTGTATCTCAATCAGCCTTGCTTTCAGAAACATGTATTTTTTTCCTATCAATTGCTGTTCCCCATATCAGTAGCTTTCAATAGGATATGATAATTGAAGTAGTTGGTTCTAACGCTGTTTAATCCCTGGTCTGTTGGTAAGAGTAACAGTCATACTCAGACATGGCATTTAATTATGTATGCCGCGCGTTTATTGTAAGATTCTATACGTTTCATGACACCAGGTCATGTGTGATACCACCACCCTATGGCCGGCGAATGACCATTGTACATCCTATGGTTTAGGTATGGGAATCGATGACCATGCTCTTATTAATGGATTCTATATATTTTAGGGCAATCGAAGATATAAATATGAAGTTTCATTATGCGCACTGGCAAGCCAAGCGCCATGCATATATTTTTCGTGCGATATAAGTTTTGCATTTTTCGTTCCCTCGGGCCTCCATTAGAAGACAGCACAATGCTCTCTGTAGGTGGTATCTCAAACCATGCGTTGCTACTATGTTTCTAGCTGTAGCTAACGCCCACTGAAACTGGTAACGATTGTTGCTATGACTTTGTATACATATGCATACGCAATATTATATCAGTGATGATCCTCAGGATATCTAAGAAGTAACATTTGCCGTGAAAATCTGTCTCCATCATCTCTAGCTCTATCCATAATTGAGCTCTGTATCCCTTCAAACTCGCCTACATATTTTACACCATGGGCCGATATTCGCCGAAACCCCTCAATGTATACACTGTCTCCACTGCTTCTGGCCTCGAACAAACCTACTCAAACATCTTCGTTTAATCCAATGAGAAGAAGAATGGGAAGATACATGAAAAGATACAAGGCGACCTCCACTCCTTCATCGCCCACAGTAACAGCTCATCGGGCGTGTTTCACCGGCCTTTAACAGCAAATTACAATCTCTAATTCTTAGGGACTACCCTTTTTGAGGGCTATCGTGAAAACTGGGACGAGGTGCTGCAGTGTCTGCCTGATCTGTGCCCGGGTAGTCAACTGATTATGAGGGCTGCATCTCTCATCGACGTGGAGGGGAGAAGTCAGCCGCGGAAGTCCTATTCTGCGAAGATTTTGACCCAGTTGGCAACTAAGGAGATCTTGATGATCTCTCCCCAAATGGCAAACTGGCTCAAGTTGTTGAAGCAGTGAGACTGATCTGTTGATTCTGTTGTGTATATAGTCCGTGTTATTGAACCTATTGGTATTTATCGGCTTACAAGTCGGCTTCTATAGGTAGAGTAATATTGGATCACTGGTATCGGCTTGGGAGACTGAACAGATTTCAAACAATAGAGAGGCGCTTTTATGATTTCTTTGAAAAAAGAAACAGAATAAGAATAGAACAAGAGACAAGGGATACTTAAGAGCGAACGTTCGCCTTATAAATCTGCCTCCATATTATCTCCAAGTCTACATCATCAAGCTCTCTATTCCCCGAGTCCTACAAGGAAAACCTCAAAAGCGACCACATACTATGGACAGCATCGGTAATACTGTGGAGAATATCACCAGCAGCATGGATAAGATCGCTTTGACCAATACCACATACACGGTCTACCTCGTCAAAATACAACCCACTCACCCCGAAGGTGGCTTGGCAATCTTGGTCAAAGCCAATAAAGATGCTGGTGACATTCACTTTATTGCGCCTAACAGAGTTGGGGACCATCTGCACTACCACCGTGTGGCTATCCAGCCCCATGAAATAGGAAGAATTCCAATGCCAATAGGCACTACCATTGCCCAGAACTATCCTGGGAGTTGGGATGAGTCGCTAAAGCAACTGCCTTTGTTAGCTAAGCCCAACCAGCAAGATATGCTGACACTCTTGGCTTTGCCACTGAAGGTATCTCAGTGGACTCAGCTGGCTAGGGCCATGCTAGAGAATGCTGGGATTTTGAAGGAATTTGAAGCTACTCCAATCACATTTCGTGTTGAAAGTTGAGATGGTATAGGATGTAGATGGAAGCTAAGAAAGAAGGGTACATAGTTGGAGTATGGATCAACGGCAGAGAGTTCAGTGGGTATAGACATTTTATGAGAGCCGAGGCATTGCATATTAGAATTCTTTTGAAATTGAGATTTCTTTCAGCTTGAATAAGAGATATGTATTTTTATTGTTTCGATGTTTGTATTTGACCTCAATGGACGCTGTCGTCCACCGTAGAGTCCCACCTTTGAAGCTCCCCAGCTTCTGCCATTTCGACACTTCTCTGCATCACCACCATGGAGGATCGACCAACCCTGACCAACCCGCGCTTCACTCTCGAACTTGAGTTCGTCTCATCTCTCGCCAATCCTTACTATCTGTCACACCTGGCAGTCACATATCCCAATCTCTTGGGTATCTCTCGTGCCGATGATGACGATGATTCCTCTTCGCCAGATGCCCAGGCGTTTGCAGCCTACCTAGCCTACCTTTACTCCTACTGGAAGACACCCGAGTACTCTCAGTTTCTCACTCACCCGGGCCCCACATTACGAGCGCTTCGACTGCTCCAGGAGGACAACTTCCGCCGTGACATTATTCTACCCCAGGTCATTGAAGGTCTGGCAGGGGTCAGTGTCCCTGACCCGGCTCAGACGGAGACCGATACAGCAGATGAAAAGCAGGATGGTCCAAATGGAAAGACATGATGGGCCTAAATCCAGGACCTACGTTCGATGCGACCGAGATGGGTGGGCATGTTTCCTGCAAAACATACAAACACACCGCGCCCTGGCAGATCCAAGTTGTACATTGCACATGACATTTACACTCCGGTGATTTTATTACCACCAAAATCAGCTTTTGACAAAGTTGAGTGGTCTGCTTTGAGCGTGACTCTTCTCACTTTGTACTGTTTTCCATCTTTCAAGAGACATCTGGAAGGTGGGATACTAGCAAGAAGTGGGTATATCCCTGGGAAATCGGATTTTCTTAAGCTGATTCTGTCCAAGCCCACTACGATACAAAATGCCCATTTGAATGACCTAGCAGACTTCCAAGGTTGTCATACTAGTAGATATAGAAGAGATGGAACAGGTTTCACCTCGAAACCAATTCCGATAGGACACTAAGAATGAATCGGATTGTGGATCTTAAGGGATCTACATATTATTGAAGTCTATGCCTCGGTGGTTAAGAAAGAATATAAGCGACATAGGATTTTAAAAAAAAGTAAAAGAATGCAATCCAGACCGTTAGTAATGACTAATGGCTAATTAATCGGCATGCATGGCGTAAATTTGCTATATTAACGTCCTATGGGGGTTTTATAGAGCGTGGCCGAGTGGCCATAAGATGCTTAGGTATCTATCACCTGTGACCGAGGACCTAGGCCGAGGCTCTAGAGGATCAACTTTTCAACAACAGAGGCGGGGGGAAAGGACCAAGCGTGAAGCTTCCAGGTTGGTATTGTACCTATATAGCCCCTTGAAGGTATGTAGTCATTTTGGGGTTACCACATATGCTCTGGCAATTACTACAGGCAGTATTTTCTCAATCTTGAGTGAGAAAATATATATAAATTATCCCCAAAGATTAAGCCCTTCTATAAGAAGTACCCTATATGGTACTCCAGGGCGTAAATGTCAGATAAACAAGGCAATATAGAATACGCCCAAGAAGTTCCCGAGAGCCCAACCTTGTTTTGGTTTTTTTTTCCTTCCTCTCTCAACTTCCAGCTCGATGTTTTCACTTCCATTTTAAAGATTTCTGGGTCATTTTCAGACTATAATAGAGCCCCACCCCCTGGTGATCCGCCCTGAACTATCCGTACCTCATCAACTCCTCCACGTTGCGGTTCGGGCATTCCATCTTTCCTATGGCCCTTAACTAGTCATCCAGCAACCCCTCCGACTTGTCTCCAATTTGCCTTCACACATACAAAGTCCGTTGCGCTATTTCGTGGATCCCCGTCACCCGGAACTGCATGTGGCACTACGTTTTCCAATGGAGTCCGTTCGCCAGTCTTGTCGGCCAAAGCACCAGGTCTTGACCTTAAAATGTTATCCTAAATACCAGAAGGGGGTATCGGAAGTCCGGCCGAATCCCAGCGAACTCTCATACCTGCTGTATTATACGAGCACGCGCCGCAGCAAACTGACCAAGGTCGGCGGTTTCCTGGAGAAGAGAGTTGCCCGGGATGTCTGGAGACGCAGAATAGGGTGAGTACAGATTTCTGATCAACCGAATCATGCGCACTCGAGATGAATGGCTGACCGATCTCATTACACAGAAATGTCCAGGTGGCCCTGCATATCCTGGCTGCGCTCATTGAAAAAGTTCCTCGCGACCTTCCTATCTACGCCCGATCCGTCATGACAATCATCGATACCGTTTTGCGATCCAATGACATAAATATGGTGGAGGAATCAATTGTCGCCTTCGAAATGTTCTGCCGGCATCAGGATATTGCGGCTATCGCGGCTGACCAGGGCCTCGCCCAGCAATACCGAGAAGTCGTGCGAACCTACGCCAGTTTTGCCGACCCGGGATTTACATCCCACCCGAACGCAAATTTCAGCCCTCAGGTGGCCATCCGATGGAGAAACGTAGGATTGCTAGCCATTAGAAGCGTGGTCAGCTCAGAGACCATGGCCGCCGACGGAGGAACATCGCTGAAGCTCTGTTTGCCGGTGATCCTGAAGAACCTCTATTCTGACGATGAGGATCTTCTTCCGACTTTGAAGGCCAAGCTAACCGAAACCGACTTGAATGAACGTGAGGCGCCCAAACCCCGCCGAATGAGTGTCAACACGGTGCACACAGTGGATACGGCAGAGGGGGACCCCGAGCTGGCAGCACAGTCAGCCGCCGAGGCGGATCGAAAGGCGGAAATGGACGCTCGGCTCTTGGCCCTGCGCTGTCTCGAGCAAACCATCGTTTCGGGGAGTAACCGGGGCCAGATCCGTATTACAGTAACGGTCATTCTACAGTTCATCTCAAGCAAGGGCTTCCCACAGTGCGAAAAGCGTGTCCAGATCATGGAGGGCAAAGGTGGCAACTGGGCAACATCTCTGATCGAACTTATTGCCAACTGGTGTCCGGTGCAAGTTCGTTTTATCATCTTGATCACAGCTATGGAAATCCTCCACGATACGAGCCCCAAGGAGGATGCGTTAGAGGCATCGTTCACCATTCTCTCTGTGGTGGATTGGCTTCTCAGATCGTCTGTGAACATGATTGGACTCAGTGTCATGGACATCCTCTATGGACTCATGCACTACGCTTCTGATATACTCTCACCACCAGAGCGTACTGGGTCTGCAGAATCAGAGAAGGAACCAAATCGACAAACTCAAATCGTGTCACCGATCTCTCCCCGACGACATGATCTTCTTACGCTACTAGAGCAGTGTATTGGAGATCTTGCAACGCACATCTACTACGGAGACCAAGTCGCAGATATGATGCGGGCTATTCTCAGGCGTTTCAAGCCTAGTTTCCACCATGAGAGTTCCACACCATCTCCATTGGCAACTGTTCACGAAACTGGATTGACACCTGGGGGATCGACAAATTCCGGATCCGAGACAAATGGAGAGAAACCAAACACAGAATGCTTCTCGCATGCTGCCACTAAACTGACTGCTCTCCGAGCTGTCAAGGCTATCTTGGTTGTGGCGAATTCAAGGACGCCAGCAACCATGTCTGGCGCGGAATCTAGACATCCAGTCGGAATCCATGTGTGGGAAGGAACCCAAGTCCTTCTTCGTGATGTGGACCGTGATGTTCGGTATGCCTATACCGATGCATTCCTGTCATGGCTGCAGATTGAGACCAATGGGAGCGACCTCAAGGTGCGATTAGATTCACCCAAGTACATCAAGACAACCTCGAAGAGAGACCCCGAGCAGACGGATAGGTCGACTCGACGAGGTACCTCAGCCTCTGGGAACCAGAGGGACAAAGTGGGGCTGGTGGCACAGTCAAATTTCCTCCGTCTCCTGCACCTGGGTATCTACGATGCTGCACTCGAGTTAGCTGGCGAGGAGTCCGAGGTTCTTCTGTTGCACCTACTTCTTGCAAAGCTTGTCGAGAACCTCGGGGTGAATGCCGCTCAATTCGGTCTTCCTATGATCCTTAAATTGCAAGACGACTTGTTTACATCTATGGATCTGAGTTCCTTCGCAGCTCGCGTTAACATTGGAAGCTTGGTACACGGATACCTTCTTGCGCTGTCTGAGCATTTCGACATGCAGTCTTCCCCCGTGGGTCTTGAGATAAGTAATGAGATTCAAGAACGACAAGCCAAGGGATATTGGCTTTCCAAAATCCGCCTGCCGCCAGTCGATCTTTATGCCATTGTTTTTGACAACGAGGGGAGGTCTGGCAATGATTCCACGCCGCCTCCATTGACACTCTTCCGTAATGTCGAAGGACTTGTCTATATGATTGACGAGTCTTACCGCAAATCGACACCTTCTCCTCCACGAAGCCCCTCGATCTCTTCTCCAGCACGAGGATTTACATTCCCGGTCCTTGGACACTCCACAGGAACAGTGAAATCCCAGGTTGAGGGCGGCCTCCCATCCGTCGTGAGAGAACAGATGTTGTCTCCGTGGTCTCGCGAGGCATGCTTGGCAACTCTCGATAAGGAAAGCACTGGAGCGTCATCCATCAATGGCTCTCGAGCTACTGCAAATGCTCGCAACAACCAAACCAACGGGGCTACGAATGGCTCACCCGCCGGGTCTCAACATCACCGCCGCATGAGCATTCCGGAGATATCGGGCTCGTCATCCCACGGCTCGAGCAGAGGCTCTCCCGTCCGCGTCAATGAGCTTCGACGCGTGCTTTCGGTTACTAACGACTCCCATGATCGACGCCTCAGTCCATTGCGTGGACGAATTGACGCGTCGAATGCCAGTTCCATTTCTTCTGGGAGCGAAAGCATGATCAGCGGCAACTTCTCTGTTTCCGAGATAGATGGAGATGCTGCTTCAATCCAACCAGAGAGTCAACAAATACTCGGTGAAGATGGAACAGAGACACCCCGCGCTTCGGCCGCGGAAAATAATCTCCCAGGCGATAAAGGCTCAACCGACGAATCTCCGAATCGTGTTGATTCAGACGCAGAAATCCCTCCCGTCCCACCGATCCCAGTCGGCTTGTCGATCCCAGGTGGTTTCCCGAACGGCTCACAGCGTTCGCTGACATCATATGATCGCCCATCCACCGCGCCGGGTCCCTCGCCACTGTCTTCGGTGAGAGACAGGGCTGAAGCTAGTGCCTTAAACAACAAACCTCTAAATCGCAACAAGAGCCGATCCAACCATAGTCTTGCTACAGCTGGACTTCCTGAACTCTCAACCGACTATGAGTCCAATGCCCTGGAAGGCAACCACCAAGATCAATTGAGGAAGCTCTTGGATGGGTTCCTTTCGCCTGGCGAGACCACGCTGACAAATGGGAACCGCCCAGAAACTGCCAAACCTGCTTCTAAGACTCCGCTGGGCGGATCTCACAGCAGGCGACAGGTTAGCGGAGGCCTTGGTCGGCCACCTTATTGATCCTTTTGTTTAATTTGCACCTTTGCGTCATTCTCCAAGCATCTTTGCAGCCATCTCAATTCCCTGGCTCTTCATATGTTTATATAATTTTCTTTCTGTTATCGGTTCTTTCCCCCCCACCCCGCCTTTCCTTGCATGGATATTGTCTTCGCTCATGTTGAATGCTGGGTTGCTGGCTGGGTTGCTGGCTGGTAAACCTCTAACCTGTTCGAGACACGCATGTCCTTTCTGATTTGTTGGTTTCCCCCATTCGGTGTCTATCCTTGTGATCTTTTTCTTTTCCACTTGCATATTTTATTTTGAAAGCTCAGGCACTCACATTTTTTTATTTGTTAAACTTGCGATGGATAGTCGCAGTGTGGTGTATCTACATAGCTACATTGTCGGTAGACATAAAATAGACGGTGCTAGAACAAACATGGCAAGGCATCGTAGTTGTATACATGTGTAAGTAGATAGCCATATGCGGTATTCGATTGGACTTTGACTTTGCTACTAGTATCTAAAAGAAAGCACACGCAGTGGGATATCATACGGTAAAAGAAAACGCCCAAGAGAAGAGAGATCGACTAAAGCCCGCGCTGCTGCACAACGAGACCAGGCGCCGAACGACTCGACTCCTTTAGCGGAGCAAAATATTGTTCAAAAGCCTTGCGCAGGGTCTTTTCAGACAGGTGCATATGCTGACCAGGGGCAGTATTGAAATCTAGCTTCCCCTGTTCATGAAGCTGCTTCAGTCCCAGCCAATCTTCCTTGTAGATCGGCCTCTCATGGAGAGGCGTCACCTCGCCAGTAGTGGCATTAACCTCGGAGAAGAAAGCACTTTCCCTAGGAACAGCAACAGTATCTTCCTCAAACATGAACATCGCAAACCGATTCAACGACGCCAGATTCTTCTTGTATGTCTCGTTCTTGACCACGCGCTCATTGTTGATATCCGCTAGGAAATTGCTGTGCTCGAGGTACGAATCCAGTTCTTCTGGGTCGCGGAAGTACTGTGCCGGCACGACTCGCGACTGCGCAAAGCTCGTCCACCGCCCTGATCGTAATAGTTCCTCCGCCCCTTTACAAAACCAGTTGCCAAAGTCACACGACTCAAACGCCGAGATGCCGTTGTGCTGACTGCCGAATGTGACGAGGTTGTGGACGGGTGGGGTGTTGCACCGCTCGATGTACCCGCGTAGGAATTGACCACCTTGTGAGAAACCTAGCGCGTTGATGGCTGGCGCTGTACTGAGGATTGGGTCTGCGGCGAGCTGTTCGCAGACTAGGGCGATTTGCTCCGTGACGTTGCCGAAGAAGGTTGCGGAGCGGTCTCCGCTGCCGTCGTTGGCGAGTCGGATGAGGTGCACGTATGTGCCGGGATTGGTGGATTCGGCTAGTTTGGCAACTTGAGTGAGCCCTTCGCGTTCGAAGTCGTCACCCAGACCGTGCCAGATCACGAGAGGAAGCTGGGTTCCGCTGGCTGCATCTGTGGTGGATTGCCACGGGAGCGCGACTGAGAGAGCATTGGTAGCTAGTGTAGCTAAAAGTATAATTGAACGCATGATTGAATGATGGAACTGCCAAGTGATCTTCAAGATGCCCGCGCCGTTGATAATTGGAGATGGCTGTGGAGACGGAAATGACGTTGCTTCGGCAAGTACAAATCATGTGATGACCGAATGCAGTAATCTATATCTATAAGAACAAAAAACAGTTACATTATATGATGTACATGTAAAATAGACTAAGTAGCAGGCTTGACTGGATCCAGGGATATTAGTGGTTTATTCCTGGTATAATGAACTAAGTGTTTCCCTTCAGGTGCCTTAGGCGGTGTTGCTTGCGCACCTCGGAAAGATCTAACGGCACTGCCATGTTACTGTTGGTCTACGACGTAGCTAGCAGGTTACCCATAGGAGAGTTCCGCCGGAGTAAGAGATGTGCTTCCCCGCACCGATCTGAGATGCGGACTCTGAGAACATGCGACATTCATTTGACTTCACCTCAACATTATACACTGCTGGGTCATAGCCCACGCCGAGGTCATTGCGAACGGGGAAACAGATTGGCAACCCAGGTAGCTGTCAGGTTCTCTTTCCCCAGGTACTGTTCCACAGAAGGAGATCCTTCATGGTCAAGTAACATTGACTGTGATGATATGCTGTTCATGACCACCCCTGAGCTGCCATTAGATTGCGCCACTGGTCGTCCGTTGATCTCAAACTGGATGTCTTCTTTAGTGGTATCGATCACCGAAGATGAATTTCTGCTTCTTCGTGGAGGTCTGGGTCGCTCGAAAAAGATAGCCTCATTGTTGTTAGCTACCAGTCGTTTTCTGTCCTTGTCATTCAGCTTTCGTCGCTTCCCAAACCGCTCGACTTCCTCCACAGATGTAAATGCAAGCTCAAGTGGACGTGTAACAGACACAGCTGCCCAATCAGGTTCTTTCAGCAGCTGGCGCTTGACCTCGCTCAAGCCAGTGCCATTTCGAGAGGACCGATCACCAGTCGAATGCAAGGCCGGTTCTTCCGCAACTCTAGAATCGGCGCAATCATGGGTTAGTACAAGGCCCACCACATGAATTACCAGAGGCAAAGTCAGAACCAATCAACAGTTTTTGACTGACTGATTTCCATTTGTCTCTGCCTCATCCTTTTCTCTAGTGCTCGAGCCCTTGAATCCAATATTAAGAAAGTTACGAAATGGCGAGGGCGGGGGAATGACCGTGTTCTTTTGAAGTCTCGACTTGGCGAAATTCTGTTTTTGAGCTTTGGTCAACAGGCCTGAGCGATTGTGATGACGCTGCAGCTGGCCGCCTGTCCAATTCATTATGCCAAGGAATGGAGAGAGTGGGGAGTGGATTAGCCTCTAAAGCGACGGATGTGAGTGTTTGCTTAGGATGGGAACAATGCAAACAGTACAAACCCATGTACACGTGATCTCACCACATACAAAAATCTTTCTCATCTTTTTTCTTCCTCCTTTTCTCCGTCAATCATATCCCTGACTGCCACAGCCTCGAATATGACTTGTGTTTCATGACAACTCATCACTCACTCCCGACAATTCCCGCTAACAGGTAAGCACATTATTGTTTTTTCTCTCTCTCCTTCTATTCCGAAGGGCATTTGCCTTTTGTGATGAACAACCAATATTAAAGCATAGTTCACCTGAGATCTTCGGATTGCTGAACGAAAACATATTCCATTTTACATTTTCTGATCTTGTCAACCTTGATATCCTTTATTTTTCAATACACCACTTCTTTTGAACTTGGCTAACTGAAATAAAAAGACCTGAAATTAGGAAAATCTGCATTGCTGCCCAACGTGGGTCTGACTCTGGCACGCCCCGTCCCGTTATCCAGTAATCTTAGTTATATTCTATTTCTTTACAATCACATTTGCCATTTACCATTTATTTATTGTTTCACTACGTATATAATATGCTCGAGTCTTGACGCTGTACAAAGTGACCTCATGCTGCAGGTATATTTCCCGTGGCGCTCCGACGTGGAATTCTCTCCTCCATACGATACATGTCCAGGTGCAACCAAGTTGTACATCTCATCGAACACGCGAGTGCATCTGCCGATCGTCCAATTCGGACATCATCCTGCAGCGTCCTTTCTTCTATCACCAATCATACTCCTCGCCAAGCACTCAAGACGCCGGGCTCGTCTCACCGCTAGAAGGTATCCCTCCACTCAGTCAAACGAACACCCCCCCCCAATCTGCAGGTGCCATCACCGCCAGTCTGCAGTACTGGCTCTCAGGGTGCCAACAGCGCACTCGTCTCCTGCGCAATGTGAGACTGGCACACGCCATGTTTGATGGCCCACAGACCCTCCAAAGTCCGAGCTTTCGTTTGTGCGTGTGCTAAAAGGCCGCTGATCCCCCTCCTTAATTCTGATTCTTCTTTTTCTTCCTTCCTTAACTCTCTGGATACCCCTTTTTCTACAACTACCTTGTGTGATTGTGCAACTATCTCCCACACTTTTACATACTTCTCTCTACAACACATACAACAACTCAGTCCCTGGACCAAGGACAACTTCTCTTTCTTAACCCAAGACTCACTGGTTTTTGATACAATCACTGCCACAAGGATTTTCTATCTGCCACATACTCCCCGGACAGGATTTGTTTTCTTGTTATCTTCCAGGCTTGTCTTTAGTCTGTCCACACTTCGACAAACACAATAGGTAGCTCCCGTCACTTTTTCTTTACAATTGGTTCTCCTATGCGTTGTTATTTTTTTCCCTTTGTCTTCTGGACCTGTACCACTGTCAACTGTGTTTGCCAAGGATATCGACAACCTATTGCCCAGGATCCCAGTACCTTAAACCTACTCCCACACCCGGAATTTTGGCCAATTTTTGGCGACCATGAATAAGGAACCACTGCCAAGGATACTTGCCTTCAGCACCTGCTGAGTGAATCTCTTTGAGATGTGTTTAATGTTGCACACTCAAATCGCCTGACTTCCACTGCCACTGGACTACCATGGATGTTTCTTCTTTTTTGACATTGCCTCAGCTCTAAGACCGGAGTTTTGAGTGCGGATTTTGATATACCCTTGGACCCCAATGCCACTGGAAACAACGCCCCTGGAATGTACCACATGAACCACTTAAAAGGACTTGAAATTATGACTCTTTGCCTGGAAATCTGATGCTACTATGGCCACTTTCTCAACAATAATGGAACCACTTTACCCCAAGGAATCAACCGAGGAATCTTTCAAGCTAATGTGCTTGCTCCGTGTCAATAATGGTCCTTTGAAGCATCCGCTTTCAACTCTTGCTTAGGCCGTTTGCTTTAAGGAATCTGGCCGTTGTGTACCTACCTGATCTGGCCACAAAAATGAACGACTTTCTTTTTTACTTACCTGGACTTACCTGGATGATGATGATTCAACCAAATAGTAACTCCGGCTATGAAATTGCTTCTCCTCGCCCTGACACCACCTAGCACTTCCTTGGATTGACAACAGACCTGGACCCGAATATAGACACGACAACTTTGACCAGGACCTTACGATAATCCCTGGTCGGCCAAGGAACTTTTACTCCCACAACGGCGACTCTGGTGCGTGCAAATAATCGTGACGCGACCCCTACTCTCATTACTGACTCTCACTAGGTCTTCAATCATCTCTGGTCCATGGAGCTCTTGTTTTTGCTTTTCGTCTTGTTTTTTTTTCGTCTTTTTTTCTTCTTTTCTTTTGTTTATTTTCATTGTTCGATGACGAATAGTAGATACTAACTCTTGGTTTACAGTGTTTTTTTATCATACAACCACACAAAATGTCTTCAAGGACTAGCAGCGACTCTGACCGAGTCTCTATCTCACAGTCCATGCGTACCTCTATGGTTTCAGGAATCTCAAATATGGCCTCAAGATCAATCCAGGATGATGAAATGTCGAGCCATGACAACTCCTCGTTGTGCTCAAGTATCCGTACAGCCCATGGAAATCCACAGGACATGAAAGACTGGACAATGAACCGCCAAGAATCCCTTGACCAGGCCATGTCAAAACCAGACTCATCCGAGGTGCACATGCTTTCTTTCTCGTTGTCTCAGCAGCTGATGACCCCCACGGTCGGACCAAATGATGTTATGTACCCAGGCGTGGACTTCCCAGCAGTCCCTGACATGAATGACCATGAAATGACCCGGGATCTCTATAACTTCCTGGATTTCTCTTCTGTTGAAAATGATGTCTGTGTCGGGAATGGCACTCCAGATGATGCTCTTTCCATCGGACACAGCTCTCACAGTACCGAGGACGGCCACTATATCACAGGCCCAGAGTCATGGACTCCAATGATGCATGATGCCCATTACCCAGGAACCACCATGGAACAATTCTCGTCGGGTCTTTTCCAGACCGTGCCGGTCTCTCCACCACTGACCGACGCTAGCAATGATATGTCTGTTACTTCTTCTTGCTCACACGCCGGATACACTTCATTCATGCCCTCCGATGATGCACTCCTCGGAGACTTCACCACATCGCCCATTGGAACGACTCATGGACTCAACCCAGCGGAACCCTTGTTCCCTAGCTCTTCTCTTAACGACAGGGATATCAACAGGTGAGTGTCAGAAAAACCGATATGCCAGAAGAAGAAAAACGTTTGATCTGAAACCTAACCACCATGTCGTAGGACCATCAGACCCTCAAAGCAACCCCGCCGTTCAGCATTGTCAGCTGTTTCTCAGCACCAAGGAAAGAGTGATCCTGATTTCTTCCCCACTCTCCCAGTGAGAGAGCCAACCCGCCAGAGATCCAAGGAAGGTGTTGAGGCTCGCAACCCGCGAGAGCACCAGTATTATTCCATGTCCACCCACAGCGATGGAAAATATTACTGCCCATTTGCCACTGGAGAGAAGCCCTGCAACCACCCACCCACCACGCAAAAATGCGCTTACCAGCAAGTCCTCCCGTGATAAAACATTTGGTGTACTCTGAACCCAGCTAACCGATATCAACTAACAGCAAGTACCTGGATTCCCATCTGAAGCCATACCGCTGCAAGGTCCCCGCCTGCATTGATGCCCAGCTGCGCTTCTCTTCCAACGCATGTCTGTTCCGCCACGAGCGTGAAGCCCACGGATTACATGGCCATGGAGATAACCCCCACCTCTGCCTGTGGGAGGGCTGTGAACGTGCCGTTCCAGGAAATGGATTCCCAAGGAGATGGAACCTTTACGACCACATGCGTCGCGTGCATGACTATGCCACCTCCGAGCGCCATAGCTCACCAGAGACCTCGCCCGGCGCTGGTCAGATCAAGAAGAAGGAACCCACTGGCCGCAAGAGAAGAGTCACTGGTGCCACCCCGGCTCCCACCATGAAGCGCACTCGCTCCGTCCACTCTCAGGCTAGCTCCATCAAGGCCACCCAGACTTCCGCCAACCTTGGACAGCGCCTCCAGAACGCCGAGCAGAACTTCTTCAAGTGCCGTTCGCGTCTGCTCGAGGAGCTGAGTAACATTTCTCCTCAGGATACTGCGATGCACGAGAAGGTCAACGCCAGTTTCCAGGAACTGTTCACTTTGGGTATGAACTACCGCCATATTGAGGCCAGCCAGGCTAGTTCCCACATGTCCAATGGATTGCCTTGAAAGGGTAGAGGAGCTGTAAGCCTTCTTCTTGGAGGAGAACAGCGGTTTTTTTTTGAACGATACGAACAAACTTCGCGGGAGGACTTTTTCTTGATTTCCTTTTTACTCCGCGGCTAGACGTGCTGCTTGCTGGCCAGGCACTCTCAATACATGGAGGAACCCGGTGCGATCGCTCGCGCGTACAAAAGTGGACTTCGGCCAAAGGATTGTCTCAGCTTGATCCCATCGGGCAGGGACAATCCGATTCCAAATGGATATTACGGCCAGGAACTGGATAGGACCCAGCGTGGAACCCCACCCCACGCTAGAGAGCTTGTGATCTGCCCCCGATCTCAAGCTGCTCACCACATGGGGATCTAGATTCAGTACCAAGGGCTTCTGAGCTTCTTGGGCTGCACTCTAGATCCATGGATAAAACCATCCCAATGACACAAGACCCGAAACTTATGCGGAGGAAACAGCAAAGCGGGATACAGTGTCTCAAAAAAGAGAAGAATGACAGCAAAGAGAGATATAGTCATGTATTGTCCAACAATTGGTTGGATTTGATTTGTTGTTGAAAGAGATAGGTGTTGCGTTCTTGTTTCAAATGACTTTTTTTACTTTGCAATTCCTAAACGTATATCCTGTAGATCTGAAGCGTATCCAAGTCATAACCTCGTTAATCTCATAACTACCAACTTTTTCTAGTAATGAAAAAGACATCTAATCTATCTGATCCTACTCAACTGCAAAGTATTTATTCTTCAGCAGCCTCTGCAACCACGCCCGAGAACTCAGCATTGAGAAACCGCACAAACGCATCCCCAATCTGATCAGCCGTCAGCGTACCACCTCCACTGCCGTGTCCCCGACCAATATACGATCTGTTCAAACTAATCCACTGTCTGCGCAGCCTCTGCAGCCGCGGTAGAGCCAAAACCCCACCAGCAGCGGCGAGTTCATCCGTCGTTCCAGTCATGGCGACATGGGACGGGACAAGAATGGGAACAGTTGCGTCTGGAACCTCAATGGCGATTGCATCACGGCGACTGCTCTGCGCGAGCGCTACTTCCGCAGACGGGTAAGTCTGTGTGAAATTGCGGATTGCAGTCACAACTGCCGATGTCCGCTTTTCCATGGCGTACATCGCGTTCGAGTCTGTTGCCGCTGCTTGGACGGTAGCTTGGTGTGGGATGATTCGGGCACGTGTGGAGAGTCCTCCACTGCGGCCACCGCCTCGAGTGCCTGTTGCTATACTGGCGACGTCTGAGATGGTGGTGGATGCGAGGGAGTCCATTAAGCTTGGGATGGCTGTTTCGGTGGGGCCTTCGGTTGATGGGATGACTACGCCTGTCAAGGCTTCGAATATGTCTGCTACCGGGGGTTCTGCGTCAGCCCAGGGGACTGTGAACAGGGGCTTATCCCAGCGACTGTGAGTGCTTGGTTCCTCGTAGCGGAAGATGAGGTTATTGAGCAGCTCAGATGGGTAGGCCTCCTCAGTGTCCTCGGTAGACTCTGAGTAGGGTGCGGGAGTATCTTCGGGTTTGGAGGTCTGCGCATCCGATGTCTTTGCGTATGTTTCCTTTCTGGCGTCTCGGCGCAGGCGGGCGTCATTGTTGGCAATGCACTGGTCGACGGGTGTTCCGACGTGAACCTGTAACAGACTTGTCAGCCATTGGGTGTCGCAATTCATTTGGCACGTTCCAAGCTCATACCACACAGCATGTCGTTTGCGCAGCTTTCGCCTCACACCACAGCTGATACCTCCATCCTTTGATATAATTCATTCCGTCGAGGATAACGATACTGTCCCGCTTGAGCACACGCTTGGCTCTCGCGTAGGCGACGCCGCGCGCCTCCTTCTCGGTGCGGGCATGGTCGTAGACAATTCGTGGATGGGAGGAATCGTGTGAAGCGACCACATGGACCTTGTATCGAGACTTCAACGAGACCTGCGCGCCTGCTTCGGCAGCTGCGAATACTTCATCTTGGTGTTTCTCAAACAGAGATGCGAGTTGATTGGCGCGGTGGGTGAGACCGGAGCACGGGTATCCCGTTAAAACGACGAGCTGAATGTATATTTGTCAGATTTGATTGCAGAATTTAAAAGGTTTCTCGACGTACCGGCATCGTTAGTTGTCGCGGTGTTTGTTCAGGGCGGACTTTTTTTTTCTTTGCGGGGGGATTGTGGCATGTGACCCGCATCTACATCTAACCACCTATGCTCTCTAGGGCTTTCATTGGAATTTAAAATATTTTTTAATTGACATGATCGTTGCATTCGATGCTATTTACTAATTTGGGTACAGGATGGAAAACAAAAAAGCAACAGTGGAAGGTTGTGTAGTGAAATTGAGGCCTGAAGTAGGAGGCAGAGGTATTTAGTTCAGGTGCCTTATACAGAATAGAACAGAGGCGGAAATCAAGAGTGATCTTCTCTCAATGTATATAAAATCTATCGAACTTTTGTCATGTAATCATGTCATCGTTCCAAGTAGGGGGTATCAAATCAACGCTTAAACAGCTTTGGATGAATCCAATTGATCCTGCGCCCATCGGATCTCATATCCGAACACGGTTTTTCGGAGCCTTTCATCCTGTAAAGAGTCAGCACCATGGATATAACGCAAAGAAGAACTTTGAAAAGGTAAACTTACGCCAGGGTCTTCCTTAAACAGCACCGCATCCACCACCTTCTCAAAGATCTTGGTGACAGCGAAGCCGCTCGCCTCGGCCAACGGGAAGAATTGCTCGGTCTTGGGTAACAGCCAGGGCTGGTATGGGGTGAAAATAACCAGAGCAACAGAGTTGGGATCCTTTTTCATGGTTTGCTGCATGGTCTTGATCAGATTGGGGTGCTCACGGTGGCTGTATATCACATCCGCCATGATTAAGACGTCAAACAAGGATGGAGAACCATCGGCAGTAGGGGGGAGATAGGCCCGTAGCGGGCTCACATCACTGCCCCATTTGTAGCCATCGACGTGAAGGCGGGGCTTTCCGTCTTCCCTCGCGGGTATGGCGCTCGCCGACAACTCTGCGTTGTGCTTCATGTTTTCAACTAGATCCGGATCCGGATAGTCGGTCAATACCACTGTACGGGCACCCTGAATGGCGCTCACGATGCTGGGAACGCCTGCTGCGGCACCAATCTCGAGGACATCCTTGTTTCGGATGAGATCCTCGGTGTGCTCCTCAATGTAATGAGAGCTAGTTCGGCCAGCGTTCCATAGCAGATTTCCCTGTCAAGGTCTGTAAGTAGGCACCTTGGCTGATCATGTCAATTGATATCATACATAGAGGGGGTGGTCGCCCACAAGACGGACGCGGACTTTCTGGCCTGATAGCATGCAGTGCTCGGCAAATGTGGGCGGAGCATCTTCAGGATAGTACCCTTCCGGGTCCTGGAAAAGATTCCCCGCATCAAATTCGTCGTCGGCCATGGTATATGACTTTAATGCTATGGAGGGGAAAAAATATCAGTATCAGTTATCAATTTCTTATCGGTTTCTCCCGTGGTTGCCTCAGGCATCAAGAAAGTGGGCTAACAGAGCAAGAGATTACCGGATCTCTCGGGATCCCGAGGTCGGAATTAGAGGATTCCGAGATATGTACACGGTCGGATGTCATTTATATTGCCTCGCCTTAAAACAATATAAACAATTGCCAGTCTAGAGATCATTGACTGTTACATTATCTAGTCACATCAGTGTGAACTATACGTACGTATAGGAAATCACGTGTATTCCACGTGATGCGGAGAATATGAAGATCGGATACCGTACAATACAGCCACAATACGCGGGCAAATCTCGGGGGTCGAAGAGAAAACCTGCCTGCTTTCAAAAGATCATATGCACCCCTGAGAGATGTATTTCTGACTTTTATTTAGACTGTTTCTCTTTCACTTCTCTGGTTGTTCGTCCAGTGCTTAGTGGAAAGTCACCCCGGCTAAATCCGTCTGAGCTTTGCAATCTGCATCCTCGGTCGATTTCAGCGGCTTCGATTTCCTTGCCACTCTGCTTTCTTTTCCATTCTTCTCCCTTTCGCATCTTTGTCCATAGCAACCCCTCTCTCCCTGTTCTACCATCTGCCCCAAGTCCACGTCCACTGCGAACCCTTCTTTGTTGTATCTTGAAGATCGGACCGCTTTAGTCAACGTCATGGACTCGACCCTGCGAACAACCTACAACCCTCAAACACCTCTCACCCAACCTACCACCTGTCATTCCTCCTCATCCCTCGACCCTTCAACTGGACAGCCCACCATGACCCAGACTCAAAGTACCCTAGAGGCCGCATCGAATGCGACCAGACAGGTGTTCTCTTCACCCTCGCTACAATCTGCCTGTTCCCCGCAGTCCTCAGCCCCTCCCATGCAACCCTTGTCACAAGCATTCGGCAACACATCCAACCCGAATACCCTTCCCATCGTCCCCGCAGCCAACACACATGCAGTATTACCTATGAATGCAGCCCCCGCTCCGGCGCCTGCCTCCGATGCTTATCCCCATCAGATAACTGGCCGCGGAGGTCCAACGGCCACAGCACCCTTTCTGCAGGACTTCAGTCTCGTTGCCGAGGCAGCCAAGCGCGCTCAAATGGGTATTGTCATGCGTGATCTCGAGAGTGTCACTCTGTGATTTTGAGGTTTACGGCTAGATAGGGTAGGGACCCGGGTCGGAGATGGAGATGCCGTGCCAATTGCGCACGTGCATCCCCGGGGCACATGGACTGGCTCCATGTTCTAGAGTTGGGGTTTGGGATTACTATGGCGTATTACACGTGGGGGGGAGGGGTTTAGGGTTTGGATTGTTATGGATTTTGCAGAGACACCTACCCATTAGAAGGTGCAAACTTGCATTCTATCTTCGGATGTTTGCAGGTTAAGTCCAGTGTTGCCTTGAGACGGTGTTTTCCCGGTTAAATTTCTTAGGGCTTACAGCCCCTATATCATCTACTTACGAGACATGCAATATCCGTTTAAAAAAAGCGTTCCCAATAAATAAATAGAGTTGTAGTTAGAAATATTCCACATAGCCTAGGCATACAAAGAGGTCCAGAGGTCCACTTATACCTTATCTCTCTCTTAGTTCGACTTACCTCTGTGCTTTTCCTGGGTCAATAGAAGCCGCAATCATAGCCGACATCTTTCCAATGCAATTAATTAAGCCAGTGACGCAAGGGCCTCGGCAGTTCTTCCATATGAATCTAAGCGAATCTAATTTGACTCGTTCCGGTATCAAGATTAGATGATCAAGCTCTACGGGATACCCTTTTTGGATAATGGGGTTGCCGTGGAACCCTTTCCCCGCGTTTCTCCCCGGACTTCGGAGCGGAGCCGACTTCGGGAGATCATACCCCGGAGTCTTTAGAATAGTTAGGAACTTATTTAGGCTATTTCTATACTATATATGGGATGAAGTCCCACCCGCTTGAACGTGGGTACGGAGTAGATATTTCCATTTCAATTTACGATTCCAATATGAGTACTGTCTCTCAGAAGAAAAAGCCCTACTTCGGGTTAACTGGGGGATGGTTGACCTTTTGGATTACGGTATGTACAAGTTTACTCATATAGTGTTTGGTTGGAATTGACATGTTTTGTCTTAGGTGGCATGCGCAACTGATATGACCTTATTTGGTTACGACCAAGGAGTGTTCAGTGAGTATTCTAGAAACTGTACAATCTCGGATTAACCCTAACTCAATCTAGGCGGCGTTGTGATCACACAAGATTTCCTCGAAAGCCACAATCTGGTCGGCCCTACAAAGACAACCGCCCTGTCCACAGTAACTGCCATATATGACATTGGTTGTTTCTTCGGAGCTATTATCGCCTTCACCATTGGTGAGCGTCTGGGCCGAAAGAAAGCCATCCTGCTGGGAACTACCGTCATGGCAATAGGAGCTATTATTCAAACAAGCTCGTTTAGTTTGGCGCAGATGTTCGTTGGTCGTATCGTGTTAGGGTAAGTAACCACTTCTCTTCAGAACACTTGATCATCTACTAACACCCCTTGTAGTGTTGGCAACGGTAAAGATCATCGGATCCAATGAAAATACAATATTCTGACACTCAATAGGTATCAACACAGCTACAGCCCCAATCTGGCAGACCGAAACATCCCAAACGAAATGGCGCGGAAAACTCGTAATCCTAGATATGATGATGAACATTGCCGGTTACTGTATCGTCAACTGGCTCAACTATGGACTATCATTTGCAGGCGGCTCTGTGGCCTGGCGATTCCCACTCGGATTTCAATTCTTTTTCTTTTTCATTCTGTGGGGTACAACGCCCTGGCTGCCAGAGTCTCCTCGGTAAGCATACACGCCAATCCTTTTGATGGCTTCATCTAACAAGATACCCGCAGTTGGCTGCTCGCCCACGGCAAAGAAGAAGAGGCAGTTGAAGTGCTCAGCTGCCTCGAAGCAAAACCGATTGATGACCCCGTGGTGATAACTCAGCGCAACGAAATCGCATTCAGTATTCAATACGAGCGACAGAACGCCATGAGCTGGCGCGGGCTCCTCAAGAAGGACAAGAAGAATGATACCAAGACACTGCGCAGACTGTTACTTGGTATGGGTAGTCAGTTCATGCAGCAGTTTGGCGGTATCAACATCATGTCTTATTACATGCCCACTGTCCTGACCAAATCGGTTGGTTTGCCGGAGAAAATGGCGCGATTGCTGTCGGCTTGCAATGCCGTCTCCTACCTGATTTTCTCGGGTGTAGCTGTACTTTTGATTGAGCGGATGGGTCGCCGTGGGTTGATGCTTCTATCAACGTTAGGGCAGTTCGCGTGCTTCCTCATTATTACTGTTCTGGTTCGGTATGTTGAGACTAGTGATAATGGCAGCGTGTACGGTAATGCCTCGGTCGTATTTTTCTTCCTTTATTTTGGGGCATTTGGTATCGGCATGCTGGGGGTGCCTTGGTTGTATCCCACTGAGATCAACTCCCTACCGATGCGGACAAAGGGTGCTGCAGCTGCAACTGCCACTGACTGGTGCGTATCTGAGTGGCGGGTATACTTCATTGGGATTTTTTTTTGACAAAGTACAGGCTCACAAACTTCATCGTCGTGGAGATCACCCCAATCGGAATTCAGAGTATTGGCTGGAAGTTTTGGATTGTCTGGACGGTGACCAATGCTGCTTTCCTACCTATCCTCTACTTCTTCTACCCGGAAACAGGTATGCTCGATACTCTCCCCTGTTCTTGCTCTTACTTACTGTCATTGTAGCCAACCGGAGTCTGGAGGACCTTGATGCCTATTACCGCACCAACCCATCGTTGATTGTGTCTGGAGATCCGGATGCTATCTGCCAAAAACGCCCGCAGAAATACATTGATCGCGAAGACGAAGAGTTCGAGAGAGCGGCTGGCAAGATAGTTTTGCCCGTCGAGATGGCAGAGCATGTGGAATGGACCGAGGGAGAGAGGCAAACGTAGGATTTGACTGTGGTAGACTTTGCAAAGCCATGAGTATATAGTGGAAGGACTTTGTGTTCAACGTTCAGCGGAGCGTAAGACTACGTTCCAACAACCTGTGGAATTATGTACATATTCATATGCAGCGATAGAGTACATGCACGGAATTAATAGCTAGTAAGCTGTTTCAGTAACGGATCCTATATGCAATGAATTGGCCTGACGAAAGGACATAGATAAAAAATAACCCATATTCGGGTTTGGACTAATTACTTGATTTTGATATTCTATTCCTGGATCCCTCTATGTCCAAGCATTCTTTTAACGAATCACAAGGGCATTCCAAACACGGCTAGTTTGCCGTGCATCCCAGATCATTCTTCCCATCTCGGTATGTTTGACGGGTACTTGAGAGTTTTCCGTTTCATATAGCGGTCGCGTTTGGAATAATTAATGGACGTTTTTAGCCTTTATTTTTTAGACATTGGCTGACGGGCTGGCGCACGTTAGTCCCGGCAGTTACTTGGTTTAAAGTGAAATGCCGGCTGCATGGTGGCGCAATTAGCGTGCTATTTATTGGACTCGAGAGCAATGTAGCATTCAAGGGGTTCTGGATATGATATATTATTCTGATATGTCAAGGAGCAAAAAACCCATTAATTCACATAATCCAGAAAGCCAGACATCCCAAAAATCATCCCAAAACACCGAGCTATGCGCAGGTCAAGTAGAGAGTAGATACAAAACCCCCAAACATGAACTAGCGATTAATAAAATCAAAATGATCGCTGTCCACCCCAAAAAATGATGGATATAGCAGATGCAGAAAAAGCAAAAGGTCCAAATTGAATGATTATACCGTAACACCCCCTCTTCTGTATGAATAGCCGCGTATTGCATGGTCCCATGTTCATAGATGGCAATTCTTTTTTTTTTTTTTTCTTTTTCTTTATGATCGTCACATCCGGTCATTAAATGAAGGAAGCTTGGCTCCTGTTTCCGTATTGAGTTGATGAACCGATTAGATTCGGCGAGGAGATGCTGGCTCCCTTAGTGCTGGCTGGCTTGCCCCGCAAAGAGAAAACCGACAACCGGCGGGAAATTCGCTGGCTCATTCCTCGTTTGGGAGCAGACCAATTGTCGAAGGAGATGATGGATATTGGCCGCGACCGCGGAGGTCCGTGGGATGTCATTGGAGCTGAGCGTGATGGAGGAGCACTCAAACCGGGCCCGTCGGAGAACATGGTTGAGCGACGCTTGAGCTTCTCGGTGGTTTGACGGGCGTCCATGGAGAAGTCTTCACGGATATCGCCTAGAACGTGCGAGACCCGGCGGAACAGTTTGGGAGGTTTGTCGTAGATGGAAGGTTCTCGCTGCTCTAGGCCATAGACTTGTAGAGGGGTTGACTCGGTTTCTTCATCCACGGGGGACGAGTAAAACCGGGGGTATTTGACAGTCATTCGGGTTCGGCGGGAGTTGAGTGAAAGTGTGGATGCGGGGGGATGTTGATATGGAGAAGGATGAGGCTCAGAAGAGACACTGGAGGAATAGGAACTGTTTGTTGTAGATGAAATCAACATGGCTTCAAAAGGTGATCTGTCAGAAAGAGAGAAGAAGAGAGAGAAAAAAAAAAAGAGCCAAAAAGGGCCCGTATTCTGATGGAATTCCGAAAAAGACCAAAAGTGGATCAGAGACATGGACACTTTAGTCCCGTAACACTTAGATGACATGTAATATAGGGGATGTTACTGTTTAAAGGGTATGGAGTAGATCTTATTGACTATTATTAGACTCTTCATTACGGAGCATTGTTATTTACACTACGATCTGCTATGTAAATAGTAGAAGGTTGTCCATGTGGAAGAAAAACAATGGGTCTATCAGATTGTATCGTCTTCCAATGACGCGGCAGGAAAAAGCCACGATCTTGTTTAGAATAATGTTACATTCTTCACGCTCCTGGGGTTCCTTCCACGTCCCCTTCCACGTCCTTCCCATACGCAAAGCAAAAATAAAAATAAAAAAATAGCCCGTGTTGCGACATTTACCAAGGGGCAGAGACAGTGCATCCACGGTTCCCACCGGGAATCGTGGATTCCTCATTGTTGATTGGTCCGATTTCCGCTCAGGGGGGGAGGGGAATGGCGCCATGGCTCTATACTTTTTTATAGAATCAGATATGGAATCTGAGACATTTACTATTCAAGAACTTTGGAGGGAAATGTCTTAGAAGTACTCATGATATAACAACCCTCAAGTTATTGAAGAGGAAAAAAAAACATTTAAACACTTGCCCATTTTTGCCGAGGATCCACAGAACCACACAGACAAGCCCATAGTGGAACATGCGGGATCGGATTGAACTATATTACTCTCTTTTATTTTGTATTACAGCTACAATACTACAATACTACACACATGGTAACATACTTCCCCGCACATGGGTCTCAGGTGATTCATTTGCTACATTTCAGTCATAAGTGCCAAGGGGCCAGGTGAAAACTCTCCGATTACATCACAAAGCGGAGATTGACATCTGTCGATCTTGAGTCAGCTACAAGAAAAAAAGATTTTTTTATTTATTAACTTACCAAGAGGATGGCTGCAGCTCAGTTGCGGCTTCTGGGAGTATTTGCCCTCGAGCTCATTTCGGATCGTATTTAATAGCTGCAGGTAACTCTGCTGGGGCCACTGTTGCAGTGATTTGATAAACGCCCAACTCAATGCACCACGCGCTTGTCCGTCTTGGAACGTATCGGCTCTATTTCGGGGTTAGCTTGAATCCTTATTACCTTGAAATTATAAAGCTACGCCCACTTACGAGGTTTGTGTATCCTTGGACCCTGAAAACATCACCACGTCGGCCGGAGAGGTCTTGGTCATAATTGTGCGCTCACGGGCCGATCCGCCGTTGGCTGCCTTTTTGAAGAACCCGATCGCTGTCGAGGCGACACTGGAAAGATCGCCCTGTCCATACGAATTGAATGCACTGAACAAGTCCAGAGCTGCCTCCTTGGCCAGGTTGGGTTCCTTGAGAACACCCTGCGTCGAGTAGACGTACGGCAGATCCAAGGCAGTACCCGAGTGGCACGAATCGAAGATCGCCGTCAATCGCACTCCGGGTCGCAGTGGACGCACCATGATGTCATGCATATCATCGTCGACAATGTGGCCGGCAACGCGGTAGTCCAGTGGATAAATGACATCGTCGAATCCATCGTCCTCGTCTCCATCCAGATCGGGAGTACGACCTCCGTGACCGGAGAAGTGGATGAACAAGGAATCGTTAGGTTGGGCATCCTTGACGAGCCACTGCATGGCACGTAGAATGTTGGCCTTGGTGGGGAGGCTCATCGGGTTCCGTTGGTCGTCGGTGAGAATGACCATGTCCTCTCGCTTATACCCGAATCTCTGGGTGAGGAAGTTGGACATGTTAGTGACATCGTTAATACAGCCTCGGAGTGCATTAGGCTGCCCGGCATAGTTGATTCCAATCAACAAAGCCTTGCGGCGACCGGTACAGGCCGAGTACTGGAACTTGTAGTTTGAGGGAGCCCCTCCCCCGAATTGCTGAAAGTTCTGTGGTGGGGCTGGGGGCAGATTCGGGGAATTTGCACGAGGAAATCCTGTTCAATGGTCAGTGATGCCCAACTTTTTTCTTTTTCGTGGCATATGGAACTTTACCATTCTGGGGGGCGCTCAAAGTATGCTGGTGGGAGGGAGGGCGAGGAGATGGAGTATGGCCATATGGCGGGGTAGGAGAGGGTGGATATTGGGGATAAGGATGAGGATAAGGCGATGGATAGGGGGAATGACTAGGAGCCGAATAAGATGATTGGGGTCGATGATACCCGTAGGGCTGAGCATAGGGCTGCGGCTGCCATTGGGGAGGTTGTTGATATCCTCCCCATTGAGACCCTTGTCCGGGAGGGGGAGCGTGAGGCGGATAATACATCAAGACTAGTATACAATCCCCAGATGGAAGAGAGAAAAGAAGAAGTTGAACAGCTTAAAAGTAATTCGGCTGACATGGGTGGGTCACGCAAATAGGACATTTACACCTTCCCTACACAAGTTTAGTGCCTGGGCAATTTCAATGCATACAAGGTACAAAGAGATATTGGGGATCCACCGTTAGGGCTGCAGGTAAATCACTCTAGTTCATATTATTCATCTCCAATGACAGCCTCCGTTGTAATATATAATATGTAATAATGAAACCAAGAAACCAAGAAACTAAAGAAACCAAACCGTCCAAGCCTCAGGCTGCATCGATTAGGCAGCGACTTTTTCAACCCTCACGTGACGGTACCTGATTACGACGAAAAACATTCAAAGTAAGAAAGTAGTACGGAGGTTCGGAGTAAGAGCTAGATTCAGAATAGCTGGGCAACTGAGGTAGCATGCAGCAAAGTGCGTAGGTGAGACTAATTTTGCCACTGAGGCGGTGGCTTGGAAGAAACGCGTCCATGCGGCTCTTCATGTTCTGTTTAATGAAGTCAATGATAAGGTCTATACGGGTTACGGAGTACTGCGGAGTACTACGGAGTACATAGTAAGTGCATAGTAGTAACTATTCAAGCTATCATACCCCGGAGCCACACATGCACCGAAGATCCAATACGAAGGGTCTTGGATAGAAGCTGCGGACCCCACCTAATCCGAGTCACGAGAAGATCGTGTCCATGTATTAGGCCAAATGGAGACGGGATGAGCCGCGAATTTCGGAGATGTTGGGTGTAATCCGAAACCAAAACACCACGAGAGCCTCAAAAGATCTCAGCCCCCCCTGTGATGACAATTGCGTGATCCGGGGGAGATCTACTCGTACTCTTTCTTACGCTTAATATCCCTGGAACATTCCAACCCTGGAAGCTCTGGAGACTCCAAGAGATTCAAGGCTTTTGCCATTTTCGGTCTAGCCTTGTTGAGGCTCTTACGGTTCCAAGGTTTTTTTGGTATACGAGAAGGGGGGTGTTCCATGGTAGCTCATGCGGAACCAATCCTTTTTAGAGCCTCAACCTCCGCAAGGTTCTCCTATCTCACTTTCCTGAAACATAAATCGGGTTCCTTCCTTCCATATCTATGAATTTGAGATATGGACTTCGTTTTGCTTTGTTTTTTTTTTCTTTTTCGGCAGTCGCCCTTTTGTCTGAGACTCTCTCTCCCTTGATTACTTGAATATTTGGCCACTTTTATAGCCATGCCCACTCAACAGAGTCTGGACACTCTTCCATTTGATGTGTTTTACCAGATCGCGACCTCGCTGGACGACCGTGATTTTGTGAACCTCAGTCGCACCAATCGTGCTCTCTATTCTCTGTCGCAAAGCGAACAGATTGCCCGCAAAACCGTCGAGGTAAGCTCAAGTCAAGCCCCCTTGCTCAAATTACAATGCTGACCCTGGTTTACAGAATGTTTTACTCCATAGCAAAGAAGGTCAGACTGCTATAGCGGCCCAGTCTGGGTTTCGCAAAGCCGTCGGGCATCGGCTTGCTATCCACGAGGCCGTCGCCACGGCAAATCCGTATTCCGTGGTCTGCTTAGGCTACGGGGCCGAATTTCTGTACAACCAAGGCTACCTATGTTACCGCTCTGACCATTGGATTCGGGTGCTGGACGTGCATGGTACTACATCCAGGGAGCGTGTCATGGATCTCCGCGAGGTCATCCCTAGTTTCCTGGTAACCGGTCCCGCGGAGCCGGATGTAGCAGACCGGGTTACCCTCTTGAGCTACAGCGATGATATTCTCGTGTTCCGAGTGGCCGAGGTGAACGCGACCGAGGACGCGTTGTTCGTAATCAACATGGCGTGGCGGGAAACCCACCGGGCACAGAGACGTCTCCTGCTCCGTAAGACCATCCCAGCATCCGCACCAATCTTTGTACGACACAGTGGATCCTACATATGGTATGGCACATTTACCGCCGCCGATGGTTCGGATGGGGTGTGGTGTATCACTGGTGTGGATCTCGAATCGGGTGAACCTATCAACTTCCCTCTCGACCGAGTGGTCGATGGCGATCTTGGCCAAACACTGTGTTTTGAAATGCATGATGAGCATCTCTATGCGGTTTCAACTCAGGTTGCCTCAGATGACGATGAAGTACACTCCTCTTTTTACCATTGGTTCTGCCATGCCCCTCGCGAAGATGGCCGCAAATGGAACGGTCGCTTCTGGCGCCGAGAGCATCAAGAAGGCCCTATCAATGAGATGTGGACTGATCTTTCAATCCGCAAGGACGAAACGACTGGCCGGCCAGTCATACTTGAATGTCGCCGTGAGTGGCGGGATGGCAAGAGCGAAAACCACCGTACATACTACACACAGCGACTTCCCACGCCAGAGGAAGCCCTAGCGCCTCTTTCAGGGGGCGCCATCGAAACTCCATCTTGGGTTTCCATGGATTATGATCTTGAGAACGAACACCCCTACGATGAGCGGCCTGCTAAAAGGTTGCGGCGGCATTACCATGCCGAGTACGAGTCTGGCTCTACAAAGCGACAGGAATTCATCCCAGCTCGCACTAAACACAGAAGCTACCATCTCGGTGCATCTACCTTTGTGGACATTGTCAATGACCCTGCCGGTGATAATCTGCGATCTCGAGATCGGATCCGTCTCCGTACAGTGTCGCGCAAGCGCAAAAGTCCCATTGACGAGGAGGGAATTGAGGGACCTCGCAACCGACTGTTCCAGCCCACCCAAGTGGACCAAGATGGCCGTCCTATTGAAGGTTCCGAGGAACGCTTTGAGTGTCGTGGCGTGCACATGTGGCCTCCAGATGACGCCCCGCCTGCATTACAACAATTGCTCTGTCCAGGTCCGCGCATTGGATCCGTGAAAAGTACTGCAGATGAACGCTCAATCATCTACTCAATTGATGCCCCTGGACTTCCCCCAAATCAACAAGCTCTTATCCTCATTAGCTTTGATCCTCATTTTCAAATTCCTATTACGACAGATCTTCCACCTGTTACCTCTCGTGCACATCACCAGGATCCCGGGGAACTATTCCCAAGGACACTGAAACCACCACCTCCGTTTTCCCCTTCAAGCAATCTCGTGGAAGAAGCACCGCCTTTTTACATGGATATCAACCGCGGGTACTATCTGCGTGGGAGACGGGATCGAGATTAGAAGGACGTTGCATAACTCAACCTAGACAGGGTATAAAACTAGCTGTCACACGACGATAGATGCCAACAAGCCAATATTAATAAAAAAGAACAAATTAAAATTTACATCAGCACACAGTAAACTTAGTATACGAGGTCGTGCATGCTTCTCTTTCAGCACTAGAGTCAATTCGGGCACTCGGGAGGCCTTGGGCAGCAAACTCCTTGGATTTACCATTGAAAATTTACTTACAATCAATTGGATACCGTAGGAATTGAGATGTTCAACACAGCCCTATATGCATGTGCTCCAATTTATCATTCCCCAACCCGGGAAGCCCTAACCGTCAATATTGACGCCCGCGGAGTGCCCGGGTGGACTCTCAATTCCTTAACTTTCACATATTCTGTTAATTTACCCAATTCAAAGACGTGGAGTTGTTTGAGCAAGTCATTTTGAAGATACAAAGCAAGAATCAGATCCGTTCGTATCGTCGTATAATTTATAATTTATGCATTATCATCTGCACCGACCCAAGCCCAGACCGACAGGCAGCCATGTGTACAGAAAGTACACGAGCTCACCGATGCACTGCCTGAAGAATGAATTCGACAGGAAAAACAACATTAAGGCCTATCTTTATCTCTAAAGATAGAAAGACAGCAGCACACTCCTACAACGCCATCCCAAAAAAAAAAAAAAAAAAAAAAAAAGCCAGCTGCCACAATCCAAAGGGGAATCAAGTATCGTCTAGGCATCAGCGCGCGAGCACTTCGCAATCATGTACAAGGAACCCAGAATCCGGAGACCTTTATTGACAAGAAAAGGAAACGTAAAATGCCCAAAAGAGACAAACAAAGCAGGAAAGAGCATAAGTGAAATGGGATTGACATTTCACAGCTTCATGTACGTCCCGGCTAACAAGTCGATGATTGAATCCCGTTTGACCGGGTGAGCCCCACGGAACAGATCCCGCACCGCCACGCTCGTCTTCATCTTTGATGCAAGGTCGGAGGCTGAGCTGGTGGTGTCGCTGTCATCAGTGCTGTCTGTAAGGTCATCTAGCAGCGTGCTCGTGTCGCCCCCTGATTTGAGAATGTCTGTAAGAGATTGATTGCCGCTGAGCAGGTTGTGAACAGTGTTCTTGATCAGATCGGCGATTGGTACGTTGGCCGTCAGCGTCAGCTCCTTCATCGCCTTGGTGTAGTATGGCACCAGCGTGCCATTCCAGGTGACGGTTCGGGTTACGGTATCCAGGGCCAAGTTGCCGGTTTTGAGGGCATTTGCCTGCGACGCAAGCACCTTTCCGAGGTTCTCGATCATTGTGTGTATGTCGAGGATTCCGGTTAAAGGGAAGACGTTGTCGCCTGGTTTGATGGTGACGTCTTTGAGAGTGGCATTTCCAATGACGAGGTCGCCGCTCTTCACATCGAGGACAATTGTGCCAATGTCGAGAGTCAACACGGATGGGTTGGGAAGCGTGGCATTCCCAACTAGGTTGGAGCCGTCTTCAAGGGCTGGAATCAATCCACTGTCGGCGATACTGAATTTTTTGAATTGATCCAGCACTTGAATGAAGTTAGCTTCCTTTCTAATGGTGATTTGTTTCTTTCGGCTTACCTGGCGACATGATATTCTTGTCCAAAGTGACCTTGGCCTTGAGTACACCCAAGTATGAATTGGTTACACCTCTGACTGACAGCGCAGTCTCCTTCTCGAACACGACATTATGCACATACTCCCCCCAGGTGGTCAAGTTGGTCAGTGGCGTCTCGACCTTGGACACACCTAAGGTAGAGTGGCCCTTGATGACTTTGCCATCGATTTTAGCCTGGCCCCATGCATTCTCTGCCCCCGCATCGCGCACGAACAGATCTAACGTGATCGGTTCAATGCGTACTGGTAGTGCAATTTTGAGATCCACTGCCGACAACAGCGTCAATTCAATTTTGTCCGGTCGCGGGTTTAGAACCGAGGCATTGACCAATACTAGGTCGGACTTGTTCACCACCATCTGTGATATGGCTGGAATGGCAACCAGGAAGCTATACTTGCAATTAGTTATTGTTCTTTTGGGGGGGGGGGGCATAGCTGGGCCACTCACAATACAGGCAGGAAAATCGCCAGGAAGATGATAGTCACCAAAAGATGCAGACACCAGAATCGCTTCCAATGGCGCTGGAACTTTTCAGTGCGCTTCAGCTTCCTCGTCTCTAACGACAGACCCCCGACCGACTCGACATGTGCGAGCTGGGCACCTTCATCGTCCTTGGAGATCAATGGGCCACGGTGAATACCTAGAGTGTATCTGGCATCATCTGAAGTCAGATATGTTGGGGTATCTGTATTTTTGCCCATGATCGCAATGACTTGGTGAGCTTAAGGGGGAGGTTTCCGCGTATATGTATTTAGCGCAGAACAGACCCAACACATCCGGACTCCTTCTTTTCCCCATACTTCGTACACCGAAGCGGGACCCCGTGGACAAGAAAAAAAAGGGAAATAAAGCGGGTTTTTCGGAGGAGGATTGCTTTCTTTGGCGAATGACGCAGAAGAGGGGAGAGATCTGCACTTCAGGAGATGGCGATCTACTTCCAGCCGCGGCTTGTTCCTAAGAAAGGCGACACTATTCACATGGGCCGAGATGATCGACATCTCTTCGAACACGATTTCTTGGGGTTGTTCGGGGTTTTGCGGGGGGGGTTTTTCTGGGGAAGATTTGAATTGAAGCTTTTAGAATATTAATGGGATCATATACTACCAATCTTCGCTATTGACAACTCTCCAACCATGTCTTTCCTTCCATCGCCCGTCTCCCCAGTGGATGAGAAGTCCCTCAATGATCTTCCAAGTGGCTCCGATGCGACCGTAAGCAATACCACCAATACCTCAGGTTGTCTCCATGCCCTGGAACAGTTAGAGGTCCTTCCTAAGATGCTCCAGGAGGGTATTCTCTTTGCAGGATCTGGTGCGACGCTGCTACTGCAAGCTGCCATGCCTGGAATCCGCGACGCAGGCCCCAATAACGGTGGACACAAGGAGCTAGCAACAGAGCTCCTCGATGCCCTCCAGGCCAATATCAGCTACATCTCTTGCTTGGTCTTCGGTACCCGCGACGAGCGCAAGGCTCTCATCGATCTCCTACAGGACGGTAAGCCGCCCCTGCTGGGCAGCGGTCGTTCGAATCGGTTCTCTGAGCATCCACCGCTGCAGTTGTGGATGGCGGCGACGGTGTACGCGACCGCGACCGATTTCTACCAGCGTGTCTATGGCCGCGTTGACTACGCCAGTGCCCAGCGTGCATACAGCGAGTATGCCTTGCTCATGAACTGCCTAGGTGTCCCCGCCAATATCTGGCCGGAATCCCGCCAGGCATTCTGGGCTTACTGGGATGATCAGATTCCTCGGTTGACTGTCTCGGAGGATGCGGCTCTGTTTGCCAAGGATCTCCGTGAAAGCAACGATATGCCGCGCTGGGTGCAGTCTTTGAAGCCTTTCTTGCATGTGATTACGACTGAGATGCTGCCCCCACGTCTGCGTGATGCCTACGGTTTGCGCTCGACGGTTACCACTCGAGCCCTTTACCGTACCTGGATGGGCTTCTCGGTGGCTCTTTACCCGGCGATGCCTGATAAATGGCGGGCATACCCTTTGAAATTCTACCAGAATCGACTCAAGGAGAAGATGAATGTGAATTAAGAATTGGTCTTAGTCTAATGTTTGTATATACCCGATCGTTATGAGATATGTGATTGTTCTTGTGTATTTGTTCCATTCATTGATTTTCGATACACATCTTCCAATTCTTTAAAATTGTGCAATACAACAAGATAAATATAGTAATTGTCATGATTCATTCATTTTATTCCTCACAGTGATCCTAGCACACCACCCAGAAGCTTGGAAATATCCTCGACCAACTATATCGTGCATCAGTAGAGTGCAAAAAGCAAAAGTAAAAAAAATAAAAAAAAGGGCCTACCGGTGTGGCATCCCCAATGAGGGTAGTTGTGTTATCGACAAAGCTCTTGGTCAACAAACTGTGGGCATTCTTCAAGATATCCTGCAAAATATCGATATTATCGGCGGCGAGCAACTTGGCCGCACCGTCAAGGATAGTGTCCAACTTGTCGATGTTCTCGGTGCTTAAGAGACCCTGAACGCCACTCAGAAGTTCGGGAAGCTCCTCCAGTAGACCACTAGTGGCGACCGGGGCCGGTGCAGCGACAGGGTTGGGACGAGGCTCGGGGGCAGCTAGAACCAAGGGGGCCAGGGCCAAAGGGAAAAGGAGTGAGAAACGCATATTTTGTATTGTTGTATTGAAGTGAAGAATGGGGAGACAAAAACAGCCAGTGTCTTATAAGATATTCCTATATTTCTCAGTGTAAAGCCTGGAAAATTGTCCGAGAGCACGTAGCGTTGTGACCTGAGACCGAGGGATAAGCAATGCCATGTGAGAGATAGAGAAATAAATGGCGAATGGGAGATATCAGGATTTCCCCGGCCATTTCCTCCCCAGGATGTCACCTTTTTAGTAGAAGATCGTCATGTTGATCCTCTTTTCTCCCAGATTAGTGACCTTTGTTTCTCCTCTCCACTTCGGAGAGGATCGAGTAAGGATCTACGAAAGATCAAAGCCCATGTCTATAGAGTGCCACTTCGTCATTGTTAATTTAATAAGAATCCTGAGATCCAGAGAGAAAAATCAAGGAATTATTCGAATTTCATATGCAAAATTGAAACGGTCTTTCGGAAATCAAATCTCGTCACAGTCATATCTAAACACGCAATGTGGATCACAGAGCTAGTGCTAGTCCAAGCACTCCCAGCGCCCCCAATGCTGACACGGTCAACCCCGTGGGCTGTGCAGCCGCACCTTTAGACGAAGTCGAGCTGGCCCCAGAAGTACCATCGGTCGCAGTTGCTGTCGCTGCCCCCGTATTTGCTGCCGTGGGCTTATCCTCGGACGCTGTGGCTGTCAATGCCCCCGCAGAGATTTGTGACTTGACCACCGACATGTAGTCTTTCACGTCCGATGGGAGGGCGCCGTACCAGGCGGGGGTAGTACCGGCCTTAAATTGACTGGCAAGGGAGCTGCGCTCCGCTGGGTTGACGAGTTCCCAGATGACCGATACGGGTACGACCGATAGAATCTCGGGGATGAGCGATCTAGGTGGCGGCGAGATGTTGGCAAAGTTTGCAGTGGCTGTTGTGTTGCCCATCAGATGCTGTCTGTAGAAATGTGAGTATATTCCTCAAAACGATCCAGAAGAGTCAAGTACAGTGCGCTTGAGATTGCACTAAGATTGATGCCATTGTCCGTATCCCGTCGGTGATGGTGTTGGGCACCCCAGGCCGTTCCGACAAAGAGTAAAGCAGCCGTGAGTCTCATTCTGTCAAAATAGTAGACAAGACAAAAATGGCAGTTCATTTAGACGGGGCAGGGTCTATAGTATATCAAATGCTTAACCCCCCCCCCCCTCTTGTCTTGGCCTGCCGATCTAGAATAATATCTCGTTAGTCGCGATGAAAATATACTACGTGAATTGAGAAATTAATGGTTAAAATTCCATTTTCAGTCCCCCAAAATATACTACCTGAATTGATAAATTAATGGTTAAAATTCCATTTTCAGTCCCCCGTTGAACAACCTCGGTCTCAGCGGGATCAGATGCCAGCGGGGAAAAGCCCTAAGATCCTCGGAGAATTCATTCTGCGGGGAAATGTACGATGTAGCATTGCAGAGAAAACTTGAGATGCTGATTCATGTGGATTTTACACGAGACTTGTCAAACAAGATATAATCATTGAAATCACTCTATCTCAAAAGAGCCCTAAAAGGTGGTAACAATAAAGTGTTGTGGTTACTATGGGAGAGAGGAAGGAGGGAAAATACTCTTTCAATATATGAGAAAGCGCAGGGTATGTACCATGAAGTCTAGCAAACAATTGCTGTCTGCTAGCAATCAACATGGGAGATAGATTATCCAACAAGGAGTGGTTTTGGTGGCTACACTATTACAAGAGGATAGAGTAGAATAGAAACGAGGCATCAATTCGGATATCATAGCAAGGCCATCGTAAAAATCGTGATAATAAAACAAGTGTGATGAAAACAGAACTCAAGAGGTCATCTCGAAGTCAAGTTTAAACACCACCCTTCTTAGCGATGTCGGCCTCGGCACCGCGCTGGCGGACCTTGCCCTCATCATGAATATCACGGTACTTCTCCTCCTCACTGCGGTTACCAGTGACAGCGGCACCAATGGATCCAAGGGTACCCTGAGCGCGGTTCTGAAGGCCCTCGCCCCAGTCCTTGAGCTGACCCTTGGCCTCTTGTTCCTTGCCAGCGGCGTTCTGCTCAGCTCCGGTGCGGCGCAGGTTCTCGTTTCCGACCAGGTTGCCAAACGACTCCTTGGCAGAACCAACAGTCTGGTCCCAGGATCCTGTGTCGCGCTTGGGGTCGTCTTTGGCAACGGCTCCGGTGTTGGGGTCGGCGGTGAAGGGACCCAACTTGGCGGTTGTGTGGGAAGCTTCTTTCTTGGCTTGGCCTTCCTCGTGCTTGAGTTCGCCCTTGGCCTGAGATTGGTTAGTGTTGCGGTTGAGAATGTTGGGGACTGGAGTGGATGCTTACCTGAGTGGAAGAATCGCCAGTCACGGTGCCCATGGCACGCTGAGCAAGACCAGTGGCTTGGTCGAGGTAGGACTGACCAGTTGAGGCGTTGCCGGTATCAGACATGATGAAATTTGATGAAATTTGTTTGATAGGTAAAGATGAGAGATGGTAGAGATGAGAGATGGTAGAGATGAGAGATGGTGGAGATCAGAGATGGTTAAAGGAAGTTAATTGTTGAAGTGAAAAATGAAAGTGGCAGGAAGGTCCCTGGTATATATAAGCCATGTTTTACAAGCCACATATTCTAGTGGCTTCTCCAATCTGATCTTCCAAGATTGAAGTTCTACAACAATGTCATGATGAACTACGTCATTGTGTGATATCATATCACGTGTATTTCAGCGAGAATGATGTCACATCACGTGAAAGTCAGGTCCACTGAATGACGGTTGTTCACATCGAGGGATAACCGTCATATCAAACCTTGTTGGGTTGAAATTTTCTACAATATTGTATACAGGTGAGCATATTGTCCATAACTAAATATCCAGATAGGAATGTATTTCATAATGAATTTCATAATGACCAGTTCAAAAAATCATATCAAACCATGCAAGTTCCCAAACACCGAGTCGCCGCGTACGGCGTACATAAAATCCCACATGCAATGCCACGCTCGAAGAAAGACCAGAAAGAAAAAATAAAAGTAAAAATAAACTACCAGTGACAGATTCCACCTTCATTTTCATCGGCGGTCCATGTACCACAGAGACCGACAACCTCGAGATGACCATCTGGTTGTTCGCCAACCTTGCTCAGCGAAGCAAAGTTCTTGTCAACGGGGCCATTGGTCAGCAACCGTCGTGCCCAGGCATCAATAGCAGGCTCCCCAGTCTCGTCTCGAGCTTGCTTCAGGAACGGAATGAGTGCGGTGCCACCGGTACCCCGCAGCTTCTTCTTGTCGGTCGGAGCCGCGCTTGCAAGGTTCGTCACTGCTGAAGGGGCTGGGTTGGTAGATTGAGAAGGCTGGCGTGCACTGCGGGATTGCAGGATAATATAGCGTGATACTATCGTGATATGTTTATCGCGTAGAACACGCAGCATGGCTAGACATGCGTCGTAGGCAATACACAGCGCGGAGTCTCCGCGTCGGGCCTCGACAAAAGGGCGGATGTTTGCTACCGAGTCGATCTGCTCAAGGAAACGCCGGTGTGGGCCAGGCATGTAGGTACGCATTTCGTGGATGAAGCTGTTTCGTGATTTGACACCGTCCCCTTTGCTTTGCTCATCACTGCGACTGGTCCCGGTTGGTCGGTGTTCCACTCCGAGGACAATGTCGAAGAATTGGATGAGTGAGCTTTGGGCATTGCTGCCCCCTCCATATTGTCGGTACTCGGGATTGTGGCCGTCGTCGTACAGCAGCCCATTTGGCAATCCGGCATCACACATGTTTTTACTTCCAGCTAGGTAAGGGCGTATGCGATTGTAGAAGACATATGGATCACAATTTTCATACATCCTTTGCAGCAGCATGACGGTCTCATCGATGGTTTCTGCCAGTCGCTGCAGGCACTCGGTTACAACCTGGCTGTTGCCCGTGCGGGCCGCCACGATAGCCCGAAGCATCAGGGGAATAGAAGGAGCCCCACGTGCTTCTATGGCAACTGAAACTAAGTAGAACCATTGTTCATCTAGAGATCCAGTGAAGGTTTGTAGGCAAGCTAGGTTATCCAGGTTGGTGGCTGGCTCGTCGGAGAAGATGGGCTTGTAATTCCACAGGCAGACTCCCGCATAGGTGGCAACGGGGGGTAACTCGAGTCGTTCACAGACTTCGAATAAGGGTACTGTAAGTTGAGGTGGAATCCTCTGGAGAAAGGATCAGTATAGCACCTTGGACCAATAGGAAGGGCCAGTACCTCTGTGGGCGAATCGCCACCCCATACATAACCATGGAGTATGAACACCAGTACAACATATGCGCGACGCCACTCAGCCTCGGACCGTAAATGTATGACAGAGAGTATAGGGAGATGGTCCACCATCGACTGTAGGCGTTTGCTTAATATCAATGGCTGGAGATTCCCAACAATCATCTCCCATTCGGCATAATAAGGATCGGGGAGAACCTCTAGGGGAAGGTCTGGGGAGAGGAAACCATAGTCGGATGTAACTCCAAACTCGGCAGGATCTGGCACGGGAGGCAACATTTGAAAAGATGATGGGGCCTGGATCGAGTCACAGGGGGGGGGGAGGATCCAGGGTATTCAGGGTATTCAGGATATTCAGGATATTCAGGGGATTCAGGGGATGCAGGATAGTCAGGATAGTCAAGATAGTCAAGATAGTCAGGATAGTCAGGATAGTCAGGATATTCAGGGCTTTAGTAAAAGCAAGATTATATTCAGAGAAAGAGACAGGAACAGTCCGGATCCGAGGATGATGACGGATGGAATAAGATTTACGATAAATGTCCGGCAGATAAAACGGTCAGAGTTTTCGTAGAAAAGCACGTAATTCACCGGGGATCCCTGGACGGTAAAATGACATTTCTAAGCATAATAGAGTTGGGCAAATGGGAGATGGATTTTTTTAGATGACCTTGGGGAAGTTTTAGAGGAGGGTGGACCATATTAACCCAGGAGGCCGTATAGAGACCAGGTACATTTTATATGGCTATACAATCAAGTGCAGTAATGCCAAGAAGGACTGGGTGCATCCGCGAGGCCCAAGTGGAGTTGCGATTAAGCGAGGAAGAAACTGAGTGCGAGAAAAAGGGGGACTAAGCCCAAAAGAATTTAAAAGATACGAAAAGACACGGGTAAAATGCCCTTCGGACTCATTTTCGGGCATTTTCGCAGTTTTCGCTTATTTTGGCTTCAAATTCGCTTCACTCACTCGGCTCCGGATCGTCAACCTTGATCTGGGGAAACATACTTTAAATTGATTATGCAACCTCATACTTCATTTTTCTATTTTTCTTTTCTTTTCTAGATATGCAAATATTCAAATATGTCAAGATTTCAATATTTACATAAAAGGCATCTATGCTTACTAAAAGCAATTCCCGGTCCCGAGGTCGCCGAGGTCACTGCCGAGGTAGTATGAGGTATATACCTAGATAGCCTTCAAAAGGTAGCTAATCTCTGCATATCTGTGTCACATTTGTCTATGTGCAATATTCGGTATATAACGGAACACCTTGCAAGATCTGAAAAGACCTAGCCCTAGCATTGTAGCACAACTCATTGCCAATCGCATGGGTCAGTATGGGGAGTGTCACAATATCCCATGAACTAGCAGAAGTAAAGATCATCAAGGTTGGCTCTATCGCTTATGATCAGCTTCGGGAATTAAATATGGAAAGAGGACATCTACCATCGAAGCTGAACCTTGGCCATCCATATGTGATCAGTCCTGTACGAGGGTTGTTGGCAAATGCAACCCAGGCTCCTAGGAAATTGGTCAATCTAGGCAATTCCTACCAGTCATCTGGGAAGGGATTACCTTGCATGTATCGGCTGGCTTCAATTTCCTCGGGGATTGTCGTGGATATATCATAATTTCCAAAAACAAGAGGTACCTCAGCTGTCATCATGTTAAATCAAATTAGCAAGGAGAGCCTTGTTCCGTCTTACCCCCGTGGTATGCTCCAAGTCATGGAGTTGGGCTGAGATTGCTAAAATTGCCATGATATAGATACCTCCAAGTGGGCACACGCTGACTCAATCGAATTCTCCATGAAGATTAGATACATGCAACAATTGAAACGTGAGAATGTCATGTCCTCTTACTTCACAGATTCCCGGAGGGGACACATACTATCATCCATCCACTGTCGAGATTTACCTGGTCTAGGAACCCAAGGTTTTGCTTGGAAGGATCGATGCTCGGTGCATTAGCAAATCTAAAGACATTGAGGTGATAACTAAGAAGTTTATTGATTTGCATGGACAAAGCTCAGCATCCCCGTACTTGATGGTAACAACAATTACATTGTGATTCTGTACCAAATTCGTGCCATCATAGGAAGCATCCGAACTAACTCCTGTGTTACAGCTTCCTCCGTGAATGAACATCATCACTGGTGCTCTGTGAAATCCCCCGAGGCCTCGATGCTTGATGGAAGGTGCCCGGATGTTCATATACAGACAGTCTTCAGACATGGCTCCAGGGTTCCCTATATTATACGGGAGAACACTCCAAATAAACTCATTGGAGTACGTATAGACTTGTGGGCAGGGACTTCTAAAGGAGGATGCATCGATAGGCCTTCGGGGTGGTGATTTGGGGGGTGGTGGTGCCCATCGTAGTTCTTGGACTGGGGGTTCGGCATATGGAATTCCAATAAACGCCCGTCCTGTATGTGCAGAATCGTTATATATATCCCATTCAAAGAACCAGAAGAAGTCACAACTCGAAGCTCCGGGGGTCGAAAACCAGCCACAGAGGCTACATTGCTCCCAAATGCGCAAAGTGTAAGGAATAGATGCATCGTGTAGCTCTTTTCTGTCCAGATTATGCCTTGTATTTTGCCATGACCACGGCCATCTTAAATAAGTCGCGAATGGACTCTCGGTAGATAAACCATTTAACTTCTTTGCCAAAGAGTAAAGAGGCCTTCAACTACGGTGGTTTTAGGACCGGGAGAAATAGTTACTTTGAATTAAACGTTTTTTTGGCTTCAAGGTTCATCACATGAAGCGATAAAACTTGCTCAAATGTCATCAATGACATTTGATGACATTGAGAAGATAATGACATACGAGGAATCCTGAAAGAGGAAGGTAGAGAGTAGTTAATTGCGAGGTGATTATTCTCAGTCTGTACAAATCCGATGTTGTTACACTTCAACGCCGTCCCTAATGGGCCTTTTTTGCTCGGGAAATCAAAATTAATATGATCAGTGCTGGCTCCATTCGATCGTGTTCAGATCAATTCCCTCCTGCACCAACTCCCAAAGCGGGCTCAGTTCACGCAAGAAAGAGACACGAGCCTGGACAGCCTTGAGAACGTAGTCAATCTCCTCGTCCGAGGTGAATCGGCCGATGCCGAAACGGATACTGCTGTGGGCACTCTCGTCGCTGCTACCCAGAGCGCGCAGCACGTAGCTGGGCTCCAGAGAGGCGGAGGTACAGGCACTGCCCGATGACAGCGCAATGTCGTTTAGTGCCATCAGTAGGGATTCACCCTCAACGTAAGCGAATGAGATGTTCACGCAGCCAGGGTAGTGGTGCTCGGGGTCACCGTTCAGTGTCGTGTGTTCCATGGCAAGAAGACCCTCGCTCAGACGCTTTGACAGGCGATCAATGTGCTTGGTGTCGTACTGTTCAATCAGTCAGTTAGCATACCGTTTTTTGAGCACGGGGGAAATATTTTATTGCAGTGTATGATAATCGTGGCAATAATGGGCATGGGAAATAGAAAATGGGATAAAAAGCTTACCTCCATATCTTGGGCGGCAATTCGGCAAGCCTCGCCAAAGCCCACTACCAAATGAGGGGCCAAGGTTCCACTACGTAGACCTCTTTCCTGTCCACCACCAGTGATGAGAGGGTCGAGACGGACACGTGGGCGACGACGCACAAAGCAGGCACCAATACCCTTGGGGCCGTAGATCTTGTGACTAGAGATGGACATCAAATCAATGTTCAGCTTGTTGACATCCAATGGGATCTTTCCAACCGCCTGCGCTCCGTCGGTGTGGAAGAAAACCTTCTTGGACCGGCAGAGACGGCCAATCTCCTCCATTGGCTGGATCACACCGATCTCGTTGTTGACGGCCATGACACTGACAATGCAAGTCTCGGGGCGCATGGCCGCCTCAAGATCCGACATGCGGATCAAACCGTTGCTCTGAACCGGCAGGTAAGTCACCTCGAATCCTTCATCCTGCAAGTGTCGGCAACTGTCGAGCACACACTTGTGTTCAGTTTGGGTGGTGATGATGTGATTCTTCTTTCCTGAGCGACCAAAGAACCGCGCCACGCCCTTCAAACTCATATTATTGCTCTCGGTCGCACCACTTGTGAAAATGATCTCTTTGGGGTCGGCCCCGATCAGCTTGGCGATATTCTCGCGAGCCTCCTCGACTCCCTTCTCCGACTCCCAACCGTAGGCGTGGGTGCGCGAGTGCGGGTTACCGTAAATGCCGGTTAGGTAAGGGAGCATGGTATCCAGAACTCGGGGGTCCAAAGGCGTAGTGGCTTGCATGTCGAGGTAGATGGGCCGGGTGCCCTGGTCCATGACGGTAGCCTGCTTCAGAATGCCGGCCGAGGGGCTCATCGCAGCGTCACCGGAGGTTGCCGAGCCGGGCAGCTTGACATTCTGGGGCGCCATATGGGACTGATTCATAAATGACTTTTGTTCCTCTTTGATGGCCGTTTCGATGTTGACTTGAGCTTGGCCAACTTTTGTCTCGGTGACATAAGACCGAGCGCGTAGGCCGGTGGCGAGAACTCGAGGAGCTCGAGAACCATAGGTTGGAAGGCGTCTGGAGAAGGCAGAAGCCTGTCTCCAAGCAGCGGGTGCAGCACTTGTCATTATGAAAGATAATGACACGATATACGTGAGAAAGTGGGATGAAGAACGAAACACAACCCCGACTTTTTGTTATCTGCTTCTCTCAATGACTAAAGATCTCGGGGATTTCCTAATTGAGTTTATCCGAGATGCCTGAGGCAGGTCGGAGGTATGAGCTTCCCCTTTCAGTCTTTCTCATCTATTCAGACTTCTAGGACTATATCATGTCTCTCATTGTTATAACAATGATTCTAATTTAATTTAAAATCCCTCGTTATGGTCATTCGTTTCATCCAATTGCCAAGTCACTCCAAGAATGGAATGGTCCAATGACGACGATCTGACTGGGGTCTTTAATTTGATTCTTACGATTTTCTCGGGTAAGGCTGGGGAAAGAGAACCCTGGAGATCTACTATAGACCTACCTATCTACCTATTCGAGGGCGTTATGTACGTATGTCTAGTAGAGAGTTAGGTAGACATGTAGGATGTCCACTATTACCCCATAGTAATAATTCAGGTGCCTAAGATAATGCGCCACATAAGGCAGAGGGATTAGCGTCAAAAATAGTGCATAATAGTCCGAATGCAAAATACCAAGTATAAAATAGTGTACAGCCACAATCATCAGCTCCGAGTCTTATGTCATTGAAAAGGTTCGGGTTCCTTCACCCCCCACCTTGGCACTTTCTCTTCTTTACTTCTCTCATCTACACATCATGAGTTTCAAAGGTTTCCAGAAGAGCATTGTGCGTGCGCCACAGCAGTTCAAGGTCAAGTTCAACATCGGTGAACATTCCAAGGATGCTGTCTATAGCGATGCCGAACGCCGCTTTGATGAGCTTGAGAAAGAGACCAAGAAGCTACACGATGAGTCCAAGAAATACTTTGCTGCCATTAATGGTGAGTCTGTATCCCTCTCGATCTCCCCCCGGCCAATACTGACCCGCGTGCGCAGGTATGTTGAGCCACCAAATCGAATTCTCCAAAGCAGTCGCCGAAATCTACAAACCCATCTCCGGTCGCGCCTCCGATCCCACCTCCTACCAATTCGAGGGAAATGCTGAGGGCATCCAAGCCTGTGAGGAATATGAAGTCATCGTTAAGGAACTGCAAGAGGCCTTGGCCCCCGAGTTGGAGATGATCGACAGCCGCATTATCAGCCCTGCCGACCAGCTCCTCGAGGTGATCAAAGTGATTCGGAAGGTGGCGGTTAAGCGTGATCACAAGAAGCTGGACTTTGACCGTCACAACGCCTCACTGAAGAAGCTGGAAGAGAAGAAGGACAAATCGCTCAAAGACGAAAAAGCACTGTACAAAGCCGAGAACGATGTGGAGGCGTCAACCCAGGAATTCAACTATTACAATGATTTGCTAAAGGACGAACTGCCCAAGCTGTTCGCCCTCGAAGCCGAGTTCATCCGTCCGCTCTTCCAGTCCTTCTACTATATGCAACTCAACGTCTTCTACACTCTCCACGAACGAATGCAGGGAATGAACATCAGCTATTTCAATCTTAAACTCGATGTTGAAGAGGCCTTTGAGCAGAAGCGTGGCAATATCCAGGAACAAGCCGAAGCCCTTACCATCGTACACTACAAAACCCAAGGTGTCCGTCGTTCTGGATCCAAACTGAACCCTCTGGGCAAGGGAGCCGATAGCAAGAGCTTCATCGGCCGAGGCCGTTCCAGTTCCACCGCCACCGATGACAACCCTCCACCACCTTATTCGTCTACCGGCATCAGTCCTAGTCCAACAGGCAGTTTCTCTTCCGCCGCTAAGAGCAAACCCGCCCCGCCTCCTCCACGGGCGAAGCCGTCTCATCTCAGTAAGCCAGTTGAGACTGTCACCGCTCTTTATGACTATGAGGCTCAAGCACACGGTGATTTGGGATTCTCGGCTGGTGATGTTATTGAGATTATCCAGCGCACCGAAAATACCAATGAATGGTGGTCTGGGCGAATTGCAGGTCGGGAGGGCCAATTTCCAGGTAAGTGTTGCAGTCTCTTTTTTATTATTGAATCTAGTTTGCTAACATTCAAAACAGCCAACTATGTGCAATTGAATTAGACTCGGGATATTATTGACTTTCCTCTTTTTTACTTTTGCTCTGGCGCACATTTGGTTCTGAACATAGAGCGTTTCGCCTGTAAATATTTGTGTCTTTTTCTTACTGTTAATTCACTTGGCTCACAATTTGTTTTCGGTAAATTGGCTGTATTCATACAAGTTTCATACATATTCTAATCCCTCCACGGGTATACTCAAATTCTTTTCAAGATTCCATCTGATTTATGGCAGGATTGATCCTTTCAATATAGATATATATGGATAACTTCTGGTCTTTCAGGTTCAGTAGATTACAATTCATCCAAATGTCCATAGCGTATTGCAACTACAGCTGTGAAAAGTAAAGAGTAATGAATGTGGCTTGGTATTAAGAATGGCTTGGTATTAAGAATATGTCTGCACTTTGCAGATTGAGATAAAAGGAATGTACAACCTGTATAAAACCTTCCAAGAGAAAAGAAAAGAATGTACACGTAAAGTCGGTTTCTGGCCAAGATCCCGTACATCAAAATGAAAGGGAAGGGTACCTTTGAATTGCTGAGCGATGTACCCATCACACGATTGAATTGATCCTTTGAGCTCGGTCGATCGAAATATTTTGTTCAACTGCTATTCCATAGAAAGCGTCGGTGTCCCGCGAGTTGTATGAGCCCTTAGTCATGGTATGATCCGAGTAGCACAGAGTCTGCGCAGCAGTCATGGCAGATAGGCTCGTTGGACTACCCTTTGTGGGGGACAATATGCTTTCAGCACCGCCGACGAGGTTCCGCCATAAGTTGCGCCGGTGTGGGTAATCTTGACTTCCAGTACGTCGTGCGTGCTCGAGGGCGGCGCCGGCCCAGATGGATGAGAGCGGGAGTGAGATGACGACCAGGGTCACCACGTTGGAGGCCAGTTCTGGCACAGTGATGTAGTACTGGATGATGGAGAAGATGGCCGGGACAACCATAGTCTGGCAGCCCATGACGAAGATGACTTTCATTGGACCGAATTCGCGCACCCCAAGTCGGCGGCGCTGTTTGATAGCGAATCCGAGTTTGGTGACAAAGATAACACAGAAGAAGCAGATGCTGACAGTGACGCTGATGTTGGTTGCGCTTTCTATCCACCATATTCCAGACATGTAGTCGAGTGTAGCGATGGCATTGCAGTTCACAATCATCCACGTACTGCGAAACCCGATTGGCACCAGGGCTACCAGGATGGACAACAGCAGTAAAGAATGCCTGTATAGACGACGTAGTGTAGAGCAAACCACGCGGACTTGAATCACAAGCGATACTTCAATACAGACGATGACCAGGGTAGTGAGAACGACAGCCATGATTGAAACTGCATATGCGGTCCACGGCGCGGATGAATAGTCCCCGGAGACGTATGGGTATACCTGTTCGAATGCCGTGGAAAAATGGATCAGTTGAAAAAGCAGACGTCCGCTGTTGAAGAACAAGGCCAGGCCGTTCATGATAAAAACGGCCGAACGGCGCTTGTCAGATTGAGTCAAAAGCAGAAGGATGACCAGTAAGGCGAGCGACGCCCCAAACTGGCAACCGTAATTGATGCACACCCGGACATTATACATGACGAAGACGTCCAGTGCTTTTACCGAGACGTTGAACGTACCGCCATCCACATCGCGGAAGGTGACGTTCTGGGTGAACGGATCGAATGGGAGGCTTGAAGTTGTCGCCATGGCTTCGAAATTCGAAGATCGAATGAATTGAACAGGGATAGTTTATAAAACCATGTCAGTATGCGTGGCAGGGATGTGTTTCTAAAGCCCTTTCACTTGTAAACAGACAATATAGACGGTATCAAGAGAATCAGGGTGAATGGCCAGGATCGTAGAAGCTGAGACAGACAATGGCGAATGCAGATAATAATATCCCAGTCATTATAAGGCCGTGTGAAGAACAATACTAAGGGAATAGGAAGAACAATATCAAATGAGACAAAGAAGTGTCTAGCCATTAGGCAACGAGTGATAATGGCCGCATAAGATCGTCGGAATAGTCAGAATAGCCTTTAATCCTGTGAGTAGCACTGGCCTGTGAACTTTCAAGGTTGATTTTCTTTGTTTCGGGTTTCCAGGATAGATGTCCCGAGGATTTCAAGGATGTCCATTGATGTGTCTTTTAGAGAGATCTCTGAAGTTAAATCAGACAGTTTCTAATTCACAGCCAATTGGCCTAAATCTGTCTCGCGCCTCGAGATTTCCAATCAACTTAAAGATGCTGGTTCAGGAAGTTATTTGTGAAGAACAAAAGCAAGGTAAGATGGTGATGGTGGTGATGGTGAGATGATCAGGGTCAAGGGGACGTGTTGACATAACCCGTTGGCCCGACCTCACGTACACCTTGCTTATATATACTATAGCTATACCTAGCCCTAAATGTCAGGCAAGTTCAATATATCTTCCTTATTCTTCACTTGAAAAGCGCCAAGAAATCCGCGGGGAAGGAAATCTCGCGACTCAACCCTTTTCGCTATTCCTCTCACTATGGCGCTCCCCCAGAGGACATTGAATTGGCTGTGGAGTGTCTTGTCAAAGGTAGGTCTCTCCGAAACCATCTATATCAATATACTAAACCTCCCCCAGGATCACTATGATCCACAACAGACCTACCGCGACCCAAACCGGACCTACCACGATGTTGTCAATGCGCTCTCCCAGTACCCCTCGCTCTCCCCTCGAACAGATGTCTATAGTGAGTTATCCCCAAGTGCATTTTACATTCTTCTTTCTGACGTGAACAGCCTATGAGACAGGCTTCTCGGCCCTCCTCCTTCACTTGGTGGGCACGTTGCCGGTCACCTTCCGAGGAACGACGTACCGATTTCCCATTGCGCTTTGGATTCCAAATACATACCCACACGAGCCTCCAATTGCCTACGTAACCCCGACACAGGAAATGACTGTCCGAGTTGGGCAACATGTGACACTGGAGGGACAGGTCTACCATCACTATCTGGCACACTGGGCTGAAGCATGGGATGTTAGTGCTCCCAACCACATGAGTTAACAGACCACTAACCATTTTCTATTCACAGAGATCTACCATCGTCGATTTTCTTTCTATTCTTCAGGATGTATTTGCCAAGGAGCCCCCTGTTCGATATAGACAGGTACCACAGCTTCAGCCGGAAGCTGCCCAAACACCCCCGCCATTACCTCCCCTTCCACCCGGTGTCGGATCTTCGAGACAAGCTCAACATCTGTCTCCGCCTGCAAGCCAGAGCCAGAATCCACCTCCGCCTCCACCGAAGCCAGACACAGCTAGCGAGCATCGGCAACAACAACAACAACGGCACCCGGCTGATCAATATCGATCTCCTCCACCGCTACCTCCACTCCCACCAAAAGAGCAAGGCTCTCGTCAAGCATCTTTATCCACACAATTGGTCAGCCCTGGAACCCACCCATATCAGCATTACGCGCCACCAAGCCAAACTGGAGGACCGATAAGCAGCCCTCGTCCCTTGTCACAGCCACCAACCCATCAGCCAGCGGGGCAGCCAATGCCGCCCCAGTTGACGCAGGGTCAAGCACCGTATTATAGAAACAACGGAGCGTCGATTAATCACGGCCCTGGGTCCAATATATCAACCCAGCTCTCTGCTCAAGCTAACCCAGCGGGGGCGCACTTGTCTCTGCAGCCGCAACTTCCCCATCAACTACACCAGCAACCATCTGGTCCCCCGTACCCTCAGCATTCTCCATACCCATCCAATTATCCCCACCCACCCCCAGCAGCTCCAACCAAGGCTGACACACCCGACCTTCTAACCTCGCCATTTGAAGTCGAGCTACCCTCAATCGCACCCACAGGACCAGCGCCTCCCATCCCACCAAACCCAGAAAAAGATGCACTTCTTCATGCCGTGTCCCGGACCCTGGCGGAAACCCTCCGCGCTAACGCTGCACAGTCCGACACGGCAGCGCAGTCCCTTGTCTCACAATCACGGTCCCTGCACGCCGCTATGGCCACGCTACAGGGGGAGGTCTCGGCGCTCAATACTTTCCACGCGACCCTGCAGTCCAACACTACTGTCCTACAGCAATCGATCAATCGCGCCGATGCGACTATCGCAGATGCACAGTCCCGCTCTACATCTATCTCCACTTCTAGCGCTCATGGAGACACTCCTTCCGGCCTGCCCCCAATCGATGACGTCTTGGTCGCCCCCACCGTAGTAGGGAAACAGCTATATGATTTGGTCGCCGAGGAGCAAGGCATACAGCAAGCTCTTTATGCGTTGCAGGCTGCCCTAGTCCGCGGTGTCATTGGTGTCGATTCCTGGTCGCGGCATACACGAAGTCTCGCACGTGAAGCTCTGCTCAAGCGGGCACTGATTCGTAAAATCGGACATGGAATGGGTTTAGATGAGAACGTGGCCTGAGCTATCGGATGCTGAGCACTGACTAGGCATTTCTGGTTATATATACCCTTTCTACTTTTACCAACATCTAGCAGAGACCTCTGTACGGAGTAGTTCGGTGCCAAGCCAAGCAATGTCTTCCAAGTCCATATGCCATGGCTTGGCGGGATATCACAGATACTAGGATATCTGCTGGGTCTCTTTTGTTGGGGAACTCTGCTATGTATTTATGCTCGCTCATACCAATGGGTGCAAGACCCAATCTACCTCTTATATTCCGTATAGACCAGACGCCAATCCAAGCCCTCGGACATGAGTCAAGGAAATACACTCGACATTTTAGGTTCCCTTCTCTATTTTTCGCTCTATGTGTAACCTCCAATCGTTCTCGGCATACCTCACTTTCGGCCTTGGGCCCCTGGCCTCCGAAATTGAGAGTGAATGAACCAGAAAATATCTCTTGAAACTGGTTAGCCGGAGAATACTCACCGTGAGCCTAAAATCAAGGGTTTACTCTTCCTAGGATGTGTTAAATAGGTTGTGAGTCTGTGCATAGGGAACCTCTCTCTGGCAGTGCTGTTTTTATAACTCTATGTCGATATCAAAAATATATAATAAGGCCGAGAGAACAAAACAATATACCAAAGACCTCGAAGTGGTCGAGTAGTAAGCGTGAATTCGTATAGTAGGAGTCGAAACTATATAAATGGGAAGTGTGATAGACTCCCTAAATATGCACTGTGAACAATTTCTCTATTCAAAAGATTGGAATGAAATACCAGAAACCAGACTTTTCAAATCTGGGTTTTAGTAAACGTTTTATCTATTTCAACTTCTGGCAAATATCAATATAAAGAGACATAATAGTCCATTGAAAGAAGCCCATGGGACGTAAAACACCGGATTCCCATGGCAGTACGAATATAAAGATAAAGGTATGTACGATACCCAAAATGACAATCAATGAGAGTATAGATTCAATCAACAGTCAGTTACATCTCAGTGTGCCGACACTCGCTGTACGAGGCACCCGAGGAAAAGATTCAACGTATCAAAAAGGCACAAAAAGCCGTGACAGGCTTCATACATACAAAGAAAACAAGGTTAAAAATCACAAAAATAGAAAAACCGTTGCGCCCAGTCCTAGACCTACTCATTTCACCTCATTCGCATCCGAAAATGGACTTTCGACCCGGGTGGGTGGCGTCCGAGTGGAGTTGCGTCCGTCACTCAAGCCGGAAGCTCGACGTGAGTCGCTCTGGCGATGCGAGGAATCGGTTTCCAGGTTGGCGGTGGATGATGGAGGTGTGTCATCTTCGCCCGAGGACCCGTCAAATGTGGAAACGTTATGGTTGGGCTGATCGCTGTTTGTGGTTGGCACCGCCCGACTTGTGTTGTTGCTTTTACTCTTCTCGGACAGCTCTTCGATCCGGTCGACAGCAGGTGCGGTGTTGGGTTGCTTCTTCTTGACCGAAGGACCACGCACCATCACCGGCTTGGCCGTTACACTGCGAGCCACACATGAACTATTGCCCTTGACCGCCTCCGCCCGAGCGAGTTGCGCCGGGGTGATCGCTGGGACTGCAGGTGCGTCCGCAGGAGTCACCGTGACAGCAACAGGCGAATCGTCTCCAGGGGCATTGGGCCCGGCTCCTCCATTGTGGATGCTCACCACGGCTGCACGAGTCCGCTGGATTTGCTGCGCAGGCATGGCACTGACGATGGCATCGTTACGGTAGATGGTGGTAGCCACACTGCTGCGCAAAGTGGGGGAGATGCTCTGGTGGCCGGTAGTGGTTGTCCACGATGAGTCACGTAGGTCACCGGGCATAAAGAAGTGTTGATCGGGGGTCGCACCAGGAAGCGGTGGAACGGGAGGCATGAGGGAGGATGGGGTCTGCGGCGGGGAGCGGTTGGTGACACCAGGAATGTAGGCGATTTGGATGACATTGGAGGCACGGGTTAGGACTGTAGAGGCGATGGACTGACGTTCACTGCGAGCCGCGTCGAATGAACTGTTTTTCTCCGCCTCCTGGCGCTCCAGGCGCTTCTTTCGGATGACGAACCACCATACCAAGAACACAATGAGAGCGATGGCAGCCACACCACCAATGACTCCACCGGCAATAGCGCCCGTGTCGGAGCCCCCAGAGTCCGAGGACTTGGAGCCGTTTGAAATACATTTTGTGGTCGCACATTCATCACAGCTCGGGGCGGTCATGGTACATATTGATCCATCGGGACATGAGGGACAAGCGGGGGATGAGGTTTCACACTGCTTGCAGCGCTTAAAGAGAGAGTGGGCCGGGGAGAAGGCGGAATCGATGGGTTCGAGAAGCATGATGGGCGAGGAAAATCGAGATGGGAATACAAAAAAAGACGGGGCGATATCGATAAAGCCGATCAACGGCAAGGAATGTGCAAAATCAAAGATGGAAAAAGGAGTGTAAGATGCTCAATCGGCGTCAAGTCGTGAGCGTAAAGAGTAGATCATCAAAGCCGAGTGGGCGCAGGAAAACGAGTGTCGTGTGTGAGATAAAGATCGAGATGTGAGGGTTAAGCGATGATCATGGTCCTTGGAATGGTCCAGGCACTTTGACAGAGATTGTATACGTCAAAGACGGTGGAGATAGGGGGAGGCTTGATTTGTTGACGTTGGCCGCGCGTATGAGAGAGAGACTCACAAACTCTCGAGCCACGGAAAGATCAACGTGGGAGGGAATAAATAGATGGAAAAGGAGGAAGAGAAGACGAGAGAGAAAGAGTATGTGTTAGGTTGAGAGGATGGGGTCACGGGCCTGGAGGTTCCACGGGTGAGATACGGGGTAGTCAGGTACACAATATAAGCTTCAAATTGTATGATATATTTTATGTACGGAATAAAGCGGTTGAGTAAAGAGGATCAAAGGAAATATATAAAATTGAGAGATCACACCTTTAATGTTAAAATATCAGATTGTTTCATCCCATCCTTACTTGGACGTGAGGGAAATAAGTGGACATCCTAGAGGTCTGGACTCTCCCGAGGTCGGATCATTAATCTTCCAAAATTACGTGGGATTTTTCTTTGTTGGGTTTGTACTATTTGCACTGTTTGGATTTAATTCCCAAACAAGGTTAGTGGGTAATTAATCTCTAACATCGCTTGGTAGGAGTCACTGAAATCTTATTATATTAGGTCGGGGAAATAAGGGAGGAAAAAAAAAATGACACATGGGCGCCACTAGCCACTCGTATAATGGAGCTGAACAACTCAGCCCATGTCTAATGATAGTATAATAGGGCATATAAGCCCTATAGACACTTGGGGTAATGTCTGAGATTATCGTCAGGTGACCTGAGAATATACTTCCAAGCTTCAGCCCCAGGTGGAGAGAGAACTAATAAAAGAATACGGAATAGAATGGAATAGAATGAATAGTAAAAATTTGCAAATGTAGATGTAAATGTGGCGTTTGAATTGGAGTTAAGTATACCGACAAGTGTTAAGCCTTTCGAATGTTGGTGTTCTTCGGAATGCGGGAATGGATCCTCTATATGTTGTATATCCTCGAGCTTATGAGAGGTTCGACGTTTCATCGGTGGAGCCAGCTTATTAGGTTCGGGTATAGTCCACTTCCCAAGAATGATAAGTAAAAGGGAACATCTAGTTAAAAAGAAAGGAGAAGAGAAAATAAAGAGAAATACAGAAAGAAAAACGGGAATTCCTATGTCAAGCCTTTTACATCTTAACCAGTCAGGGCCTGCCACAGGGTTCTCTCTACATCTACACCATAGGGATGGAGTATGTGTATTTACATGTTTACTACATAGGACAATATAGAATATACACTAACTAGTTTAAAATATAAACATCTTAAATTTTTGAAAAAAAAAAAAAAAAAAAAGGGCCAGGGGAAAGGACGGGGCTAAGATCTATTTTTGACCTTTCTAGTCTCACTACTGTCTCCCTTTTTTTTTTAACCCCATCCTTCCCCCCCCTTCTCTTCCTTTTTCTCTTTGACCCTTGACTCAAACTTTGCAAGATTCTAAATCCTTCTTTCCAGCCCCGGTGGCTTCGATAATTGTTCATAAATGCGCCCTGCTTGAACAGATACCCCTCTCTTGTCAGCTTTGAAACACATCCCTTTCTGATTCCTTCAACCTTGGCGATACCATGGCCTACCACGGCTCTGGCTCGCACTCACCGAGCTATGATGATAGTCATCATTTGCAGGATGTGCCAGCTTCGCAGGTATGTATGAGAGGCGGTGAATTAATCGCTCGAGCTGACGGTGTTTTTTTTTTTTTTTTCTAGTATCGCGAGGACGAGGATGCAGCACGTGGATTATTATCCCAACAACAGGGTCCATTTGCGACACCCTTTGATGACCCACACTCGCGCGGTGTTTCTCCCCAACGTCCGGCTTCCAAGTACAGCTTGACGGAGACATACGCAACGGACACCGCCCCTTCTTACCACGATCCATACAACACTGGTACCGTCTACTCTGGCCAGGACGAAAGTACTGCAGCAGCCTTTGGGGTTCCCGGCCGAGTTGCATCGCCTTATGCCCGCAGCGAGACCTCGTCCACCGAGGCTTGGCGCCAGCGACAGGCCCCCGGAGGCACTCCTGGCGGTGGCGGCGGTGGCTTGCGCAGATATGCTACCAGGAAGGTCAAGCTAGTGCAGGGTTCCGTCCTCAGTGTCGACTACCCCGTGCCTAGTGCCATTCAGAATGCCATTCAAGCCAAATACCGCAACGACGTGGAAGGCGGAAGCGAAGAGTTCACTCACATGCGATACACCGCAGCCACTTGTGACCCGAACGAATTCACCCTCCACAATGGTTACAATCTACGCCCTGCCATGTACAATCGTCACACGGAGCTGCTCATCGCGATTACCTACTACAACGAGGACAAGAATCTCACGGCCCGTACCTTGCACGGTGTGATGCAGAACATCCGCGACATTGTCAACCTGAAGAAATCCGAGTTCTGGAACAAGGGTGGACCCGCGTGGCAGAAGATTGTTGTGGCACTGGTCTTTGACGGTATTGATCCTTGCGACAAGGATACTCTTGACGTCCTTGCGACTGTCGGTATCTATCAGGACGGTGTTATGAAGCGCGATGTTGACGGCAAGGAGACTCTGGCGCATATTGTAAGTTATCCCCGATAGAAAGATGAACTGGCGCTGACAGGACCAGTTCGAATATACGACCCAGCTATCGGTCACACCCAGTCAACAGCTCATTCGACCCACGGACGATGGCCCGAGCACACTACCACCCGTGCAAATGATGTTCTGTTTGAAACAAAAGAACAGCAAGAAGATCAACTCGCATCGCTGGCTCTTTAACGCTTTCGGCCGCATTTTGAACCCCGAAGTCTGTATCCTCCTCGACGCCGGTACAAAACCTGGCCCAAAGTCCTTGTTGTACCTCTGGGAGGCATTCTATAACGATAAGGATCTCGGTGGTGCCTGTGGTGAAATCCACGCTATGTTGGGTAAGGGATGGCGGAACTTGGTCAACCCTCTCGTGGCTGCCCAGAATTTCGAGTACAAGATCAGTAATATCTTGGATAAGCCTCTGGAGAGTTCGTTCGGTTACGTTAGTGTCTTGCCCGGTGCATTCTCGGCCTATCGATTCCGTGCAATCATGGGCCGTCCTCTTGAACAATATTTCCACGGTGATCACACGCTATCGAAGCAGCTTGGAAAGAAGGGTATTGAGGGCATGAACATTTTCAAGAAGAACATGTTCTTGGCCGAGGATCGCATTCTCTGTTTCGAGTTGGTCGCCAAGGCAGGCTCCAAGTGGCACTTGTCTTACGTCAAAGCCTCCAAGGGTGAAACTGATGTGCCTGAGGGTGCTGCCGAGTTTATCTCCCAGCGTCGCCGTTGGCTTAACGGTTCTTTTGCAGCTGGAATTTACTCGCTGATGCACTTCGGCCGTATGTATAAGAGCGGCCACAACATCGTTCGCATGTTCTTCCTCCACATTCAGATGTTGTACAACATCTTCAACACTCTCCTCACCTGGTTCTCGCTGGCTTCATACTGGCTCACCACTGTTGTCATCATTGACCTTGTCGGTACTCCAAGCACCAGCAACGGAAACTCAGCTTTCCCCTTCGGCGAGACAGCCACGCCCATCATCAACACGATCGTCAAGTACGGATACCTCGCCTTCCTATTACTGCAGTTCATTCTTGCCCTCGGTAACAGACCCAAGGGTTCCAAGTTCTCGTACCTCGCCTCATTCGTGGTCTTTGGTCTCATTCAGGTTTACATTGTGGTGGATTCGATCTACCTGGTTATTCGCGCGTTCAGTGGCGGAGCGCCCATGGACTTTGTTACCGATAAAGGCCTGAAAGCCTTCCTCGACTCTTTCTTCGGGTCGACGGGCGCTGGTATCATTATCATTGCCTTGGCTGCCACATTCGGCCTTTACTTTGTTGCCTCCTTCATGTACGCCGACCCCTGGCACATGTTCACCTCCTTCCCTGCCTACATGGTTGTTCAGTCCTCCTATATCAACATTTTGAACGTCTATGCCTTCAGTAATTGGCACGATGTCTCCTGGGGTACAAAGGGTTCCGACAAGGCCGATGCATTGCCCTCAGCCACAACCACAAAAGACGAGGGCAGTAAGGAAGCAGTGATTGAAGAAATTGACAAGCCCCAAGCGGATATCGACAGCCAGTTCGAGGCCACTGTCAAGCGTGCGCTCACCCCATTCGTTGCCCCCGTGGAACATGACGAAAAGACCCTAGAGGACTCCTACAAGAGCTTCCGTACCCGTCTCGTTACCTTTTGGATCTTCAGTAATGCAATCCTGGCGGTCTGCATCACCAGCGAGTCCGTCGATAAGTTCGGCTTCACCGTGAGTTTTCCTCTCTTTCAACCTTGTTATCAGACAACTAACATGATCATAGAACACCGCCACCAGCCGTACGGCCCATTTCTTCCAGGCCCTCCTCTGGTCCAACGCCGTTGTGGCGTTGTTCCGTTTCATTGGATGTTGTTGGTTCCTGGGTCGCACTGGTATCAAGTGCTGCTTTGCACGCCGGTAGTTCGACAGCGAGCACAAAATGCCTACCATTTTTCATGACCCCCTGACACAAGCTGTTTTTTAGTTCCTGTGATCTGTATTCTACCTAAAGATGCCCAACCCTGTTCTCTTTTTTTTTTGCAATGCCAGCCAGTATGTACCTTGACGGTTACTGTGATCTTTTTTTGTCGAACCATGCACCGGGATCGTATTCAGGGTGCTATGATTATGTACTTCATATTCAATTTATTTTTCTTCAAGATTTCAAATACAAAGTAGAGATCTATCCCATTAGTGTGTGGTAGAATTCCCGAGGTCAAATACGTCAAGTGGAAGGCGGAGAGGCGATAAAGGGCGATTGCTGATCTGAGACCCCCGCGAGCACCTGGGGCTATCCTTCACTCTCACCATCACTGTTGTCATTTGATCTTGCGCTTTGCAGCTTTGCATTTTCTTTCTATCTTTTCTTCTCTAACACCACTCAGGGTGGTTGCCTTGTAAACCTCCTCTCCCCCCTAAACCGTCCCTTCCACTAGGTGGGGTGGTGACTCTCAGCCAAAATGTTGAAAATCTGGTCGATGGTAAGGCTTTATTTGGTTCTTATAGAAATGTTGAACTATCACTAACACTGTACAGAAACAAAAGCAACAGGAAGCCGAGAATGCAGAAGGTGCTGCAGGCAAGAAAAAGAAGAAGGTCACCGCGGCGCAATTACGCGTGCAGCGAGGTGAGTGACTCTCCTGCAGTGGACAGTATAACTGTCCCTGCTTGCGTACTGGATTTAACATCTTAGATCTCTAGATCTTCAAGAACTCACCCTCGGCAGCACGATGAAAATGTCTTTCCCGAACTCCGATGACATCCTTAACTTCATCCTGACCATCGAACCGGACGAAGGCATGTATAAGGGTGGTGTCTTCAACTTCAGCTTTGCCGTCAACCAGAACTTCCCCCACGATCCCCCCAAGGTCAAATGCATGCAGAAGATCTACCATCCAAATATCGACTTGGAAGGCAACGTCTGCTTGAACATTCTACGAGAGGACTGGAAGCCCGTGTTGAATCTGAATGCTGTTATTGTGGGCATGCAGGTCCGTTGATCTCTTTTGACTGGTCATTACTTTCGCTGACCGGTATTCCGCAGTTCCTTTTCCTCGAGCCAAACGCCTCCGACCCTCTTAACAAGGACGCGGCGGAAGATCTCCGCGCCACTCGTGACACCTTCAAGAGGAATGTACGCAACTCCATGGCCGGCGGGTCCGTCCGGGGAATAACATTTGAGCGGGTGCTACGGTGAATGCCTATGTCTTTACATTTGCTTTCCATATCTAGACTGCCCCCATGGCGATGAGACGGGATGATGATCTATGGTTTTACACATGGCGGAGACATGGTTCGGCGATCCCGGAGGGATGCGCTGGTGTTTTCACGTACATATATCCGGCGTAATTAGCGTTTGAATACAATAGATCCAATTCGCTCATTGGCAGGTCAGGCGTAGGGTCAAGCATCGCCACGATCCTGTTGTTAGAGAAAGAAGGTCCAAAATCAGAACGGTTGGTTGTCCACAGGCGTATATGTACAATCGATCTCAAATCTAACCCACTCGTACACACCCGTCGATTCAACCAAGCCCGATGGATGATGTCGAGACATGCGCCCCCATCACTGGGCGATTTTCTAGATAACGCTTTGACAAAGAAAAGAACTGGCGCCGAACGGGCGGGAAGGAGATGATCGAGAGGTGATCAGTGTTGATCGATTTAACCCCGCTGGGCAGCACGCTCAGCCTCAAGGCGGGCGTAGTAGGTATCGCGCTCACGCACGCGGGGAAGGTGGTAGCCTATAGTACAAATATATGATTAGATTTCGAGTCATCGCATCGGTTGGCGCAGCCGGGAATAATCTACTTACCGTACCACCAGAGGTAGCCGAAGGTAGTACCGAAGCCTAGTGGATGAGATACCTTGATCAGCAACTATTTCACCTATTCATCTCATCCTAGGAGTCATCCTGGTTCTTGAATTTGACGTGGTCGCTTCCGAGAGGTTGCGATATCCAACTCGTCTTTCGATCATGCCACTCGATCCGGATCACAACTTACCGAAAGCGGTGCTCAGGTCCAGGACAAGACCACGGCGGAGCATCTGTAGACAAGCATAAGAAGTTAGTAAATCATTGCGAACATCTCAATTGACCTGGTCAACCCGCTCGGGTTAAACCGGCCTTGGAACGGAAGGGGCACGTACGCCGGTAATGGGAGGAATAGCGGCGGGCATTGTGACGAATAAGTTGCGTCAATCGATGCTCGAGCGAAAGCAATATGGGTTGTGGACAGCTTAAAACCTGCCTCGGACGTTGGTGGGGAGAGGAGATGGGGGGTAAAGGAGGAAGGCTTTGTGAGGTGAAGTTGAAGCTTCGGAGCGGACTAAGCGAGCCGCCGGATTGGTCGGTCTTACTATGAGAGCGAACTATGGCATGTTCACCATTTCTCTACTATTCCAGGACTGCAAAATACGATCATAGATCGATTTTCTTGTAACTTTCTATATACTGAATCACTTGCCCCAATGGAATGAGTATCTCGTATTTCGCCCTCTGGCACATATCAAGCGCAAGGGGAACTGAGGAATCCCTCAAGATGGAGGTGAAATGAAGGAAGCCTAGCTGGCATTATTTGCTCATCTACATACTGAATGTTCTATTTAAGTGATTCCTCCATTCAAAAACACTTCATTCTCCTTCAACCCTCCAAGATTAGAATCCATGACAGCTACTCATCCATTCACCGCCTTCAGCACGTGACCCAGATAACATTGCTTGGTCGTCCCGACCATCACTTTGATCAGACCAATACAATGGCCATGGCGACATCAGGCGCCCATATTAAACGACCTTCCTCGTCCTTCGAAGAGAACAACCCGAAGCGGATAAAGCGTCACTACCATCACCATCATCGTTTACAGGAGCCCATCGTTCTCCCATCCTCGTCCGAACCAGTCGTGCAAGATGACACCCAACTCGACCAATTGATGAATCGTGCAGTCGGCCAGACTTTGAAGAACTCGGGGTTTGAGTTGGCTGACCCAACTGCCCTGTCAAGTCTCTGCAGTGCTACTGAGGAGTGTATGTGGCCTGGTATCAGATCTATTTTGAAGCTTGAATTGACGGGTTGCGCCTGAAATCTCTAGACATGCTACGACTCTCCACATTCATCCGTCAGTCCATGCTATCTGCGAGACGTGTTCAACCGATCCCGCAAGATTTTGACTACGCTCTGAAGCGTCTCCGTCTCGATCCCGACGACCTTCTCCCTCATCTTAAATCAGCGTCCTCAGACAAACCTACGCCGACACTATTACCATCTCCCCCACCAGAGAATGAAATATCCAAATCTCTCCCATTCCTCACGGCGCTGAGTAGTGAAGACGACCGTGCAAATCGTCCCTACATCCCAAAACATTTCCCGAGCTTCCCTAGCAAACACACTTATTCCGCCACCGCAGTCTTTATTGGACGAGACAACGATCCACGCAAGATCAGGGAACGCGCTGCAGAGGACGGACGACATGGTGAGGAAGCTTTGCGCAAATTAGCGAGCGCCGCATTCCGCGACAATCAGACAGGCTCGACTGGCCGCGACAAGAAACTCTGGGGTCGGAGAATGGACAGCATGGAAAGCATGTTCGAAAAGACGATCAAGGGAATATCCAAAAAGCACAGCAAGGACTCTACCAGCTCAGCCATGGAAATTCACCCCGGGGATGCCGACAAGTCCCGGCTCAAGCTCTCGTGGAATATGGAGTTGGGCCCCATTGTCAATTGTGAGCGAGATCTCTGGCGCCGGACCAGCTCGAATACACGGCGAGGAGAGGAGAAGACCCCCAAACCTCCAGCAAGTGTTGAGCCAGCGGACGTCATAATTGACATGTAAATTACAAAAGGCATAAGACCTACCGGCGTTGTTTTTTCTCTTTTTTTCTTTGCCGATTATGGGCTGGCGCTTGTGTTTTATTTCAGGAGCATGACCTGAGGAGATACCCCATGGCAATCATAAGCAGTATTCAAATGCAACTTTTATTTTTGAAACCCGCAAGTAATTGTAATCCCAAATAGCCAACTCCGCCCAATGCGCCACAATGCAAAGTAGTCTCATTGTTGTAGGGCCTGCTTCTGTTTCGCTTCCTCGGCCAGCCTAAGTGGCTCCCATGATGTTGTTTCGACCATTAACCCACCGGCACAACTACAAGATCAGCTTGCTATTTGACTCGAACTCGATGCAAGACTCACCGTCGAAACAACCGCACCACAGGCTCGCATACAACAACTCCTGGTTCAGGAACCCCATTTTGTGGTGGATTGCAAGAGAATTGTGTCATTTCAAGTAGTGGGCACTCCTTGAGGTTGACTGGTTCGCCTTTGCGACGTTTCTCTTGGAAGTTGCGGCGGACGGTATTGACATGATCGGGGAGGGATTCGGCGGAGAAGATGGGGACGAGAGGTGCCATTGTAATTCTCAATCGTGAATATAGGATAATTGAACTAGAGTGAAAGTTGGTTGTTTCGGGTCGAGGGGAAAAGATTCGAGGTACATTTGACTGGGGAAGTTCGGAAGCTCCGTCAGCCGCGACCTCGACTTTCCGCTCGCACTTCTACACTTCTACCACTTTTCTCGCATCTAGTCCCTGGAATTTAAACGTCTCATTCAAAACCCAGTAGTGTCAGATTCATGACGCAGGTCATTGCTCACCCATGGCAGCCAATCTCGGGGAGAGATCGCTAGCCGATGTACACCAAGAGGGATTAGATGAGGTATTGTAACTTTCCTATTTATTTGCATGCATTGGATTGACCAATTTTAGATACTTTCCGCACTGGCCCATTTATATCCGGGTCATTCAAATCATGAAACATATTCATTGGGCGTGCCAATTCTGGACGCTTTGCTTGAAGTATTTGCGCCGAAACCACTTGCTGTGTCAGGTGCTGTGAAGGATGGACAGCCTCAGTATCCAAATGAGTCTGCAGAACGGAAGAAAGGCGAGGGAATGCTTCTGCACAGTGAAGACCCGGATGGGCTGGATGAGATACATGCAGTGCAAGACCCAAAAAATAGCAAGAATCAGCAGAATCCCATCGTGGAGATTGCAAGCAGCTTGTCGGCTTCGGGGAAGTCTCAACTACTTTACTATCTCACGGCTCTGGCTATCTTACCACGAAAATTTGGGGACATCTCAGTCAGTGGCCGAGAGGCAGCTGTGGTGTTCATAGATACCGACAACCGGTTCGATGCCGAAAGACTAAGAACTGTAGCTCGAGGTATACTGCAGCATCGAGGACTGTCTGCTCAACCGGGAGAAACCGCAGATCATCTCGAATCATTGCTCGTCTCTTCACTACAGCATGTCCATGTCTTTCGTCCGCAATCTTCATCCGCCCTTTTAGCCACCATCCACACCCTAGACTCGTACCTTTTCGACCTCTCGCGACATCGTTCTGCATCACGTCCCTTACAAATGATCGCCATCGACAGTGTCACCGCGTTCTTCTGGCAAGACCGGCTGCGGGACGAAGTCGCTCGGATTGAAGAGATCGGGCGTCCTCAACCAGAAATTGATTCTGATCGAGAGCAGAAAAACAGGTTCCATTTGTCCGACCTCTATACCGAGGTGGTGAGGGAGCTGAAGGGTATACAGAGTCAGTTCCAGTGTGCAATTGTGTATACCGCAACGGTCTCAGGGGGTCGAGCTTCTGGCCTTGGTCCATACGACCACTCCCAGGCTCGTGTTCCATCGCTGAGACCTGCTCTCCCTGCACCCTGGGGCACTTTCCCAACATTGCGTCTGATTGTCCACCGGTCGTCTGTTCGCCCTTTTCCACCGAGCATGGCCACTCATGCAGCAGTGAAGGATGCCTCTTCACGGCAGAGTGTGGTTCAGCAAGGCAAGATATCGGCATGCGTCAATGCATGGGGACGTGGTGAATGGCCCCGTCGCATAGTTGAAGCAATTGAGGCGAACAGTGGTGGTAGCTTTTCATTTTACATACGTGACTCGGGTGTTGAGATGACTGATCCTCATCATTGATTTAACGACTCTATTCACAGTTCATGTAAACAACTTGGCAATTGCCTCGACAGTTGTGTTGCCACCGCTGAACACAACGCCAACATCCCATCCATCCTTACCACCCTCTTGTTCGACTCGTCGCCTGAAATCCTCATCAAAGAGACACACGGCCAGTCCAACCACTGCACTCGGCTCGACAACAACCTTCATGCGTTCAATAACCAACCGCATAGCTGACTTGATCTGCTCTTCGGTGACAGCGAACACCCCTGCCACCTTCTTCTCATTGGAGATAACCTCCCAATTGAGTAATCCCACGGGAGTGCGTAGCCCATCTGCGATAGTGAGGGTGCCAACGGCTTCCACTCGCTTTCCAGCCTGCAGCCCGCGTCGACAATCATCTGCACCTTCAAAGCTGGGCTCTGCACCAAACACGCGGGTCTGCTTGTCCGAGAACCATGTTGCCACGCCGGAGTTGAGCCCACCTCCACCAATAGGGGTTATAACCGCATCCAGGGGCCGCGATCCAGCTTGTTCGGCATGCTGTGCCTCCAGCTCCAAAGCCGTTGTACCCTGTCCACAAATGACATTAAAGTTATCATATGGCGGCACCAGAATAGCGTCTGTCTTTGCTTGTATCTCTGCCACCACAGCTTCACGTTCTACACTCGTCGAGCCGCTGAAGATCACCTCCGCGCCGTGGGACTGTGTACCCGAAATTTTCGATGGCGTGCTGATGCGGGGCATCACGATGTAGGCGGGGATGCCCAGAGTCGAGGCAGCGAGGGCGAGGGCTTGTGCATGGTTTCCTAAACGAGTCAGCAATTTTATAGGGCCATAGAAGATCAGAAAATACCAGAGCTATGTGTAATGACCCCGCGCCGTTTGACTTCCTCCCCGCACTCTTCCAACAGTCGCAGCAAAGCGTGGAATGCACCCCGTGCTTTGAAGGCACCAATTCGTTGAAAGTTCTCACATTTGAAGAAGAACCGAAATTGTGGGTGGGCAGGAGTTTGGCCTTCAAACTGCGTTCCGACCAAGGCTTCGGCCGATTGCGGTGTTGAGGCGATGGTGTCGAGTGTTTTGCATGTCAGCAGCGGCGTTCGGTGTACATGGGGCTGGATGAGACCGTATGCCGCTTGAATAGCAGCTGGGGTGAGCGATTGAGCGGCGACAGCGGGCGAAGTCATTTTGGGTTGGAGCAGAGGTTGGAGAAGAAGAGAAGAAGAGAAGCGAGTATGACTCTTATTTTACCCCATACTCTTCTCCACGATTCGGCGCGCTACTGCAGGTACAAGATAGGCTGCAAGAAATAATCTACAAGCTACGAAAAACGGAGAAAAAAAAGAAGTAACTGGGGAATGGCCGATAAAGCCTCAAATAATATTTTCGATCTGAAACCCAAAAAAGAACAGTTCATAGTACATCATCATTTTTTGAACCCTCACGGGTATCAAGGGTAATTATTTATTTCTGGTTCTCGGGGCGGAGAGAGCGGACAGCCTTTCCGGCACGCCAGATCTCAAGATCGCGGATCTCCTGCATCTCCTTCTCGTACTTCTCGCGGTAATCGGGCTGCGAGTTGTAGTCGAGGGAGCGCTGGGTCTCAGTGCCGTTGTGGACGCTGTCGTAGAGGTCGTTGAAGACGGGCTTCAGGGTATCCTTGAAGCGGCTGGACCAGTCAAGGGCACCGCGACGGGCAGTGGTGGAGCAGGCAGCGTACATCCAGTCCATACCGTAACCACCGATCAGGGGGTACAGGGACTGGGTGGCCTCCTCAACGGTCTCGTTGAAGGCCTCGGAGGGGCTGTGGCCACGCTCACGGAGAACCTCGTACTGGGCGAGGAACATACCGTGGATACCGCCCATAAGGCAGCCGCGCTCACCGTAGAGGTCAGAGTAGACCTCCTTTTCAAAGGTGGTCTCGTAAAGGTAGCCGGAGCCGACAGCGACACCCATGGCGATGGCGCGCTCCTTGGCCTGGCCAGTGACGTCCTGGTAGACGGCGATGGAGGAGTTGATACCACGGCCCTCACGGAAGAGAGTGCGGACGGTACGGCCGGAACCCTTGGGGGCAACGAGGATGACATCAATGTCCTTGGGGACATCAACCTTGGTGAGGTCCTTGAAGACGGGGGAGAAACCGTGGGAGAAGTAGAGAGTCTTGCCCTTGGTGAGGAGGGGCTTGATAGTGGGCCAGGTCTCGGACTGAGCGGCATCGGAAAGCAGGTTCATGACGATGGTACCCTTCTCAATGGCGGTGGTCATATCGAACAGGTTCTTGCCGGGAACCCAGCCGTCCTCAATGGCCTCCTTCCATGAGGCACCATCCTTGCGGACACCGACGATAACGTTGAGACCCTGGTCACGCAGGTTCAGACCCTGGCCGTGACCCTGGGAGCCGTAGCCGATGAGGGCAAGGGTATCATTCTTGAAGAACTCCTGGAGCTTCTCACGGGGCCAATCGGCACGCTCGTAGACATCTTCCTTGACACCGGCGAAGTCGATGGTCTTGATACCACGGACGGGAGTGACGACCGAGGAGACACGGGGGAGGGTAGCAGCAGCGATGGCAGGGCGAGGGAGAGCTGCGGTGATGACCGAGCGAGGAGCGGCCACGCGGGCGAGGCGGAGGGCACGGGGAAGACCACGAGAAGCCATTGTGAAATATGAAAGAGGGAGTGGAGAGTGAAGGAGAAGAAGAAGACGGGGGAAGCTTGGGAATTTAAATAATGGGCAAATATGCTGGGTCATTCGAGTCACCGTAGCAATTCTCGGAGAGCAGACCTTGCTCCCCGGAGACCCCACACCGACACCGGCCGGCGTATTGATTGGAGGAAGATAATTATTATGTCATGAATTGCGTTTCCCAGTGCAACAAGCAAAAGATATCTTTTTATGACTCCGTTTCAAGTGGGTTTGGGAGGCCGATATTTTCCCCGGAGTAGAAGCAATCTCCGGGAGATCAAAGAGAGGCCTGGAGAAGGCCCAGACTGTTTTGAGTTGTTTCACGTGATAGTACCTTCTTCTCTTGAGACTCGTTCCTTCCCCAAAAGTACCATTTCTGCCTTAGGCCAATATGTCACCTTCTACAACCCCACGTCTGTTCAATTACTTCCCTATCATGTCTATAGGATGAGTGTCTTCTCATTCGGGGATCTGCCCACTATTCAGACCCGAAAGGCCTTGATATTACTTGACTTTCAGAATGACTTTGTCCGTCCATTTGGCGCTCTACATATCCCGAATACACCAGATATCCTCGAAACTCTCCCACAACTCGCATCTGCATTTCGTCGAGTCGGTGATGTAGTTTGGGTGCGCTCACAATATGAATCCCCTCAGACCATCGTTGACTGGAACTTTGGTGATCGCATTGTCCTAGACAGACAACCGCCGCGCAGAAAGCAGTCGCCCACTTCGGATATAATTGAAGTTGGTTCGGATCGTGATTCACCAGAACCCGTCGACCCTGAAGCCTTCCTCTCCGCCGACTCTTCGCCATGCTGTGACCCGAGTACCCCCGGATATCAGTTCCCCGCACCGATTCTGGCCGCCATCAACCCCCAGCATGACACCGTGGTGGACAAAACAGGATACTCCGCCTTGGAGTCCCCCGGCCTGGTGCTATCCTTTAGGACACACTTTGTGACTGAGTTATACCTTTGTGGCTCGTTGTCGAATGTATCCGTGTTTGCAACCGCTCTGGATGCTGTCCGCAATGGGTTTTCGGTAACTCTTGTGGAGGATTGCTTGGGATTCCGCGATTTCCAGCGGCATCAAGAAGCCATGCGACGTATGGCGGATATCCTGGGAGCAACTGGTATCACCGCTCAGGAGCTCATCCAAGAGCTAGATTGGGATGAAACTGAGGCAATTGCTCGCCAAGGTGCACCACAGCCTAAGAGGTCAGCAACTGCAGCTGGCCTCGAGAGCGTCATGGATAGTCTAGAATTCTGGAATACCGTGGACCCCTCTCCCACAGATGACTCTCAGGATCCAGAGGAGCCGAGTCTTTCGAAACTCGTTACTCCTTCTCGTGCGCAGCGCGCTACTGCTGCTGCGCAGGCGCGGGGTCCGGAAGAAGGGCAAAAGAAGGTGCGTGCGCGCATTCGTCGCCCGAAGCGCCGAGATGCCATACCAGCGGAGAGAAAATCTGCGGAATGTCAAACCAAGATCGGGGAGGGCGACTCACGCCTCGTCACCAACGTCAAACTGGCCGCAGATTCCTTTGAGCGTATACAGGCGGAGGTAGATTGGCAAAAGATGTACCATATGTCGGGCCAAGTTCCCCGATTGGTTGCAGTCCAGGGTCAAACTCGACCCGATGGAGCCATAGCCATATATCGTCATCCGGCAGACGAGTCTCCGCCCTTCAAGCCATTTACCTCCACGGTTGATGAAGTGCGCATGGCTGTTGAGCAAATACTAGGCCACCCCCTGAATCATGTACTCATTCAACTTTATCGTGATGGACAGGATCGCATATCAGAGCACTCGGATAAGACGCTGGATATTACGCGAGAATCCTTCATTTGCAACGTCAGCCTAGGTGCCGAGCGTGTAATGGTCCTCCGTACCAAGGCCTCGGCATCTGAGCCCGAAGCAGGCGTGGAACCACGTCGGACAGCGCAGCGTGTGCCGCTTCCTCATAATTCACTTTTTGTGCTGGGTCCAAAGACGAACATGCGATGGCTTCATGGCATCCGGGCAGACAAACGGCCCAGTGCAACCAAATCTACCGAAGAGCAAGCCTACGGTGGTCAGCGCATTTCCCTTACTTTTCGTCATATTGGCACTTTCATCGACCCTGTGGCTAACACCATCTGGGGACAAGGGGCTGTCAGCAAAACATTAGAACAGGCACGCGCCGTGGTCCATGGGGATCCTGCTGAAGCAGCACGCCTCATTACTGCCTTTGGCCAAGAAAATCGTGCCACCGAATTCGATTGGGATGCCGTGTACGGCGGAGGATTTGACGTGGTCAACTTTGTGACTACATCAACCGGGCAGCTATTACTTGGCTGTGATCTTGTGGCCAACTTGCGTGTGCGTCTCTGTCTGGGGGAAAATGGCGTCCGGTACCGATTGACAACCAACCATGAGCAGGGGCTCGCACAACTCGAGGGATACCCAATATATGAAACGCCTGATGGAACAACAGTCGCGGGCGACTCTGTTATCCTAGCATATATGGCCAACCGATCTGCCGAGGCCTCATGCCCAGGTGTAGATTCGTTACTCGGGGGCAATTTCTTGTCAACGATTGACGAGTTTCTGACATACTGGCGTCAGCACCGTGCGACTAATTCAGCTAGTAGGTTTGAATACGGGATTGAGGATTGGGATCGTACTCTGCAGGGACAACACTACCTAGGAGGTTCCGTGTTTACCATCGACGATTGCTCTCTATGGCCAGTTCTGCGGGATATTGTACAGACTCAGGGTACATTCGACGCTCGATTCACGAGCTTGAATCAATATTATCACCGAGTCGAGAATCGGGGTATCGTTCGGTCTATCCTGGAGGAATGAAATCGGACTGGAGTACACGAAAAAGCTCTTTCATCTTGCATTTTGACTTGTCATTATCGTTGGACATATTACGAAGCCTTACGAATTTACCTGGCCGTGAGCCAACTTGGGTTAACCCCCAGTCTACAATTCCTCTTGGATATAGTTGTCTAGCCGAAGCCATCTCACTGTATGGGCACAGCTATAGTCACAAAATAATAGATTGCATAAGTCTTATACTCCGCTGTTATCTAAAGGCAAGAACCAGGGAAAGAAGTAGTGCTGAGAGAACCCTTCAGCGCAACATTCCCACAAACCACAGCCTTGAAAAAAGCCTGAGCCACTACCGATGCACCGGCGGTACTGGTGTGCGTGTGGTCCAAGGGGAAGTACGCATCGACAGCAGTCAGGCCCAGTGTCTTGAACCGATCTGCCACATAAGCCCCGTGGTCAACATAGGGCACGCCAGCGGCTGCAGCTGCCACCTGCGCATAGCCCACAAACCGCGACGGGGCATAGGTGAAGGTTCCGGTTTCCCAGGGATTGTTGGGTGTCTGACTCGAGATGATCACATTCGCGCCCTTGGCCTTGAATACCTTGGTGGCATTCTCTACATATGCCGGGAATGTCAACACTGTTTCGGCGACCCCGTTGTAGATTGTGCTGCAGGTCTCGCTTCCTGTGCCACCACAGTCGGTACGCCCGTTATCAGTGGGAGTCAGAGAGCCACCGTCATTGTGCCCGAACTCGATGATTACCCAATCTCCAGACTGGACCACTGCTGTAATGGCATCGAACCGACCCTCACGCGTGTATGACCGTGCGCTGCGGCCGGCGACAGCTTGATTGGACACAGTGAGTGAGGTATAGGGAGTAACATATTCACCCCAACCTGGAAAGATTAGCTTTGGCTATACGGCTGTGGCTTTACGGCTGATGAGAATACATACCCGCTGTGCCAGATCCAGTCCCACCCTTTGCCATGGTCGAGTCACCAGCAAGGTAGATAGTACCCAGCGCACTAGGGATGAGCGAGAGGAGAATAGCAGATTTCATGGCGAGAGGGATATTGGTTTTTAGCTGTAAAGGCTTGATAGATCTCTATAGAATCGGCAGCTTCTTCAAAAATATACATTTTCAAGCCATGCTAAGCAATAGCTTCGATACGTGGAAGAAAGTGACACCCTTCGCGGGGTATACACGGCCATTATTGCGTAGCTCTCGAGTTTCGTCCGGAGAAAAGGAGATGCTGACGTGCCGGGCGAGACACAGCTGGAATGCGGAGATCCGTTGATCGTCGATGCTTCTGATTCATGGAAACTCGTCACATCCGAATAGGACACGGACTTGAAATAATGCATTAGGCTTTTGAATGTCGGAAATTATCCTAAAACAATTCATATTTATGACGACATTACCTGCCCGGGAGTGTTGAACAGACTGATAATATATACAGTAGGAATATAGATCCGAAAACCCCAAATTCCATCACAACTTCTCAAATGTTGGAGTGCGCTTTTGCAACCCAGACAGTAGAGCCGCCGAGATATCCTGGGTCTGCAAAGCAACGCTATTCCATACGCTCGTATAGCGCAGTCCCTCTTGTACAGAGTGGTCACGCGAGTAGTTCAAGATCTCCTTGGTGCCTTGCACGGCCACGGGGCTCTTGCTAGCCATTAGGGAGGCGAGCTTCAATGCGGCCGAAATAGTGGCTTCACGGTTATCGTACACTGCATTGACAAATCCCACACGCAGGGCCTCCTCAGCGCCGAACTCGCGCGCTGTCAGAGCCACCTCCTTCACCCATCCGTAATTTCCGACCACCTTGGGGAGTCGGCTAAGGGTACCGATATCTGCTGCGAGCCCGATATCGACTTCCTTGACCCCAAATCGGGTGTCCTGGGCACATAGACGCACGTCCGTCGCCGTTGACAGGTCAATGGCGAGTCCCAATGAGAACCCGTGCATGGCTACCACAACGGGCTTTTCACAGCGCTCTACCGCAGTGATACAATCCTGAAAGGTGGTGACATGGCGACGAAAAGCGACCGCCTTTCGGGCTGGGTCAGTCTCGGTATCTGAAGAGAGAAGACCTTCCGAGGCCGCCTTGACATCCAGCCCGGTGGTGAATGCTTTTTCTCCAGCACCGCTGAGGACAATTGCACGAACGCGGGGATCTGAGGAAAGTTTATTGAAGATCTGGCCCATATTTTCCCACATACTAAATTCGATTTATTAGAGGATATAAGGTCTAAAGGTCTGGGTTGGGGGAGCGCTCACACTTCGATGAAGGCGTTCAACCTTTCCGGACGATTAATTTCCACATGGGCCACATATTGATTATCAGCCGGGAGTTGCACCGTAAAATATTCGAAAGAGTAGTCGGTCATGTTGGGAGATGGATAGCGAGAGGGAGGGAAGGAGAGAAAGAGAGAGTATAAAAGGGCTGTTGCGGGGACCTCGGCACAAAACCAAAACATGGGGAACATTTGAATGTCAAAACACCGAATGGCTTGAATCCTCGAATGCCTAATCACCTGTTTTACCTTTTAAATGCAATTTCAGGCCTATTTATTTTCTAAAACTCATACACAACATTATATTTTGCGAATCAGCTTGGGATTTGCATGTGCCGAAGTGTCGCACTACAACATCTATTCCAAATATTAAGAATTATATGGCATACATGAAAAGTAAAGATAACCAAGAAAAAGGTCCGTGTAATATAATTAATATTTCGTGGTTGTGTCGGATGTTCATTGTTCACTCAATGGTGATCTTCTTGGAAGAGGTAGCGCTGGCCTTGGGTACCTGAATGGCCAGAATGCCATTCTTCAGACTGGCCTTGACATTGTGCTGGTCGACGGGAGTCGGGAAGGAGAAAACGCGCTGGAACTCGCCGACGGAGCGTTCGCTGGCCCAGAACCGGTGAGTGGGCTTGGCATCGTCGGATTTCTTCGCGCCCTCCTTGGCCTCGCCTTTCGGCTCGGAGGTGTGGTACTCGCGTTCAGTGTGGCCCTTGACAACCAGAGTCTGGGGGTCGGAGAACTCGATATCGATGTCCTTTTGAGAGATGCCAGGCAGTTCACCGTCAAAATGGTATGCGTCTTCACTCTCACGGATGTCAAAGCGAGGAGAGAATGAGGTAACCGACTGGTTGCGGGAGGAGCGATGGTCATCGTAGTCGTCCAGAAGACGGAAGAGAGGGGCGAAGTCGCCACCAGAACCGGGAAAGTTGGCACGGAGAAGAGACATGTTGGTTTGAGAGTGGTTTGAACCTGAGATTTGCTATGTCCAAGGGAGTACCCGGGGGGGCCATGACTTTTATAGCCATGACCCGAAAACATATGACACAAAGACGTCGCTGGTTCCAGCTCGTGCTCCAGTGTAGCTCTTGCGTTATGCAATAAGGTGGTAATTGACTGAATACAGTGTATCGGTTAGCAGAATGTAAGGTGTCATTGAGCGTAGTGACATGCTACACTATATATCTGGTGCCATGGTTACCCCTGTCGGAGTAATGATTTCTCCGGTGTCTTGGATGATGTGCTTCAACATAAAACGTGACACGCCTCTCATTTAGTATTACTAGTCATCACAGCCCGGAGCTAGGTTATACAACATTGTGATTGTGAAGTATGACGAGGGTGCGCTGCACAGTATCCAGCCTTCCCTTGTCTGAGAGCAGTCCCCCCCCCACACTATCACCGAGAGTGTTCTCATCGTCAAGTGACCAAGTACTGATTGGTTTGATCGGTCAGAGGAAGGAATGATTGGGAGAGGTGACCGGACTGCATTCAACCACTGTATTTTGTAACATGCGATGAGAGAGGGTCGCATTCATGACATCGTTCTGCGAGTGGGGTGTGGACTTGGATGTGGCGACCGGCTGGCTTTTTTTTTGCGTCGCGTGTATAGGCTTCGTGTTCAGTGCAGGATAGCTGTTTTTGACCTATTCGGATTCAGATTCATCCAGTTGCATGATCTTTTCGTCAAGGTCCTGCCAAATCTGTGAGCAATGGCCCTAAAATCCCCAAGCTAGAGTATGTACCTGATCTAGGCGAACCTTGAGATTCTGTAGCTGGCTCTCTTTGATGACCAGGTGGTTCTCGTCATCCAAATCCTCCACTATGTAGTCATGTCGCTCTTCATCGTACTTTAGGATCATAGATTTGATCGAAGGATCGCATTCGATTAGCAGACCTGCCGATTAAAAAAATATTAACAAGTGAACTGGGAAGCAATTTCTAAGAAAATAATAATAATACCTCGGACGGCGCGTGGCATGTTGGAGAAGAGGATGTGTTTGGGAGAGAGTAGAGAGTTGCGGAGAGAAAAGAGATGAGAGACGCCAAGACATTTGGAGCCTTGGCCATTTCAACTTCAACGTCTATTTCTCTTCCGGGCAAAATATCTCATCTTCACTTGATATTATGACAAAATCACTCAATGCCCTATCCATTTCTCTTACCTCCCAATATCACAACATCGTATCCCATCTCTAAAAAGCTCACTACGCCAATGGTTCGGGTGATATTAACATGGTCTACTCCCATAGATGTCCATAATCTCATCCGAAAACCTGTACCAAACATGTATCTGCTTGGGATTACTCGGTCGACACTTCCGAAGGAACATCACTTTTTTCCGAGACTTGTATATTTTCCTTTGTGACTTTACAACTTGAAATCACATTGCCAATATCACTTTTACCCAATAACATCTTCATTTCTCTTGTTGGCAACATCCCAGTATCCCCTCATCCTCTCATCCTCTCATCCTCTCATCTCTCATTGGTTAAAAATGCTCATTCCGAAAGCGATGGTTCGGATGATATAGATGGTCTATTCCAGTCCAAAGATAACCGGCCATTGGTGAGTGACTCTTGTCAATACTTTGGCCAAATCCACCATCTCCGTAGTAGGCTCGGGAACAGACCAGGTCTCATCTTGCCACCGCAACTCAAAATCTCGTATCCTTTCATGTATCTCAGTGGCGTTGTATGACACGGTCGGTGTTGACTTTAGGTACTCGATAAATATCCGCCAGCGGGGCACGTAGTATGAGGAAACGAGCCCACCCCATTGCTTGGAAGCGTAATCAGAGATCTCTCCATTTGGCCCCCAGAGAGTAATCTGATTACGCGCGTTATATTCCAAGAATGCAATCTCGGTTTTGTTACCGTTGGCCCAGGCCCGTGCCGAGTCAATCCACGTCGAAAGTCGGAAATTTCGATTTGTGAGAAGGATGGAGTCCAGATCTGCCAGCATTTGGAGGAGGTTCTCCCCCTGCGCAACTGCGTGTGTAGCACGAGAGTTGTTGTAGGACTCAACAAGATCTGAGTACATCGGAATAAAAGCGTTGTCCATGACTTGACGAGTCACGTCAACCATGTCATGCTGATAAGCCGGATTGGACCATAGCCTGGGTTCTTCTTTTGTTGCTTGGTACATCAGCTGCCACGCTTGCACCAGTATAGATGGATCGTAATTGACAGTTGTGCCGTGTGTACCGACAATATCAACCAAACTCCAAAGCTTGGGCTCAATATCAACAATGGACTTTGCCACGGCCAGAGTTGTGATGTTTGTGTTGTTATACACTGTCTGTCGCATTAGATCCCAGGCCTTGTAGAGCCCGTGCGGGATGCGTTTCTGGCCAGAATATCGGCTTGTCACCCAATTGTGAAAGTACTGCTGTGTATCCAATGGGGCCCGAGACCACGCCTGATCCAGAAGCAAGTCATACACTATCTCGTTTCCCTCTTGGCCCTCCATGCTGAGACCATATCCGACCATGGATGGAGACTCGATTAGGGCTTCGGTAGCATTTTGGGTCAGGTTTTGGATTTGCCCGTATAGGCCCATGCTGCCTCCAAAGTTGTGCAACTGGCACCAAATCCAAGATTTTCCATAGTAACTGTTTGTTCGGCGCCACTCTGGAATTGACTCGGAGAAAAGATCCAAGATCAACATATCCTCGTTTGAGTCTACCCCAGACAGATAGGCTTCCACTCGCTCATCAGTCCAAAAATCGGAGTTGGCATAGAAAAGCCAGCCTTGCATCATCCACACGGCATCAGGATCAGCCTGTTTTAAGCTGCGCCAGGTGTTGCGAGTGACGTTACGCAAATAGTCCATGTCACCTGAGTAAGGGTCGATCTCGTTATACTGATCGAGGGTGTAGATGTGACTGACATTACCATAGGCTTTTTGTTGCTTGCTGATAAAACTGACTTGGAGTCTTGCAAAGTTGTCATCGAATGGCTCAAGGAATGTGTCGTTTGTGTATTGTACGGGGAAACCGCCCCATTGTGACCCTCGAACCACCTTGGCATTTGGCAAAACACGAGATATATTGGCAGGAACGAACCCAGAGAAGGATGGTAATACAGGGGTCATCCCCAGTTCTACCATGCGATGAATGATTTTCTTTTGCAGATCGAATTGTTGATCGATCCATGTCTCAGGAAGATCACCGTGCCAGGAGCCCTGGATATTGCCAAACCGATTCCAGGCCTGAAAGGCTGGACCGCTGAAGAAGGTGGTGATCTCGGCATCAGCCAGGCCGAGTTCACGAAAGACCTCGAGAATAATCTTCTCTTGGCCAACCCAAGCAAGGGGTAGATTCACACCGCGCAGGGCCATCCAATCGAGCTGTGATTCCCAATCCTCCCATGTCCAGAAGGCGGTGGTGTAGGAAAAGGTTACTAAGCCCAGTTAGAAAGGCCAAGCTGTATCTCATATAGATATCATACCTGTGTTGAAATGATATCGCCAAGGGACAGTACTGGAGCCATGAATTGGCCTGTCTAGACGAGGTAACGTGGATGGCGCGACATGCAGCCGACTGCCAATAAACCAGTAAATGTCAACATGGGCGACATCGCTGAGGTATCGATGCAAACTGGGGGAATAATCAGCGGTGTCATATATAAAGCGAATGATCGTGTTACCCCGAGGATAATGCGCTTAGAGAAGTTCCCTTGACTGAAATCGTCCCATCTGGAGCGTTGCTCACAACATAAGAATCATAGTCTCCCGCGAGATTAGTATCCAAAGTAAAATGAAAATCATCAACATGATCTGGCAATCGTCGCTTAACAAGATTGGAGATGCCCTCGGTGGACTGGGCCACTGTTACTGCAGAGAGCCATAGCAGTGACTTGATCCAGCGCATGATAGATGATTGTAATGAGAAAGTACTATTAAAATAAAGAGAAAAGTTCGAAGTGAAGGGCAGATTACGAGGTTTATATGAAACAACAGTCACATATATTGTGACCTTCCCCACACTGCCATGCAACTCTCCTGTGCCACGTTGGTTTGAATTGCGTAGGGATATGCAATAATCTCACGCCAAGAGATATTGTGCATATTTATATATCATGCCGAGAGATAGCACTTTATCCCTGTAAGTGTAGTATCCCGGTCTAACGGAGATTCATTGAAGCGGGGGCTTTTGTGTAGATGTAACGAGAATCGACTTTTGGAGGCTGTTCTAAACCTTTAACCCTTCGCGCTACACCACAGAAGTCAAGTTACAATGGTATTTAGTTTTACACATAGAATAGCAACGTTGAATTTTATATTTATCTGACCTTAGGGTCGAGGAAGGATTTACCGTGCACCTTTTGACCTATCAGTCAGGTAAGAAAATCCTTCTGGCCCTTCAATGCTTTTGCTAGAATTTCCGGATACCATCGCTGTCCAACATCTTGGTGACTGGTCACCCGAGCAATGAAGGTGCCCTCGCCAATGCTCCCATGGAATATTTGGTTAAAAGTTGCCTCTGCATCTGATTTGACCTTGTCGTCTTTCACCAAGGCACGGATATGAGCTGGGATATTCAAAGAGATCGTTTCGGCAGAAAGATCGAGACTCACTCCCTGAAAAACAGGGAAGGAAAATCTAGGTCCTAAAGGGCCAGCACCGCCTTGGAAGTTCTCCGGCCGTAAGCTTACGCGGTGAGTGGTGGCTGTGCAGATCCCCCCAGTCAGAGCCTCCAAGGAGCGACCGATGTTGATAACCAATGTCCCGGGGAGGGGCGGTGCAGGAATCCATGTCCCAGCCTTATTTTGGACCTCGAGGCCATAGTGCGGTGTACCCTGCAAAAGGAATGTGAGGAATCCGGAGTCTTTATGAGGACCAACGCCTTGAAATCCGGACTCGTTGCTACCTTCGGGCGGAGGAGGGTATTTGATCAACTTTAGCTTGTGTTGCTGTGGGGTATCAAATATTTGATTGAATGCAGTTGACGGGAGGTCTAATGCCTCTGCAATAAGCCCTGGGAACAACTCTGCGAGGCTGCTCACTTCCGACAGGTATGTGTCGAATGATTCACGAAATCCAGGGATTGCCCTCTCATCTGGCCACTGGGAAAATTTTAGCATCGACAGAAACGAAGACAAAATAGACGGTTTTACCTGGTTAGGACCAACCACATTCCTATACAAAGGCTCGTTTGGACCAGGCGCAGGGAGCTCCGTTGCGAACTGACAAGGATGTTAGTAGAAATTTCAAGTAATAAGAGACCTTGAACTTGCATCGAACTGTTCCCGATAATCAGGTTTCAAGGCCGTAATTTCTGCACCAAGTCTTGAGTAGCCCAAAAAGTGTGGACTATTGACCATTTCGATCTCAAGCTTTTTCTCTAGTGGGAGCTCAAAGAGATCTAGGGCTCTTTCTATAAACCGGTCTTGTGTTTGGGTTGAAATAGGAACATTTCGAAGATAGAAAAAGCCAACATTCACAAGGGCCTCGCGAAGGCTTGCTAGGAATTCGGGCTTGGATGATAACACCTGAGAGAAATCCAGAACGGGAATCGAAGTGAAAGATGAACCCGACTTGCAAGATCAGCCTAATTCACGCACACAGATGTAATAGATCATACCATTTTGAAATGAATACAGGAAATTGAAGAGAGTGCGAAAACGAAAACAAGACAACCGGTCGCTTTTGATTGGACTATGATGGCGAATGCGATGGTTCGAAGGCAACCCCGCTCTTCGGAGTATTCGACACAAATATCTATATGTAGGATATGTTGGATATGTTGGATGTTCCCCGAGCTAACTCGCGGAGGGACCTCGTCAGACATGTTACAAATAGTAGCCATGACAGTTGCACCCAAGGTCTCAGTGCCCGGGCCAAAGAACCCTATAAGCCCTTGCCACCAGACATAGAAAGAATACCAGCCAATTTGCAACTGATGTCTTTTGTTGATGTCCAACCACTGAGCTGACCAGTCAAGCGAACACCAACCCTTGGAGCAACTCCCATGGCATCCCAGACATGGCGTCCACGGCGTTAGAGCCGCTAACTCCGATACCAAGCATTCCCAGGCCACCGTTTGGAGTATGAGAACCGGTTCTAATGATCAAGCCACCGGACCTATAAAGTGGACCAGCAATTCAAAGTCATTTATCCAAGTAAATGCGAACCTACACCTCATAGTTTTCAAAGATCACAGTGTGAATGATTCCGGACCCAAGTTTTCAGAACCCAATACTATATCCCCTAGAAGCACTGCTCAAGAAGTCATACCCCTCCGCATGCTCAGATGTCGCACTTTGCAGGTCTCCAGGGGCACCCTTTTCTGAGATGATCCAATGGTGGCTGTGTACTGTTGTCGGCGCCATAACTCGAGGGAGGACCTGCACTGATGAATTGTAAGAGGGCCATTGTCGCCGTGGAATTATAGCAGGTAATATGTCAGGTATCGCCAAAATTGTTTTGCGGCGCTCAATTTTCTCTAGCTTCCATTCCTTGTCACCGGTGATGAGATGACTATAAAGGAGCTTCTCGGTCAAGGTCAACGGTCGCTGGGATTGTTGTTTCAGTAACTCAAGATCTACGATTTACTTATGGTAATTGACACCAAGGATTGCTTGACCATGGTTGAATCGCCTTGTCGCATCGAAAATTCGTGATCTAGTTGCTTGCACGACGCGAGAGAAGGAGTTTCGCAACACATTGCCTGAGCCCAACACGATCGCAAGGATCAACAAGACTCGGCCATATCTCTCGAAAATATCTGTCCTTACAACATACATTTTTTTTTTTACCTCCGAATTTATTTCAAATCGCCAGTTGCGTAGAATTCGGAGGCTGTTAGAGCTCCGGGTGAATCCGGGTCACTCCGGGGCATCAAATCCCCAACCTCATCGGCACTTTGCATCAAACCCCCTTGCGATTTACGGGCAGAAATTTGGATTGACGCTGTAATATACACGGGTACTTTATTTTCAAGTATTCTGACTTCATTCTCATTCTATTGTACTAAAATTCAACATGGTCGCAAGTGCCAAAGCTATCCAAGCCCTAGGGAAGTTTGCTTCGTGCGATGTCAGTTCATTCTATATAACGCGTATCTTCACAAAGTGTCCTTACTCACAGAGGAGAATTGCAGATTGGTGATGCCCTTGTTAGTCTGGGCCTCCGTCATGGAGGATACCTTTCCGGTCTCAAAATGTTCAGCCCAGGGACAAACGGCGCAGTAGCCAAGATCTTTGGTCCGGCGTACACAGTTCGCATGGTACCTACAGCCGACAAGACCTCACCAACACCACCTCATCATTTTGCCGATGCCATTCCAAAGGGCAGTGTGGTATTTGTTTCTCAGCCGAAAGGTCTGATCAGCGCATGCTGGGGAGGCTTGATGAGCACGCGAGCAAAGAAACTCGGAGCTGCTGGTGTTGTGATCGATGGTCGCTTCCGTGATATCACTGAGCACCAGGAATTGAATATGGGTATTTTTGCCCGGGGAACCAGCATCCTCGGATCGAACACTTTTACACGGTCGTCGGAGCTCAATGTGCCTGTCCAATATGAGAACGTTGAGGTTGATGAGAAGGTTACTGTTGTGCCTGGTGATTATATCCTGGGTGATCAGGATGGCGTTGTCTCTATTCCTGTCACCCACATTGAGGAATGTGTACGTCTCTGTCAGGAGCGGTATGAGGTGGACCAAAAGACATTGGAGTGTCTTGAGGCCGGTGAGGAGATGGGTCCTACCATTAAGAAGCTTCGGAAATGAATCACTTTCTGGATAGAAAGGCAATTAAGGCTCTTTCGGGGTCACCTTAGTGTTTATTTCCTTAAAGATGTATCTATTCTTGCCTCAAATTAGAAGTGTCAAGCTCATTTGTAGCTGAATTGGCATAATATCAAATATTTTATAGACCTGAACCAATTTAGTCATCATGCCCGTACCCCGGGCCAAGCCTTTGATTTCCCCCGTGGCTTTCCTCCAGGGCTAACATGAAGCTCACTCGCTGATTCATCAAAGATCTGATATCTCCAGAACTCTTCCTCTTACTTTTCAAGGCAAAACGGAAGAAGCTCCCCCTCCTAGGAAAGTCCGAGCTGCATGTCGACAATGTCGACCAAAGCGCCTCAAATGCGATGGGGGCATACCTTCCTGTAGTGCCCGAGCAAAGGTCTCGTGCGGCGATGCCCGCGGCGGCAACAACCATTTCTATATTCCCTAATGGTGCTGAACTCTCGACGCCTGTATGATGGGTAGGGTGTTAATATCAATTAACGAGACCAATCTTCTGGGGTCTTGCATATTAACCTGCTAGTCGCTTGCGGTATATCGAATTCCCATTTAGCCTAGCTTTCTACACCCAAGCCCTTCGGTGCAAATTGAAGTATTGAGAAATATATGACAGTACATTTCTATTAGGATAAAGGCCTGGTTGTAGTACCCGTGTTGGAAGTCTGCTGTATATATTGTGACCTTGCGCTGCTCTAAGCATGGTCAATAAATGTTTGCGGTTTGAGCCGTGTGAACGAACCTAGATAACCCTGATTTCGGCCGATGAGAAGACCTATACTTCGAATGCTATGATCGTATGAAACATGTATAAGCCTAAATCACTTAGAAAAATATATACGCAGAGCCAAGGAGCCAAGAAGCCTCGAGGATCAATCTAAATCCCATTGAACTCGCACTAGCCTTCCCGATCCTGTACTTCTAGCTCAATATCTCATCCTCAATCTCCTTCATAGAAGCCCACATTACGTCACCGACATCCACCTGGCCAACTCCCTTCGGGCCTACGGGATCAGAGAATATACCGGAACCCAGCAGCTCTGGTTTCCAGATCGGTTGCATGAGATGAATGAATACCCTCCGAGGACTCAGCTTCATCTAGTCTTTTGTTCATGTGAACGTGTACGAAGCGAATGACTAGGGCCACCAACGCCACTAGGAATGCTATCGCAGCGGTTGCGCTTCCTCCTGGAATGTACCGAGGCCCTGAAGAGGATGGCCACATATAACTGCCATAGATTGAAGCGGTATTTCCAATCATATTTGCAATCGCGATTGATGCAGACCGTTTGACCAGCGGCCGGGGGAAGGAATTGGCGACCCAGGCGATGATAATTTGATATGCAGACACCGCTCCCATAGGCATCCTTATGATCGTCAGCCATGTAAAGAACATAATCATAGGTGACTTACAGGAACATGGCGAAGAACTTGGCTCCGATGTTTGTTGTCACAGTGGCAATCACACCTCCTACCACACTGACCATCATCAAACAGATGATATGTAGGCTGCGATCGTTGGTTTTGCCAGATGTCCAGGTCACCAGCAGTGAGACAAGGAATGTTGCGATCCATACAGGTGCGGTGATTAGAAGGGTTTCAACTTTGCCATATCCGAGCGTCTGCACAATAGTCGGGAAGAAGTATTGGAAGTTTTGCGACAAGAGCGAGACATGCTGCAGCAAAATGAAAAGATAGATGCGCTTGTCCGCAAACACCAGCCCTAGGGCTTCCTTGATACTGGTTGAGCCGACCTCGTCGGCTTCTCCTGCATCATGCATTAGACGCCACTGCGCATATGCTTGTTCCTGTTCGTCTAACCAGGGAGTCGAAGCTGGGTAATTTGGAAGAAAGACCCTACAGAAAGTCAGCCTAAGGGTAGAAGCTAGGTACCAACTATAGATAAGACTCACGTAGCGAGCACGGATATTCCCACGGTGATAACTCCCTCGATGATGAATAGCCATCTCCACCCGGCGATTCCATGCGCGCCGTCAAGATTGCCTAGCACGCCTGCTCCGATAAGACCACCGAAAGCATTGGCCAACGAGCTGCCAGAATAAAACCATGCAATACGATGACTCAACTAAGCGAGTAGGTTAGATATGGTCCTTCGCCACTGTGGAGGGGCCGCGGAATCACCTCCTGTCGGGTATACCAACTCGACCTATACAAACTAAATCAGCATCTTCCTACTCGCCGCTCTCCTTGCTTGACCCACATTAGCATGACGGCACCTGGAAAAAAAGGCGCTTCGACAAATCCAAGGAAGAACCGTGTCGCAATGAGTCCAGAAAACGACTGAATGGCTGCCTGGCAAGCGGAAATCATACCCCTATGGAACGAATTAAGCACCCCAAAGCTTGTTAATCTTATTGAAATATACCATACCAGATGGCCATTGCGATACCCAGAAACAGTGAAGGTCGAACACGAGTTAGGACCAGATTGGATGGAAGTTGCATCAGTAGATAACCGACAAACAAAATACTCGTGGCAAGATTGTAATCGGTTCCTTCCATGCCGAGGTCTTCTTCAAGTGTACCAAGACGAGCCTGTGATAAATTGCTAAAAGAAACTGCTATTAGGGCTCAATATCCTATATAGCTTCTGTAACCAGTGGCACCTACTTTCTGTCCAGGAAGTTTAACAGATACATGAGAACAAGAAAGGGCAAAAGGTGCCAGTCAACCTTGCGAAGAAGACGTTGGGTCATACTTCGATGCCATTCTGGACTTTTGGAAGCATAAGCATGGTAGAGAGCATCCTGTTCCAGGACAAGGCCCTTATCAGATATTTCTTGTTCCTCTGCTGGCTTTGTCATAATTTTTCGTTCGTTATAAGACTCGACTTGTACTCAAAACGAGAAGCACTACACTGTGTAGGGTTTAGCGGAGGCCACACAGGTTATAAAGAAGTTGTTGGGTAGCGCATTGTACGTGACTGATCAAGCGGATCGGCGCAACTCCGGGAATTGACCAGGTACCCCAGGAATAAGGTAGAGAAACCAATAGCGACTTTGAAAAATAGCCTGAGCTGGGACATTTGCCTTGTCTCATTGGGTATAAAAGGGAAATTGTTTTTGACCCCAACGCGGGGAAGCAAGTCAGCTCGGGGTAGCTTATCCCGAGTGTCCCCCAAATAGCCGAATATTCATTATCTCCATCCTTTAAAGGAGTCTGGTCTTGATTGTTAGCCACTGAATTATCTTGCAACTTGACATACAACTTGCTTCCCGCATGGCCCACGAGTCGAAAGAGGTTGCAGCCATTTATGCGACATTTATGTGTTTCATGTCGACAGCCCAAGAAGGGTGATACTGCATAAAGAAAATATTTGATAGCCGTTCTCTTCTCAGTTACTAGTAGCTAGCTCATTTCAACACATGGTTTCTTGAACAGGTTATGATGCCTTTGCTCGTTCTATGTGTATGTTTCCGCGTTCCGAGGTTTTCTCTTTCCTAACCCCCTTACTATCTTTGCAATTTAATCATTTAGATAGTTTCCATCCATACTCATACTCGTCTCGGCGAAAAGAAAAAGATTTCCAAATCATATCCAAAGAGCACTAGTAAGTGCATATGACAAACATGAAAAACACTCTATTTTTCTTCCCAGCCGAATCTTGTTTAGACTAAATAGCCATCCTACTCCGATGTCGGTATTACCAAGCCCAACTCAACGGGGTCAGACCGACAATTCCAAACCAAGCGATTTGAAGTCAAATCACACTGTGATGTAACACGCATCAACCTTGCAAATGAGGTATTTGGATTTAGTTGGTCCAGCTCGATTCAGACAAACTCGGAATTGTCGTATCCTATGGAACCGAGCACTGATAGTGATAACCTAAGCGTTCGCAATCAACTGGTGCGAATCACCGTTGCAATTTCCTGTGCGGTTTGATTTGATACTATATCTGACTGGGTATTTGGACACGGTATTCGACAAATTCTAGTTAACTAGTTAACTAGTTACGTTAACGTATTTCACTACCGAGTCGGCCACACCACCGAGTCGGCCACCCCACCCAAAACGCGTCAATTAATTTTAACCCTTTATCTTCAACCACCCACTATGCCACCAATTCGCTCCCAAACCTCTAGAAATTCAACAGAGCAAGAGGGTAGGATTCTTTTAGCCATTCAGGCTTTTAAGAATAAAGAAATCTCTTCTATTCGTGAAGTGGCGCGCCGATTTAACGTACCACGTTCAACTCTCTAAGACAGACTACGCGGTCTTCAACACCGCGCGATTTCTCGCGCAAATTCGCATAAATTAACAGAGGTTGAGGAGGAATCTCTTCGAAAATGGATTCTCTCTATGGATTCTCGTGGAGTAGCCCCCCGCCATGCTACTGTACGAGAAATGGCGAATCTTCTCCTCGAACAGCGTGGAACTACCCCGGTTCTTTCGGTCGGCGAAAATTAGGTTATGAAGTTCGTTAAAAGAAACCCTCTTCTTTTATCCCGGTTCTCGAGACGTTATAATTACGATCGCGCGAAATGCGAAGACCTAAAAATCATTCGAGAGTGGTTCGATCTTGTTTAAAAAATAATCCTTTAATTTAGAATCGACCCTAATGACGTTTATAACTTCGACGAGACTGGTTTCACGATGGGGTTAATCGCTACGGCGAAGGTGATCACGAGGAGTGAACTCTCTAGTCGGCGCTCAGTTTTATAACCTGGAAATCGTGAATGGGTGACTACTATTGAGTGTACGAATGCTTCGGGGTGGGCCCTCCCTCCGTGTGTGATTTTTAAAGGTAAAGTCTTCCTCGAATCTTGGTTCGACGGCCTTCCAGATGACTGGCGGTTTAAAGTTAGTCCGAATGGATGGACCTCCGATGAAATTGGACTTCGGTGGCTCGAAAGGCTCTTTATTCCGACGACTTCTTTACGTACGAAGGGGAGGTATCGACTTCTAGTACTCGACGGTCACGGAAGCCATTTAACCCTAAAGTTCGATAAAATATGCGAGAAAAATCATATTATACCGATCTGTATGCCTCCGCACTCCTCTCATCTTTTACAGCCTCTTAATATCGGTTATTTTGCGGTGTTAAAACGATCATATGGTCGGCTAGTTAAGATAAAAATGTGGAATGGGATTAACCATATCGATAAACTTGACTTCCTCGAAGCATACCCCCTCGCACGAATTGAAGCCTTTAAATCAGAGACTATTAAAAATAGCTTCGGAGCAGCTGGCTTAGTACCTTTTACACCCGACCGAGTGATCTCGAAGCTAAATATTCGTCTTCGAACACCGACCCCCCCCCTCCGAGCCGGGGGAGCGAATCGAGTCGGAATTTTACACTAAAAACACCAGCTACAGAGAAAGAACTACGTCGACAGGCTTCGTTAATCAAAGCTTTACTTCGTACAAGATCTCGAAGTCCGCCTAGCCCGTCAGATCGTGCATTAAACCAGCTTGTGAAGGGCTTCCGTCTTACAATGCAAGGTGCTATCTTACTGGCGAAAGAAAACAAGGAATTACGCGCTGAAAATGAGAAGAAGAAGCAAAAGCGCACCCGATCTAGAAGGCATATACCTTCCGAAGAAGGCCTCTCAGTTCAAGAAGCCTCTACTTTAATTTTACAGACGGGGGAAGCAGTTGAACCACCTCCCCCCAGCGCCAATATACAGGGAGAATCGGCTATTCGGCCACGTACGCGCCCCCCCGGGGGTGTGGAATATGCAGGTTGCCAGGGCATAGAAGAGAAACCTGTCCAGATAGACCGATTAGTTAGTTGAATTAATTTAATGGCGTTTTCGTTGAAATAATTGCAATTAAAATTCATAAGTTAGATTGGGTGGCCGACTCGGTGGTGTGGCCGACTCGGTAGTGAAATACGTTAACTAACGTATTCCACTACCGAGCGGCCACTACCCCCGAGTGGCCATCTCTAAAACACGTAGTAAATGCGATAAATTACAGCTTAATATCTCAACAACGGTAGTCTATATAGAGCTTTCCTTATAACATAATATTTTTTAGGTGATATCTAGTCTCTTTAGAGAGTTTCGAGAAATTTGATGGGTCGGTGACTGAGATATATCTATTTCTAGATTTTGGTAACGTAATTTTCGGTAATTTTTGAAATGATAGTAATATAGTCTTCTAATCTTTTTGAAAATCAATACATGCTACTAGAAATGCTTATCGATACCTATCCACTAATAGTGAAAATTAAGTTAACTTATAGTTGTTGAAATAATCTATCGCATTTACTATGTGTCTTGGAGATGGCCACTCGGGGGTAGTGGCCACCCCACCCAAAACGCGTCAATTAATTTAATCCCTTCTTCTTCAACCACCCACTATGCCACCAATTCGCTCTCAAAGCTCGAAAAATTCAATTGAGCAAGAGGGTAGGCTTTTATTAGCTATCCAGGCTTTTAAAAATGGAGATATCAGTAATATTACTCTCGCTGCTCGCACTTTCAATGTGCCGCGTTCAACTCTCCGCCGCCGCCTTAGCGGCGTCCAAGACCGCGCGACTTCTCGCGCTAATTCGCATAAATTGACAGAACTTGAAGAGGAATCTCTTGAAAAATGGATTATCTCTATGGATTCTCGTGGAGCAGCCCCCGGCCCTCTTCCGTACGAGAAATGGCGGATCTTCTTCTTCAACAACGTGGAACTACCCCGGTTCTTTCGGTCGGCGAAAATTGGGTTACGAAATTCGTGAAACGACATCCTCTCCTCTCCTCCCGATTCTCGAAACGGTATAATTACGAGCGTGCGAAATGCGAAGACCCTAAAATCATTGGGGAGTGGTTTAATCTGGTTCAAAAGACGATCCTTCAATTTGGAATCGACCCCGATGACGTTTATAACTTTGACGAGACCGGTTTCGCGTTAGGATTAACCGCGACCGCGAAGGTTATTACGAGAAGTGATATAACCGGTCGGCGTAAGACTTTACAACCTGGAACTCGCGAGTGGGTGACAGTAATTGAATGTACGGGTGCTTCTGGCTGGGTGCTTCCTCCGTGTGTGATTTTTAAAGGCAAAGTCTTCCTCGAATCTTGGTTTAAAAGCGTCCCGAATGACTGGCGCTTTGAAGTAAGCCCTAACGGTTGGACTTCGGATGAAATTAGACTTCGTTGGCTCGAAAAGCTCTTTATTCCTTCGACTTCTTCGCGTACGAAGGGGAGGTATCGGCTTCTAGTACTCGACGGTCACGGAAGCCATTTAACACCGAAGTTCGACGAAATCTGCGAATAAAATGGTATTATACCAATTTGTATGCCTCCGCATTCCTCTCACCTTTTACAACCTCTCGATATCGGCTGTTTTGCGGTACTAAAACGTGCGTACGGTCGGTTTGTTGAATTCAAAATGCGGAGTGGGATAAATCATGTCGATAAACTTGACTTCCTCGAAGCATACCCACTTATACGAATTGAAGCTTTTAAATCAGAGACTATTAAAAATAGCTTCGGAGCAGCTGGTTTAATACCTTTTGCACCCGATCGAGTGATTTTAAAGCTTGATATTCGTCTTCGAACCCCGACCCCCCCTCCGAGCCGGGGTAGTGATTGGGACCCAAAAACCCCTTCGAACTACGTCCAATTACAAAAACAAGCTTCGTTAATTAAAGCATTGCTTCGTATAAGATCAAGGAGCCCTCTAAGTCCTCTCAATTCCGCTATAAACCAGGTTTTAAAGGCGTGCCAGATCACTATGCAATCCGCCGCACTTCTTGAGAAAGAAGTAAGCGATTTACGCGCCGCCAACGAGAAGCAGAAGCAAAAGCGCACTCGATCCCGAAGGCAGATACCCGCCGAAGAAGGCCTCTCAGTTCAAGAAGCATCTGCATTAATTATGCAGCAACTGGAAGCAACTGAAGCACCTTCCCCCGCCGCCGGCATACCTAGAGAATCGGGTTTACAACCACGTACAAAGCCCCCCCGGGGATGTGGAATATGCAGATTGCCAGGGCATAGAAGAGAAACATGTCCAGATAGACCAATTAGTTAGTTGAATTAATTTAATGGAGTTTTGGTTGAGAAAAATGCATTTAAATTTAATATGTAGGGTTGGGGTGGCCACTCGGTGGTTGTGGCCACTCGGTGGTGAAATACGTTAGTTAATAGTTAGTTAGTTAGTTATTGTACAAATTGATGCCTGGCTGCCTTAGTGCCTCTTTAGGAAGATGTCAGTTAATGCCTGAGGCAACTTTTATATTTGCTGACGTCACGATATGCAATCTGACTTGGATTATGGACTAGATCCACCCTGGAAAGATCGAGATCATCAATATGACTTCAGATGTGACCTTATCAATGAGAAAGCCAATAAAGATCCACCAGAAATGAGCTCTGCGGGGGCGACTCACATTTAGGATGATCGAATTCGGCAATGACGATAGCATTCCATGCTAAAGCGAATCATTATTCCAGGAAGGGCTAAGAATCATACAAAATGCGGAGTAGATCGTAATAGATTTTTGATTAGAGAGACCTGGTTTCCTATAAAAAGCTGGTCCATCTGGAGTTGCTTCAATTCCCAACCAACGTCTCTACAACTTATCTACATCTCTACAACCTCTCTACATCTCTACAACCTCTCTACATTTTACTATCACTATTTCATAATGGACAAAGTCCAAGGACTCGCTTCCAAGATCGGAGGTGGCAAGGGCCAAGAAATCATTGACAAGGGTGAGCTTCAGTGTCGATAATCGCTTAGCATTGAACTTCAACAAGCTAACGGCATCAGGTATTGGTGCCGTGGAGAAGAAGTTCAGCGGTGGTGACGGCGGTGGTGACCCCGCGAAGAAGCTTACTGATACAGGCCGTGAGCAGTTGGAGAAGAATGCGTATGATTTCCTAGACCTTGACCGAGCAAAGGCAGCGCTGATTCCATTTACAGAAAGGGCATCCCCGACAAGTTCTCTCACTAAAACACTAAAACATGAAGACTGGCTGTTCTACCTTAGCACAAGACCTATGAAATGCTTAGGCAAATGATAATGAACATATTACCAGAATAACAATGACTAAATGATGGCCAATATGGTATCGAATTTCAAAAAGCGAGAGTTGAATATTGAGGTGTAGTGGAAGACCGTCATTATCGCTGCAAGTTGGACAAGAACCCACCCAGCCCTGCCCCTAGGCCTCGACGGGTGTACATGGTGTTCGCTCGACACAGCTGGAGCTGAGCGTTGATGCGTTCGTTCGCTGCTGAGTCAGTCCTGCGCATATTCGCTATCAGGCGCTCATAGTACTTCTGGGCTGGTTCATATTCTTTAGCATTGAAGTGTAAATTGGCCAGCAGCTCCAGTGTGGCTTGCGTCTCGGGGTTGTCTTTGCCTTTGCGATGTTCGACCCAGTTCAAATATCGTATCAACCAGGGGAACGCTTCCGCGGCACGATTGTTGGTGAGGTAACCTGACGCATAGCCGTTTTGCAGAGCGTACATGACGCCAATATTGCCCACGATATCCATCGTCAACGGATGATCGTGCCCTAATGCTTCCTCTGCACTGGCCAGAGCCCGGCGTAGCGTCTCCGAGGCCTCCATGCTCTGCTGCATAAAGCTTTGTGCTCGGCCGTGGAGAGAGAGAGCACGGATGGTAGACGGGTGTCCATGACCCAAGGCAGTCCGAAGCTCTTGGTAGACTTGTAACAACATCTCCAAGGCCTGTTGTACATCGGGCTGAAAACGCATAACAATCAGGGTAGTTGCGTTCCCAGATTGGTTGCTAATGATATACTCCAGCCCGTCCAACACAGATCCGAATACACGGATGTGGGTTTCTCCAAGCAGACGTTTTAGGCTGTCTGTCAGCTTTTCTGCAGTCATGACAGCATTTTCCCGGCGACCAAGCGCATTGTAAGTCATCCCCAATCGGCGCCGGGTGTCACAGGTGTCCAAATGGTCTTCGCCGATAGTCATTTGCTGACGGGCCAACACGTTGGCGCAGACTGACTCCGCCTCCTGATACATGCCCTGCTGGCACAATACCTCTGCCGCCAAGCTTTCCGTCTTCATTGCCAGAGGATGCTTTGCCCCAAAGACGCGTTGGGCATTTTCGGAAACCCAATGACACCATTCACTTGCTTTCTCCAAGTAGTTGGTCTCCAGTTCCACTTCAGCTAGATTGTATGCCACTGACAGTGTACTGAAATGATCGGGACCAAGGCTACGCAAATGCTCCTGGAAAATCTCATATTCGACGGTTCGGGCTTCGTCCCATCGAGCCCGATTTTTGAGTTCTGCAGAGCGAACAGATCGCGGGTCATTATCCAGAGCATTGAACATCACTCCTGTAACCCTCTGCGCTGGAGATGGGCGACCCTGGCCTTGGTATGGGGTACTACTATTCGAATGCATGCGAGGTGGTACTGGTGGTGGAGATGAAGCAGACAAAGGCACTGATTGTGGAATGAAGCCTTGCTCGGACAAAAGCGCCTGATCGACCAGCTGTTTGATGTTTCCTTTGATCAAACGATACATAGGACCCCGAGCGCCCACCTTGCACATCTGCGAATGGTCTGCGTCGAGCTTGAGTTGGGTTTCGCGTAAACCGGACAACCCGAGAACCGCGGACTCCTCATCAACCACAAGCTTATCAATATTAGCTTAGGACCAGTGTGACCACGGAAGCCGCTTACATGACTGATAGACGCTGGTCCAACTCCCCCTATTTGCACCTCTTTCCCTTCAATGAAGCTAACAACACGATAATCTTCAAGTTGATGTCGGAACCGATCTGTCATTTGGCGCGTGAAAAGTGAATTGTGCTCCAGGCAGTCGAGAAGGTCATTGCTAGCGTGGCCTTTGGACACAAAGCGGGCCACTCGAGCTGCGATTTTCCCCAGTTCCACAGCCTTTGCGCCACGATGAGGTGTCCCAAAAAACACGAGACCAGAAGTTGCCGAACGAATAGAAGTATATTTTGGATCTTCTTTGGCATTGAGAAGTGCCTATTATCAAATCCGTTAGGCAGTCCCCCCCCCAAAAAGGGATTATGTCTGACCTGTTTGATCACCAACCCTCCTAAGCTATGTCCAATAAATATCACTTTTGGTGGAACAGAGCCCTATGCAAGTTAGTGATCCATTCAAATCTCTAAAGCATGGGAACATACTCACCATCTGGGGACCACGTTCCATATCCAACAAATTCAATAGAGTATTCGCGTGGTCCTTGATGCTTGCCGTTGACATGGTCTGTGGATGAGTGATATTTGAATTGTATCCGTAGACAAAGACGCGCGCGTATGGAATGTCCTCAGCTAGGAAATCCCTCGGCCAGAACTTGCCATTGCTATGCGTCCATGTCTGGAAAGGATGATCGTTTCGACCACTTGGGTTCAGGCCATGTACGAAGACAAAACTGAAGAACTCTTAGAATGTTTCTTTGGGTAGATCAAAGCTTACATACTCGACCTTATGCGATTCAAGAGGAGAAAAGACCTCCTGCAAAAATGGAAACTCATACTCCCCCGCGTCCTAGAATTTGTTTAGAGTGCCATGACATAGGTATAGATAGAACCCAGGCCTTACCATTCTAAATACCGAAGCGCTACCGTGAAAGAGCTATTTGGAAAGGTCAATAAATGGTCGTTGGGTTCAAAACGGAAGAAAAAGAGAGGGATAAAAGTGAATAACACGAGGCTGACAGGCTAAGGATGCTCCTCACCTGATAGGCAGTGCTTGGCGTATATGAAGACATTGGAAGTAAAAGGTAATTAGACTAGATGGAACCAATCAAATTAAAAGATCGATTTCGGTAAAAATTGCCTTGTGCAGATTACTTCGTACGTGGCTTTGCCTCTATTGGCCGTGATAGAAGACGCTGTCAGCGGGGCTATCCGGCGAGATGCATCACACCTGAGCACACACATGGGATTGGTGGAGTGTTTCAAGGCTTGGTAATGAGGGAAGCAATCATTTCCATTTTACGCGCGATGTTGATCTTGATCTCGCTCAGCCCCCTCTCCCTTCGAGGCCAAGTTTTGTAAGCATGGGGCATAAAACAGGGTTCCGTGCCATGCCCCATTTGCAGTTCGTGATGCAACCAACATCCACAATAACAAAACAGCACCACTGAAGGCCTTCGTAGTCAAGTTAGCATCATTTTGGAGGACATAAAATGAGAAAGCTCGGTGGACATACGGTACCGAGAACTTTAAAGAACATGATGTCCATTTCAATGCCCAGTTGCATCGTGTTGGCGGCATACACCCCAAGCGGGAAGGTAAATCCCCACCAACCCATATTAAAAGGAAAGGGAGACCTGTATAGAACGGTAGCTAGGGCGAACACGAGCCAAATCAAGCCGAAGCTCCACATGAGCAGGGATATAAAGACGCCTAAGACGTATGCCATCTGGCCCGTGATAGGGTCCAGGAATTGGGAATCCTGTAATAGCACGCGTGCTACTTTTCCGATATAAAGGATGCTACCAGCATATTAGCTAGAGTCTCCGGGAAAATCAAAAAATATGCTCACCCGAACCCACCAAAGCCAAGAGGCCCCAGGGGTAGAAAACAGCTCACAACTATTTCCCTCGGTGGAAGCTTATGCACTGCAAGCCGCTGATAATAGATTACCAACACCGCAATTGCCAACGGAGTGCCCATACCCCAGAGAATGAACGAGACGAGAAGCGTTCCTAGCGCATGTGGTTTGTCTGGTAAGATAATAGCAACTTCTGCGCCAGCACCCGCCGCCACAATAGTTGCTGCGATTGGCAATAATTGAATTGCAGTTATCCTGTCTAGGGAGGTGATGTAGCGCTGAGATATCCTAATCAGATGTCAGTATCCCAAACATTGGTAACATTGGTTTTTGCAGGACTGTATACTGACAAGATGAAGGACATAGACAGAGTCACAGAAGCCGCAGCTACCACATCTATCATCCATAAAACCCATACAACTGTTTTGGCCCATTCTCCCCAGACGGGCACGCAAACGAACACCCACATCTCGATGAGGGTCGCAAACCCCATTGGGATTGTCGCCAAAAACAGTGAATTGATGGGATCCTGGATCATCACGTTCCATATTTCAGGATATAAGGTGTATCGGAGAACAGATGTAACGGAAGCTAGAATAAAGAACACGATATTGAGTAGGAAGAAGACAATCGACAAGTAATATAGCACTGGAGCATCAAAAGGGACCGATATCATCAACACTGAAACAATGCCAGTGCCCATAGTGATTGCAAACCATCTGTACCTAAAAGTCAGCACCTACATGTAGTCTCTAAAAAGGGAAGAACATACGACGGACTGAAATTTCGCACGATGCGTCTCCATCCTACATTGTATTTCACCGGATCTTCGGCACGTAGCTTAAGTGATTTCGCCATGGGAAATGAAATTCACAAAGTGCTGAGAATAGTCTTGATGAGCAGAAAATGGGATTTTGTAGATGGACGGCTGGGGCACCAGTCCACCAGTCGGCCGAGTGCGGCTTATCTTCATACTATATATTATTCAGTCTTTAAATCGAGTCTAGAACCATGAGATATAAATCATAAACCCACCATAAATTAGTGCCGTCTAAGATAGTAGAAGAGATAATTTACTCTGAGTCTGGATTATGGCAGGCTTTGGGGTCCATCGCGCCAACCAGGGGCTTTGCTGACAGAAGGCTAACCAGCTGCCATCAACATTTATACATACATGTATGTAGTCTCTTAAAGACCTAGAAATCGCTCGTATCAAAGGTGCCCTGGTAATAATACTTGGGGAGAGATAGCCGTTATATTATAGATAGCCTACAAAGGTCCCTCTAAGCGGCCCTAGAAAGATAATAACAAAGTGGGTATGATGCCGCGCTAGAATTTCTCCACGGAATGTACGAGCGATTTAGATATGTGTCTTAGAGTAGCGCATATATCGAGTTCATAAACTATCCGCTTTATAATGGAGAAATAATCTCATGCCCATCAGGGCTTGTGTACGTGTTGGTGCGATGGACCCCAAAGCCTGCCGTACTAGATGAAAGTAATTGGATTGGATCGTATGAAGAACCTCAACGCATTTGCTTGACGTATGTAAATTTAAACCACGGGCCATCCGCTTGAGAAATCGATCTGATTCCACCCAAAGAGTTTCTGGCTATCAGAATAGCCTACAGTGGTGTCAACATAGTGGTAGTAAAGCACTGGGCCGAGGCTAGGATCAGTATACACGCCCCTGAGAAATGTTAACAATATTCGAGTTTGCAGTACGATCTAGTTTGAGAACTTACTGTCCACCAGGACCATAGACTGTGCCGTGACTTTCTAGAACAACTGTGCCACCTCCGCTGATACAAGCGGTACCCGCTTTATCGACCTTTAGTGGATGGTTAGCGCAAGTGTCCAAAGCAGCGAAAATCTAGGGTAAAATACAAATCCGGTAGTAGGTGAGGTCGATCGGCAGACCTTGATCTTGTATTCCGCTCCGCTGGCGGGGCGAGATGTGTCATAGCCACAACAGATACCGGCAGAGAAAAAGAGATAGTAGTAGTTTCCATATTGATACATGTAGGCACCCTCCACAGCATGTGTTCCAGAGGAGTCATACGCCAGATTGTAGGACGAAGATGCGACTTTAGTGGCATCTGAGCTCATTGGAGCCTGGTAGATATCGTGCCAAAAGGAGCCAAAATTCATGTAGTAAGTGTCACCAGCTTTAAGCAAATTACCGTCAATAGCATTGTACGCACTAGTAGATGACGACGCAATACCAGTTCTTCCACGGTCAGTCCAGGAGCCAGACTCCATGGTTGCAGATGTGGCTAGTCCAAGGGCCGAATTCTGTGAACCAAAAGTTGACACAGAGTAATAAACATAGTAAAGACCATTCACAAAGTGGGCATCGGGGGCCTGACAGAAAAGTGAGCATCGAGTATGTTCGTTTCTCGCAGAAGGATTATCCTTACCCACAGATCATCATTTCCGGCGAGATCAATAGATGATCCACCGGGCAACATGGACCCAATGGTAGTCCACGGGCCTTTGATAGACGAGGCACTTGCATAGGAAATCTTGTTGCCGGTAGAAAATCGGAAATAAAGATTGTCCGATGATCTCTGTATCAAGGTCGGGTCATGAACGACACAAGCCCCTGAACAACTGCCAGGGTTTGCATATCCTTGCACGAGGGCTGCAAACAGCACCGGCTTGACGATGTTACCAAAATGCATGGAGGTGATTTGTATACTGAGCGAAGAGGGCCGTCGTAGTTATTTATATACATTGGCGATGCCATGCATGAACTATTGGCGGAAATTCGGATCGTTTGACGCGGGTAGTCTTCAGCGAGTATATTTGCATCTAACACAGAAGCGAGGAGAAAAGCAGTTTTGACGGAGCTTAACAATTCTTCAGGAAATGAACTAGCAAGAATTAAAGCCCCGACTGGTGGAAATTCCCGAAACCTATGGGCGCCACCATGCAACCAAAGCACGCCAAGTTCCGGGGAATGCCAAGTACAATACTCCGTAATCCTTTTGTCAATTAGGCAAAAGTGCAAATGCCCAGAGAATATCTCTTGTCGAATAACCTAGTTACAGTCGGTCGTCAAGTTTCAGTTTGGTTAAATGCATAAATGTTCACAACAAACCAGCCATGACTCGTGTCAAGGCCTCATCCTCGGCATGAAAGGCATCCAGCTCATGGGGCGACCGCGTCTCACCTGGAGGGGTTAACCCCACATTTGCTCCGGTGGCACTGTCCGAACCGATTTGAGGGTCAAAGTAGAATCCACCTGCAATCTCGAAGAAGCTGCTCAAGTCTTCGCAGACATTGGATTCAGGACCAGCTACCATCCCGGGTGACATTGGCCAGAAAGCGTTAGACGAGAGCTGAGGAGTAGTCGCCCCAGATGTTTCATGGAGGCCGGGGGTACAATGCGCAGCAGCAGACTCTATTGTGGTTGATCCTGGCGTTGTATCCCATATACCGTAGGTCGAGCTCAACTTGGATCTAGCATGCGGCTGAAGCTCAGATGGCTCTTTCTCTTGCTTGGGGTTTAGGGGATGACCTCTAATAGATGATTGTCGCCCACTGTCCCACCTAAGATTCAAGCGAATGCGTTTCAAACCGTGAAGAATCTTTTGCAGCCTCCGAGAAGTACGGGCACGGGTTGCTGACCGGCGAACCATGTCCACAGCTGTATAAAATTCGGGTCGGCAAGCATGGCTGAAACGCGCCGGGGCATGCAAAACGGCTAAGAAGAGGGCAGCAAGGGCAGATAAGAGAAAATAGTTGAATGGTTCCGGGCGCTGGAAATATATATTGGAGACACGGCTGAAATAGTCCAGCATATGAACAGTGCTCTTCGCCGTTTCCACGGCGGTCGACGCACCGGTCACGTTGTCCGCTATCCGCTCATCGCTGAGTAGGTTTTGTCGGTACACAAGAATCCGAAGCTGATTTGCCTGTAGAGCAAGAAGAACTTGAAGCATCATAGCTCGATCGGTGTGCTCTGTTCCAGCGGGAGAGCGCCATGTTGGATCAAAGCGCAACTCACTCGGAATGGAATGGATCCATTGCTGAACCTGAGCGTCCAAATAAGCGCAACCATCGGAGGTGGCCGCTTGTGATCGGTTGGGCCATCCAACGACCAGGCCCCAGATCTTTGTACTCAGGCGCGCGTGAGAGATCATGCAAGTCAGATACGGCGTAGAGTGACCTGGCTCGGGCAAGTCGGTGTCAATATCAGAATCTTGAATGGCGAACGGCAAACCCGTGCCAAAGGCACACTTGCGATCTAACACATAGATGCACCAGAACAGTCGGCTTGCCCATGTCCATTCCAATTCGCCCGGGAAAACGCCTCCTGTCTTTTGCCACGTTTCTTGGCGATGAAGACCCAGCTCTGTACTCCCTCGAACCGCCATGCCAATCAAACGCCCGGCGATGACTTCATCATCGCGATAAGAGTGAAAGATCGACTGCGTCAGTTAGTAGGGAACACAAAAAAGATATAAGATACACACCAACAGAGTCAAAATGAGAATTTCTTTCATATCAACCTCGGCAATTTTCAGTCGGCTAGCGAAGCGATCTTCCACACTGTCGGCCAGCTGGGCAGCACGCTCACTGCGACCGTGGGATTCGGCTAGTAGAGCGGTCGCCAACAGAATCTTCAGGACCTGGACATCGCGCGCAGAGAACCAATCCTGATCCGAGGCTGTCAATACAGATGAAGATGCAGTGGCTGAATCACGGGAGCGGTAGAACTCGAGGACATATGCTCGCACTCCATCCAAGTCGATACATGGGTACATCACACCGACGGTGTCCTCGTAGACTTGCACTAAGCGCAATGTTTCATCCACACCTTTGGGGAGCCCAAGATGAGCAATTTCGCCTCCTTCCGACGGCGCAGGACTGGGGGCAGTTGTTGATAGGTCAAGTTCCTCACCGCGATCGTCAATGCTCGCAGCTTGGGATAAAGAGCTTCGAGGTCGAGTGAGCCCAAACTCCGCACTCGTGGGTCCGACATACGTCGGGGACCTAGGAGCATCTAAAATACGGTGCAGACTCCCTGTGGGTGGGGATGGACCGGGAGGTTCAAGCTCATGAACGCGGGCGGAAAGGGTCCGCATTTCCCGCCGCAGTGTCTCCAATTGTTTGTCCACAGCTTGAAATCGGGAATTCTCTCTGGCTCAAGTTAGTGTCATTTTTAGGGAAAGGCAGGAGGAAACATACCTTTCATCCTTAGGGTCAGTCTCCTGCGACGTGCTAGGGGGGCGATTGTAGACACAAGGGATCTGATCACGAGAACATCTCACACAGACCAAACCACCACTACATTTCAGCTTGCGTCGTTTGCATTCATTGCTAGGGCGGTCAGTATCAACAGTTGAATCAAGGTTAAGCAGACTCACCAAGCAACTTGGGTATATTTAGCCCTTTTTCGAGAATCCCGTGGAGATTGGGAACCCATCTCGGGGGAGTTGCGAAGGGAAAGCTCGGAACGCGGAAAGATAAACCGAGAGCCACCCTTGGAGGATGAAATGTACTCTATATATTCAAAGTTCAATAGTCTTAGTTAAATATCTTTTAGACCTTTTTTTTCCCCTTCATATGGACACAGGGGGAAAATTATAATTCGAGTTTCTTACAAGGAAAATTTGAATCCTTTTCGTCTTCGAAATATACATCTTCATAATAAGTTGCTATGATACAGTGCTTCTCTCATAACGCTTCTCTCTCTCTTATTAAATGTGCGACTTCCGGCAGCATTCCGAGTCAGCTAGCCGTGAAGATACATTCTTGTTCGAAGGGACATCGAGCGACGGGTTGGCGACAAAAAAGTCCGCAGGCTTGATCATGAGTTGGAAAATCTCGACGGGCCTATAATAGGTTAGTATGAGGCAAAAAAAGAAAGTGAAAAGACAACATACATCACGGGCCAATCTTCTACACGAGGATTGTGGGTAATGCCAAAGGAATTCCAAACCACCACGTCAGTGTCGACAACAGAGTCACCCCGAAGAACAGCATCCGAGACGCCTTCAACTTCAGTTTGACTCTGTAACGTATAACGACCTCCAGCATAGAGCTCCCCATCGCGATACTTGGTGACCCAAACGTGGTGTTGAGCAAATTGAGCCCGGCGCGCCTGCACCGATGCCGGATCGGCTAGTAGAGTCTGGGTGGCCAGCGGAATGAATTTATACCCCACGGGGTTTCCACTGACAGGATTATTTATGTGAGGATTGATCATCTTGATCGTCCGATTGAGCTGCGGAGCGGCATCGATCCAAGATGCACGCTCGACGGTCTGCTTGGTGATTTGATAGAAATTCCCGTTGGGGTTGGTGACCGTATTCATTGGGACTGGATGAGATTCCTCCACTACGACAGAGTTGTTGGGGCCGTCGATGGCTGGATCAATTCGTACATTGAAAATGTGCTGGTGGTTTTGAGCGAGAACACCACCGCTCACTACATTTCCGTACTCACTGACCTTACCAGCATCGATATTGACCACATTCAAGATACCGGTTGCGCGTGCTTCGACTGTAATGCCAGCTGACTGATCGAATTTATAGGCGAAAACGTATTCATAGTTGGCCAGTGTGATGATAAACTGGACAACAAGTTCCCGATTCCGTGTGACAACTGCGCGACCGGTCCGCCAGTTGGAATGCTTCCAGCCAATCCCATTGTCTTGCTCGTGGAGACAAATCGCGTTCGGAAGAGTCTGGGCGGTACCGTCTGCTTGAGTGATAATGGCATCGAAATATTTAATGACACCGAGACAGTCGCAGCCGAGCGACAGGTTGTTCGCCATGTTCCCGCCGCCTCCATCGCCAAAATCAAACGCTTGTTTCCGGTGGAAAGGGGGTCGAGGGTCAGCATAAGGGACAGTCTAAGCGATGCAATTAGTTGATAGCTTAGGGGGGCGATCCGGGTTTTGAGGGCATACCATTTCGCTGATGGCTAGTCGGTGCATCACACTACGGCCATCGTACGAGACATCATGAATCGTCGCGCCCTCTCGGGGATTGAATGCAACACGGAACCGCCACTTCTGCCATTCTACGAGAGACTCGTTGGTGACTCGGAAGGACGGACCCTCAGGTTGGACCACATTCAGTGGTTTGAGATCCTTGCGAACCCCCTCGGGCATCAGCTCTGGCACGTATTCGGAGGGCTTGCAGTGACCAATGATGTCCCGCTTGAAGGTCTGTTCAAGTAGCCCATCACCTTTGCCGCCTGTCGCGGGTCGGTCTACCCGGATGATCTCCTGGGTGTGGGCGTCCATCACGGGGATGATGGGCAAGGGGAAAGAATAAAAATTAGAGTCTTCATTCCCAGATCGTTTGTCCTGAGCGAAACAAAGGCCTTGGAAAAAGCGACGATTTTCATCGGTGTAATCCAAGCCACCGTACGGCCATGGTTCAATGACAACATCGAAACCTTCAGGGAGATCGAATTCCGACAGTGCTTTCTGAAACAACGGTGATTTCATACATTGATCGACGAGCACATCAAATTCGCTCCTAGTCAATCGTTAGTAAACTGATCCTGAAGCTTCATTTGTCCCCTCCCTTACAGAGTCAAACTGGCATGATGTTCCTTCCCCACCACTGTGTGTTTCACTCGTGACTGTGAAACCACATCGATCACAGATTCATGGAATTGAGGAATCCGATCCGCTCCGATCACATCGTATTGGCACAGAGCGAGACGTGGAGGTCGCGGGGTGGTTGGGCTCAAGCGACCGGCATGTTCGATCGCTAGAAATTCCTGGAGCTGAGCTTTAGGTGGTTCTTGTAGGAAGATCTCCCGAAAGTCGATCACGACATTTGGGTGAATCGATTTGACCACATCGCGGGCCAAATTGATTTCCTCGATGGAGAGAATACTGAGTGGGTGAGGCATGACTGGACAAATGTAATTGTTCCTGGAGGGCCGAGGTTGGGAGCTCAACTTATATTATACATCGGAATCCCGGAATGCTCGGAATCTCGGGAGGTTCCTTGCAAATTCGGAAATGGTTCCGTGATGATAGACAACGGACATAAAATCCACAAAATGCGGGGAAAATTACATACTAAATGATATCTATGAAAAAGATAACTAAGTAATACGAGCTTGTTTTCCTTCTACATATCTATGTGGTCGATAAGTAATGCAGATCATCGCCGTGTACGAGTATTGTGTTTACGATATCCCGTCATTTCCCCTCTTGTGGCCTTTCGAGAGTACATATAGACCCCGGAAGGAAATGACAGACAGTTTCCCCCTCCCCCTTGGACTCGTACCAAATATTTCTATTTTCTATCATCTGCAACCCCCAAGTGCGGAGTATGGATTCCACATCGGAGACCAAAGTGCCCATTCCAGAGAAACACATTAGCGATGAAGATCAACTTGCAGCTCTTGGTCATGTCCAAGAGCTCCGTCGAGGTTTCTCCTTATGGTCAATTGTTTGTCTCCAAATCTCCCTAATGGCCACATGGGAGGCCTTATCCTCGGTTGTCACTGCGGCTCTAACCAACGGCGGAGCACCATGCTTATTTTATAACTAGTAAGCCCACCCAAAAGATGACACTCTTATACCGCAAAGCTGATGGCAGGGCCAATTTAGTGTCATAACCATGATTGGTACAATGTTCATAGTCTTGTCGTTGAGCGAAATTGCCTCCATCTACCCTACGGCTGGCGGTAAGATCAACATTCAACGTACCCAAGTGATGCCCCCATGCTAACACTATTAGGACAATACCACTGGGTCCATTGTCTCACACCAATGACGTACCGCGTTACTGCATCCTGGTTTACCGGCTGGATTTCAATTGGAGGACAGTTGGTGTTTTCCGCTTCCGCAGCCTTCGCAGCAGGCTTGCAGCTACAGGCCCTCATCACCTTGAATCATCTCGACTCATATACCCCAAATAGATGGCAAGGGATGCTTTTCTATTGGCTAATATTAGCCTATTCAACCGCCCTGAATATTTGGGGGTCCAAGGTCTTGCCTCACACCAATACAACAGCCGGTAAGAGGAACACGAGAAAAGAAAAAAAAAAAAACAGATTCTGAGTCAATCACAGGTGTATTACACGTTGTTGGATTTCTCGTAATCGTTGCCGTTATGGGGGCAATGTCCGAGAAGCACTCTGCAAGTTACGTCTTCGCCGAATTCTCCAACACCAGTGGATGGGACAATGATGGGGTTTCTTGGTTAGTAGGACTACTGAGCACTGTATATCCTTTCCTCGGGTAGGACTGTCCTATAAATTTGCAGTGGACTGAAAACTGATTTTTTATTCCAGATATGATGCAGCGTGCCATTTAAGCGAAGAAATGCCAAAGCCATCTCGTAATGTACCATTGGCCATGTTAGGAAGTGTCATTATCAACGGAGTGATTGGCCTGGTGTATGCAATCGTGCTACTATTCTCCCTGGGGGATATCGAGTCCCTTCTCCAGTCCAAGACGGGATTTCCATTCATGCAGCTCTTTTTAAACATTACTGGCTCCCCGGCTGGTGCCTCCGTGCTAGCCCTATGTATCACCTTGATTGCAATGGCCGCAAATGCTGCGTGTGTGACATCTACTAGCCGTACAGCTTGGGCATTTGCACGGGACAATGGTTTGCCATGGTCGGTATTCTTCTCAGAAGTGAGCACCACATTGAAAGTTCCGGTGCGCATGGTGATAGCAGTTGGCTTTCTCCAAATGCTGCTCGGGTTGATCTATCTCGGCAGCTCAACCGCCTTCAACGCGGTATTGTCTATGGCCATTTTGGGAATGTATGCCTCATATCTTTCTCCGATTGTATTCATGTTGATATATGGTCGACGAAGATCAGTACCGACTGTCAGTGGACTCCGATCGGGATCGTTCAGCCTAGGGCCACGATGGGGGCCTATCGTGAACATTGTTGCCATCATTTGGCTCGTCATAGCAATGGTGTTTAGTACTTTCCCAACAGTGCAGCCGGTCACACCGGAAAATATGAATTATTGTATCGTGGTGACAATGGGATGGATGTTGATCGGAGGGCTTTATTATTATCTCTTAGGAGGAAGGAAGAAATTTACAGGTCCCGTGGTAGAGCTGGCAGAGGACCTGTGACTGCTTGTTGAGGCCTGGAGTAATAGTGTTGGAGTTTCTACGACATTGACTCGAATCCCGAAGTCTTTTGCTGACCTTTTGTTTTTAATGCGAGGATTAGCAAAGCTTAATACTCAGGAAATTAACATACTAGCTGAATTTGTGCAATGTTTCTCCGGTTTGAAGCATTCTGGCTACTAATGAAGGGGCGGAAGAGAAAATAAAATCATTGCGATTCAACCTATGGAGAAACACGGGTATTTGTACCCCTGCTGTCTGGAAAAAGGACCGCTGAGTCTCCAAGCAAACCAACAATGTGAGGTGGAATTATCTAACAGCAAGCATAAGATGCTAGTACATATCAATCCTCGTGCGCATTTTCATATCAGATGTTAAGGCCTAAGTTTCGGTTTGCACAATTAAGACTTCCACGTATCGTAACGTATGCTAGGTTCAAGCTGCGACTGTTAGCGAAGTGATGCTGCCAGTGGAGCCAGAAGAGCTGAAAATGTGATTCGACCTTCTCGTAAAGGTGCGAAGCCTCACTCGTGGGCTGGACCCGGCTTTGGTGCTAACACCTATCGAAGGACCAGGGCTTCACAGTTGGTATTCTGATGACTGTGATATAGCGCCTATCCTTTTACTACTTAGATGTGTTCTGGAATAGACATTGTCTATAGACGGGCCGGTGGGTGGGAGCCTGGGTCCTGGGTTGGGTCCTGGTCCGGGTTGTGTGGAAGACTAATCCCAAGCACCTAGAGCCCTCGCGGAAACAATTAAGCAAAAGGCAGAAGCCTTCCGGGCTGCCATCTTCTCACAGCCAGGTAACCCAAGGATAAATGACGTTCGTCTTAGCCTTCCTTATGTTTGTCTTATTTACATCCCTGTATTCATTTGTGCTAGGTATTTACATTTTTCGTTCGAGGTCGACCGATCAGAAACTCCAACGAGGTTCCCGAAACGTCGCCCAGTGGGCTGGTAACCGCTTTTCAGCTGTCGGCGGGCCTGACAGTACTCCCACATAACAGCAATTACTTAGAGCGAGCTACATCGGGCAAATGGATTTATTATAATCATTATCATCAGATGGATTATTTGCATTACCGAAATACCGAGTGAATATTCCCTATTTTAAAACACATGCGCTTGTGCAAGAATTGATTAATTAGGTATTAATAAATACAATGTACAGCATAGCCTAGTTTCTGGCCTAAGCAAGAGACAACCGGCGACATGAGATATCATCCGGCATAGGAGTGTGTCTGGAGATGGTATGAAAGTCATAAGACGCCCGAACCGAATGAGGTTTGCCAGCCAAAATAGGCTTTAGTCCATACTCAAAGTTCATGAAGCACCTGACTCCACATGCAAGAGAGAGGAAGGTGAAGATCAAGGATGCAAAGGCGAAGAGAAGCATCATATCCCTGGTTGGAGTTCGGGCAAGTTGACCATTTCCAAAAAGAACAATGATCCGGGAAAGTAGATAGGCAATTATGGCCAAATGGCAGACCTGTCTCTGTTAGCGAGACTCGGATTAAGCCAATGGAATTGCTACTTACAATGACTAATATCATCAATGGTTTGTGCTCCTTGCGGATAAAGTATACCCCGCAGACTATTACGACTGTTAGGGTTGGTGGAATTGACATGGTTAAGCCAAATTCTGGCTCGACGAAGTGGACATCGATCAAGCCATAATGGAGAACGAAGCAGATAATGAAGAAGGCGCCGAATTTGACAAGAACCACATAAATCTATAACTAAGTTAGCAGCTAAAGACACAAGTAAAGATCACGCACTTACTTCATAGGCGAGATACCGAGCTCTTATACGTGAATCACCCTGCACACTTCGGTAGATGGACCAGGCATACTGTTTGTGTAGTTGGAAGGCCAACCACCATGTTCCAAGGGTGCAAAGCCCGATGAGGATCGGAACTGCAAGTTGAGGGCCACGGATTTGCGGCCAGATGTTTCTACTGATGTCCACCAGAGGTATATCATACATGGCCCGCTGATTAGGCATGGATTCGCAGAAGCCTTTCATGGCCGGATACTGCATGGCCGCGAAGGCCATGGCGTAAACATTACTGACGCAGATCCCGAATAGTAGGATGTTGTTCTTGTGACGCATAGCGTCGACAGAGAGTAAAAATTCATAGATGCAGGCAAACCATACGATTGCTGCGTCAACAGGGACGATGTATGAGGGGGTGATTTGAATGGCCTGTGGGCGCATCCATAGTTGCCATTCCACAAGGATAAAGCTGAGGTCCTGTTAAGACGAGTCCCAGGCCTCCACGGGGGCTGAGACTCACATTTCAATGGCGAGGATTATGAGTGCCTGGGTGGCCATCAGCCCACCGAAGATCCATTCATTGGTGCTTCTGGATGTATACATCTTCGACCGTAGACGTTACATGCAGATTAGGAATTTGAGCTCACATGTGTCTTATAAACTTTTCAAAGTGGTGTTTTTTTCATCCGCGGAGCTTAGGACGAGTGCGACCAGGTTCTCCAGGGATGGCCAATCATAGATAATTATTGTTTGTCGCAAGACCCCAAAAGTGGGGAAATGTCTCGGACACGCAGCGGTATAGGTGCCATGCGACAAAACCCCTTTTTTAGGTAATTTTGGTGCCTGGATACCTGATTATTTCCTCCATGCCTAAATTAAGACCGGTGGAAATATAAAGAGATTTGAATTACTATTACAAAGGGCTTAATAAGCAACGTACCCGAGTTCTTAGCTTGCAACTTGAAAGTATAAGAAGGAGGCGTTTGTATTACTTGATCTTTTATAGATTTTAATGGGGAATTTATTTCAGAAGACACTAAATAACAATCTCGTTTGATTTCTTTTACTAAAGTTACTAGGATATTTCAATTGACTTTGTCTTTGCTTTGGCATGACTTATTATCCGCCTATCAAGAACACTTATAATAACGAACACATACACTGACAATCTTAACTGCATGTACCAATACCCAATTAAAGTACGCAGCCTGGTAGCTGCAGCTTCAGCCAGCCACTAGGTTACAAAGTATGACGTAAGTCTACAGAGTGGAGCATCACGGTGGGGAAGCAGCATTCAAGCCAACCTCTTAAGAGCGACCATTATGGACAAGGCATACTGTAACCTGTCTCTCACTAGATTAGGAAGTTATTAGCAACAAACCAATGAGACTAACGGTTTAAATCATGAAAAACCCTTAGTTAGGTGAAACCCCGCAGAGTTGACAGTTCACCTTTTGCTTGACGGAAACTGATCTGAATATTATCAGTGTCTTAAAGGAAATATATGCAAAAAAAGGCCCGAAAGGGATGAATGATCGATCTATCACAGCAACAGGTGGATCTTCCTCATTGTATAGCCCATAGTAGAATATCTCCGTGTAGGTATGTACAGTATTCTATTTAAAACGGTGGATGGATGAATGTAGCGTATCTGATACTTGAGGTCATTTTACCGTATGTAGTATCCGATAGTGGGTAGAGTAGACCCTACATGAGAGTTCAGGGAGCCTTCGCGACGATCACTTCTAGGAGAGACGGTTTACATGCGACCCTTGCGTATAGCTATGGAAAGTTTGGCTAAAGATCGGCGACTGAACGGTTGCTATGATCATAGCCCTTGTGATAGGTAATATCACATAGCACGCGTAGCAATGTATAAACCACTGCTATTGCCATAGTTTGAATGTTTTTTTCTACCTTTTGAACAATTTTACGTTACCATCGCACATTTGCCACCCAGCTCTAAACATGTCCGTGACGGAAAGAGCAAAGAAGATAATTTCAGAGCAGCTAGATGTGAAGAAGGAAGAGGTAACTTTCACAAAACCTTCATATAAAAGAAGCTATCTTCATCACCGTCTAACTCCTTACCTGTAGATAACAGGAACGAAAAAATTTGTGGATGACCTCGGAGCCGATTCTCTGGATACAGTGGAGCTGGTCATGGCTCTTGAAGAGGTGAAATGTTAATTCAATATTGGTCACTGCGGCTACATGCTAACAAGAAGTATAGGAGTTTGATATCGAGATCCCAGATGAAGACGCTGAGAAGATCGCTACCGGTAGGAAAATGGAGCGTTGGTGAAAAATATGAAATGTGGAACGACTAACGATATTATAGTTCAAGAAGCTATAAATTATATAGAAGCCAATCTAAAATAATCGAGGATTTGCCTTGGAGTCAACCAGTAACCAGATTTTGGAGCCTCCTTAAACAAGAAATGCTCCGTTGAGATACAGAATACAAAGACAATCATACTGAGTAAAATAGTATACAACTGCCCGATAACTGTTTTTGTTTAAAGAATGTACATGTATCTCGCCATTTTCTATGTGGTTGTCAAATTTTGGGCTAAAGTAGAGAGATGGAGGGGTTAATTGTGGATACAAGTCCCGAGTGCTAGAAAGAAGATCGTCAAGCGAGCCGAGCATGCTCGACCAGTTCTATAACGTAACATGGCTTACTATATAAATAGGGTTACGCTGGTTCCTTGTTCAGTCTTATCTTATAACGCAATCCCATCTTCCAGAAAACAAAGATGGTATCCGGAGATTCCCTTCCTTTCCCGTACCCACTAAGTATCGGTACCGACTTATGTCATATTCCCAGAATCCAACGACTTCTGACGGATACACGTCAGAATCAAGTTGACAGATTCAGCCATCGAATTTTCAGTCAGAGAGAATTGCCATTTTTTCAAGAGCGGTATGACGAGGTGTTGCAACTGAGAGAGAAGATCGCATCCAAGACATGTATGGAGGGAAATGGCGATGATGGGGCCGGTATCGATAAACAGCTGCAACACTCCCAATACGAGAGAAAGCTCTGGAAGCTATCAGAATGGGTGGCTGGACGGTAAGCTGCCTTATCTCACTAGCTAAATCTCTTTTGCAAGTTTCGAGAGAGTGGACTGAAGCCCACTAGGTTCGCAGCCAAAGAGGCTGCCATGAAGGCATTATCTCCCCACCGACTCGGTTGGCATCAAGCTGAAGTGTTGACCGTCCATGGGAAGAAGAAGCCAGTCCTGGTTTTACATGCACCACTACCTGCAACTTCTGATACAAGCAAGGAGGATGGAGATCAGCCACTACTGAAAGCACAAGAGGCACAACTCTCGATCAGTCATGATGGGGATTATGCTACTGCCACCGTATTGGCAGTCAACCATTCTTCATAATGCTTCTGAGTCGTGGGGTCTTCCAGGCAATGGGACCATTTTTTACACGATCTGTGGCGACATCGCATCAATTAATAAACCCATACCGCCAGGTATCACCCAGGCCAAAAATTCATTCGGCAACAAAGTTGGTCTTTCCTTTTCCCTTTCCCTTTGCATTCCTTGCGTCGCTGACAGATCTCTTTTATCTTTTTTTTCCAGGGGAAAACCTCCGTCACCGATGTTGCTAACCGTACAATAACTAGCAGCTTTAGTCTCTTATATCCTGATTCTATGTATTGCTGTGATGTGTTTTCGAAATTAAGTGTAACAATTTGCGTGGACGTAGAATTACCGGCTTGCACTGGCAAGAGTTGGGTTTGTTCTGGTTGATCCGGGACACGCTGGCCTAGCCGCCCTGCAGTTTGGGTTGATAGCGGTGTGAGGTGTAAACTGTCCATGTGAAGTGTATAGTGTCAAATGCTGAGATCGAATTACCTGGTTGGAATGGGGCATTTTTACCCGGAAAATCATGCGACACTTGGTACCCGGCATGCCGTACAAAATTGCATAATACAGTTAGTCATCTATGTCCGCTGAGATTGTTGAAAAGACGGGTTTTGTTATTTTTGGTTATAGTCTTCAATATCTGCCATTTTACCATATATTGTTCGTACGCCAGATTTCTGTCAAAAGTCATCTCGGTCCAACGAGCACAGAGATTGAGACGCCAATCCTTAACAACCCATCCCGCTCCCCCCCTGTCCCAGAAATGAGGTTATATTATCATGTCTAGTACCCGATTCCCTCGGCTTGGTCCCAGTTTCCACGCTCAGCCTCCGCACCACACCACCCACCCTATGCAAGCCAAGTATACCACAAAGGCTGATAGGTTCCCGAGGCATCATACAGCGAAGCATAGACGAAATAGGAACAATTCAGGGTTCGCCTTGATCATGTGTTTTCTTGGAAGCAGCCAATTGTTGAACCGGAAATACGAGGAATGTGGCGGAGCAATAGTAGCCTGGGAATACGAATTGATCGGGCCCGATACGATAAAAGGCGGTCATTCCCATCTTTCACTCCTAGAAATTCAATCCCCAAGAAAATAATAACAGTGGAAATCAAGCGGACGATCTATGGAAGCCCTTCCGTTACCGACAAGAGACCATAACTCCATCGTGCTCGCCGCCGCCGAAGGGAATATCGCAGTGGTAGTATCGCATCTCAGCGCCTGCACCAATGACAATAGCATGAAGCAGTCGCTTAAAGACACTGCGCTTCGAAACGCAACAGAGAATGGTCGCGCCGAGCTTATCAAGGTACTCCTCAAAGCCGGCGCACGGATCGCGATGGCGGAGGAGGAGTATCGTGCTGACCTCAGAGCCTATAATCCATATCAGCATGCCTCGCGGAGGACACCGTGCCCACCCACGGCGGTCCACCTAGCGGCACGGAATGGACATGACGAGACTGTGCGAGTCCTCCTGAACCGTCAACAGCGGCTCGCTATATGGCCGTGGTTCTACAGGAAGGGATACTGGATTACCGCACTGCATGAGGCGGCGGCCTACGGGCGGTTATCGACGGTCAAGTTGATGCTGAACCGGGGTCTAAAGGTGGACTTGAAGTCTAGATGTGGGCAGTGTATCGCTGCTGGTTTTACCGGAAAGGGCAGGTGCGGGATTTGCAAGACGTGGACGGCAATCTTGGCCGCTGTTGAGCATGGACAGGGCGAGATGGTATAACTTTTGATTGAGCGTGGGGCGAAACCCCCGAAGAAGCGAGAGGCGAATGCGGGTGAAATGACTGCCCTCCACGTTGCTGCGAGACGGGGAGATGAGGGGATCGTGCGTCAGCTGCTGCGCAAAGGGTGGGACCCGAATAACTCAGGGGCGTATGGAAACACAACTCCATTGCTCGAGGCCGCAAATAACCACCATGAAGGGGCCTTTAACATCTTGCTTGAGAACGGGGCAATGGTTGGCAGGTGGGAGGGGCGACATATTACCCAAATGATCGGTTGGAACCCCAAAGCCCTAGATTTGATTCTGCCGCATCTACCGGTTGAGTACCTTGATATGAGATTGAGGGCTTATGATCCTGGTGTCTTCGACAATGCGGCATCATGTGGGAGTGCGGCGGTTCTAGATTCGCTTCTTGGATACGCTGTTAAGCATGGCAATATCGGTAAAGTTCCGTACGAGGGGGTATTCTCTGTGGGCTGTGACAGGGCGGATGACGAGGAGATAGTGTATGTCCTTATCAAGTACTGCCCATGGAATGATGCCACGCGAGAATCTGAGATCTGTGCCCTTATATGGAAAAAGGCAGAACACGGACACCTTGATTCTGTGCTGGCGTTAGTGGCGTGGCACTATGAGATCAGTCGGGACCCCTGCCTACTTAGCACTGGCCTTATGGGCGCGATATGGAAGGGTCAAACTCAGACGGTGGAGGGACTGATTAAGAGCGGGGCGGATGTAAACACCGAACTGGCAAGAGTTATTCCTTGGGTCAGACTAGAGACCTCGTCTTTGATCCCACTCCATGTTGCCGCACGACATGGCCGCACGGAGATCTGCAAGATCCTCTTTAACAGTGGTGCAGATTTAAGTGCCCGGGACGGCCTTGGTAATACCGCGCCTCATGAAGCAGCCGCCAGCGGCTCTGTTAAGACCGTAAGGCTGCTGGTGGAGAACGGGGCAGGCGTCTAGGCAATAACTAAAGACGGCTCGACGCCATTACACTCGGCAGCGACTAACCACAACGCCGCAGATGTGACAGAAGTTCTTATAAAACATGGGGCCGATATCAACGCCAGGGACTCTGATTCGAGAGCCCCTGCTCACGTTGCAGCGCTCTGCAAGTATAACTTTTTTCAGTCGCCACATACGTACTGGAAGCTGGAAGAGTTGGGAGCCGACCTTGCGCTTGTTGATGCAAATGGCCATGTCCCTTCACAGTATAAGCAGGAGTTGGATCAGCAGCGAGCAAGAGAGAAGTTCGAGCATGAAAACCGATCGTGCTTTAGTAATTAAATCTGGTGGATCAGCTTGTTACAGCACTGGGTGACTTCGTCCTCAATATCCCGTTGTATTAAATATACAGTCAAACCTCTATATCTCTGCATGACGATCCTCTTTATGGTGGATACATTGGTGAGCTATCAAGTTGATGTACAGGTAACTTGAATTAATTATTTCTTTGAATATATATTTTTGTTATCGTTCATAGCAGATCCCCGTAGGTAATTGTCTTAAACTTAGTATGGTATTTGTTACGGTACAGATGAAGCGTACACTGGCACCAATTGCAACCGCAATCGCGGTAAGACTCGAGTATAAGTCGGGTACGGATTGAGCAGCTTGGGATAGGTATTACGTCATGGCTACCCGATGAATATTCAAGTGAAAGGTGCTCTTGAATCACAGTCGTAAACTAATGCAGACCACATATGATCTGGGTCAGACTATGATATTTGAGGGCTTTCGGTGCCTTCGTACCTTAAGTTACTCATCCATGCAAGTCAAGTGAGCGCCAATAATATTATTTTGTCATCTCTGGGTCACGATCCAGACCTGAGAAGTGGCGCAAAGATCATCAGCATCTCCCGTGTGGCTAGCTGAAGACCCACACACCGCCTAGTTGCCTCTACTGTATGCAATAAAAATCAAGCTATCGAATTTCCCCATTTATTACAATTACGTACATATCATTCCACCAGATGTGGCAATGAAGAAGTCAAAAGTGGCTCATTGATAAATCAAATAATAGCCTGAAACGTGGACGTAATTATACATGAGTTTACAGATATAATTGTAGTACGGAGGAATTAATCAAGGCTATATACGAGAAGATTAACTTGATTTGCAATCAACTTGATTCTTCGTATAGGCGACTCGGGTTAATTCCCGATGTTGCGGCTTTGTTCCTGACTTACGCAAGCCTCATCCATTGTCCCAACAGTCTGGCGATGACTGCCGCCCAGTGCGAGCTCACTGGGGGCTATGCAGGTGAATAATATAGTGGAACTTGTGTAACAATACTGGCCTGACCGCAATATGTCTTAGAGGTGACCGGCTCCGCCTCATTCTTCGATAATGCATTTAGATGCCATAAGTCTATTCCGATATGATGTGTTATTGCATACTGTCGTACTGGCATAGCGTTTTATCCTTTCTCGTGTATTTCATGTATAGCCTTAAGAATTGGAATGAACATTTCATGCTATGATCTCGCCGGTCCTCCCTCATAACTATCTCACCTATCAATATAGACTATGATTGATTGTCGAAGTTTAGTGTGGTGACTAACATGGATTTTATGCAAGGGCATTTTCATTGGCATACTAATCTATGCATTGCTTACCGCCAGTCCTTACAGCATTCTCGAATATTAGCCGATAACCAGGGCTAGGCTTTCATATAATATTCGTATCTTGCCCTCTGCGATGAAGGGACTACAGCCAGATTATCACTTCTTTGCAACTGTCTTTCCCAAATCCCCAAACCCAGAAAGACCTAGAACAATCAACAAGATGAAGGTATCGACTTTGCTTGGTGCAGTTATCTTCGCTACCTGTGCGGTAGCAGGATCTGAAGCCGATGGGCAGGATAAGAACAGAGTTGAAAAGAGACAGTCTGGAGATCTTGCTACTTGTGGTGATGCTCTTGATGAACTTGGCCGCACTATTGGTCAACCTTGTTGTCTTTCTTGTGAAGAATGTTCTCGTACTGGTGATACTTGTGCTGAAATTTGTGTATGTGCTTATCCTCCTCGCTTTGAGAGATGACCCGAGAATATATAGGCTAACAGAGATGGGGTGTGGGTAGGCTTTTTATGATGGTTCTATTGAAGCTGCGAAACAATATTGTCTTGCTCAAGGCGAACCTTAAATCCCTCGTGTGTGATATGAACGGCACTGCAGTATCAGAAAAGCCTCATCGTTCATGTCTGAATTTGGCATTCCTAGGAAAGGTATCATGCGATATTTGGACTTTCGGTTGGGATGTGACTCTTCGGCGGCCTTGGTCTAAGTTTTCCCTATTTAATTAGGTTTCCCTACACTGATATGTGAATGCAAAGGCTTTTCATAAACACTATTGGTCATCGTATGTATCTAGTTGTTACGGATAATCCACTAGTCAGGGTAGATGCCTGTCAATCAGGTAGGAAAAGGGTATCAATATGCGGGTTCTAACTCTATTCCAGGACAAATACCTAACTCTATTCCAAGACATATACCTGCCAGGTATATGGATTTATGGCGGTTTGATTGGCTCCCGGAAGGTGGGTCCAGCTCAGGTATATGGGGTGTAAATATACCTGACTTCCCATGCTCTGATAAGTCTGAAAATTCATACAGTTCTATCCCATGGGGGTGGTTGCAGTCTAGTAGACTGGAATTAGGACTTTACCTTAACTATGGTGGATAAAAGTGGGGCCATGAGTAGACTGGAATACTTTTCGTGAGTAGACTGGAAAAGCTTCTCGTATAAGGATGAAGCTCAAAATTTATAAAGTTCTATTCTATACTATAAAGATTATGGTCACTAAATTTTAGAGTAATTGATCAAGTTCTAAAGGTGTAGTGGCTGATTGAAAATCGGAATTATTTTTGATGGGGTGCGACCGTACGAAGGGCCAGCACTCTTTAACTTTATTTTAAAATATCTATTTTAAGTTAGGATTACTTATAGATTCATATTCTAATCCATAGTATATTTATATGTTATCCTATTATTGATTTTTTCGTATAATTTAAGCTCCAGGTAGGACTGTTAAGATTGTTTGGTCCATGGGATATTCATGCTTTGTCCCATTATTCATGTATCATCCATTAGTGATGTCTCGTACGATTTAAGCTCTAGGCAGGACTGTCACAATTATTAGGTCTATGGCATATTCATGGCTTATCCCATTATTGATGCCTTGTCCCATTAATGAAGGCTTGTACCATTGAGGAAGGCTTATCCCGTTGATGAAGGCTTGTCCCATTATTCATGTATCGTCCATTGATGATATCTCGTACGATTTAAGCTCTAGGCAGGACTGTCATAATTATTGGGCCCATGGTGTGACGATCTGGATTCTTCGGCCGAATACTTTCTGCCGTCATTGACCGCCTGCCAAGTTTGGCTTGTTTGTTTGCGACAGGATCCCACAAAGGATCCTGCCCAGTAGATCTTTTTCTTTCTTTTCCTTCTCTCTCTATGCTTAGTATTCTGAATAAAATGCACTCTTTTTGTTGAAGAACTGGCAGGTCACATAATACTAAGCATCACTCTCAATTCTCATTGACAGTACGGCTGTACAAACCATCAATTTGATTGGTTTCGGCCCTGTCACATCCCCACTTTCGTTCCTTGGCACCGTACAGCCAAGACCTTGACCCACGTTAATCCCGAACCCGAACCGAAGAATCTGACCAATCAGGATGGTTAGATCAAAGCGAAACCCACCGATGAACCGTGGCAGGCAACCCGCTGCCGTGCCTGATGAAGATGCCGAAAGCCATGAGCAGGAGCCTGTCGCTGCTCTCGAACCGAGTACCCCGACCCCCGATCCGCAGAGACCAGTTAACACTGGTGAACGTGATGAAGAGGAAGAATAACCGATCCGCGCACGACTGCGCCAGACACCGAGCAAAGAGAGATTCATTGAACTCGCTCGTGACCACCAGAGATTGCAGAATCTGGTTCAAGAACTCGAAGATGAGATTGTCGTGCTTAAGGCAGATAGAACTGAGACTGATATCGTGAATGAATCACTCCGTATTGAGCGTGACGAAGCTATTACCCACCGAGATATTGCTATTCGTGAGCGCGGCGACCTTGCCTTCCGTCTCGTGAATCTTCAGAGTCAGAATACCCGTACCGGCGCACCGATTGTGGAGGCCGCTGCTAACCGAAAGTCTACGAAAATGCCTGATGCACCTATGTTGAATGATGGAAAGGAAGTCCGATTCGAAACCTGGGAGACTGTGATTCGTCAGAAGCTTAAGGCGAATGCTGACCACTACCCTTTGCCTGTCCATCGTAAGCTCTACGTTCAGAGTCGTTGTGAAGGTAAAGCTCAGCTACACATTGCTCCCCGGATAAGTTCCGATGCCAGCTTTCCGTACGCAGACGCTAAGGATATTATCCTCCACCTAAAGACTGTCTTCGCGAACCTAAACAGACGTGCAGAAGCATACACAGCATACCATAAGCTTAAGATGAAACCTAAGGATAGCTTCACTGATTTCCTTGCGGAGTTCATGCAGCTCGCCGAAGAGGCTGTCGTTATCGCCGAGAACCGCAAGCGAGACCTATACTCGAAACTCCCGTACCTGCTTCAGAGCCAAGTTATGTGGGCAGTCAACCAGAATACCGTTTCATTCGATGCATTCACCCAGAGCTGCCAGAGTATGGCTCACGAGATCAGTCTTCAGCAGGAAGCAAAGACCTCCTCACGTACCCGGTCTACGATCCCCGCTGCCGGCGCCGGAGGTGCATCTACCGTGAACCAGCCAAGCACTCCCCGCGTGAAGCGCGAGTACACTCCGAGCCTATCTGCCTCTGAAAGAGAGACCTTAATGAGAGAAGGACGATGCTTTAACTGCAAGGAACATGGACATATGACCCGTGATTATCCGAAGAAGAAACCGACTCTCGCTGTTATGATAACTACTCCCGTTATGAACCCTCCCCGTGTGGACGAGATCGTGGAGCTAGAAGCCGATACCGATTCGGGAAAAGCTCCTGCCTAGGCGAAGTCTCCCTCCTAGGCGGACGGAAGGTGTCACTTTTCTCGCTGGATTTACAGAAGTTAATTAGGGGTCCCAGAGATAGCTTAGTTTTCAATACACAGCTAATGCACAATGGACGCTCATTTTCTATTTCAGCACTTAGTGACACTGGAGCAGATGGATACGTTTTTATTAATTCGTTAATGGTTATATTACTTAGTAAGCGTTTCGGACTCAGAGTGGAGAAACTGAGTCGTGAATGCCTAGTACGAGGTTTTAACGGTAAACGAGCAGAGCCGATACGACATGTGGCTGTCCTTACAATTTATATCGATAGAAGGATTCAGCGTCAGATCCCTATGTTAATTACAGACCTAGGACGATATGACATGATTCTCGGACGAATGTGGTTCGCTGAGCATGATGTCCTCCTTGATTGCCGACGACACCGAATGATTTAGCCAGATGAAAGAACTCTTTTCGATGAGGTGGTAAGTAAGATCTCTGTCCTAACCCCGAAGGTTATCCTGCAGAGATCTCCGCAGGACGATATTCACCAGAAGGACGTAGACCGAAGAGATCGTCTCTCCGAGCTAGCAGAGATAACTACACAGATGCAGAAGCTAAGGAGGGATATCTACCCTCACGCTCGTGAGCGCCAGTACGGTCATTAGCAGATATAAGAGCAGAGAAAGATGGTACGGAATATTAAGGATGAGATACTAAATGTTCCGCTCTCCTACGAGAAGGAAGATAAATCTCCCCTTCCTGCAATTAATATCAGTGTAATTAGAAGAGTCGGATTCGATAGATGGGAAGCACGAAAGAAGAGAAATCCTACCGGAGGAATCGAGATATTTACTACCTCACTCTGTGAGATAGATCGGATTCTCACTGTGAAGTCATCCGGTAACGAGGACCCCGAACTCCGAGAGATCAAGAGGATATTACCGTCGGAGTATCATGATCTAGCCGAAGTGTTCTCGAAAAAGAAATCAGACGAATTACCCCTATACAGAACCGGTGTGGATCATGATATCGTTCTTAAAGCCGAAGCATAACCTGGTTACTGTCCCCTTTATAAGCTGTCTCTTAACGAGCTGAAAGCGGCGAAACAGTATATTATTGAGAATCTGGATAAAGGCTTTATTGTGCTAAGCGCTTCCCTAACTCTATTCCGAACCTTCGACCTGGTAGGTAGAAGATTTTTAAGAGCTCTGATTGGCTAATAATCAATGTGGGGGAACTAGGTAGAACGTGAAATCTTCGACCTGGTCTATCTTCCGTAATGCTGCTTAAAACAGCCTGAAAAAATATAGAGTTCTATTCTTGGTATATATCTAGGTTCTATTAAAGTTTCAGACCCATAGCTCCCTAGGAAGGTGGTTAAATATTAAGTTAAAAATCGATCCTTTTTTTTTGGTGGGGTGCGACCGTAGATTACGATACGGGATCCCGTATAATCGGTATCCGTCTTATCTTAGCCGCCTAGTAGTAAAAATATGGGACCGTATCCGTATTTACGGCGTCACGTGAATTAAATAGCGGCCATCATAGAAATATATTTTTTTTATGGTTATTCCTAAGGTGATATCCTACTAAATAAATATATAAAAATATTAAAATATTATATTATATATAGTAAGAAAAGGGCTATTAAATGCACTATTTAGATTTTCCGTAGCTATTTTAGAAAGGGAGGTATTAGTCGATTTATATGAAATATATGAAATATATACAGTATAAACTCTAATCTATATGTTTTATATCAATAGTAATACTTTATATATATACTATTTACTAGCTAAAATCTACCCCTTCTGTTCTAGATAGTGTTTCGTCCAGCGATCCGACCTATCTACTAGGGGATTACTATATAATATACCACCGGCCATAACGCCTTACTATAATAACGGCCTCTCGATTCGAATAGTATAGCGGTAGTGCGCGGCTAAGTAATAGGCCTAGGTAGGACTCCTAGGGTCTTATACTAATTACGTAGCCTTATATCTATAGCGTATAGAGGCTAATAAGTAATTAGAAGTACCATAGGGTGTCGTATAAGCGGGAGATAGTAGTCGTAGGTAGATAGGGGGGCGAGGAGGCGGTAGTAAAACGGAGGGCGTTTAGGATAGAGGGGGCCATAGGCTAGGTCGACCGGGGGGTTATAGAGGGGGCCGAGAGGGGGGCCTATAGGCCAGTTAGCAGAGTAGTAGCAGAGGGGCTTTTATAGAGGGGGCTAAGAGGGGGGCCTATAGGCTAGTTATAGAGGGGCTTTTACAGAGGAGGGCCAGAGGTGCCTGCAGGCCAGTTAGCAGAGAAGAAGGCCCAGAGGTGCGCCTGCATGCCTTTTACAGATAGGAGGGCCAGAGGGGGCTTTCTGGCCTTTTAGAAGAGGGACCTTTGTAGAGAGGCGAGCCAGAGGGGGGGCTGCAGGCCAGTTGGCAGACAGGTGGTCGAGAGGAGGACCTGCAGGCCTTTTTATCGAGCAGTTGCAGAGGAGGGCCTAGACCTTGCCAACTCCCATCATTTGGTCCCATGGGACCACTCCCATGGGAGTAGATGGGACTCCCATATGGTCCCATGGGAGTGCCAAGAGATGGGAGTGAGGTGCTAGTCCGCTCCCATGGGACTTTGATGGGACTCCCATGGGACTGTAAACACTGCAAACACGTAGAAAAACGTGACCTGCATAAGATATGCAGAAATGCCCTGTATTAATGGGTATTTAGCTTACAGTGGGAGGTAGCATTGAATGATTCTGGATTAATTCCTCTCAAAAAGTAGTGTAATTATAGTATCCTGTGATTAAACTATCTAGTATACTCGTATAGATCTTCATCCCTACGCCGCTTACGATCTCTTTGGGGGCGTGCCTGACTTGTAGTATCGATGGCAGGCAATGGATGTAGTGCCGAATCATCATCTGACTCCTCAGCGGCCTCCTGATCGGTAACAATCTCTCCTGCTTCATCTGAGTTATCACCGTCCTCACCCTCGCTAATTGCCTCTGGTATACACTCAGGAAGTCCCGCCTCCCTTATCTCATCACCCTCAGTCCTTTCGTCCTGATTTAAGGTAGCCTCAGGTTGGAAATCCTCCCCAGTTTCCTCACTTTCAATATCAAATTTGGATAAACAACGAAGCATCATCAAATCCTGTATTGTTACTTCGTTCAATGAGCCTCGTCGATAATGGCAGATATCGCGAGCAGTACTAAAGAGGCGCTTAACACCGGCGCCAGTAGCTGGGATAGAAAAGACATCCCGTGCAACCGCTGCGAGTATCGGAAATCTATACTCATTCTCTTTCCAGAAATGGCATGGGTTTACTATGCTCCGTTCTATATATAATTAGCTTAGTTAAGTTATAATCATGATCATCTAAACATACCAGTATTAAGATATCCCTTAAGTTCTTCTTGCCACCCAGTCTTCGGCTGCGGTGGTGGCTCTGGTTGATCCTCCTCGAAGAGGCTCATCATTGCATCCGTGCTATGCGAGGAGGACTTTGCCTTTGTAAGCACTTACTTTTTAGGCTGGCGTTTTGAGTAATCCTCCAAATGATTATGAAGAGACTTTTCATATATGTCATGCCAGGAGGAATCCATATTATCGACTTCACCTGCCCACTCTGGTCCTTTAAAGAATTCAAGTTTATGCTGAGGTGCAAGAATTGTACCAATTGCATATAGGCTGCCATGTGCTTGCTCAGTTGCTTTATAGTATACCGAGAGTTTCTTACTTCCGGCCTCAAGAGCCTTAAGCATAGCCTTTTTCCAAGGCACTTTCTTTCGCCGAAGTCGGGCCTGGGCCTGCTCAAAATGGGTAAATAGTCGGTTATAGACCCGGAACACATCATGGATTGTTGTCGCCTTAATCTTTGATAGGCTAACCGTCCATTTGTAGAAAGGCTTTATGATATGGAGCAAGTATTCGATCTGCCGCCATTCGCTTTTACCAAGCCGGAATTCGGGGCGCTGATGCTCTGCGCAATATCTTTGGTAGCTATCTGAAAGGCGATTGGCGCGCTGGAGCATAAGATATGTTGAATTCCACCGAGTGCGTACATCCTGGATCGGGGTAAGCCTCGGTTCTTCGCTTTGAAGATTTAGAAATGCCTCCCGTCGCTGTGGGCTGGCATTAATAAAAACTGCGAAGGCCCGTACCTGGCAGTATAGTAGTTAGTATTAGATAAAATTGTTAAAGGCATTAGTTACTTTACCTTAGCTAGCGTATAAATGATTCCCTTCTGTCTCTTTGCCTGTTGAAGAACACTCCCGTTTTCTTCCGACCATGTTGTTGCTGTCTTGTCGTTTTTTGGATCAGCCTTTATTAGGCTAAGGAGATCTTTCAGACTCAATTGAATCACATGAGCAAGACATGGAATCCGTACAATTTCAGTGAAATTAGGAAGCTCTAACCGTTCGATTGAATCACATAGACTATCGACTAAGGTCTTATTATTTGACGCATTGTCTGTAGTAATCGCAATCACTCGATTGGTAACCTGCTGTTGCTGAAGAACCTCAAGGAGAACGTCTGCTAGATAGGAGCCTGTATGCTGGCCGTGAACTGGCATGAAACCTAGAAGTATCTCATGATAATCCCAATTGATATCCACAAAATAGCCTGTGATTGCCATGAATGCCTGTTAGAAGGGTGAGGTCCAACAATCAAGGGCAATTGATAGCTTCGCTCCGGCTGGGAGAAGAGAAAGGAGCTTTTGCTGCTCTGTATGGACGATTGACTGGAGCCGACGCCGCGCGGTCTTTAGTGATAGAAGGGTGAGTTTTTGTTAAGAAAGCTGAGCCTCTGTAATTAGATCTTTAAAGTCTTTATGCCGGAGGATCTGAAATGGAAGGCGTGAGTTCGCTATAAATTTGACTTGGGCTCTTTCAAATCGTTGTTAGTCAAAGACTTTTCGGGTAGGCGTACGAGTAGACTAAATATAATATAGATATTAGTATCAAATCGATAGAATGTAGAATCGGACGTATATAATACCGCAAGTTCGAGCGATTGCTGTATATCCTGTTGTGTTGAAGCCTTTTTCGAGGTAACTATGCATGCGCGGCTAGATAAATGTGCAGTAAGTGACTTCGAACCATTTAATGTCGAGGATGGGTGCGAGAGCGCTTTTCCACACCTCCGACAGAGTGCCATTGGTTTCCCGGTTTGAAAGTGTGCTACTTGGTCAAAGTGCTCCCAAGTAGCAGAGGTATACCTTGCTTCAAAGTTCACTTTATGAAGCGGAGGGTGTGGGTGAGCACCTGCCGTATGGCGCCACCACTCAACGAAGTCGGTCTTATTCATTGTAGTCCAAAGAACCCAGAACTTTTGATGTTTAGGACCGATACGGCGGAGATTTGGAGGAATCGGATTCGGCTCTATTTAGAGGATTGAGGATTCTGGTCCGCTATAGATTGGCTGCTGGCTAATTGAATGATCTGGCGTAAGGGGGTCATTAATAATGCCAATGCTATAGACTGAAGAAGGTGGAGGAATTCCGGCGTGGGACAATGTGATCTGGGATGAAGGGCCAGCCTCAGCGTATAGTTCGTATTGCGACATACTAGAATAATAATTCTGTTGAACTAGAAGAGGGTTTAAAAAGCATATCTCTAACACCTACCTTTACAGTCGCGAGAGTCACGTTCGGCTACTAGTAGAGTTTAAACGAGTAATAGCGCGAAGATACATCACAAATAGGCTAGTACCCACTTATTATATGTTACTTATTGGTCTGTTCGACGGGACTCCCATGGGGGTCCCGCGGGACTCCCGTGGGACTCCCATGGGACTCCCATATAAAAGGGAAATTGATTAGATTTAGGGGTATCTACAATCCCCCACAACTTTAAGGGGAAAATTCTCACTTTTAAGCCTTCTTTATCCCGAAATTACTCAATAACCACGTAGTATGAATAGTTATTCTAAAGTGAATATAACTAATTTAGAGGTAAGGTTTCTTATGGTGCGGGAATTAAATATAATTTGTTAAAATCTTTGTCAAATTTATACTTTCTAAATAATATGTAGAAAATGTAGTGTAGTACCTCTCTGTAAATATATATTTTGCTTAACCACTTCCTTCTAATACTATGTTTAAATCTCCTTTGCGCCCAAAAGCCACCACAATCTAGTATATGAAGTTTTTTTTTTGAAGATGGATGCTTTTTGATATATACTTGAGTCATTTGTTAACTCTATTATGGACTATGTCATATAACAAAACCATATTGTTAGACATTGAAAGTAGGGACACTCATACGCCTGTAAATAACAGTATTTTATCTGATTACTTTGCAGTTTTGTGCAGCTGAAATAGGAAATCCTTTTAGGGCTTTAGGGCTTTAGGGCTTTAGGGCTTAGGGCTTAGGGCTTAGGGCTTAGGGCTTAGGGCTTAGGGCTTAGGGCTTAGGGCTTAG